>NC_136834.1:1027241-2478227 GCF_951394365.1 Tetrao urogallus
GGGGGAAGGATGTCGTCTGCAGCTGCCTTACAATAAAATGAAGAGCAATTTCATCCAGTCACCTGCTGCTGACCTATTTAAGGTACCCAGAGGGAGGGCAGGGGAGGCCTCTACTGCCTCAGCCCCGTGTTTGGAAATGGGCAGCACTGCCAGGGCCTCGCTGCCCTCGGAGTAAAGAATCTCCTCCAACAGCTAACCTAAATTACCCCTCTTTTAGTGTACAGCCATTCCCCTTGTCCTGTCACTGGCAGACCACGCAAAAAGTCACTCTTGTTCTTGTTTACAGCTCCCTTTATCTACAGACACGATGCAACCAGCTCTCCCTGGAGCCTTCTCTTCTCCACACTGAACAAGCCCAGCTCTCTCAAAGCCTTTCTTTGCAGCAGAGGTGCTCCAGGCCTCCTGACGTCTTTGTGGGCCCCCCCACAGGCCCACTGCATCAGCCCCACATCCCTCCCGGGCTTCGCCCCAGCCTGGATGTAGAACTGCAGGTGGGGCCGCGGGAAGATTTTCAACTGCTGTTAATCTGCCTGCAGGTCCGGCAAGCCCATTTCCTGCGCCTGCGCGACTGAGGCAGATCCCACGGTGGATCTGCACGGTGCTTTGGCTTTCCTTGCACAGCAGGCAGCGGGCGGACGGGGGCAGCACCCACCATGCCCAGCACAGCCCCCCAGCCTGGGAGCGAGGAGCCTGGCAGGGGGTGACGTGGGCGGGTGGGGCCCGCAGCCCCTCTGTGACATGGGCTGGAGTCACAATGGGGCGCCGCACCTCACCCTGATCCCTGCCCCGTCCCACAGCTCCCAGCTCACACTTCCCCGACAGGTGGAGGTGAGCCCAGACGCGAGTTGCTGCTCCCGCCAGCGCTCTTCTCTCGACAGCTGCTCTGCAGCGAGGAGGTGAAGGCCAAGGCAGGCAGTGCGATAGTGCTGGGTCTGTTTGGAGACGTGCACAGGAGGAGTGCAGGAGCTCGGTGGTAAGCAGATCTGGACGCCTCCCTCCGGTGGACTTTTGGCTCTGGGCAGTGCCTCTGGGCAGGACGTGGAGGCACGGGCGGATGTGGGGAGGGAGCCCGGGCTGGCGGAGGTGGGGAGGCTGGCTGCCACGGTGAACAGCGATGCCTTTCTGGCTGGGGATCCCCTCTCACTTCTGTGTCCTTCTTGCAGATCACAAGCCCAACGCTCTTGACCTAAGCCCGCTAGGGGCCAACTGTTGGCAAAATGCCTCGGAAGAGGATCTTCTTGTCCCCAAGGTGAGCATCTTTGCTTCTGTAGCCCCAAACTGACCTCAGCCTCTTTGCTCAAGCTGCCCCGAGGTGCCCAGGCTGTCGTTGCCAGGCCCGGTCTCCTGACCTGCTGCACACACACGCAGTCGAAGCAGCGCTTCTCCTTGAAGCCCGTGCCCACTGCAGCTCCTCTGGGGAGCAGCGGTCTGCAGGGGAAGTCCCCGGGATGAGGGCTCCCTTTCCATTCCCACCTGTGTGGGAAGTACAGTGGCTGTGAGGAAAGACCATTTTCCAGAAAGCTGCTTCTGCTCCCTCCCTTTTTCCCTTGGGTGGGCAGAAAACCATGAACAAGGAACAAACCAAAGCCAACATGTTAACGTTTTCCATCAGAATTTTGTTTCCAAATACTGCCTGCTTGTACATTCTGCTTCACAAAACTGAAGATGAGAGACAGTAGCTCTGGTCTGGAGCAGCTGTGTGAGCAGCTTATCCCAGAGCCTGCAGAGGACTACACTTGGCCCTTCTTCTAACCACTGCCTCTTCTTTATTTGCAGCTTTTTGCCCAAGGATGAGATGCCGGAATGTGTCCTGGCAGATCTCGCTGAGCAAATAGGTACCGTGCTACCACGTAGATGTAACATAGAGAAGCAGGAGCGTGTCACCGCGCCTCTGACTCCACAGTGCTTATGCCAGATTCTCCAACATGACTGCATGTCCCAGGTCACCTCCATTCCCAAAGGGACCCATGGAAGCAATGGGTTCCAGAACTGCTGAGGAATCAGCAGGGCCGTGTGAAACGGAGGGCTGGGAACAAGTGGTAGTTGGAGAGCGCGGTGACCCCCCTAGGAAGCCTGACCACCAGAGATGAGGGGACCAGGCCTGATGGCAGCAGCCGATGCTCATGCATCTGGCACGGCTGTCTGGTGGTCAGCATCTCAGAGATGCAGCTGTGAACAGCTTCCTTGTTTTGTGCTTACAGAGGATCAAGAACGCCAGTTCCTTCGTGGCCACTTTCCACCCCTCCGGACAAGTGACCTCGACCTGCTGGCAGAAGAGGGGACTACAAGGGAGACTGTGAGGTGAGAGCACTGAGAACAGTCAGTGTGACACCCTGAACTCCCATTTGTCTGCAAGGAGTCCTTGCCTGGACCCGGGCATGCTGAACTCCCTCCAGGCTCCTGCTGCTCTCTAACAAGCTCCCTGTGTTGCTTGCAGAGTGCTGCCACATGTTGGAAAGAGCTTGGCAGAGAGATACCGGGAGATGAAGGAGAGGGAGAGAGAAGTCAGGCTCCCTCCTCTGCGCAGCCAGCTGGGAACATCACTGGTACGTGCAATGGTGATATGGGTCAAGAAACCCAGCACTACGGAGAGGGAATCCTAGGAGAGCCCTCCAGATAAATTCCACACCTTCTTTATTGTGGTCTATTCATTTCCATCTGGCAATGTGGAGTCACATCTGCCTCTACTTCCCACACAGGCAAGGAAGCAGTTCAGAGCCCCTCAAGGCCAGCAGCGCCTCCCTCCTCTGAAGACCACCACTCAGGAGAGGGAGAGAGCGCAAAAAGAAAAGATCTCCAGCAAGAAGAAAAGCGAGGAGATTTCTTGCCGCCTTCCTATAATAGCGAAGAAGGGGAGGACAGGGGTCCCTCCAGCAGAGATGGCAGAGCCCAAGTAAGTGTGCAGCAGCTCCCAGCGAGGCCTGGCAGAGGCAAGCCACTCAGAGTGACCAACCGTGAGGTCAGGGGAGCCTGAAGCCCATCCCACCATAACGGGGTGCTGGGGCTCAAAGGCCCCATGGCGTGCAGGGGTGGGGGAAGGCAGGCACTGGGGCAGGCAGCATCTCAGACAGGGTGTGAGCAGGAGTTTCTCTCTGCTGTTGCAGTTTCCAGACACTACGGGCAAAACAGGTCCTGGGAACCTTGGAGTCATACAAGGTGTGCCGGGAAGGATGGAGGAAGAAGGTGGAGCAAAACAGGCTCCTTCCTACCAGGCCCATGGAGTACCTCAGGTAAATATCAGCAGGAGAGGAGGATTTTCCTGGCCAGTCCCTCCCTCACCCTGACAGCAGAGCTGGGTGGGACTGCCTTTCCCTGACAGCCTGGTGCCGTGGAGAGCAAGAGTGCTCCTGAGGCCGTGCCCTTGAGCCACAGCTGCCTTCCAGCCCAGGAGATGTGAGAAGGCAGAAGGGAGGGGGCAGAGGGTGGGTGCTGATGGGATTTGGCTCTGCCTTTCTGCTCCATACAGACCATCCCTCCCCTGGCAGACTATGGACACCCAGGCATCTCGCCTGGAGGGCCCGTCCCTGCCTGGTCCCACATCCCAGCTCTGGGCTGATGGGCTGCACGTGTGTGTCATGGCAGTGCAGCCGGACCCACAGACTCAGCTGAGGGTGAGCAGGATATCTCTGCCTTCTTCTCCAAGACTCCGAGTGCACATCTTTGCTTCTTCTCTTACAGCTTTGTGAAGAAGTTGGAGCCGCCAGAGGCCAGAGAGAAATGCAAGAAGCCATGAGAGAACATCAGGCGGGCGCAGTGCAGCCAATTCATTCTGCGCCCACTCACACCATGGCAAAGAACAACGAAGCCCCAGGATTGGCAGCACCGGGGCTGAGAGGAGGCATGTAACACAGCAGCTGCCTCCCCTGTTACCAGCATTCTCTGCTACAACAGCAAAGCAGAGACATTTCCATCACAAGAAGTGCCAAATAAAATCATTGGAACTTCTTTACATTTGGGGAGTCGTCATCGTTTGTCTTGCGGCACGTTCACCTGCAGGGCTTTGGAAAGGGCCTCTGGTCTGCCAGCTCCTGCGAGCACAGCACTAAATTGGGAGGAACTATTGACTCCATGGAGGGAAGCTAGGCCTCAGAGAGAAATCCTTCCAAATCGCAGAGCCTGGCCATCTCCAACCATAGGAACTTTAACAAAGGCAAGTGAGGAATTCTTCCCCTCGGGTGGTACAACCCTGGCTCTGTGCACAGACTGGGGGACACGAGGCTGGAGAGCAGCACCCCAGGAAGGGATGTGGGGGCTCTGGCTGACAGCAAGTCCCTTGGGTAGTAGAGCCCAGATCACAGGGGATGGAGGGAAGGCCCCATGGCAGCCTGCAGCTCTGTCATGGTGCCCTGCAGCTCCCACCCAGGACAGCACAGGGGCAGAGCTGAGCAGTCCTTTAGGAAAATCTGCACTAATGTGGGTGTTTCATGTGTTGCACTTTCTTCAAGAAGGTCCATCTGTCTGGCACAGATCTTCCGTGGGCTATAGAGGATATCTGCATTGCCATGCGTCACTTCCTCCTCGTCTCCTACTCTCTCTGTTTGGACATTTTCTGCCCTAATATGTTTTCACAGAGGTATTGCCAGCTTCACAGACCGGTTCAGCTGTTGGTTTGGGCTGTCCAGTGTGGAAGCAGCACAAGACCAGCCGTCTGCACTACAGAAACCAGCTTTGTAGTCCCCCCTCCCTACCAAAAACTTGCTCCCATTAGAACACGGCAAATGACATTCCCCACATTTAGGCAGGGAAATGAGTTTGAGAGAGGGACTCCAAAAGGAGAAGATTGAGATTCCGGAAGAAAGAAATGCGCGGGGGTCCAGCAGGATGCTGCGGATGGGGAGGAGCTATGGGGGATGTGCTCCATCATGGTGCTGACCGTGCAGATTCTTTGCGTGGAGCTGTACTGCAGTTCAGGAGATGGAGAGGCCTGAACAGCCTTGGGAAGCAGTTTGATATAAGTCATTCCCTGAGATCTAACTGCTCACCTGGGTGCTTCCAGGTCCAAGCTATTTATGGGCAGGCCTTCAAAGCCTGTGGCCGTGTCACTGTGTTGGAACAGGCATTCCGAAAGACAAAACCTTCTGTGAGCAGTCAGTTAATGATGTGCAGCGTACATTTGAGAGGCTGCAGAAGGAAAATTGCTCCTTGCCATTCTCGCTGCTGTTCTCTGGCTCAGGAGGATGCTCTGAGGGAGCAGCCCGTGGCAGAGATTGCTCTAAAAAGCCAGAAAATGGAGGATCCAGAAGTACGGCAGAGGGTGAGGCTGATGAGAAGAGCATGAGGTAAACAGGCCAGAAGGCTGCCGAGGTGTGAAAGGAAAACCATACTCTAGGAACATGCAACTCCGAGTGCAGCGAGGCCCTGGCAGTGCTGCCCATTGCCAAACACGGGGCCCTGGGCAGCTGATCTGGTGAGGGGCAGCCAGCCCAGGGCAGGGAGGTTGGAACGGGATGATCTGTGCGGTCTCCTCCAACCAAAGGCATTGAACGATGTTAAGCCTCTGTGGCTTGCAGGGAAGGCTGCAGTCAGCTTCTCCTCACCGCTTCCCAAGCCGAGGATGGGGCTGGATTTGGGCAGGCCCTGCGGAGCGCCGTGCCCGCACTGCGGGGCCGTGCTGCCAGCCGTCGGCTCGGCCTGCATCTCCCCAGTGGGGCCCAGCATTGGCCTGGGCCGGAGGGGAGCTGTGTGAGGCCTCTGCCAGGCAGCGCACGCACGGCCTTTTCCCGGCTCTGAGGAGGCGCGGTGGCACCCTGGGCCCCAGCTGGAAGACGAGGCCCTGGGCTGGGCTCCCTTCCCAGGCCGCAGCAGAGGCCTCCCCTGCCTTTCCTCTGGGTGCCTTACATAGGTCAGCAGTCTTGTCACAGCAAGATAACCTGCACAGCGCCTTCCATCCTTCCGCACGGCTTTGTGGCTCTGTAAGGATGCGTTTGGGGCATCTCATCCCTGCTGCTGAAAGTCCTGGCTGCAATTCTGGGTTGCAAATCTGGCGCCACTTAGTCACATACATTTCTGAAGGGGAAACATGCTGCAGATTGTTCCACAACATCCTGAAGACTTCCAGGATGGGCTCAGATACAGCTTCCTGCAGGCCCATGCTCAAGCCTGAACGTCACACAGCAAACGTGCAGCCCATATTCCGTCTGCTAGATTAAGTCCCGTGTTCCTAGAGATGGGAATGGCCTTGGGACACCATTTACTTCCATACAAACACTCTCATCTCCTGCCCTCGTAGGCACTGAGGACAAGCCCATGTATTGAGTTCTCTTTAATCATCCCCACAATGGCAGCCTTCGGTTTCTACTGACAGACATCCTAGAGCTACGATGAGATTATAGAATCATAGAATAGCTTAGGTTGGAGGGGGCCTAAAAGGCAGACTAAAATAATTCCAAGCAGTTCCAACGCCCTGCTATGGGCTGGCTGCCCCCTGCTCCAGTCAGGATTGCCCAGGGTCACGTTCAACCTGGCCTTGCAGTAAGAGTGGTAGAAGGCCCTCTTTGCCCTTGATTTTTCTTGAACTTAACTCCATCATAATAAGGTGACTTAACCGGGAGGCCGCAGTTTCTCAGACCACTTTCCTTGATTCACTGAGAGGCTGATTCCTGCATCTCTGAGAACAGGGAAAGAAAAAGATTTTCTGATACATACACTGGGCACGTCTCACAAACCCCAACTCCCCAGACCACTGAGGACACAAAGATGCTGATGGTGAATTCCAGTCCTCGAGTCTGAGGACGCTTTCTGCATCTCACTTACATGCTACATTGTTCCTAGTACAGGCACAGCAAGGCAGTGTGAGGGAGGATCGTAGCATGGGAGGAAAACTCCCTGTTCCATTCCTTGCCATCTTCAGCAAAAAAATCCCGTTCTGAGAGCTCTTACCAGCCTTGCTGCTGCCTTCCAGGTTCCAGTGCTGATGAATTTGGGACTGTCCTGGAGTTGCAGATGTTAAGAACATCTGAAGCACTAATCCCAGCACCAATCAGCCTCTCTGAGCACAGGTTATTTATTGGCCATGCCTCACCCTTTCTCTTGCTCCAATTTGTAGGAGGCAGAGGAGGTTCTTTGATATCAGTATCCTTGGTGTGAGATTAAGAAACAACCGTTCAATTGTTGGTCCAACCAGTTTATTATAAATCCTAATCAAGGAAACAGGGAAGGGAAGGACGGCAACTGTTATGAATTAGGATGTTGGGGAAGGGAAGGAGGGCTATGGAAAAGATAGGAAATAAGCAAGAATTGCTTAAAGTGGGGATTGTCACCACCGGGATCCAGCAGCGATCCCGTTGCATCCCGTCCCGATGGGTGAAGGCAAAAGCGCAGGGGGAGAGCAGCAGCAGCGTGGCTGGCCTTGGGCACAAGCGGTAGCAGGAATATGCTGCAGGGAAAATGAGGGAGGAAGCAGCAGGACTCAGGAAGCAGGCCCAGGAGAGTCTGTCAGCATGCAGGAATTCTGTAGTGAGGAACCTGATGGGAGACACCTTTCCGGGGAGGGCAGCAGCAGCATGGGCGGCTTTAGGCAGCAAGCAGGTAGCAGGAAGAAGTCGCTGAGCCAGTCCAGGAGGGAGAGGGGCATGTTGTGAGGCTGCTCATGTCAGAAACCTCTTCTTCTTCATGAGGAACCTGCTGCCAGAAAACCTTCCTTCTTCTTTCATCTCTGGATGGTGCCCAGACTTTCCACCTCGAACCTATGTGGCCCAAGTTTGCTGATCAGGGCTGCAAACAACCCTGAAGGGGAAACATGCTGCAGATTGTTCCATAACATTTCTGAAGGGGAAACATGCTGCAGATTGCTCCACAACATCCTGAAGACTTCCAGGATGGGCTCAGATACAGCTTCCTGCAGGCCCATGCTCAAGCCTGAACGTCACACAGCAAACGTGCAGCCCATATTCCATCTGCTAGATTAAGTCCCGTGTTCCTAGAGATGGGAATGGCCTTGGGACACCATTTACTTCCATACAAACACTCTCATCTCCTGCCCTCGTAGGCACTGAGGACAAGCCCATATTTTGGGCTTTTCACACATTATTGCTGTGTTTCTTGAGAACCATCTCTCTGAGAACCATCGGTGCTGTGCTTCCACTCAACACATAAATGAACCTGCGCGTCTTGAGCCATGACAGAAGCAGCAGAGTTTTCTGATGCAGAAATATTTCCTAAGTTTGTCTTTCAAGCGGTTTCAGTCCCTACCAGCAACTGGGTGGGCTGCCAGTGACTGAGAGAAGGATCTCACCTTAAAGAAACCTTACAAGCTTTGGGGAGATTACAAAGAAGTAGCTGAGGTATACAGGGAGGAAGTTAGGAAGGCAAAAGCCTAACTTGAACTCAGGTTGGCTGCTGAAGTAAAAGACAATAAAAAATCCTTTTATCAAATTTTATGAATTTATATTGGTGCATGATCTGCACGGTGCTTTGGCTTTCCTTCAGCACACAGCAGGCAGCGGGCGGACGGGGGCAGCACCCACCATGCCCAGCACAGCCCCCCAGCCTGGGAGCGAGGAGCCTGGCAGGGGGTGACGTGGGCGGGTGGGGCCCGCAGCCCCTCTGTGACATGGGCTGGAGTCACAATGGGGCGCCGCACCTCACCCTGATCCCTGCCCCGTCCCACAGCTCCCAGCTCACACTTCCCCGACAGGTGGAGGTGAGCCCAGACGCGAGTTGCTGCTCCCGCCAGCGCTCTTCTCTCGACAGCTGCTCTGCAGCGAGGAGGTGAAGGCCAAGGCAGGCAGTGCGATAGTGCTGGGTCTGTTTGGAGACGTGCACAGGAGGAGTGCAGGAGCTCGGTGGTAAGCAGATCTGGACGCCTCCCTCCGGTGGACTTTTGGCTCTGGGCAGTGCCTCTGGGCAGGACGTGGAGGCACGGGCGGATGTGGGGAGGGAGCCCGGGCTGGCGGAGGTGGGGAGGCTGGCTGCCACGGTGAACAGCGATGCCTTTCTGGCTGGGGATCCCCTCTCACTTCTGTGTCCTTCTTGCAGATCACAAGCCCAACGCTCTTGACCTAAGCCCGCTAGGGGCCAACTGTTGGCAAAATGCCTCGGAAGAGGATCTTCTTGTCCCCAAGGTGAGCATCTTTGCTTCTGTAGCCCCAAACTGACCTCAGCCTCTTTGCTCAAGCTGCCCCGAGGTGCCCAGGCTGTCGTTGCCAGGCCCGGTCTCCTGACCTGCTGCACACACACGCAGTCGAAGCAGCGCTTCTCCTTGAAGCCCGTGCCCACTGCAGCTCCTCTGGGGAGCAGCGGTCTGCAGGGGAAGTCCCCGGGATGAGGGCTCCCTTTCCATTCCCACCTGTGTGGGAAGTACAGTGGCTGTGAGGAAAGACCATTTTCCAGAAAGCTGCTTCTGCTCCCTCCCTTTTTCCCTTGGGTGGGCGGAAAACCATGAACAAGGAACAAACCAAAGCCAACATGTTAACGTTTTCCTTCACTTTTCTTTCCAAATTCTACCTGGTTGTATATTCTGCTTGACAAAACTGAAGATAAGATACAGGAGCTCTGGTCTGGAGCAGCTGTGTGAGCAGCTTATCCCAGAGCCTGCAGAGGACTACATTTGGCCCTTCTTCTAACCACTGCCTCTTCTTTATTTGCAGCTTTTTGCCCAAGGATGAGATGCCGGAATGTGTCCTGGCAGATCTCGCTGAGCAAATAGGTACCGTGCTACCACGTAGATGTAACATAAAGAAGCAGGAGCGTGTCACCGCGCCTCTGACTCCACAGTGCTTATGCCAGATTCTCCAACATGACTGCATGTCCCGGGTCACCTCCATTCCCAAAGGGACCCATGGAAGCAATGGGTTCCAGAACTGCTGAGAGATCAGCAGGGCCGTGTGAAACGGAGAGCTGGGAACGAGTGGTAGTTGGAGAGCGCGGTGACCCCCCTAGGAAGCCTGACCACCAGAGATGAGGGGACCAGGCCAGATGGCAGCAGCCGATGCACGTGCATCTGGCACGGCTGTCTGGTGGTCAGCATCTTAGAGATGCAGCTGTGAACAGCTTCCTTGTTTTGTGCTTACAGAGGATCAAGAACGTCAGTTCCTTCGTGGTCACTTTCCACCCCTCCGGACAAGTGACCTCGACCTGCTGGCAGAAGAGGGGACTACAGTAGAGACTGTGAGGTGAGAGCACTTGGAACTGTCCGTGTGACGCCCTGAGCACCCATTTGTCAGGCCTGGGCCTGGGCATGCTGAACTCCCTCCAGGCTCCTGCTGCTCTCTAACATGCTCCCTGTGTTGCTTACAGTGTGCTTCCGCATATTGGAAAGAGCTGGGCAGAGAGGCGGCTGGGGATGGAGGAGAGGGATGGAGAAGTCAGGCTCCCTCCTCTGCGCAGCCAGCTGGGAACATCACTGGTACGTGCAATGGTGAGATGGGTCAAGAAACTACAGGCAGAGAATCCTAGGAGAGCCCCACAGATGAGTTCATCCTCTCATTTCTTTTGTGGCTCTTCCTTTCCTTCTGGTGAGGGACTCCCTGTGTACCCACAGCACTTGCCCTTCATGCTTCCACCCATGGAATGGGGAGATGAAGTAGACCACAGATATCAAAGGGCAGAGGACGGGTTGTGCTGTGGGGACGGCACAGACGGCACTGCCTGGTGTGCCTCACACAGCCCTGGTCTGCACTGCTCAACCTCAGCTTGACTCAGACTCTTCCAGCCTGTGCCCCTTTGCTGGGTGGATGCCACTCGCCAAGGTGACGTGGCCTCACATCTGCCTCTACTTCCCACACAGGCAAGGAAGCAGTTCAGAGCCCCTCAAGGCCAGCAGCGCCTCCCTCCTCTGAAGACCACCACTCAGGAGAGGGAGAGAGCGCAAAAAGAAAAGATCTCCAGCAAGAAGAAAAGCGAGGAGATTTCTTGCCGCCTTCCTCCAATAGAGAAGGGGAGGACAGGGGTCCCTCAAGCAGAGATGGCAGAGCCCAAGTAAGTGTGCAGCAGCTCCCAGCAAGGCCTGGCAGAGGCAAGCCACTCAGAGTGACCAACCGTGAGGTCAGGGGAGCCTGAAGCCCATCCCACCATGACGGGGTGCTGGGGCTCAAAGGCCCCATGGCGTGCAGGGGTGGGGGAAGGCAGGCACTGGGGCAGGCAGCATCTCAGACAGGGTGTGAGCAGGAGTTTCTCTCCGCTGTTGCAGTTTCCAGACACTACGGGCAAAACAGGTCCTGGGAACCTTGGAACCATACAAGGTGTGCCGGGAAGGATGGAGAAAGAAGGTGGAGCAAAACAAGCTGCTTCCTGTCAGACCCATGGAGTACCCCAGGTAAATATTGGCAGCCGTGGGAGGATTTTCCTGCAGGGGCCAGTGCCTCTCTTACCGTGACAGCAGAGCTAGGAGGGACTGCCTTTCCCTGACAGCCTGGTGCCGTGGAGAGCAAGAGTGCTCCTGAGGCCGTGCCCTTGAGCCACAGCTGCCTTCCAGCCCAGGAGATGTGAGAAGGCAGAAGGGAGGGGGCAGAGGGTGGGTGCTGATGGGATTTGGCTCTGCCTTTCTGCTCCATACAGACCATCCCTCCCCTGGCAGACTATGGACACCCAGGCATCTCGCCTGGAGGGCCCGTCCCTGCCTGGTCCCACATCCCAGCTCTGGGCTGATGGGCTGCACGTGTGTGTCATGGCAGTGCAGCCGGACCCACAGACTCAGCTGAGGGTGAGCAGGATATCTCTGCCGCCTTCTCCGAGACTCTGAGTGCACATCTTTGCTTCTTCCCTTACAGCTTTGTGAAGAAGTTGGAGCTGCAGGAGGCCAGACAACGCAAGAAGCCATGAGAGAACATCAGGTGGGTGCAGTGCAGCCAATTCATTCTGCGCCCACTCACACCATGGCAAAGAACAACGAAGCCCCAGGATTGGCAGCACCGGGGCTGAGAGGAGGCACGTAACACAGCAGCTGCCTCCCCTGTTACCAGCATTCTCTGCTACAACAGCAAAGCAGAGACATTTCCATCACAAGAAGTGCCAAATAAAATCATTGGAACTTCTTTACATTTGGGGAGTCGTCATCGTTTGTCTTGCGGCACGTTCACCTGCAGGGCTTTGGAAAGGGCCTCTGGTCTGCCAGCTCCTGCGAGCACAGCACTAAATTGGGAGGAACTACTGACTCCCTGGAGGGAAGCTAGGCCTCGGAGAGAAATCCTTCCAAATCGCAGAGCCTGGCCATCTCCAACCATAGGAACTTTAACAAAGGCAAGTGAGGAATTCTTCCCCTCGGGTGGTACAACCCTGGCTCTGTGCACAGACTGGGGGACACGAGGCTGGAGAGCAGCACCCCAGGAAGGGATGTGGGGGCTCTGGCTGACAGCAAGTCCCTTGGGTTGTAGAGCCCAGATCACAGGAGATGGAGGGAAGGCCCCATGGCAGCCTGCAGCTCCGTCATGGTGCCCTGCAGCTCCCACCCAGGACAGCACAGGGGCAGAGCTGAGCAGTCCTTTAGGAAAATCTGCACTAATGTGGGTGTTTCATGTGTTGCACTTTCTTCAAGAAGGTCCATCTGTCTGGCACAGATCTTCCGTGGGCTATAGAGGATATCTGCATTGCCATGCGTCACTTCCCCCTCGTCTCCTACTCTCTCTGTTAGGACATTTTCTGCCCTAATATGTTTTCACAGAGGTATTGCCAGCTTCACAGACCGGTTCAGCTGTTGGTTTGGGCTGTCCAGTGTGGAAGCAGCACAAGACCAGCCGTCTGCACTACAGAAACCAGCTTTGTAGTCCCCCCTCACCACCACAAACTTGCTCCCATTAGAACACGGCAAATGACATTCCCCACATTTAGGCAGGGAAATGAGTTTGAGAGAGGGACTCCAAAAGGAGAAGATTGAGATTCCGGAAGAAAGAAATGCGCGGGGGTCCAGCAGGATGCTGCGGATGGGGAGGAGCTATGGGGGATGTGCTCCATCATGGTGCTGACCGTGCAGATTCTTTGCGTGGAGCTGTACTGCAGTTCAGGAGATGGAGAGGCCTGAACAGCCTTGGGAAGCAGTTTGATATAAGTCATTCCCTGAGATCTAACTGCTCACCTGGGTGCTTCCAGGTCCAAGCTATTTATGGGCAGGCCTTCAAAGCCTGGGGCCGTGTCACTGTGTTGGAACAGGCATTCTGAAAGACAAAACCTTCTGTGAGCAGTCAGTTAATGATGTGCAGCGTACATTTGAGAGGCTGCAGAAGGAAAATTGCTCCTTGCCATTCTCGCTGCTGTTCTCTGGCTCAGGAGGATGCTCTGAGGGAGCAGCCCGTGGCAGAGATTGCTCTAAAAAGCCAGAAAATGGAGGATCCAGAAGTATGGCAGAGGGTGAGGCTGATGAGAAGAGCATGAGGTAAACAGGCCAGAAGGCTGCCGAGGTGTGAAAGGAAAACCATACTCTAGGAACATGCAGCTACCGCATGTCGTCTTCCACAGCCCAGAGGCCCAGTGGTTAGCTGGACTGAGGGCAAATCTGAAAGACAGGACTTTCAGCAAGGACAGAGTAGGTGAGTTATGTGCAGCGTACATTTGAGAGGCTGCAGGAAGGAAAGCTGCTCATAGATGGCTGGGGTGGGAAGGGACCTCAAAGATCAACTAGTTCCAGTGTGTATCATGTAATGACCATGAGTTACCTACACGTCCACTTTTCTTGGGCTTGGATGGGAGATCTCTGCACAGACTGGGAAGGAAATTGTGAGGAGGCTGATAGAAGGGAGAGAGAGAAACAGGAGGTCCCACAAATGGCAACGAACAAAACTGTGATGAATTTCACCCACTGCAATCAGTGAGGAGGGTTGTCTGCAGCCCTGATCAGCAAACTTGGGCCATATTCGTTCGAGGTGGAAAGTCTGGGCACCATCCAGAGTCTGGGCAACTAGCAGAGATACTGCATCGAGTCATAGAATATCCAAGGTTGGAAGACACCATTAAGGATCAGTGAGTCCAACTCCTCTTGAAGCGATGGTAATGAAGAGAATATCCTCATCTATGAACATGGGAAGAAAACAACAGCATGCCAGAACCCGTGAGGTTATTTCCAACATGGATTTAGTGCATAAATGGAGCGTGACTATTCCTTCCTCTTCAGAAAGCATTGATACGCACTTTTACATGACAATAGCAGTGCATTGCTTACAGCGTGTAACTACTTCTCCCCACCCCTCCACCTCACCTTTCCAGCCCAGTTTTGCACTCTGCTGTGCTGTGTGAACCCTGAAATCACCAGTAATGCTCCCTTTTGGCTGTAGATCTGGACAGATGCTGCACTGCTTGAGGAGGGGTGAGGCATGGCCAATAAATAATCTGTGCTCAGAGAGGCTGATTGGTGCTGGGATTAGTGCTTCAGATGTTCTTAACATCTGCAACTCCAGGACAGTCCCAAATTCATCAGCACGGCAACCTGGAAGGCAGCAGCAAGGCTGGTAAGAGCTCTGACTTTTTTGCTGTGGATAGTTGGGAATGCAAAAGGGATTTTTCCACTTATGCTACTATTCTCAGCACTTCCAAATATACGTGAAAATGAGGTTGTGGTGAGGTGAGGTAAGGGTTGGCTGCTTCTCCCAGGTATCAGATGTAGGTCGAGAGGTGATGGCCTCAAGTTGTGCCAGGGGAAGTGCAGGTTGGATATTAGGGAAAATTTCTTCTCAGAGTGTTCAGACACTGGCACAGCTGCTCAGGGAGGTGGAGAGTCACTGTCCCTGGAGGTGCTCAAGAACCGAGATGTGGCACTGAGGGACACAGTGGGCATGGTGGGGGTGGGTTGGAGTAGGACTGGATGATCTCATTGATCTTTTCCAGTGTTAATGATTCTGTGATTCTATGAATTCTGTGCATTCAGGAGGTGGGATGAAGGTGTTTGTAGGAGCTGAGAGGTCTCAGAGCTTGAGTCCAGCTCTTGCTTTGAATACACGGTCCTGCCAAACAGGAACTAGAGGGAGGGAAGGCATTTCTGTGGGCTAGATGTTGGGATATTGTTTTCTCTGCCTATAACCAGTCCATTCCTGCTGCTCTGCTGGTCTGAGCTTTGCTACTCTGTGTTAGCAGAAGAGTATTCCCTGTCTTGACTTCTCTCCTGGTTCCTACTCCTTTTTTATATATATATATTAATTTCCTGTGCTAATGTCATTTTTTTAAATTATTTTCCCTTTATCAGAGGGTTTTGTGAGCCTTTTGTTTATGGAGACAGACAGCACAAGGGATGAGAAGAGAATTCTCAGCAGCCATGGAGGGGTTACAGCTGCGGGTAAGGCTTCACTTCATGCAAATCACAATCTCTCACTTTCCTTCGCAGCCTCCAGCAGCGAGCAGGGAGGAAAACACCAGCCCCATCCATATATAGTGATCCTGTTAGCTGGGAATGACTCTTGGCTATCAGTGCAGGGGAAATCCAGAAGGCTGTGCAGGATTAAGCATAGAGCATGTTTTAAACTTCTCCACCTCCCTGCAAACAGCCCTCTCCACCCCCTCCCAAACCTGTGCAAGGATGGCTGGCTGGAGGCACACAGGGGCTGCCCATCTCATGAGTTAATCGCCTCCTGTTCAGATGTCAGAAGGAGATGAAGCTTCTATAAATAGATAGTGAAGCCCTCATGCTTTCAGCTGTGATTCACACACGTGGCAGAGAAGCATTAGGGAGAATTAACGTTCAGTCTCTCAGGCACTTTCCTGAGAGCAAATTCCATTCTGTCCCTATCTCTTAATCTCCTTGCCCAAGGGAGATCAGCAGCACTTTCAGGAGGGCCTGCATGGGTAAAATGGACAGGGAAACTTGCAGCAAAACAGATCAGGGATGAAAGACCATTCAGCTGGAGTAACTGAGAAGCACCTTCCTGTGACAAGCAGCTACATTTAGGAGCATGGCAAGGAACTCTGCTCCGCCCTTAATGGGGCTGAGATCAGACAGCCTGGATTTGTTGTGGCACGCACAGATGTCTGACAGTGTCCTCTGGGACTGAGACAGCTTCTGGTGATGGTATGTTCTGGAATTGGATGAGCATGGGGAGAGGGCAGAATGGTGTACCTTGGTGTCTATGTGAAACTCCCACTCCTTCCCCTCCATGATGAGCTCAGTGAGATGTAGCATGCAGAAGCTGTGTGCACTTGTTCCCATGTGTGTTTGCATTCATTCCTATGTGTCTAAGTGCTTAGTAGCCTCCCTCACCCTGCCTTGCTGTGCCTGTGCTACTAGCAATGTAGGTTGTTCAGTCATGTAAGTGAGATGCAGAAAGCGTCCTCAGACTCGAGGACTGGAATTCACCATCAGCATCTTTGTGTCCTCAGTGGTCTGGGGAGTTGGGGTTTGTGAGACGTGCCCAGTGTATGTATCAGAAAATCTTTTTCTTTCCCTGTTCTCAGAGATGCAGGAATCAGCCTCTCAGTGAATCAAGGAAAGTGGTCTGAGAAACTGCGGCCTCCCGGTTAAGTCACCTTATTATGATGGAGTTAAGTTCAAGAAAAATCAAGGGCAAAGAGGGCCTTCTACCACTCTTACTGCAAGGCCAGGTTGAACGTGACCCTGGGCAATCCTGACTGGAGCAGGGGGCAGCCAGCCCATAGCAGGGCGTTGGAACTGCTTGGAATTATTTTAGTCTGCCTTTTAGGCCCCCTCCAACCTAAGCTATTCTATGATTCTATAATCTCATCGTAGCTCTAGGATGTCTGTCAGTAGAAACCGAAGGCTGCCATTGTGGGGATGATTAAAGAGAACTCAATACATGGGCTTGTCCTCAGTGCCTACGAGGGCAGGAGATGAGAGTGTTTGTATGGAAGTAAATGGTGTCCCAAGGCCATTCCCATCTCTAGGAACACGGGACTTAATCTAGCAGACGGAATATGGGCTGCACGTTTGCTGTGTGACGTTCAGGCTTGAGCATGGGCCTGCAGGAAGTGCATCTGAGCCCATCCTGGAAGTCTTCAGGATGTTGTGGAACAATCTGCAGCATGTTTCCCCTTCAGAAATGTATGTGACTAAGTGGCGCCAGATTTGCAACCCAGAATTGCAGCCAGGACTTTCAGCAGCAGGGATGAGATGCCCCAAACACATCCTTACAGAGCCACAAAGCCGTGCGGAAGGATGGAAGGCGCTGTGCAGGTTATCTTGCTGTGACAAGACCTAATTGACTGCAGAAGTTCTTGCATTCTTGGAGGTGCTCAAGGCCAGGTTAGATGAAGCCCTGGGAAACCTGATCTGCTGGGGGGCAACCAGCCCATGGCAAGGGGTTGGAATAAGATTTGAAGGTCTCTTCTAGCCCAAGTCATCTTATAGACTATCTTGTAAGTCAAAAAAAAGGAGGAAGAGGAAAAAAAAAAAAAAAAAAAGGAAAAAGGGCTATGTGGAAATCTGTAAGAATTATTTTAGTCTGTCTTTACTACAGCTGTGTCCAGAGAACCTGAAACAGCTTTGTAGCATAGGCCATACTGGATGCAAACTGCAGGCTGTATGTTACAGAACATTAATTGCCAAACTTTCTGAAGCACTCTGTTTACTTCTTATTGTGAGTGAAAGAGCAGAGCTCATGCTTACAGACCTAATCATTTGTCATCTGTTCCTTATTTTTGTATAACATTTATATATAGTTGTATTACCAACCTGGATGGTCTCCAGTGCTGAGAGACCTGCATCACCCCAAAACATTAGCTAGTTTTCTGAAGCGTTGCCTCTGTAAATATCAAGCTTGCAGATGGTACATGATATAATGAGACCTGCAGGTGCAAATCAGAAGGTCAGTATATGGTGAAAAATTCCATCATTCATTTAGAAAAGCTGGATCTTCTCAGACTGGTGACTGCCATGAACAGATGCTGGACTCTGGGGTTGGAAAATATATCCAGGAATAAGTTATGGTGGTTCAGAAGGGATGAAATAAGAGTTATAGAAGAATCCTTTCAGCTCTAGTAAGGTTAAAAGGCAAGCTCTCAGTGTATGAGTGATGTAGTTCCATAAGAACCAAAAAAACCAACAAGGTGAGGAGAGTATGTCTTGCAGTGAAAAACAAGAAACCACCTCTGATTCTAATTATTGCAGCGTCTATCTATGGCCAGCTGGGTCACAAGAGTACTGGATTTAGTCCGTGTCGCTACAGAGCTGTATTGTCTGCATGTGCCTTTTTCACCTATCCCATATCCATGCAAGACTGTTTTTCCCTCTCTTTTACTCCCTCTGAGATCATGTCTTTTGTGCTTTCAGCAAGCATCCAGCAGTCGAGGCCTCCTCAAGCTCTCTGTTATGGAAGTGAAGTGGATTCATGTGTTGGTCATCTTCTTCTTCCTGCTGTCTGTTGCTATGACAGGCTGCTTTCTGTGGCAGTACAGCCTCCCCAAGGTGGAACCCAGTGAGTAGACAGCCTTAAGCTTGATCTTTCTCCCCTTGTGGACATCTTACCCCATGAGAGCTGACTGCACTCAAGTTTACCACATTAGCTGGTGCGAGAACACAGAAAATTGGGTTGATGGGGTACCGTCTAATTCTTCCAAAGGAGCTCACACACAAAAGAAAATTGAGGTGGGGAGGAACATCTTCAGTTCCTGATGGATTTGCCAATACTTCTGACCTTCATAGAATCTCAGAATTATTTGTGTTGGAAAAATCCTCTCAGATCATCAAGTCCGGTCGCTAACCCAGCACTGCCAAGTCTGCCACTAAACCAAGTCCCTCAGTGACACATCCACGCATCTCTTAAATGCTTCCAGGAATGGTGACTCAGCTACTTCACTGGGCAATGTTCCAGTGCTTTCCTTTCAACCCTTTCAGTGAATAAGTTTTTCCTGATATCCAATATAAACCTACCCAGCAAAACAAAGTCCTTGTGTTCTGTCACTTGTTTGCTGGGGAGAAGAGACTGACCACCCCCACCTCACTACAGCATTCTTTGAAGTAGTTCGAAGAGCAATAATGTCTCCCCTGAGCTGTCTTTTCTCTAGGCTAACTTTATTTACCACAACTCTTTGGGCCCAGCCATCCAGCCAGTTCTTCACCCAGTGAAGTGTATGCTTATCTGAGCCATGAGCAGCCAGTTTCTCCATGAGAAAGCTGTGGGAAACTGACAAAAGATTTACTGAAAATCTTGGTAGCCTTTCACTCATCCACTAAGCAGGTCGTTTTCTCATAAAAGGAGATCAGGTTGGTCAAGTGGGACATGCCTTTCATAAACCCGTGGCAAGCGTCCTGATCACCTGTTTGTCCTGTATGGGCTGCATGATGGCACTCAAGATGATCTATTCCATAACATTCCCCAGTATCAAAGCCAAACTGACAGGCATGTAGTTCTCCAGGTCCTCGTTCTGGCCCATCTTTAACACAGATTATTCGGTATATCAAGGGAAAAGGCACTTTAATTCACATTCCCTGTGGGTTTGCTTCCTTTGCTATTCCTGTAAGATCTTTGAACTGGCATGAGTTCCCAGTTCACACTGGAATTTTATTGATGTATTGTAAACTCAGCAGACAGACTCAAGACACCGTATGTGCAAAGATGTAATATACACAGTGTAGCTGGATCAGAGTAGCCCAAAGGTGGCATGAAATCCACAGTGAGGGTGACAGATGTACTTCATAGACCAATAATGTCTAGAAAGATTTCAAATGTGTGGGTTGTTTTTTTTTTTTTTTTTTGCAGAATATCTTAGGCTGCTGTAGGCTCCAGTCAGCTCAAAGCTCCTGTACTGCTATTCATCTTCTCATCTGTATTTCTAATGCTTCATGCTCAGAGAAGCATGAAGAACTTGAAGAGCAAAGGAGCCATGTTTCTGAGACCCTTGGGATCAACTGGGAAAGCAGTGGCTCCAAGTAGAAGGGTTATCATTTCACACCGAGTCTTTGCTTGCCCTCCAAATTTAAGGCATATCTAGAATATGCAAGATGCTGCTAATTCAGAGGACAGCTGATAAACTCATTTGTGCAACTGTCAACAGTTCACGTGTAGCACAGTCATAAAACCATGACAGCAATGCATGTATTCCACCAACCATTGTTAAATGTTAGATTTCAGGTGGCACTCACAATTCCCTTCTACATCCATTCTCTGAGGTTACAATATGCATGGGACTGCTTTCCTCTTGAAACCAAGCACAGATCTTTCCCTGTACATTGGCAGTGCAATTTCACCAGGTCTACTTCCACTGACAAGTACGCTCCATAGTCTTCTGTAGTCCCAGCCTCTTAGTCTCCCATTCCAGGTTGCAGAGTCAGTTGGAACCTATTAGTGGGCAATACTGGTGACAGTTGGACTGGATGATCTTGGAGGTCTTTTCCAAACTTAATGATTCGATGATTCTGTAGCAGCTTCTATTTGTCCCATGTGCTGTATCACATTGGAATGAACAATAGCAGAGCACAGTGCTCCCTTCAAGTCCTGTATTGTCTGAGAAGGACACAATCCATGATTCTGTGTGTGCTGAAGTGTCTTTCAGTTTTGGATGATACAATGAATAAAGCTAGTGCTGACTGCTGGAAGAGGTTGAAGTTTGTCAGTATATCTTTTCAAATCATGTATATTGTCTGTGAAATTTTTTCCAGACCCATCTGTGATGGAAGTAAGATCAGAATCTGTGCAGATGTGCCCACGCTACCCTGAACCAGTACCACTGGACCACCCAATCCCCATTTTGAAGGAAGCATTGGAGAAGGTCTGTGAGGAGGGAACTGGGCTGATGCAGTTTGTGACTGCTGTTCTGAAGGAACCAATATGCATTTTGATCCTGAGCATCTTAGAATAAGAACATAGGGCACAGAGGAGGTGGAGGTCATCTGAATGTACAAATGAGCCACATTCTGACAAGGCATCCTGGATTTTATGCACCTCCATCATATAATACAAAGTTTTGTTTGTCTCTTTTCCCAGGCTGCAGAGCCCTTGCTCAAGTAATCATAATAGAGAAGCTCTCTCACCGCTGTGATCACTATTTTTGCTTTTATTTGAACATTATCCTATTCTACCATACTTGTGGAGATGCAGAGAATCAGAACTCTAGACAGCATTCAGATTGCATGTGGTAAAACTCTTCCTATTTCACAAATGATGTAAGGCATGGAGAACCTGAACACTGTATACACAGAAAGACACAGGTATTGGAAGGGGTCTTAGGCACCATCACCTGAAGACTGTATCTTCAGATGCTCTCAGGTTCTGCCTATGTCTGTGGACACTTGAACTCACATTAAAGATCTCACCTTAGCTGAGATCTCTTCTTAATGGAACGTGAGATCCTTGGTTCTGTCTCTCAGCATCCACCTCCTGATAGCCAGTATATGGGAAATGCCCAGCACTCCCATTGGAACTAGGGTTGTACATTTATTAATGCAAACATCACTTTGAAAAACAAGGTACGGAGGGCAACAAGACCCATTCTCAGTGCTGATGTTCAGTGTCATGTTGGAGGGTAGGAAGCAGAGTAATGTTTGGAACTGCCCTCAGCACTGAAGTCTGTCTGAGCTCCAGACCTTCCCTGGGATGTTCTGGCTTTTCTACCTCCATCTGCAGCTCGAGTGGGTGTGATACTTTACTTGGCTATCATATCCATGATGGTATATGAGGTCTTGGAGCAAGGTGGTTATTTCCATTGCTGGCTACCTGGCCACCTTACCCACTCATCCAGAGAGGAGATTCTGAGGACATTATTTGGCTGGCCCATTCTTGTCTCAAACGCTAATCTTGAAGGGCCATTTCTTTTGTCTTGATAATTTTATGCAAAAGATAACTTACGTGCAATGATGAAATCGTAGAATCATTAAGGTTGGAAAAGACCACTAAGAACACCAAATCCAACCTCAACCCACCCCCACCATGCCCACCAGCCGTGTCTCTCAGTGCCACATCTCCATGTTTCATCAACACTTTCAGGGATGGGGACTCCACCACTTCTCTGGGCAGCCCCTTCCAATACTCACCACCCTTTCTGAGAAGAATTTTTTCCTAATATCCAACACAAGTATTGCTTTGAAAAAGTCAAGAAAGCAATACATTCTGCTTGTGGGGAGACCACTTTGGCTAATTGGATCCATACAGACCTGGAAGAACAGGAAGGGAAGAGAAATCACAGCCCTCAATGTATTCAGTACTGTTTCTATGAGTGCAGTTTAAACAGGACTGCACCTTTTGCACGTTACATACATTACAAGACTCCTGATTTGGTAATTCATCATTTCCCATTGTTCTCCAGGTAGACTTGATGCTACGCCAAAAGATTCATAACTCTGGTCTACCAGCCATGTCTGCCATCGTTATCTACAATGACACTGTGCTCTGGACAGGCAACTTTGGGAAGAAGAATGCTTCAGATCCCTTCTCAGTGGTGCCCAATGAGTACACTATTTACAGGTGAGACAGAGGTACTGAAGGCATGAGGGATAAAAGGAGAAAATTTCCTTTACACATAAAGGAAAGGAAGGGAAAGTCACAACTTTGGGAACAGAACCACTGTCACAAACCATGACTTTTCTTGCCGCAGGCCCAGTATATTCTGAAGAAACTTCTGGGTCACACTGAACCTTTGAGAGACAATGCTATCACTAGTCACTAAATTATGTGCTTGTAACTCACTGAATTGTTCTCTTTTTTTTCCTCTCTTTTAATTTTTGTTGTTATTTTCTGTTGATCTGGTTTGGTTGGATCTGACTTTGAATGGAGTCACTGCGAACTTCCTGGAGACCCACGAAAGGTTCTTCTCACATGGGAAAGTCTCTGTTCTTTGAGAAGGTGTAGGGCATAAATCTGAACACTGAGAGCTAGCACATATTTTGAGGACAGTAAGAACACAGTGCCACATACATATATATAAAAAAAAAATAGGATTTTGGAAGTCTATATTCTGAATGTATGAAGTAGGCTGCATACTAACGAAGCCAAGGCCATATGGGCTATTGTATTTTAGATGAAAACAGAATAAAGCTCTTAGTGTGTGGTAAAAACCATAACAAAAAGAAAACAAGAAGTATTTGCTTTCTTTAAAGACCTGTTTTCAGTGATTAATAACTGTGCTGTACATGAAACACATGGTCTGCATGCTATCAAATGTTATCCTTAGAGTAAACAGTTCTGAAAAGCTTCATCAGCTGTGATTAACTTACCCCCCCTGCCTCTATCACCACAGTGTACCTGCAGAGAGGACCTCGCACTCTTTCTTCCAGAAGACCTTCTTCAAATTTAACTGTTTGGAAGCCACCTAAATAGCAAATCTGAATACGAAATGCAAGATTTTGTGGCATTTAAATCTTAAAATTCCAAGAAATGACTTGCAATTTATTGTGATGTTTAGTAAGGAATAATTTACAAAATATGTCGTCTTATAAATACTAAGTGAACAAAGTTCATAAAGTCAGCTGCACTACTGGTATTGCTTTTAATCATTTAAACATCATTTAAAATACATTCTTTAGCCAAAACACATTTGAAAGACCGATTACTCAGTGCAGAATACTGAACAGTGTAGCAGTCCATGAAGGCCAGATTTAAGGATATTAAGCCAATCTACTTTCCTGCATGTTAGTCATTCTGTTCTGAATTAACCAGAGGTATTGTATGCAGATCAGTTTGGTGATCTAATGTAGTGAGCACCTAACTTTTTGATTCGTGGGTTTCTTAATGCTTACTTTTTATAAACATTTATTCCTGCACAGAATCGCCAGTGTCTCCAAGATCTTTCCAACCCTGATGCTGTACAAGATGTGGGAGGAAGGGAAAGTCACATCTCTGGATGACCCTTTGGAACGTTACGCCCAGAACTTTGCTATTAAAAACCCTTTGGGAAGGTTCAGGGAATCAGAACAGAGATACACAGCAGATGGGCTGATCTTTGTGGAAAAAGGTTCGATGCCACTTAAGCCATCGCCTGTTACCTTGCGCAGAATGGCCAGCCAGCTCTCAGGTGAGACAGCACTGCTCACTCCCTGCCTGCCATCTGAAAGAGGCCACAGAGAGAACAGATCAGATGCCAGGAATAAGAAAGTCTGCTCTTGACGCCATTTACCAGCATGGGCTCTGCACCTCTGCACTTCCCAGTGATAAATGGAGTCTTCTCCTGGCCACCTGCTCGGAAAGGGGCCAAGCAGCACTGTGGGCTGGGGAATTGCTTTTCCCATGCAAGGTGAATATATGTGTCTTTCAACACAGTAGCTTGACCTGAAACAACTTTCAAATTGCATAACTGTTTTTGCACTCCAGCCCAGAATGCTCTCATTTTTCTAAGAAGTAGAGGTGAGGGTCAAAGTGGCACCAAACCTCTTTGCTTTGAATAGATAGACCTTGATTGTGGACCTAAATACAGCTGTCAGCGTGCTTCCTGATCTGGGATTCCTGAGCTATTAATAGCTTTGTACTTGCTGGCAGAAGACTATTAATCTGCTGCTACTTTCATACTTGTGTAACTCTTATGTTGTGGTAGAAGGAGCTCACAGGACCCAGGAGATCTTTAACCTCTTTGAAATAGAGCTGTTAATACTCAACGTGGGGATTCCAGAATTTACTGCCAAAAAGACTGTGCTGAGATTTCCTGCAGCGCTGAGATTACACATTGCATTATTCCAGTTGAGAATAAAATAACCCAAATTAGAAGCTTTGATTAAAATAACCTGTAGGCAAATTGCAATAGTATAGAGCAGAGCATCACCTGAAGCCAGCCCAATGTAGGATATGTCCTAAAAATACTTAGAGGAAGCATACCTGGTTGTAACATGTTTATAAAATACAGATATTGCTTCTCTTTGTGTTGGTTTTTATCTCCAAGTTCCCCAACATATTTATGTACAGCACACCATCAGGGCACAGCAACCAACTTGGATGCTGACAGTCTGATGCTGCAGAAGCCCAATTTCAAAAGCTCGACTGAAAATTAAATGAACATTGAGGTCACCTGTTATATTTCCTGGCTGTAAAAATAAAACAAAACAAGAAGGAGGAGGTTCTGCAATATGAAAGGCCACCACGTGACACTGAGGGACATGGTTTAGTGGGCATTGTGGTGATGGTTGGACTAGATGATCTCAGTGGTCTTTTCCAACTTCAATGATTCTGTGACTCTAGGATATTGTGAAGTGTTTTTTCACATCAGTTCCTCCCGTAGAAAGCCCATTATCTGCTGAGATATGCTAAGTGCATCTCTTATCTAGTCATTATGATGCACAGATAGCCCTGGAATAGAAGCAGAAAAAGAGCTTTTCTTCCAGTTCAAATCCCAAAGTCAGACCAATCCAGAAAAACAAGTCCTGCTGACACAAAAGAAAAGGGCCTCATTCAACGTTTCCATAATTAAGCTCATGCTCATTTTTATGCCATGTACCCTTCCTGACTTTCTCTTAGCTTCTGAGTGAAAATCAGCTGTAAACTGCAAAAATTATCTAATTCTATCCCAATTAATTCATATCCCAACCTGGGATTGATGAGCCAATAGGCTCCGTGCAAAGGCACTGTGGCATTTTAGAAAGTCCTGGTAAAATATATTTGGAGAATTCATTTTTAGAAAATTTTCGTGCAAATTCCATAACATAGCATTGCACTACCTACACTGAAGAAAATTAACTCCCTCCCAGCCAGACCAGGACATTGGACTTCAACTTGTGCCAAATTGTTGAATGTTTCTCCTCCATGTACAGGTCTCCCTAGGAGGCTGCGATCTACCAGCCTGCTGTGGAAGGGCAACACACAAGAAGCTCTGGCTCTCCTGAAGGATGATGTCTTGGTGGCTGATCCTGGAACCAGGTCAGATATTTTCACTTAAGAGCTTTTGGGTTGAGTCCATGACCAATGGAAAAAGACTGTTATTCCTAGAGGGAGCTTCAGATCATCCATCTACAAATAGATGTATTTGTGAGGCACTGGGACAGGTTGCACAGAGAGGTGCTGAGTGCCCCATCCCTGAGACACCCAAGGTCAGGCTGGACAGGGCTCTGAGCACTGATGGAGCTGTGGGTGTCCCTGCTCATTGCAGGGGGTTGGACCTGATGGCCTTTAAGGATCCCTTCCAACTCAAACCATTCCATGAGTCTATGTTTCTAAATACATCTGTTTTAGGTTGGAAAGAGTTACTTTTGGAAATGCCCCCAGATGGGGCAAAGAAATTGTTGTACTTCGGTCCAATGATCCTTCAACTGTCAATCTGCAGATTTACAACAGTGATCAGGCAGATTAACCTAGTCAGTTTAAACCATCATTTATTTTCACAGAATTGTAGAATGCCTTGGATTTTAAGGGACCTCAAAGATAACCTAGTTCCAACCCCTTGCCATGGACAGGGTTGCCAGCCACCCACTACATGAGGCACCAGATCAGGCTTTCCAAGACCCCATCTAGCCTGGCCTTGAACACCTCCAAGGACAGGCCATCCACTTCTTTGGGCAGCCTACACCAACACCTCACCACTCTTCACCTTGACGTCTAATCTAAATCTTTCCTCCTTTAGTTTAAAGCTATTCCCCTTTGTCCTGTCAAAAAGTCCTACTGAAATTTACCCTGTATCTGTAGAAATCTGCATGTCTCTAAATCAGATACTTGCTGCAATTTGTGTAGTGCTAAGTCTGTTACTTGAACTGCAATCAAACACTGAAAAATATGAACAATCATAGGATCATAGGATCATAGAATAGCCTGGGTTGGAAGGGACCTCAAGGATCATCAAGCTCCAACAAGATCCACTGGACAGTGAGTGAGGGAAAAGATTTAGACTAACTGGGAAAAGTTCTTCAAAAATGTTCAATTTTTTAAAAATTATATTCTCAAATAATTTGCTTAGAGCTTCTGAAGACTCATGATGACATGAAGTATGTAATCTTAGAAAATTGGCTTATGGGTCGGGTTCAAAGGGTGATAATAAATGAGGTTCCATCAGGCTGGCAGTCAGTCACTACAGGGAGTTTCCCTAGGGCTCCATTTTGGGGCCAGTTCTCTTTAATGTTTTTATGAATGATCTGGATGCAAAACTCAAATGCAAACTGAGAAAGTTTGTGGATGATTCTAAATTAGAAGGAACCGCTGACTGCTTCAAGGAAGGAGGGACCTTCTTCAAATGTGAGGGTTTGGGCACCGCTGTCAGACAGAGTTTGGATTTTGGGGGGCCCTGCGTGAAGCCAGCAGTTGGAGTCAGTGATTCTTGTGGGTCCCTTTAATTTCAGCATATTCTATGATTCTAATATAATATATTTTTTTGGAAAGGTGAACGTCAGTCAATTTAAGACATAAATTTTTAGTCCAACATGGATTTATTCCTGTGGCAAATTATATGTCATGAGAAATTTGCTGGAATTGGCTAAAGTGGTACCAAATTTATGACCTCAGTAGGCCTCAGTAAGAGGAGATGTTTAACATATCAAATATGTTAAAAACATGATTTTCGAAAAAGTGTTTGAAAGAAAATTACCCATTCATATCTTTATGTCATTAAACTTAATTCAAGTGCAAAAACTCAATGCCCGTTATGGATATTAAAGACTTACACTTTGATGTCTTTAATCACTCAACATTACTGGATTCTGCTTTTGAGACTTATAAGTGCTTTTTAAGTGCTTTTACTGTCTTAAGATAGCTTAGGTCCTGAAGTTATTGCACCATGTTAAATCTCCAGAGACTCGTCTGGGATTTTGAGACCTTTAAAGTAAGCACCTGTACCTCTTGACTCTGCTCTTGAAAAGAATGAACACATTCTTTTGGTGAAAAGTGATGAACAATAAGTCAGAATATGCAAATATAAGTTTTCACCTAAAGTTTTCTGTCTTCGGCCTTCTTTCTGTGTGTAGCAGTTAAACAGCTCAGCTGATGTGCACAAAGGAAACTTCTGTCTCCTGAACTAAGAAAAATCAAGACATTAACACTTTATCACAGCCTCATCACTGCTCTCCCTTTAGCATGTGATCTGATAAAAGTAGCATCTTTCCCCAGAGGAGAGAGACCCAGCCACTGTTATTTGCAAAATCATATCCACCCTGTGTAACTAAAGTAAGGCTGATGCAGGACTGCATGACCTTCTAGGGTCCCTTCCAACTCAAATGATTCTACGCTTCTGTCTTTCTTTCTTTCCAGATGCCACTACAGCAATTTGGCCTTCTCTCTGATGGCACACGTGCTAGCTGACCACGCAGCTGACGGACAATACCAGCGATGGATCTCGGAGAACATCCTGGACCGCTTGGGCATGGAGGACACTGGCTTTGACATCACACCGCCCATCCGCTCCCAGATGGCGGTGGGTTTCTATAGCAGCCAGCAGCCAGCCCCTCTCTACGACCTCGGCTGGTACAGACCTTCTGGACAGATGTACTCTACAGCTGCTGACCTTGCCAAGCTGGCAATGGTGTTTTTAGGCACCTATCACCGTCGTCTCCTAGAGCCTGACACAGTGAAGACAATGCTGACACCTCTGTTTAAATGCTCCACTGAATACTTTGCCAACAAGACTGGAACGCCCTGGGAGATTAACGAGCAATTGGGATATGATGTCATTAGGAAGGATGGAGACCTTGATGGCTATTCAGCTACTTTCTCACTCATCCCCAAGCTCCGCCTGAGCTTCATTGTACTGATGGCTGGGCCCAGGCCTCAGGGTGGAGATCTTGTGACCCAGACATATCAGTATCTCATCACTGCCATGGAGACTGCGTTCAGAGAGGCAGAGAAAACACTGACTCCTCCCCCAAGCCCAGTCCCTTTTGTTGGCTATTACACCTATTCCAACCTGACTTTCTATGAGATCAAAGTTGGACGCGGTGGGGTGCTGGTCATGCAGCAGTTTGGGCCTCATGCTGAAGAGCTGATCCCTGAGAAATATCGGACAATCAAGCTCCATCATCTGGAAGATCGCGTCTTCCAAGTTGTGTTTGACAAGGAGTTCCCGTGTGTTCTGCATCTGGGCTCTGCCTCCATCTCACTGGAGACCCAGAATGGGCAGCTCTTTAATTTTTATCCATTTGATCGCAAGGGTTTGTCTCCTGGCTTTGATGCACCAGGGCTGAACACATACAACGTGGTGCGTGTGCTTCGTAAACCTGTATTCTATAGCTAAATGTCCCCTCTTCTTTTCTGACTATTCCTGAGGGGTGGCTCCAAATCTGCATCTTTCCAGACTCTCCTTCTGTGTGGCTTTTTGGATGCCATTAATTGGGAAATATACTGACAAATGACTATTATTTCCAACAAATAGACCATGTCTCACTTCTGAAATGACTGCAATGGCTTGCCATCCCTGTTCCTGCATGGCAGTTTGGCCAGCAATGGGGATGCCTACAGAAAAAAAAAGAAAAAAAAGAAAAAAAAAAAAAACAGGTAGAAATGAGGTGGATGAATGGTGTTTGGATGCCATAAAAACCAAACCAAACCAAACAGGTTTTATGTCTTCACAATTAAAATGTCTATATAATGGCCATTGTGGTGACTGACTGGAACCATCAGAGGGCTGGGAAATTCCTGTGTGTCTCTTTCAGGGCTGTTGGTGACCCCACCTCCCATGACCAAGATTTTTTCAATGGATTTGCTCAAAAATGGCACCAGCAGGATATCAGGCTCTGCTTGTGATACCTAAGAAGTGGGGTTCCATTTCTTTCCATGTTCACATCAAGTAAACTGTGTAAAAAACTTAAAGCAGTATGGTTTTGTCCTGGCTCCATGGATTTCTGCAAAAGCTGTGGTCACACTATGGATTTTGTAGCACTTAATTGTAAAAGATGAAGCATGCTACTGAGAGCAGGGTCATATGAGCACATACTGGTACATTCCAGGTGGAATCAAGCTTGTCACTGTCTCAGTGCATAGTGTGAGTGTGATATTTGAGTGTGATATTTAGGTGTGTGAGTGTGGTATTTAAGTGCAGGAACATGTGGAAATGTGTATGAGTATTTGGGGCACAGTATCTGTGCAGATAAATACCTATTTGGTGCACACTCTTGAGTGAGGATGGGAACTGAAAATGCATTCCCCTGGGGAGTAGGATAGATGCACACTGAGGATAGATGCACCTCTAAGAATTCTGCAAAGCAACAAATTCATTCCCTTCTCCCTTCTTGTGACCACCCCGCTTAATTTAAGTAGCCTAACTGCAAAGTGTGGTAATGGCTGTACAGCATGGAAATCCTGCAGGAAGTGCAAAGGTTAAGCATACTAGCACAGTCAAAGACTTCAAAGTGTTTATTCTTCCACACCATCACTGGTATGAAGCTGGGTCCTCTTGCAGAGTGACCTCCTTCTCCTGTTTGCTCAAACAGTCTTGGTATTGGATGTCTCTTTGAGAGGGTTGGAAAGTAAATCTCCCAGCATCTTGTCCCTCTTGGTGTCTCTCCCTGATTTTATTCTGTGTGTAGTTCCTCGGCTCTAATTTCATGTAGGTACCATCACTAAAGGCCTAGAAACCTAATCAGCAAATATGGTTCCCTGCCTTTTTTCAGACAATTTCAGTTCCTTGGCAAACATACGGAATAACATAAGCCTTGCCTTACAATCAGCCGTGGTTGCTGCTGCATGGGTTTCCTCATATGTTTAACACCCTCATATGTTTAAGTATTTAATCTGGGCTAGAGAAACAATACACTCAATGCAAATTCTCTCTGTAGGCCAGTTACGTGTGCTTATGCCCAGAGATAAGGTTGCAGACATGATGCACTGCTGTTGTATTTCCTGTAGAGATGCCTGAATGATATCTTGGCATGCCTGATATAACAGAGACTGTTCTCCTTGCTTTGGAACTTATACATCAGCTATCATTAAATGCCTCTGAGTGATTATATCACGCTCCCACAAACCCACCAAGGCAAGTGCCATGTGCTTACAGTGGTGGAGCAACCACTGGATTTCTGGAAGCATATCCCACGTCCCACCACACTTCCCAGAGCACCACCCTGAGCCTTGGCAAGCAAGACTTATGGTGACATGGCACCCCAGAAGGAATGGAGTCCGACAATGAGACTCGCTTCTGAAACAACCTCATAGACATAATTGCATTGTGCATCACTTGTTTTGTATATTCTTTTAACATCATTATCATAATTATTTTCCCTTCTTCTTCTGTCCTATTAAACAACCTTTGTCTAAAACCATGAGTTTTATCTTCTTTTTTTTTTTCCAGTTCTCTCCCCTGTTCCACCCTGGGGGATTGAGGGAACGCCTGTGTGATACTTGGCTGCCTGCTGGGTTGAACCGCAACAGCTCACAAACTATCTAACAACGAGCTGAAGTCAAATGCCCCTTTGCACCCTGCCCTTAGAAGCTCTTCACGACTGTTTCCCCACTCTTGGATGTTCTTTTCAAGGTGGGGACTAAGAAATAGAGACTTTAGATCCATCCAATCCTCAGAATTGAAGGAAACACTGAGAAATATCCGCCATGTGCATGCCCCATGCCTGGAGGTGCTTAAGGCCAGGCTGATGGGGCCCTGGGCAGCCTGAGCTGGTGGGGAGCAACCAGCCCATGGTAGAGATTGGAGCCATCCTCCATCCTAAGCCATTCTGTGATTCTGTGATAAGATTCTATGTTCATGTCTTTACCCTGGGATTCAAGGTTATCAGCGCAGACAAAAAACTGCAGCTTCTTCCCTGATAGACAGGTTTATGCTTTCTTAGTCCCTTTTTCCACATCCTTTTCTCTTTATGATTCGTGTCATGTTCTTGAAATGCCATTCAGGCATTTGCAGGAGGGGAACTGCAATAGTAATTTTTATTAGATGAATTTTATACCAACTTCAACAATAAACTATTTTGATTGTATCTAAGGCTCTTTTGCTGGTTCATGACTATTTCTATCCATTTGGATATAGGATAAATGTTGATAAAAAGAAGACATTAATTTCCTAATTAAAAAAAAAAAAAAGGCAGTAAAAATAAAAGATTCCTGCATAATGTAACAGATTTATGACTAATCCTGAATTGCTGACAAAGTAATTTCTACAGTTTGGATTTCTGGCAGTATGGATGACAGTAAACACAGCAATTCCGTGCATGAATCATCCAATTTCGGGACATCTTGCTTGTGGAACTCCCTTCCTACTCCCAGATTCCTACAGTATTTCATGGTCAGGTTCAAGATCCTATGGGAGAGAAGTGAGAAAGAGGAGAAGAGAGGAAGATGTTTGTTTTCCCCTTGCAACCCCAAACAAATCACAGGATCTACCTTTATTGCGAGGACTCTTTTGCTTATATGTCATGTAAGACTCAATTCCATATTTTTCATGTGCAAGGAAAAGTTTTATAGTAATTTGTTTCCTATTTGTATAACGCAACAGAAACTCATGTTCCTTTTGTGCTTTTTACTTATTTTGGAAAATAGGCAATGAACTGAGGGAATGAAACCAACAATGCTTGAAGATATCATTTTCTTTCCTTTTTTATTTTTCTCCTTTAGGCTGTATCTTCTTTGAATTATTAAGGAGCTTCTCCTATTGAATCAATGGCCCTTATTTCGGAAGCTGAAAACAAATCCAATTTTTTTCTTACAATGTGAGATAATGTAGTAAGCATAATTTTAAAAAGTATTTTGCATGTGGATGTAAACCTGGAAATTCACATAAATATATGTAAATGTGTGTCTTGAAGACGTTATCTCTGTCAGGGAAATCTGACGTGCTTAGAGGGAAAGATAATGCTAGGAAATCTTTGTCAGAATGTTAGCGTGCGTCAACTCCATAAACTCCAGCCATAAAACTCAAGGTCAGCAAAGGAGGAAAAGTATGCAAAGAGTTATCAACTATCTTCTGGCTAGAGGCCACGAAGAAGAGCTCCTCTGCCATGTAGCAAAGGTGTGTGTCCCAAAGGATTACTGAGGAACTGTTGGTGTCCAACACCAGGATCTTCCAGATTTGTAGAGTAGATTCAAACTGGCCTTCTCTTACAGTAACCTGCTTTGTGGTTCTACCCTAAATCATCATTGTGTTTTACACACAAACTTTTCAACATAATTTGTCCCATTTCCTCCTGCTTGCAAAATGGAGTCAATGAAGTATGATTTCTGTCTGGCAGAGAGGTCTTTGAGGTTGGATGCAGAGGTTTCTGACGTAATAATTAATCTTGAGAACAACCGACAGAGAAGATTTGGAGATATCAGAGATGCTGGTGTATCTAATATACTAGCGTCCAGAGAAGGACACTGTGAAGCTATGAAGGGTCTGGAGCACAGTCTTTTGGGGAGAAGTTGAGGGAACAGGGGTGGTTCAGTTGGAGCAGAAGAGTCTCAGGAGACTTCATCACTCTCTACAACTCCAAGAAAGGAGGTTGTGGCAAGGTGGGGACAGCCTCTGCTCCCAGGTAACAGCATCGGAAGGTAATGGCTTCACATTGCTCCAGGAGAGGTCCAGGTTGGATGTTAGGAACAATTTCTTCTCAGAAGGAGTGGTGATGCACTGGCACAGGCTGCCCAGGGAGGTGGTGGAGTCACCTTACCTGGAGATGTTCAAGAAACATAGAGATGTGGTACTGAGGGATGTGGTGGAGGTGGGTTGAGGTTGGACTGGATGATCTTGGAGGTCATAGAATCATAGAATCAGTCAGGTTGGAAAAGCCCTCTCAGGTCACCCAGTCCAACTATCCAATATTGCCCACTAAACCACATCCCTAAGCACTACTTTCCTTCAGATCTTTTCCAACCTTAATGATTCTGTGATTATAATGCATTCTTCAACATGTGCAGTGACCCACCCTGGCTCAGCTCTAAAACTGATGCTGAAAGTGATGAGCTCCCCAGTGGTCTATAGGCTTTCTCCTAAGGAAAAATAATTTTTCTGACCTTCTGTTGTACAGTAGAGTCAGGCACCTGCATGATACTTGTTTCTCGCATTACTGCCAACCCCCAAATTAAGGTTAATAGTCCTAGACGGAGTGTTCCAGTGCTGTGCGATCGTGTGCCTTGTGTAGCTCCACAAAGATGAAACTAAAATTGTAGCCAAACCTCCACTGAGCAAGAGTTTTATGAAGCCTGGTTATGGAATGAATCATCACTACTGCGACTCACAGCTTCATTTTTTGGGTAAAACATAAAATAAATGTGTGAAATGCCAGCCTACTGAGAGACTGCTATTCCACTCCACAGGCTCAGTATCACAGGGATTGTGATGCACACTGACAGTGAATTTCAACTTACAGGGTTGGGAATTGTGGAAGGGGAAGGGAATTATATCATGAACCTCTCTTTTTGAGGATTATATTTGCTTCAGACCATGTGTGAATCCAGATTTCTCTGGGAATTACCAGAGCTCCCAGGCAGGGTGATAGGTGACGCAAATCATTATGCAGAGAGCTGGATCTGGAGTGCTGTCCCCACTAATCCCTGCAGCACAGCATGACTGGGATTGTGCACAGACAATTCCAGTAAAAGCTGCAGGCTTGCAAACACTGTGCTACTCCAATAAGGGGTGATATGCACTAAAGAAATTCCATGGTCTACAGCAAAGATAAAAGATGGAAATCCACTGTGTGATCACGATTATTCTGTGGGTGCAATCAAAAAGTGGTCCCCAATGAAAAGGTGCTTTTCATTACCATGAATGAGGCTCTGCGCTATTTGCTACTTCAGTACTCAAAGCAGTAAAGTCCCAGGAAGTGTATTGAGTTGTTTTGGTTTTGTGCAGCTGTAAATTTGAACTCAGCCACAGAATCCCATCCCATCTTTGATCTTTTGAACAAGCCTGAAAGTTGCTAAAAATCCTCCTGTTTCCAAACTGTTGTCTACCACCATACAAAACAGAAGAGGTTATATATTAATCAACTTTTTGTACCCCACGTTTACGTACAATTTCTTTATGGTTCACATTTGTGTTCTATATCAGACAATTCACTCTTCTCCTACAGATTGCACTGAAAAAGTGAGATCAAAATTAAAACCATTCTTGTACAAGGTCCTGGACAACTTGCTTCCAGCTGTCCCAGTCCTAAATGTTGAACTCAACTTCCAACCTCAGTGATCCTGTGCTTTTGTGACTCTGTGACATAGCCCTGGAAATCTAATGACCTCAAAGAACACACTAGGTCAGGATTATATGCAGTGAAATCTTGAATCTCTATCAGGAAGAGATCGTGCTCTCTGGTAACCTGTACCAGTGCTACTCCAACCTCTTCTGATAACAGTTTGTCCCAGTGACCATCCTGACTGCCTCAAAACACACTTGGTGGCTTTTTGCCTTTTGTGTTTTCTGGCACCACTGAAAACCAGTGACATCCATTCCCATATGTAACTGCCTGCAGGCTGCTCTGACTGTTTGATCCCTATCACTTTCTTCTTTGCGTGGCTGACAAAGACCATCTCACCTCATTTTTCTTCATATGCTCTGTGTCCCAGGCCCAACCATCTTACTCACACTCCACCAGCCTGTGTCTATGAGGTTCTGGAGGACCTCCAGTTTTGTCTGTAAGAAGGATGGAGGGGATTTTTGAACTACATTGTGTAAATGACTAAAGCCACACAGCAGGTGGCAATCCTGCCATGTGAGTCTGTGAGAGAACACATCACCTACTTGCTCCATCAGAGAGGATAGTCAGGATCAGGTCTAGAACTGCCAGCGTAGAGAATGGGAAATGCCAAGGAAAGGTACATCTCACCATTCTGTGGCATCCATATGACTAAAGACAAGATCAAAGAACAGCTTGAATTGGAAGGACCATCCAAGCTGGGATGAGGACCGTCCAACCAACAAATTCTTTGAGTGCTTCCAGTGCTTCACCACCCTCTGAGTAAAGAATTTCTTTCTAATATCTATCCTCAATCTACATTCTTACAGTTTGAAATCTCTTGTTCTATCACTACAAACATTTTTTAAAAGTCTCTCTCCATCTTTCTTGTAAGTTCTGTTAAGCATTGAAAGGAAGCAGTGAGGTTCCTTTGAGCCTTCTCTTCTCCAGACTGAGCAAGGCCAGCTCCCTCAACCTTTCTCCATAGAAGAGGTGTTCCAGTCCTCTGAGCATCCTCATTGCCTCTCTGGACCCGCTCTAACAGGTTCACATCTTCCTTGAGCAAAGCTCCCCAGGCCTGGATGTAATACTACCTTACACTTCTGGGGAGGACATGGAGACCCAACATTGCTCATAATTTGGTTTCATCTGCAAACGTAAGCAAAATCATTCCAGTGCAAGGTGGCAAATGGAAATATTGAATAGTGTTGGCTCTGTTCAATATTATGCAATATATATTGTTCAGTACACAGACTCCTTCCAAATCACACTCAATACAACACCTTTGTTTGAGAGCGAATCATTCGTAACACTTTCTTGAATGAACTTTTCTCGAATCAGTCTCACAAGGATGCTGTAATTATTCTATGACGAGATAATTGTCTCAGAACAAGTACAATAAAACCAAGTTGTTCAGCTGAGGTTACATTTGAAAGAATATATCATATATATATATTCAAATATGTCTTTCATAGTCATTTGAATAGTCACAGACATAGACATTTAAACTGTCTTCCCACTTCAAAGTGGGAAGTCTGAAAACTACACATCTAGATAAGGGTGTTCTGTTTGTTTTCAGAGCTGGACTGTTTTCTCAGGCATAAAACACTGCAGAACATGTGAGTTGTTTTTAAAGGTAGCATAAGTTGGCAGTAGAGATGCAAAAATGCTTCCCATCACTTTTGGCAAGATTTGAGGCAATCTGAAGTGTTTTAACATCTTCTGTTCTCTGGTGTTGGGTGGATTGTTTGGATGTATTGTATTCACTGTGAAAATATATTTTTTTTTTATTTATTGCACATGTAACAACATCTCATGGTTGGTTTGAACCCTCTCCAATCGCTCCCTGCTCTTTCAGCCCAAGCTCTGCTTTAATAAGGCTTTAATGAAGTCTTTCGCTGGAAAATTCAGTCTACACCCAGGATATCAACTGACAAACACTGCAGTCTGGTATATAAAGTCAGCCAGTAAAAACGCCTAAGAGGAAGGTAACTCATTCCTTATAAGCCTACCAGTGAGCAAATTCCAGATGTCAGCTATTTAAGAGACCTCTTTCAGAGGGGCTCGAGGCCCTGCAAGAAGCACTGTGATCTTGAAGCGCGGGTTCGTGATGGTTTCCTTTCTGATCTCCACCTCAAGCCACCCCTTCTCACAAAAAAATGCACATTCTTTCACCTCCTTCTACTTTGTAGCTGGTTTTACAGCCTCACTTTTTCAACAGCGCTACCACAGAGATTGAAATAAGAATGTAAGTAATAATTCTGCCACCCAGAACAATTTTCAAGGCTTATCACAGCTCCCTGGGTTGATCTTTGATTTTCCAAGTCAACTGAAGTACAAAGAATGGAAACAATTAAATTTCTAATTTTTCTGGGCTTTTTGTGCAAGTCCATCCTCCTTCAGGAGGTCACCTCAGGGATCTGTGGGAGAATGAAATGCTTTTTATTTAACTGGATGGAGGCAAAGGAGAAATTTCAGTTTAATTTCTAAGTTTAGAAGAAAAGTACAAAGAACGTCACTGATTTGTAACAGGTGTGACTCTGTGTAGGTACCTGGATTGCCAACTCCCAGCCTGGATAATCTCACAGACTGGAAGAGATGATAGGTCTACCACCATATACATATATGTGGAAGTGAGCATTGATTGACTGCCTCAGAATAAATAACTTTTTGCATAGCTTCACATGATGGATGAGTTTCCTATCCATGCAAAAATCTACCATAAGCAAAGAGAGCCTGGAGCAATGGTGCAAAACCACAGAAGGAAAGAGGATTGGATCTGCTCTGGGTTTAGCTGGGATAATTTTCTTCATAATAGCTCAAATGGTTTTGTGTTTTGTATTTGTGTTTTCCTGGAAACTGTTCAACATCTGTCTACAGATGGGAAGTTGTGAATGAATTCCTTATTTTGCTTCTCCTTTTTGCATACTCCAGAAAGAGCTGGGTAGCAAACACGATCGGTTATCTTTTTACTTTGTCTCTATCTTTTGCCTGAGAGTTGTCTAATGAAAATAATGGAATAATGAATTATTTCAATAATAAATGAACAGTCAATAACCAATGGATAATCAAAGCCATTCCATGGGTCTCGTGGTACATCTTGAAAGTATATTCCTATTTTGAGTCCCAAAGTGCTCAGACAATCAAGTATGAAATTTCCAAAAGCAACTTCCATAGAATCAAAGAGTCATGAAGTCAAAGAATCACAGAATTGTGGAAGCATGGAATCACAGAACCACAATATCTTGATTTGGAGGGGACCCCCTCAGGGTCATCAGGTCCAACTCCTGGCTTCTCACAGGACTGTGGAACACTTATAGTTATGGAGTTTTCCCTTTCCAGGCTTTGATAACTTACAGCTTTTATCTGCTGTTGGACTGGTGGATGTGCAACACATGGTCACTCTGTGGGCTTTTCAGAATAACGATCTCAAGTGCAGTAGGGCGAAGATCTGAGAGAGTATTTCACATGCATTCATCATTCCTTTAAAAACTAGAGACTTTATAATTAAGAATTCTGTATCACAGCTGTAAAAGTCCAGTTCCAGCATAGAGAGATAAACAAGATTGTTTACAATTGCAGTTTGCTGTATTACTGTGATCCCAGAACATGGGGAAGGCAGGTTGTGTCTGAGCTCCCTGCTGTGGGGAGAAGGCTATTAACCTCATTTCCAGCAGAGACCAATTTCTGGAGAAGAAAGAGGGAAGGCAAATGCCAATCCAGCCTGCTAATTGTTTAACGCTGTTCAACCTTTTTTTCTGACCCTTCTTCTCATATTTCCTATACATAACATCATCATCTGACACCTCCAAGTGCTAATGTGCATGCAGACTTTTATCTCCCCACGAAGGAAGACCTCTCCTCTGCTGCAGGATGAATTACATGAATGCTCAGAACATCTTTTACTGCAGGCATCTCCAAGAGGAGATGGGAAAATTTTTCAACTAAAAGACAAAAATTTTCAGTTCAAATAAAATATAGAAAGCATCTTTCTAATCAGAAAATCCAATGGCTGCTCTGAAAATAATGCCTCCTGTTTTATGATGATGACCCACAATGTCAGGAGCAGATGTTGGGGCTATGACATTAGAAGTTGAACATTTCCACCAATATCCCATTACATTTTGTTGCTGTGTAACAGGTGGAAGCAGATGGACACTCTGACAGATTGGTGTCTGATGTGGGATTGTACATGAATCAGAAGTGTGTCACTGAATTCCTCCATGCAGAAAAAATGGCACCCACTGACATTCATTGATGCTTGCTGAACATTTTTGGAGACCAAACAGTGTATGTAAGCACAGTGAGAGATGGATGATACATTTCATAGCTCATCATGGTGGCTGTATTGAAAAATTTCATTTTGTAGCTGAGAATTTACTCTACCAAATAGTGTTATTGTGCTCTTTCTATTGGTTGTAGTTTCCATGGAGATAAATAGGAGGCATTACTTTCAGAGCAATCTACATGCATTTCAGAGCTTGTTCCCACCAGTTTCCATCACAAATGCTCCCAAGCAAAAGCCAGCTTCAGCTGCACCTGAATCATGCAAATTGCAGCTTGCAAATACCAAATGCAGGAGGGGTTGTGGAGGCAACTGAACGGCTTACACAGGATCAGAGGCAAGTAATGGTGAATTCCTAAATGCTTTAAGGAATTCCTGGGCAGAGCTAATATGTGACAATAAAAGTCCTTCAGGCAGGAATTCAGGGTCATAGACAGATTAATGCCCTCAGTTCGTACTAATTCAGCTTTCACAGCAATTTTGGAAACACTGAAATAGTTTGGATTCTCAATCCGGTACGTGAGACTTTTTTTTCACACATGCTCTTTATTTGCAATAGTGGTAATACTGATCTATGACAAAGGAGATAGAAGGCCTTTGTTAGAATGGAAGGAAAGCAATTTATATGCCTGGAAGGAAAAGATTTTTTGCATCATTCTGTACGTGCCTTTTGCCTCTGATGTTCTGGAAAAGTCTTGAATTGATCAAGTTTAGAGTACAGGGACGGTAAGGTGTGCAACAGCACGTGCAGACACCTCACGCACACAGAGGCCAAGCAAACACAGCACTGACAAAGCAGCACGATAAACTAACCCAGTTAAATCTGAACTCTTTTGCCCAAAGACGTGACAGAATAACTGCTGTTATAATTTCTGATGAATTGTTTTTATGAAGCATACAGGCGGTTGGTTTTATTCTTCCTCCATTCTGCTGTCATTAGAGGGCAGAGTTCAGGTTTTACGAAGTCTGTATCTTTTTAAAACTTGCCACTAGTGGTCAGTTTCCTTATTTTTGTCGAGTTTTACTGTGTGTGGGTATGAGCGTGTGCTCCCTGTCTCACCATTCAAAGATCTGAAATATCAGTTTAGCTTACTTTTACAATCACAGAATCCTTAAGGTTGGTAAAGAGCTGCAAGACCATCCAGCCCAACCCCAACACATCCCTCCATGCCCACTGCCCACATCCCTCGCTGCCACATCTCCACACTGAACACACAGGATGGTGACCTCACCTCCTCCCTGGGTTCATCACAGCTCTTTCTAAGGAGAAATTTTCCTTAATATCCAACCTGCACCTTCCCTGGTACAACTTAAGACCATCACCTCTCGCCCTATTGCTGTTAACCTGGGAGCAGAGACCAACCCTCACTTTGCATCAACCTCCTTTCAGGAGCTATAGAGAGCAATGAAGTTGTAAATCTGTAAATCTGTATCATAATACATCACCAAATCCTTAATTTTTTCTCTCTGCTTGAACAGCTGTTACCCAGCCAAATGACAGTAGGATTGCTCCTTTCATTAGGGCTCTTCTGCCATCTCCTGGGCAAGAGGCACAAAGCCCCTTTCACAGGAGAATGTTTCAGTTAACTCAGAAAGTTACAGATGGGATTTGAATGTTCATTTCTGCCCTGTTGTAAAGAAAACAAATAAACAACAATAAAACCAACAGCAAAGAAGTAAGCAATCTCCTACATCGGAAGAAAGGAAATGGCCTCAGGTTGTGGCAGGGGAGGTTCAGGTTGGATGTTAGGAAAAACTCTGAAGAAGAACTGAAGCACTGGCACAGCTGCCCAGGGAGGTGGTAAAGAGATGTGGCAGTGATGGACACCGTGGGCATGGTGGGATGGGTGGGGTTGGGCTGGATGACCTTAGGGGTCGTCTCCAACCTTAATGATTCTGTGATTCTTATGATTGCCTTTATACAAAGGGTTCTAAGACCTGAAATCATGTTTCCATTAGTAGTTCTTGGGCTCAAGGACAAAAGAAAGTTATGCTATTAATGGCTCAGCTAGTTTTACAGAGTTTTCAACCAAACGTAATGTGCATATAGTCTGGCCCAAATATGGCACCAACTCATCAATATAAGTGAATTCTGATGGAAATATTGGAAGTGGTGTATTTTCCTCTTTAACCCCAATGTCAGCATTCCCAGCACCAGGACTGATGATTAATAAGAAAAAACCCTGAGCTGCTTACAAGCCAATTTAATCAATCTGGACCAAAATATGACTATGTGTAGGGGAATTTTCACCTCCTAGCTCTCAGCCTGGCATATCCTTGCTTGTGTTAACACACTAGTAAGGTTTGGAAAATGTTTCAAGTGACTTTGAGTGCTGTTGTTGGCCAGTTCCTTTACTTCTTACTTGGTCAACACTGACGTGCACTTTGGTAAACGTGTTGCCCAGTTGGGCATCTGTGCTTGTGATGTAACCCATGCTCTGGTATCCAAAACACATTTCTTCCCAGTATAGCCCAGTTATGTCTCATAGAAATCTTAACAAATGCTATAAGAGGGAATGCACATGGGAAATGTAAAGGCTGATAGAAGCTGAAGCTGCTTAAGTTACGATCAGAGATATCTCAGGCAGTGAGTCTCTAAGTTCAGTGGTAACCATGGCAAAGAAAACTCATATCACAAACCCTAAACAGACTCAGGAGCAAACAGAAGCTCAACTGTTCCTGAGATAGTAAGGATACAGAGAGGAATGAAATGCTTGTTCCCAAGCACAGGAGATCACTGTTAATCATTAACAGCTGTAGATTGTATTGGCTTTGTTTATTTGACCAGCTGATACACCAACCAGCTGTATTTGTGCACCAGTCTGGCGTTACTGTGATCTGTGTGGGTATGACTTGTATCATCTAGATATCACACGCATTATCACAAGTTATTACTGCATACAGCTTGTTTCAGTGATCTGCACGATTACCACGCTAGGTTCATTATCCCTAGATTTCACAAGCCTGATGAGTTTAGGTGAATCCAACTTTCAAGCAGGGACTGGGCAGTTTAATGGTTACTCTGAACCACTTTTTTTTTTTTTTTCACAGCTACTTTTAACCACTCCAGTCAATCCTTACTAAAAATGTTGAAGATACATGGAATACAATACATATAACCCATTGCCTGTTATGTATGGTAACAGAACGTTAAAATATCTCTTATCTAATTCTGTCTTTCCTCAGATTTTGTACAATAAAACATGGCAGCATCAGTAGACAAAGGAAGAGCAACTGTTGTCATCTACGTGGACTTATGGTCCCACAGCACATCTTTATCTCAGAGCTGGAGGCACATGGACTCGAATTGTGAACTATGCATTGGATCAATGAATGGGCAATCAGCCCATCCAGTTACCATGCTGCTATTTCATAGAATCATAGCATCATAGCACCACAGAATGATGGAACCACAGAATCACAGAACCACAGAATGATGGAACCACAGAATCACAGAACCACGCAATCATAAAATCACAGATCATTACCCTATCGCAACACTCTGACAAACTTTCCTATCTTTCCTGCAGGCTCCCTTTAAACACTGGAAGGTCTCTCTAAGTTCTCCCCTGAGCCTTCTCTTCTCTAGGCTAAGTTTCAACTTTCTTGGCCTTTATTCATAGATGTCTGTGTGTTCTCTAGCACTATCTGTTACCCCATAGTAGATGACACCCCTCACATTTTCACCAGCCATCCTTCTGTTATGAACAGGTTTCAAAAGTGAAATGAAACTTATCACAGCTATTCTCAGCCAGCACTTAGCTAGAAATTTGCAGTTTCTGGCTAAGACTTGAAGAAGATGTTGAATACTCCAAGTATTTCTCTTTTTTTTTTTTTTTTTTTTTTTTTAATTTCTCTCTTCATCCATCAGTCATTCCCTTCATCAATCAGACATTATCTCAATGAAAATCTTGTTTTGATGGTATGTGAATAGACAGGGTGTAAAACATTTTTTCCAATACCATTAATGACAAAACATCTTCTGTAAACTCTATTGCTAAGTATTATTGAATGCCAGAGGCTCCCTGAATGAATCCGAGGCAGCAGGAGGAGGGGAATGAAAAGGCACAGGTAGAGTTGTATGTAAGAAACCATTTATGATGTAGTTGCATTGCAGAGAACCAGAAAATCAATCCTAAATATGAAGAGAAGGAGAACAAAATGATCCAAATCTTCAGGCACTGTCTTTGGCTGGAGGGGATGTTTTGACCAAGGTCATGGAAATTTATTTGCATGACTGTTTGTGCTAATATTATTTAGAAAGGGATAATTTAACATTTCAGAGGTTGCCTGTTATTATTCTGTCATGTGCTAGGAAAATCTTTAACCTGGACACAGATAAGGAGATTGTCTTGAACAACAAACAGAGTTTTATTGCTTAACGTGGTTAGTGTAAGGGTAAAAACAATGAAAGGACAGGTGAAACCCATAAGGACAGACCATAGAGGGGAACACTGCCAGGCTGTGCTCAGCCGTTCTAGAAGGACCATCCTGGACACCAACAGCTGAATCCCAGCTCTTACCTGCAGCCATCTATTATTATTATTATTATTATTAGTATTATTATTATTATTATTATTATTTGGCAGATTCCCAGCAGCCTCGCTTGTCTGGAGAGACATCTCTAGGCATGGCTCCTCTACCTTCATCGTAACCATTCCTCTTTGCTTAATGCAAACACTGACTTGCTCTCTCCCATCAGCCTTCACCCATAAAGCATTAAGAACCTCACTCTTTTCAGTACCCTTTTTTCCACCATCCATCCTGAGGACAACGGCTGTCCATCTGCAGTCAGCGGGGGCTGACCCTGCACCCATTGTGCTGAGGTGAATGGTGGTGGTGGTGATGTCCTTCTCCTTTTAACTCTTATCAAGAGGATGCAATAGCAGTGGCGTGTTCTTTGGAACACTGAAAAGTTCAGAAAGCTACAAGCCAGTCAGCTTTACCTCACTCTCTGGAAAGTTTATTGAGCAAATCCCCATGGAATCTGTTTCTAACCACACAGAGGAAAAGAAGGGAACAACTAGCAGCCATTTATTAAATGCAATTTAATGCAATTGCCTTCTACGATGACTGGTTCTATGGACAAGGGAAGAGCTGTGGAAATGTCATGCTCTAAGTTTAGCAAGGCCTCTGGTGTGGTGACCCTTAATGTCTTTAGACCTAAAGTGATGATATGTGGACTGCACAGAAGACCTATAAAGCAGGTGGAAAATTCACTTGGCTGTCCAATTAAGAAGATAAGTGGAACAAAATCCAACTGGTGGCCAGTCACCAAAGACTCTGGGTCCAATACTGAGGGTAACACCATGCAATGTAATAATCTGGATAATGGGACAGAATGCACTCACAATAAATTTGTAGGTTATACCAAATTGATCAGGGAGAGCAGTCAATAAACTGGAGTTAGAGCAGTGGTGTTTCTGAGAGGGTGAAGATCCTCTCCATTTGACTCTTGGGAAAGGGTACCTGAATATTATGTCCAGCTGAAGACTTCTCAGTATAGGGAAGGTATTAATACATTGCAGCAAGTCCAGCTGAGGACTACCACAACCAATGGGAATTGGAGCATGGAATGGGAGAGGTTAAGGGAACTGGATTTGTTCAGGCTGACGAAGAGAAGACTGTCACTGCTATCTGAAAATACCAACTGGCCTGATGGGGAGAAAACAGAGCCAGATCTACTCAGCCAGCAGTAGGTTAAGAGGCAATAGGCACAAACTGCAAGGTCAAAATTTCAACTCAAAGAAACTTTTTTTTTTAACCATTAAAATAGTCAAATACTGGAACAAGAACCCAAAAGGATTTCCACCTTTCAACTCATACTCAACTGGAGAAGGTCTGGATCTGCTTTGGCCCGGAGATTGGAGTAGACAAGGGACTATTTGTGGTCTTCTTTAGCCTACACAATTTTGTGGTTCTTGATCTCATGTACCAGTGTCTGTGAAGTTACTGCATTAGTGGAGAAGAGGCAAGTGCTAATACTGAGAGGTTTGAATCTGTTACAGGATTTTGGTCTCGGGATTTTGTGACAAAATATCAACTTTTGAGGTACAGAAATAGAAAAATTAGACCGACTTCTGGGCCTGTGATTGTCAGCCTCCCCACACTCATCAGCTCCCTCAAGTGTTTTTTTTTCTGGTTATATTTATTACATTAACTAAACTCCCTTTGGTTAAAGACCTGACATGAGCTCACTGCTAAAGACAGGACAGTCCTTGTTATATAATGGCACAATTTTAATGCATGCAAAAATGTAACAAGCACATTTGCAGCTTTTATTTACTTTCCAAGTTTAGTCTCTGTCTTTTGATATAACTTCAATCAAGGAGGAATGATTCCCCTTCTGCTCTCCAGTAGCAAATAGCTACTTAGAGTCTCCTTAACATGGAATTTTGAGCAGATTTCCCACAAAGGAGAGGATAAGATTTCCCTCTTGTGGCTAAACGAGAGAAAGGTAGGCTGGAAAAAAAATACACAAGTCTGTAAAGTTTACTGCTGACCTTATTATAGCCATTGCTTTTTCCTTCATCTTCTCATCCCTCCTGAAATAAATAATTTAAAAAACAACATAAAAGCAGCTCTGTCTGAAGGATATTCTCACTCCTTAGCCCTGCACATGCATTTGCCTAGCAGTCCTACAACTTTTAACACACTTTACCATCATATTTTGTGAACTGTGGATTCGAGCCTTCAAATCGTCTCTAATTGCTCACGTTCACAGCATGTGGACCACAAGGACCACGATGTTCAACTGGGACACCAGATGGACATGAGTCAAAAAGGTCACTGCGTGGTACAAATGGCAGTCACAGCTGGGGATGTGAAGAACAATGGCCTGCAGAGCACATGGATTTACCTTTACATTCATTAGGAGATGTGATCCAGCTAGAATGACTTCAGCAAGAATCACGTGTCCTTGGAGAAATGCAGACACAGTGAGGGTGAGGATGAAAGCAGCTCTTGCACTGGTAGGATGTTAATAAAAAGAAGCTGGTTTGATCTCTGTTTCTGTGCTGAACAGAACTGGAAGTAGTGGGTGTGAACTGCAGCAAAGGGATAGAATCATAGAACCATTAAGGCTGGAAAAGAGCTCTAAGATCATCAAGTCCAACAAGTCAACCCACACAAACCATGCCCACTCATGGAATCATTACGGTTGAAAAGATCTCCAAGATTATCCAGTCCAGCCATCAACCCACCATCATCATTAATGATGAATCAATGAGAAAAGCTTTCACATGGCAGACATAGTGAACCCTTGGGTTTTCTGAAAAAGTTGTGGCCCTCCCTTTCTTGTAGGGATTTAAGAATAAGTTTTAGACACGTACTTGTCACAAATGATTCAGAAATAGTTGCTTCTGCTTTGGAAGACAAATGTAGATCTGTAGCTCACTTAAATCTGTGCAGATCAGTAGGTGGGTGAACTATTCTGCTTTCATAAGGGCAAATCCTTCTCGAAGACAGCGTGCATCCTGGTAACCCTTGCATTTCTCTGTTTCTCCCCTTTCATTCCTAATGCAGTGGATCAAGTCATAAGATACAGTGATAGAACTGCGTATTTCTAAAGAGATCTCCAAAGTCATACCGATGGATTTATGTGTCTGGTTATCTGGTTCCACGCTGATGTTTAACCTCCCCGTAAACATCCCTCCCTTAAGCTTTAGGAAGCTTTAGATGACCTTTAAAGGTCTCTTCCCACTCCAACCATTCTGTGATCCTATGCTATTGCCTGACTGGGTGCAGCAAGCAGCCTTTGCCCACATCACCCCATAAAGCTTCACATAAAGGAGAATGTGTTGCTATGCGGCTCTGTGTGGATGCTTGCCAGTTTTGAGCTTCAGGTGATCAGCCAGCCTCAGGAAACAGGATCTGTAATTACCTCTGCTTTACACTGAGAAAACATTATTCGTGCCATAAATTCTTTGAGGTAGGGCTTGTATCTCTTGGATTTTATTTAATCCCAATAATGCTGATGCTTAACAAACAGAGATTGGCTTCACTTGTGTTTAAGCACTAATCTGTCCAGTTTCCCTTCAAATCCAGCTATCTTCTGACATCCTGTACTCACAGATATCACATGCCAGATGCTTCCTTAATGAAACCCTGGTCCCTAACTGATTTAACTGCTGTTTATGTAAGATCATCCCCTCTTATCCTCTTATCCATCTTTTTTTTCCGCACGTTTATTCCTCTCCAAACCACCAAAAATCCTACAGTAAGTTTAATGAGATCCCGATATTCTCTTCCTTTGCATCCCATAACATGTCCCATACCTTAATTAGAAAAAGAAGGGGAAATTTTACCCAGTAGTTACTTTCTCTCTCTCAAGGTAGTCATTAGCTCATTCTCTTTACCAAGTCACCAGTTGTGGAGGAGATGCATAAAATGAAGCATCATCTGTTAAAGTCATGATGTGTTCATCTCACATTTTTATAAAACCAAGTTTCTTACACTGTTGTTCCATTTTTCCTACGTTTGCTGCAAAATGACACCATTTTGAGTCAAATGTGTGAAAAAATAAATGAATGGCTTTCTGCAGAGTTTGGGTTGGTCTGCCAATCATTTCACCTTTACAGTGACTTGGGGGTACATTTGCATTCTTTCAAATAAGCATTCTTGGATGAAGTAAAACCAACATCCTGTCATATGCAAAGACTCTGAAAAAAGCAAGGAATGCAGCCTGGAAGGTGTGGCATGCACAGAGTTTCAACAAAATGTTATTTGAAAGTCAAGGTCATAACTATAAGCTCCTATATGAAAAGTCACATTCAGTATTCTCACTCAGTTTTTGTGGTTACAAACAGATTGACAGACAAGTCCATGAAGGATACAACTCAAAGCTGAATCCTTGACAAGGCAAGACAATACATAAATTGTTTCTTGAGCAAAACCAACTCTATCATGAGTAAATAACAGATAAAACATGGGATGAACCCTGTTCAAGACTGGAGGGCTAATTAAAACTAGAGGAAACTGGGTGTGAAGCTACCTCAGTGAATATCAGCCATGTATTCTGCTGGAGATAATCATTTACAGTGACACTGCAGACCAACTTTCGTGCAGGTGCAATGAATGAGGAAATCAGTCAGTTGCCATTGTTTAACATTGACATCGTCTCCTCTTCAAAGCTCCTCGTCTACCTAAATGTGCAGAAATTTCATCCCTCTAAATCTTCAATTGGGTCAACTTTCTTTGGAGTTACAAATGGGACCCTAAGTTCAAAAAGGACCAATGTGTATAAATGGACAATGAGAGACTGTAAGAATGTGTCTTTAGGAGGTCAGGCCAAAAAGATGGCATGTTATTAAAACTACCAAGCTCTTTTGAGTCTCTTTCCTTGATATTCATTCCCTTCTGCAGTGCCAAATGTTTTACTTGATCTGAAGGTATGTGCCTGAATACTTCTATTTGTTAAGGGAGAGGTAGCACCTACGTACATGGTTGACCAAAGTGTCAGGCTGCAGCACTCCATTGGCTCCTTCCAAACTTCCCCAGGTGGTAAGCACTCCCTACATAAATCCCATCAGAACTAAATGAAAAAGCATGGTCTCTTTTCCAGGTACAGGAAGAACAAGAAAATCAAGAGTAGACAGCCTGGATTAACCTAGAGGAGGACAAGTCTGACCAACTTGATGAGCTTCTGTAATGAAATGTCCAGCTTGTTGGATGAAGAGGAAGCAGAGTACATTGTCTCCTTGGATTTCAACAAGGTGTATTCTGTTCTCTAGAAGATCCTCTTATAGGAACTGTTGGTGTATGGACTGGAAGAGGGTGAAATCTGCTTGAATGGCTGGGCCCAGATGTCAGCGGGTAAGTCTAGATGGAGTATGAATGAGTTGACCTTGAGATCAACCCATGCATTACCTGGGTTGGAGTTGGACATCCATCACTAGACATCTACAGAAATCAGTTGCCTGGGCTAAAGGAACTCAATCAAAGTCAAACATGGGTGCCTACACACAAAGATACACCAAGCTGCAGTCTGGACATTATTTAAAGCAGATGAATGCCAAAAGGAGTGCCTGGAATCGATCCATCTCTTCATCCACAGGAACAGGGACGATGAAAAGATGCCGAGCTGATCAAATTATATCTCAATATAGATGGATATATCTCTATAGAGATAGAAAACAAGTGAACAAACAAAAAATTGTTTGGATCATCAAATCTGATTCCAGTGTCTGGAAATAAAATATCCCAGCAAGAAGACAAGTGTGCTGAATGTGTTTCTCAGATTTCTGAAGAAAAAACTAGCTACAGAAAAGAGCTAAAACTATTTCTATCAAGGTCTCAGACTGTAGTGGTATTTTTTTTTCCTCAGAATTCATGGCATACAAAACATTTAGTGTACATTCTCTTCTTCTATATATATAATTGGTTTTATAGACTTTTTATTGCCCATAAACTAAACCACGTCATCACTGGTGCTCTATTTCACCTTCGTTAAAATATTACCCAAAGGACAGCCACACCTTTGTGTGTTCAGTTTTTGCTGAACACTCATTTTGGGTCCTTTCATTCACATGATTGCTAGGAGTGAGAACACAGCCTAGATTATCCCTAGGCCAATATCACCAAAATTGCATGAAATTGTTTCGCACCTTGCCAAACATAAATACTTGACATTGAAATGTCCTTTACTCAGCAAAAATTTCATTTTGAAACAGAAGAAAAATAATAATAATAATAATAATAATAATAATAATAATAATAATAATAATAATAATAAATAGGAGACAAGTCACAAATCCACCCATATTAAACAAAAAGATTTAAGAAATTCTTTTCTGCCTTCAAATTTTTGAGTAATCTGGAATTAAGGAAATGCTTTTACCAGAAAGATAACATTTCATTTCCCTCAAATTTTGCCTGGATTTGACAAAAATAAAGACTTCAGGGGAAAAAGTCGAAGACTTTCTGAAATGTAGGAAGAACAAGTGCAAACATGGACAAGACAGTGTCCTTGGTGGGAAGGTGATGAAAAGGGGAACAGACAGACACAAAATGTCACGAGAGAATGGATACAGGAATGAGACTTGAGGCTAAAGTGTTTGGGAACTGGGAAACAAATGACGGGATTATATTTTGAATAGGATCTAAGATGTTCAGATAAGAACACTGGCAGAACTAGAGGAAAGACAAAAACAATGGAAAATATGTAGAAAGTCTAAGCTAGGAGGAGATAATGAAGGGAAGGGAAGGGAAGGGAAGGGAAGGGAAGGGAAGGGAAGGGAAGGGAAGGGAAGGGAAGGGAAGGGAAGGGAAGGGAAGGGAAGGGAAGGGAAGGGAAGGGAAGGGAAGGGAAGGGAAGGGAAGGGAAGGGAAGGGAAGGGAAGGGAAGGGAAGGGAAGGGAAGGGAAGGGAAGGGAATCAGAAGAACAACCTATTCTCAGAATTTTGAGTTTGTGCAAGATTAGGAGCAGAAGTGAGAAAGCAAATCACATTAGCACTAAGAAAGTCTAGGGGCAGAAATTAAAGGAAATGAGTAAAGAAAGCTGAGACGAGCACACTGCTGAATCAGAAGGGAAGGATACAGGGGACAACAAAATGAACAACCAATGAATTTTAGGAATGGAGGAATACAGAATGGAGTGTCTGGAGAATGGTGCAGAAAATTGGAAGAGTCGAGCAAAGTCATGAGGAAGGTATTAGAAAGCTGGGGAAAAAGAGGAAGTCGTGTTTTGGGAAAACTGACACTAAAGTCTTTGCACACCGTAACAGTGAGAAAAGGGAAAATCCCAGGGTAATAAAGATTCCTGACTATTGCAGGGTCACAGGTGGACATAATAATGCTGAATTACAGAGTAATAAAATGACAAAGGGCGTCAGAGCCAGTGAGTATAAAGTGATGAACATAGGGAAGAGCAATCATGCAGCAAGTCTCTGAACCAACCAGTGCTTTAAGACAACACTGGAATTACGTCGTTTACTAAATATGTCATCTCAGTACTCAAAGGCTGGGAAAAAAACATTAGTGTGAAAAAAGTTACTAGTGAAGGAGTGGAGGACTCAGAAAGAATGTAATTGTACCACTGCATAAATTTCATAGAATTACAGAATCACAGAATGGCCTGGGTTGAAAAGCACAACAAAGCTCATCCAGTTCCAACCCCCTGCTGTGTGCAGGTCACCAACCAGCAGCCCAGGCTGCCCAGAGCCACATCCAGCCTGGCCTTGAATGCCTGCAGGGATGGGGCATCCACAGCGTCCTTGGGCAACCTGTGCCAGTGTGAAATTTAGAGAACATTATCCTGGATACTATCCACTATCCAGGATCCTATCACTATCCAGTTCCTTTCATTCAATTGCCTATACCCTGAATTTGTCTCAAGCTCTCATTAATATAATAAGCAATAGGAAATTTTCAGTAACCAGCAGAAGAGCAGAAAGTTCCTATTTACTTTTTATAAAAACTGTGAAATCTGCATCACCACACTGGGCTGCTCAAATAGCACAAACACAGTTGGGTGGAATGTGTTCTAACGAAAAAGATGTATATTTGTATTGCCTAATGTGGACACTGTCTGTTATGCCTACCACCAATACCTATAGATTATCCCAAATAGCACAAAAAAAGATGTCACAAAAAATCTATTATCGTGTTGCCTAATTTCCTGTCTGAGGCACAGGAAAATTCTGATGCAAAAAACAAAACCCTCAACTTTGTGGCATTCGCTTTGATTTGGCTTGCATGGAAATCCAGTGGTGACAGCTAGCAAAATCTGGAAATTGCTGCAGTCCTACCCTGTCCAGAATGCCTGCTGGTGGTGTATTTCAGCAGCCTGACATCTATTTGTCATCAACCACACACTGGAATGCATATTAAATAAGAGAATGTGCCCAAAAAGGATAAAGGACAAAGAATGTCTGCGTTCAGTGACAATTATTAACATAGTATTGCATCAATATTCATGTTATGTTCTTCTATAAGTCCAGTCTGCAGTACGTTGTGCATACTTATTACAGCCATGTATAAATATGATGCCTTTCTTTAACAAAAGCCCCGAGCCAAGAGTTGATTGAAGATAAGGGGAGAAAGATATCAACATCAGGCTGACATCTACACTATCATTAGTGATTAAACATTAATAGAAAATGCCTGCAGACGATCCATTCTTTCAAACAGAAGAGCCTGAAGATGTCAGATGTAGTCACACTGGACTGCTCTGAGGAGATACATTCCGACAACTTGATTCCTCAGCTGCAAGGGGTGATTAAATGGTCCTGTAAGGAATAGGCTGGTCTCCACAATTTGTCCAGAATGATAGCTGTTACTGAACAAAGAGAGGGAGATGGAGGAGGGCGCACACTCCTATTATCTTAGCAGTATGCATGCGTGGGGAAGAAATCTGCAGGAACAAATCCAAGCTGTATTTATCAGCTGCAGACTTTGAAATCCACTCCTTAGTCTCCTGTGACCTTCTGGCCTTGAAAAAAACCCTGTACAAAAGTTAACATACAATAACACACTCTTATTATGCTTAGGTAATAAAAGCATAATTGCTTATTGAATTTCAAAACGCTTTTATTCAGCTGACTTTACCAGATTTCAGAATCACAGAATCATTTAGGCTGGGATTTGCAAGCCCAATCCCAACCCACCACCACCATGACCATGTCCCTCAGTGCCACATCTCCGCAGTTCTTGAACACCTCCAGGGATGGTGACTCCACCACCTCTCTGGGCAGCATGCCCCAAAGCATCACCACTCTTTCTGAGAAGAAATTGTCTCTAATATCCAACCTGAACCTCCTTTGGCACAATTTAATGCCAGAAAAGGGTTTCTTTCATGTGTCATACTCCCTTCCCTGAGGAGATGATATTTATTGCTGTAATTTGAGCATTCTAATGAGGAACATTTCAATAAGTCACTCATTCAACTGGAAAAAAAAAAAAGGAGATGAAGATAGTTCTCAGTTCTCACTGTGAAGGGATTTTAGATTGAGATAGTTTCTACATGACTACATGTGTTTAATTCACTCACCTTTTGCTCTAGGCTAGATAGAAGCAAATCATTAAATAATTTAAATCATTACAATCACAAACTTAACTACAATTGTTAAGAATGGATTCCTCCAAGATCACATCTGTCCTCCTCCCCAGTGCCTGGAGATTATGCCTTGGGAAGTTCAAGGAATCACAAAGTCATCAAGGTTGAAAAAGATCTCTAGGATCACCAAGCCCAGCTGCAGTTCTAGGGGACTTCCCAAGCTGCCCAAGTCAGCAGCAATGGGCAATTTCATATTCTATGTTTTTACTGCCCCTTAGGTACATCATTGCAGATTTGGTGCCATATGCACAACACACTGTCCATCATGCAAAACTCCTGCATTATATCCTTGCACATTGCTAACTGTGGTTATGAAGCTTTGGTTTGACTCCTTATTTGAGTTCCCAGTTTCAGGATCTCACATAATGGAGCTGTTTTCTTGAGAAGGACATTCAAACTGCATAGTACCCCTGTTCTCCCCTTCTAACTTAACTTCCCGGCTTAAGCTGGGATAAAGTTAGCTTTCTTTGTAGTGGATGGTATGATGTTGTGTCTGGGATTTAGGAGAAAAGCAATGTTGCTAACACACCAATGTCTTCGTTGTCTCAGAACAACAGAATCAAGGACATTTCAGCTTCTTGTATTGTCCTGCCAGTGAGAAGGCTGGGGGGACACAAGGCACTGGGAGGGGACAGAATAGCAGGGGGTTGAAATTTGATGATCACTGTGGTCCTTTCGAACCCAGGGCATTCTATGATTCTATGATTTTCCACACCATAAGAGATCATGCAGAATTGCAAAGCTGGAAAGAGATGGACAAGGACACAGGTGAGCAGGTGGTGAGTAATTGCATTGTGCATCACTTGCTTTTAAATATATATGTGTGTTCACATATATATATTTATCATTATAATTATTTTCCCTTCATTTTCTATCATAGTAAATCGGCTTTATCTCAGCCTACAAATTTTACCATTCCTTTCTTCAGTTATCTTCCCCATCCCAGTCGAAGAGGGGAGTGAACTAATGACTGTGTAATGCTTAGCTGCCTGCTGGGTTAAACAACAAAAACTGCCCTCAGAGGCTGTTCAGCAAGCATATGGCTCAGCAGATGACCTATGTTACAGCCCTCCTGATTCATTAGGTTCCCATTTTCAGCAACAGGCTCCAAAAGTATTTGGACTGCAACTCCTTTCAGCATTAAGCATGGTTCCGTAACCCCAAGCCTGGAAGAGTACTTGAAATATTGAACACACAATAAGTATTTACAATACCAGAGGAAGCATATGGTGGATCACATCTTAACCTGTGAGGTTCCATTTGAAAAGCACTAATTGGAAACTAAAATACTCCACTTCTCACAGCCAAAGGCAGAAGTAATCTGACAGAAAATTAACTGTGTCATAACAATGAAAATCGTTACTTTTAACTTCAGATAAAGAACATCTGTTTAGTATTCATTCAAGAAAACTCAGTCAATGGAACACGATGATTATTTGTAATTTTTATCACATTGTAAATAGGAGGCAGGAAATGAAAGGGCAGTGTAGTCCATAAATGATAGCAGGTGGCAATCCTGACCATCAAAGAAAATGATGCATTGTAAAGCTCAGTTTATCTTGCCTCTTAGGAAAACAGAGGACCATTTATTAGAAGAAAAGGAAGAATTTACAAGAGCTTAGAGGTGTTTCTGACTCACTGTAACAATCAGAGCCTGCTACGTGTCACACAGTTGTCTTCTGAACTCTTTAATATAGCCAAAGTAAATAGCTGCATGAACGACCTTCTGAGAAGGAAATGATAGGAATATACATGACATGGTGACACTGGATACACAGGAACCAGCCAAACAAATGAAGACTTTTATGAATCTGCATGAGCCACCTAAGTAACTTTAAACTGCTGATGCACCACCTCTCCAGTTTGCAATGTAGTATTGTGCATTGTTGGCCTTGAAGAGGTTTCAGTAGTCTGACAACTAAAAGTCAAGAGTCTGATCTAATTTTCTTGAGACACTCCCTTGTGTAATCCTTACTGCTAAGAATTGGCTGAATTAGGCTAAGTTTCACTAGCAGGTCAAGAGAAGTGCTCCTTCCGCTCTACTCATTGTTGGTGAGTCCACATCTGAAGTGCTGGGTCCAATTCTGAGCTCCCCAGTACATGAGAGACATGGACACACTGGAAAGGGATCAAAGACTGGAGCATTTCTCCTGTGAGGAGAGTTTAAGAGAGCTGGGACTGTTCAGCCTGGAGAAGAGGAGGCTCAGTAGGAACGTCATCTAAATACCTGATGAGTGGACAAAAAGAAGATGGAGCCAGATACTTTTCCTTGGTGCCCAGTGACAAGCTAAAGGGCAATGGGCAAAAACTGAAACACAGGAGCATCAAGAAACACTTGTCCGCTGTGCAGGCGATGGAGCAGTAGAACATGTTGCTCAATTAAGTGGCAGAGTCTCCCTCCTTGGAGATCTTCAGGAGATTTCTGGATATGGTCTTGGGCAACTATTCTACACTGTCCAACATGAGCACAGCTCTTGAACCACATGACTTCCAGAGGTCCTTTCCAACCTCAACTACTCTGTGATTATCAGGTTAGCAAGTCAGCGTGGTGCTATAAAGGATGTGAGGTTTGTGAGTCACTGGGAGAACTTTTTTAAGGTCCCCAGTCCGGCCCTCTGACCCAGCGTGAACACTAGGAGAGTATCAGTAGGGTGATCTCGGTTCTGTTCTTTTTGCCAATTAGTCTTCATTTCAAAATGCATAATCTGCCCTCTCCACCTGAGCCATACTAAGCTGCTGTACTAAGACTTAATGATTCCTCAAGTCGATTCTAAGAGAAAATGCAAAGTGGCTTTTCTATATCCAAAGACATGACTTTAATTTCAAAATAAGCCCAAGAACTGTTTTGAGTCAGGAAATGCAGTTTCCCAGAGGTGCCAATTTCAAGGCAGCAGTAAGATGCTTAGTGTGGGACTCTTTTTGGCATTCACTCTTGGATGTTTTTGTTCTGGAGTACTCAACAGTCTCGAAACAGACGCACAGCATTGACATTCCTATGAGAACATAGTTGCTGAGTTGAGGCCCCAAAATATAAAAAATGGAGGCTTAACAGTTGAAAAGGAATAATTTTAAAATTCCAAAGCAGTTATATATTACTATTACTATAAGGACCACAAACTGAATAGCAAATTATTTTAAGGTTAACAAGTTATCTTTTACTCTAGTGGACATTCAGACATGGAAGAACTTATATAGGAGATGAGGAAGTAGGTAGACCATCAAAGAAAGAGAAAAAGCCAAAACCAAACAAAACAACAAAATTGTCTCTAACCTTTATTTCATGTACAGTAGCATACAAACATCAGTAGACCCCTTCTTCACAAACTGCCACTCAAAAATAAAAACAAGGCAATGATTTCCTTTCAAAGTGATTCCAGCATTGCAGCTTGGATTTCCTTTTTCCTAAACAGAGCTTAACGAACATCTGCCAAAAGAAGGGAACTTCTGTACAACCATGAGCAAAAGATTACTAGCTCCTGTGCTCTTCTACATCTGTTCAGTAAATTGGCATTAAATATTAGCACAAGTAACAGATGGAGAATTTCCTAGCTAATAAAGCGTTGCTAAACACTTATGACTTGTCCCCAAGTTATATGCTACAGCTCTGTTACAATCAAACACATACCATGTCCAGACCTACAGGCACAGACATTCATCCAACCAACTGGAGAGCTTGAGCTGGAAAAGATTACAACCCTATGCTGCTTAGGTGTATATGTGTAGTGGAAGCCAGATCACACGGAGATTTACATATTAAAAGGCTAGAGGAGACTACTCAGTTTGACCCATCGTGCTCCAATCCAGACAGATTAATGGAAATTGAAACATCGAGTCCAGGATATTTTCACTCCAGTCAACCACGACACAGCTCACATAGACAGATGCACAACTCAGGCATGGCTCAAGGCAAGACAACGCTCAGTGTGAGCCTCTTTCTTCATGGTTCTTCAGCTTCTCACATGAAGCTTGGTCTTCCTGTTACCAGAACTGCATTGCTGGTATTATCTGATCTCACTACTTCAAAATTACTCTTACTATGTCTACATGAGCTAACAGCTTCAGTTTGACTGTGGTGAAGATGAAGCCTAAATAGTGATTTGTGAGGGTATGTGATCTTGCAATACAAATGCACAAACTTCCTAGCTTGGCACACTGTCTTTGGAGTGTTTCATCCTTATTCAAAAGCAACCAGAGCAGGCAGCATTGGCACAGATTTCACACAAATCAGCTTCACCGGCAATCAAGTCTGTTAGGGAGAAAATAGACTGTTTTAGTGACAAGGCAAAGGAATTTATTGGAGAGTAGAGCCTTAAACCATGTGGTGAAAGACTTCTTCCTGTTACTATTCCATAATTTTTTGTGTACACTGAAGTTATTACTGATACAAGAAAAACTAGTTTTTGAGAAAATGTTGCTTAAGGAATTAAATCAAATCTGAACTCACTGGGGAAAGAAGGGGAAGATGTGGAGGCAAGAGAACAACAGGACATATTATGAGAGGGTGACAAGGATGTGGCCTTAGATCCTCTGAAGTGGCTTGCAGAACCACAACCTCAGCTATATTGGTGCTACTTCTTCCTAAGTTTTCCATGGCATTGGTAAACACAACATAATAAATAGATAAAAAGTAGATACTGTAGGAGCCTATTCAAGAATTGCTATATGTGCCTTGGAGACAGGTAATGCCAAAGGCTGATTCACTTCACCTACATCTCACACCTCTTTTAAGGAACCTGGAAATACATCTCCAATAGGTGGAAGCCTTTTCATGTCTACAACAGACTGATCTGTACATGTTATAGCTAAGCACTATAGGAGTGTTCTGGTGGGCTCACAGCTGTTGTACCCTTGCAGAAGGGGTGGCAGCATGGACTTCCAGCTGCCTCAGAAGCGACACAACAGTAATTACACTTCTTTGGCTGCTACTATTTCAATGTTTGAGGTTGAAGGGTGTGATAAAAAGGAAACTATGCAACACGAACTACATACACAGCCTCTCGAAAATCATAGGTGCATCTTCCTTTTTACACACAGGTTGGAAAACCTCAGGGAGATCTTTATCTTCACATAGAGAATACCCAGCCTTATAAACCACCATGCGAGGGTTAATGACTCTGTTCTCATCCATAAGCTCCTTTAGCTTCTTCACAGATTCAAGGGAGAATGTCAAGTCGCCATCCTACATAGACAGAAAGGGAAAAAACAGGTATGAGAGAGTCAGACTTCAGGCAAATGCATTCCCTTTCGACTGAACTCTGCTAAACTGCGACCCTTCCCCAAAAAAGTGTACTATAGGGAAAAACTATACTATAACAGTGAGCCTCCATAGCCAGGGTTTTGTTCAAGCATCATAGTGAATGGAGGCAGAATTAGTACATCTTTCACTCCTGTGAGGGAGACTCCTAACATCTAGTGTAGGAAGATAAGGGCTGGGACTCCTCAGTCTAGGAAACAAACGATTGGACAATATGTGGTAGAGATTTACAACACCATGAGTTGAATGGATGTGAATGGGGATTTATTTTGTTCACTCTTTCTTGTAATATACCAGCACAGAACTTTGAATCTTGGCTCTCAAGTGCAATGCTCAAAACACAGAAGAGGATGAATCCCATCACCACAAGACGTGGCGAGCATGAATCTACAATTTGCCCACACAATGGAGCACAAATGACTGAGAACTGCTAAATGTTGCACTTCTAACTGAAAGATCACACCAAGGCTTTGGGAGACCAGAAGATTATTCTGGAAAGGTTTGCTCCATGCTTGAGATTGTTAGACCCCATGCATCTATTAATGTCAACTTCCTCCCAGTTTCAAGTGAATCACACTGTTGAGATAATAAACTTAAACTGCAAGTCTAGTAATTGTTTAAGGTAAGTACATAAATGTCCACAGAAGTCTGAAGAGAATTAAATAGTCAGAAGGATGATCAAGTAACACCTAAACAGTCATAGAAATAAAGTGGATTCAATCTGCTATTATTGCCATTAATCTCAAAGTCTCATTAGCTTGATGTTGAATTGTGTGGGTGTCTTTGGGCGGTGGTGGTGCTTAAAGAAGAAGAATAAATGAGCTACTGTGTACATGCATTTATTTAACAAAGTAAAACTGATCAATTTGTGACTTTTCTCAAGATAATTTATCAGATTGGATGCCTGTGAAAAATGTACTATTCCACCAAAGACACAATTCTATATTCATCTATTGGTTGGAAACTCTAAAAGCATGAAACAGAAACAAAAAAGACAGGATTTCCACCAGCACAGTTCCAGAGAAACCAGAAACAACTGAAGCGAGCTTCATTTGGTCTTTTGCACATTGGATTTCTCCTACTTATTATCACTTCACAGTAGGAATGAACCCTGAGACGTGTTTATGTCCTGGTGACAAATCAGACCAACAAACAAACCACCCAAAAACCAAAAATACCACCACCATCTCAGACAAGAAAGGTGTGCTAGAGAGAACACAACATGAGCAGCATCTTCCCTCCAAGGTGAAAATGCATGCTGTTCTACTGAACTGACAGATTTTACCACAATCCCTCTCTACTTTTTTCCAGTTTTGCACACTTTGCAAACCAAGAGAGTGTCCAGATAGTGATATTCAGCCCTTAGGAACACTTTACGAAATCAAACGAACCTCCCTTGCAGCTCTCAGAACATTTTGTTAAATTAATAACCCCTGTGACTGACTTATTACAGAAGAGGGAAGAAAAGTCTTGGGAAGAATTTCAGAAAGCAAGTTTATAAAGCAACTTTGTTCAGTGAGTAATTAGTCAGATCCTAAGGGAAATCAAGCAATCCAAGTCAAAGGAGCGCATCACACACAGCACACTGCACATTTTTCAGGTCTTATCAAAGGCAGAGAAAATATGAATTTAGTGATTAATGAGATAAGGATTCCAACTACAAATAGGAACTAAAACTTCAGAACTGAATACTTTGCTACCCACCCAGAAGATGTTCTCAGCTATTTCTGTAGTCTCAAGTGGAAAATTGTTGCTTTACCCCCCTCCTTCCCCCCATGAAATAGTAAACTATCTGTTCTGTCTGGAGACTCTTGGTGTTAATGAATGGTTGGGAAGAAAAGAGGAGGTGAAACCTGCACAAGGATGGGATCTTTTCACTCCTTGGAAACCTACTAAGCACACATGAAAAGAGTCAATTATTGTTTAATAAGTATTTGCCCTCTTGGAACACCAGGGAAATTATTTGCACTGTAATCAAAATGAAATCTCCCAAACTACTCCTAGGGATCAGCGCAGACAAATCTAACATACTCTTGTGTACAGACAGAAGTGCTGACACCTTCCTACCTGCTTCCACAGTGCATGTAATGCCAATCATAGGTTCTGTGTACTTTGGAGTATTTGGTATTAGTTTCCTCTATCACACAATCATAGAGTCATTAGCGTTGGAAAAGACCACTAAGATCATCCCGTCCAACCATCAACTCATCCCCACCATCAGTACACTAACATTCCTTTAATATCACCACAACCCATCAATATTCCTTCAGATCAAACCAGTCATTTCTTTCACCTTATTTTTATATGTGACACATTTGTAGGCTCTATCACATAAGTTTGCAGGTCATTTTCATAAAGAACTTCATGCTTAGAAACAAGCAGAACACTTTCTCCCCAGTTCATGTAACTTCATAACCTATGGAGTTCTCTAGAAAAGTTTTATGTTACAAACACCTGAACCATTTTACAGAGAGAAAGACTAAACCACGGGGAGATGATGTCAGAGCAAAGCAAAAATCCAGCTTTATCAATTCAGAGCAAGACTCCTATCTTACTTAGACCTCTTCACATCAGTATATCACTGAGCTTGCAATACCAACAAGATAACCAGCAGAAAACTCACCTGGACATAGACTGCCTGGGAGCTGTGCACCAGCAAAAGAAGTGCAAGGACTGTGAAGGACAGCAAGCCTCTCATAGTACCTGCAAAGAGCAGCCTCTTCTAACCTGAATATCTTTTCTCCTGTTTTGGTATTACACTGCCTTTCTTTCGTTGTCTCTCAGGTTTTCTCTTAGTACCCAGACTGTCCAGTTGTCTATCTCCGCACGAGAAGCTTTATAAAGCCTTTACACAGCATTTCCTTGGTAATTCATTAATCTAAACTCCTTATTGACATACAATAAACTCGCAGTGGACTACCAGTTATCAGCTCCTTGGCTGAGGATGCCAGTCACACCCCTCTTTATGACACTCTCCCACTTTCAGAAATTGACCATGTATGTATGCAAAACATTTGCCTACAACCAATAAATATCTCAAACACAACACCTGAAACCAAGCCTCTATGTAGGGAATGTACTCAGCTTTCTACCCACCTTTCTGGGGCTTTCAGTCTTACCCAGAAACATAGCAGTAGCATGAGGATGGCAAAGAATCAACACATCTCGCTCTAACGTGAGGATGGTGTTGAATGAACACAAAGAGTGAACTGCTAAGTTATGCCCACCAAGAGCAGGTCCTGATACCCAACTCCCACCCTTTCTCCCTAGCATGATGGTTTACAGCCATCAACTTCAGCATCCCAACAATGTTCATCCCACCAAGTTCCAATGGCTGCCAGCTCCTCCCGTTTGTAACTCATTATGTGTGCCTTCGTGCAGGGGCATTTCACTTGGGCCCCTGACTGCCTATTTGCCTCTTCATGCAATTCAGCTCCTTTAGACACATGCAGCCTGCAAACCTCAAAGTCAATCCCTACACAACCCCGCAGTTCAGGTGTGCGCATGCGCGATAGCACCGAGCTCTCGCTGCCATCTGGATTGCACAAAGTACGCAGCGCTACTTCCGCGTTTCCGCGCGCATGCGTGGTATCGCATGGAGGACCTAATACTATAGAGCCTGGCAGCGCAGAGCGGCTTAAAAAGGAGCAACTCGATTTCCGGGAGATGCGGTGGGGCGCGCAGATCTCACACAGCGCTGCGCCAATGGCGGGGCCGCTGGGAGATTCCAACCGGTGCGTTCCCGCGGTTCGGTAGGGAGTGCCAAATGGGAAAGAGTGACGGATAGGTGGGAGAGAAACAGCGAGAGCTGAAGGAAGGGAGGTGAGGTCTCGTCTATTTCATTTCGCTGCCGCCGCTAGGCGGGAACGCGCACAGGGCGCAGCCATGTTGCTCTGAGGAAGGAGCGCTGCGCATGCCCGCGTAGGGGGCGCTGACACGCATGCGCAGAGCTTTGCCTGCAGTGCCGCCTTTTACTCAGGGGGCGGCAGCAGAGAGTTGCAGTGGTGCTTGGCCTGTGTGTGTGGTCTGGAGCTGCTTTCTGTGCTGCCTTAAAGGCCTCCCAGTGCCCTCTGAGACTCCCCAGAGTGCTCCCAGAGCTCCTCAGTGTGCCCCAGGGCAGCTCCTTGCGGAGAATCAGCCTTACCATCCTCTGTGCTTGCAGTGCTGCCCTACAGCAGGTGGGAGTAGGGCACACCCAGTGTCAGCGCCTGTGAGGAACACAGCTCAGAGACACTTTTGTCAGAGCCTGACCCCCCTACTGCTGCAGCATCCTCACGTTTTCCTCCTGTGATGACTTCCAAAAGGTTTTCTGTCTCTTGCGTGCAGTGCTGGAGCAGCATTGGGCTGTGTAGGATCAGGAGGATTGGGCTCCTCTGTCCCCACAGAGTGAATTTGAAATCATAACCCTACGGGATTAGGTTATCTGCAGGAACATCCACTAGGGTGAGAGTCCTTCTAACCTCTTACTGCTTAATATTCCAGACTTGTGCCATCTCCATGCACTGGAAGTTTCAAAAGTCACCTAATAATTAAGATTAGAATTTGCCTTCAGTAGCTTCCATACAGATTATTATTATCTGGTGATAATTCAGTTTCCTGAGCTGGTTTTGAATGCTTTCTGGATTCCAGTGAGCCAAATAGAGCTGATGGTTTTAAGGGTATTTACAGAACCCCTCCTCAATGCCAGGGATGGTGCATCAAGCTGTGCTTTCCCAACACCTGGGAGCAGACTTTACTCTTCCTGCTCCACAATTTCATGTTTGATCAATTTATGGGACTTAGAGCTGGGAGCTATCTACAGGAACAAAACCAAAAGCTGGATTGCAGATGTAGATAAAGGACGGCTGCTTTGTTATAATGATAATAGCAACGATCCAAATCAACACATGTCTAGCAAGGGTTAAATGATCATTCAGTCGTTCATCACTACTAACCTATAATGGCCTGAGCAAGCATCACTTTCCACAGTGGATGAGAGAGCCCGATGGTTTTGGTCTGTGAATCCCCTTTTGCTTTTATGTGCCTGAAGAACAGATGCTCTCAGTAAGGAGCATTCTGAACTATTTATTGTCTACAGCAATCTATTTGTTTCTGCTTAGAGAAAGAGTGTGTGGCTCTCAGGGTTCCCTGTTTCTTGGAGCTACAGATGAATAGCTAAGTTTACACAGTATGTAATTCCCAGGAGCAGTACGGTAGGGAACAAGCAGGAGAACATCTGAGAGGTGGAAGATACGATCCAAAAGAATGCCTGCTTTATACAAAGGCCTAGTGAGGGGCTGGCTAGGCTGAAGACACATCTGCTTCATAACAGAGCACTTGCATTTGCCAGACTGCTATTTCAGAGTCTGCCATACCTGTAGCTTTCTGCAGAAAAATTTGTTTGTGCCAGAATTCCACTCCTGAGCCAGGAGATAATAATGAAGGAAGTCAGGAAAGGTACAGTGCACAAGTCATGCATGTCGTGGGAATGTTTCCTTCTGCTTGTTTGGTGTGACAGCAGGACAGGTGGGAACCACAGGAACAGAAGAAGCAGTGTGACACACTGAGGTTATTCCCTTCTGTACCCCTGCTTGTTCTTATTCTCCATTTTCATCCTCACAGAACCTCTTCCGGAGCTGAAATGAACTCTGTAGTGTATTTACTGCTTCTTCATTTTGGCCTTTGGTATTTTCCAAAGAAACAGTAATGGGGAGAGTTTGGGTTGAATCATGGATGTCCCTTGGATACTTCTATTACTTCTGAATGGAGCCCCTTCAGGAAACGTGCACCTATGAACTGTTGTTTTCCATAAGTTTTTGAAGAGCAGCATGGATGTATACATTGATTTTGATGGCAGCCAGTGTACAACAGGCTGTTCCTTTACCTGCCCACTGCTTGTTCTCTGTAGGATACCGGTCTGTGGTGAGAATTTTACCACTAAAGGAATGAGGAAGACGTGTGGTTTGTTCTTGTCCAGATCTGGGGCACAGAGGTTGCTACACCTGTTGGTTTTTATTAGTTAAATGTATGTTGAAGTCTACAAATAAATGCTGCGACCCAGGTGGAACAGATGAGATGTGACTAAGTTCTTGGATGATTGATAATGAGCAGAGACTGGAAAATCAATTGTGTTAATTCCTGGCTTGTCACCAGGACGGAGAATTAATGAGAAAATCCATCTAACGTAATGGTATTTACATATAATACAGAATGTGATAAAATTGTCCTCAGGTGCTACTTGGCATCACAATTATAGGATTATTGTAGAGGCAGGAACAGAAATCTGCAAGCACAAAAACTCCTTCGCAAACAACAAACAAGTGATGACACTGACCAATGAGGAGGGCTGAAGAAAAAGCCCGGGTAGCAGGGAAGGCTGTCAGAGTCCAGCAGAGATCTCTGAAGCTCTCAGTAACTCTGCAGCACAGAGGCCGTGCAAACCTGTTTGAACAAGAGGGGAACACTGGTCTTGATCAGCAGTGACAGAAAAGCAAATCCGTCTCCCCAGCTGCCTCCTGTCCACCAGGAGTTAATCTAGCAGAGACAGCATCAGTATAATTGATGGTGTACTGCTGTAAAAGTCATCCATAAACCCTCTGTTCTCAGAACACCTGCATCCCTCATGCTTTTCTTGTCAGCCCTCATCTCCTTGCTGTTGTGCTTCGTGTACCCTCCTGTCCTCCAGTCTTCATGTGAGTATGCTGAGTGTTTAAAATCCCAGCTGCTGAAAGGGGAGTAAAGGGAGATGCTAGATAGAAAGCAGCTCTAAATCTCTTCTGTGTTTTCTCTCTGGAGATTTTGTTCAGGCTTTTTTCTTCTGTCTTAATGTGTCAAGGTCTTGGTTGCAGTGGAAAATTTTGGAAGAGAATGATAAAAAGTTCTCACTTCTGACAGGCAGAGAGCTACAGAAACAAGAGTCACGGAAATGTGCCAGACCTCAGCTGCTCCTGGAGCTGAGCTCTGCTGTATCTTGAGCTATGTTTTATAGCCTTGAGGTCCCAGTTTGCAAATATGCTTTTTTTTTTTTCTCTCTGTGCTTGAAACTTTGGAGAATTTCTACAAGGCATTGGTTATTCTCCTTTATGTTGTGTTATCCTGAGGCTTTCTACAAGGGCCCTTCTCATAATTTCATTGCCTTTCTTTGTACTAGCCAGATGCTACCATGAGCAAGAGTTGTAAGGAGCCTCTTTCTGCTACAGTCTGCTTTGCAAAGAGGAGATACAGATTTTTCAGTTTCCACTCTGCTTTAGCAATGTTTCCCAAGTTATTCTCTCTATTTGTGGACTTAAGCTGGGCTGGGTGCAGTAGGAGACTGGTCTGACCGTGGTTGTTTCGGAGCTTGCATGGTAGGAGTCCTCCTCTGCTGGTGGGCAGTAGGCAGGGACAGGCATTCCAAAGCTCTGCTGTGCATGATCTGTTATAAGATTAAAAAAGCAACTTCTAGAATGGAACAGTGTGGGTTCCAATGTGGGTCACAGAGTGGTGAGGCACTGGAACAGGTTGCCCAAGGAGGCTGTGGATGCCCCATCCCTGCAGGCATTCAAGGCCAGGCTGGATGTGGGTCGGGGCAGCCTGATCTGCTGGTTGGTGACCTGCACACAGCAGGGGGGTTGAAACGAGATGATCTTTAAGGTCCTTTTCAATCAAGGCCGTTCTATAATTCTATGACACTTTGTGAGCATCTCTGTGAAATGCCAGTATAAAAGTACTTGTAAGACATGGGTTGTCTCGCTCCATTCTCTCCAGCAGAGGGTAATGGTTTGCCTGCAGCCTCGCAGGTTTCCTGCAGTGCATCTCTGCTCAGCCAGTGGGGCATTCAGGAGCAGTGCATTGAAGCAGCCTGTTCAAGGCCAAGCAATGAACTGATGTTGTAGCAGATGTAAGACCAGGAGGTAAACTGTTTGGTTGTCCTTTAGCTCCCCTGTTTTGCTGTTCATTTCAATGCAGAGGGAAGATGTGTTTAGAGACAGAGGGGGCAATAAAGGATCATTCTTTGCTGAGAAGTCTCAGTGCCCAGAGGAGTTTCACAGCGCTGCACCATCCCTGAACTGTAACTATTCCTTGAAACTCCTCTCAAAGGAAGCTACCTGTTCATAGCTGCTTTGGACACGTGTCCAAGGTGCCTTGTTCTTAAGGAGAGCATATTGCTTTCCCTTCTGAATGCAATCGAATTCAGCACTGACAAAGCCAAATGAAGTGGTTGCTGTGGCTGCCAAATGTAATTAAGAACAGAAAGCTCTCTGAGTAAAGAGAAAGTGAAACCCCAGGAGTTCTTAATTCTCTTGATTTCTGACAAGTTTGTGGAAAGCTGGCTCCTTAATCCCCAGGCAGTTCTGCTTAGATCCCTCTGCACTGTTGAACCCCTGCTATGCCTTTGTCACATGTAGATCAGACAGGAAGATCAATGAGCAGATCATGCACTGCCTGCATGCCCTCACTGGTCTCAGAGAGAATAAATGCACGTTTGCCTGGTTCCAAACTGAATCACTTGGGTACAAGGGAGGCAGTCCATAATGATGCGTTGTTTGCTTCGTTGATGCTCTGCATTTGTCTGCAACTTGCAGGGCTCACAGTAAATTCTGTGCTCAGTAATGGGTTTTGTGTGTCAGTGGATGGTTGGATTAGATGATCTAAGAGGTCTTTTCCAACCTTAATGAACCTATGATTCTTTGATTCCTGCTCTGTTTTGTGCTGACAGGGAGAATGTCTGTGTGACAAGGCTGAACAGCCATGTTCCTGGGCCTTGAAGAGCACTCAGGCATCAGCTTCTTCAAGCTGTTGCCTGGAGGGAATATACCTTTGAAGATATGGCATGAAGAGACAGCAGCTTGAACTGAAAAACAAGTCCTACATAATAGCAGTTGACTGATGGAGTTAACTTCATTTTGTTTCCTGGAGAAACGATGACAAGAGTTTCTTTGATTTGTTTGGTTTCTTTTGAAAATATCCTAGGCATTGTGGTCTGATCACAAGCATGTCTGTGGCTGAATGTAGACAGCTGCATCATTCTTACGCCAGCTCATCTTTCAGAAGTGAGGACTACCTCTCAGCTCTGAGGCTGTAAAAGAGAACCTAAGGATGCATTTTGTGGCTTATCCACAAGCATTCTGAGATTTCCCTGAAATTAATGATATGAACTGTCCTAGAACTGAGAACTGAGAATGAGCAAGGGGAAAGGAAGGCATGGGAATGGGTCTGGCAAAAGAGCCATCTCTTGGAGAATAGTCAACAACATTGAAACCTCGGCATGGCTTTTGCTGAACAAGACTCAAATGCTGATGGGACCTCCATCAAAGGCATTTAAAGACTTTTCTCTGGTGGTGGTGATGTCTATCAGCCCATCCTCTGGGATGGTAATGGTCCTGAACTGACTTTCAGCAAGTTACCTTTGCTTAATTCTAGCTGGAGCTTTTGTAGAGTTTCATTGTCTGGTTTCAGAGGTTCTTCTCATCTAACTGAACTCCTCTTAACAAGGGATTGATGTGTTGTCGGCCTGGCTTTTAAATTATGATGGGCGAGTGGAAAATGATGGATTTCACCAAGTAACAAAACTTGACGTTCATCTCAGTGAAGCAGATATTTGCATACTTCAACAAAACAGAATCTCTGTGTGCTTCAGAAGGCTGAAATGGCTGTGGGACTGGCGAGATGCAAGGACGAAGGGAAAAGTTTATCAGCAATATCCCAGGAACTCGAAGTAGCTGAGTAACTCATAAATCTTTCATGAATTTTACAAAAATGAGGGATGAAATCCTTGATGCTGTAGATGTATTTATAGAGATGGATAGAGATATATTTCTTTTGCCTGAGAATGTCTCGGTAAATTATTATCACTTGAAATTAAGGAGCTATCTGGATATGGTTTATATTATTTTTCTGCAGTCTGAGAATCTATTGAACATTTTGTCTCACAGTATTGTGATCCTCCTCAATAGAAGGAATGAGAAGGAAGAAATTTTTAAATATTAAACAAAACATTTGACTGTGAAATTGTAACTCCAAAGCAGGAATAGAATAAAGCAGGTAAACGAGATTGCACTCCAATTTATTTTGGAACCTCTGTGATTTCAGCCTGCAATAAATAATTTGATTTGTGCTCCTTATTCTCTGCCGACTTCTCAGCAAAATGTCTCCAGGAAACCAAATTTGCCAATCTCCCAGTGAGGGAGAGAGCAGCTGGAGGATATGTAACGTGCATTTCTTTGTATCCCCATCTTTCTTCCACTGTTCTCATTGCAGTGGGGTCTGAGATCTCACTGCAGTCTTTCCTCAGAGCTCAATAGTGCTTATGATTTGGGACCCATAGCCTTGTGCAGCCACACTGTGCCCAGGATTTATCCCTCCAGTGTCACCTTCTAGTGACACAAGTCATTCTATGTCGCGTGACCTACACTCTGCCATGCCAGCAGAGGGTTGGACAATAGATAAAGCCCACTCTCCTCAAAAAGTTCACCTGGGAGGTTCAGAAAGAAAAGAGAGGCAACTGAGGATAACTTAATGGCAACAGCAGGCTGCAGATTTAGTGGACAAGGTACGTTGAGGAAAGGAGGTAATTTTGAGATTTTGCAAGCTTACAAGAAAGTTGTCATGTCTTATTCCAAGTAGCTGTATTTCTTCCCCTGCTGGGAATCTAATCCTCTTTCATTTTCAGAGCTTTGCCCGTGATTCCAAAAGTGTGTCAACCTCAATGCCAGCTCATTAGCAGTGCATGGGGCAAGAGGTCGAAAACCAGAATGAAATCTGATATGGCAGCAAATGCTTTCTGAGCAGGGAATGAGAGAAAAATATGCCAGAGATTTCCTTTGCCTTTGTGTCTGAAGATGCTGTGCCTGGAATTGGAAAGATCTGAGGATCCACTCAGCTGATCCTCGTTCCCTTTCCTAGCCTCCAGTTCAGCATACCACTTTAGTGTCTGTTCCCTCCATGAATAGTACCTCCAGACCCATTCATCCCCGTCTCTAAAATACAGTGAAGCTCAGCAGGATTCTACTCCCATTTCTGCTGTCGGCTCCCTTATCCTCTGTGCTTGGAGTCTCAGGTTCTCCAGTTACTGTACAGAGTACCGTGAGCAGACTGCACTGAGAGCACTGGAGGCTAAGAAGACACTCAGTATCCTTCTATCTTTTTCAGCAGATGTACTGGAAGAACGAAAATACTTTGCAGTGCTCTTGATGGAACCTCTCAGAAGCTCAGTGCTGAAGAAGCTTGTGTTTGAGTGAGAGGATTATGGCTTTCTCTACTTCCATGCAGGCATGTAGTTAGATGCTGCACTGACCCTGCAGAGAAATGGGATGTGGAACCCACAACAGCCTGAGAGCTTCCCTGAAATCCTGTTATCACTGGGATCGTCTTCTCTCCCACGTCACCCATCAGTGTTGCATGTTGACATGAAGGCAAACAGGCACATCTTCCTAACAGCTTTTTATTGGCCTTTTCAGGGAAGACATTGGACAGACAGAAAGGCTTTTCATCCCAGTGTTGTTCAGTCTCACCTCCTTTCTGTCCAGCACACAGTGTGAAGGTTGGCTGGAGATAAATAAGGCTTTGTCACTAGATGGAGCTCAGTATGTAAGAAAAGCTTGAGCAGTAAATGCATTATTGAATAAGCAGTTTTAGAGTTTTAGAGTTCAAGAAGATGGTGTGGGAGAAGTGGCAAAGTAATATGTGGGGGAAAGAGGTAATGTGAAGAGAATGGAGCAGAGCATATGTTAAAGAAAGGGGGATGGTAATGAATGGGACAGTACAATCATAGACTCATTAAGGTTGGAAAAGACCACTAATATCAAGTCCAACCCCAGCCTGTCCCCCACCATGCTTACTGACCACATCCCTCAGTGCCACATCTCCAGTTCTTGAACCCCAGCACCTCTCTGGGCATGAAGCTCAAAGCTGTTTCTTTGGGCTGAAGATTTTAGCTGTGATTTAGTGATGCACATGTGAGGACCTGCCATATTCCAGATTTGGGCACCTGTCCCAGGAGCATGTTGGGAAGGTGTGACTGATAAAGGCAATCACTGCTGGACTATGGCATCTTAGCAAGCACAGTGTGTGTGGGTGTGTTGTCTCTGTATGAGATTCCTCTGTGTCCACTCTCCATAACATTCATACTACCCAATCTTACAAGGCAGACAGGAAGGAAATTTTAAATTCAGTCAGTAAATTCAATTTTAAAGTCAGCATCAGCATTAGAATCAATCAATTAGAATCAATCAAGGAACTCATTGTTTGTCAAATCAGGCAAATGGAGTAGAAATAATGCAAAGTGACAGTTGTAACTAAGCAACTTAGTCTGACTAGTGAGGGGTATAGAAAATGAAATTAGTGAAATGTTTTGGTAAGTGATTTCAGATAACAGATCTGTTAGGTACAAAAATCTCCTCTCTCCAGGTATATTTTGCAAAAGAAGGAACTCAAGACTTGTTGAAGAAGTTTATTTGTTGTGTTTGATGTGATTTACTTGGTTAGTAAGCTCTTTGGGGTAGGAATCATCAAGGTTTTTTTATGGTTGTGCTGCACAGGCTGCCCTCTGACACCAGCAGTCTGTGCATATAACTAAATTCAAACACCTAAAAACGGACAACAATCAGATTGAAATATATTTCATGTATGGGTTGTGAAGGCTCAGTGGGAGTCTTGCATCTGAGTATTACTTGTTACAGGTTGTTATAAAGCAATTGCATCATGATAAATAAATCTGTCAGTCATTAACTGGTGTGTAGATATGTAAGGTTGGATAGCCACATCATTAGTGCAGTATCCATAGTGATGAAATGTTGATGAGAGCAGCACTAGGGCAGTTGTGCCAAAGCTTGGCATCCTTATGGGCTCTGCATGCATCCCTGGGGCCAGGGGCTGGAATTGCCTTCACACTTCAGTCCTTTGCTTTTCAGGGTACAAATCAAGAGTGAGAACTGCTGGGCCAAAATCATTTCTGTCGTGGTTGAACCAGCTCAAGCAGAACCACACCAAGGATAGATTTGTTCACTTCTCCTCTTGTTCTTTTTTGCTATTTCTCAGCACTCCAGGGGGCTTTAAATCTAGCAAGGGAAAGATGGTATCTCTTACTGTCCTCACATCTCTTTGATGTTAGAGTCCTTAAGGCTTGGGTATTCACATCCTCCTCCGCAGCCAGCCAGTGACAGCAGCAGCATGTAGAGGCTGTGGTATCATCCTTCAGTTTCTTAACAGTGCAGTATAATGACTAGCTCTGTTAGCATATCACTGACACAGAGCATTACTAATTATGATGATTAATGGGTTTAATTTACTTAGAAAGAATAATGTGCAATAATTCTATTGTCAAAACTGAAAATCTGGAGTTCCAGCTTTGGATCCTGCATTTGGATCAGCATTGTTGTTACAAATCCTTTTGTGTTGGAGGAAAGTCACTGTGAGATGTTTCTTCCCACATGTTTCTGAACACAAGCTGCTTTGGGAATTTTTCTATCCACTAATAAGGCAGCTTTGTCACAAAAAAAAAAAAAAAAACACACAAATTCTGCCTTACTTTTTCTTTCACGGGCTTAAATTTTTCTTTAATGATGCTTTTGTAAACAATAAATATTTATTACCCCCTGTGTGGAGGTAAAGGGCTCTGCTGTTTTTGTAGTGGTTGGAGAGAGAGCTCATGGTGGTAAAGAATACAAATGGCATTATTTCATTTGGGGCTGCAGGCTGGACAGGCTCAGCAGTGCTGTTTTCCAGCTCCTAGGCTGACTGGTACTGCCTGTCTTCTACACCTGAAGGAGCAGTGTTGGAAGACATTGCTTATCTCAGGATAGTTCCATGCTGTTCTTATCAGTGTGAAGTTTGAAAAAATCATTACAATTATCTGTAGTGTCAAAGCCTCCAAAAAGATGGGCTCCGAGCTGGTGCAAAAGTAGCATAGCATCCTCGTGCATCCCGTATCTCTCCAGGGCAGCCTGGCTGCTTCTCCAGTCTCTTTCTACTTCCCAAGTCTGCCTGGCTGTGACTTTCCTGTACCAGACAGTTAATGTTTCTTAGATCAGCAAGATCACTGCTGAGCTTTGTAAGCAAGGCAGAAGAGGTCAGATACAGTGCAGTGTTGTCAGTGATTCAGGAGTCTTTACGGCTTTAATTGTTGATTTAATTAGCTCTTCCTGTGAGCTGGAAACATTGCACAGTGGTAAAATAATAAGAGAAAAAAGCATTTCCTCTCGCAGCTGGCATTCTGAGATCTAGCGACCCGATGCTCACAGCAGCTATAAATAAACCATACTTAAGCCCTAGAGACTATTGTGATTCTAGTGAGTCACCCAGTTGACACAGCTTTAATTTGTGTATCTCTGCCTCTTCCTGTTACGTATCCAGTGTCACATTTTGTTGTGATCTCTGCTCATGTCAGTGCTTTGCCTGGGAGTCTGTGTCTGGCAAGGACATAAACTCACATGCCCATAGCACTGTCTGTTTATCCTTAGTGCTGCAGAAGCTTTCACAGATTCATGTTCTGCAAATGGGGGGAAATTGAGGCAGGGATCTGTTACCCAAGGCCCCCCAACTGACTGCTGGTAGGTGGGAATAGCAGGATGTAGCTGTGTCCCCTTATCATAGGTGTTCAGTCTTTCTTCCATAAATCTGTTAAGCTGCTGTCCAGGGCAGCTGCCCTTCAATATCAATGCACAGTAAGGTCATGGTTCCTTCCTTGTGATCCTTGATAGGAAGGTGATATTTCTCAGGTAAACTAAAGGAAGGAAATAGGAGTGGTTTACAATATTTGGCAAGGAGTTCTTATAAATCTGTTTCGTTTTTGGTTTTTTTTTTTCCAGATAAACCCCACTCTCATTGAAGCCCATACTTAGATTTTCCAGGTTTCAGCAGGGGTTGTATGAAGCCATTGCATTGCCAGCCACTGGTGTGCTGAGCTGCTGAGTGCATTTAAATAAGATGCATTGCTCTCTGCTTCTTGCCCTTGCCAGTAGACCAGAATCATAGGCTTAGTGAGGTAGAGGCTGCTTGTCAGTAACGAGCTCAAAGATGCCTGATGTATGCTTTCTGCAAGGCACCTGGAGAGTCAGTTCTTTAGGAGAAAAGCCCTTATAGAAGGCAAGGATGTTGCTCCAGCCATGAATTCCTAAGAACTGTGACCTGGGCAGCCTGCACTGTTTTGCTGCTGGGGTACCTTGCACAAACACCGTCTCTGCTGTGTGCCCTCTTCTGCACCAGCCTGCACTGCGTGCTGCTGAGCTTACATACCTAATGAGCTGTCAGTTTGCCAGAGAGCTTGTTTAATTCTCCAGCTGCCTCTTCAGCTGCTTGCCCTAGCCATAAAAAGGGAGCTTGAAACCACCCACAGGCCATTGCAACAAGGAACTCTGTTGAAATCTCAGTGCTTATTCACTTTCCCATTTTTTCCTCTACTTTCTATCTGCTTTTCAGTGGGCTGTTTGCTACTAGTGCATGCAGTGGAGGAGGCAAGGTGCGAGATCCTCACCGACCCTTGTGCTAAATCCACAGTTTTAGACAGTTTATCCTATCCTGCCTCATTCTTTCTCACAAAAATCCAAGTCAGAGAAATCAGACATAGCCAGCAAAGTCTGCCACAGATTATATCCTCTGCTTTCTTTCTTAGAGTTTATGCATCCCAGAGCCCAGCTGTAGCCTTCACTCCTTGTAAAGGAGTGGGGCAGAGTGTTGGAGTAGACAGTGGGAGAGCAGATATCTGTGCACTCAGGGAGTGACCCATGAGACAGAGTGTTTCCTGTGTTTCCCTTTCTCATTTTCAAAACAGGACATGCCATCGTTCCTCTTTATTTTATTTGGCATCTTTAGGAATGCTGCAGTAGCCAAGGGGGTATTTTATAGCAGAAGAGAGGCTGATGTTGAAGTGCGTGGGATTCCTTACTGACCCAGCTCTTAGTCAAGTGTCCCAGTCAAGTCTCCATTGAATCTGCTTCCCTCCAAATGAAGAGGAATTTTCAGTATCCATTCCCTCTGGCTCCACTGAAACAGTTAATAGATAATGTTCTTGTTTGTAGTCCTGCCAGGAGTTTTTTAATTACCTGTATGGTTTTATTACATAATGGCAATGTTTGCTCCATTAGACTATTGGCATCTTTGCAGGAAGCAAACAAACCTGCGACATCCATCAGGTTGACTAATTACAGACAGTTTGTTTCCTTTTTTTTTTTTTCTTTCTCTTTTTTTCAGTTTTCCTGGTCAATACCAGCACTAGATCTGCAGCCTGGGCTGATGGGGGGATGGTGGCACTTGATAGTCTTGAAAGAACTGGAAAGAGACAGATGAATGCTGCAGCACTGTCCCCAAGAGCCTAGGACAGGGGGTTGTGTTTATTGACCCAGCTCCTGCCTTTCAGGACTATGTTTAGAAGAAAAAAAGAAAAATATGACAGCTCAGGTGTATTCTCCTTCATATCCTCACCCTTGTGTGCTCAATTATACTTGTCCGAGTAAGGCATGAAATGCTACCTCGAAGAAGGAGATCATTTTGCACTGTAGCTAGCAACATGGTAAAGTGCAAAATGGGAACAGCCTAACCCAAGGTATGGAAACAATGGCAAAGCATGTCATTCTCACAATGTCACTGTCTCTGCCTTTCAGTTATTGCACTGTGTTGCCAAATTGTGACAGCCAGCCGTCATCAGCCATGAAGTACTTCGGAGTCAATCCAAATGTTCTCTCCAAACATCGTCACGGAAGAAGCAGCATTTTATGGGTAAGCCTTATTTCACTGCTTGTTTATACAAATGCTGCATTCTAGGTTGGTCACTGCTAGCCTGTGGAGACCAGGTAAAGCAGAAAAAAATAGAAGCTGAACAATGACAGGATGTTCTGATTCCTCTTCTGATGGGAGCGGAAAGAAAAAGACAGCACCAGACATTAAGCTAGATGGTTTCTATCCTGAACAGAAGAAGCTTATGTGTTCACAGAGACAGAAGCTCTTCTGTGTTAGAATTTAACTGGCAGGGCTCTGTAATGTGGAAGGATTGTGCAGCCTGACCCTTATCAAGTGCGGGTAGGCAGTGGGGGTAGCATGCAGTGTAGTCACTTTTGGAGAAGTGAGGTGTGGTATAGCCCAGTGCAGTGAGTTCCTGGAGAGAAAGGGAGGTGTAGTGAGCTCTAAAGGGAGGTGAGGGGACAGAGCAAGGATGGCAGAGGAGCAGGATAAACTTCGTAAGTGGCACTGCTTTAACCATCCTCTCTAAAGCATGATGAGTCCAAATGCCCTGATAAGGGAGCATGTGAGTGGAAATCTTTATGAATGGGACAGCCATAGGACAGTGGAGGAAAAGCCCTGTGTCCCCCACTCAGTGCCTGTCACCTGTCCTCCCCACAATGAGGACCTATGCAAAGTGGAACAGGGCCGGATGTGCTGACATGCCATTGATCTGGAAATGGCTGTGTCTTGGAAAGTCAGAGCAAAGGTTCGTAATTGAATCCAGCAGGTGCAGGGACCCAGCTTGGGAGCTGATTGGTATTCAGCTCTGGTGCAAAGTGCTTAAGAAAAAACTTATTAATTTCCCCTTCCACAAAGAACGGGAGTACGACAGTAATCACAGTATCAAGTCATAATAATAAAAAAAATTCCATTGAAAATAGCTGTTAAGACTCTGGAGAGTTCAGCAGGGGAAGATTGTATTAAGATAAAGTAGATTATAACACTGGCGGACATTAAAGGTTGTCATTGTATGGTAAATCACATCAGGAAGTCACAAAAGCTGCTCCTTACACAGTCAGGGATAGAATACTCTGATATAGCACCTGATTTATTCTCTGACCCCATTATGCCATTCCTGGCAAGCAGGTAGCTAGAAGGAGGAGAGGAAGAAGGGAGAGACTTGCCAGCCAGTTATATGAGCTGTGGTTTTGGAGAAGGAGGTGGAACCAGGTTGAGGCCAGGCACGTTGGTCCCTTCCCTTTCTGCAGTGTACTGGAACTCTGCATACTTCGTACAGTGCAGAGGTGTGGATCAAATGTTCCCCCACCTCTTCTCTCCTTTGGGAAGCATCAGTGATCTGAGAAGGATGTACATGATTCAAGTACTGTACGTCCCACAGGGGCCATCCTGCTATCCCCTTGGGGATGGAGGTGCCAGCTGGGCTTTTCTGCTCTGCATACTATCTCATTGGCACCACAGTACCCTGCCAGCAGTCCACAGGCCCTAACATGAGCATATTCAGCCTGAAACATGCCTCCATCCCAGTCCCTAGCTTCCCAAAAGTGTTCCATGCACAGCAACCTTTCTTTTATCTGTCAAAACCTTTCCCCAGACTAAAATGCCAAAATCTCTTTGCTCCTTGTGGAACAAATACAATCCAGAGACAATGCAAAAAACACCCTTAAACCTGATGGGTGTCACCTGGAGGGACTTGGTACATTATGGATCATGAGCAAAGCCCTCTTACTGCTGGAAGTGTGAATACTGGTAAGCAGGTAAGACAAGGGCTATCCCTCCTCCCTGGCCAGTGCTGTGTGTACATCTTCCCAGGAGTCTGACCCAGTTCTGTCACAGATACAGATTAAATTAATGCCTAAAACCAGCCCCCCTTCCCATTTTGCAGCTGAGGGCTTTCAAACTCCTGCCTACCTGTGTCTTGTCCTGTGTCCTTGGCAGATCTGCAGCTGAAAGGCACTTTTTATTCTGCTCCAGATCTAATGGTTCTTCTAGCATGCAGAGTGTGGACATACAGATCTTACAAAACTAACAGAGATTTGTCCTGGACAAGTGTGATTCTACAACTAAAACGTGTGCTTCTTTTTCCATGGTCTTTGACACGCTAATCTCACTAGTTCCAAGTGAAGAGTCAATTAGTGCTTCTAGGTTTTATCTTGAGAAGTGAGAAAAAGTGTAATATGTATTAAGTATACCTTAATATTTATCATATATCATCCAACCTGGGATGGGGCATAGCTCTCTGGGCAGCAGTGCACTCTGAGTAAAGAATTTCCACCCAGTATCTAGCCCATGAGTGTCCAAGCCTTTGGCTTTCTTGCCATGCCACCAATATCTAGCTCTGACACTTGGTGGGGAGGAGCTCCTGCCATGATGGCACAGGGCAGGGAGCAGCTGCAGTGCAGGCTGTGCCAGGCTGTGGGTTGGATGTGCCTCATCTGACCTAAATTTCTCCCTCTTTTACTTTAAAACCATTCCCCCTTGTCCTATTGTTATCTTCCCATGTTAAAAATCAGTCTGCTTCCCTTTTCTTTTAGAAGCTCCAAAATTCCACTACCTCCCTCAGGTGATTCAGCAAACATTTGTTGATGGGGTCCCACTCTTGACATGCACAACCTCAGAGCTGGGATGCATTTTACTCATGTTTTCACTAACAGGGTGGGCATGCATACTTCCTGTGCAGGCCCAGAGGTGCTGTGACGAAGGGCCACAGTCCGTACTGGGATCAGAAAAAAAAAGGTTTGGGTGGAAAAATGCCATAGGCAGATGCCAGCTCTGGAGGCAGGATGCAGTGCAGAATGTCCCTCTGCAGCAGGACCAGGATGAAGGAGACAAGCTGCAGTAGTCCTGAGAACAGCAGAAACCTTGTGGGAAACACTGGCATGGCGTTTAGCAGTTCAGGTGCCTGCAGAGGAGGACACCATCAGGGGCTGTGTTGGCCTGGATGTGCTGCGATCTTCCTGAGCTCTAACTAGGGATACACGTGCCTGTAGGCTGCGTGGACCATGCCTGCCCTCTGCCTCAGGTCTGATCCAGGGCTGGGCCCTCACCTTTGTGGCAGTGCGCTTTTTGGAGGTCCTTGATCTCCTCACTGCCTGGAGAAGCAAGTCCAGTCAGCAGCCCACCCTGTGCCTGCTCAGAGTGGCCTTTCCCCCATAAACACAGTTCTCTCTGCTCCCTCCCTCCCACCCTCAAAACCTTGTTCATCTCTGCTTGTTCTGTGACAGCCTCTATCAGCTCTGCAGGCTTCCTCTACACCGCAAAGCAATTAAGACATGTTGCACTGATTCATAGTGGGACAGGGCAATCCCAGCCCTTCCCCAGGGCACAGCAAGGCCAGGCCAAATCATGACAGCAAGCACAGAGGTGCCTTCAGGCTGGTGCCATGGCCCAGCAGCTCTGCCCTGTGGGATTGCTGCAGATGGGTTCACACATCTAGATCAGCTGCAGCAGCAACGCGGCTGCCTGAGGGGTGACATTCTTCTGGTTCAGTTGCATTGCTATGTTTTTTAATGTAGTTCAGATCTTTTGCCCGTCATGCTGCTTTAGGAGCTCTCATGAGGTGGAAGGAGAAGAGAAATAAGCAGCCACACTTCTGAAGAAAGTCAAGGGGAAAGCGTAAATTATAAAAGCTTTGGCAGCAGCTGTAGAGCTGGAATGAGAATGGAATAGAAAGCTGCATTTTGTAAGTCATCACTATGTTTAAACTGCGTGATTTCACCTAACTCACTAATAATGCCTGTTTTTCAAAAGAGCAGCCGGGCGATTCATCCACTGCATTCTGTACCGAAGTAAGGAATCGTCTCAGCAGGGCAGGGGAATCCCCTGTCACCAGGATCTGCTGCTGCTGTTATCCTGCCTCACTGCAGTGGTGGGTAACAACATCAAGGACATGGTTGGGGGCTGCCTCAGCTCTTCTGAAGCATGAGGTGTTGTCTGTCTCCCAATGGTCTTTCACCAGGGCACAAATGATGCTGGAAGGAAGAATATGGATCAAAGAAGAGCTCATGATGCTTTCGGAGCATGAATGTAAAACACTGGAGCCCAAGTGGAGAAGGACCTGGATGTCCTGGTGGCCAACAGGGTGACCACACGCCAGCAGTGTGCCCTGGTGGCCAAGAGGCCAGTGGGACCCCCATGTGCATCGCACAGTGACCTGCAGAACAAGGGAGGTTCTCCATCCCTCTGCTCTGCACTGAGGAGGCCACATCCAGAGCACTGGGCCCAGTGCTGGGCTGCTCAAGGAACTGCTGGGGAGAGCCCAGCAGGGCTACAGAGAGACTGGGGCCTGGAGCATCTCCTGTATGAGGAAAAACTGAGAGCCCTGGTGCTGTTCAATGTGGGGAGGAGAAGGCTGAGAGGGGATCTGAGCAATGTGTATGAATATCTAAAATGCAGGAGTTGGATGGATGGGGCCAGGCTCTTTTCAATGGTGTGCAGCAACAGGATAAAGGTCAGTGGGCACAAACTGCAGTAGAAAAGTTCTGTACAAATATACAAAAGAACTTTACTGTCAGAGTTACAGAGCCCTGAGACAGGCTGCCCAGAGAGGTAGTGGGGTCTCATGTGGAGATATTGAAGTACACCTGGATTCTTTCCTGTGCAACCTGCTCTGGGGAACCTGCCTTACCAAGGAGGTTGGACTCAGTGGTCTCCTGAGGTCCCTTCCAACCTGTATGATTCCATAATCCAGGTGCTAAGCTTTTTTGAAAATACAGAGCCTGATACAGGCACTGAGTCTGTGTGCATCTTCTGCCAAAATTGTAATTCCCCTTTCGTCAGAAGCACGAGAAAGTCAAGGAAAAACAGGAGAAAAGCTCCTGATATTTCTTTCTCCAAATACTGAAGCAGGTGCATTTTGCTGATACAGAGTTTCTGAAAGTAATCTGAACTTGCATGCTCAACACTTAGAGGAGTCAGTACCAACATGTACACACCTCTGTGCCCTTCAGTTGGAACTGACCTATCTAACTTAGTTGACCAACTGCAATGGAATAGCTCCAGAAAAAAATAAAATCAGAATTTTATGTCCAGTGCAGATAAACTCAGTGAACAGCTCTGAATAATGACTCCACTTCTGACAGTGCTGTTTTCTGTCATTGCAGAATCACAGCTTGTACATTTTTGTCCTTATACAACTCTGTGAAATGTGACAGTGCCAAGAAGTTGCATCTGGTTTATACCAAGGAAGCTAAAGAGGTGGCTTGATCACTGCCTTCAAGTACAAGGTAAAGATTTCTGATAATGGAATGCTCATTAATCTAGTAGTCAGTGGCCAGTGAGATCCGGTGCCTGGAAGCTAAATAGACTTTGACTGGAAATACAATTTAAACAATACTTAAGTAAGTACTGGAGAAGCTTACCTAGGATTATTAGTGGAGGTTCTGTTACTAGAAGTCTTTGAATCAGGGCTGTGTCTTTCCAAAAAGCATACAATAGCTTAGGTAGCCGGGCTTGTGGTAGGAATTACAGCTGCTTCTCAATGAATGTTATTATTTGAGGGAACAGAGTAGCTTAGATTTTGGGGCAAGAAGAGAGAAGGTTTGACCTAGTGTATACCAGCCAGAAGTGGTGGTTCTGGAGTTATCCTAATGGAACAGAGCTCTGCTTCCTTGCTGTTAGGAAGCCAAGGAAACTGTCACCTCCAGGTGATCTCGACTTGCTTCATTTAATCTGTTTTCCAAGCATTTTTCTGAGCGTTCCCTTCTGCTCCCTCTGGGGGATTTCTACATGATCTCCCTGGGGAATTTTTCCCTGAATCTTGTGCCAAACATGTGTTCCTCACATGCTGGGTAGTGTAACATCCCCAGCCTGAAACTACGCGTACAAATAAACTCAAGAGGCTCAGAGTTTGAGGCCTTAGTTCCATCATCCCCTGTTGTCAGAAGCCTAATGAGCTGTGTTATTAAATGGCTCTACACTGTTCCCTACACATGCTGGTGATGAACGTGGCCTACGGGCAGAGGAACTAAGCTGCCCAATTGTATTGATTTCTTCAGTGCTCAGAAATTCTGGATTGCATTGCTGATGGAGTTAGTGTATTAGTGACTGTCCAGAGCCTCTTCAGGCCTAAGGGAGCAAATCCACCAGTTCAGACTGCCCAGAGCCCCATTGATGGCCTTGAGCACTGCTGGTGATAGGGCACCCACACCTCTCTGGGCAGCAGATCCAGGACCTCACTGCCCTCTGAGTAAAGAAGACCTTCCTAAGATCTAACCTAAATTTTTCCTCTTTTAGTTTAAAGCCATTCACCCTTGTCCTATCATTATCAGACCACGTAAAAGTCAATCCCCCTCTTGTTTATAAGCTTCCAAGTACTGAAAGGTCACAATGAGGTGTTCCTGGAGCTTGCTCTTCTCCAAGCTGAACAAGCCCAGCTGCAGCAACCTTTCTTCATAGAAGAGGTGTCAAGTCCTGCTCAGAGGGCAGAAGTTAGCAATTGGAAACAGGAAAGGAAACTGGGAGAAAGTTTGCCTGATTGCTGAGCAGCAGGTTCTGAACTGACTCAGAGGAGAGGAGGTAGTGTCCAAGTATTTATCCTTTCTAAGGGCAGTTTTGATTTAGGAGTAAGGAACAGGAAATTGCAGTGGTATAAGGCACAAGTAATGCAATTATGGTGATATAAAGCCAACAACAGGCACATCCTGAGTGACAGAATGAGGCTGGAGCATGGCAGAGTAGTGCCTGATGTTCCATGTGCCTCCCTTACCTCGTAGCAGGGTGTGCTGCAGGGAGCTGGAGCACTAGCAAGGGGTGACAGGGCTGTGAAGGAAATAAATGTACCTGCACAGAGTGCTGCCCCCGGCTATGGCTTGCTATTAATAACAGTAATAACATATGCCAGGATGTGGAAGAGGCATCTTTAGTAAAGTGCTGATCACTGCCACTATCTGGGGCAGAAACAAATTGAAAAAAGCAGTTTCATTATTTTATAGTGCACAGTAATGTCACTTGTGTTTTTTATTATTTCCCTGGGTTTAAATTTTGTCTGCAGGGGGGCTGTCTGTTGCTAATATTTGGTGCTGCAGATTGGCAGGTGGGGTGATATGAAAGGGAATGCTCAGCAGCCCTACCCAGCCACAGCTAGAGGAGTCACAACAGAACAGCTCCAGAAGCCAACTGCTCTATGGTCTTATCCACTGAGACGTGCCACAGTCAGCTTGTTCTCCCTCTGCCCCAGATCTGCTGCAAATGGAACCATGTGGAATGCAGCCTAAATCCCACTGGAGCAATTGGGATGCAGATGACAAGGAAAGCTGAAGGTAATTTCCTCCTGTTCTGCCATACTAAGTGGTAAATGTGCAGAGAAGAACCTGCTGTATACAAAGGGGGAAGGGGCAGAGGCAGAGAGATTTACAGCAAGTTACTGGACCAGAGTCCCTGCTGAATGTGAGCTGCTTCCAAGTTCAAGGGCTATCCATCCATGGGATTAAAGCAAGTGTGGATGCTGTGCTGAGAGTGTAAGCCCCAGTGCAGCGCTCAGGCAGTGACAAAGAGATCACCCAAGCAGAGATCAGAGGTTGTTCTGAAGGAGACCTGGGCGATATTTAAGTACATAAGCTTCAATAGCTTCCCATTTATTAAGGAATGCATTTTTGCTGTTCTCATAAACTCCACTTGGCAAAGCCTCCTTAATACTGAATCATTTATTTTTCCACTGAGGAAGATGACTCTGAGTGTGGGGTCATTATGGAGAAAGTTGCAGTGTACTTGTTTGCATTGATTGAAAGAGTGTTTCGTGCTGTTCTCTGATGCAGTGAGTCTGTATGAAGGTTAGTAATCCCTAAACCTGAGCAGGCTGGAACAGCAGCTGCATATCAGCACAGCCAGCCAGTGTCCAAGCACATTGCAGTGTCCTTTGTTTTGTTTGCAGACCTGAAAGGAGCCCCTCGCCTGTGTTATCCATGAGGTTGCATGGAAGTAGCAGCAAAAGACAAACAAGAGAGTTTTTCCTTTCTCCTGGGGCTGAGAAACAGTGTTCTCTGTGTGCTTTTCTTTCTCTATTTTTTTTTTACTCTTTCTTTTAATGAGATGCACAAAGGAAGGAGGAAAAGCAAATTTAATTATAAAGCCATATCTTCCTCCCTTCTCTGTCTTTCCGGACTGGGAAGTGCAATCATCTCCCCTTTGATGCAAGAATGAAATTCAGCAACATGCATTGTTAAATTATTATTTATTTAAAATGAAAGGAAATTACTTTCAGTTCAGTGCCAGTTTCAAGCCCAGTGAGAACAGCAAAGGGAGAAAATAAAGCACCAGCACGTCAGAGGACGACAGTATTCTCATATACAAGTATATGCACACAGCTGGTATAGGAGTCAGGGTGACTGTATGAAGGAGTGCGTGCTGCCTGGACAGGTATCCTCTCTGGTTAGTGCACAGATGTTATGGAGGCAGAGAAAGCACTGTCTTGTTTAACCTTTGGAACCATCAGTATGTGTGAAGTTGTACTGTTATGGCACTTAGCCCCATCTCTGCAGACACCCAATGTCAGGCTGGAGGGGCTCTGAGCACTGATGGAGCTGTGGGTGTCCCTGCTCAGTGCAGGGGTTGGACCTGACAGCGTTTAGGGTCCCTTCCAACTCAAAGCATTCTATGAGTCCATGAAATATGTTAAAAGCCAGGCTGTGGATCAGCGAAAGATGTGGGAACAGAACTCAGTATCCACAACCCACCATCGGTAGGCTGCACGTGTTTCATATCTTCAAAAACAAGCTGAGAATGTGCTCTCTGGTACAAAACCAAACTCTTTTGAATGTCTTTGCACCCTGCATAGTAGAGATGAGCCTTGGTTCACCAGAGTGTTAATAGAATCATAGAATCATAGAATGGCCTGAGTTGAACAGGACCACAATGATCATTTGATTTCAACCCCCAGGTTTGCCAACCACCAGGTCAGGGCTTCCCAGAGCCACATCCAGCCTGGCTTTGAAAGCCATAACTCACAAGATCAGAACCATTTTAATTTGTCAGAATGTCACTATTCAGGGCAAGCGTGGGTCTGAGTGAAGCATAAGTGTCAATGCTGTGTTTCTCATGACTCACAATTTCTTTTTTCTGGTTAGGAGTCAGACGTCTCCCTGTCCTTACCATGCACTGCTATGAGCAAGGACAAGGCCATCCAGGCTCCATTTATTCTATTCTATGAGCTTATTCTATTTCTATGAGCTGTGAGCAGCCTGGGATGTTATGTGAGGCCCAAATAAGGCCCAAGAAAAAGTTGACTCAAAAAATAAAAGATTCCTTTATGATCTGTGCTACAGATGGAGCAACAAATGGATAATAAAAGGGCTGGAGACTGAAGACAAATCCTCCCCTTAGATTAAGGAGAATTAAGTCCTTTGGGGGATGTGTAATGTATGAAGCTTCATTATTCTTCTTGGGGGAAGCAGCTTATGATCCCTTGGTCAGAAAGATAAAAGGATCATAAACTCAAATGGCTCCACGTAGTCCATGTGAGTCAGACAGCAGCAGAGAATCTGCTGGAGGTAAGCTAGATACAAGCCAGCCTACCTTGTGCTGCAAAAGCAGCTCTTGTGGCACTGCAAATCATATTGTCTCCACACTTTCCTCAGGGCATTTGGATACATGCTGTCCCATGGATGTCTAAATGGGAGAGAGGGTCTTCTAGAAGCACGTGAAGGACCCTCAAGGAGACAAGCATTGGGAAAAAACTGTGTCAGAACATCTGAAATGCCTCCATCATCCCAGGTACTTGCTCTTCCCCAGTCCAAGGTCTCCTAACCTCAGCCTCCTGTGAAGTCTTTCCCACTCCCTTACTTGATGCCTTCCTCTGTTTTCTCCCAAGGCTCTCCCTGACTCACACCCCCATCTCTCTTGCACCTGCTCCTCCCTGAGCCTTATCCACCTCGTGATGCCTAAACACATTTGTTACCTTTAATCCCAACTCCTGAATCCTTTTGTTCATTTTATTTTATTTTATTTTATTTGCCAGTTTTTCAGCTGATTTAGTGTTCTGAGAGGTCCTAACACATCTTCTATCTTTTGTCAGCTTTGGGAGCACTTACTTAACCTATATCAGCATGACTCAAAACAACATCAGTGTTTGTCTCCGGAGTGAAAAGGAATAATGTGCTTTGTTCTGCTGCTTCCTATTCAAAGGTAAATTGCTTTGGTTTTCTCCAAGAGCAGATATTTTCTTTACCTCTCTCTCTAGTGTCTAACAGATTTAGGAGAAATCATGTTTCCTTGTTTTCTTATGGATTTTGGAGATGGAGAGAAGCTCCTTTCTGGATAACTTGACATATCTCTTATTGTTGTTGTACATCAAAGTAAGACAGTGCACACTCTTGTACTGATCATGTCACTGCACTGGGGAGCGTGGATCTCTGTGCATCATTGAGTTTACTTTCTGCATTCTTACGGTGCTTATGGACTCTGCATTCTGTATGCTCCCCTGTCCTTTCATGTGCCAAGCTGTGTACAGGGCCTTATATAGGTATGTGTTACATTATTGTGATTTCATACATGCATATATCCTTGCTAGTCTCAGAGTACCAGAGCATTCAACACAGCTGTGTGAGGCATTGTAATTTGTGGCTTTAAAGCAGATCCACCTGAGTCACTAAGAACACCAAACACATGTTTTGGTGTCTGTAATCTTGTTTTACTTCATTGACTCTCAAGTTTTGAGAAATCCAGTGTGGATTTTCCATTCTTGGCTCACTCTCTCTGTCTCCTTTTTCCTTTGTTTCTCTTTCTGCCTCTGCAGAGATGTCACCATGATGAAGCCCTTGATGGATTCCTGGATGAGTCCCACATGGTGGTGATGGATTGCTGCTCTGTGCTGCTGCACGCTCCAGCTGTCTCCATGGTTCAGTCTGCTGGAGTGACAGAGCCCATAAATCACTCTGGAAGGTAAAGTGCTCTGAGAGTTCTGTTCCATCTGTGATGTGCTGATGGGACTCAGCCTTGCAATACCACATGCGTGTGGATGGTGGCAGAATCTCAGATTTCAGATCTGACTGCCAGGTCCTCATATGCTCCGCTTTGGGGTTGAGGAGACTGGGAACATTCTGTTTCTCCCATTGCTGTTTCCTTTCCCTGCATACACAGTGCTTCACAGAATTGGAAAAGGAAGGAGCTATGACCTGAAGAACTTGTAGGGGAGAAATGAGAATTGGGCATTGGTCTTGTACCGTGGAGGTGACTGCAGAGCTTCCTCGCCAGGAAGGCCAGAAGATGAAGGGGGGGAAGAGTTTTGATAGGGCTGTATTTTTCGTTAGTCCCCTCTAGCCATTTTTGGGGTAGAAATTGTGGAGCTGAAGGGCGCAGTGAATACAGAGCCTTGGGAGAAGAAAAGGGAAATCTCAGCAAGGCAAGCAGGTAAAGCTTCATGTTGCACTATTCTGGAATGCAAGAGATGCTTGTTCTTTGCAAGTGTCCAACAATTTGCCAAAATTGTCCTTGAGAACCTGTGCTGTGCTGTACCCAGCCCCTCACTACAAGAAAGACATTGAAGCCCTGGGGTGTGTTCAGAGAAGGGCAAGAAAGCTGTGAGGAGTCTGGAACACAGTCCTATGGAGAGCAGCTGAGGGAGCAGGAGCTGGGGTGGGTCAGTCTGAAGAAGGGGAGGTTCAAGGGAGACTTCATCAGTCCTGACAACTTCCAGAAAGGAGGTTGTGGCGAGGTGGGGGTGAACCTGTTCTCCCACGTAACAGTGATAGGACAAGAGGTGATGGCCTCAGGCTGCATCAGGGGAGGATCAGGTTGGATATTTGGAGAGATTTCTTCTCTGAGAGAGTGGTGATGCATTAGAACAGGCAGCCCAGGGAGGTGGTGGGTCACCATCCCTGGAGGTGTTCAAGAACCATGAAGATGTGGCCCTGAGGGATGTGGTCAGTGGGCATGGTGAGGATGAGTTGGTGATTTCGGAGGTCTCTTCCAACCTTAGTGATTCTATGTTTCTCTTCCATCCTCTCAGTGCACATGACCCCTGTCCACCATGGGCACAGCACAAACACATCAATCATACCTGCAAAGCATGCAGATACCTTCCTTGCAAATCCCGCAATTGCTTCAAGGAAATTCCCCAGTTTGTTCACCATTTGTCTCATCAGGACGATGACTGCCTCACCACCCTCTGTAACCACCATACCAGCTGTAGCTTTGTGAATCTCTGGAGTGACCCCCAGCAGTTGGGGGCCTCCATTTTCCACAGGGTGGCAGCAGCATGCTTCCATTATGCTGTTTGCTGGGTGATCCCACATGGGTGCTCCTCAGTCAAGGTTCTGACTGGGATTAAACCTGAAAAGAGAGATGTTTCTAGGAAGGAGAGGGGAAATCTGCACTTGCTCCATGCAGACAGCAAAGCATCCACAGATGAAGCATCCTGACAATGCTAAGAGACAGCAGGCAGAGCTGTATGCAGGATGCATCTGCTTCTTTACAATGCAGCGTGAACCTGCCTTCCAGATTAACCCCACTGTTTTGTTCCCTCCACCTAAGAAAATCCTCGGGGTGGAAGAGAGAGAGGTTTTGTTTCTCAGAGATTAAAACTGCAAAGTGACAGATGAAATTTTTATCATGATGATTTTTATTTTTGTGCCCGGGTTTGAAATGATGGTAAAAATTCTCAACAAAAATACCTCATGAATATTCAATTACAGCGCCAGCAACACTTTGCAGTCATGGATTATTTATACACGAAATAACCAAAGCTTCATAAATAATAAAATAGCAGCAATCTCCACTGTGTTTTATGTTCCCCATAGCCAGCAGGGAGGCAGAGAGGATGTGTCTTTGTAGCACATTTACATGCTGGATCAGCCCCTTGCAGTCTGGGAGCAGAGGGGAGGACAGAGGCAGCAGAACAAAGTGTGCAGGTGAAGGCAGTGGAGGTGTGGATGTGCAGGCACAGTGTGTGCACGAGGAAATGTCTCATGGGCTTCTGTGCCAGTGGGTGCATCTGGCTGCAAAGGGCTTCTTGCATAGTGTGAACCCTGTGTGGTTTTGAGTGGGAGGGATCAGAGCACTGGGAAAAGACTCATAGCCAGGATGCGTTTGTGGGAAAGGAGATTGAGCTTACATTGATTTTAGGTTTGGAAAGGACCCTTAAAGGTCATGTAGTCCAACTGCCATTCACTGAACAGAGACTCCTGGAACTCCATCAGGTGCTCAGAGCCCCATCCAGCCCCACCTTTGATGTCTCCAAACTTGGCTGCCTTGGCTTGGTGTAGCTCTTTGTGTGCCCATAAACATAAGGGATGTCTGTAGCAGAAATGCTAAATCATGGCTTGAAGCAGTGATTGAGCACCTGGTGGGAAGGCAGGGCCAGCCCAGGGGAGCTCAGCTGTGTGCAATGAATGACCAGAAGGGCTGGAGCCGGGATCCACCCCTTCCCAGACCTTATTTAAGGGTTGGCAATGGTATGGAAGGTATTTTGTTGGAGATTCCTGTGTACCTTGAGGCTTTTGGAAGGTTAGCAGATTCTTTATTTCTGTGTCCATAGCTGTTGTGCAAGTTCTCACTTGCTGCAGCCTAGGATTTTGTTACTCTGTTGTCTTTGCTGTACTTTCCATCCTGTTACAGTGTCCCATAACAGACTGCAGTGGCATCAAGCTTAAGTTGGTTAAGAAATGAAGCCTTCATTTCTTAGGCTGCCTTAACAAAATCTGTGCTTGGTGGCTTCAAATTATCTAAAAAGCCCTGTGCCAGCCAAGCTACTGGTCCCCTCCTGTGAGAAGCTCAGTTTGTCCTACGTTGGTGTGGATAAAGGAATGCAGCAGGCTGATTCTAGCAAGAATAGCACCACTTCAATTCCCCTCTTGCCTCCAAGTGTGCTTTAGTGCCCAGTGCAAATCTCTCTTGCTCTCATTTTTTTAACTGAAAGGCTGGCGGGTGATATGCAGCTTGTTACACGAGTGGCCCAGGGAAAAGAAGCATCATTTTAGGGAATGTGTAATGCAGCTCCTGTCCTCCAGCCTAACTCTGCTGTTTAATCAATAATGAAACAGGATTGGATTTAATGGCTGCTTTCCTGAACACCAGGCAGCACTGTGAGCACCTGAGCTTTGCAGGCTGCACTGCTTTTAGGAGGAATGCTCCTCTGCCGAGATGCTTTTGCTGGGTATTCTGCAGTGAATTAATCCAATGGAGACAAACAAAGAGAACAAAACATTGCCAGTAGTTTTCCCTCCTTTCCTGAAGGTTGATGCTGGTGTCCCTCTCTTTACCACTCCCACTGGGAAGCACTAAATGCCAAATCACTAAAAGCATCGCTGGTTGCTCTGAGGAACGATTCATCACTCTGGTTTGGTGGCAGCGTATTTATCCCCCCGTGAGCCCACCCTACAAGAGCAGAGAGGTAAATTGCTGTCATCTCTTTTTATGGAACATATAATCAGGTGGTAACATGGAGAGTCGACTCGGCTTCAAGCCATTTGGGATGAATTATTCATTCATTTAAAATGTGTTAAAAAGAAAGGGAAATTGCCTTCCTGATGCAGCATCTCTTCTTGGCACTGCTGTGGTTGGGGATTGCTGGAGGAGTCCTGTTCTGATGCTGATCGTGAAGCATGGATTCTGATCATGAAGCCTGAGGAGTCCATGGCTCTCAGAGTAGAATGGCTGAGGTGAATCCTGAAAGAGCTTCAGATGTGGTCATCTCAGCACAGCTGTACGCCTGTCCTGCAGTAGCAGAGACTCTGTTTTATTTACGTTGCCTTCTTGCTGATTCCCAGTGTGGACAGGTGATAGTTTCTAATGGAATGCTTGACTTCTAGCATCCTTGATTTGGATTCCTCAGTTGGAACTGCCTGAAGCTGGCTGTTATTTTTCTCTAATCCATCTGATACATTAAAAATATATATATTGAAGATGGTAACATTTATGAAATAGTTCTGGAGGACATTTTTTACCTTGGAAGAATATCTGGGGCTGCTGAATCAGTGAGGCACCATTACATATCTCCCATGAAATTGGCCTTCTATCAAGGTTTTCTCATTCACCTGAGACCCTTTTCTCAGTATTTCTAGCATTTTTTTGAAAAGCATGTATTTATTTCTTGTTGCAAAATGGCCTTTAATGAAAAATTTCCTGGAAATTGTTGGTAACTGACAAATGTGGACTTTTCCTGATTCTCTAGTATGACTGTTCTTTGTCTGGCCATCCAAGATAATTACTAGCTTTTTATATTTGACATTTTTCAGGTTGAAATGTTTTTTTTGTTGTTGTTGTTTATCAGAGCATTGGAAAAGATTTAACAAAATCCTATGGAAAGTTTTGAAAGAACTAAAAAGCATCTCCTCCATTCCCCATCCCAGTTAATAAAGAAAAAGGAAAATACTCCTGATGCAGAAAAATTCTGTTTGCACTTTCTCCAAAGAATTAATTTGATGCTGATTTTTCTTCCAGAGGAATTGCACTGGGAAGGAGAAGTTGCTGTAGAGGTGAAAGGTTCTGCAACTGACTGACTGGAAAAGGAGGAGAACAATGTGCAAAAGAACCTGCAGATATCCCAGTGGATTTCAGGTAGGAGATGGAGCACAAAACACATCTTGCTGTAATTGCATGATAATTTTTGTGCTGTGCTGTGGGAAAAATGCCTGTTGATCCTTACAGCATTCTGTTTTGTCTGGGCAAGAATGCTACAAAGCCTTTATAAAATCTAGATATACCTTTGCTTACCTGTCCTTCACACGTCTCCTTGAGGCTCCTCTTCCCATGTTCCTTGGAGCTCAAACACAAACACTGTGACAGAGCTCAGAACTCTGACTTTGTGTCCATGTAACAACAGCACTGGTAGAATGTCTGAAGGGTCTTTGGAACCCTCAGGAGGGTTCAACCTGGATCCAATAGGAGCACTTGGAAAGGTCTTGCATCTTCCTTGATTCAGTCTTTGGCCATTGTCAGAAAGCCGGAAGTGCCTGGTCTTCTTCATTTCCTTTTCTCTCATTTATGCTTGCTTTAGACCCAATAAAAACAGCAACCAAATTAAATTACTTTCTGCTGAGCTCTGTCCTGGAGATCCAGGGCAGTTCCCCTTTGCCATGCAGGTAAATCAATTTACAAGGCATTCATAGGATAATGGTGAATGAAGCACAAGCTTGTTATGTCCATGGAGAAATTAGTTCTTGAATGCTACTGAAAGGAGTGGGGAATTAAAAAATGAGCAAAAAGAAATGAGAAAGGTTATAAACACATTAAGTTGGGCTTCCTTGCCTTTGTGTTTGGAGCTGTCTCAGCTATATTTTGTATTGATTACAAAACTTATTGGAGCTACCTGCTGCTATCAACTGGCTTCCACTTATTGCTTTCTTTACCTGCTGGGCAGTCAATAGTCTCACAGAACTGAAGCCCCAAGTCATCTTAATGTGGAGCTCATGAGGATTGTAAAGAAGAAAAAGCTGGTTTCTACTATTGCTGTTTCTTTCAGGAAAGGGAACAACCCATGTGGCTGTTATTCAAGCATCCATTATAGTAAAAAGCAGGGGAAAGCAAAAGAGCAGGATGGCTGTGAATGTCAGGAGCCGTTCTGCTGTTCTGGAGTCTGTTTGCAACTCTTCTTTAACCTGCAGTAATTCTTCTGTAACCTGTATCTGTGGGCCCTTCAGAATCTTTGTTGTTGAAGGAAATGGTTGCTATTTTCCCTGATCCTTTATACAGATCCATATAAAAGGGGTAAAAAATAAAACGTCGTCTAGGTGCTCTTTGTCAGAATTCAGACCTCCGGAATGAGAGCAGCCCACAGGATTCTGTTGGCGGGTGTCCAACGAAATGAGTGGAAATGAACATCCAAGGTGTCGGAAAGACTTTGAAAATCTCAGCTGAAGTCCTTAAAAGTCCATTTACTTTCTCACTGCTCTGACTTCAGGTCAACTGGGGCTCCTGCCTTCACTAACTGCTTTAAAACTGCCTTGAATTTCTCATCTTTTTTATCCTATGGGATTTTTCTTTCTTTACCTTTTTTTTTTTCTTTCTTTTTCTTTCCTGATGCTTCATAAATCTTTTTTTTTTTTTTTTTTTTTTTTTTTTTTTTTTTTAACCTTTTCTTGCACAAAAGCAGCCAGATGGAGATGTAGGGCAGGGGCAACGTGAGGGCATGCCCAGTTCAGAAATATGCCCCTGGCGTGCCCTGCAACCAGACAACCTCAGGCTGTTTTCAGTTCTTGCATGCTAAGCAAAACTGGGCTCGGTGATATGCTGAAAGAAACCTGAAGTCTGCAGGACACAGCATTGGAAATGTGTCTATTTTGTCTGCATGAGACTCTCAAATGTGATGCCATTTGCTTTGGTCCTAACGTTGCACAGTGACAGGTGTATCAGCTGAGGAATCAATGATTTCCGTGGTATTTACTGTGAACTTAGCATTATTTTATCTTCTTCTATAAACCCTGGAGATCCTAGAGGAGCAAGATGACACAAGATGCTTTGTTTTGTTCAGAAGTCAATTCCTGTCTTCCACTAGTTTTACTTTTAGGGCATCAGCTTTAATTTCCCGTGTCATGACTGTGTTTCAGTGTCATGCAAAGGCACCTGCAGCCTATCTGAAGTCTTCCTCTATACTTCTAGCCAGACAAATTGGTCTTTACTATTTCCCTGATCTTCTATACCAGGAACCAGGGCTCTTGTGCTGCTTTCCTACCCAAGAGATGGCTGTATTTTATTTACATGGACAAAAATAGACTTTCTAATGTAAAAAGCTGAACGTGGCTATATATTGCAAAGAGATAATATTTAACATGCCAAAAAAAGAGACAGTCTTATTCAGGAATGGCAGGAATTTATGTTTTCATTTGCTTGTCTGCAATATAAACATGTTATTTTGATAGTGTACATTTAAATGTTATCTTTCTATTTAAAACTGTGACTAATTCACCCCTAGACTGGGACATCTCACAGTTACTGCTCATTTTCAGATCTTTGCATCCTGGAAAATCCTTGTGACCAAGGAGAATACACTGGCACATGCATTTGTCTTCTGCCAGTTCATTTGCTTAGAGTGTATATCTCTCAGCTGCCACATTAAAACTCTACTGCCTGTAGCAGGTCCTGAAATTACAGTCATGAGCCACATTCCTTTGACCTTCTCTGTATTCTGTTCAGATTTGGAGCTTCCGCCAATTTAGCCAGACAGCCAGAGAGTAAATAAATGCTTCCCACCTGGCAGGTGCGGAAAGGTTAGATTTGCATAAAGTGGCCAGTGTAAATTTCTCCTGTTTGTTGTCACCTCCCCTCCGACTGGGAATTCCAAGGCAGAGATAAATGTCAGCTGGAAATAGCATTTCAGTGTCAGCTCTTAATCTCTTCCCGCTGTTTTCCTGTGGCCGCTTTGTGCTGCTTTTTAACACGTGGATCAGCCAATCGCCTCCTACGTGAGCATCTCATTACTGGGCTTCTCTGTTACTGCTTTGCTTAGTCTTGACTTTCCTCTTATGTTTTCTGTTAGTAAATTAAATTTTTATCAGCTGGTAAGTCACTGTGCTGAAATGGTCGTGCACAACAGTTTGTTACTGATTTAATTCTCCAAAGTAGTTCAGCGTGTCTATTCCTTCCCTTCCTACATGGATTAAGAATCACATAGATTCCCTTTGTCATACAGCAGGTTCATGTGTCTGACTTAGAGATCACTTTAAGTCCTCAGGCTGAGAATTCAGTTCGGCAGAGCTCTAAGCTGTTCCTAAGTTCACTGGTCCATGTCACTGGAGTCCAAGAGAATTTAGGAAGTCTGCAGCTTGGGCACTAGCATCTCGGCTATGCTCTTCTGTAAGTGCCCTGGGGTGCATTAAAAAGAGCATGGCCAGCAGGTCAAGGGAGGTGATCCTCCCCCTCTACTCTGCCCTGGTGAGGCCTCATCTGGAGCACTGCGTCCAGTTCTGGGCTCCCCAGTACAAAAAAGACAGGGATTTCTTGGAAAGAGTCCAGTGGAGGGCCACCAAGATGGTGAAGGGCCTGGAGCATCTCTGCTATGAGGAAAGGCTGAGTGACCTGGGTCTGTTCAGCCTTGAGAAAAGAAGACTGAGAGGGGACCTGATCCAGGTCTATAAGTATCTAATGTGTGGGGGGCAGAATGGCGAAGCCAGACTCTTTTCAGCAGTGTGTGGAGACACGACAAGGGGAAACGGCCAGAGACTGCAGCATAGGAAGTTCTGCACCAATGTGTGCAAGAACAGGTGAGGTGACGGAGTGCTGGAACAGGCTGCCCAGGGAGGTGGTGGAGTCTCCTTCTCTGGAGATGTTCAAGACCTGCCTGGATGCCGACCTGTGCGACCTGCTGTAGGGAACCTGCTTTGGCAGGGGGTTGGACTCGATGAGCTCTGGAGGTCCCTTCCAACCCCTGTGATTCTGCTCAGAAAATGTTGGCTGATGGATATGCCACCACCAAAAAAAAAGAAAGAGAATCAGATTCTCATGAGTGGGTCCAGTTTTCCAGGTGTTTGATTTGAACATTCTTTTGTGTAAGTGTCTGCTGCTTATATACCCTCTACATGCTATGCTGTAATGGTTGAACAATCCTTCCTCCACAAAATCAGGGACTCCACTGCTGCTTCCCACTTACTCTGCTTTTAACTCTCTGTAGCTCTTAGTGCCACTTAGGACATGGAGGACTCTATAATCACGCTTTTTATCAGTATCTTTTCTCTCTTTTTGACTTTTTTTAGATTTCCTTTGTTTGTTCTGACTTTTCCTGGTGATCTGTTTCTGGCGATCTGTTCCAGCTCTAGTTATTTCTTCATCTTCTCCTTTCTCTTTCACGCATGTACAGAACTGCCCCTCTAGCCATGAGCCTATAGTACAGCTCACAGCTTTGTGTTGTAGCTCATACTCAACCCTTGTGTTTGTGATTTGAATGGTAACCTGTGTTGCTTAGTTTGTACCAAGCAGATACATAACTGTTCTTTGATTTAGTGTGAATCAGAGAAACCTGTTCTGCTTGCTGGCACCAGTGAGGTTTAACCAGAGCAACAAGGTTTATTTTGCCATCCCTCTTCTGCTTTGCCCCCTGCAGTGCCTGTGTTGTCCTGCAGTCTCTGTTCTTAGCACAATCCCCAGTTCCTTAAGAGAGATTTCCATCTGATCTAAATCAGACTCACCTGTATCCTTAGAATGAATTGTGCAATTGTTTTGTCATTTCTCCAAGAGCAGTTTAGCCCTTTCATTTTGAACTGTGGTGGAGGATGGCATTCTGTTCCATCTCCTTTTCTATAATGTGTTCAAAATGTGCTATTTCAGACGTCCTCTCCGGTGCTGCTCTTGCTGCATTCAGTAAGAGGGAGGAGGTGAAAGAAATAGATGGGTAATTTGGTTCTAAATCACTTTCCAAACAAAGCCCGTGCTGAAGGTCACCTGTAATGAAGCAGCCAAGTGGGTAAGGCCTCACAATCGAGGAGAAAAAGAGGAAAAGGAAAATGAGGCTAGAGATGAGTTAATGGTAATCTGGAAGCAATTTCATGGAGATGCAGGGGTTTGGATTGGAGTCAAGGATGCTAACAGGAAGGTCACAAGAGAGCAACTGCTAACTTCTTTGTTGTGATAGAAAAGACCACACGTTCCTTTAGGACTGCTTAGTCCTAACAGCAGGCTGGCACTGTGTCTGGGCTGCCCAAAGATTCGGTGTCCAGCATGAACCCACTCCCTCTGCTGCAGTGCAGTTCAGCTCAGCTCAGAAGTCTTTGTTGGCACAGAAAAGCCTCCACCTGTTTAGCTGAAGCTTGGGAACTCGGTTCACCCACCCAACAGCAGGCCTGAGACATGGAAAAACATTGTGTACGTCAGCCTGAGATTTGCATGTGAAATCCTCACCCACTGCCAGATTTCTTGTGATTTCTGGATAATCCAATTCTCTAGTTCAAAGGGAGCATTCTTTTAAGTAGGCATTTAGCCCCCAGGACTCAGGGTGATATTTATACTGGTAGTGGTGGGAAGAGGAACAGAAATAGCTCACTTGCTGGGTTTTAGAGTTATTATCATTGAAGTTCATTGGAAAAAGTGGGACAGGCAGGAGATAAATCTTTCTCCTTTGGGGAGGCTGTTTGCGTGGGGAGAGATTTCAGTGGCTAAGTTCAGAAGAAACTTTTCTAACCACTCAGCAGTGGAATTGTATGGCATAAACCATGGATTTCCGGGAGTATCCTCAACAAATAATTGCAAATCTCTTGGGTGAAGAGCCCTCTGGGGCACAGCTTTGGGCCACGGAGGATAAAAAGGCATCAGCTGTGCCTTGTAGCAGCATCTAATGATTGAATTACAGTGGTGTAAGAAACTGGTGTGTTGCGGTCTTCTAAGTGTCTATCAGAGCTTCTGGAATAAAGCCTGGAAGAGAAAGTCTTGAGGGCTTTGGGGGAGAATCACAAATATCTATGTTTTGGACATCACAGAGCCAGCATCCTTGGAGAGCTTATTATCACATCTCCTTGAACAACAGCCCATTCCCACAGGGTCACATGTAGAATAACGTGATGAAGAACCGTTGCCTTCATTCTCAGGCTAGAGCTCTTCTGCATCACACCCTTGACTCTTTGTACTGCTCTGGACGTGTGGCCTTTGTTTGTCTAATGAAGCTGTCTGAAGCTTTGAAAGCCCAAGCTGCTCCTAGCACTCCTAACTTGGCACTTACAGCAGGAGCCTGTACCTGCAGCAGCCACGCTTCAATACCTGATATTTCCTAAGAGCCAAGAGGGTTGATGTGACTAAGAAAGTAAGCTTGGAAATGCAAAATCATTTTATGGGGAAAACAGGGGAGGTCATTAGCCTTGATAAAATTTTTTGGTAAGTGAAAGGAACTTGCACATCTTTGACATTGTGCCTATACCCTGGTGACCACATTTCTGTATTTATAGGTACAGAGGCAAGCACATGAGTATGTTTGTCATTGAGCATGTGCCAATGTGTATGCAGTGTACATAGCTGGCATGGAATGTCATTAACTTACACAGGTAGAAAAATGGTTGTAATACTGCATGATCATAGAATCATAGAAAGGCTTTGGTTGGCAGAGACCTTACAGGTCATCCAGTTCCAACCCCCTGCCATGGGCTGGGTGCCTCCCATCAGATCAAGCTGCCCAGGATCTCATCCTACCTCCTTGGGCACCACCAGGAATGGGGCACCCACAGCTTCCCTGGGCAACCTGCTCCACTGCCTCACCACCCTCATAATACTGCTTATAAGCATGTGAGTGGTGATGTGATGGAAGCTTGGAAGTGTTAGAAAAGTAGTTAATAACTCCTATTTTCTGCCTGCTTTTTCTGCAATTACAAGGTGTACTACAGCTGAAAATGTTAGTTTGCTGCTGGAATTTTCCAGCACCCCTCTATCCTAGTGCTTGGTTTTATCTTACTGCTTTATTTGTATCACACCTATTACAGTGCCTTTGTCATCCAAAAGAAGCCTGTCAGAGTAGTGGACTAATAAACAAGCCTTCAAGATATAACTTCTGCACATTCAAATAAGCAGATCTCCCCAAAGTATGCTTTTGAATGGTATCACGGGGTGATGTCCTATGGCATAGCAGTTAAAATGAATCTTTTGACGTTTTTTGGTGATTGGACTAGATGTTCTTAGTGGTCTTTTCCAACCTTAGTGATTCTGTGATTTTCCACTATTAAAAAAAAATCTGAAATTTTCCTGCAGAGCTTTTGTATTACAAAAATGTGTCGTTGGTTGCAGGCTCATCTGTTAGACAATGCTCCCTGACGTCACACATCCTGAGCCAAGCTGTGGTCCATCGCTTCCTGCTAGAACACATAATTGGGCTGGGGAGCAAAGAGCAATTGTGGGATACAAAACCAACTCTCCATGGAACTCTTTACAAAGATTTTTCACAGTGGGAGCTGGCCACATTCCCCTGAGCAGCACAGATGCTTGAAAAGGGGCTTGGATTTCCATGGCAACGGGCTGCATTCTGCTGACTCTGGCGGTCTGTCACTCTCTGGATGTGTCTGTCACCCCCTGGTACTCTGAGTTCCAAGGCCAACAATGTGTGATGGACAGAGATTGAAGTGGAGTTGTGCTGAGGTCAAGGGAATGCACTGTGAGCATGTTTGGGGAAAGATAGTGCAAAGTGAAGATGGTAACTGCTGAATTCTCCAGTCTTGCTCGGCTATCAGTTACAATGGGATTTTGCTAGTTGAGCTTGGTTACTAGGAAGATCAAATACACCATGATATGAAATGGTCGTGCCCTTTTCTAGCTTCTCTTATCTAAAATCTTACGCATACATCTTATCACTCTCTACAGTTCCCTGAAAGGAGGTTGTATCAAGGTGGGGTCAGCCTCTTCTCCTAGCTAGTGGTGATGGCTTTAAGTTGTACCAGGGGAGGTTTAGGTTCAATATTAGGAAAAATTCCTTCTCTGAAAGGGTGGTAAATGCATTGGCACAGGCTGCCCAGGGATGTGGTGGAGTCACCGTCCCTGGGGGTGTTCAGGAACTGTGGAGATGTGGTACTGAAGGTCATGATTAGTGGGCATGGTGACCTTAATGGTCTTTTCCAACCATTATGAGTCCATGATTATATGATGACTCAGTCTCACAGTGTCTCTGGAATGCAGTCACAGTGGTGAAACTGAGGCAGCCCAAGCAAATAACATACAGAAAAAGCTAGCATCATGGCCAGGATCAAGAAGTTGTGTTTCCTTTGTATATTGCAGGAATCTGTCACCTCTCATGGAAATAATGAAGTGTGAGGGATATTCCTGGTTCAAGGAATTTGAATCAATTCTATCAAGAAAAAACATTTAATATGCACATACAAAGGAAAAGGTAAAAATGCTACAGTGTGCTAGAGGACAGTAGCCATGGACAAATATGTGGAAAGGGAATGGTGTGCTTAGAACTAAGGGTGGGATGGGCTGAGGAGTTTTCTGGTTTTGGGTAAGACTGAAGTGTGGGAGGAGAGTGAGGTGTTTTAATGGTAGTATGATGGGAAGATGGTTGGACTAGATGAGCTCAGTGCTCTTTTCCAACGTAAATGATTATATGATTCTGTGAGGCTGAGTGCAAAGTCAGAGAGATGGGAAAGGCTCTGTCTGCCTCGAGTTCATCACGAGTTCAGTACAAAATCAAGAGCTGGCACAAGTGTTGTTTCCCATGACCCATGTATTTTCCTAGAGCTGTACAGCAAGAGAGATATCCAATGAAGACATCACTTCTGTAGGGATGGAGAGAGCTGCATTCCCTTTGAGAGCTGGGTTATCCTTAGGGGAATGGCATGTATGGGAGGCTGAGCAGCTGTAGGCTGGCAGGCAGCATTTTCCTGTGCAGAGAGAGCAAGTATTTATCTCCAGAGCTCTCAGGGATGTTTATGGCTGAGGAAGGATGTAAATCTCTTAGAATTCGAGTCCTTGGTGGATAATTATTCGCTCCTACTTCCTCCTGCACTCCCCATGCCCTCCCGGCCAGGATATGAGACACTGTTTACAGACTATAAATGGATGCAATGCTATGTGCTTAATGTGGAGAGACACCTTAAAATCAAGTGAGGCAGAGGATGGAAGGCAGCTCGCCAACTGCTGCTCCTTCCCACCTGTAGTCAGTCCCTGAGCTTCCTGTCATGCTCAGCTATGGAAAGCACATTTCTTCTATTTCCCCTTAAAATGACTTGTAGTCTATAAAGTCTGGAACAGGGTGACTGCGTGCTCAGAATCCTAAGGTGCTGATCCTAAAAGGAGAAGGTGGCAGGGTGCAGCAGGGGAGGCTGTGCCACTGTAATTCCCCATCAGGTCTCTGGTTCTGCTCTTGTAGCTTATGAGGCTATCAAGGCTTCTCACTTAATTAGAGCCACAGCAATCAATCTTTCTCCCTGTTCATTATGCTTCCAGCCAGGGTTAGCAGTATTTTTGTTCTTGAGGCCTCAGGAGAATTTTCAGTTCATAAGGAACCAGAGCCAACCACACAGTGAGTGGCACAGGCTGTGTTCATAGGACTGCATTTACGCTCACACTGATCATACTGCACCTTGAGTACTGGATTCAGTTTTGGGCCTCTCCCAGGTGACAGTGACAGGACAAGAGGTAATGGCTTTAAGTTGCACCAGGGGAGGTTCAGGTTGGGTATTAAGAAAAATTTATTCTTAGGAAGTATGGTGAGATATTGGAGCAGGCTGCCCAGGGAGGCGGTCAAGGACTATGGAGAGGTGATGCTGATTCCTGTCCCATATCTGGAGGATGTTTACTGGGGGACAGTAAATCTTGGGACATCTGGCACTGTGAGGTCTGGATCTGGTTTGTCCAGGCATCTTCACTGAGCAGGTCCTCTGCCTGGAAAGGCACACAGGGCTTTGCATGAACTGGACACGACCAGCTGATTTGCTGGAGCACTTGCAGAGTGGCAGTTAGTTGTTCCAAGGCATTACGACTAGGCTGAGTGTAACATATCAAGTCATTATGGCATTATCTCTTCATTACACACAAAGTGCTGTTGGAGCTCAGGGAGGAGCGCAGGGACAAAGATGGAGAGGAGGGAAGCGGTTCGTTAGCTGCCCACAGGAATCAAGCTCAACATCTCTTTTTCTTAGGCCGAGGCTCTGTCACCACCTGCAAAGTACAAGTCTGTTAGAAATTAGGGCTTGGCTCAAGGACAGTTACAACTATAATACATGTGCTAATACACAATTAGACCAGGTCACCTACATGCACTCCTCCTCCTGCAGCAGCTAGCACACATACACTGCATACCTTGGATACTCCCTGTAATGCAAGAGCAAACATCTTCCATCAGTGTGCATTTGTTAGGAAAATCAGGTACCACAGCTTGCTTTTGAAACTACAGATGTGCTCATCTGCTTTACAGATGAACTGCTTGCAACCACACCCAATGCAGCTCCATCCAACGATCTGCATATTATTCTGAATGAAGCATAGGATAAAAGCTCCCAGGGGTCTCTTAGCTTACCTACCACCTGCTGGACTTCATTTGCAGTGACTTTGCAGCACTCCTTATCCCTGCTGCTCACCCTCTTTGGACATGGATTGGGGTCCATTAACTTGTTTACTCCGTGCTAGCCACAGCCTCACGGACTTCTTGCTGGACAATATATCAACAAAAAGCATTTGGCAAGATTTATGGGGTTGTTGCTGCCAACTGTGGACTGTGGAAAGTAAAAAATGTCCTTTCTGAGGCAATAAAATATAAAACGGGACCCAATTTCTCTCCAGGGCAGGAATCATTATGTTTGACAATGCTGTAAAACACATGGTGCTACAGCATGAGGGTGAGAGCCAGAGTAAATGCTGCCTTCAGGAACCTCATTCACAACAGAGCTGGGATGTGTGAATTCATTGCAAAGCAGGATAGGAAGATTCTGGGGTGGAGACTGTCTCCCTTCAGCCTGTCTCTTCTCTGCAAAGATTGGAAATCCCTCTACAGGCTTTGCACGGATTTCCTGAAACTGATTTTAAATTCAATCAATTAAATTGGAGCAAGTGTTCTGGGTATGCACAGCATGACTGGATTGCACCTTGATTATATCAGCTCGGTTTAATTGGCTCACAGAATGATTAAACAAATGAAAGGCATTTTAACTGGTTAAACCGTTCCAGTTTGAAACTGGGAGTTGGGCTGGATGACCTTTAAAGTTCCCTTCCAACTCAACTGAGGCTGTGATTCTATGAAGTCAGGCCTGATAGACCTGAATACCACTTATATTGTACCAGGGAAGGCTATATTTCTAAAGTCTGTCTGAAACGAGGGAAGGACGAGGTGTTGTGTCAGGCAGGAATAGAAAATGAAGGAGAAATGAGAGAGATGTAGCTGTTGGGCTCCATTGTTCCCCTGGGTGTGCACAGGAAAGAGATGTTCATGCCAGAAATACAGCGCAGACTGCATTTTCTCATCCTCTATGCACTGTGCTCTGCAAAGCTCTGTGCTCAGCAAAGTTATGTCAGCCTGGCGGAAGAAGCATCTTCACTGGGTCTTGCTTATTTCACGTCAACATTTCCAGTTCTTAATAAACACAGGACTGAAAATTCCTGATATTCAGTTTTAGGAGGGCTGTAATGAAAATCCTTTGAGAGGAAAGGCAAGCCTGGGAAACTCAGAGGTTTCTGTCCTTTTCTCTAGGCTGACTTATAGAAATGTGCCCTCTGCAGTGGTTGTGGTAACCCTGGCTGGAAGTTGGCTGAGCCTGATGCTGACCCTTGTCAGATCAGGCAGATTATGTATAAAGGGGGCTGGAGAAAACAAAGGGGACCAAAGCTCCTTCTCTGCATCTCAGGAAATTCAGTGCAGGTTCAAAAGGCAGTGAAATCACCTTAAGCCAAGAAAGCAAGATGGGTTTTTTGGCTTATCAAGAGCATACTTTGTATGAGCAGAAGATGAAGTACACCAGTAGGTGACTGCTTTGTCTGCACTTGGGGATGCAGATATTTACCTGAGTTGGAGTGCTGTAACCACTGCATCCTGGTAACACAATGATTTGTTGAACAAATTCTATCCTTGATTAATGACTTTGGTTGCTACTACCAACTGGACAGCACTTCTTTGTTTGTAGGCAGTGCACATTATTGTTAGATTTTTCTTTCTCCAGTGGGTTTCTTAGATATTCTTAGATGCTGCTTACCTTTCATCAAGCGTTTTGTAGGGCATAACTTAATCTAGTATTGAACATAACCCATAACTCATAAAGTATGTGATCCATTATATCCCAGTAAATCTCTAGAATGTGGACTGAATTTTCACATTGCCTCAGGCTAAGGCAGGCCTAATTGGAAGAGCCATACACTCCGTTTATGTATCAAATGTTAAAATAGTGGGAAATTCTGATCCATGTGGTGAAGAGCTGCGTGTCCCTGTTACTGCCTCACCCTGCTTCTCTCTAGCTCCTTCCACAATCTGGGCTTTGTACCTCACAGCCACTTCAGCAAACATGCAATAAGACAGCCCTCGCTGTCTCTAAAACCCTAGAACATGTTCACACAGCAACTGCTGCAGAATAGGTAAGTGCGTTATGCAAGCACTCTGCATGTCAGGCAGAAGCAGCGGTGTGATTGTGAGGTGTGAAAGAGCAAAGTCCCCTTAAAAAAGAAGGAAAAAGAGGTGGGAAAAGAACACATTGAGAAGTTTCTCATTCAGAGAAAAATTGTTTTTAGTTTATTTTCCTTGCTTCTCTTTAACATCTCCCAACACCTTGTCTCTCTCCTCTATCAGAAACCTGCCCCAGGGTTTCTTCTTACTATGCAAGCTTGTCATGTCTGTGCTTAATGAAGTTTAATTATCTTCTGAGATTCGATGAATAATTATAAATCTCTTCAAGATGCAATCACAAGCACTTCATGGTTCATTAATGGTGGAAAATCAATTGTAACGCACGTAATCCCTCTCTCCTGCCCAGCCATACGCTTGTCCCCCTCCGTGCACCTTATTGTTTGTTCCTCTTCAGTTCAACACTGGGGAATGCACTAGCCTGTTTTTCTATGAAACAAGTTCAGTTGGCTAGGGTAGGGGCAAAGAAAGTGGAGATACACGTAGTAGGAAGTGTGAAATTCAGTGCTTTGGAGCTATCGTGAGCTCCCAATTGACAGTTCCCTTGGTTTGGAGACACTTGCCTCCAAAAGTGTAGTTGCCTCCGTGTGGGGAATGCCTTTGGCTGTATGCATATGTTCTTCCTCTTGATCTGATCTTCAGTTCGAATTCAAATTACAAATTTTCCTGCTGAAAATCTCCTGAGATCTGGGAGCCTTTGGGCTATTTGCAAAATAACAGCTAAGCGTTTATTTTTGGTGGGACTGAAGAAGCTGGAGGTGTCAGCCCTAGCACAGGAAGCTCTTCAGTGCTATCTTCAGCTTTCTAAACTGAAGGCAACGTGTGGATCCAATGCAAGATGATCCTGGAGTGACCTTTCTAATTGAAACTCAAACCTTTCTGTTCAGTTATAGCTACAAAACGATATTGAATGCAGAAAAGATGAGTGTTTTTAATTTTTTTATTTTAATAAAGGTTAGAAGATTGAAAAGTGAAAGAGTAAGTGAGATAGAGAAAGAAGAATGGAAATTAATGCAGTTGAATTGCAGTTTCCAGCAGCCCCAGGAGAGCTCTGCAATGAAGATGACATTTCCATACAATTGACATTTCCTGGCTGGAGCAATCCTCTGATTTGCATCTGCTTGTGTGCGAAGACCATCATGAAGAGGATCATTTAGTTTCTCATATCCATCAAATGGGATTTAATTTCCCCCCATCCCCACATACTCCAGATCTCCTTTTCAGAGTTGCAAATTGGCTGCCACTGCTTCACCTTTGGTAGGGGTGACCTCTGCCAGATTTCTTTCTCAGCTCTCCTTGGAACCTTACGGGAGTGAGAACTTGCTTTTACTGAAAAGGTGGATGAGATGGGAACAACGGCTCTCATGAGTTCAGCTTCCAGGTTTGGGAGGGAGTTTCTGTGTACTTTCCATTTATTTGTACGTTTGCAGGCTAGTGTTGGCATGCACATCTTTTCTTGACAAAAGTAGCTGAACTGATGCTGCAAGGAATCATAGAATCACAGAATATCCCAAGTTAGAAAGGATCATCAAGTCCAACTCCTGAGCCCGTGGAATCCTAACAGAGCTCAGCTTTGTGGCTTCCAAGATGTGGGGGCTCACACGTTGGCTTCCAGCATCTTACACACACATTCTCCATGGCTTGCACTTCTTCCTGGGCACAGGTCATTGTGGATCAGAGCAGCTTTTCATAGAATCATAGAATAGAATCACAGAATCACTTAGGTTGGAAAAGACCTTTAAGATCATCCAGTCCAACCTCAACCCATCCCTACTATGCCCACTAAACCACCTCCCTCAATGCCACATCTACTCTTTTCTTGAAGACCTCCAGGGACAGTGACCCCACCGCTTCCTGGAGCAAAGAGGGATGGAAATTAATGCAGTGTACACTGTGTGGAATGTAGCCATCGTGCAGCAGACGGGAGGTGTATGCTCCATGGCACTGCATCGCTTTGAATCTGCTTAATTCAATTGAGTCGGATATGCATTTTCAGCTGAATTATTCCTCTTCCGTAAGTATGTTGCTGCGTTAATCAATTGGCACATAATTAACAAACAATAACTACCCTATTAAATCTAAATGAAATGCAAATGCGATTCGGATTCGTTTAGATCCTCAGCGATGAGTTCCTGTGAGTCCCCTTCAGTCATTGCTCCCCTTGAACGAGAGCTGCTGCTGCTGTAATTGGCACGCTGCCTTCTGGGTCAGCGTTGGACCAATGTTTCATGCCTGCCTTGTGCTTGCACAGCAAGTCACTGTGGGCAAAGCCTGGATCAATGCAGTCAGCAGCTGTAGGCCACAAGGCACAGTGCTTTATTAACCCTCTAATCCTGATGCTTCCCTAAAGGGGCACTTCAGACAGCACAAAGATCAAGGCCAGCCCTTTCTTTTCCCTCCATGCCATCAGCTTTGTAGCTTCTGTCTTTGCCATAAGCTGTGGCTACTGTCAGGCTCTGTCCCAGACCTTCTAATCAGTGCTTTGCCACTTCTCAGCACTGACCTGGTGTGCAGCTGTAGCACTTCCCCAGGCTGAAGCTGCAGCTGCTGTATGTGTGCTTGCTGCCTGCCCTGACACTGCTGGCCCTTACTGCAGCTGCTCCAGGCTGGATTAATGCAATTTCTGCCTGGGAGCTGTTGTGTTGCTGGGAGCCCTGGTGAGCAGGCTTTGCTAGCGAGCAGACAGTGCTTTTGTCCTGATGAAATCTGAACTCACGTGCTTATCAGTTGATTACCATGGGATGGAGACTGGAATTGGATTACACAAATTAGAGAGAGTGTCTAGGTGGCAGTTGTCCTAAATTGCTGTGTTACATTGGTATGCAGTTCTCACAATATGAAGTTCAGCTGAGGAATGGTTGTGCTCTGTGCTGAATGAGCTGATCCTTACCTTGTGTCATCCAGTGCACTGGAACAACACTTGAGGCACTTGAGTGTGTTTCTGGCTTAGCCAGTGAGCTGCTCCACTACCTTGAGCATGTCATTCAATTTCTCTGTGCTTTCATTTTCCTGTTTATAAAATGGCCATAATGATAGATACTTGCTGCATGAAAAGCCTAAATATCTTTTACTGAATAGAGCTGTGCAAGACTAGATGTTTTCTTTAATATCCTCTAGTTGGATGTTTTGCTAAAATAAAAGACACCACAGATGAGAAGATTAGATACAAATTTGATAAGTGTTGGCAGATTATTATTAACAAGAAAGCAACTGGAAACCATTCCTGGCTGATTTAGACCATCACAGGCAAACTTTTTCCTATAAATGTATCCCTGAAATCTTCCTTGAGTGCAGATCACCTTTGGACCCTGCTTGCAATGATAGAATTGATGACTGACAAATAATTTAATTAATTAGCAGAGAAGCTGAAGATAGAGATGGTATGCTGATAGGGAGCTGTTTCAGTTACACAGAGTAATTGAAAGGCTTTGATGAGTTGTCCTGCTGATGAGATCCTGGTTGTCTTATATGCATCTATAAAAGAAGGCTTCTCCTGTGAAATTAGACTGGCTCTGCCCTTACTGCACAGCAGAGATGTGCGTTCACAAAAGGACAGAAAGATTTCAACATCTTTTAGAGAAGTACAAAGTAAAATGTAAAATTCTGCCTTAAATATTCAGACCAGGGTCTCCAGGCCGCATTCACACAGCTTTTAATTAACTCCTGGCATCTTGCAGAAACAAGGTAAGGTGGTCCCAAAGTACATGTCAAGCATTTCTCAGTTCCTCGTGCTGCTTTAGGCATGAATCTCAGCCCAAAGGAGCTGAATATGAGTTTATCAGTGGCTTCAGTGGAGCAGGAGCTAGCTCTTTATGGAAGGAAGTTTTGATTACAGTGCAAGAATGGAAAAAGTCACATACAGAGCCAGAATGTTATAGCTGTAATGATTCTGCAAGAAATCTGTGTCTGCTTCCTATACAGAGTGGACAGAATGAGTCCAGCACTCAGGATCCACCAGATGTGTTGTGCACAGGCTCTGCTGGCAATACGCCATCCGTCTTCACCGTGAACAGACTTACAGCTGCTGTGGATCTGGTGATAAACTAGCAAAAATACATGCTTTTATCTTTTATGAGACACTCTGTATTTATAGGAAACGTGGCAACTGCCCAGATTGAACTGTGACTTTTGGGAGAGTCGATACAAAACTGTAGGAGTGATTTCACACCCTGTAATAGCAGTCCAGGCTCATTAATGAGCAGAGTGTCACCTACTGCATGCCAAGTATCTTGTTTGTGTACCTACATCCTTTTTTTAGAAATTTTAATCTCAACACTTTAATGCACTTGCAAGTCACATCGGAGATGAAACTGGGAGGATGCCACAGGGAACTCTGACGTGAAACCAACTGGCTCATGCATTTCAAAGTAGAAGACTGTTGCCAATGTAAATTGGAAGGGGCCAAGTGCAGGGTCTGCCCAAAAGCATAAGAACAGTCCAGAGCCAAGAAAAGGTTATAATGCCCATATTTCCTTCCCCAGCCCTGCAGCTGTTGGCCAACCGCTGTGTGGGGAACCCCTGAGGTCTTCTTTTCAAATGTATGCTGGTTGCCTTATAGAATCATAGAACCATTTGAGTTGAAAGGAACCCTTGAAGGTCATCTAGTCCATCTAGAATTGGTCAGCTTCAGCTGCCAGTTACCAAAAGAACACCAGATGGCCTTCAGAGGTTCCTCCCAACTCTAAGGATTCTATGAAAGCCATCCTGCTCGTCTCAGTGGGGCTGACCCTCAGCTACCATCACAAGTATCCTCTTCAATTTAAAGCACCCAGGGAATTATGTCCTTCTGTTGTTACAGGTGGGAAGAGCAGCAGGCTCAGGCTGTGCAGAGCTGTTTACTTGGTGGTTACAGCCCCAGCAATCATTGCCATGCAGTTAAAGTTCGCCAAGGCACTCTTGCGGCTCACTTCTGCAGTGCCAAAGGCTTCTGGCAAGGTAGAATCAGTCTCAGCCCACTTGCTCCCACTTGCTTCTTTATTTTTCTTCACTTTAACTGATGGATTCCCATGCCAAAATGAGTTCCTTCAAACCAAGAAGCCAGCAGTGTGTTTCCAATGCAACATGCTGTATACAAAGCTGCAGTTCAACACAGTAAGGCTACTCACATCAAACATGGGCGCATGAAAGTCTGTGTCCCTTCTTTTGGCCGTACTGAGCTGGGTGCGTTTTCGATGTACGTGAACAGAAAGAGAGAGGGGGGAAACTAAATTTCTTCCCTGACGTTTTATTGATGCTGCTCTGGAATGTATCCCACGAGTGGTGGGTTCCCTCCCAATGGTGACCATGTAAATTGGGATGCAAGAACAAGGTGGAAAATAGACAAGGCCAGTGCCTGGTGGGAGTTTGGGCTGGAAGTTCCCAGTACTGCAGGCCCTTGCTCTTTATCAGAGGGTGACTTGTAAGGGAGCTGCTGTTTGGGAATTGTCTCTATTACGGAGACATTAAGTAGATGTTCCTGAAATAGCAGCAGATCAATTGATTCATAAGTAATTAATGCATTCCCCTCCCTCTGGGCAACACTGGATCTATAGCTCAGGAATTAGATAACGGAGTTCAACTCTGTTTGGCTGAGAAAACATTGGCACTTGTATTCCTCAAGGCCCTCACTGTGAGCACCATCTCTGCTGCTGCAGAAACTTTCCCTTCTCCTGTTGAGAAGCTGGCAGTTATCTCCTGCATGAACTGCAGCATCACCTTCTGTAGCTGCAAAGCCTGGAACATCCACCTGCAGAGGCTCTGGGGCACAGCATTAGGGTTGGGGGTTGAGTTCTTTACAGGTTTCTTTATCTCTTTGCAAAGCACCAACTTTGCATTTGTGTATCTGGGAACAACTTTTCCTGAGCTATTTCACGTCTACTTCAGAGTAAGTGTAGGCAAGGCTTTCCTTCAATTTGTAATCGTAAAGAAATGGCAGAGATCCTCGTTTGAGGACTGCTAAGCTGCAAAAACCATTGAGTCTGCAGTGTGGCCAGCAGGATAGTATGGGTCTTGGTGATATTCCCTCTGCTGCCAGAGACAGTGAGACCAAAGAGAAACAAAGATCTTCCAAAGCTTGGACTGAGTTGCTGTAGCTTTCCAACATTCTGCAGTGTCTTGCAGAGGCTCTGATTCGAGCTCCCTAGGCATGCCCTAGGGACTGAGCAGTGGGCTTAGACTGAACAGAAAGGAACAAAGCTCCTAATATTTCCAAGGCTTATGGGAATACTATTATTTTTATTTATTATTTGCAGTCACTACAAACACTAATTAGCAAGTTCCCAGGGGAATCTGCTAGCTGTGCATCCTGCTGGGCTTGAAAGCTACTGCATTCATTTTGTGTTTAAGTTGATGTTTTAATTAAACTGCCCCCTAATTACCTTAACTAGCTTTTAAGTAATAACTTTCCACTAAACCACTTGCATTGGCTGCTAATTGGCTCCCTTCTGTTTACATAGATTTGTTTGGCTCAGGCAAATGTGGCAGTGGAAAGGCAGGTAGATTTGGGAAGGGGCTATGCTTCATACACTGTTCTTTTACTGTGTTTGCTTTCATGGCAATGAATCAGATTCCACGGTGAAATGGAGATGGTTGTGCTGAGGAGTGCTTCACCATTTGCTCATGGGCTGTATGTAATGAGAATATTAGATGCTTATATTTCCTCCAGTTACTCCACTTCAGGGCATCTGATCATTGGCCAGATCAACTGCAAATTATTCTATTTCTCTGTTCACCCAGTTTGGGCTAATTCACAGTGCTTAATTAATGCACCTTGACCCTGGCTGGGAGCGGGGTCAGTTCTTGGCACAGCCAGTGGCATTAATAATGTACACAGCGGCTGCTGCAAATTGTAGAGGTCACCACAGAAGCTCAGAAGCTCAGTAGTTCAGGGGCTTGCTCTATCTTGTGTGCAGTAGGACTGGAAGGAGGAGTAGCATATCCTCAATTCCAGGCATCCTTCAGCATGCTGATGCTCTACCTTCCCTGGGCAGTATTCTTTGTGCTGGGAGAAGGCTGGGTACTGGACGCGGTGCCAGTCACACCACTGACCCATACAGCTGGCTTGAGAAGAGTCTGCAATGCAGACATGACATCTGATGCAGTGTTCAAGCACATGTATGTGTATTTCAGTGATGATGGGTGGTGAGGTTTGGGAGTGTCTGCATGTCATTAGATTGCTGCATGCAGCTTAGAGGTGCAGGTCCTCAGATGAGTGTGTTCATTGCTGTGCTGTGCAAACAAACCCCATGTGCTTGTCTGCAAATGGCTTTGTGTTCCTGGAGGTTTTCAGGCACACTGGTGGACAGATACATGATTGCACACTTGTTAGCACACAGGGATCAGATTTGATTCAGAGTTTTGTAGCCATGTGTTATTTAAATGCTGGATTACATTCCCAGGAGTCTGATCAATGTGTTACAGATCATGCAGTTTGTCATCTTGCTTTTCTCTTCTTCTTTTGCTGTGTTTGTTTAAAACTTCTACCACAAAACTAACAAAACATGATATGAATAAAGGTGTCCCAGGGGCAGCAGGTGAATGTATGTAATCCTTCATTGCTTGTGTCACCAATGCAAAACCATCCTACATGCCATCAGCTCCCATTTAGAGATGTGTGTTAATTAGACTTTTACTACACGTGTTTGAAAACCATTTGAGTTACAGTGCCAGCATGTGTCTAATTCAACAGAGTTAGCAAGTGGTGACTCAGTCTGATGGCTGGAGAGCATGTGTGTGTGGACAGCCTTTAGGTGCCACTGCCACCATCTGGGGTCACACAGACTGGCAGCCCTCCTTGGCGTCCTGTAGGATGCTAAAAATTTGCCTAGATTTTTTGGGTATCAATGTCCCATGGCTCCTGAACATTTATGTTGGACTATAAGAAGGTGTGCATGGATGGCACACCAGATGTGCTTGGGCTGGATACGGGCTGTCTTTTACCGTCAATCAACATTGTCATCTTCTGAGAACAGTGGAGCCTCTGTGTCAGTATTTGCACCCACGCACTTCAATGCTGGGCTGTAGTAGTGCAGTGATGGTTCACTTGGGGTTGGAGCAGTGTAGGTCTCTGTCACAAGTTCCTTTTGAATGAAAACTCTAAAAGTGGTTTTAGAAGATAGGATGAGAGGTAATGGCCCTGGGCAGTGGTGGGGTCACCATCCCTGGAGATACGCCAAAGCTGTGGAGATGTGGCACTGAGGGAAGTGCTCAGTGGGCATGATAGGGATGGTTGATGATAGGACTCAATGATCTTAGAGTTCTTTCCAACCTTAATGATTCTATGATTCTATGAAAGGACAGTTCTGGATTTACTGACATGCATCTGTTTCCGTGGTTTTCCATAGCTTTGTGCAGTGTAACAGGACTGAGACCACCAATTCCCGTGACCTGAAACTGTCAGTAAACCTTGAGCCATTGGTCACTGCTGGCTGACTATACCTGTTACCTGAAAGAGAAAGGCTTTGCCTTCTTTGCTCTTGCCCTGATTCACTTGGCATTGCTCCAAAGATCCCTATTGCCAGAGGATGCTGAGCAGAACATATTATTGGAGATAAGTGGTTCTTCCCCCTTGAGGAATTTGCATTCAGCAGTCCTCATCTCCTGTTACTACTAACATCCATGTCACAAAACAAAATAAAGGCCTTCATCTACATTTCCAAAGGGCAACATTTTCCCTACTTTATAGAGTAAATCCTCCATTTGCCATCATAAGCATCTGCTTTCAAGTGGATGGGTAGGAAATCAGTTTGGGTTTTAGTCTGACTGAGAAGGTTTGCTATTTGTAAAGTCTTTCTTTGTAAAGCCAACAGCACTTCACATCACTGTTGTGACAGATTTAACCTCTGCAGCCGCCCTTCTGTGCTCCAAATCCTGTATGTATTTTTTTTTTAACCTGTGTCTGTGAAATTCTGCAGCTCTGATAAAGGGAAAACAGGAAGAAAAGGCCAAGAGTTTTGCACAGGATGGCTACTAAGTAATGTGCATGGTCTCCCCAGCCCCCTCCTTAGAACGAATGCATCGGCAGGTGCCTTATTTGTCAGCTTCTAGTCTCTGTCTGGATTAATGTAGTGGGTAGCTCAGGTTTTAAGCACCTTGCATTCATGTCAGTGGCTGTAATTGTCAGTTAAAATTTGCTTCTGCAATAAAATAAATACCCCTGAATCCACAAAAATCCAAAGCTGGAGGTAAGAAGCTGTTTAATACTGACTTTCATTCCAGAGACTGGAAGAGGAACACAGGTTTTTGTAATCTGCACAGAGCTTTTGTGCACCAAAAAGGACAGAAGAGCAGAGAGAAATGCAGAGATTGATGAATGAACAGGAGGAGAGAGAGGGGAGGACGCACGGAAAATAAAGTGGTGAAAGGAATCGCTTCCTGTGGTTTCAATTCTGTACCATCAGACGTTGTGTTGCTTCTTCTAAGGGCACCTTCACAATTCAGAGCAATGCAGGTGTGAACACTATGGCCCTTCAGCATTTTGCTGGCACCTAAGGAGAGCTTGTGGGGCTCCCACAAATGTTTGATGAGAGAACTACCAATTTTTGCAGGCAGACAGGAAAATGACTAGGATGAGCTTTGTTCCACCTTTGCACAACACAGTACAGTGAGACATGTCTTTTTCTAAGGATTCTTTTTGCCAGGGACATGAGGAAAACTGAAGCACTGATCTGCCCAGTGCTCACCCTGGTGAGCTGTCCTTACTGATCTCAATGTGCAGAATATAGTCCCAGGGATGGCAGAGCTGAGACCTGGGGAGAACTCTTTTGCTTTGAATCAGTAAGTTAAGATTGCAGCAGAATCACAGAATGGCCTGGGTTGAAAATGATCATCTAGTTTCAACCCCCTGCTATGTGCAGGGTTGCCAACCACTAGACCAGGCTAGCACCATATTCAACAGAATCAGAGTTTTTACCTTAATCTTTCTGCAAAGCACACTGCAGGACAACCACAGGCTCTTGTATTCTGTGCAGCAGTATCTGGCTGAAGTGCCGTATGCTGTCCTGTGCTAACTAGATGACTGCAGGACTTCTATTGCTGATAGCATCTCAAAGTAGTCCAGAGGACCATAGCTTCTTCCTTTTATCAAAAGACAGCCTCGTAATTTACAAGTGTCTGTGCCAGTGGACTTGAGCGTGAGATGTGAGATGCTTTGCACCCTCAGATCAGCCCTGCAATTCATTTCCTTTCTTAGCTCACCACACCTGTCTATTTTCACTCTTTCTATGGCCAAAATCCAGAACGTGCTGAGGACCTCACCTTTTCCTGTCCACAGCCTCATGTTTTCCTTCCTCTTTCAGGTAGGCTCAAAGAACTGAATGGTATTGTTCAGCTTCCTTACCTTGATGTAAGACAAGCTGTGCTCGTATTCCTCGTTAATCAGTTTGAACTGTTGACACCGTAATACAGAAACAGTGGGGCTTTCAGCCCATACAGAAGCCAGATTAATGAGTACTCTAAAGCTATAACACAAAGGAACTTTGCTGTGGAGACAAGTCTTCAGAGAGCTCATGTGAGTGCCAGGTGTTATCCTGGAGCTCTGCTATCCTGGAATGATGGAGGTACAGAAAACTCATTGGATTTTGCTGTAATGGAAAAACAGATCTTTGGGGATAGTTCAATCCCTTTACAGCTTTGATGTTAGAAGAACTTGTTCATTTTGGCCTGTTACATTCACTGTAACACTCAGCTTCACTGTTAACATACTGTAGCTGAGGAAAAAAAAAAAAGAGAGAGGAACTGAAAGATTGAATTTTCTTGATTACATAATTTTCTTTTAAAACAAACAAACCATTTTGCAGCTGACAGGATTTATGTAGATACTTAATCTGGAGCTAATCACAATCTCTAAAAAGCAGCTTCCTGTAGCTGGCTTGCTATAACATCTAAAGTTTATAGAATTGGTGCAGCGAACGTGGGACCCTCGGAGAATCATCTCATCTCAGTTCCTTCAGCTGAGAGAAGCAGCTTGCTTCTTTTTATGAGCTTCTCCTACCCCTTCATCTTCCCTTGATTACTGTTTTCTTGAAATTAGCTCCTTAAAATTCTTACAGCCAATCTCCTAGACCTCCCAGCTGACACATCTATCTTACACTGCTGTTCTCCTCCTTCATAAGAATTCACATGGAGCATGTGAAGTACTTCACATTTTGTTTGCTAATAAAGACCATGGAGAGATGTTAAACCAATAGAAACTACCATACAAGAAGACAGGTTGAAAAAGTGTATACCACTACATCCTTTCTTTGATTCATAACCTCAGCTCCCAGTCTGGCAGTGGTTTTAAGCTTGATGTTCCTAAGAAGCACAAGTAATAGAGGTGGAAATAGAAGGCACTGTGCTTTAATGGTGGGTGCACCAGCTGCCAGCATTGCCAACAGCTCAACTCTGTGGCTTCAAACCATGCAGTGTTTTTATATGTGCTTGTTTCACTGTGTGTGAAAAAAAAAAAAAAAAAAAAAAGATGTCATTCTGCCTTTCTCTTCTCACTCTTGGTTTTAATCCATCCTCCAAGGTATTTCTGGTATTTTATTCAGTTTAGTTCAGTAGATCCGTAGCATGCAGACCTGCTTTAAAACTTGAAGTACTGTGGAGATGATTGGGTAATGTCTTGCAGTTGTTTATCTTTTATTTAGGATGCCAGGGAGAAGCATCTAAGAATCATTCCCTCTGCCATGCTCTTATCTTTCTATTCTTCCTATTAATTAAATATTTTTTTATTTCATAATTTCAGTTTTTTTCTTGTTTCTCCCATTCAGACAAACTGAGAGGGATATTTAATTCATTGTCTTGTGCCCATGTGCTGTTCTCTCATCTCTAAGATGTCTGTCAGGGAATTCTTCCTTATGAAAGTGCTGGGCTTATTTGTTGTCATGTCTACAAACTTTTGTATTTACAGAATTTACCAAAGGTGATTATTATTTAACTGGAAGAAAAAATAATCATAGGCAGCTGGGATTCTTCATTTGTAAATGTGTTTTTCTTCTCAAACCTGTAGTTAGTGAAGGCGTACTGTATATGAGTATTTAACAATCATTTTTCTCCTCATGCAATGCCTATTTATGTGAGGAAAAATAGGCATTGATTGTATGGTGTAGCTGATTAGTTAAACAAATGTTCCACAAGACTAAGCCACACTGGAGCTTTGTATATTGACCCTGCATACTGTTTATCTGACATAACAAATACTAGAGTGGTCTGTATTCAACTTAGCAGAAATTGGCATAGCAAGTGCTGCTGGCTTACAGCACCTAACGAAATATTTACGCTGCTGGTAATGATGGATTTCATCTGAACTCCAGATGCCACTAGGAGAGCAGATTGCTATGAGAACAGGATGAGCTGGAATCAATCGCATTTTGATTTCCTTAGGTCTGCAATCCTGTAGCAAGCACTTTTTTTATTATTATTATTCTTTCAGCAGCATGGCCAGCAGCCAGAGAGGTTCCATGCTCAGTGCTGGGCTCTCTGAGGGATTAATTCACGTCTCTTGGTTACTGACGGTGGCATTCAGGTCTCTGGTGTGACTGTATAAATTCCCTGCAGGCCTGAAAAAAATGGAGAAACAACTCCCTCAAGATGTTTTCCTAACCCAGAAATACAGCAGAGTCAGAAGCAACAAAAGAAAACAGGTTCTGCCTTGTTCTAACAAAGTTTTGCCATTCCCTGATCTCTGGGGATCTGGTATTCTCATTATCACTAAACTGATGGGAGCATTCACAGGCACAAAGTAACTGGGTGCATAGGCAGATACTCATTTATTCTTACAGATGAGACAAGTGCAGAGAGAGGAGGCAGGGGAGAGTTGGCAGGGAAGATGCAATGCTGCCATCCCCAATTGCTGCAGCTTCAAGACACGTCTTTAGAAGATGCTTCCAAGATGCAATTAGGGAGGTAATTAAATAATCCTGTGAAAAACATCCCAGCAGCTAAGTATGTTGTAGGCTAGGAACCGTAGTGTTATACTGCTGTCCATGGCAGGAAGTAGGCATGCAAATTTTCTCTACCCATTTTTGCTATTACAGCAGTCTGTAAAGTCTAGCCATAGAATCATAGCATTGTTAAGGTTGGAAAAATCACTAAGATACTCTAAACTGACCACCAGTCCATGCCTGTGATCTCTCTAAACCATGGCATTCAGGGCCACAGCTACTGTTTTCTTGAAAACCTCCAGAAACAGTGACTCCAGCACCTCCTTGGACAGCATTGCCACTCTTTCTGAGTTTTTCATGATATGCAACCTGAACCTCCCTGGTGCAACTTAATGCCATTACCTCTTGCCCTGTTGACAAGTTCTAATCCTAGTCTTGTTTCAGTAATTTATTGCATTAGAATCCAGATAGAACTAACCTAAGCATGTTGCCGAAAGTGCTGCTCATCCAAAGGATTTTATGTAAGATAACAGATCTGCCTAAGCTGAGATCTTGGACTGATATTAACTCACAGTGAACTAGTATTTGCACCTTTCATTTAGCTGTTCTAGGTAACGATAGCAATGCAAATGTAATTGCAGAAACACGCAGTGGGTTGGACGTAAGCCATACACAAATAGCACCTGGAAGGTGTGTGCAGCACATGCTGAACTTGCTGCTAATCCTGCTGTGTGTTTATCTGAAGCTAACTCAGGGACTCACGCTGCAGGCAGTCTCCAGTCGTACTGCAGGTGAAGGTAGCTGGATAAACCAGTTGCTAGTGCTCATTTTTACAGTGAATGCAGAATTCCACAATGATCACATCCAATTGGAATAACTTCAAGGCATAGGCAGGACTGTTTGAATATTCTGGGTTGCTTCTTTGTCAGGGGACCTGAATACTCTGAATTGTGTAGCAATTATGAATATAATAGCTCAACAATGTTAAATATCATTAATGACTGATCTAAGGGAACTTGCAAATGACCATGTAGTTACACAGCGTTGGCAGCATAAATACCAATTAATGTTGTAAATGTAGCTGTTTGTACTTAGTAGATTATATCAGGGAATCCCACAGAGAGGGAAGGAGTGTCAAATGATCTAACACAGGAGAAAATAATAATGATAGTGATAATATGAAACTGATGATTAAGGAAATTGTGTGTCCTCCCTCTGATACATCCACTAAAGCAGTAGTGATGCTCAGGATCATATGCAGAAACCTGAAAAATGGTAAGTGTGTATCTGTGCCTGTGTCCATCCATCTGTCCCTAACAAACTAGGCGAGCCAAAGGAAATATACGGCAGTTAGATGAAGAAATTGTGCTTTAGCTTAAGCTGCAGAGGTTTATATTCTTGGGGAAAAAAAGGCGTGGGGTGCTGGGTTTTGCTCTCCATGATTTTTGCAGTAATTATCTGTACTATGCAGGACTTAGATTTGTTTTTACTGGAAGCTGGAAAGTGCTCCAGTGCAAAGCTAGCACTGGATTCACTCCACAGCTCACACTGACAGCCAGTGAGTGTCTGTCACAATCACAGAGCACCAAAATGATGCACCAGCTCATCTGCTGCAGTGAAGAGCTTGTATCTCTGTCTGATGTACTGGTCAGGAAGATCTTTATCATCCTCATGAAATGGGGTGAAAGCAGCCAGTTAGCCAAGGTTTGCTTCACAAGGAAGCTTGGGAAGAAGAGGTGTTTCATTGCAGAGAGAAGTTGCTGGTGCTGTTTTCTCCCTTTCTCTTGGCTGCAAATGAGATCTGGAGAGAGGAACATAGAGAACAAGGAACACAGATTGATAAAATGCCACCCTGATCTTTGGTCAGTACACTTGCTTCCAATTGGGAACCACAGCAGCAGCGAGTGCACAGTGTATGTTCTGCTACAGAGTACTCATTGTAATGGTAAGAAGCCAAATTTTAATAATATTTGCATCTGCATGAATGTGAAGTAATCCTAGTGAAATCATGGCGTTTATCCTGGTTTTATACCAATATCAAAGAAAGTAAAATCTGTCTGATTTATGCCAAGAGCCTTCTTTGCTGTAATGATTAAAACAGCCCTGTACTGCAGGTTCCTTCTTACAGGCTTAAGGATTCCATCCTTTTCTTTAGCATAGGGCTTGAAGGTCTCATTTCTTGGCCCAGTGGTAAATGCTCTGACTTTTCCTACAGGGACTGGAATTCTTGATTTTGTGTATGTAGGAGTTACTCCATCGCGTGGCGTCATGGAGGCAACGTCTTTGTGCCTGGTATCCCGTTATCTGGTGGCAACACAGTAGTAATGAAGCATTTGCATTTGAAAGGGAGAAATGGTAAAATGAATAAACAAGTGAAAGTGTGCAGGGAGTTTCAGCTTGGGTGGAAGAGGCTGGGAGAGGAGAAGCAGTAAACTGAAGTGAGAGTGGTGGGACATTAAGTGATGCAGATGGGCAGACGGAGTTCTTCCAAACCACATCTTAAGGAGTCCTGCCCCCAAACACCCACCCTCCCTTCTCTCTGCCAGTGACTGTTGCATGTACAAATTGTCCACCAAGCAAATCAACTTCAGATGAATATTGGCAGCATGCTGTCAGAAGACCTGGATGGGTAGCTGCAAATATCAAGTGCAAGTGAGAGCTGGAGAAAAGCTCTAAGTGTGGTGACCAGGACATGAGCATGGAAGAGCAGCATAAAGGAGCAGCATAGGAAACACTGTACACTCCAGACGTGTCAGTCTGACAAAGAGATGATGGCTGTGAAGGCAGGTGTCATCCTGATGAATTGTCATCTGCACTGACAGAGAAACAAACTCTGCTTATTGTGGAATATTTTGTTTTAATATGCACTGCAGGTTGTTTTTTTTCCTATTTTCCAGAGAGTTGGTTTAATTTCTGATCTCTGCTAGATGCTGTTAGTGATTTCCATTGAAATTGAAAAGCCTTGTACGTCTCATCAGATGCATGATTAGCTGTAGCTCCATTGATATTGCTGGAGCTGGTTCTCTCTGAGTAGATGTAGAAGGATTCTATGGGCAGAAATGCATTCAGGGCCAGGGGATGAGCAGATAACCTAGATAAGACACTGTTGCATAGCATCTAATTAGTGTTTCTGACCAGTTTGAATCATGTGTTATGTTTTCTCCTTCTCCATTCTGCTCCATGGAAAAAAAATTGAACCATGCTAGCTGCTAATTCAAAAAGTGTATTTATCTCTTTACTGCAGTGAAGGTGTTTTCTGATGAGTATTTATGTAACTTTGTTGTTATTCTCACTGCACAGGATCAGGACGGGGACAGGAAATACTTTGCAGGAGCTGACCCCTGGTAAAAGGGCACAACTCATAGGTTATGAAAGAGGCAGGGACTGGAGACAGGAAGGAAATCTACTGATATTTAACGTTCCTGCTCCATGGCCCTTTGGCAAACATCAGTGAAGATCTCTTGCATCTTCCAAGAGCAGGAAGTCATTTTATAGACGGGAAACAGAGGCAGGAGATAGCAGCAGTCCATTTCAAGCAGGGCTCAGTTTTGGATGTCTCTGTTTCTTCCTAAAACGTGGCCCAGTTTGTCTGACTGAGATCCTGGATGTTGTCAGAAGAAAACCAGAAGGAAAACCCAGGAGAGCAGGCTGCCTGACCTGGGAGTGCAGGGTGAGATCCCAAAGCAGCTGGAGGTATAATCCCTACATCAAAGGCAGGAAGGGATGTGCAGCTGGGGTACAGGCAAAAATAGTTAATGGAAAAAAATATTCCCCTAACCTTTAATTATTTAGAGGCAGAATTAATTTTGCAGTTCCTCTGGCAGGTTTCTCTGGTCATTAGGGCACTGGCAATGAGTCTTCCCCAAACCCAGCTATCGCTCAGTCTCTCTGAAGGCTGAGGTGTCACTGGGAGGTTGGAGATATCTGTGTCTCAGGGCAGAATCTGAGCAAGGCAGGAGTTTATCTGTGCTCCTAAACTATGTTTTCCTTTCTTTTCTCACCCTCCTTTCAGAGAGATGATAAAAATAAAGATATATAAACCCAAGAAGAAGGAATAATGGCTTCATCCTGCTGAGGGACTGTATTTTGAGGGTTTGGCTGGCTTTCATCATAAGTGTTGCTGTCTTGAAGAAATTCTTTTGATCATCTAAACCCTGGCCGGATTAAATTGCCAAATCCCATTAGATTCCTTGGGATTTAAAACGTATGTTGAATGCAAGATTTCCCTGTGGCAAGATTTCCCTTGCAGGCCACCCAAACCTCTGTTCTCCCCAGAGGCACAGGGCAGCATCAAGGGATCATCACTAATCCTTCATCCATTGTGTGAAGGCCTGAGAAGCTGGAGGGGTCACTACTTGATCCAGGGCACAAGAAAGGAGGTTCTGGGCAGGGATGCTTTGACCTCACCTGGAGAGGAGAGATCTTTGTGTGTGAAACCCAGCCCTGAGAGGCAGGGTAGCAGTGTGGCCTTTGCAAGGTTTGTTTGCATTAGCTTTCAGCCTTCTTGCTTTCTTCTCCCACCTTCACTTTTAAAGGTTTGGGAGCAATGGAAATAGCTGATATGTGACAGTCTGACTGAGCCATCACAAAGCCAGCTCCATTCCCCATGCCCTCTTTCCGCTTTCTCTGGCTTGACTTTTCTGCTTTGTATGTCTGAAACGAACAGAGATGAAGTGAAGTAAATTACAGCCTCTCCTGTTTCGTGCTGGAGACCTCGTGTTCAGTGTCACTGTTGCTGGCTCACAGTTTGTGACTGCTGCAAGACAGCCTTTCTCTAGCAAGTGCTAGTGCAGAATCCTATGCATTCCAGCAGGGCACAGGCCCACACCAGGAGTCCAGATGTGATAAGTGAACTAACACTTACATGCATCCTCACTCAGAAGGAACTTGATCAGAGAAACACAGAACCAGGGTTGGAAAGAACCTCTGGGGAGCACCAAGTCCAACCACCCCTGCTAGAGCAGGTTCCCTACAGTAGGCTGCACAGGAAAGTGTCAATGCAAACTCAAAGGAAATCTTGCCTAAATCCCAGAGAATCGAACATTTAAAGGAGAAAATAACACTGGCATTCAATTTGATGAGGCTTTTTTTGTTTCCCCAGGACACAGGTGTAGCTTGCATTGCTATTGTAAGGTAGGCATACAACATCCACTGCCCCCCCTGGGATGAGATACTGAGACTTCTGCCTCTCTGTGCTGTGTAGAAGGTGGGGATTCTGCCTGGAGCCAGCCAGCAGCAGGAAGCCACTGCATGCTGGTTCTGCATGGAGAACACCCACCAAGCATGTCTCCTCTTGCTCTTTGCTGGTTGAGAAACTGTTCCATCCTTAAGTTTTAATCCTTTCCATACAGAAGCTTCCAACTGGTACAGCTCATTCTTCCTGCTTAGCTAAATGTATTTTCAAACGCTAGCCTGGAACTTAGCAGATAGTAATTACACTTTGACATTAATATTTAAACCACAAACACAGTTAACACACTAATACCATCCCCATAGGCTACTGCTCATTTAAGTTTCATCCTTATGGGACTTAATTATTGTCAGAGATGAATCCTAAAAGGTAAGAAATATTACGACTGGAAGACTAAGCATTCCCTTGATTATTAGAGCTACAGGATTTGGGCACAGAGTGTGGAAGGAACGTTGGCTGTGGTGGTAACACTTACATTGCTACTGAAATTGGGTGAGTTTTTAAATCCTAACGCCTGGTTTTTAACAGCTCTTGAGATTTCTTTGTCCTCACACTTTTACCGAGATCTCAGCATTCAGATGCTGTGGCTTGGCAGAACTTGCATGTCATTACAACTGTTGTACAGATGGGGAAACAGACGTTTTTTAAGGGGCTGACCCAAGACAGCATCAGGACCCTGCAGTCTTTGCCTTCCCCTCTGGAAAAAGTGTCTGAGCTGGTGATAGCAGCAAGTGTTTGATGTTTGAAGCTTCCCACTTAACTATTCTTCAAGGTATCTCTCCAGTGTAACCTCTTTATGGACCTTTTATACTAAGGAACCCTGGGATCATACATTTTCAAATCAGTTTTTGCAGCTGCAGCTTGGTTCCCAAAATACGAAGAGCCAGCCTGCCGTTTTAGATGCTTTTTGGCATTCTGAATCACACTTTATTGTTTGCAATACAATAGGGCAATTTGTTGTAGAAACACCAGTAAAAAAGTTAGATTTTCCAACGGTGTAACTCCACAGGAATCAAGGGAGAGGGCTGGGAGGGGAATTTGGCTCAACACCACAGAACTGATCCTCAGGCAAAAATGGGTCTGAGAGTTCCTCTCTGGCTGTCTCATGTCTCGTACTTGTGGAGGGATAGCATGAATTCCCAGAGGTCTGATCAGAACCGAAGCCAGGTTAACATTTGCTACTCTCTGTTTGGAAATGGATGATGTTGCACTGGACCCAAGTTTGCTCAAAACCTTTGCAGTTCTTGGCAGTCCCGTAGCTCAGCCTTACATGAGTTTCAGCCCTGAGGCTGTACCCCAAAGCAAACGAGCTTCCCAATTTTGAGATGTCATTATTTACATTTTGCTCAAATCTTGCAGAAGTCAACCAGGAATTTGAATGTTGTTTTTTTCCCTCCTTCCTCCTTCCGCTTCTCTCCTGGCTTCTCTCTATGTGCTGGTTATGTAGTGGTGGTACTGTGTGTGGTGGGAGCCCCAAACCTAGTGGAAGGAGAGAAATCCTTTGACATGCATCTTGCAATTAATTGCTATTTTTTTTTAACAGTCTCAAAGCCTTTAATGAAGGGCAGTGCAGACGCTACCACCTGGGTCCAAGGAAAGTTTGCTGCCATCTGCTCCCTCAGCCTAAAACTAATGAGTGCATTAACTTCCAAAGAGAGATTCATAAACTTCCACTGCCTGAGGACACTATGAGCTGTTGATGTTTGAAGAGTAGCCTCCAAAGATTGCTTAGCCAACTGTGCCCCATTTTATGGAGTGAAACCCATCAGAAAGCTCCCATTACTCACAAAAATGCATGCGAATTTCTAGGGGTGATAGCTGTGTTACAGTAGATTAAATCCATCATTTGCATAGCTCAGTAAGCAAGGCTAGCAAGCTCACTCCTACCACTCTGGCAGAGGAATTGAAAAATAATAAACACAGAGACAGTGACTGTGAGGTCTGTGTGCCCCTGCATGAGTGCACAGTGCGTAGGATGCTGGAGTACCAGCATGGCTATGTGTTGATGTCAGTGATGACCCAAAGAGCAGCGGAATCAGGAGAGCATCAAGGACTCACACAAGGAAGTGAGTCTCAAGAGCAGAGCAGAAGTCACTGGTCTTGTCCTGCTTCTACTTCAACCACTTTGAAAACCTTTTTTTCCCTGTGGCTGGAGCCCTGCATTAATTTTCTCTGTATCCTCCTAGTCAAATTAGATTTGTCCTCCCTTTGAGTGTGTAATTATTCTCTATTTAACATGCAAGTGCAATGTTTTAGATGAGAAGCTTTGATTTGTAGAAGAAGGCACTGACGTTCATTCTGTGTTTAAATTCATGGGCAAACTGCCTGTGGATTGAGATACAAGCTGAGAGTCATTGAAGTCCCCGTGCAGGCTGACACTTGAGATCCCGAATCACTGTGTGCTTACCCCCACAAACTGATGGCTAACATCCAGATTAATGCAGGGGTGACTCAGATTCTTTGACTTTAACCCACGTTGTTTGGCTGGCGCAGGGGTGGGGTACAGAATGATGTCCTGCTCTGAATGTCACTGCTTGTTTTGCCTTCTATCTCAGCTGAATGCCAATCTGAACTGTATAATGGGCATTTGTTTCCTTGCTGTTAAACACCAAGCCTTGACATTTTCCATGTGTCCCTTTGGAGTTTAAGCCACGAAGGAAAACAGCAGTCATGGAATATGTTTTTCAGCACAGATTTATCCCGAGGCTTGCTGGGATGCAGCTATTGGGAGCCATTCTGCCTTTTTTTGGCAGTTGCCAGCTGGGGAAGGGTGTGCAATGCACAACTTTCAGAGCGTGGTCTACTGGCCCCTCGTGTGTTTACCAGCTGTGCCTGGGCAGATGTCTGCATAGCAGTTGGGTGATGTTTGAGATGATAGTGACCCGGGGCTGGTTGGTACATAGGAGTTGTGAAAAGTGACAGAGCCTATAAAAATGAAGGTGATAAAGCCCAGTTTAAATCTCGTTTTGGAAGAGATGTGGCACCATTTCTGAAGGGCAGAGGTTAGGCTTTTTCCCTCGGATGAAGGTGGTTAGCGCTTTAAAGAAAATATTGAGCGTGTTTTCTAAGAGCCCATCTTCCATCCCCAGCTGAGAAGTGCCCTGAGAATGCTGATGATCAGACCAACTCAATGAGGGGCCCAGTTCTGTCACGGCACCAGACTCTATCTATTTGTTTTGATATAAAATCTGTGAGAGGGACTTACCAGGAGATAATAAAGAATAGAACTTGAAGAATGTTCATCAGCAATTACTTCACTGTTTTCAGTAACAGAACAATGAGTAATTTTGCATGCAAGTCGAGTTACACAGAGATGAATTTGGCCTACAGCTTTAATTGCTTTAATTTTTTGTGAAGTCTCTGTACATTTTTCTCTTCAAAATCTATTTTTCTTCTCACTGTTTGCAAAGAGAGATTGACCATAACACAGAATGAGCACACAGTACTTTTAGAAGGAGCTCTTTATCCTTTGATTTCAAAGGCCCGCCAGATAGGACTGGTTTTATTTCTCCTTCTATAATTCCCTCCTTTCCTTGCTTCCTTTCACCTCTTCTTGACAGTTATAACAGTAAAGTTGTGCTGTAGCTGAGATGTTTGTGGCCAAGTTGTAACATGGGAGTAAAGCTTTCTGTGACAAAGCATGAAATAGAAAACCCCAGAGGAAAGAATATCGGGAGTTAAGATGGAAGTGCTGATACGACCTTAACTCTAGTGTCATCCACAGCAGTGCTTTAATTTATTCAATCAATTTCAGGGCCCTTAGGCTGGAAAAGGATAACGCTGGGATATTAAATCTGTCCCTCTCACCAATCTGTCACTGGTGTGTCAGAACACATTGATTCTTCTAGTCCTGCTTTTATTAACTGTCTCCTCGATGTGGCCTCTCAGTCTATCACACACTAACCTGCAGTTGCTGGCTGAGTGCGAGACCCCTGGAAAACTTCTGGGTTCTCAGCTGACCCCATTTTTTAGCACTGTCAGTGCAGATGGGATGACCGCGTGTCATTCGTCCCGATGTACCTGAGAACTGCCATGGAAGGCTGGATTGGAAGTCTAATTTGTCTTCGCTGAGCCTGCTGATAAGCACATCAGAAGAAAAGATGTACTGCACCTAACTAACTGCATTGGAAACCTGGTGGCATGAGGGAGAGTGGCCCGAGGGATGTTCCTCCCAGGTCCCAGTTGATGATAGTCTACGACCTGCAGGATGGAGCTGATCACCCTCCTGTTCTGTCCGCAGCTTAGTTAGCCTAATTGCATGTGCCATTCCAGCAGATGGCATTTCCAGCCTGCAGTTGTGTTGGTCCCTGGGGCCATTGCAGAGGAGCTCATTACAGAGCTTAAGACTGGAGGCAGTCTGGGCTGTAGTGACCGCGCTCTGGTTGAGTTCGTGATCTTAGGAGGTATGTATAGACCTGGAAAAGAGCACAGTCAGAACCCTGAGCTTCAGGAGAAGGTTTTTAAGGACATCTTTCTGAGAGGAAAAGAGCTCTCCATCCCCCAGCAAAAGAAATCAAGAAGAGGAGACGGGAAACCATCATGGCTGGGCATGGACCTGATGGTCAGACTGAAGGAACAGAAGGAGCTGCCCAGAGAGCTGTGAGTGCTCTAACCCTGGAGGTGCCCAAAGCCTGGCTGGATGGGATCCTGGGCAACCTGAGCTGGTAGGAAGCAACCAGCTCATGGCCCGGGGTTGGAGCTGGACGGGCTTTAAGGTCTCATCCAACCCAACCATTTTGTGGTTCTGTGATCTCTGCCAAGCAAGTCGTTTAGCAGCTGCTCACAACACAAACAGTTCAGTGCTGAAGGGCATTTCACACTAAGAGTCAGAGCTCCTAAGGGTGGCCTTACTCCATCCTGTAGCCTCAGTAGCAAAGTGCAGCACATGGTCATGGATATCAGCATGCTTTAGAGACGATCCCAGCATTTTTAACATTGCAAAGCCGGGTCCTGTCAGGGGGATTTTTTGAAAAATTGTGAGTTTTTGCAGTTCCTGAAAGCTGTATCATAAAGAGAGTTACTTTTCCCCTCTGGAGTCTGTGTAATTGAGACACCTCTCTTTCTTGATTTATTTGCCTGTAAAAGTCCAGATGCTTTTAGCGCTATTTCTTCTCCCTGTGGTGCGAGCAAATATTTAGTGACAACTCCTCACCTTAATTTCATTAATTATCTGCTGGGTCTGGAAAGCTCTGAAATAATGTCTGAATTTAAAGAAATTTCACAAGTAAAATAAGCACCAAGTGCTGCTTCTTTCAAAAGGTCTTTTTCACCCTTTGCTCTGAATCTGATTTTAATTCCCTCTCCTTCACCTTCCAAGGACTTTCAAGTTACTTTGTTCTCCTTGGAATTGGAGAAGAATGGCTAATTGCATTCCATCACCATGTGCAATGTGGTCTGATTCAGGGTTTCTCACCCCTGCAAGTAAACAGTGAGATAAAGTCCCTAATTCATCTAAATGATTTTTCTTTTTAGTGCCTGCATGCGATAATTATTTGCAGTACCTGTCTACGAATATCAGATTGGAAAGATGCAATCAGAAGAAGCCATCTTGCTTTACTGTACACATCTTAGCATGAATAATATACAGAATGAGAGAAGTGGGGAATAAACAGACCCTCCTGAAATGATCCTATTCAAGCTGCAGGCTCTTCTTAGCTGAAGTTCTGGCTGGGGACCCTGGAGTAGCTGAGAAATCAAAGTATTTCTTTCTAGAGAAGTCCAACAGATATCTTTTTTTGTTCAGGGCTCTGCTGGGTTTCCAGCTAGGGAAGTTGTTGGCTGTCACAGCAAATCAATCTCCTGCACATAAAATATCACTGTAAACAGGGATCACATATCTCATCTCGTCATTCTCTCTTCTGGGACAAAGAGGCAGATCACAAGTTCCAGAGGAACGCAATACGTCTTGCGGAGAACAGATCGATGGGCTCATTTATGGGGAAGAGCAGAGTGAAGACTTGGTGCAAAGGAGTGACAGCTGCTATCAAATGCTTTCCAAATCCCATTAAGTGTGCTGTACTGAAGAGTCTGGAAGGAAGAAGGATCTGTAAGGAAAGGGCTGAGGTAGTCAGAGATAGGAAGGAATGTAGATTTAGTTGAGAAAGTTGTTTTATTTTCACTCCTAAGAGCAGTGTGATAAGGTGTGAAGATGTGGTATATTGGTGTGTCAGTGAGTTCAAGTGAGAAAATTCACTTTTGTAGGAAATACCTTAAGGCAGGATTGCAAGCACTGCAGGCATGGAAAACACCCTTTTTGCAGAGCACCTGTAAAGGGTAATTCTGCAGAGGAAGGGCAGCAATCCCAGAATGGGAGAAAAACCCTATAGGAGCGCCGTGCCATCACTTCCAGAATAATTAGACACCTTTCTCGTCCTCATTCCTAAAAGTATTTGTTGGTCTGTATCTTTTTTTATCTGCATCTCATTTTTTCGTGCACGTAATAGGGGTTATTGGGGACTGTGGGGATGCTGACATTTAGAGCCTTCAGTGCTGTGAGGTATTTGAATATGCTTGGTTGGAAGTTGCTTCCCATCTTGGTGCCTCTGTCAAGCTGAGTATTGCAGCAGTTGTTGCTGAGAGCAGCGCAGGTTTCTGAAGAAGTGCATTGCACGAGGGCATAGTGCAACTGAGATGGAAAAAATCAGGGCTAACATCTGTTTCTGAGCCTTGAAGTGAGGTAGGAATACGTGGGATGGGACAGAGGGGTGTAGTTCCATAAATATCCCTGCAGGCACCCATTAGCTTATATCCACAGCCTAGAACATGTTCCTAATTGTCCCTCATCTGAGCAGTTGCAGCCTCAAATTGAATTGCCTAGTTAGGTCATCTCTGCATCTCCTAATCATGTGTGACGTTAAACACTTATTCAATGAAACTCTTTTCTCCAGCACTAATTATTAAGCATGAAAAGTTGATATTGAGCGAGGCCATTGAGCCAAGACGATTCAATAACTAGCAGGGAGGAGAGATTATTTCAATAATATAAGTTTGCTTGAGCCAGATGGAGTTCCCGAGATGCACCAGGACGGTGTGATACATGAGATTGTCCTCTGGCTTGTGTTGACAACTCTAACTGTGCTATTAAAAATCCATCAACGAACTGGAGTGAGGAGCAGCGAGAGAGAAGACAATGAGGGGGAAACTGAGGGCATTTCAAATAAAATGTGGGTGAGTGGTGGATGTGAAACGTGGGGAGGCATGGCTGGGAGACTGCACATCCCCCTGTGATGTTCAGGGACTGGAAGAAAAGAAAAAACGCTGTATTTCTCTGGGATTAACAGGAAGCCACAACACGACCTGTCCCCATATTCAGGCTTGAATTTCTATTAAAAGAGCTTTGCATACCCAAATTGAACAGAAAAGAAGGAAAAGCTTTGTGTTTGTGCTAGCAAAATCCTCCAGTATGTCAGTCCTCCCTTTCCTCTTGGAGGCTGTTCTCCGTGGCTGTGGTTGGAAGACTGGTGCCAACATCTCTGTGCCCTGCTTTGTTTTCCACCCTTCATGGGACCTTTCCCTTGTCTCCTCTGTCCTGGATGCTGCTAACAGCCTCTGCAGGGATGGAAATGCCAACCTATAAGAAGTCGGGTGGTATATGACATCCAATTATCCAAACAGAATATAATGTAATTTCACCCATGGGCAGCGCTGAAAGGAATGAATTTCCTCTGAGTGTGATGTATGAAGCCGCCTCTGCTATCTCTGTTTGCTGAGCCTCTTGCTTCATTCCCAGCTCCCTGGCAAATCTCTAAAGCTCAGAAGACGCTGGAGCACAGCACGTTTCACAGCTGAAGAACTAAGATAAACCAGAGACATAGCAGCTTGTTGTTTAAATCCCAGAGCAAACAGAGGGAAATTAATGGGTCTATCTATATCCCTCCCTTTTCACTCTTCTGTTTGTATTTTCCTTTCTTGTCTTCTCTCCTCTTTCCTTTTCCTTTTGTTCTCTTCCTCCTTTGTTTCTTGTTACGATAAACATGATTCATGCCATGGTGGCATTCAGCCTTGGGGGCTTTGATTTACATCAGGGGAATGGCAGGGACGAAGCAGGACTGTGGGGGATTCAGCAACTTGGGTTTACCTTGCTATTCCCAGAGATGAGGTGCTGGCTGGAAGTGCTGTGGGCATGGAATAGGTTCCCCAAAGCAGTGGGCATGGCCCTGAGCTGCCAGAGCTTAGGGAGCTTTGGGACACTGCCCTCAGGTGTACGGTTTGGATTTTGGGTGGTACTGTGCAGAGCCAAGGGTTGGACTCACTCAGTGATCCCTTCCAAGTCAGGATATTCTGTGATTCTATGATTCTTTGCCTGTTTGCATCTTCAGGTGCCAACAGCCCGGAGACCTTCTGACCTCCTGTGTTAGCTTTTGCTGCTGGATGCAGGAGCCTGGTGTGCTGTCTCCACATGCTTGCCATGTGAGCCTGCCTGCACAGAGCACCTCACCACTGCTTCTGAGTTAGAAATGCACAGCAAATCATTTCCCTGAATGCATACATGTCCCAGGCAGCTCTGAAAAGGGTAAGCAAAGACCTGGATGCTATTAACACGCTATTCTGAGCATCTGAATCTGCTCTCTTACAAAACTGTCCAGGTGTAAGCAGCAGATTGTGCCATGATTAATGAATCACAGGTGTGAGGAGAGAAGAGAGGAGAAGAGAGGAGAGGGGGAACAAGGGGGAAGAAAGGGAAGGAAAAATGAGAGGAGGGAAGGGGAGGGGAGGAGAGGAGGGGAGAGGGGAGAGGAGGGGAGAGGGGACAGGAAGGGAGAGGAGGGGAGAGGAGAGATGCTGGCAGATGCTGGCAGATGCTGGCCCAGGACAGCTAAGGGGTTCCACCAGCCAAAACTACCCAGATGTGGCACAGCTTCTGACTTTCCTGGTGAGCTCCTCATGGCAGAATGAAATCAGTGGGACTAGGGGTTCAGTTTAGGCTTCTTGGTGCCCTGTGCCTTAGTTGAAGCTTTATGATGTCTTTGCAGGCTGTTGACACTTTTGTGAGCTGAAGATGAGGTCAGTAGTGACTTATGTTGGATGTGTACTCATTTAGCTGAGTCCAGCTGTGGGATTACCAGATCATAACAGAGTGGTGGGATGTCTAATCCAGGACTGTGCCCCTGGAAAAGGACGATTATACAGACTTCAGAGAGAAACATCAAACTGCACAGCATTCATACAAAACAAGGCATGCAAGCAGTGAACTGAGGACTGTTTGCAGGAACCTCTCAGTGTGAAACCACTTTGGTGAAAGCAGGGTGGCTTTGTCTCCTCTCAGGCATTTCTTTGATTGACACTACCTCTGACTGGCTGGTAAAACCGTGCGGTGGGTTCTTGGTAACTCCTTCCCTTCTGAAGAGTTGGGAGAGGGCAGTGGAAGAGTCTTCTTCGCAGCACTGGTGGTAGGAAGAGCTGCGCAGGAGTGAACGCAGCACCCAGCACTGCCCTGCACAGTCAGAAAACATGAAAGCAAAAGTTACATTAATCTGTCTGGGCCAGGCTGTGATACGTCCTTTAATTGTAAGATCACACACCATCTCCTGCATCACATGATGCATCAAATGGCATGCTCTGCGAACTCCAGCTGTATTCTCCTAAGCCCCTGCCTTCATGTTTATTTAAAAGAGCTGGCTGTGAAGCCTGTTAAAAATACATCCAATGGATAATGACAGCAAATGGTGATGAGAGCATCTGTGCGGAATGTAAGGGAAACCCCTTCCCTATGGGAAAGGCTCAGGGAGGGTTGGGAGATACAGCCCTGCAGCCTTTTTTATGTTTGTTTCTCTTTAAGGTAAATACCAACCAGTTGCTTGGGGCATCTTTAGCCTTCTGAAGTGGTGGTGCCTGTTTGATCTTCCATTTGAAAGGACGTTGTTTGTTTTGGCATGTGTGTCTTTTCTGCTTCCTTGCTGTGCCTTTGTTGGGAGTATTATTTAGGACTAATTAGTTCTCAGCTCTCAGGCCTCACAAAGGAGCATCAGCACAGGCTAAAGCCTTTTTGAAATGGGGACACATCCCTCTTTCATCTTATTGTACGAATAATTAGAATAACTTAGCCAGAGTCCCCTAGGATGCAGTTTGTGCTTAAAACACTTCCCTTTAGTGACTGGCTGCTGTGGCAGGCAGGGCACAGGAGAGCTGGAGAAGTTGAGATCTCCTGTCCATAGAGGCTGCCAATCTTTCATCTGTGTCCCTGGGACTCTAGTTAGGTACTAGGAGGAAATTCTTCACTCAAAGAGTAGTGAAGGCCTGGCACTGCCCAGAGCTGTGGGTGCCCCATCCCTGGAGGTGCTCCAGGCTGTGGATGGGCCCTGGGCAGCCTGAACTGACGGGCACCAACCCACAGCAGGGCTTGGAACTGAATGATCTTTAAGAGCCTTTCCAACCCAACCATTCTGATTCTATATAGGCTTGGAATGGACGGAAGGATGACGGATGCTGTGTGTGAGTGCAGTAGGTCCCCCAGCAACTCTTCCAGCTCTGTGGGCACACGCTCTGTTCTGGTGCTTTTCTGTCAGACCCTCCGACCACATGTGGTTCTGGGTCACCCATCAGCTCCATGCAGTGACAGAGACACATGGCAGGCTCACTGGCACCATCATTGGCTCTGGAGTGCCTTAGCATCTTCGAGTCCAGTGGAATTCACAAATAAAGGTAACATCACCTCTCCCAAACAGTTCTGCTTGATGCGAAGTTGAATCCCATTTATGTCGATAGAGATCAAGATCTCTGATATCTTTTCTTTTTCTTTTTTTTTTTTTGACATCTTGTCACAGAAGAGCTGAAATGTTTCACATCACTGGGATTTCAACCTTTCGCAGTCCTTCTGCTGTCAGTAATGTAATCCCCTCACGCATATTCAATTGCTGCCTTGGGTGGTAATTTCCTTGCTTTTAATGTATGTGCACATAAAGGTTGAGTTACAGTTGCTGTGGGAACCCTAACTTTGAGCTTTATGATTTAAAAAGAAGAAAAAGTGTATTTATAGTCTTTATTTTGCTTATGAATCAAAATGTTAATATTGATGCAATGGAGGAAGAAAGAGAAGCAAACTTCTAAACAGAAAGCATAACATTGAATATACTGATCTGTTTATTTTCTCTTCTGTGAAGTTTTCCTAGCAGGCAGAATCCCCACAATAGAAAGGGGAAAATTACAAACTGGGAAGGAAGACAGCAGCAGAGAGCTGAGAGGTTAAATTGAGTTGTTGGGAGTTAAAATGCATGCCTTTACCAGCCACAGATCACAACATGCAGGGAGCTCTGTATAAAGCTAGCCCGTAATTTGAGATACTGAGATTGACAGGCATTGTTGTGGGCTGTTTGAATCACTCTGTTGTCCAATAGGGGTTTGTGGGGAAACAGAGCAGATGTTAAAGAGCACATGGAGAAACCTAAGATCTGTAGGACGGGCTGCCTGTGGGGTGGTGGAGTCACCTCCACTGGTGGTGATCAAGAACCATGGAGGTGGGGTGCTGAGGTACATGGTTAGTGGGCATGGGGGGGTGGGTTGGGGTTGGTACTGGTGATCTCAGTGGTCTTTCCAACCTTGATATTCTTTGGGTTGGTGTCAGGTGGCAGAAAGCAGGAGTAATGGGGGAGAGCCAGGCAGTACAGTGTACTACATTGATGCTCACTTCCCAGAAGTGGCCAATGCTGTGTCCCAGTCACAAGCTAAGTGTGATGCAGGATGCTGAAGTGCATTCTGTATAAACCAGAACCTTCACAACGTGGCCACTGCTTTTTTTTTCCTTCAATTTCTCTTTAATTTTGAAATATACAAACTCTATCCCTCTCCCAGCCCACAGTCACTCTTTCACTGGCCACTGCCGACAGTGGTTTAATTTGCTATTGATTTTTACCGAGGTGCTGTCCGTAATGGAAGCAAAGCAGCCTAAATCATAAGTCACTCTTGAAAATTGTGGCCAGCCTCATCCCAGCCCTTGAAGAATATGATTAAAACTGATTGGAAGAACAAAATCAATCAGACCCCTTCAGAAAGCTGTTTGGGTGCGCAAAAATAAAAAGCAAACATTAGCAATATTAAAATCAGATTCTTTCAAAAGCTTCAGCTGGGCTTCTGTGTGACAGAAATAGCTTTGTTTCCTAAACACAGAGCAGGGATTTATTTCTATGGCAGACAGTGGTGGCTGAGGAGAAGTCACTCCAGTGTGTCAGATAAATAACGTGTTCCTAACGTTATTTCGCACTCTGAAACCCACAAAAGTCATAACAGCCTTCAGGACGATAAATCTAGAGAGTAGGTTGTAGATTTAATATTTTAGCTCCTGGATAGCTACTGCAAAAGAGATGTTAAATGAGCACTCTGATGTATCAGTGGGCTCTCAGGGGCCATGTGGGCCCCTGGCACCACGCTGGGGAAGGCATAGAATCACTGAATATCCCAAGTTGGAAGGGACCCATAAGGATCATCAGGTCCAACTCCTGACTCCACACAGGAACACCCAAAAATCAGACTATATGCCAAGAATACCATATCAGTGGTATGGTCCTAGAATTGCCATGTTCTTAGCAGGAAAGCAGATGGATATTTATAGATGCAACCTCAGAGCAAATTCTGGGCAGCAGTGAAGAACCAGACACATGCAGGCATTATGTGACTTACCTGGTGCTGCAAAGGTGTTGAAGGTGATGTTTCTAGAGCTTCCCCTTCATGAAACGTAAAATCACGGAGGAATTGTGAAGAAACTCAAAAAGAAACCATTGGAACAGGTTGCCCAGAGAGGTGGTGGTGCCCCATCCCTGCAGACACCCAAGGTCAGGCTGGAGGGGCTCTGAGCACTGATGGAGCTGTGAGTGTCCCTGCTCAGTGCAGGGGGTTGGACCTGACGGCCTTTAAGGGTTCTTTCCAACTCAAACCATTCTATACTTCATTGGATAAGGACCCCAATGTCTCACAAAGCATTTTCTTTTGAGTTCTTCAGTGGGTTTAAACTGGTGTAACACCGTGATATTCAGTGGCAGTATGCTGACCTACACCATGAGAGCTGATACTTTGGAAGCTGTGTTCTTGGGTGTAGTTAAGATGGCTGAATGTGAGACACCTCTCTCATCAGACTCAGTTGGATGATGTAAGGCGAGGTAGTGGGCATGGTGGTGCTGGGATGATGGTTGGACCTGGTGATCTTAGAGGTCTTCTCCAACCTTAATCATTTTATGATTCTATGACATGGTTGCTAGGCACGGTGGGGATGGGTTGATGGTTGGACTGGGTGATCTTAGTGTTTTTTTCCAACCCTTATGATTCTGTTGTGGTACATTGACAGCAGGTGACTGCAGCAAGCAAGATCCAGCAGCATCTCTCCATCTCCTCTTGTAAAGCTTGGCCAGGGCCGCTTCTGATCTTGCTTGTCAAATGTGCTAGTTCTTCATTTCCATTACATCAATAGCAGCCACAGCAAATATTTGATTTCAGTGAAATGTGAAAAGAAAGGAAGCTGTTGTTCCTTCATGGCTCAGGGCGGGCTAGATGTGCGTTGGAGGAAACGAGAAGCAGAGAGTTGGGGAAGCAGCTCGCACTGTTTGTGGATGAAGTGGCATGAATATGTATGAGACTGTAATTGGTTCCCACACGTAACCAAGGTGCCTCAAGGCCCAGGTGTCCTGGCTAATTGTTGTAGACAATTAATAACTTAGATTCTGCTAATTCCGTATCGTGCTGTGCAACTCATTACAGAAGCAGAGAGTGAGAATCTCTGCAGAAGCTGCTTGGAAATAGGGAGCATGTGGGGAGCCAGGCTCAGAGGCAGAGGTCATAGGTGGGCTGGCAGCACTCTTGGCTCAGAGTGGTCGTAAATCACAGCCACAGCAGCAGGCAATGACACTCTGTCTGTCTGTCACACAGTTTTGGAGTCATGGTGATGGAGAGCTCCATCCCTCAGCCTCCTGCTAGCTCCTACTTTAATTTTCTTCTTTTCCTTCCCTAATTTTTTCACTAGAGTTTTGTGCTAGACACAAGAAAGTTCTCACCCTGCAATGTTTCTATCCATCTTGCACAAAGCCTTCAGCAGAGATGATGGGTACCAGTGCTGTTCTGTCATTTTTGATACCCTCAGCTGCTTTGCTCCTGAGAGTTTTGCCTCTGAGGACTGAAAGGAGCTCAGTGTCCCATGGATTGATTCCAGGGCTTGGATTGCAAAGGGGACAGTGGGAGAGATGCTGGATACCCTGTTTTGAGGCAGTCACATCAGTTACATTGGATGGTTTGAGGGATCCAAGTAACAACATTTCTAAAATGTAACTGCAGGGAAAAATGGGAAATAATTATAAGTGAATGAATGTAACAGACTGCTGAGGGGCACTGGTGGACCTTTAATCTCTGGGCTTTATTAAAGTAAACACATCCACACCACCCACCGGCTGCGGCCATTCTCACTGCTTTGCCATCTGTTGCAGGAAGGCTGGATGGGCAGCGTTGCCATAATTTGCAGAATGTCCTCATGCAAAGCTCAGTCAGAGGATGCTGGTAGCTTTTGGTCTTCTGGCTCTGAGCAGGCAAAGCTGGGTTTTGCTCTAGGGAGGAGATCCAGGCGACTTCACATCTTCTTTGTCTTTAGAGTTTCAGAATTTGCAAAACTTTGACAGAATTGAATGAAACTCTCCTCGTTTTTCCCCAGGGACAATAAATTTCCAAAACCTCCCATGGACTGAAACGTCAATAAAATAATTCTCTGCCAGTACCAAAGGCAGTCTGGGAAGCAAAATAAACAAGTAAAACCCAAGCCACACACATTGCCTGAGCTAAATGCAAATAAATCACAAAAGTATTAAGTTCAGTCCTAAATCTCTCTCTCCATCTTCCTGTTTTCCACACCGTCTGTTTTTGTTCAATCTACCCCGGGTAGATCTGGGTTTATCTACAGCTCAGCTTTTCCCTATCGCTGCGTTTTGGCTGTCTGTGTTTGTAAATAGGGGCATGCCACCAAATGCAATCACCAGAGGTATTGCTCCAGCCACACCTCCCAAAGGGCGCATATCTTCCTTTGTCACACAGTATCCCGAGTTGGAAGGGACCCGTAAGGATCATTGAGTCCAACTCCTGGGACCGAATGGCATTGATTGATAGCACCTGTGAAGTTGGCTTGTATTTCCCCCAGCGCTTAATTTTTTTATTCCTGAGGAGTGACATTAACATTAACAGGAAAAATACCTGATTCCAGTGTGCAGAATTGGAGTGACATCTTCTCCTCCATTAATCATTAGACCAGAATGTGTGCTGGGTTCATTCGCTGGAACATTTCCCACGTTCTGCCCGTGGTGATTTACACCAAGAGAGAAAGCTTTTGCTTTCCAAGGATCATTTCTGACCTGCAGCCCTCCTGGGAATGTTTTTTGTTCTCTAGGAATTTTTTGAGCACTTTGCATTTATTTGTTTCTTCCCTGGGAATCCTTTCTGTTTTATGGAAATTTTTGCTTCACCCACTTCTGTAAGCTCCCTTGGTTCTCCAGTAGCTGAAGAGATGTGTAGCATCTCGTGGTGTTTCCAAAGTGATTGTGGGTGTGTACCCTCAATTCAGTGTGTGAATGGTTTGTTTTGATTTTGTCGTCTTCTTCTGATGCTCCAAAGGTAGATGTGAAGAAGAAAAGTTGAGCAGTTGAGGAGGGGTTCTACATATTCTGGGGTTCAAGGAGGCAACCAGCTCTATAGCAAAATGAAAGAGTGACCTAAATGCCAAGGATGGGCTGGAATAGGAATAGGAAATGGGAATAGGATTAGGAATGGGAATAGCAATAGGATCAGGAATGGGAATAGGAATAGGAAATGGAAATGGGATTAGGAATGGGAATAGCAATAGGATTAGGAATGGGAATGGGAATAGGAAATGGGAATAGGATTAGGAATGGGAATAGCAATAGGATCAGGAATGAGAATAGGAATAGGAAATGGAAATGGGATTAGTAATGGGAATAGGGATAGGAGTAGGGATAAGAATAGGAATGAGGATAGAAATAGAGATAGGAATAGCAATGGAAACAGGAATAGTCATAAGAATAGAAAGAGCAATAGGAATAGCAATAGAAACAGCAATAGCAATACCTAATTTTGAACTGCATCCACCAGAGAAAGACCATTTAGAACAGGGCAGCACAACCTGAGTTCATTGGTCCCTGGAGGGAGACACCTGCTACATTTATTCTGCTGGCTCCTACCTTGGAATAACCTGTAATGCATAACAGCACCAGGAGCATAGATTTGGCCTCATTCCTTTCCCTCCCTACATCCTCTGATGAGGGCACTAGGCTGAAAGAAAGGATGTCACCTTCAGGGCAGGTCACAGTCGGTGGTGGAGCTAGCTGGGGACAAGCCTCGGGTCTTCTCCATCTCCTGGTCTGCACCCACTGTGCATTCATGGGCATGAAGCAGCTCTGCAAATCCTGCATTCATTACAAGACAATAAAGCTTTGCTGCATGGGTCTTTTTCTCAATGTCTCTCAAACCCAAGGCTGATTTGCATTTTCAAACCACCACTTCCACCACAGGAAAATGCTATTCAGTAGTTCCCAGAGCTCAAGAGTAAAGATTCTCTCTCTTATTCTCATCTGCCTACAATACATTTTTGTCCAAATTGTGCAGTGCTTATTGCTAATGTTTGTGTTGTGAATATTCCTGGCTTCCTGGGGCTTTGAAGCTCTGGCAGAAGGCGAGCACAGGAGGCACAGCACTTCGAGCACCCACACTGGGTGTGTGGGACGCAGTGATGTTGGGGTGAGGACGCTCGCTTGGTTCGGGTGCAAGCTGTGGGGCACCAATGCAGTCTGCAAGCCTTAAACTCCATTAAACAGAGCAAGTTCCAGCCTGCAGCTGAGCCCCCAGTCCCAGCAGTGCTGTGCATGACCGGGGCACGCTTCCCTCTGGCTGCTGTGGCTGCAGGCTCCGGGCTCACTGCTGTTCAGATGGTGCCATCTGGCTCTCGTGAAATATACAGGAAGCTTATCCAATAACAGAGGGGGCTGGCTGGCTGCGTGCCCTCACCGCTGTGCTCGGAGGGGAAGGGATTGTTTCTGCATCTGGGAGATACTGAACATAATTTTTGAGCGCTCGTGTACGAAATATTCGGCTGGCAGCTCGATGCAGGTCCTGCCTGGTTAGGGTAGGCCCGATTAGCAGCAGCCAGGAGCTGTTTGTTGTTGGGTTCGGAGCTGAGGTTTGTAAACACGTGGCCCACAGAAACAGTGATGTGGCTCTGCTAGTTCTGTGGATGGACAGGAAATGCACTTCCCCTAATGGTCGGTCCAGCAGGATGTGTGGGTTAGGAAAGGTAGGGAAGAAGGATCCCTGCTCTCTGGCAGGAAGACACCAGGAAACAAGTGGCAAAACTTCAAATAGGACAGGAAAGAGCCTGGCCCCATCCGCTTGCCTCCCACCCTGCAGGCATTTCTAAGCGTTGCTCAGATCCCCTCTCAGCCTTCTCCTCCCCACACTGAGCAGCCCCAGGGCTCTCAGCCTTTCCTCATGCAGGAGATGCTCCAGGCCCTGATCTCTCTGTAGCCCTGCTGGGCTCTCCCCAGCAGTTCCCTGCCTGCCTTGAACTGGGCAGCCCAGCACTGGGCCCAGTGCTCCTGATGTGGCCTCCTCAGTGCAGAGCAGAGGGATGGAGAACCTCCCTCGTTCTGCAGGCCGTGCTCTCTGCAATGCACACAGGGGTTCCATCGGCCTCTTGGGCACCAGGGCACACTGCTGGCTTGTGTTCACCATGGCCACCAGGAAACCCAGGTCCTTTTCTGCAGAGCTCCTTTCCAGCAGCTCAGCCCTTCGCCTGTACTGATGCATGTGGTTGTAGGAGCTGGGTTACTGCCCAGCCCTCCACACTGTATGGCTGCACTCAGGCCCAAAGTGGAGAGCCTTTGTGCAGTCAGGCACTGATAGACCTTGTGGAAGCTGAAAGCCCCCAGATAAAATTTACAAGGCCTGAGAGAGCCTGCCTGGCATTATTTAATGCTTTAGTAATGAGCACCTGAGCTGGAAAGATTGCCTGGGTAGTTTTATTCTGCATAGATGAGCAGTCAGAATTTCAAAGAGGGGTCATAAATATAAGCACGTGGGATGGTGACGGTGGCTGATGTTGGTGTGGAAAGCAGCACTGAAGGAATGAGAAGGTCAGAAAGTGCAAATACAGGGGAAGATGTTTGCCTTCCATTTCCCAACCCCAATGAGCGAGAAACGTACCTACAGTTTGGTACAGTTTGTGTTTATGTGCACAGATACTGCTGCTCGTGTGCAGTTCTTACGTGTGCCTGAATAAAACACACTCAGTGTGGCTGACGTAAGCTGGTAATGAACTATTTATTCATATTAGCAACACGAGTTGTTTTGCTGAGCACATCAACAAGGAAATGGTCGTGATTGGGGACCGATGCTTTGAGCACTGAGGGGAGGGGAAGGAAGTGTGAAGGCAGGCATGCAGATCTGCACTCTTGGGTAATGCATTGGCACAGGGAGGTGGTGGAATCCCCATCCCCATCCCTGGAGGTGTTCAGGATCCGTGGAGGTGTGGCCAGTGAGCATGGTGGGGATGGTTGGGGTTGGGCTGGATGATCTTGGAGGTCTTTTCCAACCTTAGTGATTCTATGGCTCTGTGAGGTGAGCAGAAGCTGTGTGACTGTGTGCCCATGCTGCTCCCTCCCTGCTCTTTGCTGGCTCTGCTGTGTGATTGATTGATTCCTGTCCCTCATATCGCTGCCAGAGTTAGAAAAGTGATTTTTCCCCTTACTGTACGCTGGCACTTTGCAACAAAACTGCTAACCCATCAGCATCACCTCCTCTGCAGAAACCTCCATCACTGGCAGAAATGCACTAAGCTGGTGGAATGCAATTTTACTCCAGGAGCCTCATTAAATTTGTATTCCTTGGAGCCTACAAGGAAGATGATGGTCTGGCTTTGTCTGCCTGGCTTCCTGTTCGCATTGGGTGATGCATCAGAAGGAACATGATGACACCAGCAGACGCTCAGTGATGGACACTTTGTGCTGTGCTGTGCCCTGTTTGTTATTTAATGGACAAATCTGTCTAAAAAGTGGGGTGGCAGATATCCTCAGCACAGTCAAATAAGCACAAATATTGGGCAGAAAAGCCTCAGGCCAGCTCTCTAATACAGCCTGATTAGAAGCCGTTCCCATCAGGCAGCTGTTGAGCAATTTGCCCACATGGTACCCATGTTGTCCTATGGCCTCTCTGGAACAGGGCAAGGATGGGAGAACTGAGACTCAGCTCTTCTCTCCCTCTCTCCAAAACCAATAAATAAATGCAAGAGTGTGGCTTGCAGCAGCCATTAGAGACCTCCTGTCAGCACAGAGCAAAGCCCCTGTAGTCGGGGATGTCTTTATCAAGGACTCCTCAGTGCAGGAGAGACGTGGACCTGTTGGAGGGCATCCAGAGGAGGGCCACAGCAATGCTCCCTGATGGAACGTGAGGACAGGCTGAGAGCTGGGGCTGTGCAGCACGGAGGAGAGAAGGCTGCAGGAGAGCTGAGAGCGGCCCGTGTGTCTAAAGGGGCTGTAAGCAAAAGGGGACAGACTGTTCAGCAGGGCGTGTGGAGATGGGACGGGGAAACGGATTCCTGCTAAAAGAGGGGAGACTCAGGTTGGATATAAGGAAGAAGGGAGGTGAGGCACTGCACAGAGTGCCCAGAGAGGAGGTGCAGGCACCCAAGGTCAGGGGATGGGGCTGTGAGCACTGATGGAGCTGTGGGTGTCCCTGCTCAGTGCAGGGTTGGACCTGATGGCCTTTAGGGTCCCTTCCAGCTCCAACCATTCTGTGGTTCTATGACTGCACTCCCGAAAGCCGAGGCAGAGGTCTGCAGTCAGTCTCCTCCGGCTGTGCAGATTCCCATCGATTCCAATCGAACGCCGGGCTTGTTGCCGCACAGCTCGGCCTCGGAACGCGTTTATCTCTCCTGTAGGGTACCGGGGAGCCGCGGTACATCGCACACCTCGGGACGCGGAGCGGGACCCGCAGCGCTGCCCGCGCAACTTCTCGACACTTCGGGGTGCTGCCCCTTCAGCCGCATCGCACCGCGTTCCCTCCTCCCGACATCACCTCACTCTCCGGGCATCGCTCCGTCGGGGTTTGCCCTCCTCGGCGCCGGTTGCGGGGGGTGACGGGGTGGGGGGGCCGCGCACGGGGCAGGCTTTATAGCGCGGCCGCAGCGCCGCCCGCAGCCCGGAGGGGCGGCAGCGCTCGGTGAGCTCCGCGCAGCACCGCGCGGTACCGCAGCGCAGCGCCGAGGGCTGACGGCCAACCTCCCCACCTCCCCCCGGAGGGCCGCGCTCGGAGCCCGGCGGAGCGGAGCGGAAAGGAAAGGAGGAGAGACGGCGGCGGGGTGCACGGGGCTGCGGGAGGGAGCGCTGCAGGGGAGAGCGGCTCCGCGGCTGCGGAGGTGAGTGCGGGGCGGGGGGAGCGCGGCGCGGCTCTGCGGGGGGGGTCCATGGGGGTCCGCTGTGCTCCCAGGCCGCGGGGCGGGCGGTGCTTCTCGCAGTCCCTTTTCCTTTTCTTCCCTTTTCCTCCTCTTCCTCAGTTCACTTTTTTTTTTCCCCTAGCCCCCTCTACCCCTCCCCCCCCTTTTCTTTCTTTATTTCCAATTAAATCCCTCGGCTGTGTGTGTTCAGCCAACTCTTTTTCCCTTGGAGCACGGGAGAGTTGATGAATACGCACAAAGGAGAGCGTTTCCCCGGAGGCTGTTTCCACAATGAGCCCATTGAGCTGCACCCGCGGCGCCGTGTTTCTCTATGGGGGGAAAAGTTGTGTGCCAGCACTGAGCTGCCCCATCCTTGTGTCCCTGTGTGTCGGGGGTGTCGGTGGGTCCTCTTTTACCCCACCTCCCCCAACAGCTGCTGTCCAACGTCCAGAAGATGCGTGGTGCACCCTGGTGCAGAGTGGCCTTTCTATTTTGTACTGATTAAGCTTTTCCTACCTAAAAAGCTCGGGTCGTTTTGTAGGAGCCCTGCATTGCTCAGGGACTGTCCCTGTGCACAGCCGGCTCTGGGGCCCTTTTTGTTCCGGTCGCACTCCAAAGTCACCCAGCATGAAGAAGAGAAAGAAAACAGAGAACCTGGAGAAAACCCAGCCGTGGTGTTGTGTGTCTGGTGGTCTGATGGGCAGCCCTTGCTGACCCTCATTGCTCACCACATCCCCGAAATGAGCAGGGCTGAGGGGCAGAGCACTGAGATATTGGAAAGTGCATTGAGTGCTTGGAAGGGATGGGAGCTGCTGGGCTGTGGGTGCTGCTGGAATGCTCAGAGATGGGAGGAGGATGAGGTGGAGGCTGCGGCCCCTCGGACACATCCTCGGCATCCCGAGCTGCTTGTGGTGCTGTGTGCAGCTTAGCAGCTCGTGCAGCTACGGGGATCGCATCCCCTGTTGGGGTTTCATGTGATGTGCAGGCAGATTGCTTTAAATGGGCTGAGTGCCCTCGTGGTGGTTTGAGGAGAGACTGTGGTTAGGTGGGATGAGGAGCTGTGCCTTGGGGAGGGAGAGCTGCTGCGATTCCAATGGCAGAATAAACAGAGCCGTGGTGCCCACACAGCCACACGTGCACACACGGAGCGGCTGCCAGAAAAGCTCAGGGTTTTGTTTTTTTTTATCGTTGTTGTTTTGTTTTCTTAAACAGTTTCAAAGGAAAACGTGGGTGAGTTCTTGAAATGAGTTCTCTATCCTCACCGGTAGAACTTTGCTCAGGGGACCCTTCTCCCTGCCCAGCCACCTTGTGAAGTGTTGATAAAGATATTATCCGCAGCATCAGCTTCCTTTGATTGCTCTTTTCAGCTGTGTGTCTGGATGGAAACCTAGCAACACAATAACCGTATTGAAGGGAGACGTTTCAATAGCTGCACTTCTTTTATCACGTTGGGTGCATCTTCAGAGGTTGGCGTCATCCAGTCGGTTTCTTTACCCCTTTGGAGCCTGAGAGTTTGATGGGGCCCCGAGCCTGGAATAAAACAGACGTGAGCTACTGAAAGAGACAACAAAGGTGGAATAGAAATGTGTAATATAATAAAACATCCATCCCCCTTTTCTTCCCCTGCCCCTGCGAGCACCTGCTGTGTTCTCATGGGATGCACTCTGCTAGGAAGGGAGGGTACCCATGTCACAGCAGAGGAATTCTCAAGGAGAAAGCAGCCATTGTGTTTGTAGCCACTTCACCTTGGTACACGTGGGGGAATCTAAAGGACAGGCAGCCCAGAGCAATGTGCAGCACAGTGCAGTGTGTGAGAACCAGGCTGGCCTTTGGGAAGCAGCCTTGTTCCAACCACCCACTGTGAGGAAGATTATGACTCAGTGTTTGAAATGTACAGGGCCAAATTCATCCTTGGGTTAAAAAGCTGAAAGTCCCTGCCTCTACATTTAGCACCATTCTGGTGTTGTCAGCTATGTTGACAGATGGATGCCCTTGTCGTGCCAGCTGCCTCCATGCAGCATTGGAGTGAGGCACCATCACAGGGAGCCGGAGTGACAGCACCTGGCTGCCCTGCCGTCAGCTTGGGAAGTAGGAAAGGTTTCTTCTCTGAAGGAGCAGCGATGCATTGGTACGGGCAGAGCAGAAAGGTGGGAGTTTATCCTTGGAGGTGCTCAGGGAGCGTGGAGAGGTGGCACTGAGGGATGTGGTGAGTGGGGGTGGTGTGGGGTTGGCCCTGGGGATCCCAATGGTCTTAACGATAAGCAGGAGATGGAAATGAGGGATTTCACGCTGGTGAAAATCTCGTAGTTTTCAAATGTTTGGGAGCAAACCTTTGCTAGGTGCCAACATTTCTCTAAATACCCACTGTTTCCATGGCTGCTTCTCCCAAGATCTTCTGCCTGTTACATGTTAATGAATTAAACATCACAGGCACCTTTGTCAGGGCAAAAGAAAAAGTGCTTCTGCTCCAAGACAACTTTGAGAGTTCCGTGTCTGTCATTTCTGCACTGTCAACGAGAAGTGTTTGCTGTTCAGGGGCAGCTGAGATGTGTGTGTGGAACTGTATGGAGTGCAGTGAGATCTGGCGCGGCACTGCAGGAGGGTACGATGGCCACTCTGTGTCCCCAAAAAGCACAGCATGTCTGAGAACCTCTCGTGATGCCGGCGCTCTGGGATAAGTGCTGCTTGTGCAGGGTTTGCCTGTTGGGTCCAAGTGCTTAGTGAGTAAGCTTGACTGAAGCTGGAGAGGGATCGGAGTTCGTACCTCGACGGCGTATGGAAAATCTGGATAAGCTGTGATTGTGAATTCTGAAGTTTGAGCAGGTCCTGCTGCACGGGCTCTGGGCGATGTCACTGCCATCTCTGCATACCAAATCCCAGCACAGCTCTCTTTAGCACAGAGTATTTAGCATACAGTTGGTTTAATCCTCTAATCTTACCCAGCACTGACATAAACGAGGACTGAACAGATTAGTTCATTTGAAAAAATCAGGCCCCGTTGTATCTCTCCGTGGCACTGCATGGAGAGGCGGCTTATTTCTCTGTGCCACTGCATTTCCAGCAGGTGTGTGGAGGTGTTCAGTGTGGAGATGTGGCACTGAGGGATGTGGGCACTGGGCACGCTGGGGTTGTGCTGGATGATCTTAGAGGGCTTTTCCAACCTTCATGATTCTCCATAAGGTCAGTGGTGCAAGTTTACCTGCTGTTGGTTGGGGTGGCAGCAGCAGGGTGGGCTGGGGCTTGGGGCAGTGGGAGTGCCAGGGCTGGCACAGCACAGCAGTGCTGCTACCCCTTGGTGACAAGCAGCCTGTTCGTTCCTTGCACTGTCACAGAGACCTGGATGTGCCCTTTGCTTCCCTCCGCTCACCGCTCTGTCTGCAGGGCAGCACAGCCCTGAGATGGTGTGCATCTCTGTGAGTGCATGGCCAGGGGCTGGGATTGCACTTCCAGACCTCGTGATGAAGCCCAACGATGAAAGATGAGTTTTCAGCTCTCCCTCACGTCTCCCCTGTGATGCCACAGAACAGGCCATCTCTTTAAGTGATGGATTTCGCACAGATTTACTCAAGTTCATTCATCTTGATGCAGCTCTAGCAGGGTGAATTCTGTCTGAGTTGTGGCCTTACTGATGTCTTTTCTAAGGGCTGGATCCTGCCTCATTCCTTGCAGAGCACCTGATCTCATGAATAGCTGCACTGCATTCAGGGAGGCTGTTAAGGAGTGCTGTGGTGCCTGTGACTCAGACTAATATAAGTCAATTTAAAGGACAGATGAAGCACAGTGTGAGTATGGATTGCCGTGTCTGGCCCCTAATGAATAATTCAGGGACGGCGTAAGAGTTAAGAGCTTCATCCAGCTGTAGGTGAAGTCAGCTCCCCGCTGACCCCAGCCCATAATACATCTCAGTTTGTGGTTAGCTGGCTTTAACCAGTCCACCCCCAGCCTGGTTCAGCACCCAGCAGAACATCACTTGGGGTGCTGCTGCCCATCACGGTGCCATAGCTGTCTTCTGCAGCCCCAGGACAGATGTTTTCTGAGATCTCAGTGCTGCCTCTGAGTCCTGCTTCTATAGTATTGAAAAACAGGAAAGATTCATCGCTGGAGCATTAAAAACACAGATACTGAAAAAAAGTTTAGCAAGGCATGTTGCAAAGATGTAAGAGATGTGAGATAGGGCTGGGGTGATAGGACAAGGGGAAATGGAACAGGACAAGGAGAAATGGTTTCAAACTAGAAGAGGGGAGATTTAGACTGGATAGAGGGAAGAAGTTTTTTATGAGTGGTGAGGCACTGCACAGAGTGCCCAGAGAGGTGGTGCAGGCACCCAAGGTCAGGGAATGGGGCTCTGAGCACCGATGGAGCTGTGGGTGTCCCTGCTCAGTGCAGGGTTGGACCTGATGGCCTTTAGGGTCCCTTCCAACTCCAACTGTGGTTCTGTGATGCTCTCCTTTTCCAAGAACTTGGGTTTTGCTACAGCTGGATCTTCACGCTTCTCTTTGGGTCTCTTTGTGCCTGCTCTGCCATGGCTGCTGCAAGCTGCCTCCGCGGGGGGGTTGGACTGCCTGCCCAGATGGCTGCAGCCTTCAGCACCTGACCCTTTTTTCCTGTTTTGAGTTCTCTCTGCTTGCTGGGAGAAGCGGTTTGGGGAACAAGGCTGGGATGCTTTCCCTGCCATCTGCCTCAAGGCAGCAGGCTGCAAGCTGGCACAGTTAATTCCCCGTCTTTGCCAAGCTCTGTTAATAGAGAACGGCTCCTCCTGAATAGAAGGCAGTTCTGGTTACATAAATAGCAGAGGAGGGGGAGAGGCCAATGTGTCTGTGGGGGGTGAAAGACATACTGGCAGTCGTCTGGTTTTTTATCTGCCGCTGATCTTGACTGTTGGCTTCTATATATGGGAGAATAAGAGGTGAGCACCATTCACTTTGTGCCCGGACTTCAGGCTGGGGATGTTAGCGCTTCAGTGGCTGTGATCTCACTCCCTCTGTGTGCATGTGATCCTGGGATCTGCCTGCTGGGATGACCGTGTGGGTGAGCTGGAAAGATGCATGGAAGAAAAGGATCTGGGGGTGGTGGTTGCTGACAGGCAGCTGAATGTGAGCCAGCAGTGTGCCCAGGTAGCCAGGGGGGCCAGCGGCATCCTGCCCTGTGGTTGGGCACCGGCACAGATGCCCAGGGAGGTGGGGGAGTCACTGTATGGAGGTCCCATAGAGATGTGGAATTGAGGGATGTAGTCAGCAGGCACGGTGGGGTGGGTTGGGGCTGGACCCAATAGCAGAGAAGGAAGTTTGCGTGTCAGCATAACTGACCTCTGCTGGGTGTGAAGTCCTTTATGCATGGTGGTACAGAACGTGGGAGGCACTGGGGAATCTGGCTGTTATAGCAGGGGTCTGGGAGGAATTGGGTCCTGTTTTCGCTCAGCCAGGAATGATTTTGAGCAGATCTGGAAGGTCACAGCAGTAAAAATGGCTCTGAGTTTTTGACGCTTCATTTCTGGGCACTGGTCTGTGAGTGCTTGCTGGAGCTGTGGGCATCACTGCTGCTCCCCCAGTGGCAGTTAAACAAGGAGCCATTCAGCAACATTGGTTGTGACTTGCCTGGTCTGTATTTAGCTTCTGTTCAAGTCAGCAAAACTTATGGCTCAATTCCAGCAGAACTGGAGCTCGACGGTGCAGCCTTGCTTAATTCGTTGGTAAACTTGCATCTAATCCGCCCTGTTTCCCCAGAGGAATGAGGAGATTGGATCTGATAGGTGTTTGCAAAGGGTTTATGCAGTCTCTGATGAAAGCTGGTATGATGCACAAATGCAAGGCGCTCTTTGCTCCTCGGGGGATGTGCTGTATGTTGACTTGTTTCTTGGCTCTGTTTTGTACCCAGGAGCTGGGAGTGAATTGCTTCTGAGTGCTGTATTAAGGTCTGTGGAAACCATTTATAAAGAAAAAAAAAAATTAAAAAAAATCCTAATCCTCTCTGCTGCTTTGGTACTGCTGAACATGCAGCATGCTTGATTCCTCGAATTGAATCGTTTGTCTTTTTGTTCCCCTTTTTAACAAGGCAAATGAATTCCTGCAGAAGATGGGGCTGCAAGCTCAGATGGAATACGGCCCAAAATTGCACCATAAGCCCAGCACAGCCCTGCCTCCTGCTTGTAAATCAAATTGGGCAAACTCTGTCCCCACATTTCCCCTCCACCTTGCCCTGCACCCTCCCGTCTGCACTCCAACCAGGAGCTCAGGCACCAAGCCTGGCCAGTTTTTATGGCTGAGTTGAAATGGAGAGGCAGACAGGCCCACGAGAGCGTGAAAGTGACTCAATAAAACAGTGGGCTCCATTTAAACGGAGGGTGGTGAGTCTGGACAATACAGACAACAGCTTGTTTTGAAAGCTAAATCTCTTTTGCTGGAAAGCTTGGGCTGCTTCCTGGGGCGTGCAGGGAGCTGCTCGTTCCGGTGCACACAGCCAGCACTTCCAGGTTCCAAACTGAAGGCCCAAGCGTTGCAAACTGTGGCTTTGCAGGGACCCACTGAGCATTTCTCAGCGCCTTGAACTCTACTGAGTGTCATAATTGTGCACAGAGCATGGGTGGAAACACAGCAGCACCACAGGGAGCTGTAAAACACCGTCCTGTGACAACGAGGAGCAAGATCCATCTGCAAGTGATGTTTCGTCCCCTGTGGCACTGCTTAAATTGAAAATAAGCTTCATTCCTGTAAGTCTGCTGCACAGAACCAACTGGTTGGGGGGGTTACCCAGCAGTGATGCAGGGTTCGTAGCACACATTTCTGTGGATGTGAGAGTGACCTTATTTAGATTCCAGTAACAAGGAGCTGCTCTGCAAGTGGCAGAGACAGATTAAGACTGTGATGACATTTCCTTTACAGACCTCTTGCTTTTTCTTGCATTCTCTCTTCTCTCATATAGCAATGCGTTGTAGATTCCTTCTGGATCCAAATCTTGCACACATGAGGCCAAACCATTCTGTGTGTGCACCACCTGCCTACATCCCCACCAGCTCTGCTCTGCATTTCCATTCCTCTGACTCATCTGGGAAACGGCTGCAGTGAGTTTGCTCCCTTCCTCAGCCAATTGGGTCTGCTTTCCAAAGGGCCACCTGCAGTTCCACTCCAGTATGGGGCAGCAGAGCTGAGTCCCTGAAGATCACAAGAACAGACTGTGGTTGATTGTGTGTGCCAGAAGGCTTTGGGACAAGGCATATCACAAAGGGATGGAAGGTTGGGTTTCAGCTCCCGATATACAAGCCCTTCAGAAGCAGGTGATGTGACTTGCAGCAGGAAAGCTAGAAAAATCTGTTGTCAAGCCATAAATCCCCCCTGTGTTTTTGTTTCAGTGCTGGAACTGCAGGAGTTGGTCCTGCAGTTAGCACAAGGAACATCTCAGCTTGTGGATGAGAGGTGTGGGATGCGTTAAGGGATGGGGAGCCATCACCTAAAACACTCAGATCATTTGCTGGGTGGCAGTTTCCTGGTAGCCTTTGGGCTGCATGGTTTCCTTGCACAATCCTGAGCTCCTGCAGCTCACATGGCTGGTGTTCCGTCAGCTCCTATTCCCTCAGCTCCTGATGGCAGAGAGGGAATAGGGGTGTGGGCTGGGTCTGCCTCTTGCTGAACTGTGCTAGAAATAGTGACATTTCTGTGAGTCCGTGCTGGGAGGGAGAAGGGGCAGTGCTGCTCTCAGGTCTGTGGCAGTGGCCTCCATCTGCATCCTGTAGGCATGGCTTTGCTGGCGGCAGTATTTCCCTCCATTGCTCAGGGACTAACAGCTCTTTGTTATGGCTCCTGCCTGCGTTAGGAAGCATCCTGGATTCTCCCTGAGATTAATGTGTCATTAAAGCCTGTTTGCTTATTCCAAGAGCTGGCCCCTTCCTCTGCTAACAGTCTGCAGGACTGTGCTCACTGAGCTGTGGTAGCATTTAATGTGAGTTTCTGCATGGATGCTGCAGCTGGCAACAAGCTTTAAGCCCTTTGTACTGGCAGGGGATCTGCTGCCTTGCTGCTCAGGCACAGAGGCATCCCCTCTCATCTCCCTTCAGGAAGTTTTCCCACTGTTCTGAAAACCTCGTGTTCACCCAGGTCCTGCCTGGGAGCCAGCAGCTGCAGCACTCAAAGCCTTTCCAGTCTGTGGGTTTTACATTTCCACTTCCAGATTCCAATGGTCCTGAGAAGATGCAAAAGCGGTGCTAATTAATCTAATTCCAGAAGCAGTGGGTTTCCATGGGAGGAGAGCAGCAAGCTGCATACGCTTCAGGGAGAGAGAAGAGGGGGAGTAAGAAAGATGTATGGCTGCTGAGGTCCAACCTTCTGGGCTGCTGAGAGCCCCCTACAGCAACTTGGTGAGCCCCTGCTATGCAGGACTGACATTTCCATGGGTGACAGTAGAGCAGGGTTTGCTGCAGTTACTTCCACCCAGCTTGTCAGGATGAAGTGTCACCAAAAACCCAGCCCCAGACGCTGGCAGAAGTAAGGGGCTGTGTCTCTTAGCTCAACTCAATGCACAGAGCTGCGATGGTCTGTGTATGGCAGTGGGAATGTCTTTGTTCCTTCACTCAGGGGGCAGTGAGGCCCTGGCACTGCTGCCCAGAGAGCTGTGGGTGCCCCATCCCTGGAAGTGCCCATGGCCATGTGCCCACCACAGATGGTAGTCCTTACAGCCTCCCTGGTGTGAATCTGGAAGTTCTTGAGGTCAATAATCATGGGACTCAGAATACAAGACCTTGAGTTCTGTCATTGTGAGGCATTGCAGCCCATCTGGTTGGCACACACGTGCAGTGGGACCTTCAGCCTGTATCTCCTCTTCCTAGAAGACCACAGCATGGAGGGGAACATTGCAATGTCTTCTTTTAAACTCAGTTGTGCTATTTATGTTGGAGTGAAATAAGTGGAAGTGAATTGGCTGTTCTGTGGTTGGCAAGAAGGACTGGAGAGACCACTGAGATCACAAGCCAACCCACCATGCCCACTGACCACATCCCTCAGTGCCACATCTTCATGGTTCTTGAGCACCTCCAGGGACAGTGACCCCACCACCTCTCTGGGCAGCTGTGCCATGTATCCCCACTTCTTCTGAGAAGAAAGAGTTCCTAATATCCGACTTGAACTTCCCCTGGTGCAACTTAAGGCCATCACCTCTTGTCCAGTCAGTGTTACCCAAGAGAAAAGACCAACACGCCATAGGTTTGCATTTCCAAGTTACTTTTTGTTCTGCTGTTCCACTCAGCACACACGGTGAGAAAGAAACTGCCCTCTTCCTCTTCAGGAATGGACTAGCAGCTTATGAGGATGCTCTGGAGAGGGGTCTTTGGGAGGGAACATTGGGGTTAGTCCAGGAGCACAGTGAGCACACTATTGCTGGGGGCTGCAGATGGAGCAGAGCGCACAGCCAGCCCTTGTCTTCGTGCTTCCTCCTGCTGCAGGGAGCAGCTGTGGGGAGTAGGGTTGGAGCTGGGGGCCATGCAGCTGAGCACAGAGCAGTGCCAGTGCCCACGGTGATGTAAGCAGGAGAGCCTGAGCATGGGCTGGAATAATGAGTGCCTGACAGGGGCTGGCAGCGGTGTGGGAAGCTTGAGAAGAACAGCCTGCAGGCTTTGGGTGTTGCAGTTTATTCCAGAGGATTGGGACCTTGTAGATGCTCTCTGGGGCCTAGGAATCGTGGAAGCATTACAGTTGGAAAAGATCATCCAGTCCAGCCAACCAACCCATCCCCACCATGCTCACTATCCCTGTTCTGCACTGCCAAAGACTGAGTGATGCTCCCTGACAAGCACACAAGGCTCTGCTTGTGGCAGCCATCTGTATTTAATGATCTGTAGAGGCTTTGTTACCAGCACAGGTGTTCAGTGGTAGACACAGGAGCGTGGGAATCCATACACCTTTAACGAGGTGCTGAGCACGGGCTGCTTCTCAACGCAATCCAGGGTGCTTTGAAGTCTGTGTCAGGACACCCAAAGGCACTCAGCTGGCCAGAAAGCAGCCCTTGGCTCAGCAGCAGCAGGTGGCTGGGGCTCTGACAGCATCCAAGTCATTTCTGCTCCAGGTAGGGAAGTCACTGCTGAATTGCACTGGTCTCAGTTTGCTCGGTGCCTGTGTGTGCCATGTGCCTGGTGACAGCAGGGCCTTATTGTTAACACAGGCAAGGAGCTTGGGTGGTAAACACAGCACAGGGCTGCAAGGCATGTTTCCTGAGGTTGTAAGCAAGGAGGTGTCTGCCAGCACCCACAGTCGTTAGTTGCAATAAGCACGAGCAAATTATTTTCTCAGGACATGCATTTTCTTCACGTGTGTTAGTCAAGCTCTTGTGTTGGTTTACCTCTGGGGCAACAAATGCAAGCAAACCCCAGTGACCTCTTTCTGTAAATAGTGCCAGTGTGGCAGTGCTTTGGAACGAGCATTTTGGGGAGCTGTGGGTGTCCTTTTTTGGAGTCCTTTGGAAAATGTCACCGAGGGATGTGGTCGGTGGGCAAGGTGGGAGTGGGCTGGGTTGGATTTGGGGGTATGAGAGGTGTTTTCTGACTGTAGTGATTCCTACAATCTCAGAAAGCAACCAAGATGTTGCTTTTGCTGCACAGTGCTGTGTGGATCACACCTTTTCAACCAGTCTGTCTCCTTTTTCTCCATATGCTGACATTGCATTCCCTTTTTCCAGCCCATCCTTTGTTTTCGTGGCTGTTCCGGAGGTAAAAGGAGCTGGAGGAGCTGATGTCTGTGCCATCTCTGTCACTCACAGGCATTCCCAGGGTGTCCCAAGTACAGGCTGGCAGGGCAGCGGTTAACACAGCTTCATGAAATGGGCTCATGGCAGAGGTTGGATGTCTTTATCCAGCACTGAGGTTATGTTGCACGGTTACGCTCGATGCTTCCGCTCAAATTATGCTTGCAGAACAAAGTGTGGAGTTTGCAGTTTGTTGCACATCTGTGCCGTTCTGCGCTCTCTAAGAAATTGGGTATCTTGTTGTTTCAAACATACAAATGTCTCTTCTTTTTCTCTTTTTTCCTTCTGATCTCCCTAGCACCTGCACCTGCCAGATGGGTGCTGCACCACCCCCTCCTCAGAGATGGCTGGGTTCAGCTCTGTGTGTTCAGCCTTCAGCTACTGTCGGGAGAGGCAGCGCTGAAAAAGCTCATGAGGAAATTAATAATTGTGCCTCTGAGCAACCAGGCTGGAGCAGCGTGCAGGAAATGAGGCGTGAGACCTCACGCTGCACAATGAGGAGAGAACAAGGCAGCGAATGGCTGCTGGGCTGGGGAAGCATCAGCCATTGCATGCACTGGCAGAGGTCAGAGCCCCCATGTTTGGGTGCTGGGCTTGGAAGAAAAAAACTGCACTGCAAAGCGTTTGCAGAAGGGGAGCAAATTAAGGATGCTGTGTCAGCCCTGATTTTGGCATTTCCTGACTGGTGAGTGCTTGACTTTGCAGCTAATCTTTCCTCACTGTTTTTGGCTTGTAATTATGAGTAGGCCTAATCAGTGCTCGCCAGGCACCTGGAGCAGCAGGCAGGTGCTGTCAGGAGAGCTCGGTGGCACAGGTCAATGCAACCCACTGTTTCCTTCCTCTGCCAGGTGCTTTTCTGGGCCACAGTGAGAGCCTTTGTGAGGGCACAGATAGTTAGCAGCCAGAAAGGGGCACTGTGTGAGTTAGTGCTGATTTCCTGCACAAAGCTGGGGGGCTCTGCCAGTCCTCCACCCTCCGTACAGCCCCATCTTTTACCTTGTCTCCTATGGGCACATGAAATTGCAGAGAGTGGAGCTGTGTGTAGATATATAAAATCATGTTGTTGAACTTATTTTTTCTTCCCCATCGTTACACTGCAATCCCAGCAGCACTGTTGGGTCCTGATGTCGTTCTGATCTGCAAAGTGCTGAGGTCAGGCAGTGGTTTTGTGCATCTTCTAAAAGAGGGAAGGGAAAATGCAAATGGCCCAGAAAGAAAAGAGATGAAAACCTTGTCACTGCATTGTGCTGTGCAGCTGGAAAAGATCTGTTTGGTTAATAATGGAGGAGGCAGCCCAGGCAGCAGTGGAACCAGTATCTTTTAGTATCGTGTGCGTCTCCAGGCTTGTATCACACTGAGACAGGCTCTGAGCTGTGTCCTCAGGCTGAATTAAGCTGCTGTTTGCAGGAGAGTTCCAGGAGATTCAGGGTCAGGAGCCCGGTGTGAGATGTCCTGAGCCTGCTTTGCTTTTCTGGGAGTGCAGCACCTCTGTAAGTCAGACCTCCAATTAGGGGGCCAGAAGTTGCACCTCGTACCTCCTGCTGCCTCATTTTTTGCACTCATGAAAGGCAGCGAGACTTGTGTGTGTTGGCAGAGGGCACTGCAGCACTCGGTCACAGCTGTGTTGATAAAGGGAGAGCAGGGACCCGAGACAGCCCTTCTTTGTTGTTTGTGTAACCAGTACTTCCCCAGCAGTCTTGTGGACACAAGCACAGTGGAAAACTCTGGGTCCTGAGTCTCAGCGTTGCTGCAGAGCACTGCTTTGGAGTGGATATACATTAATGATGCCCTGCAGCCACTTTGCGTGGCCAGAGCTCAGCGCTGCATCCTTCAGCATGACAGGGCCTGGGAGGCTCTTTGTCCATCCCCGCTGTCGAATGCACATCATTAGAGATGCGGCTTTTTTCCAGCAGCTGGATGCTCTTAGGATGATTTTGCAAGCACAAAGCCCGTTTCTCTTCCTCTTAGAGGAACTTTACGTAGCTCATAAAGGGGCCGAAAGCTGCCTTTGGTAGGAACTCTGCGAGTTTTCAGGAATACAAATAGGATCACAGAGCTGCTGGCTGTGCTGCGAAAGCTTTGCCCACGGGAGAAACAAATGTGAGGTTTAATTATTTTGTCGATAGGAATCTCCCATATTACAGAAATTGTCTTCCCTCCCCTTCTAGCCTTGTGCTTTCTTTCCTTTTTTCTCTCTTGCTCGCTGATGCACAGGGCTTCTTTTTTCCTCTAAGAAGGAACAACTGAGTAATTGAAATGGAACACTGGTGAGGATTTTTTAATCTGAAAGTTGGCATTAATTAGTCAGGTCGGATGCAATTAGCTTCCTCATCTGTCACTGCCTCTCCCTGGCTTGTCAATGACTTTCTTCTATCCTGGAATTTATCAGAAAGAAAGAATTATCATGGGTGGTTTGCCTGGTTGGGGTGCAAGCGAGTGACAGCACCCTCAGGGCTGATGGAGTTTGAGCTGGATTCCCCCATCTGCAGGCAGGGGCGAAATTCTTGCTAATCTTAGCCCTCCCAGGTTTGGGTTTGTCCCTTCTGTCTTGCTATCTGCCAGGCTCACAGGAGACGTCATTATTTCAACCCTGTGCTCCATAGCCCTGCAGTGTTTTAAAAGCTTCATTCATTACTCCAGTCAGACTGGGAGGTTGCAGCAAGGCATGAGGGATGCCTTGGTTAAATTGCTGAACAGGGAGTGCAGAGATGGAGGTGTTAGGATCATAGTCATCAATGTTGGAAAAGACCTCTCAGATCATCCAGTCCAACCGTCCACCTGCAGCCAGTGTTGCCTGCTAGCCACGTCCCTCTCATCCTTGGTTCATCCATGACAGTCATCCCCTGGGCTGTGCAGGGCTGATGCCCAGTGCTCAGGCTGAGTGTGGAGCTCAGGTCTGGTGTGAGGTGGCCTCTGTGCTCCTTTGGGCAGCAGAGCCCATTGCTACTGAAAAAAATAGCTCTGACAAAGAGACCTTCCTTATCTTCTGCCTGGTCCACAGTGCTGCCATGGCCATGAAGAGGCAGAGCAAGTTGTCAGCTGGATCCTGGCGTTGTTGGCCCCTTCTATAAAGCTGTGGGTGTGCCAGTGGTAGGTGTGAGTCTCTTCATGGCCACGTTTCTCTTTTCTGCAATGGCTTTTCTGAGCCCACATCTTCAGGTTTTGTGGCATCTGGGCTGCGTGCTGACACTGCCTGTCAGTCCCAACCCAGAGGGCTCAGTGTGAAGGGTGGTTGTGTTTTCATGTTATCATTTTGGATTTCAGTAAAGCTTTCCAATACTGTTTCTCATAATATCCTTCTGGACAAAATGTCCAGCATACAGCCAAACAAAAATGCAGTGTGAAGGGTGAGCAATTGGCTGATGGGTTGGGCCCAAAGGGCTGTAGTAAATGGAGTTACATCAGACTTGTCCAGTCACTAGTGGAGAACCCCAGGCTACAATAGGGAGCTGTCCCTAACATGGCTTTGTGGGTTTCTGCCCCATCTGCCTTCAATGGCATGAACTTGGGAAGCTGAACGTGCCACATAGGGGCAGTGGGGGGTCTCCAGTTAACATTTACAGGAGGTTTGGCTGCTTGTTCTGCGGGGTCCTGCCTGCTTTTGGAGCAGTTATGTGAGCCTTTGCTTAGGAATGGGCAGGGGGAAGTCCAACAAATCTCAGTGCCTACCCCAGGAGGTTGTCAGGGCCTCTTCTCTGAAGAAAGAGCTTCTGGGAGCATTCTTACCCTCTTTTCCTTCCAACCCAAAAGTAAATCAGAGCTTTAGTTGGAGCTGCAGGATTAGGTGCACAAATCCTGAAAGTGAAAAAGTAATTGGGCCGTGCTTCAGCGTTGGCCATCCCTGGGTAGTATGGGAGGTGGGGGAGGGAAACGAGGCCAGCCCCAAGTAAAATTCGAGCAGAGAAAATGCATTTCACTCCTTCTGGCCGATTTCAGGGTTTATCTCCCCTGCCGATTCCATTTGCAGTGTGTTGGGTTGCAGAAGCTTTCATCCTGACCCAGGCAGGATCTGACGAAGGCGGTAGAACCAGACGAGTCCCAGGGGCAATGCTAAGTGGGCTGTGTCTGGCTTTGCAGCCAAATCATGCGGTAAACTCTTTTGAAGGGAGTTCAGAGCTGTGCTGGAACCAGGGCAGGATGCACACAGATGCACACAGAGCAAGGCTGTCCCCTTCAGGGTAGCACAGCCTTCTGCCAGGAGCACGGCGTGAGCCCTCCACAGCCCTGACTCAGATCTGATGTGAGTGCAGACAATCCTGGGGCTTTTCCAGCATCTGATGCACTGGGGTTTGCATCAGAATTTGTACAAAGATTTTAGATAGGGTGTAGCATGCTGTGGCCTTCGTGTGTTGGGGGTGCCTACCTGCCATGAGAGTGAGTGGGGAGAGCCAGAAGATATACCTGAGATCTGATCCTCTTCCTTTAATTGAAGATTTAGATTTTGGTTAAAAAAGACGATGGCATGATACTGCTTCTGGTGGCTCATTACTGCCTCAGTCTCCCTTGCTTCCCTTTCTTGTCACATGCAGGCTCTTTTGTTCCAGGATTACAATCTTCTCCCTCCTTCTCCTCAGTAGCTCAATAAATGGGAAATTATTATGGCCCTTTACCTCTCTTTCTTTCTAAAAAGAGAATAAATGTGCTTAATCAGGTCTTGCAGTGACTCCCTTCTCTTGAAGGGGAGCCCAGGGTTGCGAGAGGAAGGGCTGGGTGCAGTGGAAGTCACTGTGTTGTGAGGTGATTCCAGCTGCAGATTAAAGCCTCTGGCGGGCATTGGTGCTTCCCTCAGTGTGGGCAGGAGCACGGATGCTGAGCTCGAAGGTTCTCCATGGGCTGGCAGTGCTGTCCTACAGATGCTGTCCAGAGCAGAATAAATCCTGCAGCCGTTCTGCAAAGCCATAGGCTTCCTCCAGGCTGCCCTGAGTCAGGGATCGCTGTGACTCTTGCTTCTTTGCACATCCCTCTTCTGCCTGGGAGGATTTCTGTTGCCTTGCTTTTCCTGAGGACTCGGAGTTAAGGGGAGCTGGCAATTCATCTGCCTGCAGATAGAAATCCTGTTTAATAGAAACACTGGCAAGGAGTAAAGCTCTTAAATTGCTTCTGGCCTGTGTGTAAATTGCTCGCAGCTTTCAGAGCGGAGCGACGAATTGAATGTGTTCATCCAGGAGAGGGCTGAGGGCTTTGTAGGAAGGCATGGCACTGTGCTGGCTGTTGTTCTTGGGGACTACCGCTGTGCCCTGGAGGTCTTTGGGAACATGGAGATGTGGCACTGAGGGATGTGGTGGGGTGGGTTGGGGTCAGACTTGGTGATCTTAGAGCTCTTTTCCAGTCTTAATGATTGTATGATTTTATAATGGAGCCCAGAACCAGCCAGTTTCCTTCTGGCTGGAAAGAGCAAGGAAAGGCATGAGGGAAGGCTAAGAATTCAGCAAAGAGAGCACTTCCCAGTTTGAGTCCTTTTCTATCCTGCCCAAGTGCGAGCTATTCCAGGAAGGAGTTTCTTGCTCACTCCCTGGGGGCTGCGTCTGCTTTTGCAATCTGGATGTTCTGTACCACTTCATTAACAACAGCCAGAAACAGTAGAGGGCTGAGATTTCCCTTGGAGATCCTTGCCTGACCCCAGGGTCGTTCAGCCTTTCCCTTTCCTGCTCTGCTGAATGGGGCTCCGGTAGGGTCACAGACAGCTCTGTGGGATCAGTTTGTGCTGACGTCCACGTCTGCAGGCACAAGTTTGTGAGCTTCCTATGTGTGTACAGTGCATGCTTTGTGGGAAATGCAGCTATGAATACCTGGGGGAAAATCTATTGTCTGTTTTAATGAGGAGACATAAAGTCTCTTGTGTTTTCATCTAGTAGCTTGAGCTGTTCCTGAGCATGAGAACCAGGTTCTCTAATTAATTAACACAATGTGAAGCCCCTGGCATCACTATGCTGGTGTCCCTGGAGCCACACAGAGCCCCACAGGGCCCTGTGACTGTTGTTTGAACTCCTCCTGCTCCAGTTCCTCTGTTAAATGAACCATGAGGTGCTCCATGAGAACCATCAGAACCTTAATGGTTATGATGAATCTGCGTGATCCAAAAGGACTCGTGTGGTATTGTCAAGGGTGCAGGGTTGGGAGAGCCCCAGCTCTGTTGCTGAGACCCTTTGGTGATCCTCTGCACCCACATCTGGGCCCGACAACCCCACAGCTGGGCCTGGTGACCCAATTGCAGGAGCACTGCTGACCACTTCTCTCCCCTTCTCGCAGGTGCTGGACATGGACACAGAGGATGACCCCTTGTTGCAGGACGCCTGGCTGGATGAGGAGGATGAAGAGGTTGCCTTCAGCTCAAGGAAGAGGCGGGAGGGTGCTCTGTTGTGTGGCAAAAGCTCCTGCAGGGTCAGGCCTCTGCGTGTCACGCTGCCAGTCAGTGGCTTCTGGAATATCGTAGGCTGGATATTTACCAACCCATACTGCGCTGGCTTCATCCTTTTCCTGGGCTGTGCCATCCCTGCTGTGCTCGCTGTTGTCATGTTCCTCCACTACCCAGCGCTGGACATTGATATCTCCTACAACGCCTTTGAGATCCGTAACCACGAGTCCTCGCAGCGCTTCGACGCGCTCGCCTTGGCCCTCAAGTCCCAGTTTGGGTCGTGGGGGAGGAACCGCCGTGATCTGGCTGACTTCACCTCCGAAACCCTGCAGAGGCTCATCTTTGAGCAGCTCCAACAGCTGCACCTCAATGCTTCCCACCTGCAGGTCAGCACGCGGGCCAAGCGCAGCGCCCCGCAGGGCAGGACTCGCTCCCTTGAGCCCCGTGCCCACCCACACCCAGGCAACGAGACGTCCCGTGTCACGAGGGGAGCCCCACGCTGGGACTACTCCAACACTTACATCAGTGCCAACACACAGGCGCACGCGCATTGGCGCATTGAGCTCATCTTTCTGGCCCGGGGGGACTCTGAGAACAACATCTTCACCACGGAGCGCCTGGTTACCATCCATGAGGTTGAACGTAAGATCATGGATCACCCTCGCTTCCGGGAGTTCTGCTGGAAGCCCCACGAGGTCCTGAAGGACCTGCCCTTGGGCTCCTACTCCTACTGTTCCCCTCCCAGCTCCCTCATGACTTACTTCTTTCCCACGGAGAGAGGAGGGAAGATTTACTACGATGGTATGGGACAAGACCTTGCTGATATCCAAGGTGAGCTGAGTGCTGTGGGCCAGGGCTGGTGAGGTCAGGGCATGCGTAGAGTCATGAAATCGTAAAGGTTGAAAAAGACCACTAAGATCATCCAGTACAACCATCAGCCCATCCACACCATGCCCACTAAACCGTGTCACACAGACCCCAGTAGGCGAGCAACAAGGCCAAGTGAAGGGGAATCATACATTGTACAGTTGCCTTCCAGTCCTTCTCTCATGTGAAAAATCGGAAGAATATCAGGCCTTGGACAGACAATAGGGGTGAGCTTCCCTGCACTGCGGAACAGAAGAAAGGTCTGTGGGCTGCTCTGCAGCATGAAAGGCAGCTTGTGAGTCACCAGCTGTCTGTAAGAAGAGGAGGAAGGCCCTACCTCCTCCTCCCAGCTCCATACCTGCAGGATGCCCCTCCAGCAGAGCAGAGGTGGTGAGGAGGTGAATCATAAGAAGGCCGTGGGTGTGATGCGGCTGTGGGATGGAGCATCCATCTGTCTCCCCAGCACAGGATGTAGCTGGTAACTGTCCAGGAGCCATGCTGGGAGCAGGGAAAGGCTGAGCTCCGTCTGCTCCAGCGTGAGTAATAGTTCTGTTACCAGAACAGGAAAGAGCCTGGTTCTGAGTTTTTCTGGCATGAACTCAAGGGACCTTGGGTTCTGGAGGCAGAACTGGCTTGCTCTGGTTTTCATGATGTTCTTAAAGAAATGGAGTCTGTTCCTTATGTCTTAACTCCCTGATCTTTTCTTTCATGTGCAGTTAATCGTATTACCATAGTCAACGACTACAGTCCCACCTTCCTTTGTTAGCCCCCGTGCCTTGCAAAGCTCAGCAGGACCTAACATGAGTGGTGCTTTTCTCCTGCAGGGTCCTTGGAGCTGGCCATGACCCACCCCGAGTTCTACTGGTATGTAGATGAGGGTTTGTCTGCTGAGAACAAGAAGAGCTCCCTGCTGCGGAGCGAGATCCTCTTTGGGGCACCACTGCCCAACTACTACTCAGTGGAGGATCGCTGGGAGGAGCAGCGCCACAAGTTCCAGAACTTTGTCGTCACCTACGTGGCCATGCTGGCCAAGCAGTCCACGAGGTGAGGGTGTGTGCAGGCAGGGAGGAGGCAGTGAAGGATAGAGGCTGAAGAAGAGAATGCTTGCTGTGGCACTAAAGGGGGGGTTGGAGGAAGGAGTAAAAACATCTTCAAAGCTGGGCTCTGGCACAGTGCTGTGAGTGGAAGTGAGGAGCAGAAAACCATTTACACACTTTCCTTCAGTGCCACTTCCTACTGCAGCAGCATGTCAGGGACATCAGAAATGGTGACAGCAAGGCAAAGATTGAATCTAGTGCCTGCCTTTGTGCTCAGCGTCTGTCTGATGTGGGGTCTGTTTGCTCCCATCTCACAAATTCAATTCCACTGACTCCAGCAGAGCTTCTGCTCTGTGTTCCTGCTCTAAATTTGGCCTCAGCTAGTCTGATGCAAGGAGTGAAACAGCCCTTAGTCAAGACATCAACCTGTGGGCAAAATGTGTTTCAGGAAATGCAGACATATTTCACCACCTGGTCTGCAGGGCTCATGTTGAAGAGAGCTTTGCTCTGTGCTTGTGGAAGAGAAAGAGTAAACCAGAGGTCAAAGAAAAAGGGTAGACCAGTATCCGGAGAGCTGGGGAAAGGCACTGCAGCTTTTCAGTCTCCAGCTCTCTACTGCTCTGAATCTCAATAGTTCCCAGAGTGAAGGGACACTGATCTTCAAAAGCAGAGCGAAATGCTGCCAGCTCTTGTTAGCCCTGAAAGCATCTGCAGTGTTCTCAGCAATGGGCTGGCACTGAGGCTGCAGCCAGTAGAAGCCAAAATGGAATTGGGGCTGAGGCTCAGATTCCCAGTTGTCTCCTATGATGCAGTGCTGTGGTACTCCTGCTTAAATTGTCTTGGATTACTTCCGCTCAGAGTCTGCTTCCAGAAGCAGAGGCTGCTAAATCATATGGTTCCTGATGAGCTCTAACTCTGCCTACATCCACTGGTTATTACCTTTGTGCTTAACATAAAAAGCAATGATTAGGATTCTAGATGGAATCAGCTTTGGAAGCTTCAGAAGCTGTTTGCTGACAGCAGGAAGTCTATTAGTGCCACAGACCCACCATACTCCGGAAGAATTCTAAAAATATTGGACCTGCTTTTATTTTTCTCCCTTCTTGTGTGTGAATTTCATCTCCAGCAGCAAGCTAGTCCAACCTGCTCTCACTGCTCCGAGCAGTTTATAGAGTTCGTGGGAGCAGTGATGTCATTTGGCCCCGGGGGAGATGATGTGCTTTGTTAAATCCCCTCACTCTGCTCCCTTTGCACTCAACTCTGCCTAATGTTCGTCCTTTCCACCTTCCCACCCTAGCAAAGTCCAGGTGCTGTATGGAGGGACGGATTTGTTTGACTATGAAGTGAGGAGGACATTCAACAACGACATGTTGCTGGCCTTCATCAGCAGTAGCTGCATAGCTGTCCTGGTTTACATCCTTACCTCCTGCTCAGGTAGGCTCAGAGCCCAGTGTGCCCCATCAGTGCCCCAGCAGGGCAGGTGGGAGGTGACTGTTCTCCCTGGGAGTGGCCATCACTGGTGTTTTTTCCATCTTGCTTTCCTCCTGCAGTGTTCCTGTCATTCTTTGGCATCGCCAGTATTGGACTGAGCTGTCTGGTGGCTCTGTTCCTGTACCACGTCGTTTTTGGGATCCAGTACTTGGGCATACTCAATGGTGTGGCTGCCTTTGTCATTGTGGGGATTGGTAAGCATGTTCTTGTTCAGATCTACCTGCGCTGCCTTGCCATAACTTCTGCATGCAGAAGAGAGGAAGGTATTGGAGACAAATGTAGATCAAATTTTCAAGCCTGTTGCCTCCATTATCTGTAAGTGGGGGATCTTCAGATCAGAAGCTCAGGGGAAATGAGGATCTCAGCACGTGTCCCTGTAGCATGAGCAAAGTACCAAACTCTCCCTCCTTTCTTTTCCCTAGGGGTTGATGATGTCTTTGTGTTCATCAACACCTACCGCCAAGCCACCCACCTCAAAGACCTGCGGCTGCGCATGATCCACACAATCCAGACAGCAGGGAAGGCCACCTTCTTCACTTCCCTGACCACAGCTGCAGCTTATGCTGCCAACATCTTCTCTCAGGTATGCTGCAGCTGTGGGACTGGGGGCTTTCTATTCCTGTCACAGGCCCTAAAAAAGAAGGAAGCTTCCAGGCTCTGACTCAGCTTCGTACCAAGTTTGCTGACTATGACTAAGATCAGCATGAGCTATTTTCAGGTTCCTCCAGATATCTTTTTGTCTCTCTGCATCTCCCTCCCTGATCCCAATTCTCTGTTCTCTTCATGTAGATCCCAGCTGTGCATGACTTTGGACTCTTCATGTCGCTGATTGTGTCCTGCTGCTGGGTGGCTGTGCTCTTTACCATGCCAGCTGCTCTTGGAATATGGACTCTTTATGTGTCCCCACTAGAGAGCTCCTGCCAAACCAGGTGAGCCCTGAGTTTTGTGAGTGGGAAGTTGTTGGGGAGCACATGATCAAGACAGCATGCAAATCCTTACCCAATCCTGTCATTCTCATTCTCCTTGACTTCCCCATTCGCTGATAATCTCTATAACATAAAAGAAGTTCAACCCTTAAAGATGAGAACAAAAATTAAAGGATCAGGTCCCACTTTCATTTCCCTTGGGGTAAGCACACATGCCACTTCAGGAGCAGACTCAGCAATGTCAGTCATTTCTCTTTCTTGAATCTCATGGAGAATGGGAGCCATCTGTGTCCTCAGAGCAGAGCCTCATCCCTGAGCTGTGGACGCACAAGCCCAGCATGGCAGGCAGACCAGAGTTGCTCTTGCCTGCGAGCACAAGCAGTGCATGCAGATTCCTGTTTGGAAGTCAGCACGTTTCCCTTCCCTTGCTCTTTAGCAGTGCAGATGACCTGGCCTGATTTAATTCATTAGCAGGGAGATGAACTGCTGAAATTTCCGTCACTCGGCACCCAGCGTGTGTGGCTCAGCTCTGTTTATTCAGCCCTGACTGCTGCTGCTTTGCCATAGCAGCTCAGCCCCTGACCTCTTAGCACTTAGCAATGGAAATAGAACACAGCATTGCCTCTTGTTGCCTTTCCAAGTAATTGGAGCAGGCTGCTGCTGTTTTCCTTCTTGCTGAAGGAGACCAGTGGTAACTGTTTGCAGGGTACCTGACTCAAAGCTCACGCCTTTGCGTCCTTCCCTTTCCCAACCCAGCTGCAGTCAGAAGTGCACCAAGAAGAGTGCTTTGCACCTGGCTGAGGATCTCTTCATTGCCTCAGAGGGCACCTCCAGAGCAGGCCGAGAGACGCTGCCCTACCTCGATGATGACATCCCACTGCTCAGCGTGGAGGAGGAGCCTGGTACGTGCCTGTTGCGTAGTGCCATCAGGGTGACCACGCTGACCTTTTTGTGCTGGAGCTTTTCTGGATTGTTCCTCAGTTTCCTTACTTTTAAGCAGGAAGTAGTGCCGTCACAGAAGGTTGTAGGTCTGCACTCTCTTGTGGCTGCAAGCTGCCTTGAGATCTGCAGCAGCTGTGGATGCATGGCTTGCTCACTGCTTTGCTAAACCTCTTGGGTCTAACACGAATTGTATTTTCTGTCTGGAATTACTAATTGCCAAATGGATGTAGCCATGAAACGTCTAATCCCTAGCACCAGGACAGCTCACCTTCAAGTACAGGATATTTTCCCCTCTTCCCTACTGCCCAGAGCATTGCATTTGAGAAGCAAGCAAAGAATGATATTCTCAGGCATCACCTCCTCAGAGCACCTTCTCCCTATGGCACAGAAAGGGCATCACTTGTTAGCAGGAGATGTTCCTTCTAGCTCTGATTGAAGATAAAGGTGCTTACAGGATCACGCTCTCTTAAAACTCGTTAGGATCTCTTCCTTTTAAAACCCGTGATGGAAGTGGTGTGGGCAGTGAGCAGCTTTCACACCTAGCAGCAAGCTGGAACTGGAGCCCATCAGTCCCATGGCGGTGCACAGACCCTCTCCCTGTAGATCTGAACTGTGCTTTGGCTCTGCATGGCAAGAGCTGTCTCCTTAGTATGCCAGGGACACGTGCAATGGTAATGTATGGAAATCACCCCTTCTGAGCAAACAGCTGAATGCTTCCCTCCAGGGCCCCTGGGCATCAGGTTACTCATGAAGTAACAGAGCAGCTTGCTGGTGACCAGGCATGGTTTGTGTGTCAGCTGTGCAGCACAGCAGGCAGTCCTTGACCCCCTTACAGCAAATGAGTGTTTGTCACCTGCAGGGAAGGGGCAGTTCCTCAGGCATCCCTCAGCTGGAATGGAGGGATTGTGCAGGAGCCTGGCTCTGCAGTCAGGCAGAGGTGAGCTGTGTGTAATCAGCTCCAAGATATACTCAGTAGAATAGGGGGACAAACTCTGCTTGAGTTCACAGAGAGAAGCTCACAGTGTCCCTGTAGCCACATGCACAGTGTTAGTGGGATCTGGCAGAGGAAGAGCAGCCTGAAGCATGGCTTTCGAATGAGCTGTGCATTAGTAGTGTAGTTGTCACATGGCAATGACTTGCCAAAGATGTTTCCAATGACATCCTGGGCGAGTCTCTGCCTGTGTCTCATCCCATCACCTTAGCACTGGGTCATACAGCTCATCACAGAAGGAGATGTTGTGAAAGTGAGCAGGAAGCAATGAGAAACATTCATGACACTGACACGTGCCTTTAATTTCTCTCTCTTTCTAGTCTCCCTGGAAATGGGGGATGTTCCCTTGGTATCTGTGATGCCAGAAAATCTGCAGCTGCCTGTGGAGAAGAGCAACCGAGGTCACCTGATAGCTCATCTCCAGGAGCTTCTGGAGCACTGGGTGCTGTGGTCTGCAGTGAAGAGCAGATGGGTGATTGTGGGTAAGGAGGAAAGGAAATTATTCCATCCTCCTGGGTTTTAGAGGGTTTGACAGCATCACAGGCAGTATCTGAGTTGTGATTATTAGTGACAAGAGATTGAGAAAGAAGGCATAATGGATAGTTTCTAACACAGTTGATGAGTGTCACCATAACAGATAGTCCCTAAGGGAACTGCATGAGGAACTTGGAGACTTCTCCATCCCTCTCCTTTCACTCAGATCTGAAATGGCAGGTCCCCGTGGGGTTATCCAAGCACAAGGCTCAATACAAGAAATCTCAGCTGCTGATGTCAGCAGTGCTGTTCCCTTCTCCTCCTTCCTCCATGTCCCTGCTAACGATATCATAAGAGGAGGATTTGTGCAGGGTCTCCCATGCACTTATCTGGGCTTTTCTTTGCAGGGCTCTTTCTCCTCGTTTTGCTCCTGTCCATTTTCTTTGCCAGCCGCCTCCGCCCAGCTAGCCGTGCTCCAGTCCTGTTCCGGCCAGACACCAACATCCAGGTGCTGCTAGACCTGAAATACAACCTGAGTGCCGAAGGCATCTCCTGCATTACCTGCTCAGGTGAGAGTGCTGATCTCCAGGCTGCAGACCCTAGGCTGGGGGAGCTGGAACGTGAAAGAGAGAGCTGTGTTTTTCGTGGCTCATTGGATACTGAATGGATCCTGTTGAAGGGAGGTGCATAGTCTGAGTAGGATGGTGGTGTTGCCTGTAGGAGTTGAGCATATTGAAAAGCTGCTTTAGCAGTTTTTCTGCTAGAGCAAATAGCATTCAAGTCGAGCAAAACCAACTACTTTTACTCATAAGGGTCTGTGCCAGTGACCAGTCTGAGGTCTGTGGCTCTGTGTTCCCTGGTTTGGATTTGATATTCAATAGCAAAGTATGTGATGTGTTACCTGTTCAACTGAGTAGCATGCACAGTGATCATAGAATCATTAAGGTCGGAAAAGACTACCAAGATAATCTAGTCCAACCATCAATCTATGGCCACCATGCCTACCATGGTAGGTATCTTGCTGTGTCATTCACTGTTTCCTCCCTGAGTAACCTTGTTGGACAGGTTTGTTTCAGGAAAAGCCCCACAGTTTGCAGAACAACTTCCGAACATCCTTGGAGAAAAAGAAGAGAGGCTCTGGCTCACCCTGGGGAAGTAAAGGGAGCATAACTGATACAGGGCAGCAAGGTAAGCAGGGCATGGGGACAGATTTTTTGGCCACATTTGTTTTAAAAAAAGAAGAAAAAAAATGATACAACCTTTGAATAACTGATACGGAATAATTTTCTTCTGACACATCCCTGCTGAGCCCTGGCTTGGTGCTGGATGTATAGGGCATCATTACCATGCCCCTTCCCCTCAATACCTACTGTTCTTCAGTACAAGATCTTACAGTCCAGGTGGCAGAACAGTCTAGTGACAAATCCCAGTGGTCTGCCTAGTATGAGCACAGGGCTGGGAGCTCAGACCTTTTGCGTCCCTGTCCTGTGTCACAGCCTTGCTGGCAGGCCACAAAGGTAGTAAATTCAGTTTGCTTTGCAGGGGATTTTGAGCATAAAAGAGTTACTGGGCCAGGTCCTGAGCTGACATGAATCAATAAGCCATCAGGAATTACTGCAGCTCAGGATATGTTTGTGAAAGCTTTTGAAAGGTGTGCTGTGCTGCTAGAAGGCAGAGGCTGTGCCTGCTGCCCCAGAGGAGACAACAGACCAGAAGAAAACCTCTTCCACTGCTGCCCACGTCTGTAAGATTTGCTGAATGAGCAGTACCACAAGCCCTCATGCCCTCTCTCTGTTTTCTGCAGATCTGCAGGGGACTGTGTATATCTCCAAGTCCAGAAGCAAAGGAAGGCCAGCCATCTACAGATTCTCTCTCAATGCCAGCATCCCTGCTCCCTGGCAGATGGTGTCACCGGGAGATGGAGAGGTGCCTTCATTCCAGGTGAGTCAGTCCAGGGATGGTGGACCCCTCTGTCAAGAGTGCAGCACTCAGGTGAGCACAAGAGCCTCCTGTCACTCCACAGGGCCCTGGGTAGCTCAGGGTGAAGGGGGTTGCAGTAAGGGAGCTAGCACAGAGGGCCTTGCTAGAGGGGATGCCTTGCACTGCCCCAGTATTGGTCTGTTGCAGTTGCAGTGTGATTGTCAGCAATGAGAGCAGGAATGTGGGTGTCTGTGGGGATCAGATGAGTTCTGGCATCATCAGCTGAGCTCAATTTATAGAAACTGTAATGAGACAGCTGCATTCCCACTGCCTCCTTCTGTCCGTGCACAGACAGCTGGTGAGCAGGCAACACTGCTTGTGCACGTGTTGGGCATGGACACCCCCAGCAGAATTCTCTTGCATTTCTCCCTCATCCTGAACAGAGCAGCCACCATCCAGCTCGGGCACAAAGAATGGGGGTGGCAAGGGGTTCCATCACACCCACGATGGGAAGGAGGCAGGCTGGGGACTGGCTGGGTTTGTTCCTACAGTGCTCATTCTGTATGGTTGTGCCAGTGCCCTGGGAGGAGGGGAGTGTGTGATGCTAACATATGACAGGCTGCAACCTTGTGGAGTTAAGTGTCTGTTTTCATTAATCCATTGCTTAGGTGTATAGAGTGCCTTTCGGTAACTTCACCAGGAAGCTGACAGCTTGTGTGTCCACAGTAGGGCTGCTTAAGCAGACGAGCCCCAGGAAGTGGATGATGACTACCTTGTCCTGTGATAGCAAGAGAGGCTGGAAGTTCGACTTCAGTTTCTACGTGGCCGCCAAGGAGCAGCAGCGAACACGGTAACCCTCCAAAGCCCACATGGCCAGGCAGCAAGCAGTGCACCTGAATGCTTGAAACACAATGCCTCGTGTCCAGTGCCAGTCCTGCTCTCAGCTGAACGTCCCTGGCCTTAGGCCTCTTTGCTGCACATATGCCCCACTTTGTCAAGTTATTTTGCAGCCTCGCAACACCATTAGCACTTGTCACAGGCTTGCCAGATGCAGGATTGTCACTGTGGGCCTCGTTGTGTGTCAAAAAGAAGTTGCTGATTTTTGTGTTGCCCTTACCCAGCTGAAGCCTTGGGCTGAGCAGGCAGCACACAGAGCACAAAGGCTAGGGAGCCAAGTCTCGAGCCATGCAGTTTTTCCCTTCCCTCTGTCCTTGAGAACGTCTGTTTCCATGTAGTGCTGTGGAGATCATCCATACTACCTGTGCCCTACCATAACAAACTCTTTTTCCTGCACAGGAAGCTGTATTTTGCCCAATCACACAAGCCTCCTTACCATGGCCGAGTGTGTGTGGCACCTCCTGGTTGTCTCCTCAGCTCCAGCCCAGATGGACCCACCAAAGGCATCCTTTATGTTCCCAGTGAGAAAGGTGAGCTAGTGAGGACCCGTTCAGCCATGCCTTGTTGCTGGCGATGCTTGAGAGTCAGCTGGGTTTTTGCCTTCAGGTGTAACCTTCCTTTCTTCTGCATTTGATAGCAGCACCCAAAGCAAGGCTCTCGGCGACTTCTGGGTTTAATCCTTGCATGAACACGGGCTGCGGGAAGCCAGCAGTGCGACCACTGGTGGACACGGGAGCCATGGTGTTCGTCGTCTTTGGCATCCGAGGGGTGAATCGTACCAAGCACTCGGACAACCACGTCATCGCAGACATGGTACACGAATGCTGAACGGCCAGCTGGGACTGAGGAGTGAAGGAAGGGTCTCCCTGGATGTATTTAGTTATTCCCTGCAGCAGTCAGGACAGATGGAGGTGGCTGGCTGTGATGAGCCAGAAGCACGCTCTGTATAGAACATTCCCAAACAATGGGGATGAAGAAGCCCTTTCCTAAAACTGCTTCAGACTTTTCAGAAAATCCCTTTTGGAGTGCAGTACCTAACCTTCTAATTTTAAGTCTAAATCTGGCTTGCCTGAGAATTTTAGAAGCAAACCCATCTTGAGCTCGGTGTGGAAATGTCACTGTAAACTCAAGATCCAGGCAACTGATATTTTTCTGTAATTGTTTATTTTGTTATGAGATTGTAACGTGGAAAAAATACAAAGCACTCTAGAGAAAGTTTCCTAAAAGTGATGTTTTCAGAAGCAGTTTATCCCCCTGGTCAGGTACTTTGAAATATTCACAGCCTTTCACTAGCAGAATTATGCTTAGCTGTGGCAGTTGCGGATGCATTTCAGCCTTTTGATTTGGGTTCTGTCCTTGTTTCCTCTGGAGGGAACAGCACCACACACAAGCTGTAGAGTGGACAGAAAGCTGGAATTGTGCAGTCTCCTTACTCAGATCACAGTGGTTTGGGGCACAGCCTGGTAGCCATATATTCATCAGTTCTTCTGTCACACTGTCTGATATATGTATCTATAATTTTTTAATGTAGTTTCTGGGTTGTCTGGTGAGGCAAAGATGTGAGGTTTGTTTACTGTAGAAGCTATGGTCTGAATAAGCAGATTGCAAGCTCTGTGCCCAAGTTCTGCCTTGTGCCAGTTGCAGTGTGCATGTCTCACGTGTGGTGCTTCTGTTGTTGTGTCTCCTTGTGAAAGGGCAGCGTTATCTACGATGACAGCTTCGACCTCTTCAAAGAGATTGGCAACCTGTGTCGCCTCTGCAAAGCCATCGCCAGCAACACCGAGCTTGTGAAGCCAGGAGGGGCTCAGTGCCTGCCCTCGGGTACGTGGGGTCCTTGGGAAGACCCTGGGTCCCTGGATGGACGCTGCTTCTCACCTTTCAGTCTGAGGATCATAGCTCTTAAGGGCTTCTAAACCTTCAGTTCCCAGCTTGATGAAGCGAGGCAAGGAAGCAAACATACCAGTCGGTGATAAATGCAGGCAGTGCAGAGAGCAGAGGTGTTTCTCAGCAGGCAGCTCTTTGAGCTGGCTGCAGCACAGCTTTGGCCCAGGTCACAGCTCCCACCTCCACGAGCCACTCACCCTATGCTTCCATTTGTTGTGCCAGTTTCTTCAAGGATGAGAAATACCCAGCAAGTAGGACAGCAGCGGCAGATGCCTGTTCTGCATCTCTGTTAGCAACAGTGCTGCTTGAGTTGTGATCATGTCCTGTTCAGTGCTGACAGCACTGACTGCCCTCTCAAGCTGAGAATTCTGATCCTGAGATCTGTAGTGCTTTTACAAGTTAGAGTTGCAAGGAGAATCAGCTGCTGACAAATGCAGCCTGCAGCTTCCTTGTTTTCTTCCCCTTTGTTCCCATGTGCTCCCTTTCCCTGTCCTGTCCTCCACTCCTTGCTCTTTCTTTCTCTCCAGGTTATAGCATCTCCTCCTTTCTGCAGATGTTGCACCCTGAGTGCAAGAACATCCCTGAGCCGAACCTGCTGCCTGGACAGCTCTCTCACGGGGCAGTGGGAGTGAAGGATGGGAAGGTGCAGTGGATCTCCATGGCATTTGAATCAGTGAGCATCACCATCTATCCTTGGGACACCTTCTTCTTGTGACTTCTAGGGGCTTAGCTCTGTTCTTTCTGCACTAGCCACTTTCATTTGCAGCCATAAATTAGTGCTTGCTGGTGTTTGTGCCTGGTTGCAGACAGATGCCTGCACTCACATGTTGCTAAGAAGTAGCTGCTTATGCCACCCTTTGCTCTTACCATGAGTTCAGGCAAAGAGCTGGTGGCTTTTTGCCCCTTTAAGTTCTGCCTGCTACTCCAGCTGTTTGTTCTACCTTTACCCTTGCATACACTGCATCAGGGAGCAGGACACAAGTGTAACATGTTCATCTTCTTACAGACAACCTACAAAGGGAAATCTTCTTTCCAGACGTATGCTGATTATCTGAAATGGGAGACATTCCTGCAGCAGCAACTCCAGCTCTTCCCAGAGGGTTCTGCTCTCCGTCATGGTTTCCAGACCTGTGAGCACTGGAAGCAGATCTTCATGGAGATTATAGGCAAGTGACTGTCCTGTTTCTCTCCCTGAGGAAGCCAAGTGCTCTGATGTACCTTCACAACACCCTTTGCTCCATTTTATGCCGTGTTGTATCTTCAGCCCCTTAGGACTGTGCACAGTCCTAAGATCTTCTTCCACTCCAAGCAGCACATACTGTCGAAATCCCTAAATAGAGTTCAGGGAAGTAGAGAAAGTGGGGAAATTTGCTTTGCTGCTGGGGAGTCCAGGGTTGCAGTTCCCCCTCACCCCAGCTGTCACCATCCCAGGCTCCAGTTAACTGGCTGTTTCTCTTCCAGGAGTGCAGAGTGCCCTGTATGGTCTCATCCTTTCGCTGGTTATTTGTGTGGCTGCAGTGGCAGTGTTCACCACTCACATCCTCCTCCTGCTGCCAGTGCTGCTCAGCATTTTAGGTAAAATTGCTGACCTTGGTGTGCCAGGCCTTCCCTTTCTCTGAGATTGGTGGGTTGTGCCACTGCTGAGTCTCTGATGATTCGAACTGAGTTGCTATTTCTCTCTGTAAATCCTTTTGGTTTCCTGGACTCAGTCCTGTTATGCTCAGGTGAACGGGAGAAACTCGACAACTGCATAGGAACCTCATTGGGAAAACAGATTTGTGTATCTAATTCCCTGTGTGCATTATCTACACAATCCCTTCTATTTGTTTAAATAAGGGGTTTAGCTACACAAATGCCATCCCTGCCTGTTATGTATAATAATGTGATTAAGTCCCACATGCCCTGAATAGCAATTGCACTGCTTCCCAAGGATCAGCACCATGGCTGCTGTTTCCAAGCAGTGGGAGATTTTAAAAGCTGAATATTTGAGTGTTTCTGTTAGTATTTGAAGCAAATTTCTAAATAGCTCCCTCTCCTTGGCTGGTGATTTGACGATATTATGGACTAAGTGTGTTGCTTAACTTCCCGGTTTCAAAATCAAATCTATCATTTTAAAACCACTTACTCTCCCACACATGACTCACAAACAAACAGCACTCATGCCTTTAAGAAAACCTTGTGCATGTGCTCAGGCTGTGAGTAAACTCCAGCAAGCAAAACATAGGGCCCTCTTCCATCTAGTGCACGTATGCACGTTTGCTTGTGTTGAATTCATTAGACTGGTTGGTATCAGTCTGTCATTTTGCCTGATGTTTCAGTGAGGTGCTTCGCTATCCCCAGCAGGTCTGAGTGCATTATTGGATGGCAGGAAGGTGAGGGAAGCATTCGCCTTTGTGGGCAGGAGGGAGGATGTAAAGCATTCAGCCTGGCTGGCATACAGAGCTCAGAGGCATGATCTCAAAATCCCCTGAGACTGAGCTGTAACAGGAAGGCTGAGCAGCACTCCTTGAGTCCCCTAAACTTGCCTAACATGAGCTTCTTCATGCAGGTGTGGTCTGCCTGGTGGTGACCATCATGTACTGGTCTGGCTGGGAAATGGGAGCTGTGGAAGCCATTTCTCTGTCCATCCTCGTTGGCTCTTCTGTCGATTACTGCGTGCACTTGGTGGAGGGCTACCTGCTGGCAGGGGAAAACCTGCCGCTGCACCACGCAGAGGTGAGCTCTTTTCCTCCTAAAGCTTTGCACGCACTCCCCTCGTGCCTTTGGTATCACCCAGCTGTGATGCAGGGTGTAAGATGTGCTGGGCAAAATGGAATGCCTCCTGCCATCCTCACAACGTGCCTGGGTAACTTTTCCAGCTGATGTGAGCTGATGTACCTGGAGTCAGTAAAACCCAGCTGAGCATCCAACCTGCATTCTTGTCCCTCTCTCAACGGCCACTGGACACACCTGTGTCCAAAGCAATGCTTTTTCATGCCCCACTAAGGACAGCGAGAGCCTTAGAGTAGCCCTAAACTCATCCTGTAACTTCTGAAAATCAGACTGGCTTGTGACTTGCCCCCTCTCGCCCTGCTAACATCTTTCCTTCTTCGGGAAGATGGGCATCACAAAAGCTTGGGGATCTCTGTTCCCTGGTATACCATCTGTTTGCAGTCCACCCGCCTAATGTGGCTGAAAGAAGGCACTGGTGGAGGCACAAAATCCAGCACTTAGTCTCTGCTGGATTTTAACCTCATGGCTATTTGCCTGGTGTGCTCAGAGACTGCAGAAACAGCAAGAAGTACACTCACACAGCGTCTGTGTCCCAGACCAGGACTCCTTGAGCTAAGCCACCCTCTCAGAGCATAAAGCATTTCTGCAGCCCTGTGTGCTTTGTCTCTGCCCCCCGTGACACTGCTGTCCCTTCCGCCAGGACCCCACAGCCTGCCGCCAGTGGAGGACGATTGAAGCTATCCGTCACGTGGGCGTAGCAATTGTCTCGAGTGCTGTCACCACCGTGATTGCCACCGTCCCGCTCTTCTTCTGCATCATTGCCCCTTTCGCCAAGTTTGGGAAGATCGTGGCCCTCAACACGGGAGTCTCCATCCTGTACACACTGACTGTGAGCACAGCCCTGCTGAGCATCATGGGGCCCGGCACCTTCACCCGGAGCAGGACTTCCTGCCTCAAGGCTGTGGCAGGGGTGCTTCTCGCTGGCCTGCTGGGTCTATGCATCTGCCTTGCCCTGCTAAAGGGTGGATTTAAGATCCCTCTCCCTAATGGGACAGCCCTGTAGACCTCACACCGAGAGCCACACGATCTGTCCTCTTGCTCCCTTTTCTTTTTTTCTTTCTTTTTTTTTTTAAAGGATATTTTTTGTAAGAAAAAAAAAGAGGAAAAAAAATCCTGTTTTTTCCAGAAGTTTTTCAACTCCAGATGCACTTTATTTTCTAATGGGTTTTGCTCTAAACTTGTATTTATTTCAGAAGTGATGGATGGATGACGGACAGTGAGGGCTGCCCAGGGAATTCCTCAGCCCATGAGTAGGAGGGGAGAAGGTGCTCTTCTCTCAATTTTATTTCTGCTTTTCTTTTTTTAAATGAACAGAGCTTTCTGGAACCACAAAGGTAAAGAAGTCAGGTAGGCCGTCTGACCCCTTTCAAACTGCTTCCTTTCTGTCCTTGCCATGGCCAGGGTCAGCATTGTGACGATGGCTTTAGAGGTGATGTCCTGTCCCATAACAGGGCTGTGCATCAACCCTGAGCCTTGCAAATGGAAGTGAGGCCTGGGGAATAGCATTGCTTTGCTATGCCCTGTGCTCAGCTGCAAACTCACTGCACAGGATGCATTTCCCAGCTAACTCTTACTGGTGTGGTTGTGAAATTAAAATGAGAGATTTTGGGGCAGCACCACCTGCTGGGACCTGCTTTCATTGTTAGCGAGGAATGCGAGGACATGTGGCTCTTTCTTTCATAAAGGACGCCGGTCCTCTCACTGGGATCCCTTGTGTCTCTGAACAGTCATCAGAACACTGTTGGTGCCTACAGGGCCCTGTCCTCCTCTCCTTCTTGCCAAGGTAGCAGTGGTGTCCTGTCCCAGCTCCCGCTCTGTGACTTCACCAATCTACCTCTGCTCTTCATGGCAGAGAGAGAACTGAAGGCCTTCAGCTCTGTACAAAGATTTTTGCTCCAGGACCTGGAATCCAGCACTTAGCCTGAGGATAAACTAACCCCTGTAGCAAGGTAGAGCCCATAGCTGGCAGCATGCATGGATAAACAGTGGGGCATTCTCTGTGGCAGCTCAGAGACCCTGCTGTGCAGATATGAAGGCAGCAGAGCTTCAGCCTGAGGCTGCTGCCTGCTCAAAGCAGATGGTTTATATTAAAGTAAAATGAAATTGCAAACTGGTGCCATTAACAAGTACATTTTAAGCATCACTGATTCCATCATATTCTTAAAATTGAAATAACTAAGTGTGTGCATTGATATGCAGCACATCTGGTCCTTGGCAGAAGGGGAGGGGTCAGGCCCACTGGGAGATGCATTAAACATTATTTACAGGGATGCCAACAGAAAGAGGTGGCTGGAAAGCAGCCCGACTCCTCATTTGTTTGCAGATACCATGTCCCCGATGGCTTTGCATTCTCTGTCTGGATTGACCCCCTTTTTAAAATGGAAATGCCAGGAAGCTGGCCCCTGGTGCCAGCCACATTCTGGGGACTGTGCTGCTGAGACAGACCAGCAGCTGCTGCTGCTTGGCTCACTATATCCCTGGTTTCATCCCTGCCAGTCTCTTACATCTTCACATCGTGTTGTTCCTCTGAAACAGGATCAAACATTTGTTCCTAAACTAGGTTCCCCAAGGCATCAGCTGGAGAGAAGGGATTGAGGACAGGAGTCTCCTTGGGCTTTGTTGATGCCAGGAGAAATCTAGAGCAATCCATGAGGGTGGTGAAAGCATGAGCAAACAGGACCTGGTTTTCTTCCTCACCATCACTATGGCACAGCTGAGTTACCCTTTTCTGCAGGATTTACTGTTCCTTGACCCCTGTCTCTGCTCTGCCCAGCTCCTACAGAATGAACCCTGATGAATAAATGGTTCTGGGAAGGATTTTCAACCTTCCTAAACCTGTGGTTCTTTGAGAGCTGCTATGCAAGGCTCAGCCTCACTGATCTGCAAGCCCTGCTTTCCCTGATGTCTGATCTCCAGATTTAATTACTAGTGGAGCCCTGAGCACTTGTAAATGGCAGCAAGCACAGAGGGCAGCGTGCTGATGACATACAGCGATCTACATGGGTGTTGTGGGGCAGAGTGCAGGAGCCCTGGTGCTGCTGCCAAGGATGCTCTGACTGGAAGCTTGACCCATATTCACCTATTGCTTCAACCTTCTTGGAGTGATTAAAGCTGATGGTTATTTCCAGGTCACCAGACAAGAGAGGAAGGTGCTGAGTTAAGCCTTGCAGCATGTCCCTTCTGTGAGCACGGAGAAGCACTGAAAGATCTTTAAGGTGAGGCATAGATCTGCTTTAATCCTGCAAAACTTAACACGCATTCATGCCCCAGGTATCCCACAGTTTTACTCACTATAAAGAGGCTAATATAAGCTCCTCACTTCCAGAGTGATGCTGGGCACACCATGCTGGGACCAGTCCCTCAGCCATTCTCAGAAAGCAAAGATTAGTTTCAAAGTAGTGGAAAAGCTTTTGTGCCTCTGGGTTCTGATTTAGCAGTGTCTGATCTCAGACAAAAATAACAGCATTCTTAGCACCCAACAGGTTCTGTCCCATTTTCTGGAGCAGGAAGGGGGAAGGACAGACTGCCAATCTTTCTCATCCTCTCTGGCTAGTCAGAGCAGTAGGGCAGGCTGATATGAGCAGGAACATCACCTTCTCCATGTTTGCCCAAGTGGCTCTGGGAACACGCTAGAAAAGCAATGGCTGGAGTGATTCAGGAAGGAAAAGAAAAGACTAAGGTAAGTATAGCAGATGATTTGCAAAGGCATACTGAGGAGATGGTGTCCCTCCAGCAGGAAGCTGAGGCAGAGTTAGGATTTGGAGCTCACTCCAAGTTATAGTAGAATAGCTAGGAGATGATCCCAGATTATGCTTTCCAGTGCAGGTGCCCGCTGGACATTGATAAGCTGAAAATTTGATGGTCACAACACTTGGGTTTTAGATGTAGAAGCACAGAATATCCTGCAGAGTGTTGCAGAGTGAAGGAGAAACAGAAGTGGAGCCCAGCCTTCCCCAGCATACTTGCAACACTGTCTTGGTGGAGACAGTAAATCAGTGGCAGATGCATACATCCATCTCCCTGGCATTAGAAAATATTCATAAAATTATAGGGGTAAGAAAATGGATGGGTTTATCTGAGCAAGCATGAAGGTGGGGCTGACAGCCCTGCTGGGAATCAGTGCTCTGAGGCAGATGCTTGTAGCAATAAAAAGCAAAGGCTCACCTGTCTAGCGCTGTTCAGGAGCAGATGCTTGCCCTAAATTAATTCCTCCCAAATCTCTACCCATCTTCTTTCTCTGATGCCCAGAGCATCTCTTGGGCCCTGTCACCTTGCTGTGCAAGGTTCCGCCTTCTCAGTGGTACCTCCTTTGCCTAAGATGCTCACAGATGCTGAACTAAGGCATGCTGGAGACTTTCTCAGAATTTCTCAGGCAGGGGAAGCTAAGGTGCTAAAATTCTTCATATAAAGCTGCCAGTTTCAGTGTTCTTAAATAGTTGAACACATTGTCATGGAAATATTTCATCCTGGCTTTACTTGCGAGAGAACGCACTGTTTTTCCATTTCAAAACAATCTTATTGCTGCAGTTAAAAAGAAACATACATGGGTTCTCAGTTACAGCACACTGCAATTAAATATTTGTTATCTGCCATTCCTCTTTTTTTTTTTTTTTTTTTTTTTTTTGGTAAGTTCTGTTTTGAAGGATTCCTTCTGAGAAGTTAACGTTTCAGGATGGAAACTGTAATCTCCTAGAGCTGATCATCTAGAGCTGATCCTGTCCTGACAAGAAGCCCTCAGTAGTTACAGGAGGGCATTGATTCCTGTTTGCCAAAGCAGAGATATGTACAGAGCTGCTGCCTTTAGAATTGCTGCTGCTTGAGTTCAAGGTTCCCCACAGACAATGGTGAGAGTAGGACTCACAACAGCTTTGGAGCAAAGAGGAACAGAGCTGATGTGCTTTGCAAAGATCAGTGTCAGAGGAAGAAATAGACCCAGGTCTCCTCACTCCATTTCTTTGCTTTTGTTGCAGTAGTTCTTGAGGCGCTGGGTTCATGCAGGGCCTGTACAGGCAATGGAGTCATTAGGGCTGGCCACCAATCTTGGTGGTTTCAAAGGCTGCAGATAGTGGAAAGGGATCAGTGACTGTTCTGGGCTGTGATCTCTGTCCCAAGCAAAGCCAGCCTGGAAATTATCCCCAAGGAGAAGGATATATGACATGCTTACAGAGCTGTTTGCACACTGTTTTGGCAATCTGGCTGCAGGGGTCTCCTGAGACCCCTGACTTTGTCACCACTGGAACAAACTGGGATGTTGCTTTTATGTCACTGCACCTCATTTTGGCTTGTGCTGCATTGAATTTTCTTACCAGAGTGGCTTGCCCTCTTGGAAAATTATGAAAGGCCACGTAAATGTGTGCACACTGTCCAGCAGGAAAACTGTGCTGATTGATTTGCAGCCAGGCAGGGCAAGTCTCTTAGTAATTAGCAAAATCACTCCTCACCCCGGATAGCATGCAAGTCACAGTTCACAGGTTATCCTGTTTCAAAGCCCTTTACTAACTCCTCTTCCTCAGCTTCACACCCAGGTCCTGGAATTGGAAACTCTCACAGCACCCATTCATCAGAATGGAGGTGTGGGATGCGTCCTCCCCTTGGGGGCAGCGGGGGGGGTGATAGGAGGACTGGAGGCAGAGCAGCAGGCAGGAAGGTTTGCAGGGAAGAGAGCAAAGAAGAGGGATGATGGGGGAGGGGGGGCAGGAGCACCTCAAAGTGCTGCCGCTTCGCCACGTGCCTGCAGACCTTCGCATCGGTTCTCAGAGCGATGTAGCACAATTCGCAATGTAACGTCCACGTGTTACTTTTTGTAAGTCGTCTCCTACTCTCCCTATTTTCAATGTTCCTTGATTTTTGGAGACTGTTGTAAATAAAAGATTTTGACACTGGCTCGTTTGGCTCCCTCACACCACACCACGTTACAGGTAGGGCAAGGCGATGCTCCAGCTTCACACAGGGCTGGAGGAGGACTGGCTCAGGTGAGGGCTTCATCCATGTTTTCTGGGGCTCTTTTACTCCTTTGTTCCACACAGTGCTGCTGCCAGCACATGGAGATTGTTCCCCCGCGAGAACGGGATTCAGCAGCTCCTGTAGCACTGCAGTTCCCCAATGCCCGGCATGGACTGGGAGGGTGTCCTATGGGGATGGTCAGTGTGGAGGAGGCTCAGCAGAGACCTCAACACTACAACTCCAGAAAGGAGGTTGCGGTGAAGCGCAGTTGGTCTCCGCTCCCAGTGATAGGTCCAGAGCTAATGGCTTCAAGTTGCACTAGGGGAGCTTCAGGTTGGATAGTAGGAACAATTTGTTCTCAGGAGCGGTGATGCAGCGGAGCGGGCTGCCCAGGGAGCCGGTGAGCTCAGCGCCCCCGGCCGCGCTGTAGTCCTTAAAGATGTAGCGCTGAGGGGTGGCCGTTACTGCCGCCAGGGGGCGGGAAAAGCGGGGGCGGGAACAAGCGCGGACGCAGCGCTGAGGGGAGGCGGGACGGGACTGAGGGCTGCGCTCCCGCCTGCCAACGTTTTGTCACAAGAGCGCCTCAGTGGCGTCAGCAGAGCTGCGGCCCGCGGTGCTCCTCTGTGCATTCAGCTTTGATCTGCTTCCCCTCAAGGTCTGAGCGTGAGGTGAGGCAGTGCCAGGCTCCCGTTTGTTGCAAGAGGTGAAGCGAACCCAGAGCAGTAGGTGTGCGGTGTGTTGTGTTTCCAAGAGCTGGCCCACCCTATTTCTTATGTATATTTTTTCCCCTCAAGTCAAACATCGCCCCAAGAGCTCAGCACGAAAGCATGCCTCATAGCATGCAGCAAAGAGATGAAAGGCCAGAGGGCAGCCCCTCTGTAGGTTTTTTGGGAGGAGAAAAGCAAAATCTTAGGGTTGGGGTTGGAGAAGGCTGCCAAAGATCTGGGTTTCAAACCCAAATCTGAAGCACAGAAGCCCCTCTGCGAGGTGGAGGTGTGTGCACTTCAGGCTGAAAGACAGCAGCTGGGGAACTGCACCACGAACAACTGCTCACAATGGGATGGGCAGACAGTGGAAATGACCTCTGCCTTCTAAGTGAAAGGCTGATTCTGGAAGATGCGGTTATGAAGTAATAATAAGGGTTGCTAAGTGGTAAAGAAGGCCTGGAGGAGGTATGGGTACCACTACACCTGTGATTTTGAGTAGCCAAGAGGGGATGTGGTGGTTGTGAAGGTTGTGGTGCCTGTAGTGGCCCTACAGCACGTAGGCAGGGAGCTGAGTCACGTCTTCTTCCATATCTGTCTGGCAGCCTCAAAGCACCCAGAGCAGAAGTAGGTGTGAGGGCATCCCATCACAGCAGGGGTGAGCTGAAACTTGGTGCTGAGTATTGTGGCTCAATTCTTTTTTGCAGAAAGGCAGCTCTCACTGCTCCATTTTAACACTTGTTAGCTCAAGTTCAGTGTTAGATTCCTGTTAGCTACAGGTGTGGGTGCTGATATCTCATTAGCCACCACCAAAGAGCTCTGCAGCTTTGTCAGAGTGCTGCAGGTGGTGGCTGGTAGGTGATTAATAAGTTCCCCCCACACCCCAATGAGGTGGCAAGGGGCAATTTGCCTGACCCTGGGAAGTGCAGAGGGGGTGAGCTTTCAAAGCAGCTGTGTGAAAGTGTTCTTTCTTAAACTTGGGATCTCTTAGTGCTAAGTGAAAGTACAGGGTGACTGCAAGGGAAAGTTCCATGTCTTGCTTTAAGACTTTTAAGCAAAGACTTTCTAGCTGGGGGCTTATATCCTACTGAGCTTCCTGGGACTGTGCCATGGTGGATGTGAAGAGGCAGTGGGGATGCAGGTCCTTCCTTGTGAACCCACTCCCAACCTATTGGCTGGCTCCTGGGAGCCTTTCCCAAAGTGTCATGGCCTGGGCTTCCCTTGAGCTATTTGCAGACCGATAAAGGAAAATGAAGAAAAAAACAGGTAAGTGATAAAGCAATGTACAAGATAACACCTGAGCTTGGACCCAAGTTTGTTGTCTGCATTAAGCACATCTTGTCCAAAATGTTCCATGCTATGGGAGTGATGCAATTCATGAGCTGCCCCTTGTTGGTGTACAGGAGTATGGTGAGTTCACTGCTGCTCTGCTTTGCTTTAAGGAGTTTGTTTGATGGTCAGTACAACCTTGTCATGAGAGGCAAACTGTGGTTCATCTCCCTGAGTGTCACCTGGGCTTGTGGTAATCTCCTGAATGTAATGCAGCCTGAGTCTGCTAAAGGATCTGCTGCCTGTGGGTTTTTATTTCCAGCTCTTGATTTGGAGAGTGAAAAGTTCCTGGCCAGATAAAGTCCTTACTAACTGCAGGGCTGTGCAAGAGAAGGTAATGACATGGTGGTGCTTTCATCATTTTTGTGCCTTTATCTGCTTCTGCCTTTAGGTCCTAGGATGGGGTGACACTGTGCTGCTGCAGTTGAAATAGAGGTCTGATCAAGCAGTGTGAAAATAGTAGTGGCTTTTTCTCTTCTGCCGTTGAGCTAGCTCTGATATTACTGATGGACCACAGTGCTCCCTCTATATACTCTATGGAGTGCTCCTGAGGACAGTTTGTCAGGCTGGCTGCAGAGATTGGAGAGCTGGTGATTTTTTTTATATCCTTTTTTTTTTTTTTAATCCTTGCAGCCTTCCTGAAGGATTTAGTTCCTTAGAGTCAGAGGTGTAAATGTACGGGAGGCCTGTCCCTGCTTCTAGCATTCATGTACCTCTCAAAGGAGTTGTTATAGAGGAGTTGAAGGGTATACTCAGGCTATTGTGAGTGTTTCCAATGACAGTGATGATAAATCATGGTATCTTGCCAGTGCTTTGTCTGTACATCTTTAAGCTTTTTTTTTTTCTGCCTCAGAAATGGAAGTGACTCTGTGTCTAACGTGTCGAGGCTGTGACCTCAGTGAAATCCCCTGATGGCTGCTGCCACAATGTACTCTGCATCACCTAGAGCTGCTCTGCAAAGACACTGTCTTCACTGTACCAGATGTCATGCAGCCAGAGTGATGGCACCATGTGAGCAGGCAGCCTTGCAGTGCCCCAGGGTGCCTGCTTCTGTCTGGGGATATAGGAAGGCTGCAGGCTCCTTGGGGCATAGGTTAGGCTGACTGCAGTTGAGTTTGTAGAGCAAAAGAAAGCCCGCTCTGAGCTGCCTCAATATGTGCTTGGGAATCTGCTGTGGTGAGAGGTCATCTCTGGCCCCCTGGTGTGCTGTTACCAACTACCTGCTTTAACGGCCTTTGGTTTTTTGGAGCTTTAAAGCTGACTGTGCGGTGGGTAATATACTAAAGATAGGAGCATGCCTCCAATTCTGGAAAGCATGGCAGGCACAAGATCAAAGACCTAGCTAAGCATTTCATTCTGTTCTACCCGAGGTTAGCATCGTAAGTTCCTGGAGAAGTCTGCCAGTGCTGTCTGGAAAGCTTTCTCTCTGCTGTCTGATCATCTGGGGCTGTTTCTGATAAAGGTGATTGCAGAAAAGCAGATACAGCTCCTTCCAGATGCACGGAGACACTTAAGTTCCTCCTTCAGCACTGACCTCATTCCTGTTGGGCTGAGAGCAGCTGGCTCAGTACCAAATGCTTCCTGCTCGTGCAGCTGCTGGCTTTCTGGCATTCTGTGGTCGATTGCTGTACCCTGGTAATGGGGCTGTTGGGCTGTGGGGAAATGCACGATGGAGCTGCAGTTGAGCTGGTAGGGCCATCGCAATGGGATCCGTGCCTGGAGTTGGGCATGCAGCAGTGGGCCAGGGCTGCTCAAGGCACCCAGCCAGAGAGGGCTGCTGGTGACTAGCCACTAGCCTCACGCTGCAGGCCATGCTCAGTGGCCTGCAGTCCCATTTATTAGCACTTAAAACTTGCTGTCTCTGCTCCAAATGGAGTGTTTACAGCATTGACACAAACAGCTGTCCCAGTCAGCCAGATCATAACAAATGGGAGTTTTGGCTGGAGTGTTATTTTGCTGCAAGGGGGTAATACATCTTATTACTAAACAATGAAGTTCGTGATGGATGGTGACGAGGCTCTTTGCTGTCTTGCTTGATGATCGCACTGAAAAATAAACATAAAACCTAAGACGTTCCCAGGGATCTAGGCAAGGCCTTGCATTGTGCTTTGTTAGAGACAGCTTTGAGGTTCCCTGATGCCTAAGCTGCAAGAGCCTTTTCAGCAGGCTGCTGGTTTTGCTGCCTTCTCTCTGCAGTGGATTAGGTGGGAGGGATTTGGGGGTCAAGGAGTGAAATTCCAGGAGAGAGAAGGATGTGCTTGTCAAAAACATGGGGTGTAGCAAGAGCTGAGAAAAGTTGGTCACTTTGCTGGGAATAATGCAGAGGTCTTGTTTGTGGTGATGCTGTCTGATTACCGGGCATATGGGTCAAACTGTGTCATTTTGATTCAGCCTGAAGTAGGGCTGCATTGCTGCTGGACTGAGGGGCACGGTCCTCCAGAGAGCTATGTGGTGTATGGGAACTGTTGAGTCACGGCCTGAACCACTGATTGAGCACCTGGGGAAAGGACTGGGCCAGCCTTGGCAGCACAGGTGAAGGCAGTTCAGCTGTGTGACCAGGAGGAGTGGAGCCTGGCTGCACCTCTTTTACATGCCCTCATTTAAGGGCTGACTGCCACTGGGGAAGGATCTCTTTCTGGAGATCCCTCCTTGGTGAAGATTTCCCCTGTGAACCTGGAATCTTCTGGTATGTCTAAGCAATCTTCTTCCCTTCTCTTATGGCACCTTTCTATCGTGTCAATCCTTCCATCTTTTCCCGTATTGGTCTGTCCAATTGCTACAGCAGGTAATTATTGTTCTATAGAGTGACAGGGTCCTCCTGAAGGCCATGCGCGTGATTCTGCTGCTTCAAGTGACTTGTGTGGAAGGCTGTAAGCCATACTTCTCTGGGCAGAGAGGTGGAACAGGTTATATGCTCACTTAATACCAGTGCAAAATTGAACAAATGCTGTTTAATGCAGAGCTATTCTGATTGCCTGCCATCCTCTGCTTCTAAGTACCTGCAGCAGCAGAGCTCAAGACTGTGCAGGTGGGTTATCTACAACTTGGACTCATTGCAGAGATTTTGAGGGGCTCTTGGACTGAGCTCTACAGGAGCTGCAGAGAAGTATTAGCTGCCTGAAAACTGTGTGTATGACTCACAGGTCTCCTACGCACACCTTCACCCACGTGCCCTTCCCTTCATGCTGTTTCCAAGCATGAGGACTGCTGAATTTTTCTGCTCTCCTCCACCCCAACTGTGTTTTCTTTTTTTAAAAAAAGAGCTGTGAAATGATTGGAACAGGTGGTGCTGTGATTTCCCAACAGTGTAAATAAATAGATTCAGGCCACAAGTGGGGCAAGCAAAACGGATCAGTTGGAGCTGCTTGCTGCTTCTTCTGGGGCTCAACAAGCAGAGGTGCAGGGTATGAGATGAAGCACAATAGGCCTGACAGCAATGGAGACTGGCATGGAGTATGTGAGTGACAGTGGTTGCGTCTGGAAGCCAATTAAAGCTTATTTAAAATATTAGCATATCAGCAGGCAGGAATTCTTCCGACCGGATTGGTTTCACTAGGGGATCAGGGAATATGGCCAGTGTTCAGCTGGCAATCATTCTTTTCAACACGATTGCATTCATCACCTGACCTGCCAGGGCACTGCTGGAGGAGGCTGTGTCCCTGGGAAGGGTATTGCTGGCACTGCGCCCCTGCTGCAGGAGCTGCACCAGTGAATGGCAGTGCAGGGATGAGCTCCCGCTTGGGAGCCAGGAAAGCAAACAACAAAGCAGCTCTGGTTTTGTGCCAGTGTGTTTGTGGAGTGGATGAAGGAGGCAGGAACCTTTAGAAAAATAATCCCTGCTTTTCCCTGTCAAGTTCTCCCTGCTATATATTTATATTTAGTGTCTATTTAGCAGTGAAGAGGGGAGGGCTGTCTGGCAAAGTGGTTTGCTGGGAGAAAGTGGGTTTGTAATCCAGACAGATTCAAAGGCAGCCTTAAATAGAGCATTAATGGACTGAGGGGTTGAAGATTGCAATCTTCTATTTTGGTGAAAATGGAGCTTTCTGTGTGTGCCAGCTGCTGCTCGCATGCAGGGATTGTTGGTCACTGCGTGGAGCTGTCACTTGTGTATTTGCCTGCAGTGCACAAGCATTCCTGAGAATCTTCCTGTTATTCGGGGTACTCTGGGGTCAAGTTCTATTAAAAACGTGGAAAAAGAGGGAGCAGAGCTGGCTTACTGCATGCCTCATGTATGTGTCAGGATGAAACAAGCAGCATTGTGGTTGGTTTGGGGGCACAGAGCAGTCAGACCCTGTGTTGTGATCTGGGAAGTACCTTGTGGCTTTTTCCTTTCGCCCTGAGTAGGAATTTGGGCTCTGAAGCATTGCTAAGCAATGCCTGTCCCTGCTGCCTGCTTGTCTCCTGGGCTGGATAGGCTGAGGTCTCGGTCCTTCATCTGTGTAGCATCGTTTTCACTTCAAATTGTACCAGCAGTTGGAGAGTTGAGCGTTGAAAGATTTGCTAAATATCAAACAGCAGCCAAAATCACTGTACTGTCTTTTTTCTTCCTGTCAAGGTCGTGGTGCACTTGGACACTTTCCTGACTGCTCACTGCAGTGCACGCTGGTGCTGGGAATCTCACCCCCAATAGATCAGTGCCCAGTGGCTGCAGGAGCAGGCTTTGGTTACCCCCGGTGTATTTGCCCTGTAGGCAATCAAGCCGTGAGCTCTTCATACTTGTATTTTTGTTGATTGATATCAATATTGGAAAATTACATGTTATATTGCCTGGTTACTGTGAGGTGAAGTAGCATGACCTTGGTTTCTGGGGGTGGCTGCAGATGGGTGTGCAAGCAGCTTCCATGGTGTGGGAGGGAAATTCAAGACTTGGAGCACTGCATGAGAGATCAGGGCTACAGATCCAAGTAAACTGGGAACCAAATTAGGAGTCAGCTGACTAGGTACAGCTTCTGTGGGCCTAGATGTGGGTCGTGGCAATCTGAAGATCTGTGTGTACCCACACCAGCAGTACTGAAGTTGAGAGGAAAAGCTGGCCTCTAATAACTCTGTATCAGCAAAGAAATCGTGGCGTGCTCCGCAGACACTGACAGTCTTCAGTTTCCTGCTGCTGCTTTGGCCAGCGAGTCTGTCAGTCAAATATCTGCTGAGGGGATGAGTGTGTGCCTGTTGGAGTCCTCGCCAAGGAGGAGCAAGGAAGATGGGGAGGTGACCTGGACTGTGTTTGTTGCTGCACTCTGAGGAATTTCACTCAGAACAATGCAAATGGAACCAATTTTGTTCAAGAACTTGAACAGGTACTCAGAGGGCCCTTTTTTCCCCTCTTACCATAACTTCTCTAATTACTGCAATGTAAACCCTCATGCTGAAGTGTTCACAGGAGTGAGTTTACTCATTTTACTCTTTCTTGGCATAAAAAGCATCGCATTAATCAGGTTTTAATGTTTTCTCGCCAAGGGATGTGGATTATAAAGCTTTAGAAATAACTTGCAAATCTGGAAAAGCCAATTAATAAAACAAAAATTCTGATGTCACTTCCTCATAAATTAACAATTTATAGATAATTTACGGTGCTCGTGTCATTAGGCAAATGGACTTTAAATTGATTTCAAATTAGTGGGTTAATGATTTCCTGCAGGTAGTGTTACCATGGGCAGCATTCATGGTGGCTTTTCAGTAGAGGGGTAGGTGTGGGAGCAAACCACTGCCTCGATAATTGAGGCAATAATTGGAGCGGTGGTCACATTCAAATGCAGTATTGATCTGCAAAAAAGTGCTGACTTTCTCCATCACTGTGGCAAAGAGGGGGTGGGAAAGGACTCTAGGAAAGACTGCAGACTTTGCACATTTCTTGTATAATAACTTTTTTTGGTACATATTAACTCCAGCTGGTGCACTGAGGTAGCCAAGTGATATGGTATTGTTGAATAACCTTGTAGTTTATAGGACAGGAATAATTATGCAGCTGAGTTCTAATTATAGCTGTGACGGAACAACGTGTGCCCAAATTGATTAAAAATAGGGTGATGATTACATGGCTTCAGTGCTGTTGAGTCTGAGACCAACCCAAGACAGAGTCCAGCTCAAGTGTTGCCACTTCTCCACTGTTAGCTTCCATCCTTGTGTGGTTTTCCCTCTTGTTTGTTTTGTTTTTTTTTTTTTTTTCTTCCATTTTAGTCTGTCTACAAATGTTGTACATGCTTTGAGGGATAGGCTGACTGGCTCAAGTATATCATAGAATGGCTTTTGAATGGAGGGGACCTTAAAGACCATCTATTTCCAACCTGCTCCCCTGGGCTGGTTATTTCCCACCAGATCCCAGGGCCCATTCAACCTGGCCATGAATGCCTGCAGGGATCGGGCACCCACAGATTTCTCTTGGCAGTAGTGCCAGTGCCTCACCATCCTCTGAGCGTCACATTTCTTCCTAACATCTAATCTAGATCTTCCCTCTGTTAGTTTAAAGCCATTTCCTCTTGTTCTGTTGACACAGGGAGCTACAGTTGGTGTCCTAGTGTGAGGTAAGCCTTTGATATCTCATCTTGGTTGACTATTAGTTGCCAGGAGCTCCAGGCTCCTTTCTTGTCACTATAGGAGCAACTCTAGTGGCATGTTTAGCAGTGTATGAAGGGGGACTGTAAGACAGAAGGGAACAGACTCTTTAGCAGGAGCTGTTGTGATAGGACAAGGAGAAATGGTTTTAAAAACTAGATGAGGGGAGATTTAGACTGGATAGAAGGAAGAAGTTTTTTATGAGTGGTGAGGCACTGCACAGAGTGCCCAGAGAGGTGATGCAGGCACCCAAGGTCAGGGAATGGGGCTCTGAACACCAATGGAGCTGTGGGTGTCCCTGCTCAGTGCAGGGTTGGACCTGATGGCCCTTAGGGTTCCTTCCAGAACTCCAGCCATTCTATGATTTCTATAGGCATATGCTGGCATTAATAAATTGATTATCTGAGCTGCTTGTATCTCATCACCTTAATACTGGAGGCATAAAAAATACTAATGAATTCCTCCTCTGGGAGATGAAGACTTATTGTCCCAACCCTGTGGCTGAAGCAGGGAAAGATGCCTGCCCAAGCTCATGGGATGAAATGTTAGCACATCAAGGAGGGGCGCTTCTCTCCTGTTGATGTAGTGCTGCCTTCTGTGAGCCCTGCTTCATGTGGGTGTGTTGCACAGTGTGATGTGGGACAGCTCTGCACAGTGACTGTGGTCTAAATTGGCAACGCTCTGAGCAGTGCTATGGGCACTATTACTCACTGCCACGCATGGGGAGGCTGAATGCTGTGGAGGATTACATTTTGAGCACGACAGACAGTAACTCATGAATTAAATGGCTGTGGAAATGGATTTTGTTGGCAGTACATATTTGTGGAGTGCAGTGTCTCTGTGGCTGGCTGTTTACACAAACTCTATTGCTTCCAAGCTTTGTATTACAAAATTAAATTCCTCCTGCATTAAAAATTTATGTTGGATGAAAAGATCAGTGTATTGAAACTTGGTGAGAACGTCCCCCTCTGTGCACATACACACCTCATTTAGATGTACCTCTGCTATGAATACCAGCTGATGATCCATATCGTGTGAGATAAGGCTTATAATTACCTTCTATAAGAAGCAGAAAGGTGCCCTTAAATAGGGGGCAATCCCTCTAAAGATGAAATTCATACTAACTGAGAAGTTGTTACTGCATCCCTCGCATCTCCTGTGCTCCAGAGGTGTTGAAGAGAAAGAGATTTATGGGAAGGTGCTTTCTCACAATATGTTATTTTGGCTTCAAGGACACTGAAATTCTATCACTTACTGCACAGAGCTACTTGTGTCAGTACACAATTCAGCTGGTAATTATAGCCTTTCATCTTATTAGCATATGTAAGAGTTTATATAAGTTTTATCCAAACATTTTTAATTCATTAGGTGTTCTTGTATCTGCTGTGCCCTGGGGCGTAAGGAACACTCTGCACTTGTTTTTTATGTAAATTAGATCTTAAAGATGCACATATATCTGTAGACATGCTTCTCCCATTTAAAAATGACGCCATAAGATGCGTACAATGAGGGAGATAAGGATTTATAGTGCAGTGTTGGTAGAATACAGTTTATTTTGTATATAGTGTTGCAGAAAAGCAAATAGAGCAGCTTGTCTTACAGTGAGTCAATTATGAGAAGTCTGAGGGGAGAAGTGGAATGAGGAGGTGGGGAGTGAAAGGGAAGGCAGCAATGGTGAGAGTGGAGGTGAGCAGCAGCTTGAGGTAGGGACCCAAAGTAGGGCGAGGGTGGCAGGAGAGGAGAAGGGTGGGAAGACCTGTGGGGTGAGGTCTTCAGCATCATGGCAACATGATGTTCCTGCTGCATCCACTATGAGCGTTGTGTGGGAGGGCAGGTGGGATGCAGGCCCTGAGGGCCAGGCTTAGTGCTGCTGCTGGAGGATATGGCAGTGAGCAACGAGTAATGGCAGCGCCTGCACAGCGCAGAGGGACCCCCAGCCCTCCCTGCAGAGATGCTCGTTGGTGCTGGCTGTCAGTGGAGGTGCTGCACGACTTGGCTTTTCCTGGTGCATGTGCTTTCCGTGGCCAGGTGGCAGCTCAGCATCTCTGTATGAAATTCCTTTTTCCTGTTAAATTGCAGGCTATTTATTTCTGCTTTCTTGGCTGGGGCTGCACGCTCTGAGTCTGGAGGAGCCGTGACCTGAAGGGACCATCTGTTTCTCTGGATGCAACCTGCTGGCGGGCAGGAGGTGGGAGGGGGTCGTGAAAGAAGGCTTCAGGTCCTGCGGTGCTGCTGTTCCTCATGCCTTCTCACTGTCTGAGCATTTAAAGAAAAATAGGATTATTACTGTTCTGTTATTTCTCTGGCAGCTGAAATGGAGTCAGGCTGACTGTTTTCTCCCTGCAGATGGAGAGGTTGGGAACTTTGGGGACAAACCTGGGAACGCTGACCTTCAGAAGGGTTTGATTTGGTAACAGTTTTCTGAAATTGCTGGTGGTCAGAGCATTGGTTACCATCTTCAGAAACCCACAGAAAGGCTTCAGGTCAAAACCCACAAAGCTGTTGAAGGCTCTCACTTTAGGAGCCTACGTGGCAGCTTCATGCTTTGACTGATAGCAGCCTGTGAATGAAAGGCTCAGCCCCGCAGTGCTATCTGCAAGTGTCTGTCACTCTCCATATTTAGCAAGAGCAGAGAGTGGGAGATACAACCTCTGATTAATGCCTCCTGGGAGTTTCTGCAATATTGTTTTGCAAGCAATTGTCATTTAACATTAAGGTAAATACTTAGCAGCTATGAACTAGAAAGCCTTTCTTCCTTTCCTTGCCCTCTTGGTTTCACAACCTCTGGATGATGTTAAAACCACATCTTTTCATCTTCCAGCACTGCTGGTGCCACAGAGCTCACCCTGAGCTGATGGCAGCTGGCTGCACCATGCTGGGTTGTGGGCAGATACTCACTTCTGTGATGGCCAAGAGGAGTTAAAATGGAAAGGTGCTTCTGCCCCTTTTACCTCTTGCAGGAGGCTGCTGGCTGGCACAGGACTGAGTGGCTGGATATGTAAATGAGTTCACTTTCATTAGAGATCTCAGCTGTAAGAAAACACCATTAACTCCATCAAGGCTCATCTCTTTTAATACCTGTGCTCCCCTTGGACACATCTAAGTTTCTAGGCTAATGATTTCTTAGCAGACTCTGGTGACTTTTACTTAAGGAAGTTGCTTAAGATGTCACTCCTAATATTTTTTCCTCCATTTCTGAATCATATGAAGTCTGTTAATTATTATTGCTCCTCTGAAATGTTTAGTGCCTACCTCTCCTCCTTCCCTCACATGGTTCTCATCAATGTAACCCAGGCAGACTAATGGGAAACCTGCAGCACGGTCCTTCTCACTGCTATGATGGAGGTGAAATCATGTTTTGGGATCCCTGCATCATTGCAGGTGATAATAGTGCCAGTACCACCCCTGTGAAGGTGGAGGAAGCTTTCTTCAGTGAAGAACAGCACTCCTTTTTCATCAGCCCCCTAAAGGCCAGCAGTGTGGTTTGTTCGGGGTCCTTCAGGGCACAGCAAACAATTACTGATGCATGAAAGCCACCACTGCCCATGCTTTAACAGCACTGCAAATTACACTCATAAATTCACAGTGAGGCTAATTGCTGTTTTAAGGAGTAGATGTACTTTAAGGAGAAAAAAAAAAAAAAATCTGTAAACACTCCAATGCCCTGCTGAGCAAAGAAATATTCATCTTGGGTAAGGAACAGCCTTCCAGGGCAATATGAATGCAAGCTGGGTCACAAGCTTCTCAAGGGTACTCACATTCCCCCTGATGTGGTTCTGAGTGAGTGGAATCCCAGAATGACCCAGGTTGGAAGGGACCTCAGGGATCATGAGTCTCCAACCCCCGTGTTACATGCAGGGCCACCAAACTCCACATTTCATACCAGACCAGGCTGCCCAGGGCCCCATCCAACCTGGCCTTGAACACCTCCAGGGATGGACGGGGCATCCACAGCCTCTCTGGGCAGCTGTTCCAGCACCTCACCACTCTCTCTGTAAAGAACTTTGCCCTGATATCCAACCTAAATCTTCCCTCCCTCAGCTTAAAAACATTTCCCTTTGTCCTGCAGTTATCAACTGTTCCAAAGAGTAGGCTCCCTTTAGGTACTGAAGGCTGCAATGAGCTCACCCCGCAGCCTTCTTTTCTCCAGGCTGAACAAGCCCAGCTCCCTCAGCCTGTCTTCATAGGGGAGCTGCTCCAGCCCCCTGATCATCTTTGTGGCTCCTCTGGACCCTCTCCAACAGCTCCCTGTCTTTCTTGTACTGGGGGCTCCAGACCTGGACGCAGTGCTGCAGATGGGGCCTCACAGGAACAGAGTAGAGGGGGAAAATCACCTCCCTGTCCCTTCTTCTGATGGAGCCTGGGACACCAGGATCTGTGACTGAGTTTTATGGTTGCTGTTTTATTGTAGGATTTCAGTTGCCACTAAAGCAGCATGCCTTGTGATTATGGTGTTATTGCTTGTTCTGGGAACCCCTCTGGCCTGGCTGAGCGCTCCCCTGTGCCGCCCTCTGCCCTTGTAAAGAGGAGGGATGCAATAGCTTTTGAAGGATTACAGTCAAAGTGGATGTGACCAGCGGAGGCAGGGGAAAGATGTAAACCTCATTGTGCAGGGAAAGTGAGATGCTGGGCAGGCTGCTTTATTAATTTGCAAGGATGCTGTTGTTCCTTAGGGTTTCTGCCCTTCACCTGCCTCGAAGCCGTCCTCAGGATTAAAGGAAGACCCAGGAATGAGTCTAAGCCCAGAGCTGCCTCATCCTGCGCTCAGGGCAATCAGTGGAGGAGCACCAGTTTGCTTAGGGGGTGTCAGGCTCTCACTGCTGGGCCTCAGCTAGTCCCTCTTTTAGCCCTGTGATTTCCCAAAGCCCATCGCTTCTCGTGATGGCAGCTGCACCTTCAGATACTGCTGCTCCATTCCTCCCAGTGCTGAGCTCTGCTTGCAAAGACAGCCCTTTAAAACAGCGCTTTGTTCCTGTGGTGCCATCATTCTTCTGAGCCTTTCTCGCTTCATTCCCAATTGGATCCTCCATACTCAATTGTCTTGATCTGTGGAAATGTTGGCAGGATCAAGTTTTTGGCTTTTTTTTTTTTTTCCTTTTCTTACAATGATTTATTGTATTCTAATTCTGGTTTCAGTGTTCTTGTTTCACTTGGCAGGATATGAGATTTGCAGGGGGAGGCAGTGCGGGAGGTTTTACAAATAAAATAGCTTCTCTCTCTTTCTGCCCAGGGTCTGCTCTTCATTACTCTAGTGCAGGGCTGGAGTAGGTGAGATGAGAATCTGGCTGCCTGCAAATTGTTGAGGCTGTAGCTTTCAGGACACTAAACAGGCAATGTATGTGCATTTTAATAATTGTAACCTTCACAGCTAGCACAGTTTCTGCTGAATGTGCAGAATGTAAACCTGCATGATAATAGCTAGGAAGGTTGTGGTAGATCTTGATATACTGTTTGGATTGGGCTTTGCTTTGCTTCAGGACGATCTGGTAAGGCTCTGGAAGGGAATGGTGAGCTAATTGAGCATTCAGCAAATAACAGTTTCAAAAGCTCCTTGTCTAGTGAGGTAAGAGACACCTGTGAAAACATGCTTCCTTTGGTTAGCACATAAAGCAGTGCCCTTGCTGGCTGAATGGGATGCTTGAATTATAGGTAGTCATATTGCTTTGAGCTTTGCAAGCTCTCTGCATAATGAAAACACTCTCAGCTCTTCCTAGTAATGCTGAAGGGAAGCAGTTAATGACAGTGCAGTTCCTGTGGCTTTTACCTTCAGTGCACCGTGGGAGCTCTACTGAAAGCACTGCCTCCTGCCCAAGTCCAGTTTCTGCAAAGGACTTCAATGCTGCAAGGAGCTTTGGTGCAAATGCCAAGATTGGCAAATGTGTATTGCTGCAGAGATGGGTGCTGGCCAGTTGTTCTGAGGATTGACACCATGCAAAATGGGGGCTGATGGGAATCGGACCTTGAAGCACGCAGCCTGCTTTATTTGGCTGGGTGTCAGCAGGGTTTTGTGCCTGGCTGTAGTGACTCCTGTTTTCACAGCTGCTCTTTAAAGGGGAAAAGCTCCGTAGCCTTTCTAAAGGGAATACTTCAAATGTAAAGTCAAGCCAGGCTTTCATGTAAATAATGCAACCTCTCCCTTCGCTGGTGTGGAGCTTTGTACAGCGTATGCTCTCAGCTGGCAGCTACCAGTGACCTTTATGGGAGAGGGAGAGGAAAGGTCTTCCCAGGAGGTATAGTGATGTTATTGGAGTCTGTTCCTGCACAAAAACGGAGCGAGAACAATCTCAGGGCACAGAAGGGGCTGACTCTGATGTGGACATGGCAGGCAACCCCACTGCTGGAGGACCTGGGGCCTGACCTGCCTGCTGAGCTGAGCCAGAGAACCTCATCTCTGCCACTAAGCCGAATGTTGCTCTATTATGGGGCAAGGGCTTCAATTTGCTATAGGCTCCGGGCTAAAGCATGTTACTTGGGAAATTCAGTGTATGGAGAGGCGGGGGGGAGCTGGGATCCTCATGCTGGGTCTTGGCAATTGGTCAAAACAGCCTGAAGGGGGAAAAATCATCGTCCAGCTTCTCCCATCCCATATCTATTTTCAAGGAGCTGCCCAAGAGCTGTGGATGCCCCATCCTTGGATGTGCCCAAAGCTATGCTGGATGGGGCCCTGTGCAGCCTGAGTTGGTGGGTGGCCACCAGCCCATGGCAGGAAGCTGGAGCTCAGTTCTATGACTATCATTTTTATTCTAGTTCTGAATGGAAGCACATGCTGAGTGGTGAGTGTTACTCTGAGGACACTCGGTAACATTCGTGTGTGGTCCCCCTTGCTGCTGTAGTGAGCGCCTCAGACTTCCGCTGCTGTATCCTGCAGCTGAAACCTCTGGGCCGTAACCTATTCAGCCTTCCTGGCAGAAGGTTTCAAGCAGAGCACAGGGCTTTGCAGGCAGCATGTGGGTGAGTGTGAGAAAAGCCAGCAAGGTGTTCAAGCTGAAGCAGGTCAAAAGTGAGAACCTGAATTTCACAGGAAACGCTGATACGTGTACTTTGAGAGATTTTTATGTCAAATGGAGGAGGAAAAAAAACTTTTTTTCCTTGAAATTCAGGTTTTCTAGAACTGAATCTATAAAATGCATCCCTGCTACTCTTGAAATCATCACCCAGGCCTCCAGTTTAATCAAAACATTTATCTTCACTGGATTCGGTTGGAAGTGTTCCAAACTGATGCGATCTGAGCACATCTTTTAACTTGAAAAAATATGTGATTATTCAGCAGAGGAGTTGAGAAGTTATGGTTGATGCATAATTCACTCCTGTTTCCTTCATCGGCAGGCGTGAACGCGAGTCAAAACTTTAAGCACAAATGCACTGCGTGACCTTGGTCATCTTTTAGCCAACCTTTCTACCTGCTTTCACCTCTGTCATCTTTTCATCTTGTGTTACTTTCTAATTAATACCTTCAGGCACACAGTTCTGCTGCTGTCTGAATCCCAGCCTATAAACCCTTTGTGAAGTTTATCTGTGGGAACAAAAGGCCCTTATTAAGACACTGGTTTTGTGGTTGGTGCGTGGGAGTGTTACAGCGTGGGGGGGGAGGATGGGGGAATGGGCTGCTTTGTGATCACAAATCTGAATACATTCTCTGTATTAATGTAGAGCGTCTTATTTTCTTTACACAAAGGAGCCCAAGAAATAAGAAGTTTAGCTTAAGTTATCAATGCAAAAAAAAAAAAAAAAAAAAAAAAAGAAATATGCCTCTGTTTGGACCTCTGTAAACAAACGAAGTTGGATGTATGTCTGAACAACTGGTAGCACACAAAAACCACTCCAGGTGTGACATTTCTTTGAGGGGTTTTTACCAAAGAGCAGAAAGCAGACAAGTGGGGCTGTCGTCCTGAGCTTTGCTGGCACTGTGTGCTCCTGTGAGCAGAACACTGCTCCCTGCGGAAAGGGATGGCTGGAGGTGGGTGGTGAGGATCTGTTGTGTGCGTCGCTGCAGGGCTGGCTCTGTCTGCATGCTCACACATCTTCCTGTGTACTTTGGTTTTTGCAGATTTTGGAAAGTGTAGCAACCTTTCAGTAGCTAATAGGGGGCACAGATTGCTCAGAGAGGTGGTGCAGACGCTCAAAGTCAGGCTGGAGGGGGCTCTGAGCACTTATGGAGCTGTGGGTGTTCACTATTGGGCCAGATGGCCTTTAGGGTCCCTTCCAAAAGTGAGTCTGTGATTCTACGTTGTGGCATTGGATGCAAGTTGAAGTGCACAGCTCTACTCCTGTACTCAGGACACATTAGCAGAGGGAGAGCTGTGGGTGAAACCGTGTTTGGAATGGAGGAGCGCGGCAATGTGACAGGAGCAAGGCCTCTGCTCAGGGACAAAGTTGGAGCACTGCAAACCACGAGCTGGGAGCCCCCAGCCTGCTTTCATCCTTGACAGCACTCTGGTCACCCTGCAGAGAAAGCTTTAGGGTGAGTACGTGGGAAAGCAAACTTGAATGGAACCAGCAGAGCAGGGACTGTCTGCAGAACAGGGACCAGCGGGTGCAGGGAGCTGAAACACAAAGCACCTCAGTGACATTTTTCTCATCTCCCACAGAAACTGCTGGCTTATGACAGTGAGCAGCAGGAAGCTCAGAAACAATTTCTCCTTTGACATTTAAATTGCAGACAATGTTTCCAATTAAATTTCCTTTATTTTTTCCCCTCTACTAGATGTTGTTTCAGGTGTATTAGCTGCTTTATTTTATTAAGGCTATTATTATCTGTTGTTGAGGCTGCTAGCAATGCAGATTTGCTGACGTTTTGTCAGAAGGGTCTTTGAAAGCACTGCCTGCTCTTAACCTTTGGGATTGCAAGGATTTTGCCATGGCTGTCTTCAAAGGTGTGCTTCTGGTGGGAGCTGCAACCCCAGCAAGCTCTGGAAGTCTCTGGGGCTCTTTAACTGCTCACCCACAGGCCATGACTTGTAGGGTCTTTTTCCTGGTGGAAGATAGTGGGGCCTCAGGGAAGGATGTCCAGGGAAACCCAGACTCACTCCTGGAATTGCCTTTCAGAGAGGTACAGAGCTGAGCCCAGGTATTTCCTGGGCTTTACTTTTCATCTGTTTCATTCTGCTGGCTGGATGAAGGTTTTCTGTCTTTGTGATGAAGGATGTGCCCTGTCGGGGCTCTTAATCTCTGAGGCTGTCCTGATAAGCCTACAGACCTGGAAGGACAGGAGGATGCAGCTGGTCAGGCAGAGAGCAGAAGACTGAAGGACAGTGAGAAGTTAGGGCTCCTAGCAGAAGGATTGGGAGATGATGTGCAAGGATTTAGCCCTGTGACTCTTTTCCATTGCACTGGGGTGGGGCTTTTACTTGGAGACAGCAAGGCTAAGGCTGTAGCATTACTGTGAGTGAGCAGGAGATGTGTGGGGATCAGTGCATGGCTGTTCCAACTTAACAATGAATTGTTGCAGGGATTTCACTTTGTAGGGAGCTGTGTAGTTAAATCCCTTCAGCTTATTTGACTGGTGCTGTTCATGTAAGTTACTTTATTCTGCTAGGGATAGCTCTGGTCCTAGTGTGTTAGGAGAAAAGAATGCCCTTTGCTATAGCTGATGCAGCTTCCTTGCTTACTTTAAAGGCTTTTGAGAAGCAGGAGGAAGTGAGCTTGGAGCCTCTTGCACCAGCAGTGATGGGCTACAGATCTGGGCTGGTGCAGCTGCTCCAGTAGCATCAACCAAGCAAGACAAGGTGTCAGTTCTCAGGGCACGTTGCTACCCAGCAGCTGATTGGACTCCTGCTGGTGTTAAGGGCAACTGGGGCATCTGCACCCTCAGGGTAGTGCCTTGCTCCAATCAAACTCAGTATTTCTGCTGATGTTCTTTGTGTCTGCATAACATCTTCTGTGTTGAAGTACCAGAGCCCTTATGAGCCTTCATTATCTGCCTTTTTTCATCACATCCTTGTGGGGGTAATACACTTCCTCAATTTAGAGATAGGCACTTCGAGGCACAGAGAGGCTGAGGTCAAGAGGAGAGATGTGTGGAGAATGGTAATACGGACCAGCAGAGCGTTTTGATGCTTAAATTCCTCATGATTCCCAAGGAGAACCCAAAATGCTGAATTACCTGTGCCTTTACAAACTTCCTGGCCACAAGTGCAGCTCCCTCCTTGCCAATACAAAGTGAAGAGGAAGCAAGAGGAGCCCTGCTCCCAGGTGTCACCCTTAGCATGGCATGGGACTGTCCAACTCGGCAAGAGGAGATGCGTAGCAGGAAGGAACTGCAATTTATTGAGGCACAGACTTAAATGAATTGGTTCATTTATAAAATCAACTTCTCCAGGCTACTTAGCTTTTTGATGTCTCACCAGTATTTAATTGTCTTAACTTGATCTTAATAGAATTATTAGGTTTTATATCTCTGTAGATCTTGAGATTTATTTCCCAGCTCTCAATCTATTGGCCTGTGGCAACACTTCTGCTTAGCTTTGATTTGCAGGGGGGAAAAGTTATTAGGCCAGTGAGCTAGTTCTGCATTTAGCAAATGGAACAGTTCCTAATCAGCTCATCTATGTTTTGTGCTGCAGACTTCAAATGAAATATTGCTTTGGCAATATTTACTGCAGTGGATGTTGTTTTGATGAGTTAATTGTTCCCCTTTATCAACCTGGGACGGCAAAAACGGCCCTGGCTCTGGAGTTTCCTGCTGCCTTCTGTGTATTCACCTCTCTGCTGTTGTGAGCAGTGTGGAGGTGTGCTTGGGAAGGGCACTATGGCTTTGTGGTGGTCGAGTGCTGCATATGGGCTACGGGTTGTTGTTACTTAAGGCATTGGGGTTTGGAGATGATCTTTTCCAGTAGAACTGCAAAATGAAGTTTTGACTGAGAGTGGGTGGATGGATGGGAGTGGCTCAGCAGGACGGGGAGATGAAACATTGAAAGTTTTGGTGTTTGTGCTGTTCTGAAATGCTGAAGTGTGTTTTGAAACAAAGTCTTTGCTTGTTTTCCTTTGTTCTGTTTAATACAAAGCAGAATTTCCTGGACTTGAGCCAAGATGAAAATGTCACTTTTCATTTGCTCAATGACTGAGTTAAAACAAACTCGCTGCCTGCGTCAACCGCATCAACAGGCTGCCAATGAGCGCAGTTCTGGCTGCGAAATGAGAGATGGGCCCCATATCTTTGGGGATTGTGCTTGTTAGAGAAGGGGAAGGCATCTTGGGACACCAGTAGATTTAGCTGGTATTAACAGCAGGGGTCAGTGACAGCTCTGTCTGTGGCTGATAAGTAAAAGAGCCAGCTCAGAACTGCAGGTCAAGAAACAGCGGTTGTCATTACCCTAGAAGCAACGATAACATAATCCTTTAATAATACCAACATAATACCAGCAGCTGTGGGCAGGGAAAACTAGAAAACCTGGCCCTGAATTTGGTGTGGAGTGGCATAGGAGAGGAGAGAAGGCTGAGTGCCTGGATGGGTGGGACATGGAGGTGTGGAGCAGGACGTGGGCAACGTGGGAGTGCATGTGAGCATCAGAGGTGGCTTTGCTAGGAATAATGCTCTGCTGCACACCCTAATGATTTCCCCAGTCCCAAAGGATATGTGCTCCTGCTCATGCCCCACACTGATGCTGTGGCTGCCTCCTAGGAGGAGGAATCCCCTTTGGTTGCCTCTTGGCTGCCTGGGGCCCCTCCTGCTGTCTAAGGGATTTGGAGGGATGGGGGCCTCAAGGTGTGGGGAGCTTCTGCAGAGAATTGAGTGTAATGTAGGAAGTCAAGCTTGCCTCCTACTGGACATGTTATCCAGTGCTGGATATGTTATCCTCAGCACTCTGCCCCCCACTTAAGAAAATATTGCCCTCCAGATTCAATCCTGTAGCCCATTATTCATGAGGTCATTACTGTTTAATTTAATCACCAAATGTCAGCTCGATCCCATTTATTCTGCCAGCTCACTGGAGATTTACCTATTTATTTTACATTTCAAATGAATTGCTCATTATTCTGTCATTCTGGGATTTTATTCTGTAATTTATTTTGCGGGCCCTGACAAGTTGAAAATGAGCCCTGGTTCTCCTCTGTCTCGCATGTTAATTGTCAGGGCTGTGGTTCAACTGTTTGCTTGCAGGACCAAGGGACCTGACCCAGCATTCAGGGAGGGAAGGAAACCAGACTGTGTAATCCCACAGCTGCTCTTGCCGATTCAACTGTGACAAAGATGTACTTTTTCTTTCTTCACTCCCTCACCTTTCAGGTTAATGTCAAAGGACAAATTACCCTGTGCAACTCGCTGCTGAAATACATCACTGCAGTTCAGAGGTCTGCAACATCCCTTGTGGTGTGTGGGCATGGGTGTGGATGTGCAGAGAGTCCTGGGAGCAAAGGCTGTAAAACACAAATGTTGGAGAATAAGCCGTTTCAGCGTATAAATCAGCCTTCTGTTTTTCAGGTTAGGATGAAATGGTCCCTGGTGAGAAACTGTCCTTAGATTGCCTATTATTTCCAGCTCTACTTCACTTTTCTTCGCTCTTGGCTTTTATTTTATTTTTTGTTTCTTTCTTGTCCTGATGCTGGAGAAGACAAACCTGCTGCAGCTTGCAAGCTCCCAGGCTCCTGTGGTGCTGCTGTGCCTGGATTAGGCCTTGCTGTCTCCTGTGGGTCCATGTGCTCGCAGATGAGCTCCTTGCAAACAGGTTGTCATGCTTGCACGCTTGTCTGGCTGCTGGATAGCTGCCGTGCCATCTGAGCCCCATGCTGCCCCCGCCTCATCCAATCTTTCTCCTTCCTTTTGCAGAACAACGTATTACGGAAAACCAATTTTCTGTCTGGATTAGTTCTTTATCTGCCAATTGAGCTCTCTGTGCTATCTGTGTTACCCTGTGAGCTGCTGGGACCCACGGGCCCTGCTCGTTGCCCTGTTATTATCCAGTTGAAGATCAGCTCTTCTGTGCTGGAGAGAAGGCTTGTTAAGGAAATTCACAAAAGGCAGAAGACATCAGCAGGCACTAGAAAGAGCAAGAGGAAGAATCTGGAGGATACAAAGAGGGATTTCAATCTTCAGGCTCATTTCTTGGTGGAAAATAAGCCCAGCATCCTCTCAGTTCTCAGCCAAGAGTAAAAATCCACTGGGTTTGTCTTTGTGATGCTTTCCCTGATGCTGGCACAAATCCAAAGCACCTCATTGATTTTCTGTTTTGCCCAGTCTGAGATCAGCAGGATGAGATTGCTGCTGTTTGCTAGGCTGAGTTATAGCCTCCTGCTTCCAGTGAAGCTCTCTGGCAGATGCAGAGGGGTAGATCTAGTTTGTTTGCTTGTTTTGTTTTGTTTTCCACATGAAATGCCATTTCTGGGCATTGTATCTTCCCCCTCTCCTCAACCTGGGTGATCCAGGGCATGTTTGGAAGCCACAGCTTTGCAGGACTGCATAAAGCTCTCTTGGTTCTGCCTCACCGTCTCTGCCAAAGTTAGTCTGGCCAGATGTAGCCCTGCTCTGTAATCCTGGGGGCTGTCAGCAGCTCGGAGAGTGAGCATAGACCTGGGGACTGACTGCACTGGTCAGCCTGCCATCAGATTTACTGACATCAAGGCACTGCGTGCAGAGAGGAGCATGGATTGAAGCAAAGTCTTTAGAAATTGCTGCGGTACGAGCAGCTTAAAAATGAGCAAACAGCCTGGGAGCCCTGCAGTGCCTTTGGGTCTGGGATGAGCTCCTGCTCTCTCCTGGTAAAGGAACCTTCCCTTGTTGGTGGATGGGATACACTGGTTTCTGCTGTTCTTCAGTGCAAGGAGGAATGGGTGGCTGAATGCTGAGTATTCATTCTGGTGAACAACAGTTTGGAAAGCACAACTTTCCAACTGGCTGTCAGGCATGTTTTATTTCTGAGTATTTAAATACCCTTAACTTGGTTGTAACTGAATTTGTGTCCTAGCATTTTTCTTAATTGTTCTCTCTGATTCCTCTGTCAGTGTTCAGCTGAAGAGTAATTGGGAGAAAACACTGCTATGCATCCTGCTTGGAGGATGTGGATCCATCTGTGTGCCTCTTGTGGGCTCCAGGGATGAGCCCAGGTACATTTCAGCTTTGTCCTCCATTCTCAAAGATCACTGCCTCTTCTGCTTCCTTTTCTGCTGCTCTCCTTATACTACAGAGGGGTGCTGTGCCACTTAAGCAGCACCTCTCCTTGAGCAGTGTGGCCACAATGGGACACCTGCTGGACTTGATCAGGCTCTCCCATGCACCTCTCTGCACCCTACTTCTCTGCAGTGCTGTGGTAAGGGTTTTCAGACCGCCTGCAGGAGTTAATGTACTGCCTGCTTGGATCCTGCTGGAAGAACTGCTGTGGAGCCCTTCTGAGAGCTCCTGGCTCTGCTTTCAGCTGAGCAAGAGATGACAAATAGAGGTTATTTCTGCAAATGCTCCTTTCACCCATTAACAAGCCGTTAATGGTGCAGAGATCCAATAATAATCCTTCAGACTGGCTGGGGGTTGTGTGGCAGTGTCCCTGCCAAGCAGCATCTCCTGCAACCTCCTGAGGCTGAGAGTAGTTGGGATGGAGAGCTGAATGAATCAGAGGCTTAAGCTCCCTGCTGTGCCCCTGTAAGGTGTGAATGTGGTCACAGACAAATCTGGTGCCCCTGTGACAGCCAAGGAACACAGGGCTCAAAATCGCTCACAGTGCTGCAGGCGAACACTTGCTTTAGGCTGATTTTCCCCAAACCTCACTGTTTCCAGATTGGGAAAGCCAGGAGCAATCCTTGCTTGATTCAGCAGGCCGTGTGCTGGTGGGAGCGGCTGTTTGATGTGGCAAAGCTCCATGTGTCTCTTAGCTGTAAAAATACATGCTTCTTCTGAAGCTACGTAAGCAGTCACATTACCGAGAGCACTAAGTAGAAAATAGAGCCCCCCAACAACCTCCCTGCTGGTAACACATTGTGAAAAGCTTTGCTTCCTTTTAAAAGAAGCAAAGAGCTTTGCTTTACTGCCAATAGAAGATACATTTCTCTAGCAACTGGAGTAAAATAAATCCATTTAAACAGAGGTAATTTGGTGCAAAGGAATTGATTTTTTTTTTTTTTTCTATCGCAATAATGTTGGATAAAACCAGTTTCTTTAAAATTACAAAAAATAGAAAAAGGAGGTGGGAGGAAGAGTGGGAGTGCTGCAGTCTGGTATTGTGCATTGTTGTATAGCTGTTTGCCTCCGTATTTTCTGCGGCCTGTCTCAAGGAGACCTTGCTGTGCCTTTTTATCCCTGATAGGTTTAGGTTTGCTTCCCGTTTAGTGTAAGAAATGCCTGGCCAGTTAGACCTGCAAAAATGTCCATTTAATTCAGGATGATCCCACTGCTAGGAATGGAGGTAGCATGGAAATTACAGAGGCAAGGCCAAGGACTCCCATGAGGTCTGCTAAGAGGATGCAGGGGACTTGGAGCATTGGACAACTGGGCCATGGCTTAGCTGGTCCCTTCTGCCCCAGTGGGCACTGACTACCAGGAGCAGCACGTGACGGCGACAGCAGGGATGGAGCTGAACTGTGAATGCATCTCCTCTCCTTCCAGTACCTGTCAGACAATATTCTTCATCAGAGCCCTGAGGGGGAGAGTTCCAAGTGGAAGAAGGGGAGGGTGGGGTTACGGCTGGAAGAACACCAGATTCTTTGGCTTTTATCAGTGCACCTTTCAAACTTACCTCTATGGCCTGGCTAGTCTAATAATGAATTGATTTTTCCTGTGCCTTCGTGTATTTTACAGAAGCCTTGTCAATATAAGGCACTTGATTCAGTCAATAAGAAATGAGCTGGGGACTCCAGACTGGGATTTAATCATTGCAGCATCACTAGTGACATTTCAAGTGACAGATTTTCCATTAACCTGGGGAACCCTGTTTGGCTTGCTCCTGAGGTTCCTCAGCTCAGCTACTGTTTGGGATGGGAATCCCCCCACCAGCACTGCTGTTTGTGGCTGCAGGACTGGGGAGCTGTGCCATAATGGGGAAGGGAAGAGCGAGACTCCAGAGCAGCATCTTCCTGCTGGCTCTGATGACATCACACTGTCATGCTGAAGCTTAATAACGGTTGGCAGTAGCTAATTATCTCATTGACAACTGCTTTGTGCCAAGGAGCTGTGCAGACCCTGCAGATCTGGCTGCTCTGCCCTACTGGGGGAACCCGGGGTCTCCAACTTGTCCTTTGTTGGTGCTGGTGGTGGAGATGCCTTTCAGGTGTGCGTGCAGAATCTGGATCAATAGCTTGAGTGCTGTGCTGGTGGGTCTCCTACAAAGCTACCAAAGTAGTTGGAAGCCTTGAGACTTTGGCCCTAGAGCTCCAGGGGTGCTCAGGAAACAACAGTTCCCCCCTCATTGCACATCAGAGCTGGACATGAGGTGTTGAACCACTCCTGCAAAGATGCAGCACCTCAGATGTGCGTGCAGTCCTCTGTACATCATCTGGGCAGAGAGTTGGTCCTTGTTTCCAGAGTAACAACGTCTTGCTCCAGTGGAGCAGAGATGCTGCCTGCTGTTCCTGCCCCCAGAGCAGGCAGTGTGGGGTGCTGCCTCTCTGCCTTGCCTCAGAGCCCTGGCTTCTCAGCAGGGCAAAGGGAGAACGCATGACCCCCTCTGCTGGCAGCCATCTCCAGCTGAAATGTTATTTCAGGCCAATATAAGTACATTCGCATCGGCATCCGTGTGAGATGAGGAGGCAAGGGCTTGCCTTGCTTTTCCCATTAAGAACAAATCTCCCCTCTGAGACAGCCTGTTTACATGCCCTAATGAGTCTCTGCTGTCTGAAGCGGCATCCAGCTCTGCAGGATGAGCCACGCTTGCTGAGCAACCTCTTGTCTTTCTATTCCTCCTACAAGGAGTGGGAAATGCTCCCAGGTCACCTCTGCTGTGCTCCTGGGACACCCTGGGGACTGTGCTGCTATCACTGGGACAAACTGCTTGTTTAGCATTCAGTGCTGTGACAGATCACCTGGCAAACTGTCCTAAGAGCCTGCGGAGGGGGAGGGCGAAGGTTGCTGCTGAGGGCTTGAATCTAGAGAGGGGCTAAATAAAAGGTAGTGCTGCAAAGGCAAGGTTTGGAGGAGCATGGTTTGAGGGTGGTGAGGCACTGGAACAGGCTGCCCAAGGAGGCTGTGGATGCCCCATCCCTGCAGGCATTCGAGGCCAGGCTGGATGTGGCTCTGGGCAGCCTGGTCTGCTGCTTGGTGACCCTGCACACAGTAGGGGTTTGGAACTGGATGAGCACTGTGCTCCTTTTCAACCCAGGCCATTCTGTGATTCTATGGTTTGTGGTGTGTTGGAAACGGGCAGATGAAGGGATGGGTTAATTTATCACGAGGATTGTCCTGTTGTGCAGCTGCCCTTGTGTTGGCTTTTTGTTTGTGCGTTTTAAAAGGAACTTTGGAACTTCAGCATTTAGTTAAGGTACTTTATTCCTTTGGGTTATTTTTAGCTTGCCATGGCAATGAGATGAAAGCATCTTCCTGGTCTCTAAATGAGGAGCTGCTTGTTGCTGCTCGCTGGGTCTATTTCGTAGGTGAAGGAAGAGTAATAGAACCAGAAAAGTAATTATATCTCTCTGTGTGTTGCTCAGTTTCACAGCAAGACCTTTGTTTTTAGCCTAGTGGTGAGGAGTGGGACTCAGCTGCGGGGTTTCCACACAGTTAACGATGTGATCACTGACTCCTGGCTCAGAGGGCCTGAATGAAGATGGGGCGATGCCGTGGGGCCTCCCCAGGTCAAGGCACAGAGGTGTTGTGGGCTGGCCCATGCAGCTCTAACTCTTGTCTCACCCTGTGAAACACAGACCGTCTTGGGCTGACTGATGGGCAGCATGCAGGCAGAGGGAGCTGCCCTCCTTGCACTCCATTCTCCCTTTAATCCAGTTTCCTGAGACTGTGAATTAACTGCTCGCTGATTATATAGGCTGTATAGTTCTTTTCACCCTGGAAACTGGATAATATCCTGAGCTGGCATCATTTGGGTGCAGAACCTCCTTCCCTCACTCGGCCTGGATTGTGGAGGAGGGGGCTTTACACCAGCTGTCGTGCTGACCCTGTAACTTGGAATTTGTTGGGGTTTTTTTGTTGTTAAAGGCTGAAATTGGCCCGATTTGGTCTGTACAAAGCAGCTTTTTAATGCAGGTACTGCTGTGCATGTTGAAAACCAGTGTTGTAATAAAATAAAAATCTCCATAAAGAGGAGATTTTTGAAGACTTTATTCTAATCGTATGAATGTTTCTGCATTAAAGCGTTACTGTAATGAGAATGTGTCAAAGGCTTTGCTGGAAAACCCATTAAAACAGATTAGAGCATCTACGTGCAGCATGAAAAGGCCCTTTTAGCAGAACTGCCCATAATTCCAGCTGTCGCAAAACGAAGAGCTCCTGAAATGCCCCCTGAACAGCCATTAGAGCTGGGGATGGCTCAGCCACGTGGTCTTGCTTTGATTGTTTTCACTGCAAGAAGTGCTCTGACCCTGGCCTTGTCCTTCTTTGGGGAATCTCTGCCTCGAGGAATTAATGACCTCTCATTAAGCTGAGATAATTGTCACCTCAATTCCCAGCAGACTGTGGGAGGAGAGCGAAGGGCGCTGCTGCGATATTCTGCATTCCTGTGGCTTTCCCTCGGCCACAAAACTGTCCCACCTTCCTGAGCTGAAGAGCTGGTTTATAAAGGTAAGGCCAGTGCAAAGCCGTGGGACCTGCACCCCTGTGTCACCCAGGGCAAAATGTGGCAATTAGTTTATGGAGACCTGGCTACAGGCAGAAATGCCAGACTAAGGTGGGTTGAGAAACTTTGATTTGTTTGGAAATGATAACAAACAAAATGCGTTTTATTTTGGTTTTTTATTGAAAAACCACTTCAGTTTTTACCCAGATCCCCTCTGTTCCCTAGTAATAAATTTCTCCCTCGCCTCTGAGACTTTAACTTAGCTGAAATGCCATAGTGGTGGAGAGGAAGAAATATCTACCCAGCTACCTGAGCTGTGGTTTCCCACCCCGACAAACACACCCTGAACGAATTAGTGGTGGGATGAGCACAAACACGCAGGGGCTGAAGGGGTATCTGAGTCACAGAATCCTAGAATGGCCTGGGTTGAAAAGGACCACAACGATTCACCCCCCAGCTATGTGCAGGGTCGCCAACCACCAGACCAGGGAGAGAGCAGATCCATTGTAGGATCGGAATGAATGCTTCTGGCTTTCTGCCCTACTTACAACCCAGGCTCCAGTGCCCAGATCATTGTTTTGATCCTTTTGAGCTGGGAATATAAAAGGAATGCTCCTCCATATTCAGTAGATGCATCTTTGGAAGGTACAAAGGCGAGAGAAAGTACCGGATCCTTTACCTTCTTTGAAGGGCTGAGCACATAAAAGAAATTTTTCTTTGAAAAGGGAGGGAAATTTGCAGGGTTTAAAAATTCAAGAAAGTAAAGGAGAGGGTTGGGGGTGGGGGAGAGAAATGTAATTTCTGGCTTGTGCCAGCACAAACCTGTAGCTGCTGTTTGGAACAACTTGTTTTGCAGTCTCCATGTGGTGCTTCCTTCCTGTGCTGGTGGCACAACCAAGGTTCTGGAATGGCCTCCTTTAGCAAATAAACACGGCAGGTGGAAATAGTCAGTAGATTGGCAAGCAAATGGCCGTGGCTTTCAGTGGGTTGAGGGGCAGCTGCATTTAAATTTGTGGGCACCTTTGGACCTCTGCACTGATGATGATAATTGTTGGTACAGAGTGTTGTAGTCTTTTTTTTTTTTTCTCAATGTATAAATGATCTAATAGCCTGGTTTGATCCGCTGAGATCTGTAGGGTAATTCTACTTTTGTTTTTTTATTGGGACTTCTAATGACTGTGTAGGAAGGAGCTGGATTTTATAGCAGAGTGCTTTGCAAGGGGTCAGGTTGCTGTAACACACATGCAAATTGCTGTTGTTCTTGTGTTGAATCCCAAAGCAGATGAAGTCCTTTCTCAAGAGAAAAACACCAGGACAAGAACATCATAGCCTTGCAATTACTGCAGAGCACTGAGCAGCGCCTGTTAAGTGCCATCGTGTTTTATTCCTTGCCATTTAGTCAATTGACTGACCTGCATTTTGCATAGACAGCCGTGTGATTTGAGCTTAATGAGTCAATGGCATGTGGGACAGAGACAGGTGGCTCCTCTAAGTGTGGGCGAAAGGCCCGTTTATGTGTCTTATGAATTATGTTAAAATTGATGGGAGTGTATAACACCCAAAGTACGCTGGCATTGGAAATTGCTCTGCAGCTGCTCCTGTGGCTGTCAGTGTGCACTCATATAAGCACCTCGTGCCCCTCTGGGGCTGAGCTGATGGGAGTAGAAGGCACAGCAGTGGCTGTGTGTCCTGGAGCTCCCTGCCAGTGCACAGCTTGTGTCCTGGGATGGGCACAGACCTGTGCCATGGTGCAGTGCCAGAATGAGGGCTCAGAGCATCTCCTGTCTGGCAGGGAGGAACCAGGGCTGAGTGACGTAGGATCTCCTGAGATTGGTGAATGATACCCCTGTTACTACTGCTTTATAACACAAAAATAAACCATTGTGTAGATATGAAAGCCTGCAAGGTAATTAATATCCTAGCCATTAAATTTTACTGTAGTGTACTCAATGTTAATAAGTGAGCTAAGAGCTCTGCTTGAAATTAATAAGTTGCAAATGACCCAAGGGCCACTGCTTCATGCTTGCTTTCCCCCCTTCCCCCTCCCTCCCCCCCCTCTCAATTTACCCTCCCAAAATTACAAAATTTAAATAGAAAGACAATTTTCATTTATGAGCTGGTATCATTATTCATAACTGGAGAGTTGTAAGGAATAAAAAGACTTTCCGGTTAATTAGAAACTTGAGCATCTCAGGGAGATCTGGAAGGGATGAAAATCTGGGCTAGATGGAAGTAAACAAACATAAAGCACAAATCAAAAGGAAAGGTAATGTAATTTCTGGAGATATTTCAAAGTTCTTGGTCCTAAGAGCCCAGCTCTCTGGTGCAGGGCAGTGGTCTCACTGCAGCAGCTATTGTGGAGCATGCCAGGAGGTACCAGATGCAGCAGAACCTGGGTGTTCCCCACATCCTGACTGCTGCATTTCAGAAGGAAAAGGTAGATGCACTCCAAAAAGGAGAATGGGAGAGGAAATGGTGTGGCAGCTCCTGATGTGACATTGTGAGTCCCTTTTTCATGGTCACGCCATAAAACTGCAGCTTTCCACCTGCACTCACCTGCTTTGTCTGTGTTTGGAGAGGCTCCAGAGAGGCTTGGGATGAAGCAGGAGTCTGTGCCTCTGTGAGCAGAGTGACAATGATCTCCTCTAGCTGGTGGAACTGTTGAACCAAACGCCTGTTGTAATGAGTTTAATAGTTGTTAGTAGGGTTAGGTTGACTTTAGTCTTGGGTAGACAACTCTTGAAGGTGATCTGAATGATGGGATGAGAGGCACTGGCTTTCAGCTGAGCCAGGAAGGGTTCAGCTTTGATATTAGGGAGAACTCCTCAGAAAGAGCAGTGAGGCACTGTGAACAGGTTGCCCATGAAGGTGGTGGGATCATCATCCCCAAGGGTTTTAAAGAATGTGGAGATGGTTAGTGGGCATGGTGGGGATGGATTGGAGTTGGAGTGGATGATCTGAATGGCCTTTTCCAACCTTAAGGATTCCATGATTCGAAACAAACGTAGAGCTTCTTATAATGAGGCCTTCTGCTGCAACATGCCACCAGAGTGAGAAACAGGGCAGGGGGAACTGTGAGGGATGCTCAAGTAGCAGAGGAGTTTGTCAACTCTTTGAAGAGCATTAAGCGATCCTGGAAGTTGCTGACTATTACGTGTTTGGCTGTGGGCATCCTAGGGCCTTCTACCAACAGGGAGGTCTCTTATCTTCTCAGTGTTGAACTCTCCAAATTATTGAATACTTCATCTTTTCTTTAAGAGACCAAGTTTCTGGAGTCCTGTGAGTACAGGAAAGTCTTAAAGCTAGAACTGGAAATCCCCTTGGAGATGCAGAGCTAATGGTAAGCCCAAATCTCCCCTCCACCTTTGGATATGGGGAGAAGCCTGCAGTGCTTTGTGTGATTGACTTTCATTTTTTTCTTGCTCTAGGACTGTCAATCTGCTATCCCCTGCCGGCAGCAAAATCTCTAATTAAAGCAAATTAGAGAGAGAAGACCTGGTGTTACAGAAATGCTGTGCTAATTATGTGGTTTGCTCCTCCGAAGAACTGGGCTGCGGTTTTGTTGGGCTCTTTTCTAAGCAAAGATGCCATTGCTCAGAGATGCTGGGGAGAGAGAGGAAGGGAAGAGACCTGGAACCTTGTTTTGTTTGTGTCTGTGCAAGAGCGCCTCCCTGCCAACCTGTTTCCAGCATTACTCTTTCTTCGTTCTTTTAAAACCTGAGCTGCTCTGTCAGAAGCAGGAACACCTCTGATACACGTACAGACTTTCTGTAGCTCCAGATGCTTGCTTTTTTTTTTTTTTTTATCCCTACCCCACCCCTTAGAGACAATTAGGGAAGAGGCTGTAAGTTCATAATTGTGGATCTTTTCAAACCTAGATTAGTTCTTCCAGTCTATCAGGTGAATACATATTTATAAGTGTTCTTAAAAATGCACCATCCTTCACTCGGTGAGGTGCCACGGATTCATCATGTAAATAGATGCTCAGGTGCAGAATGAAAACATCCTCAGGGTGCGCTTTGGGATGATTAGAGGGCTGTTCCTCAAGTAGGTTGGTTTTTCTCAAAAGTAGTAATAAATGTGATTTAACGATATGCAATGCACAGATCAGTTACTGGATGTTTCTTCATCAAAAGCGTACCGACACCCTTCTGGCATACAGATCAAACTCTGGGGAGTGCATCTTCTAAACACAAAACCAAAAAGCTCATTTACTGACGGAAAAAATTGCTTGGCTGAATCTGAAATTTCTGTAATCTGGTCTGTTTTCTGCTCTGGTAAGATTTAACCACTTTTGCACTTCTAATTTCACTACAGAATAGGGAATAAAGGCGTTTTGAAGGGGCTGAGCTGGTTGCAGTCAATCCATTCTGGTTTGTCTTTGTGCTTTCAGACTGCAGAACCTGGAAGGTAGCATTTCCTAGTGTTTTGAGTATCCAGTTCACATTTATCCTACTGGCAGACATGAATGATGTATCTTAAAGTTGCTCTAGAGTATGTCTCTGGGACATACCTTTTGATTACAGTTAATCAGGGCTGTAAGTGCTTAATTGGATTGATGCCAGGCCACTCAAAATCATGCTCAAAATCCAACTTGCCTCTAAAACCCTCCTTCTGCTGGAGAGAAGAATACAGTTTCTCCAGATTACTGTGTGTGGGGCAGGGGGGAAGTATTCAGTGTTAACAGCTGTGAGAGCTCTGAGCCAAGTTAGGGTCGGAATAGAAATTCAGATGTTTCCCTAATTAATAGAATCCATTCTGTTTTCATTGTGTGCCATTACTTCTTAGAAAGGAGACAGGCTGGCGTTTTAGTATCCTAATTTAATGTTGCCTGGAATGGCTGGTGTGGAAGCAAACCCAGGATTCAATGGCTACAACTCTCCAGAATCTGCCTGTCCCAAAGGAATGGGCTTTTCTACCCACAGCAGAATATGTTTTGTAAACAACGTGTAAAGGAATCCATAGAAAAAGGGAAAAACTAATTTTCTCCTATGTCTATGCTCCTGCAGATGCATTAATTACTGATATTGCTCCCCTCATTTCGACACCAGTGTTCTCCAGAAGGCAGCAGGAGCAGAATCATTAAGGTTGGAAAAGACCACTCAGATCACCAAGTCACCCATCCCCACCGTGCCCACTACACCGTGTGCTTCAGTGCAGCCCCAGGAATGGTGACTCCTCCACCTCCATATTGTTGCTTCCTCAGCCCAGTGAGTGCAGGTGAACGCTGTGCCTTTGTCCTCTGAGCTGCCTCTCTGCTTTGGTGCCATTTGCAACAAACCTGGTGATGCTGGAGCACGAAATGCAAGGAACTCTCAGCCTAACTTTGCCCTTCTATAGATCAGACTGTGCTCGTGTGAACCCTGCTCTCACCAAATCCGTGTACAACTGAGTGAGCTAGGCAGAATAAGCAGTGGGGAACGTACCTCCTCTTCATGACAACCCTTCATGTCCTGAATAATAAAGCACGTGTCTGTGGGTGCTCTGTTCTGAGCAAGGTTGGTCGTGTCTGCAGTTCTTACTGAGGCTCTCAAGGATTCCTGCGCTGAGCTGTGACGCAGATAAATGACTTCTGAGTGTCTTTCCAAACCTTGAGCACTTGTGTTGTAAGCAATTGCAGGACCGTGTGTTTGGGATGCTAAATGTGGGCTCTGCCAATGTGAGACAGTTCAGCCATGGCTTTTTTGGGAAGCTGTGTCTGTGTGCTCTGGTGTGCTGACCATCCTGGAGGATTGCTTGTGTTGCTGGAGAGGCTGCAAAGAGGTTGGACTTTGTCACCAGTGATGGGCACATCATGGTGGACAAGAGCAGCTCCTGGCAATGAGTGCCAGAAGATCCTTCTTCCTCTCCCTTTATAGCACTCTGTTAAGTTTATCTTTAGAATTTGTCATTTCTAACATTATAGCCTGAAGATGTTGTTGAAATGTTTCATTAATTGTTGTTGTTTGTTATGGTTTTTATTGCTGCTTTTTTTTTTTTTCTTTTTTTTTTTTTTAATGTGGGCTTGCTTTCAGTAGTATGAAGCCATTAGCTCCCCTTTTCTTTTTCTTTTCATTTTTTTTAATGTAAAGCAAAGTGCTTTAGCATCTAATTACAGTGAACTTGATAGAGTTAGCTGTGGGGCAGTATTAATTACCCCTTGCCCCAGTTCATCTCTTGATGCATTGTCTAATTTTCCAACTATTTCTTATGTTCTTTGCATCACGGTGCTAAGGAAGTAAAAAACAACGAGGAAGGTCAAGATTTGGGTTGGGGAAGATTGCATGCAAAACATCATCACCTGCCTTCATGCACTGCTGACCTCTGCTGCCATGCTGGGATGGCTGTGTCAGGAATTCCGGTTGGGCACAGCTCTCTGCTGTTGCCTCCTCCCTGTGCTCTTTCTGCTCCTTGTATTGGAGGAGTGATGGATTTCCCCCCAGCCACCACCTCCACTCTGCCATGAAGGCTAAATCTAATGGAAAGTGAGCAAGTAGAGGCAATGGACAGAGGCAGCTGGCAATGTGCTGTTGCCCGGTACTCATTAAAGCATCCAAATCTCGCAGCAGCCATTAATGGCTAATCGGTTGCGCTCCCAGTGTCTCCACTGCAGCCCTGATTAATTTAATAGTCTTCTCCACTGTACACAGTGCCCATAGTACTGAAAAGTGGGGTTTGTTTGGCAGACTGATGCCCTGCTGGCTCTGGGGCAGCCCCTGCATGGATAGCAGGCAGTGAGGTGAGGGATGCTCTTGTACCCAAGGGTGGCACAAACGTGTTTGTGTGTGAATCTGAGCATCTCCAAAGCCAGTTCTGCTGCGAGGGGTCAGCAGCAAGGGATGCTGCCTGCTGCCCTGCCCCCAGAGAAGGGGAGATGATTTGCAGCACACGCTCGTGGTGCCCTGCGTGCTCTTGCTGTAATTTGCTGAAGCCCGTGGTTTATTAACTGTGGTCTTAGAATGATGGATGGTGCTTGTTTAATGCAAACCTGCCTCTGGTGCTGCTTCTTCAGCAGATGCTGATTTGTTCTCTTCCCTCCTGTATTGAAGTTGGTAGGAACCTGCCTGGGATCAGGAGGATAAGGGTCTTTTTTTTTTTTTTTTTTTTTTTTTTTTTTTCCCTCTCATCCTCCCCCTCTGACACTTACATGGATGTATTTTCGCTCCTTTTCCTTCTGCTCCACCAGCCACCTCCTCTCCCATTCGCCCTGGTGAAGGAGGGGGACACACAGCTGCAGCTGGGCCTGGAGGAGATGCTCTGGCTGCTTGCTCTGGCTTTGCTGGTTGTCTCCAGGAGAAGCAGGACCTGCTGGCCTGTCCCAGTGCTGTGTGTCTGGGAGGCTGGTGCAGAGGCAAGGAGGAGGTTTATTAATTGCTTGGTGGTGCTGGGTTACATGGCCCATTTGCAGCTTTTTCTTGTCTGTTTTGAAACTGTGAAATGAGGCGCAGTAATCAAGGAGGGTTTTAATAACCATCCCAGCTCTGACATTTAAATTACAGATGGCGTTTTCAATTAAACAGGCGCTCTCAGCAGGTTTAATTTAGCTATCAGTTCTGCTCTGTTCTTTAAGTGCTTTCTTAAAAATGGTGATGAATTCAAATCTTGCTCCAAAGGGAGGAGGAGATGAGACGGGATTGGAGCTGGCTGGAGAAGGGGAAGCCCCAGAGGATGCTGTGTGTGCAAAGGGAAGCCAGCGACTGAAGAGATAGGAAGTTAAATCCCTCAGCATAGATTTGTGCCTGGGATGCCCCTCAGGTGGCCGACAGATCTGCCCATGCACAGCTGCATTCACCTTCACAGCTGTCCCTTCCACCAAGAATCATTTGTGATGCTGTCCAAGGAAGCTTATCTCAAGTATTACCATTTGGGAAAATCCCGCTTGGGTGATAGCACAGAAAGGAGACAGGGCTGGGAATTGCTGTGCCAATAGCTGGCATTGGCTGCTGTGTTGTCGCAGAGTTGTAGCTCGCTTGAGGGTGTAGCTTAGGACAGCTCAGCCCATGTGAGTGCTTATGGTAACTGGTCCTCAACCAGTGAGTGATGCTGCAAAACATTGTGTAAGTGAAGGCCGCTGCCCCGGGCACTCCTTTCTGGGAGCTGCTGTGAGACTTGGAGCCATTTATTCTTCTGCCAAGGGGGGTGTCTGCTTCCCAGCAGCTGGCAGGAGGAGTCTCTTCTGTTTCTCTCCAGTGTAAAACAGGGCTGGATAATTTCATCACCGCTAATAACATTTCTAGCGAGGCAAGCTACAATAATGATAAGGGTAATTGAATCTCATGCTTGAGGGATAAGCTGAGCTCTGGAGGGGGGATCAGGGAAGAATTTATTTCCCCCCTTCCCTATGGAAGCTGCTTTGTGTAGTCAATCATTTGCATTGAGAGCCTGATGCCCTCCTTGGCACAAGGGCTGGTCTGACCCTACTGGGGTTCTACAGGAGATCCCAGTTGCCTGCTGGCTGTTCTGGATTTCGGTGCTCTGATTTGTGCTTAAGGATGAGCTGTGTTTGCCTGCAGTCATTCTAGGAAAAAGCAGAGAACGATGAACTGTTCTGTGTCCAGAGCATTGATCTGACTGGGTCAAATCTTACAGAGGGCCTCAGAAGCAAACAGCATTTGTATTTCTGCTTTATCTCATTTTCTAATCCCATCTAGAAGATGCATTTCAGTGGGGTCTGAGGGGATCTCTTAATACCTTTCTCTTACTTCAGAGGAACATTGCTGTTTAATTACCTCATTTATGCTCATTTGGAAGCTTAAAGTATTCTGAGCTGTGGGAATGAAAGGGGCTATAGAGGACAGTGCTTTGCTATTCATTAGAAATGAACCCCAGAGTGATGTGGCTCAGCCAAATAGAACACTGCATCCCTGATGTCCTTCCAGGGCGCATCTGATGGGGTGGGAGCTCACTGAAATGACCTGGCTGGAGAGAGGAGATGGCACATGGTGGGGAATGTCAGCAGCCAGCCATCTGCCCTCGTTCCCTTGCTGCTCTCCATGAGCATTCTTCAGATTTATTCCACCGGTGCTTCATCTAGACAGGATCAGGCAGTAGAGCTGTCTCAAGGTCTGTAAGTGGGCACATGAGACCTTGAAAATGAAGCAGTGTGTTAAAGAGTCATGCAGGGAGGCTGTGCAAAGCAACACCAAACCCAGGAGCACAGAGGTGTTTGGGATGCTCTGGAGTTTTCTTTCCTGGGAGAGAACCTCTGAGCTCAGCTGTGCTGGTCTTGGAAAGAGAGCCCAGGAGACAGGAGAGCATTACTGTTGATTTTTTTTGCCTTAGCAGCTGTGGGTTATTCACTGAACTCCTCTGCTCTAGCACTGGGGAAGGCACTTCCAGTTCATTATTCAATGATTTCTTCTGAAGAATTACACCTTTTACTCCTGGGATCTCTTAAGGAGCAGAAGTTTCTCGTCTTGGATCTTTGAGGAGTTCTTTGCCATGTGCTTCTGCTATTTATTCTTTATAATGAAGCTGCTGGAATTAATTCCTAACAAAGGTAAAGAAACTGGGATGGAGTCCAATAGAAGAACTGGAGGCTGATTGATGGCCTGGGACTGGGTCTCTTGAGGTTGCCTAAGAGCAACTAAGGGTAACTAAGGGTAGTGGTGTTAATATCACTGAATTTTCCTGGTCAAGGCTGTGGATCTGTGCTGGGCAGGAATGTCATTCCTTGCTCACCAGAGTACGATTTGCATTTTTTGCCTTTGGATCATGGTGTCTGATGGAGGTCGGTCTGTGCCAGCACGTCCTGTTTGTCCTGGGGTGAGCAGGTCAGAAACGTATCTCTACGTACAGCCTCACAGATGATGGCATTCTGGGGTTGACAGTTGGACTAGATGATCTTAGTGGTCTTTTCCAGCCTTAATGATTTTCGATTCACATGCATGCTTGTACTGCAGGAGGCACGCTGGGTTCCCTTCTCATTGTTTTTTGTTGTTTTGTTTTGTTTGTTTCCCTCAGCCCTTGCCCCTTGGACAAATGCATACATTACAAGCTCTAGGTATTGCATTCATGGGGCACTCACTGCTTTCCAGAGGCACTATTCACCCTTATCTAGTGATTTCCAGATACATGTAGGGTAATGTCTCTGGGTCTGTTTCTAGGAGGGACTGTGATAGTGTCAAGTAGTTAATTAGGCAGTGTGATATCTGAGGCCAGCATCAGACTCCTTGCTCCCTGCAGATGAGCCAGGCAGCTGCTGCTGTGCATGTTGATGAAGACAAGTTTCTGTGGGAACCTGCTGGCTGTGGGAGTGATGAGCAGAACTGAAGGTAAGATCCAGGAGGGAGGCTTGCTCTCAAGGACACAGTAGGCAGAGACCATGGGTCTTTATATGGGATTCTACTGGTTTGCTCTGGCTGTTTTTCCATGTCTGCTTTTATTTGCTCTGGCTGACCAAGACCTGCCTGCCTTTTTGTAAGGCATGCGGCTCAGCAGGGCTCCAGATGCCAAGAAAACCTGCTGAAGACTTGAAAAGCCAGAGGAATTAAGTGAATTAAATGAAGCAGGACGTGGTTGAGTGGGAATGGTGGGGATGGGTCAGTGGTTGGGCTTAGTGATCTTAGAAGTCTTCTCCAAACTTAATGACTCTGCAGGTGAGCATGTTGGTCATGGGTTGATGGCTGGACTTGATCTTAGAGGTCTTTTCCAACGTTAATGGTTCTGTGAGTTGGCATGGTGGCTGCAGTTTCATAGTTGGACATGGTGATCTTAGAGGTCTTTTCTAACCTTAACGATTCTATGGTTCTGTGAGTGGGCACAGTGGTGGTGGGTTGGTGGTTGGACTTGATGATCTTAGAGGTCTTTTCCAACTGTAGTGATTCTACATACAGTTGAAGTCACAGTCCAAAGTTCATCCAGACAGGAATTGCTCCCACTTCTGCTATTCCCACTTTGTCCTACCAAGCTCATTAGGTTTACGAAATAAGAAAGTAAAGAAAAGGATTTGCAAGCAGCCTAGAAAAACTTGGCTGGGGTCATAGTATGCAAGTCATTAGGAAAACAGCAGCACTTCTGCATTTTAGTTAGCTGTAATGATCTCTGGAGACGCAGGTCAGCTGTCTGGCCAGTCTGCAGTGTGGGAGAGAGGAAAATAGGTGTGATTAAATTATTCAGGCAGTTCAAAAGGTCTCTGAAGGCAGCTGCTGCTCATGTATGTGCAGGAGAAGGTGGTAGCATTGCTGATGAGGGTAAGGTAAGGTAAGGGAGAAGACTGAGAGCAGATTGTTGCAGCCAGGCAACAACTCTTGGTCTAGGGGTGCTAAATATTCAGCACTACACCCTCCAGATCCCCTGGGTTTCTTACTGACTGTTTTTCAGGCTGCTGGATGTAACTACCCCTTGTGTGGGTTTCCATCTGACGCCAGTGGGGTGCTGTTACCGAGGGAAGTAGACTTGATGCTGATGGAGCTTGGAAATGAAATGTCATTCATTTTGCATGCAGGCAAAAAGCACAGTAAATGAAAGGATTAGATGGAGTATGCATGAAGGGAGAGCTCTTGTCCTGATCAATAATTAAAAAAATTCCCAAGTGACAGTTAGGGCAGAATGTTGGAAGCAGTTATTTGAGGCTTCAAAAAAAAATGAAAAGCCAGAAGCAAGCGAAACAAACAAACAGAAAAACCTTCCAAGAAGCTGTTAAAAGACTGTTTGCTCAGATTTACTGATTGCACTTGAGCTGAAGGTTGAAGTTAAATGTAACTCTAACTCATGCATATATAAGAATTCCAAGTTACTTCTGTTTGAGTGATAGGATGAGAGGGAATGGCCTCAAGTTGTGCCGGGGGAGGTGCAGGTTGGGTATTAGGGGGGATTTCTTCTCAGAGCAGTGATGTGCTGGCAGCTGCACAGGGAGTGATGGGGTCAGGGTCCCGGGAGGTGTTCAGTGTGGAGATGTGGCACTGAGGGAGGTGGGCAGTGGGCACAGTGGGTTGGGTTGGACTGGATGATCTTAGAGGTCTTTTCCAACCTTGATGGCTCTATGATTTTACTGCTCTGAGGTCCTCCAGGGCAGGACAGCACCCTGGGCCTGGTGTAAATGAGAGCTTTGTGCAAAGCTTGCATGCTAGGAGGAGTGCTCTCCTGTTTCTTGCTGTGGTTGTGGATGCGAGGTATTCCCCCTCCCACTGTCAGCTTCCACCGGCTGTTCTCACACTTCAGCACAGTTTCTTGGCTTTGTGCCTGCGGTTTTGTTTGTTTACCAACAAGAGCTGCTTTGTACAGTTATTACACATCCTGTTACTGCTGGACATGCTTGAATTGGACACGGTCCCCTAGGGCAAGCACTGGGCTGGAGCTGTGCGTGCTGCAGAGCCCTGCTCCTCACTGAGGGCTGTCTGCAGCTCTGCGCTGCGCAGGATGGAGCGCACACCATGGCCCTGCTGCTGTTTCATGGGTTTATTTATTTTTTTTAATGTTACTTAGAAACCAAACTCAGTATTACCTAACTCCACCAGATCTGCAGTGCAGAACTCATTGCACAAGGGAGAGGAGGTTTTTTATTTTTATTATTATTTTCTACTTTTTTCCTTTTACAAGAAATAACTCATTTTTCAGCTGTTGGAGAAGGTAGTAATTGATCTAGAGCTTTGCAGCTTGCCTTCCAGAATGGTTTTATTCTTAATGTAGAAATAAAACTCTGTTAGGTCAAATACACAGCAATAAATACAAGAAGCACATTAGCTTTAATATATTGGATTATTCCACTTGGTGGTGACGGGGAAAAAAAACAAGATTTAATTCCCCTGGCAATGCAGGCAAAGAAAATCGCTTTCCCTGTGCATTTTTTTCTGTAAGTCATTTTTGTCTGTCAGTGCCATTGCTGCAGGCTTTGACAGAGTTTAATTTTATTTTTTTATTATTTTTTTTTAACTTGGTATGAAAATAAGAAATATCTTCTCCAAGTAAATCATCCACAGATTCACCCCGTGGCTTTTATTTCTTGTTGTTACGGGTTCCCCCCCTGGCAGGATGGGGGGAACTCCTCCTTATTGCCACGGACTGGTGGGGATGGGTGGTGGTGAGCTGAGCTCCAAGTTGAGCACTGCCATTCCCCCTTTACAGGAGTGCTGGTATGGTCTGCTCCTACCCAACTTGTCCCAACTTGGACTAGGATTTGCTTCTCCCTTCCAACTGTTTTTGTGGTCCAAGAATGACTTGAGTTGGAAGGGACCTCGAAGACCATCCAGCTCCAACCCCTGCCAGTCTCTGCTCATAGAATCATTAAGGCTGGAATAGACCTTCAAGTTCACTCAGTCCAGCCATCAACACCATGCCCACTAACCCATGTCCTTCAGTGCCACATCTCCAGATTGGTTTCATATTGGGAACAGGCCAGATGGGAGCAGGCAGGAACGATGTCCCTGCTGGTTGTCATGGCACATGGAAGGAGGCTCTGCTGAGAGAATTTGGCTTGGCTAATGGAAATGAAACATTTTGACACATTGAAAGTCTAAGAAAGGATTTGCAGAAAGAGGAAAGCTATCGTAGCTGAAAAGCTCTGGGAAAGGGCTAGATGATTCAGTCCAGTGATGTACAGGTAAGGGGAAGGCTCTCCTGTAGCCGGGAGAAGAGGAATTGGAGTAGGCAAGGCTGCATGTTGTGGGTTTGTGTGTGGGAAGGCCATTTGTGGCTGTTCGTTTTTAATGCATCTCCATCCTTTGCAAGTTGGCAAGAGTCACTGGGGAAAACAGCAAGGCAGAATCCTGTGTGGTTTAACTGAGCCTTTGTGTATTCCTCTGTCCAGGCAGAGTTATCGCTCCAATAAGCAGGGCTGCTCCAGCAGCACCTAGACTGTATCTGATTGTGTTTGTGTAAGACGAGAGAGAATTCACAATAATCCTACTGGCAATTAATTGGCTTTTGTTCAGCTAGAGTGAACAAGATCTCGTCTTAATCTGCTTCATTATTTCTCCTTGTATAGCAGAGTCAACACAAGATTAGGTTTAATTTACAAAAAAATGCAAAGTCGTTTCTCATATCTGGATCAGGATTTTATCTGCTTTGTTTTGCAATGCTTCACGTGTCAATAGCAACGGAAGGAGCTGCACAGTGGGTGGCGAGGTGGAAACGGCTACACTTGACTCCAGGACCTTTTGGACGGATTGCAAGTAGCAGAGCTCTGACACCATCCCTCTTCCTCAGAAAAGCAGCTTCACGCTTAGGAGCACGAGCTGCTTTCTGCAGGGTGGTGAGCTCAGAGCTGATGCTTTCAGCTCTTGTCTCCTAAATCTTATGCAACAGCAACCTGTGGTGTACGCCTGGAGAAGACCTATGGGAAGCCAAAGGGAAGTGCTGTGTGGTCCTTGAGGTCAAAGATGGGTTAAACAGCAGGTGAGAGGCTGTGCCAGTTCTCTGTGATGGTCACTGTCTGAGGGCAGCCTGTTCCTGGCAGCACAGGGAGGCCAGATTGCTGGGTTCTGAAGTTCTGCATGGCTGTGGATGTACATCTGCCTGTGTGTTTGCCTACACCTGTGGATGTGTTTCGGTGCACATACCTGAGTGCTCGTAAACCCGTCCCATTAGCCAGAACTACAGAATCATTTGGGTTGGAAGGGGCCTTTAAGGGTCATCAGGGCCAGCCCCCCTGCAGTGAGCAGACACCCACAGCTCCATCAGTGCTCAGAGGCCCATCCTGTCTGACCTTGGGTGTCTGCAGGGATGGTTCACTGCCCTTGTAAAAGTGGTCCATCTGGCAGGATCAGAGTGGCAAGAGATGTGTTCCCCACCGTTGATCAGTCCAGTGAGCACACTTACATCTTTATCGTGGTTTCTCTGTCCTTCTGGGAATGCTGATTGCACTGCAGTTAATGGGTTTGCACTGGTGGCAGCTCCAGGTGAGTTGCTCTAAGTGCCTGCAAGGGAGGTTAGCCAAGGGCACGTGTAATACAGCTGGGACTCCCATCTTCCGGGGGAGAGCTGTTGAACTTTGCATGCAAGGAAGGTATCAGAGTGCCTGGGCACAGTGTAGATGGGGATGCAGACAGTCCCGCAGCTCATTCCGCTGCTGAGACAAGAAGAGGTGCAGTGTAGTGATTAGAAATGGGTACAGTGAGTACAAGGCAGAGCCAAACACTTGCAGTGATTCTGAATATCTCCTGCTTGCAGAGCAGCAGCCAGCAGCACCTGAGGTCAGGCTGGCTCCCAGCTCTCTGCCTGCAGCCCGAGTGCCCTCTGCTGTCACCATGGCTCTGCTTGTGTGCTTGCTTTATTTTATGATCCTTTGCCATCTCCCCCCTTTGCACAGCAACATTAACTATGTATGTTCTCTTAAGCTGTTTTGGTTTATCTGAGTATGTTTTCCTTCCAGGCTGCTGTGCACAGAGCTCAGCTCTTGTGCAGCTGTTCAGTGTAGCAGTGATGCTTTCCAGCTGCCACAGGGCTTTTCCCAGTTGAATTCGTTATGGATGTTCTCTCTCTTATTCGCACCTTTCCAGTGGGAAAGCATCATGAAGCCCTTTTTTTTCCTAACAGGGACATTGAGCAGGCTGGGCAGTGCCCCAAGGACATGGCGACAAACCAGCTGGATGGATGGAGGAGTTGCTCACCTCTTCCTCCCCAGGGTACCTGCTTGTTGGGAGGCAGCAAGGAGTGGGAGTCATGGAATCATTAAGGTTGGAAAAGACCTCTAAGACTGTCCAGTCCAACTGTCCAGCTGCTGCCTGTCCTGCCCAGTAAACTGCATTCCTAAGTACCACACCTACATGCCTCCTGTAATGGTGACCCCAGCACGTCTCTGGGCAGCCTCTTCCAGTGCCCAGCCTCTCCTTCAGAGAAGTTTTTCCTAAAATTGAACCTGAACCTCCCCTGGTGCAACTTGAGGCCGTTCCCTCTCACCCTATGGCTGTATCTGGGCTGCAGGAAGAGATGTGAGCTGTGGGGATGTTTGTTCACCAGCTCAGTGTTAGCTGGTTATTTGGAACATCTCTACTCCTGACAGCCTTGTGGGCCAAATACAAGGCTGCTGGCCTCCCATCCTATTTGGGGTTGTGCTCAGCTCTGCCGCAGCTTCAGGGCAAAAGCTCTGTACTCCACTATCATGGCTTTCAGGAAGGGCCATTCCCAGCCTCTACAAAGTATTTGATTTAGGGGGAATCAATCTCCTAAATTATCCTCCCTTTTAAACTGGCTAGAACAGCTGGGCTGCAAGCAACAGGGAGTTGTTTTTCTCCTCCTCCCCTCATCTTCAAACAATTTTGAATGCCTGGTGGGGGAGCACACTCCTCCATCTGTCCACAGCCTCCCCAGGTGGGTAATAATAGATGCTTCTTATAGAAAAATTCAATTAGACTTGACAAGAGATGTATGTTAGTGCTTCCTTGCCAGGGCCCTGTCTTGCTCTTTTCTGTTCCTCTGCAAGACACCAACTGCAGAAGCTATTTTGGAGGAACAAAACAGCCACCATTTTTAAGTATAATGGTATTTACAGCCAGGACTGGCTGTGGTGGGCTTTGTGGGATAGAAAATGACTGAGAACAAGGTGCAGCAGGCTAGCCAGGATGTGAGATGCTGACAGCAGGAAGGCCTGTGTGCAGTGCTGTGACTGAGGTTTCTCTTTGTGCCTCTGAACAGTAAAGCAGCCAGGGTTGGAGATGTGTTCATTCATCTTGGCTGCCAAAAGCTCTGAGCTTTGGTTCCTGTGTTCAGCAGTGGACGGAGAGCTTTCTGTGTGTTTTCCTTTCTTTTTTTCTTCTTCAGCTTTCTGAATACTTGGATGATAAAGTATCTGTGAATTATTTCTGTAGAAATATCTTTTTTTCTTGTATGGTATATTGCATGTCTGTATTGTTCACCACTATTCCCAAAATCTACTGTGTAGTAGCCAGGGTCAGCAAAACAGACAGCTTTAGAAACCTTCCCTTGGTCACTGAAGCTACATGTGATAGAGTCCTTTAGTGGCAGAAGGCATTAATGCAGCTGAGCTGTTTTGTCACAGCTGTACTTACTTTCTTTAGTCCTATGAAGCTGCACGGTCTTCATTCCCATGAAGTCTGTGATGCGTGAGAGGCCATTCAGCTCCTGTGCTCTGTTCAGCCTTGGACAGAAGCTGAGTGGGATGGATGAATGCAGTGCAGATTTCAGTGCATTCACACTTCATGTGTTTGACCAAAAGGCATTAGGAGTAAAATATTTGCAATGGATCGAGCAAGTGAGATTATTTTCCAAGTACACAGGCAGCCACTTTCCTTACTTGCCTTGTAGCTCTAGCACTGAGTGCAAGGAGTCAGTGGCAGCTCTGCAGATTCTGCAGCAGAGCCGTTTTCTTTAATGAAACTGCAAGACATGGAGTGTCTTGGGAAGCATCTCTTGAAACTGAGTGGGAAGGTCAGGACAGCCAGGCTGCCTCTAGCAATCAGTGTGAACATCAGGGGAAGGAAAGACCCTGACAGCTGCATTTCTTGTAAGGGAGCTGTGTGCATTGAGTGGTTCAGCCTAGATAAGCCTAAAGTGGGGACTGTAGCCCTACCCTGTATTTACAAGGGACACAGGAGCTGAAAGCTTAATCCTGGGCTTTATCCTGACTATAACACACGATGGCTTAGGAAAGATTCAATTTAACAATTGCATCCAAACCTGGTATATTGATCCCCTCGCTGCTCTGATCCTTGGGGACATGCCAGGACCTTGGGGCAGGGCTCTGGCAGTGAGCTGAATATTAACTTAGAAATGGGGTCAGCTGCACTAAACACTGTGCTGAATAAAGCTGTGCTGTCATTGTGTGACTGTGTGCAAGGTAATGGAAAGAGCTGACTGGTTCTGGTCTCTTCTGGTGCAGAACAGCGGAGCTCACAGCAGAGCTATACTTGCAGATACCTGTGGGTCAGAGCTGGGTGTTGTAGGAGCCTTCCTGGACCTTCTCCATGCCTTTCATGAACTCCCATGACCTTTTTAGTATATCTCTGCCTGCTGCTGTTCTCCACTGCTTCAGCACAAGAAATAATACTCAGCACACAAGCAAAGATCCACATACAGCTCCTTTTATTATGTTTGCCCATACTCTGGCTTGGCTGGGGTTTGGAAAGCTGTGCCCAAGGCAGCAGGGGACAGGCTTGGCTCAGGTAAGCTTAGATATCTCTGTTCAGGATGGTGGCTCACCGCCCTGAGTGACAGCAAGAGGCACTGGTGGGCATACATACAAAGTGCTGTCTTAGTAAGCATCTGCAGCAAAGGCACATGAGTACTTTCTGCAGACGTAGTGGGCAGGAAGGACTGAGATCAAATGGAGGTAATGACAGGTTTCTGTGTGAAGAATATTGCATGGATCTCCTGCCTGCAAAGAGCAGTACTAGTTTGGCATGAAGCACGCAGAGGCCAGGAGGCATACAGGTAGATGCGTTATTTGTGCTCCTGAGCCCCTTCCTCAATTTGCTTCTGTTTCCCTAAGCCCTTGTCTCTCTCCCAGCAATTATCCTCAGCTGCTTTTTAGGAGCCAAATGAATCCCCACGGAGAACCGTAGAATCATTAAAGTTGGAAAAGACCTCTAAGATCATCAAGTCCAACCATCAACCAATGACCACAATGATACCGTAGTGAATTCAGCTCCCACCACTTCCCCCTACAAGTGGATGTTGAGAGCACTGTAGGACAAAGGGATCCAATCCCCATTGCTTGGCATTATCATCACCCAAAACTGAAATGGAGATCCAGAGCACTGCTTGGCAGCCACGCTCAGGTAAGGCAGGCAATGGCACGTGGGGCTGGGGGCAGGGGGTTGGCAGCTGGGGTGATACCTTTCCAGAGCTAGGTGATCTCATGTGATAGAGAACACCAGTGCAAAGGGTGAGACTGAGCGTAAGGTGGTTTCATAAGTCTGTTGCTATTCTTTGCATAGTACCCTTAAGGAGAGAAGGATGGTGGTCTCTGCCAAGCACATTCATACCTGAGCCGTATGCTCTACAGCCCAGAAGCAGCACCATGCAGAATCCATCCAGAGCTCATGGGATGGCCTGAGGGAAGTCAGCTCTGGCAAGCAGGCCCATGTTCAGCTTGACTATGGTTCCACTGTCACGCTGCTGTTGGTAACACGTACACCATACCATCCTTTCCAGAACAGTGTGTCCTGGCCTCCGTGCTCAAAGCGGACAAAGCGGACCCCAGGACCATAGTCAGAAAAGGTGTAGGAGATCTAGAGGTTGAGAGAGACAAAATAGTGTCAAGCTACCGTGAACCCACTCCTTACCTTCACTGGGCCTTCAGCTCCACCTGCCCCATCCAACCTACCAGCTTGGGTAGCAATGAGGACAGTTACAGTGAGAAAGAAGTTACTGGAAGGAGCTTTGACCCCAGTCTGTTCAGAAGCCATCAAATGCTTCCAGAGGGGTCTCTCCTGTAGACCCACAGACTTGTAGTGATGTCTCAGCAAGCTTCCAAGTTTTATGTAAGGCTTGCTGTATAACCCCTGTGTTCAATCACAACCCATGATAGAACCTTCTCTTCCTCCAGAATAACCCCTCCTGCTTCTGTCTGCTTGAAAACATTCCTGGTTTGTGCAGGTTGAGTGTCACCTGCATGAAACCACAGCTGTCACTCACCTCAGTCCAGCTGGCGTCGTTGTCCTCTGGGATGGCAATGGTCTCAGTCTTGTACTCGGCCAACACGTCCTCGTTCTCTGACAGCAGTTTCACACACAGCTCATAGAGGCAGCCGGCATCGCTGCGTCCCGCGTACCTGCAGGGAGCCCCAAGCAGCAGCCTTGCCTGGATGAACACTTTTACTCCAACCCACTGCCTGCCCTCATTCACCAGAAGAGCTTTAGATGGCTGCCATATGCACCAACAGCTTGGGTGATGACTGGGGAGACTACCAGCGGTTCTTTGAGTCAAGATCAAGCCCTGTCTCACATCTAGAATGACACCAAAGGCGACGCAGTGAGAGAGCTACAGCTCCAAGCCTGGTGTACACCATTCCTGCTCTCTCTAGGCCTTCTGCTGGACTTATAGGGCATCCTTGCTACTTACCAGTCTTTCACCACAACTTTTGGCTGGGTTGTATCCATCAGCTCTTCCCAGTAGCCCTCAGCTCTAAGGTCGATGACCTGAGACTTTCGACACCACCTGAAACATAAGAGGGTAATGGATACCACCAGCTCTCTGAGGCTGGAGAAAACAAAATTATCCTCTCTCCTGATTAAGAGAAATGAGCAGCCTTACTCATAAGATGTAACAAAGTATTTATGCACATCTTCACTAGGGAATTCTTTTCCAAAGTCCCCAGGGAGCTCTTCAATTTTCCAGCCATCACCTCCATTCTCTACCTCTCCCCAGTGCTGCAGTTCTTCTGCAAATGGAAGAAAGAATGTTTGGTCATAATTTGTGGGCCTGGACAGCCCAGTCATCTCCCATAGGGACCCCTCTGCAGCTTGGAACAGACACACTGCCGTCCAAGTCTGTATGTGGATCACACAATGAGATGTTTTAAGTGGAGGCATGGCAAAAAGCAACACTTTATTTAGGTTGAATGGTAACAAACGTCAGCATTCCCCACTGAAATGGTTGTGTCTTTGTGGGTCTACTTTAAGAAAGAGTAGTGAAATGGTTTCGGTGTTCCACCTCAGTGCTTCTGTGTCTTATTATAGAAATACCTGGGGAGAACTGCTGATTCCCTGATTATTTTTTTTTCCTTTGTTTCATTCTTTTTGTTGAAAAATAACTCATATTAAATCCCTCATTTTCTATTCTCCCTGGTGGTGTTCTCAAAGCTTTTAGCACATAGTTAAATGCTTGTACAGCAAGAAGCTGCAGGGCCTTATACTGTTGTTCTCCTCTTAGCCTGAGAGAAGAGCTTGCAGAAAAATCACTTCCTTTTAAATAAGAAAAACAAAAACATTGTGTTGATGGTCTGTGTTGTGCTTCGGTCTATGAGGTGTGAAATGTATTGTGTTGCTGCTTGGGTTATGAGGCTTGGGTTATGAGGCTACTGCTATCTAAACATCCTGCAGATGGCAAGTAGAGTTCAGAGATCATAAAATAACAGCAAGTGTTGTAGTGTGCACAGCTCAGTGATATGGGTTGGAATAAGCAAGACACAAACAAACTGCAAGGAAGTAAGCATGAAATGCCTGCTGAGCTAAGAGCAAATGAGTTCCTGAGCAGGGGAAGGCTTATCTTTTAGGTTGAGCTTTGGCAAAAAGCCATCTGGAAGCCCAGGTGCCACCTACCAGTACAGTTCTGCAAAGCATGGTTCACATTCCTGCAGGGGTCACATAAAGCTGATGTCATGGAGAGCCCTTCACAAAGGCTGCTTTGATGGAAGGCCTTCTTGCCCAGTAAATGGTTTGGCTGCATGCATGAAGTGATTTGTCTCTGGGGCAAAAAAAAAATGCATCGTGATGGCAACCAAGGTCTTTTTTAAAGACTGGAGGTGCCCAGTTTTCTGAAGGCTTGGGCCTTGTTATGCTCATCTCTCACCTTCGCCACAGGGGTTCTTGATGAGATTTCTTCTTCTCTTACTCAAGAAGTAGAAGTTTTGCCAATTCTCCGCATTCTCCTCTGACTCAGCTCCAGCGAAGCCTTCCTGCTGACACTTCAGGATCCAAAGAGCTGCTCCGTCAATCAGGTTCTTCCACTGGCAGCAGACCAGGCGGCACGCCAGCACCAGATCCACCGCAGGTATGGAAGCCAGGATTCTGATCAGCACTGCTTCAGGGAGGGACTCCATCCTTGGCCCCCTGGATGGAGCTTTCTGAGAAAGGGGGGAAGAAGTGGTAATGCACTGTTCCCCCAGGAGGGGCTCTCCTGTTACTAATGATGTCAAACGCATTAGAAAAAAAGGGAAAACAAATATGTTTATCTGAAAGGCAGGTGCAGCATAACGGGGGGTATTTCTGACCTGAGGGCCTCGGGACCCCTAGCTAGCTCACTACCCTGAACCACATGAGTAGCTTAAGGTTCTAAGTGCCTACAGACGCATTGGGTTAAACAAGCATGATGCTCCAACACCTTCTGGCTGCTTTCCTGCCTATCTGTGCTTGCATGGGGTTGTATGGGGTCTTCTCTGACCCTTGGTGGTCACGTGGGGAGCACTCCCCTTGTGTTTGGTCACACATCATCTAAGGACATTGTTATTCCCATTTTGCACTGATGCTTTTTTTGGTTCCAAGGCCATAGAGGAGGGCTATCCAGGACCAGACAAATTTCTGCTGTCAGGCAGCTGGGGAACGCTGACACTTATCCACGCATCAGCTACTGGAGTAAACTTAAAACAAATAACAATTAACCTAAGAATAGATGTGCTCTGTCAGCACAGAATCGGTCCCCTCTGCTTAGGCTGCACTCGGGCCTGGCTGTTGGAAGGCCTTCCTTCCCTCGGGGTTAGCACTGAATCTCTTTAGTCACGATGCCGCGCAAAGCACGGGTCTGAGCACTTCAAATCTTCCTTTTCCTACGGCCCGATAACCGCAGTCAGGCGGCAGTGCGAGCAACGAGCGCTCTGAGCGCTGCGGGCTTCGGGGCAGAATGCTGCAGAGCGGGGAGAGAGGAGCGCCGTGCACAGAGAGCGGGACGCACTGACACCGCTTTTTTCTCAGCCGTGCGCTGAAGCGGGGAAGCTGCACTGAATCGCACAGAGCGAAACTGCGGGAGAGAAAAATCGCTGAGCAGGGCGGGCAGGGCAGGCAGAGCATCCCGGCGTGCTGCTGCCATAAACACGGCACGGCGAGTGGGGCAAGCAGGGAAGCAATAGGGACACGGCATCACGAGCTCTTGTCTCTGTACCGCAGCCATCAGAGGGAAAACATCATTTAAAAATCCCTGTTGTTATTATTTTTACGGAGAAACAACGAGGATTTCTCACTCTCCCTTTTTCCCCTCCATGCTGCGATTTTAAAGGGCAAAATGCGATCGACCCTCAGCAGAACTCCTCGGGTAACCCCACCCAGGGCTGTCGGTCCTCTCTTCTCCTCCATCCCCTCTCCCATCACCCCGTCCCGCCGCTCCTACCTCGTGCTCGCCGCTGCTGCCGCTCCCCGCGTCGCTCCCGGTTCCCCTCAGTCCCCCCCCGCCGCTCCCCGCCCCGCGCCCCGCCCGCTGCGGAAGAGCGAAGCGCGGCCTCACATCCGCGTCCGGAGCGCAGGTGGGGCTGTGGCTGCGATAGCGAGGACCGCTCGCCCCTCCTCCCCCCCTGCCCAGCGCACAGCTCCGCTTTTGGTTTCGTTCTGAGCCCTGCAACCCCTGCTGATCTCCCCGTATCGCAGCTGCCTGGAAACCCTCCGTCTGCCGTCGGTTCTGCACAGCCATGGCCACCATCAGTGACCTCCCCGAGGATGTGCTGGTGGAGCTGCTGTCCCTGCTGCCCGCCCGGGATCTGCTCCGTGCGTGCAGGCTGGTGTGCTCCCAATGGCGAGACGTGGTGGACCTCGCCACCCTCTGGAAGCGCAAGTGCCAACGCGAGGGGTTCTACGTGCAGAGCTTGGACAGGAGCATCACTGACTGGAAGGTGTTCTACCTGCTGTGCAAGCTGAAGAGGAACTTGATCAAAAACCCCCGAGCCGAAGGTTGGTTTGTTGGTAGAGGGCCTATGGAGTTTCCCAGCAGTTGGGACATGCCTTGCAGTGCCTCACTATTATTGGGGCTGTGGCACTGAGTCAGATCCACGAGGAAACGCTGCGTAATGCTGTTTGGGTTAAATCCCTGTAAGTCACAAGATGTAATGCAGCAGTGAAACCATCAGCAGTTGGTTTCAGGCCGACTGCATCCTGGGCTGCATCAGCAGAGGGGTGGCAGTGGGCAGGGAGGGCAACTGTCCTTCTCTGTCCCCACCTGCAGTGCTGTGCCCAGCTCTGTCACAGCTGCTGACAGCCACGCTGAAGGTAATGACAGTACAGTGCTAAAGGTCAGCCTTAAGTACAAGAGAAACACAGCTGAAAATTCACCTGCATAAGTAGCTCTCTTTAAGGAAAGCAGAGATGTTGCAGAAAACTGAAGTCCTAACGCTGATCTTTGATATCTGTTTTTAGAGAACTTTACGCACTGGAAACTTGATCAGAATGGAGGAGATATGTGGAAGATTGAGGATCTGCCTGGACCTCTGGGGAAAGAGCTGCCAGACTCAGAAGTCCACAAATACTTTGTCACTTCGTTTGGGTAAGAGCTGCAAAGTGCAACTGGAGGAAAACGGCTTCCTTCCTCCTGGCTGCAGGAGCGCTGTGGTTAGGTGCGAGGCAGGACAAGGAGCCTTATCCCAGAGAGAGGGGAAAAAAAGATTTTAATTCTTAATACTCCTCAATCTAAAGAGAGCAATGTGTTGCAGAAGTGAATCACATCGTGTGCTGAATTTCTCCATTCTTCTACTAAATGTGGTGGACAGAAGTTGAGGTCTGGCAGACTGATCAGATATCTTCACCTGACAAAGTCAAAGCTTTAACCTCTGGAAGCATGAGGTGTTTGTCATGCAAACACCATGACAAGCTGTTTGCAAGACAAACACCTCGCACTGAAAGCCATCAATAGTGGAAGATCAACTGCTTTTCCATAATCAATATCTGTCATGTGTGCATAGGAACCCTTCTTGATCCACTTTGTTGGATTCCTTTTATCTGGGGTGAAGCTGAGCAGTTTCTTTCTGCTCAAACTTTGGATAAAGGCACACCTCAGCCCTGTCAGCCTTGTGGGTACTCAGGGTCTGGGTGAGCATTCAGTGAGAGTCAGTCTGGTAGGGAAAGCACTGATGTTGAGAGATGCTTTTGAATGCTTCTGTTTCTGTTGCAGGCCATGCTTCAAGTCTCAACTGATTACCCTGCAGGAAGAAGGGTACTGGAATGAGCTGATGGATGAAAAACGGCCTGAAATTGTAGTCAAGGACTGGTAAGAACTGAATACTAGAATTTCTAGCATTAGGACCTCGGTGTAAGCTGGGCCTCTGAAGCTTTTTGTGCTATAAAGTTAATTCTTTGGGATCTGTAGCTCTTCAGTAAAGCGTAGGCTAAATCTTGGTTTATTCAGTGGGCTATAAGGTGGCAATCCTGTGAAGAAAAGAATAGCTGTGCTCTCCATAGCTATGGGGGTGACATCCCTTTCCTCAGTTCCAGTTGGAGACTGTTTCTGGACAGTAAGGAAAACAATGCTGTGTGTACAGCCCTCCTCCTTGATTTCTCCCTTGCTCTCTAGGTATGCTGCCAGATTTGACTGTGGTTGTCGCTATGAGCTCAGAGTGAGGCTGCTTTCTGAAAACTACATTGTGCTTGAGGAGTTCTGTCCTGAGCCAGTGGTCATAGAGCAGTGGAGTGATGCAATGTGGAGAGAGGTAAGGAGCAGCACTCCAGGAGGCAGGTTTACATCCACATTGTGATAAGAACCTTGTCTAAAGCTCCAAGTTGCTCTAACGTAAGACAAAATGTAAGCCAGTCCTCGCCGTGGACAACATTGAAGAAGCTCTGAAAGATCTAGGTTCAGTTTGTAGGTGTGTGAGATTCCCCCCCCGGGCCCCTGTGCTATTTTGTCTGGGCTTCTTCAAGTGTTTCTGTTCTTTATTTGAGTTTTTGTCCAAGTAACCGAGTTGCAGGAGCACAGGTCTTGTTTATGTTGGATCAAAAAGCTTTGTTTTAAAACAACTGCATGGGTGTAAGTGAAAGTATTGCAGACATTACTTTTCCTAATTTGTTTGTTTTGACTGGTTTGAATGACTTGGTTTGAGTGGCTGTACACTCCCTTTTATGTTGTTACCTCTGTCACGTACCAAGCTTAAATTATGTTTACCCTTCTGCCCTGTAAACCTATGAGTCAAATATGGGAGGCTATTTTATTTTATCCTCCCTCAAAGAAAGTGATGTGATGCATACTTTTATTGGAAGGTATTTTAGAATGAGCTTCTCCTAAGCCCAGGGCTCTATACCTGGAATTGTTTCACCTTCAATGTCAGTGCTGGATTATTTAGACAAAATAAACAGAATTTCCTTTCTCTACAGATTTCCCACACTTTCAGCAATTACCCAGCTGGGGTTCGTTACATCTGGTTTCAGCATGGAGGCCAAGACACCCAATTCTGGGCAGGATGGTACGGGATCAGGGTGACAAACAGCAGCATCACCATTGGGCCACAGACATTGAAGGCAAATGAAGACACAATATAGTGTTTTCTTTTACCTCAGGACTGTGACCAGCTGGTTTCAGGTGCACTTATTTGCCTGTACTCTCTGGGTGAATATCCTGGCTTTGTCTTGCACAGCTGATGTGGAATACGAGCAGCTAGCTCTCCTTGTTTGCAAGCAGAACTTCTGCAGGCCCAGCCCTCTGGAAAGAGTTCTGTCTTCATCTGTCCTCCCTCACTGTGGCAGTGACAATTCCTGGTGCCCTTCCATAGGAGGAAGATGAGGGCAATTAAATATGACACCTAAAGTGAACAGCATTTGGCTGTAGTACAAGTACATAGCAGTCTTAACTGGAAACTCTTTCTTGTTTATACAACTTAATGAAAACAAGGCTAAAATCTTTCAGTTCGGATTATCAACCCTTGTCTCGAGGACTGTGCTACAGACAGACTGTAATACTATGGTATTTTTCTGTTTCAGTTTAATTACGTGCATAAAGATGTATCTTTCACAGCATTATGCCACCTTCAGTCTTCTTTATCCTTATATGCTGTGTCACTGGTATTTAATTCCTTAGTAAGTATACATGATCAACGTGGTAGATGCCTTCCCTGTCCAAATACAGCCCGTTACTGTTGCAATGAACAAAGAGGAGGAAGGAATCCCTTAAGGTGGATACCTGACAACCTAAGTGCCTTTGGACTGCACTGCCTTTTTCCATATTACCATTGTACTACCAAAGAACTTGGTTTGTACTGAACAGTAACCTTATATAAAATGTTAAAGCCACAGACAACTTGGAGATGTGGTGTTCTTGCACTTTTTGCATGGAGAAAGCAGGCAGGTGCTGTGCTGGCTGTTTTACCAAATTTTCTGTCCAAGAAGCTCAGCTCACATTCTGTGTACCATTTCTTCTACCCCTGTATGCACGGGGCTGATATTAAGGCTTTCTTCCATCTCCTTTGACAGAGGCAGGATAACAGTGTTTTCCCTCATCTGCTGTCTGCTAAGAGTGAGACAGCTGACAAGTGTCCTTGCAGCACAGACACATTCCCCTGTGCTTCTAACAGCTTTTGAGTGCAGGTTTCCCTGTGGCAAGGGGAGACCAAGGTGGTACAGCCCTTCATAGGAACTGACACATCCCAGCCTTGTCCCAGAGAAGACGTGAAAAGGTGATGGAAACTCTACATACAAAATAAAAATGCTTCTTCACTGAAAGAACGGTTGATTTGGACAGAATTGAGCCTGTTTCAACTGGAGTAAAACTTGATATTTATTGAAGACTACTGGGGACAGTCACAGTGGACAGATGCTACATAAGGCCTCACTCGCGCATGGTATCAGACCATTGCTCTAGTGGAGCACACAGCAGATCCCTGGTTAGCACTACCAGTGTGCAATGGGGATGTCCTGTTTAAGGCAAGAACTGGATTTGTACAAAGAGCCGACCGCAGTCAGCTGTATCCTACCCCAGGGATTACTGTAATGAAACCTCTACTCACTCTCACACATGAGTGTACATGGGAACAGGCTCTGGCTCCACATTCCAAGTCAGTTCTATATACACTGGTAAGAGCACTTGAAATAAAGAGGCAGCAGCTGCTCTACATTCATCCAGAAGGCCAGCTGAGGAGGCTGGGCTATCAAGGTATGGTTGGTGAGAGATCTTACTCCGCTGGAAGATCTGATGAGGCTTGAAGAAAAGGAAGAGTTGAAATCAGGTGCCTTTGTGGGCTCGTTCTTCTACATAAAGCTGCATCTGGAGGACAAAACAAGTATCAGTTTCTGCTTGATAGCCAGATGGAGAACAGTCTGAAGAGTTTTTGCACCTCCCCTCATTAACAAGGTTTCCTGTTTTAATATGAGAAGTCTTCACACTACATGTAGTTTCAGCGACCTCTCAGGCCAGAATGCTCTGCTCACCTTTAAGATGTCAGAAGTCATAGTTTTCAGTGGGATAAGCCGGGGGTCGTGCATGTGCACATCCTGTTCATCAGCAAGAATCCATGGGAAATCCTAGGGCAGGAACACAAGGAGCTTTATGTACAGAGAGGTGGGCAGCCCCAGAAGGTGAGCTCACTTTCTCAGTGCTAGGTCAGTACGTGAAGTGATGGGGATGGCACTGTGCAGGAAGCACTGGCACAGTCTAATTCGGGCATCAAAGCAGCTACTGCCTGCAGCTGGTGTGTGGTAGAAGTGCTCAGTCACCTCACCAGCGCAAACTGTAACACATTCAAAGCAAAGCCATGAACTGCATCGTGTAAAAGCTAGCCATCTAGCAGCCCTTAACCTCGTTGAATCCAGAATTCTTCAATTCCAGTCTTTGCAGCTTGCCTGTGACAAGGCAGCCAAAACCACTTACCTTTATCACCTGGATCTTCTCCATGTTGCGTGTAGCAGCCTCTCGTGTGTGAACCAGAACTGTGAAGGTGCAGCCTGTAAGAGAAAGGGCAGGCTGCGGATCAGGGACAACCAACAGAGGCTCAGACACTGCCTGTAATCACCTCCCACAGAACAGATCCATGTCACCGGGCTGTGTGCACCTGCTTACCTGGGGGATTGTTGTCCAGCACAGCATCACACACGCTTATCTTCAGGATGAAGGCACGCAGTAACTGCTCCACGTGGGACAGCAAGGACTCTGAACTGTTGAGACAGCAGTTGTTAGTGGCACAAAGCAAAGTACCGGGGCCTGGAGCATCTTCCAGAACATCTCTAAGGACACGGGGGTTGGATGCTGTGAGAAAGCATGGGAATGGAATCTTTACCTAATGGAAAGCAGGGGCGGCTGGGTGATTTCGAAGACAAATCTCTCCACTGGGTGGTGCTCTTTATCCAGGATTACAACTACAACTTTCTCCACATCATTCTGGAAGAATAACTGCAGTTAGAGAAGGCCCTTCCTTAAAACAAGCTGTCTTCTGCCCCCAGTTAGCTTCACTTCTGGTAGAGTATGTTTATCTGCTGCAGAGCAGTGCCAGCATATCCAAACCTTGAGCCCTGTCCTACTGCCAGGTTCTACATGCAGTGTGATGTCTGCAGAGAGAAGAGAATGCAGGATGTGGGGTGGCAGCAAGGTTTGCAACGTGACGTGTGGTCACACTTTTCTCTCATAAAAGCTTGTGTTCAAACCACCTTTGCTTTCTGGCTTACAGCACAGCACTCTTAACTGTTCTCCTGCCAGATGGATGCTTCAACTCAATGTTCTGCTTTTGAACACGTTTAAGTTCACGTGTAGGATGAGCTTATTGAAAATACAGAGACTGATCCTCATGTTTATGCATTAGAAGCAAACTGAATGCCAGCGTTCAGCAGCATGCCTTGACTGCAAGGAAGAATTAAGAATGTTTTTATTCTCCATTAGTAACTTTAAAAGCAAGTATATTGTGTATGGCAAGTACATAAATAAACATTTTGAGATGAGAGCAGTATTTACATTCTTTTATTTTCTATCTAAATCACTTGCAGTACATTTGCCCAGCACAGGTCCATGGTAAGATCATACCTTCTCAAGCAGTGGCTTTACACAGTGCAACGTGTCCTGGATGTACTGGTTGAGCTCTGGGTGGCAGGACATCTGTAGCAAAGAGAGCAAACAGAGCTGTGTTCTGATGCCAACCAGGACAACGCTAAGAAGGAAGATCTAAAGACAAGATCTCTATTTCCTAGGGAGCCTGCCTTTGTGTTACATCCCTGCACGCAGCAGGGGAAGCACTCTGCTACTGTCACAATCTGCTCGTGCTGTGAGACCTTCATGAAGGTCTCCTACCTGGACGGGCACGTTGTATTTTTTCCTCTTCTGAAAGATCCCAATAGGGTAAACTTCTCTAACGTACAAGATGAGATGAACGGCCACTTCTAGAAATTCTGAAAGAACATCTGCAACAACTGAAAAACAGAAGTAAAAGATGCTGAAGGTTGCAGAGCAATACCATATTCATAGGACGTTTTTAAAGACACCAGCACACATCTCGTCTCCTTCCTAGCTGAGGGAAGTTTAGGGCTGGAGCATCCTGCAGGCGTCCAGTTCTCAGTGCAGCACAAACACATTACCTTGCCCAAAATTAAGGTCCTGTCGTGTGAGCGTGGTCATCTTGCCCAGAACCTGAAAAGCAGCACAAGAAGAATGTTTATCCTCTGGCTTTTATGGTCTTAACACAGCTGAGGGATCGCTTCACCTCCCTGATGCCAACAAGCTGCTCTCTGAGCTCAGTGACAAGCACATGTACACAAACCCAAGGCGCTCACTGTGACAGATTCAAGCTCGTGATCAAAAATCACCAGTAGTACAAAAAATGAAGACAGCATCTTTTCGTGTTCTGTCTCACTGCTCACACTGCGAGCTTCTCATTCAGGGCAGGATTTACATTTCCCACTGCCTCCACATCCCACATATTCCCCTGCTCCTCACAAACCCCACGCCACCAGATCATTCACCTAACGTGGAATCTGTCCTGCAGGAATTTGTGACAAGGGCAGCACATTCGGTGGCCAAATGGAGCACTGTGTATCAAAGAATCAAGCGGCTGGAGCTCAGCATCCCAACAGGTCGGTATCTCGTGTGCATTTTAGGCTGCAACATACAGAACTGCTGATTGCAAGTTTCAATGTTTCATTATTTTTGTCATCCTCTTTGTGTGCATGCAGACCACCACTAACGTGTTCTTAAATGCCTCCAGCTCCACCAGGAACACAGACGCCTTACACGGAGCTCTCAAGCCCTGCTTGCTCCTATCAGCTGCTTAGTTACCGACTGCCAAGCTGCTCCAGCTGCAACGAGATGTGGTTTTCAGATCTCTAATGAATTATTTCACAAAATAGGGAGGTAACAGCTTCTATCTTTCTCTAAGCAAAATCTTAGAAGCATTAAGGCTGGAAAAGTGCTCTGTGATCATCTAGTCCAACCCAACCCACCGTGCCCACATCCCTCAGTGCCTCATCTCACTCAACACCACCATGCACGGTGACCCCACCGCTCCCTGTGCGGCTGTGCCAGCACATCCCTGCTCCTTCTGAGCACAGACCTTCCCTAACATCCACCCCGCACCTCCCGTGCTGCAATTTAAGGCCGCACTCTCTGGCCCGTCGTCGCTGCGATCCGGAGCAGAGCCGAGCCCAGCTCTCCGCAGCCTCCCGCCAGAGCCGAGGACGGAGGAACGGCCCCGCTACGCCGACACAGCGCGGGCTGCCTCCAACCTCCTTCCCCCCAGGCCGCCTCACGTTCAGCACAGCCCGCTCGCCGCGCCCCTCCGCGCCCCCATCACGCCGCTCTCAGCCGCGCACCGCCGTTTCGCTCCCGTACCGCAGCTCTCCCGGCCCGGCGCTGTTGGCGGCGCAGGCGTGTGACGTCACCTCGGCCGTAGCGCCCCCTTGCGGCGGGAGGACCGACGCCCTGCCGTTGCCGCGCGGTTCGCCGCCCGCTTTCCCCGCGGGGTCCCGGCTGCAGCCGCGGTGCCTCCGCCGCGCGGGTTGCGGGGTCCCCCCGCCTTTGTCCCCGCCTTTGTCGGCTCTCCCTCTCAATCTCCCCCCTCTCCGCACGATGCCCCGGGCACAGCCGCGCACCCCCGCAGCGCTCCGCGCGTCCCCGCCCCGGGCACCCCGCGCCCCTCCCACCGCCCCGCAGCCCGCGGGGTCCCGGCGTCCCCGCTCCGGCCGCGCATTCCCCCACTGCCTCCGCGCGTCTCCTCCTCCTCCTTCTCCTTTTCCTTCTCCTCTTCGGTCCGCACACCCGTACCCCGGCACAGCCCTGCCCTGCTCTGCCCACCGGCAGCCGAGCACAGGTAAGCACCGGGGGGCCGCTCCGCTGAGCCGCTTTCCCTTTGCTTCTTAGGTACGGGGGCACTTTCACCGGGAGAAGACAAAGGCTGCGGGGATCCCGGCACCGCCGGCTTTGGGAAGCCGTGGGGATGGGGGCAGCCTGCTCCCGAGCCGCCCCCGCTGTCACCGTGCTGGCGGAGCAGCCCCGCTCTGCGGCTCCCCCGAGTCCGGGCTGCGTCGGGCGGTGCTGAGCGCTGCCCTGCCGGGCGGCTCTTCCCCTCTCGGCTCCGGACAGAGGCGCGGTTCCCCTCGCCGGGAGCCGCTGAGCGCCCGCACCGCTCCGTGAAGTGGCCGAAGGGCGAAGGGAGCTGCTCCCTCCGTGGCATTGTGTGTTCGCGTTCCCCCGAGTGCCCGCGGGTCGTTCTCTGCGTTTCTTGCTTTGCCAAAAGTGAGATCTTGGTTGTGAATTAAATCAATTTGGCATGGCTTAACGGCTCTTTGCGGCCGGCAATTCATCATGTAGGGTTTATAAGTGACGTTTATCCGATTCACACCTGGAGCCGGCCGTCAGCCTCAGTGGAAACGGTTCTGTGTTTCCATCTCCTGTCTTTTGCAGGAAACGTTCGTCCCACGCGTTCGGGTTCAGAGTGAGGATGACACAGAGAGGAGGAAGGCAGAGAGCGCAGCCCGGCGCTGCGCTGCTCGGGGACACATCGCGGTGGGGACGGGGCCAAATCTCAGAATCACGGACTCGTTCGGGCTCTAAGATCAACTCCAACCCCAACCCATCCACGCTGTGCCCTTTCCTTGAACACCTCCCAGGGCGGTGACCCCACACCTCCCCGTGTCACTGCGCCCCTCTTTCCCCGTCCCACCGGCGGTGCTTTCCTCTGGCTGAGCGATGAGCTCTGCTATTGATCGCGTTTCATTTGTCACCGGGCATTGTGAGGGAAGCCGGAGAGTCCTCTCCGCTGCGCTGACAGCAAGCGACTGTATCTCAGATGCTAATCTCAGACTCATTGCTATTTTAATCTCATTATCGGGCAGGGGAGGCTCTGTTTGATAGCGGGTCGCCTGTGATGGCTGTGTCAGCCGCTCCGAGAGGTCCCGGAGGGGAGCGGAGCAGAGGGTACTGCATATTCATTCATTCCACTTCAAAACAGCGGCTCTGTCCCCTGGGCTGCGCTCCCTGCTCCAAGGGATGCACTCTGCGGGTAGGCACCAGGGAAACGGGGCACAGCTGGGATCACCTGGGCAGCAAAACCCAGTCCCAGCCCTTCACTACTGGGGAATGAGGGGCATTTGGGGTGAATGCACTTGCTGGATGCAGGTTGCCTCGGGGAGGTGTTTTGTGGAGGTACCTACAGCTCTGCTGAACCCTCTGCAAGCTTCAGTCTATGTCCTGTCTTGTGTTCAAGCTGGACGGGGCTCTGGGCGCTGATGGGGCTGTGGGTGTCTCTGTTCATTGCAGAGGGTTGGACCTTTAAGGCTCCCTTCCAACCCGAACCATTCTATGATTTTCGTGCTGCCATTTGCAATCGGTGCACAGAGCAAATGTGACTGTGGTCCTCCCGGCAGCAGAGAGCTGTTTGGTGATGGCAGAAAGAGAAAGCAACAAGCAAAAGGAAAAAACAGATGTTTCAAAGGGTGGTGTTGTGGGATTCACCCAGCCTGAATATCTGCAGAAGGAACACGTCTCCCAGTCAGGATGGATGAAGAAGATACGAAGTCAGATGAATCTGAGAGGTAGGTTGGGAGGAGAGGTGACAATGGATGCAGGCAACCTGCGAAAGGAGGACAGCTTTGACCCAGAAGAGCAGTGAGCTGCAGACTTGGCTGCTCTGTCGTCCCTTTATAAAGTTATCCTTCATTAAAGCGAGTGTGCAAGAAATGTGGGAGATGAGCAAAGTGAAATTACGTGTGCCTAGGGGAGGAAAAGACGAGGGTGCATGCAGAATTTCCCATCTGCTTTTGGAGACTCTGGAAAGCTGAGGGGACCCCTTTGAAATGGGAGGGTCTTCTCTTGGCAGACTGTGTGTGAAGCTTCCCAGCATTTGCCTCCAGAAACAGAAAACCAGATGGAATGAGACCCAGCAGGGAAGGGAAATCTCATTTATCTGTACAATGCCATCCTCCTGGCTCCAGCCAGCTCTCTGCACGTCGGCTACCATGGAACCTACCCTGGCCATTCTGCTGCAGGCCTTCCCAAGCCAATCCATCACCCAGTGGCTCCTTATTTGCAGGGAGCCTGGCACACGAAGCTGGGTTTATTGTCCATCATCTGTGCCACACATGCACATACACACAGCACTCGTGTAGATGAGCACACGCTTTGTCTGTTGCTGCAGCCTGGGGTTGTCTGGAGTCCAGGAAATCTTTATGCACTGCTGCCAAAGTCTGAGCTTATCAGAGCCAAGGAGAAGTGCGTCCCAGATGACATGCTTGGGTCTGGCTTGGTTCAGCTCTTGAGCATAAAAACTGCATCATCTGTGGTCTGGAGTGATAAAGGAGTGATAAAGGAACTTGACATGCATTTCTGGATTGAAGTGTTCTGTTCCTCTCTGCTGTGTCATGAAGAACATGGGTGACAACTTAAAGCCAAGGCTCTCATGTATCGTGGCTTCAATGAGATGCATGAATGAACGCATGCAGTGAATGAACCAATGCAGCAGTGGCAGCATCACAGCCTTTTTTTCCACACCAGGCTGACAGAGCTGCATTTACAGGGAGAAAAAAACCATGAGTTTCTGTGTATCCATTCAGTCCACGTCTGCCTTGCAGGATTACAAGCTGAGAGCAGAGCAATAGTAATAATATCTGTGAGTCCAGAGAAAGGGACTGCCCACGGGGAAGTTCCCCGAGATGCCAAACAACATAATGTCTCTTACAGGGTTCTGACCATCCGCTGCTAACCCAAAATAGATCAGAAGTGTTAACTGAGAGACAGCTCTGCAACTCATTCGTCAGCCCTGAGCTCGCACCCCAGGTAGCTCCACGGCCTTATCTTTGCTTTACACATTTTCACGTCAATAGGCAGATTTGCTACCTCGAGAAGTAGGTGGCTGATAATCCCGGGGGTGCACAAAGGAAGCACACAAAGTGTTGGCTGAAGTAAGGAGGACACAGATGTGGCGCTGGGGAGAGCTGCAGGAGCAGGCAGCTTGGTGAGTGCTTGGGCTGTTTCCTTTATTGAAGTACCACCCCTCAGAAGAGGATGAATTTTGGACTTGATACGCGTTTATTTCTGCGTAGGAAATTCTGCCCTGGGTAAAAACATCTGTTGCAGAACAGGTGCATCAGCAGTGAGAATGCTGCTGTGCTCTGCATCCCCACGCCCTGGGCTGGCTGCTGCTGTGGGCTGGGGTCCTGAGAGGCATTTGGATGCTGAGGAGCAGCACCACAGCATCGAGCTGTTCTTTGGCTCCTGCTGGAAAGCAGAATTGTGGCTAATGTGTCTGTCAGGTTCGTTATCAAAGCGCCGCTGTCTGTGAGTGAGACTGAAGGCGCTGCCTTCCATTCTCTTTGCACTTTTTCTCTCCTCCTGCCGTTTTGCCTATAGATGAAAAGGTAAGATGCTGTCTGCAGCTCTCTGGGCTGTTCTGTGATGCCTTGATCCAGCTGGTCTGTGCCGGTTCTTACAGAGAAAATCCCTCAAAAAGACAAAGGCTGCGGATGCAGGGTTTGGGTTTTGCTTGGCTGCTATTTGTTACATTGGTGAGAAGCAGGAACTGGAGGTGCTTTGATAATATATTTAGCTGTCAGTCTGGTTTTCCTTTGTCCCAGGTAGCTGTCAATAAAATGCTATTCCATAGCACTATGCCTGCAGGAAATGAGCAGCTCCCGGATCAGCCCTCACCTCACACTTCGTTGGCTTTGTGGCCAGTGGAAGGACTTGATTTTCACACCCCACATGGAAGGAAAGCCCTCTGTGCTGCCTGCTTCTCTCCAGAGATACAGACTGAAAGTTTGCTCCCGGTCTCTAAGCAATAGCAGAGATGCATCTTGCAGAGGCAGAATCTGCTGATGCGTAGTCAAGCAGAATTGCGTGCCCCCCTTCACAGGTGACATGGAGCAGCAGAGCAGCTGGAGGAAGGAGCGCAAGCCATTGCAATTAGGCAACAGAGAGGATCACATGGTGAGCAGAACGATGGCTATGAGTGGCAACCGAGGCCTGGGGTACAGGAGAGGTTGGTGGAGGGGGTTGAGCTGCCCAGATTGAGAGGAACAGTCCAGGAAAGCTACCAAAAGGGCAGGGAAAGAAGAATTAAACTAGAGAAGTCTGTAACCGGGGCAATGTCCCAAAGCCACATTCATAACACAAACACAGGGATGATAAAAGACCCGTGAAAATCCCCCACAGAAGCAAAATGGATGAAAATGCTCTGAGTTTTGGTCTCAGTGTCCTCTGAACTTGGATTGCCCTCCCTGTGCAGGTGTCACTTGGTGGGACGAGGTGAAGTGACTTTGCAGGCTCAGGGAGAGCAGTGGGACGAGCCATAGGGCGTTCAGCTTGCCTTCCTGCCCCTTGACCAGCATCCCCTGCTCTGCTGACAGCAGCAGATTTCTTTTTCCGCCACACTGCAGAGACGCAGCCCAAACCATTCTGCGTTGTCTCTTTCCTTGCCCGCGTTCAGGCAGTGTGTGCGTCCACACCTTGAGCTGCTCAGGGCTCTCGCTGTTGCTGGTCCTGCGAAGCCACCATCTGCCTCCGGTTCTGTTCGTCTTGACATCTTCATTGCAAGGAAACCAGCTGTGCTGGGGGCCGCTGCCAGGCAGGCTGAGGATGCCAACGTGGCAGCCGAGTGCCCCAGCCGACAGCTGGTGCTGTGCAGCCCTCAGATGGCAGGCAGCGAGTGGGAGGGCAGGGGGCTGCTCAGCCATCAAAGGGAAGTGTCCCGCTGATTGATGGCCCTCATTTGCACATGAAACTGGGACCTCTTATCCCTGCAGGCCCTGCACGTGGGTCTCAGCTGCTGTAAGCCTGGCTGGCACAGGAGATAACCAAGGAGGGAGAAACTCTCATCCAACTCTTTTTGGATGACATCTGGACATCTCAAGTGTCTGAGTTGAGTTTTGGTTGCCCTTACGGTTCCTAGAAGTTGGTTGCTTCATTCGTGTTGTCGCTGTTGATTTTAATTGCAGGTGACACAGAGGCCCCAGGATTATGGCAGCTTCTTCCACCTTTTTCCCTCCGTCTCTTTTCCTGTGTGTGCTGCTTCTTTCTGACATCACCTTTGCCGTTTCCCTGGACACTGACATGAAGCTCAAAAATGAGAACAACAACCACCTTCAGAACCAAGAGATGTGGCTTCAGCATCCCAGAAGTGGGCACCAGCACAAGCATGGCTTGGCCAAGAAAGGAAGGGTCCTTGCCCTGCCTGCCAGAGGGCAACCAGCCGGGGAAGAGGCCTTCCGAGTGGGCAGCGGAGCTCCAGCCGTGGAGGAGCTGGTGCCACCTGGCCAGCCAGCAGCACTGAAACAGGATAAGGATAAGGATAAGGATAAGGATAAGGATAAGGATAAGGATGTGTTCCTGGGCTTTGAGCTCCCAGAGAATCAGTCCCCTGGGTCTGAGAGAGGAAAGAAGCAGAACCGAGAGCAGCGACGGCACAGCCGCAGGGACAGGCTGAAACACCACAGAGGTATGAGGGGAGCAAGGGGAACTGGTGTCAGACTACAAGGAGGGGGAATTAGACTGGATAGAAGGAAGAAGCGTTCTGCAGTGAGGGCAGTGAGGCACTGCACAGGCTGCCCACAGAGGTGGTGCAGACACCCAAGGTCAAGGAATGGGGCTCTGATGGAGCTGTGGCTGTCCCTGCTCAGTGCAGGGTTGGACCTGATGGCCTTTAGGGTCCCTTCCAACTCCAACCATTCTATGATTTGAGCTTCAAGGGGAGGCTGTTGGCTCACTTGTAATGAGGGCAAGAAGATGTAGCTGTGGTTGAGCCACATGAGTGTGCGGAGAGCGTGGGGTGTGTGCCTGCTCTGGGGAGAAATCTGCCAAACAAAAGAGGCACAAGAAAAAAGGCAACTCCAGAACTGGAGGTTTGTACTGCTGGCTGCAATTTTCTGAAAATGACCTTGTTTGCCTTATAGGGGAGAGCGCTGGAAGCCCTAGGACAAGGGGGGTTGGTTTGGGGTGGCCTGCTTTTGTTGTTGCTTTTTTTTTTTTTAAGCAAACAGTTCAATTTAGGATGAAAAAAGACCAAGCCATGCTCAATCTCTCCACTGACTTCAAAACATGACAAGAACTGGAAATAATAATTAAAAAAGCCTACTTAGCTTGAAGATCAGTTTCTTCCCATCACAACTTGCATTCTTCTGAGTTTATGGCAAACTATGAAAAATCTAACTTTTTCACATGTGAGATTGCTCTAATTACGTGACAGCACTGTTAGAAATGTTGCTAAAAGTTTTTGACTGGGACTGCTTCCCTCCGCAGGTCAGCTTGTGGTGTCTCTGCGGTACGGTGTCCTCACAGCAGTAAATCTGTAGTGCTCTTAAAGCCAGGCACTCTGTGCTCATCTGCACCATTTGACAAGTTGGGTGTCAGTCTCCCTGCCTTCCAGCTATCACTCCTCCCTGCATCAGTAAGAAGAGCTCTGTTGTTTTCTCAGGGGACTGACTGAACAGCTCACATTAAGCAATATAGAAAGAGCGTGCAACAAAGCTGGCTTGAAGCCTTAATTGCAGACTGCAAAACAGGCCCAGTACCTTTGGCTTAACCTAAGGTCTACAATGAAATTAAGTCTTTGCAAAAGCATGGGTCAAGCTGTGAAGTTCTTTCATTTCAAGTTAGGGAGGTTCTGACTTGAGCTAGATAGGAATTACCCACCCTTAAAATGAGGTAAGGATGTGTTTCAGGAATTTGCAGCAGCTTTAAAAATGGGGTTTTTTTTTGTATTCCCAAGACCAGCCAACAAGGATGATTCCCAAAAGAATTGGTTTGCTACACCTACAGCTTCAAGAAGTCTTGGAGATTTGCATTTTCTTTAGGAAGAAATCCATTGATTCTTAAGCATGAGAAATACAGAAGTGCACCTTCTTAAAGATACTGTGACCTTAGTGTGTAAGAATCAAGGTGCAGATAGGTTGGGACTGATTGACACCGGTCTCCGGGTGGTAGAAAAGAAGGCAGTGGCTGGATGGAATCAAAGATTCCTTTAACTTGCATTTTTCCATGGCGTGCAGAGGAAAGGGACGGCAAAGCTCATGCTTTTACCTGTTGTCCTCTGCAGGGAAGGCTGCTGTTGGGCCAAGCTCCCTGTACAAGAAACCTGAAAGCTTCGAGCAACAGTTTCAAAACCTGCAGGCAGAGGAAGCGAGCAGCCCGACCCCCGCCGTGCTTCCCTTCACTGCACTGGATCTGGTCGTTTCCACAGAAGAGCCCCCTGTGCTTCCAGCCACGTCGCCGCGGTCACAGGTAAAGAGACCACTGGTACCTGCACTGCAGCTCCGATACAGACAGAATCTCCTGCAGCTAAGGTCCAGTTTCTTCTTTTTCAGTTAGAGGAAAGTGCTTGCCTACCTCCAAACTCAGAAGCAGCTCTCTATCTTGGAGACACCCCAAAAGCTGCTCCTTTAGTCCCTTCTCTTCCCTGCCCTCCTTCTCCATTCGGCTTCAAGGAGCAGAGATGCAGTAGTAGCCCTTGGCTGGAGGGGCAGCATGTTCTGATGCTCCTTGCTGGCCTTCCTGCCCCACAAAGAAGCAGTGAAAGCTTCCCTCTTGATTTTAGCTGGGACAAGAGAAAGCTTTTCCTTTCTAAACATGATACTAAGAACCCCCAGTGGACAAGGTGGGGATGTGTGTGGGGGGGAATTATAAAGCCTTAAGGTCTGAAAGCATGAGGAAAACTGACAAATGCTTCAGTGTCACTACAGAAGTATAATCCATTGTCTCTTTGGTATCTTGTGGTTTGCAGGCCCGCCTCAGGCAAGACGGGGATGTGATGCCCACCCTAGATATGACACTCTTTGACTGGACAGATTATGAGGACCTCAAACCAGAAATGTGGCCGTCAGCTAAAAAGAAAGGTGCTAAACTCACCCTGTTGAGCTCACCATCCTCTTTCCTAAAAGTCATCCTGTAAGTCTTGGCCTATGATTAGCGTTGGCAGATGTGCTGAAGGATAAGAGGCCATTGTAGTGGGGAAAGAGAGAACAAGCTGACTGTATTTATGCTCTGCTTCAACACACTTCTCATTTTGGGCGGATAGTTTGAGAGGAAAGGAAAAATGATTGGGTGGAGGGTTGAGAAGTAGAGAGGAGACTGAACTATAAGGGTTCAGAACTCAGACTCCTGAAGTTTGAGGCTTTTTGTCACCTTAGTCTCCAGAATATAAACGGCAGTGTGATATTTTCTACCAGCGCCAATTCTTTTCCATAGAGAAACGCCGCAGTAAGAGCTCCAGTGGTGGAAATGAAACCTCATCAGCAGAAGGGGAGCCGTGTGACCACCACCTTGACTGCCTCCCAGGTCAGGATCAGCCTGATGACCAATGTCACGTTTGTAGAAATGGCTGCAGACCAGCCCAAGTTCCGCTCTAAGTATCCTAATTTTGATGCTGTTCAGTAATGGTGTGCAGAGGGCAGTTGGAAGGTAACATCTGTAGCACTGCTGCAGTCCTAGCAGGGAAGAAATCAGCCGTGCTCACCCATGCTCTTACGTTGCAGGCTCTTGCTGTGACTTGCGTGAGCACCTCTGCAAACCACACAACCGAGGCCTCAACAACAAATGTTACGATGACTGTATGTGCACAGAAGGTGAGCAGCTCCTCGCTCCCCCGCTTCCTGCTGTCTCAGGAGTTGGCTGGGTGCAGTGTTTGTAGGCAGCCCTGCTGTTCCTGGCCGTTCCTTGACACCGCCTCGCAATGTGACCAGTGAGTCACCTGGGATATCTTGTGTTCTCTCTTGATATCTATCTAACAGAAGAAGCCACTGAAAATAAACAACTCAGTGGTGCTTTGAAGTCCCACACACTGTATGTGACACTGTGCTGCTACCCTTGCTTCCCCTTACTTTATGCCTCGTGTGGCTTTTCTGAGTTAATTTCAAATGAATATGTAGCAATTCAGTAGGTGTGGGCAGGACTCAGACTTCGGTTTCTTAAAATTATTTCTGGAGAATCTACAACAGCCCTCAGTAGGCTGTGACATTAGGAAGGTGTTGAAAAGCACTCTTCCAGTCTGAACACGTTCAGGACCAGCTCCAGGCACTGGGTCTTGTGTGCCAGAACAAAGCTGCCTGCCAGGCTGAGTGACCTGTGTGTAAGGACTGGTGACTCTGACCAGGTCAGACACCTTGTGCACCCAGTTGACTGGGTGAGTGCTTTCCTGGATTTGTAATGTTAAGTGATAGCTCTCACCTTGGCTGTGTCATGGAATACTGGAAGGCCTTCATCAGTGAGGATGTTGTGATAGATTAACCCAGGAAAAAGTCTTTCTGCAAGCCTAATGAACGCTGCCTGCAGCCCTGCTTTATGTTTAAGCTAGTTGTGTGTTGATGCCAAATATGCGTCCTCTAAAGAGATCCCCAGAGGTATAGGGTCCAGATAAGATGTTTAGATAAGAACAGAGCTCTGATCTTGCGTGCTCTCTTCCTGGGAGGCCTAACTGCCCTGGGGGGGGCTGGTAATGAGGGGCAGAAACTCAGCTTCAAGGTAGCCTGGTCTCAACACAGCCCAGGGACACGCACTCCAAAATGCTGCTCAGTGACCTGTGACATCGGATGGGTCTCCTGTGTACAAGTACTCAAGGACAGCTTATGGGCTGTCTCATTATTGCAGCCATAAATCCTCAACCTCCCCCACTCTGGGGGTGCTGGCACTGTTGCATCTGTTGTCTGCTCTGGAAGTAAAAAGATTTTCAGTTTTGAGAATGATCAAATCAGGTCTTGCCAAGAACTGCTATAACCAGATCCTGGACTACTGAAAATCAAGACTTTCGTGTGCATTGCTTGCACGTAGGCTTTCCTCCATCTGACCCACCTGCCTCAGGTGGAACAAAGTCAGACAGCAGAATCATAGAATGGCTTAAGTTGAAGGAACCTTAAAGACCACAGAGCTCCAACCCCCTGCTCTGGGCTGATTGCCCCCCACCAGCTCAGGCCTCCCATCTGACCTGGCCTTGGGCACCTCCAGGATGGGACAAGTGCCTCTGGGGTAGGCATGACAAGATAAATCAGTACCACAAACTGATGAGTTAACCTGACCAGAGGCCCCCATTGCCTTCCTCTGCCACGGGAGACCGTGTACTGAAGGGTTTTTTTAACAAATGAAATACTATTTTTTTTCTCCCTCCAAGTATTCATCAATGCTATCTCTGATAGCTTCCTTCAGAGCCTGCATTTCTAGCATCCAAAATGAAGTGAAGGAGATGAGCAGTGAGCTTTGGATCAGGCCTCCCGGTAATAGCACTTCAGTCTCTTCCCTCCTCTCTTGAAGCTTCAGAGAAACAAATAGCAAGGGGAGCTCCCAGCCGTCGGTGCTGCACATTATGTCTGTAGTAATTTCCCGATGGAGAGATCACTTAGACAGTAATGGGAAGTAACAGGGGGAAACCAAGCAGGGCTTCCATAAAATCACTGGAAACGATTGGGATAATTCATTGGTATTTCAAAAAGCCGGTGAAGCTTTCTGCCAGAGCCAATGAATCCCAGACCAGAACAGTGAGCCAAGCAGAATAGCAGGGCCCAGCAAGCAACGCGCCCTGCCCACGCGGGGCGTCTGTCTGCCACCTCCTTTGACACAGCCTACGCTTCCCAGTGCTGGGACCGGCCCCACTGCGGCAGGTTCTGTCATGAGCCGAGGCTGGGAGCTGTGTTCAGTGTTACTGCTTTAATGAAGCCTTACCCTCTCACCATGCCTGCCGTTTGCTGTTGTTTTTTTACAGGGCTACGCTGCTACGCCAAATTCCACCGGAACCGAAGAGTGACCCGAAGGAAAGGGCGCTGTGTGGAGCCTGAGTCTGCCAACGGAGAGCAGGGATCATTCATTAACGTTTAGGAGGGTGGGACTTTATCTCCTGCCTGGATGCTCAGTAGCTCAGTCAAACTGCCTACACCTAGCAGTGAGGATTAGAGAAAAAGTCAAGCGAATGATTGAAGCTGCAGGCCAGGCTCCAGTAGAACTGAGGCTGGCGTTAACTCTAGAGTGGTCTCAGCCTTCTCCACACCAGGACTGCATTCCTCCTCCCTTCCCTCAGCACATTCCCGTCCTCTGGGTCCCCCTCTCCCAGTTAGTTGGAGATGATCGTGATTGCCAGTCTGATGGCAAGGTAGGAAAGATCCTTCAGGTCAGGAGGCACAGGAGCTTAAGCTTTCCCTCTCAACAGTTGCTTGAGAAGAAAGGCAGACACTCCTTAGGGTCAGAGGTTCATAGAGAATTGGAAGCTTATAGGGAGACAAAGATGATAGCAGAAGCTGCCTGGGTGAGAAGGGACCCCTGACAGAGCTCTCCTTCTCCCCTTTGTTTACTGCTACAGACTGGTACTCCCAGCAGTTACATGCTGCCACTTCCTACCTGTCTTCTTTGAGAGCACTGACTCCCACTCCTTCCTTCTCTCCTGCTCCCATAGAATGACCTGGTTTCTGCAAGGATGTGGCAAGACATCCCTGCCTGCAGCTCTCACTCATTAGTTATCCTGCCAAGTCTGTTATTTTTAATGATTATTTTTAGGAGCTTTCTGGGGAAGTGATAGTTTTCCTAGTGAGCCAAAAACGAGGTTTTTGGTAACAGGAGATAGGGACAGGCTGTTCCACTGTAGTGAATCCTGTGACATGTTGCATGTGTGTTTCCACGATGTGTAAATAAAGCTATGATAGATACCCTTTGTGGAACCCTTCTGCTTCTTCAGCTGCACCTGAGGATGGCGCAGGAGCCAGGAGGGCTCAGAGGAGTAGAAATAGTAAACCTGGTGCTTTGGGCAGAATCCTCTTTACACTGCTTCCCTAAACCCCACTGCGTTCCATTAGGAGAGGCAGGTCCCCATTCTGCACTGTTTCATAGTGTCACACTGTGTACCCACCCAGGTGCTTCTTGGCGTTATGGTTTGTGCCTCTGATGTGAGGCTGCCCAGTCATGACTACAGAACTACGCTGTGCATTCAATAGTAGTTCTGACCCACATGCACCTGTACTGCTGGGAGATGCACAGAGGATTTGGAAAGGAGGGTTTAGGCAAAGCCTGACGCTCATCTGGCCAGAGCTATTTTGATTTCTAATTACAGCACGACAATCTCAGCCCAAAAATTTGGAGTAAGGAATGGTGTCTTGGCTACAGCTCTATGCTGTGGCAGCAGGGATGCAGTTTGTTAACCCAGAGAGAGAAATGCAGCCCCTCCCTCAGCACAGATGCAGAACAGTAGGTGGTTCTGCCAGTGCTATTGTCAGTGAAAGCACAAATGGAAAAAGGCTTTAATTGATCACAGTCAATTGCAGAGCTCTCAAATCCTGGTCTGTGTGACAGCAATAAGAACCACACGCGCCGTCTTTTATCAAAGCCAAGTTTTGATATTGCGGTGCTTCCTGATATCGGAGCTGAGTCTGTTTGGAACAGTGCAAGTAAGAGAAAGCTGGGAATCTGGCAGGGATCTTTATCCTTGGTGATGCAGGCATTCAGTGCCCCGTATCCTTCTAGGGTTCTGGGCAGTGTTTTGAACAAGACTTTGCTGCAATAAAAGCAAGTCCGAATTTTAAGCCAGAGGTTTTAGACTTCAACAGGGGACCCTTTGCTTTTTCTGCTTTAGGTCCACTGTTAACTCTGAATATAGAGAACAGCTGATTCTTAATTGCTGGGATTAGTTAGATGTCTAAGGACAGTGAAAATTGAGTTAATTATAGCGAATTGAGCTACGAGATTATTGGACTGATTGCTCAGATTGGGGTTTCAATAGGAGAGCTCATGCCTGAGACTTGTTCTTTCTGAATCAAACTGTGATGCTGCAGAAGGGAAGCAGAAAGGAGCAGCAGCCAGGGCAGAGCATGCAGCACTGCCACAGCAGTGTGAGCAGAATCAGGCAACCTGATTTATGTCTCTGCCAGACGTATTACTGACTTCACGGCTGCAGTGCAAATGAAAGCTGTTGAGTAAATAATGTGCCAAGATACAGAACGCAGGATCAGCCCGTGACATAAAACCCAGGGGCAATGTTTGTGCAAGTCCAACCCACTTCTGAGCGCAGGAAAGCTTTTAAGTGCTGCTCTGCTGGCTCAGCAGCACGACAGCAGTGGCAGCAACAGCACCACCAGGTTACATACAGCACATTTCCCCTTCTTCCTTCCCTGCATCTCCCAGTTGCATCAGTGACAGTTCTGCCTTTGGGGACGTTAGCTCTGAATAAGGCAGAGGGAGATCGACGTCAAGCAAGCCTTGTTTTATGTGTTCTTCTCAGTGGATTGTTTGAGAAACTCAAATTAAGAATTCACACAAACTCAGCTTCTCTCCTGCCCTCAGAGAGCTCAATCCATAGCTCTTGGAAGATTTTTCTGCTGTCTAGAAAGGACTTTGGGCCAGGCCCCAAAAAGGACCAGCAGGGCTCTGTGGAATCGTTTGGAAAGATAATTGCAGTGCGTGCGCGCAAGTCAGGTGAATGACAGGGTCCCACCCAAAGTCCTGCTCTGCAGCTACTGCTTTTAGCAGCCTCACAATGAGCCAGAGGTGTCTACCTCATTTAAAGCACTTCTCCAAGGGTGAGAATCATTAGATGTGGAAAAGAGAGGACAGAGTGCTGATTTGACATAATCATCTCAGCAGCTGCCTGCTCTGTGAATGCTGCTGAGTGTGTGAGGGATGTTGCTGGCAGTTGCCAAAATGATGACTGCAAGGGAGACAAGGAGGGGAAGCACAAATTAAAACACTTGGGAATCATTATCTCTCAGGTCTGTAATAGTCCGCATTCATTTTAGCTGGGGGATGTTTTGCTGAAACCCTCTCTTCCCCCCCTCCCCTGCTAATGACCCTGTTGTCAATCCATGGGGTGTGAAAGTGCTTCAATTTCAAATCATGCTGTACTAAATTGTTCGTGTCTGTGCCAGACAGGCTCTGCTACATAAAGAAAACAGTGCTTTCACATATATTCTTTCAATCTGGAGGAATGAGAGCTGTTGTTTTTCTGTGAATGTTCTGAGTATCACATGTTCCCCATAAACTCATTTATGACATGTCCATGTGTTTTCTAGAGCATCAGCCAATCTTGAAGTAATCCTTCAATTATACAAGAGAATCTCTCGTTACATTTTAGCAAAACACAGGAGTAGCTTTTTTTTTGCTGGGATTAGAAAGGAATTTTTAGCTTTATCTGACAGTATAGCACATTAACCCTCCCCACTCCCCAAATCATCTTGCCATGTGTTTTGCAGTGAGCTTTCTCTCCAGCACTGCAAAATGTCTTCAGTGTCCCCTCCAACCCAAACGATGCTCCTGCATGCTGATTTCCCCCTGGGATCTAAATGGGAGTTTGCAGAGCCGGGACAACTTCTATATGCCCTCCCTCACTGCTTACTCAGAAGGTCTCCATTGGTGACACATGCGTTTGTGCAGGGCTGATGCTTTCATTGCTCTTGGCTCTGCAGGCAGGACACAGCTCAAAGATACCACGGCAGCTGCAGCCACCAGTTATCTTTGGGCTAGACCCCAAGTGAGTGACAAGAAGAGTAGAACCGTGAGCACTGAGCTTGCCTTTATCTGTGGGCCAAATAAGGAGAGCAGGAGCAACCGTACTAATGCCTGCACTTCCCTGCTGCTATCACCCTGCCCACCAAAGGCACAGCATCCTGAAGATGCAAAGGAAAGCATTTCTGCCTTATTTGCCCCACTTTCATGCTGCCAGGAAGGGAAACAGCTGTGCATTAGGTTTTAACTTGATTTGCACTAGGCATACTACCAAAATCTTTCATGTAAAGCAGCTAATTGCTGGATATTAATTGCAGTGAGCCGAACTCACCTGGACCAGTCTAGTTAAGAAAATCTCTGTACCCTATTTCCAGCCTCTGGGGTTATCTGCTTCTCCCCACTGTCTTTAACTTGCTGTTATCTTTCTCACCACGTTTGTGATGCTTTGAGCTATCAGGCCTAAGGAAGGGAACAGAGGCAGCAGCTTACACAGAGAGGCAATTTACAAGGTACGAGCAAAGCAAAGCAGACATAAAAAACAACCGATGTCTAGATCCAATAGGTGTGAGAGATGTGCAAATGCATCATGGCTATCACAGCTCTCATTGTTTTCATATCCATGAGATCATTAAGGCATTTCTAAGTCCCCTGAGTCCGTGACATACAAGCCCAGAATATAATAAATAGGGCTGAATTAATTGCACAATACATTGATGAACAAAATGAAGTAAAGCAGTTCCATTGTACAAGGGGAAATGAATGCTTTGCATTGAGCGGCAGTCACATCAATCCAAATTACAGCTCACACTGCATAAATGGTAATGAGACCGCCTGTCTCATTCAGACCAAGTGAGAATGCTGGAAGGAGCACAGACACCCACAAACTGCTGCATCTAAACAGTGCTTACACTTAAACTGGGCTGCAGTGGAAACTGTCATTAAAACAAACCGTACTGCTTTGCTAGATGCCTATTCCAGCAGAATGGCACCCCTGTCACAGTTTGTACCCAAACACTGAGCCAGCAATACAGATATTCAGTATCTCTTTACATATTTTCAGATGTCAAATCTTCTCTTTGCCATTTAGGGTAAAATCCAGTCCGTGACATCGCTCAGGCAATTAGCGTTGATCCCAATTGATACCAGTACTTCTGTGAACGGAAGCAGGGCTTCCCTGCAGGACACAGAAATGAAATCCCAGCTGATGTGACAATGCATGAGTTGCATTTCTGGTAAGGTGTCAGAACTGAGGATTTTTAGGAGGACATTTTAAAACGTTTTCAACTATGCAGCAGGTCAGTTTGCTGCTGCTGCTTCTGCTCAGTGATTTAATGATTTAAAACTTTGCCTTGGGAGATCTTCAAAAACAGAGCAGCCAGCAGGACTCAAGATGCAGTGAAGGACAGGGCAGATAGAGACTTCCCTTTTCAGAGGCAGGTGCACAGATGGCTTTTTCAAGGCCTGTTTGTGGCTGGTTTGAGAATGTGTGAGTTCAGATCCCACACTGCACACAACTCTTGCACATAACCTTGCACTGTGCTGCTCAAACTGGAAATGGGGCTGAAGGGTGACTCACACATTTCCACATCCAGCTTCTGCAATGAACTTGTGACTCCTCTCTCACTCTCAGAGGCCTCGTCTTAAAAACAAATTACAAGAAAGCAACTGACCCAGTATAAACGTCATAGTCTGCCTGTAAAGTGTCAAGCTCTGGGCACTGGAACAGGCTGCCCAGGGAGGTGCTGGAGTCTCCTTCTCTGGAGATGTTCAAGACCTGCCTGGATGCCGACCTGTGCGACCTGCTGTAGGGAACCTGCTTTGGCAGGGGGACTTGATGATCTCTGGAGGTCCCTTCCAACCCCTACAATTCTGAGATTCTGTGACTCTATGCTCTGCAGGCAGGTCATGCATACATTGGGCAAGGAAGGTTGGAGAGGGTCACCCTTATTTCTTGGTTCTGCTATCCCATCGCTGAGTGTGGGGAGAAGACTGCTGTTATGAACAGGGGAGGGAAAGAATTCATAGCTGTACGCTGTGGGTTTGGGTCGGTCGTTTACATGACAACTTCCCCAGCTCTAAAGCTGGAAACACTCTCAGATCAAGAGGTGAAGTCCCAGTTCAGAATCACAGGCTCATTAAGGATGGGGAAGAGCTGTGTGATCACCAAATCCAGCCCCAATGTGCCCACAGTGCCACATCTCCACACCAAATGCCTCCACGGACGGTGACCCCGCCGCTCCCTGTGCAGCTGTGCCAGCACACCGCTGCTCCTTCTGAGGAGAAACTGTCCCTCATTAATCCCTGACATCCAGCCTGCACCTCCCCTGGTGTGCCGTAAGGCCGTGCTCCGTGTTACACGGATCCAGGGCTGAGCCCACCTCGCCACAGCCTCCTTTCAGGAGCTGCGATGAGTTTCTTCCCAACTCCTTCCCTCAGCCTCTCCCCACAGCACCGCTCTGCTCCCATCTCTGTTCGCACTCCACGGCCTTCACCTCTTTCTTGCCCAGCCTGACAACAGACACAAACACCCCGCCGAGGTTCCCCTCACGCCGGGATCCACCCGCGGGGCACGGCGCTGAGGGAGGCGGTGTCCCGACCGCTCCCGCCTTCCTCCCCTCCCCTGGGCGGCCCCGCGGTGGGAGTCACGGGGCGGGCGGGCCGCTGCCATGGAGCTGCCTGCCGTCAGCCTCAAGGTACGGGGAGGGGGAACTGAGCCGCTGTGGGGCGAGGCGGGTCGACTGGGAGAAAGGGGAGCGGGTCCCCTCGTACGGGGGTGGGCGTTGCGGTTGGTTTTGAGCTTGGTGCCCGGTGAGGAGGCGCGGGGGGTGTTTGAGAAGTGGTTATTTTTGCCTTTTGGGGGTTGGTTTTTTTTTTTTTTGGAGTGGTTGTCGCTCAGGTTGCCGCACGGGACGGCCGCCCCCCCTCCTCCCCCCCCTCCTCCCCCCCCTCCGGCACGGAGCGATGGGCGCCGCGCGTTACTGACGGGGCGAAGTTGGCGCGTAGGGAAACCGCCTCAGAAAGGCGACCGCGCTGCGGGCTGATACTGACCGACAGAAACAGCTTTTTTTTTGTTTTTCTTCATTTTGTGGGAGGGGAGGGGGTGTTGAATGAGGGTGACTGTAAACTTTCATCCGGTATTTGGTGGAGAAACGGGAAATAAGGGACTGACGTTAACTTCAGGAGGAAGCGGCTCCTGGCACGGAGGCTGAAATCGCCCCTTTCCACGTTGCCCCTGAGACTGAAGATACCTTGATACCGCCCGCTTCCCTCTATTTTTCTTCCATTTATCATATTTTCGAAGCCTTTTAGGGCTACGTGCCGCTCACCGCCCAGCTTCCCTGTGGGGATTTTGGGCGCGTTGCTGAAAGCATCGCAGGTTGGGTTTGCAGCCCTTGGTTCGGAGCTGCGTGTTGCCAGCAGGTTGGGGGCTGCTCTGTGCCAGCTGCCCTGTGCTTGCAGCTTGCTATGGGAAGGCTTGCTTGTGGGTGTGCTAAGTGAAATCTGGGAGTTCATATAGGCGCCTTTCCCCTTCTTTCAGCTTGCTGAGAGAAGGGATTGCCCTGTTTAGAGGCAGGTGCACAAATGGCTTTTTCAGGGCCTGGCTTACGGGTTGTATTTGCAGTCACAGAACTGTAGGGTTTGGAAGGGACTGCTGGAGCTCATGAATCCAACCCCCTGCTAAGCGAGCTCCCTACAGCAGGCTGCACCAGAAAGTGTGCAGATGGATCTTGAATATCTCCAGAGAAGGAGATTCCACCACCTCCATGGGCAGCCTGCACCAGTGCTCCATCACTCCGACTGTGAAGAAGTTCTTCTATTACATCCCTGATATTTTGAGCTGATATTTTGCTCTGTCAATTTTTAGCTATTATGTGGTTCCCAGTCCGCTAGAAAAAGTGCTACATTCTCCTTTTTTTATTTTTATTTTTTTTTAATTGCTTGTGTGTGTCTGTCTTTCTTTTTCCCCACACTAAAACAAAAGGGAAAAATAACGACATCAAATTAAAAAAATCTGCCAGTGAAATCCCATGCTTCACCATGGGAGGTGGTGATGCAGGAGCTGGAAGAAAAGGCATGCTTCTTGAATGAATGAATCCCCATAAAATGTAAAATGTTGCATTTCCTCCCTGGTTTTTGGCAACCATTCTTAAGTCTTTTCCTTGGTGAGAGTGATCTTGACCTGGCCAAACTTTTCTCAGCATTGGGAAGTACCTTTTGTAAAGTTTGGGTGGGGAGGCACTGGAATGGGGTACCCAGAGAAGTTGTGGGTGCCCCATCCCTGGAGGCATTCAGAGTCATGTTGGATGACCCTGGGATGGTGATTGGCAGCCCTGCCCATGGCAGGGGGGTGGAACCAGATGATCTTCAAGGTCCTGTCCAACCTAAGCCATGCTGTGTTCTGGGATTCAAGGGCTGCAGCACAGTGAGTTAATAATTATCCTGCATCTTTGTGCTGTCCCTGAATCATGGCCTGCTGCTCTGAAACACAACACAAAGCTTGACAAGGTTCAGAGAGAGACCAGGAAAAACACACTACTGCTATGTGTTGGCATTAACTACTTACAGTTTCTCTGAGATCAGAAGGATAAACCTAACAACAGAAGAAGAAAAATTCCAAAAACCTGTGTGAATGCAGTGTTTGAACCAGAATGCAGCAAAGTCTCAGCCTTGAGGTCCCTCTTAAACCTGCGTGTAGAACTGTATAATTAATATAGCAGGCCTTGACCTACTGTAGATGAGGAAACCTGTCCTGGAGCAGCATCTACTGGCTCAGCTCTCGTAGTAATGCTCAGCAAAGTGTGGAAAGCAGCATCACCTTATTTTTGCAGTGAATGTTTGATAGCTAGGGTTACTGCAGTAGCTGTGCTAAATCTTGAAATATCAAGTTTGTTCAAGCTTGGAAAACAATGAATATGCCTGAAAACAGATGTCTTGTTCTTGGGTGTCTTTAGATGCTAGCTCTGGAATCATAGAATCATTTTGATTGGAAGAGACGTCTGTGCATCACCTAGCCCAGCCTCCTGCTCAAAGCAAAGCTAACTTGAAAAGTAGATCAAATAGGTCAACTCAAAGGGTTAGCAACCACTTTGGAGATTATCCAGTCCAGCTCCCCTGCTGAAGCAGGCACCCCAGAGGAGGCTGCAGAGGAAAGTGCCCAGATAGGCTTTGAATACCTTCAGTCAGGGAAAATGAGTTCCTGTTCCAAAGAACTCTTAAAAAAGCAACGTATGCTCTTCTTAGGTATGGATATATCCCCCTGAACAGATGGGAATGAATTCTTCTGTCTCACCAGGAGGCTGCCTGCAAATTATCTCACGTAATGACTGCAGCTTTAAATAATGTTTTTCATTAACACTGCGTTTTCTGTGTTAAAGCATACTGAGACCATCAGCCACTTCCACAGTGCCCCGAAGAGCTGTCAGATAACTCAGACTAATAGCTCGGAAGGAAGTGCTTTGTTTTTCTTTCAGCAGCCCCTTGGATTATCAGCCTTTGCCTACCTGACTTCATGCTGGTGATGGAGCCTGCTTCATAATTTAGTAACTGCAATATTGATCTAGACAGCTTAAAAAAAAAAACAAAAAAAACCCACCCCGTGTAATTATATTAACTGCTGAGCCTTGAGGGGTCTTGTGCGTAACGTGCAATTAAATACTACCTAATTAAGAATTTCCCTGATGTTGTGATCGTCTCTTGGGTGAATGCTATTTGCATGTCTCCATTCTTATCCAAGAACATCTTGTATTCTCCTGATTAGCAGTTTCTGCCTGGTCTCTGCGGTGCAATCTGGGAGGAGGGGAGGTGGCGGGTGGTGCTGAAGCATTTTGTAGGCTTTCATGAGCAATTAAAAAAAAAAAATCATTATTAAAAACCTGTTTGAGCAGCGTTTGAAGTTCAGACAGTCCATGCTGAATGCTCAGCAGATGTGATAGGGTGCTAGAGAGGAACAAGAGCTTTATCTTGCAGTATCTATGTTGTGACATTGTGGCTGGACAGTCCAAGGCATCACTCCTTCTGGTTTCACTCAGGTCACAGCTTCATGGGTCATTAACTTTCTTGAAGCAAAGAGTTCTTGTGAAGTTAGACGTTTTGAGTCAATAAATGTAGCAGTATTTGGGCACTGGTGTGTCACTGGAAGTGAAAAGAGTGGTGTAGCATGGCAGGATTGGGGTTTTTAGGTTCCTAGAAGATGGCTTCAGGTCTCTTAGTATTGAGCTGAGGCAGGCTGCTGCTGTGAGCGGGTGGGGAGGGGGTGAAGGGGAATTCACTGAGGACCACAGCAGAAATGCTGGGAGCTGCAGTCGTGTCTGTTCATGGACTTATTGGTGGTGGGACACCAGATTGGTCCTGTATAAGCTGTGAATCAGATTGTCTGGCTTGCAGTACAAACTCTGCTAGAGTTCCAAAATCAGTAACACATTTAGAAAAGGCTGAAGTGTGCTCTGAATCAACTGTCAGCAGTGATGATGACAGTAGTGAACGACTATAGTGGAGCACCACAGGAAATAGCAGCAGCAGCAGAGAAAAATGGTTTTGTCTTTGCTGGCCCAGTTGCTAGGGCAGTTTTTGCACTGGTTCCAGGGCACTCTCCCTCTCTGTCTCATGGAGGTGAGGTGGTGTAACTTTCTGTTGTTTTTCCCACAGTTTTCCCAATTGCTGATCTGTCTTCCTCTCTGTTTTTCCATAGGCCATCATTCTGGTGCACTGGCTGCTCACAGTGTGGTGAGTGATTGGTAACTGGCCTGGCTTGAGAAGAGGATGTTCCTTCAAACTAGGAATGGGATGTTCTTGGGGAGTCAGCACTCCCTGTTCGTGCCTCTGTGCAAGGACCTCCTAAGTCCCAGTGGTTGTATGGGAGCAGGGATAAATGCAAACACTGCTGCGGGCTCCTTGTGAACTTGGCTTGGGTTTTTTGTCTTGTTTGGCAGGGGATGCATGAATAACTCGTTTCCAGCCTCCTACGCTTGGGGGAATTTCAGTGTCCTTGCAGTGGGGATCTGGGCCATTGTGCAGCGAGATTCCCTTGATGCCATCGTGATGGTGAGTGTGAGGGCATTTGCCTCTACCAGGGAGAGGGTGGAGGGCAGAAAAGCTCCTTTGAATCGGTGATGATCTTCAGCTGCTCCCAGTGCAGCAGTGAACAAGTCAAACTCTTTATTTATTTATTCTAGTCTCCCCAAGGGAGCCTGGCTTCTACTTAAGCACTATAAACTGTGGTGAGAAGCATTCACTATCCATTATTTTGCTTCTCGGGGGTAAGGCATACTTGATTCTTTTTTTCTGCCTGCTGTTGTCACTTTTAACGCCAGACTCTGAGTATTTAATATGCTTGAGTTAGAGATGCCTTTTAAATCTCTTCTCTGATCATTAAAGAAATTGGCAAGCAAAAATAAACAACCCTGGAAGATACTAGTAGAAGGCGTCCAGCAGATGTGAAGAAAATGCATGATGTATGAGATCACTTAGGATTATCTGTGTACCTGGGGGCATGTGAAGGGTTAGCACTGTGTTATACAGAGGTAAAAGCATGATTGTGTGAACACTGATCTTCTAGTAGATAGAACCTATAACTGGCTGTTACTCCTGGTAGTTAATCCCTCATCCAGTTCATGTCCTGTTCTCTATTCCCAGTTCCTGACCGGCCTGCTGCTCACGGTCCTCACAGACATCATTCACATCTCTGTCTACTACCCTCTGCGTGGTTATCCCAGTGATGTGAAGCGTTTCAGTATGGGCATGGCCATCTTCAGCCTCCTCCTGAAACCTGGATCCTGCTACTTTGTGTATCGAATGTACCGGGAGCGTGGAGGGGACTACATCTTCAACATAGGTAGGGTGCTTCCTCTACATCAGTGTGAGCCACGTCCTCTCCTGTTAGGGAAGGCTGCTGGAGAAGACTCCGTACCCTTCAGCCTCAGCCTTGTGCAGCTGGATCCTGCTTTTCTTTCCAAGGAGGAGGATGGCCTCTCTCTTCCTCGTGTCTTTTCTCCCTTTTGTGCTCCTGCTGAGTCTTAGGCCTTAAATTTACATTCTTCCTCTCTTCCCTTGCAGACCTGGAGTCCTCGTCTGACAGCCAGTTTGCCTACAATGGTATTGATGTCACTGCTGTCACTCTTACTCAGTTAACTCAGGTTTTTCCTCTCTTCCACTTCCTTCATTTTATGCACTTCTTGGAAGCCTTTGGGTGTCCCTCTCACTTTGCCGACCTTTTCCTTCTATGGGAGAGTTAAGGCATCATTCCTTCCACCTGGATTATGCATGTGAGGGAAGGGTGGATTTCTGACTCCATGCTTTGTGCCCTTGCTAGCTTGATAGTTGTGGACTGCTGTTTCCTTACCTGGGAAATGGGACTGATGTTTACCTTGTGCTCCTTTGCTTGGAGGCACTCATTTTTCCTCCTGGCTGCAGTTGCTAGGAATAATGTGGCAGCCTTGCCAGAGAGAGGTGTTAGGGTTGGGTATTCTGTCAGCTTCTTTGCCAAGAATTCCTGGGGCTGCTGCCAGAGATTGTTTGCTGTGTGGGAGTTCATCCTGGCAAAACCAGCAGCCTAGTACAGTTATCTTTTTCTTTCCTAAGGCTTTGTAGGACAAAAGGTGGTACAACAGGCACTGTAGTGTTTGAAAGCTGCCACTTAGACTGCATTGGTGCTAGCAAAAACGATGAAGCTTCTTGTGAAAAGTGGTGGGTACTTATAAAGAAGGAGAGGCTGTCAGAGGAAAACAACAGCTTCAGGGTATTGTTTGCACCTTGTGGTAGAAGAATGTGGATGTTTTCTCCATCAGCTGCTTGTGCAAATGCCATGCAGATCTCTCTTAGCTGGCTCAGAAGGCCAGCGTGCCATGTTTGTGCCAGTTTTTATTACCTGCTGAGTGTACTTGTGACTAGGATTTAACATCTGTATCCTACAGAAAGTGTAGCTGAGTATTCTTCCTTCTTACCATGCTGTTCAGCACAGCATGCTGTCAGAATCTCTTCCCAGGCACAAGTTGGAATTCAGTCACGTAGTACTTTTTTTATCTTCTTCTGAAATGTCTTCCTGACAACATTTTCAGTACAAACCATGTGCTGTTATTTTCTGTTGAATGTGATTGACAAATTTTCTCTTTTCCTACTAACTGGCATTTTTCTTTAGAACTGAATTGTGATTTTCCAGGTCCTCTGTCTTGTCTTTTGAAACAAAAGCCCTCTTCATTACTAGCCAGCATCCTTGCTGCATAAAAACAAGCCTGTCGTGGTAATGTGGCATGCTCCTCAACTTTTGGTTTCTTCTAGGAGATTCAGTTTTTTGTATTCATTTTTTTCATCAAGCTTGTTCTCTTCTTGTTCAGGTCTCAACCGTGCAGGCCGGGACCGCAGTGCCTATGAGACAATCGATCAGCAGGAAAGCTCTCCTCTGTGGCCTGACTCAAGCAAGACAGCTCAGCATCCATATTGAGGCCCTTGTCTGCAGCAGAACGGACACCTCCCTCTCTCAGTCCAGCCTTACGCTCCTCCCATGTCTGTTCTGATGAAACAAGACCTTCTACTGAGCAAACAGGAGAGGATCTGATTTGACTTTTCTTTTTCCTTCCTGAAGATTAGGCAGAGGGGTTCCTGGAATGAGCCCAGAACATCTCAGATAACTTTAAGCTCTGTGACTCTTTGTGATTCCAACACACTGCTTTCCTCCCTCCCCCTAAATCCCTCCTCTCTATGTGCAAGTGGATGCACCTTCTGCATTCTTCCAAGTCTTGTGTTGTGCCTCCTCTCGTTTGTAAGTAAGGGAGATGCACAAAATATTCCTAGACAAGCTTATGGACTGCCCCTAAGACAACACAGTTTAGCCTGTCTTCTTGCTGGTACGTTTCCAGGAAACATCTGGGAGTTCTTGAAGGCTGTTTTTGATGATGTTTTTAAATTAAGATTTATGACCATAACTCCATGTGCTAGCTGTGGTGGTTTACGTGCAGCTGGGGTTTGTATAAAGTGCTCTTACTGGGCCAGGGAGCATTCATTGATGCTTTTATGAAAGTTAAATGTCCTTCAGGATACTTAAAATGGCTGGTAAATGTTGATTACCTGTGCTCTGTGCCTTGAAATGTCTTTTTGCCTTCAGCTGCCTGCCTTAATAGGACTTGAAGTGTTACACTTTTCTAAGAAAACTATGAAATGAATACAGTTCTTCTGTGTTAGAAAAAAAATTACACTGGTCATCCATGTTTCATTTGAAAATATTGCTATTCCTGAGGCTCTGGGACTGTAGTCTGGGAGAGTTGTTATGGGACAAGGGCTACAAGGCTTCAGTGGCTCTGCTGTAAGCTGTATGTAAACATGTGGACGGTTCTGCACGGAGATGTGTGGGCAGTGGAGGTGAGTGAGGAAAGGAAGGACTGGTGAATGGCAGGGGTGGGTTTGTGTAGTTCTGCACTGCGGTGGTGAGCTCTGGAACGTGGCAAACTATAAATTTGGATCTTATCAATCCAATCTTATCAAATGTTCAGCAGGTTTTGTTAGAAGAAGAAAAGATTGAAAGAAAAGATTTTCTTCAGCCTTGGCTGAAGAAAAATACAAGTGCTGGGAAGATCTGTGCTTTTCTGCAGCAGGTTCACTTTCAAAGTATACATCTGTTATTTGACAATTGCATTTCTCTGACAAGACCTGCTGCTGTGTTGACTCTTCAATGACCAAAACCCTGTTAACCCTGCTCTAGCCCTTAGAAACGTACCAAATGTATCTTTAAAAGCAAGCATTTTTCTTTCAGGTTTTGTCACTCTAAACATTAGCAGATGCTTCATTCCCTCTACAGCACGAGCATTATGGTGGCCTGCTGCTGTGCCTGGGCCAATGTTGCTTATGCTTGGATGAACACCTGGTAGATGCTGTAGAGCTGCATTAATCTGATTTACTCTCCCATGATGAAGACTAGGTAGGCAGAGCTTGTTTTCTATAAAGTGGCAGAGTGGACACATTCAGTGTTTTACTGTTCTTCAGAACTGTGCAGTGTCAGTATGGATCCCTGAATAATGTGTTTAAACACTCAGGAGGGAGGCAGCTTTTTCTTCCCCAGACCTGTGGACCACAGACAAAATGGTTGCTTTGAATGCAGCACTTCCTGAGTTCCTGAGCATGAACATATGGTTACATCTAAGGAAGCTCTTCCAAGATGTTGGAAAACAAAACACAGCCAAATCTGTATCAGTGCCCATCTAGCTGACGTGCTGTGTGCTTTCCTGCGGAGAGGTCAGCAGATGTGAGGGCAGCACAGAGGAGCAAAGCAAGGCAGGGGTGTCAGTGCGCTTGCTATGAATCAAGGATGCCAACTCCGGGCAGTAAAGCAGAGACAGATGACAATAAAAACTGTGCCCCTTCCTGGCTTCTGAGGAAGAAAAACCAGCCGTTGGCGCCTCTCCCTCAGTGGCGTGGGGCTGAGGGCAGGGCATGGCCCGGCGCAGGGAGCCGTGTGCTCCCACCCAGAGCACCACTGGCAGCCGGTGAGTGAAGAGGAGGAAACGGCGTGCTTCTCCGTGGAGCTGAGAGGGCGCTTTGAGCAGCAACATCCGAGAGAGGTCGTGGCTGAGCTGCCCTGCCGTGCCAGACCCCACATCGTCTGGGCTGCCTTGAGAACGCTGTTCTAATTAGCCGTGGGCGAGAGCCGCTTTCCCGTGGCCATCTGCAGCCCTGGTGACAGGCGGCGTTGCTAATCGGAGGGGATAAGCTGCTTAGGGCAGCCCAGCTGGAGTGAGCTCACTGCTGGAGTTGGGAGTTGAGGGGGGACAAAGCAGCCGGTTTGCCCCTGCCTTCAGAGGAGCAGACAAAGAGGTGCTGATCTGCCCCCAGGTTCTGGCGAGGCCGAGCAGTATGGCCAGCAGCCCTGGCAGTGAGTAAGTGTCTCAGCTGCTGGAGCAGTGACAGTCTTCTCTATATTTTGGGGAGGAGTACTACGCCACGAGGCTCGAGGCCAAGCTCGCCGTAATGGTGACGGTTTGGTTTGGGGGGCAGAAGTCTTGTTTCTGAGGCATTCTGTGCTGTTGGTTCTGTGATTGGAAGCGTGTTGGTGTGGTGTCGAACCAATCGCTGGTTCCAACTTGGAACATGAGCCTTGGTCGGCAGGGGTGGGAAGAATGGAGTTATCTGTGCAGTACTTGTGTTTGTCATTTATCTTCCTCGATATAATGCTCGAGTGGTGCTCACTTGAAAGAGCTTTATTTGCTTCCCATTGGCTGTGCTATTTACTTTGCTTGTAGTACAGAGGTACACTGATCAGCTTAATTTTTGTTTGCAGAATTGGATTTATTTTGGGTTTTAATGCATTAGCATCATGCTACACACGCGTTAAATGCTTACAGGCATAAAAGCTCATATGGAATCCATTGGTTGTGGATTTCTGCAGTTTGCAATATGCTGTTTGCCTTGTGGCCTTAGAGGGAATTTTAAAAGGCACTTCATAAAATCTTACTGCCTTTCGAGTAGGATTAAATACTGCTTATAAGTGGCTACAGTAAGGTCTGAATGGTAATCACAGAAAGAACAACACACGTGAGTTTTAATGGAGGCTTTCTCTTTCAGGTCTCAGTGAGACCGAAATTAGGGATATGTCAGGTGAAAAACAACTCAAATCAGCACGGCAATGTATTGAGTATTCTCAATATTGAGAATATTGAGAAAGAACTGCTGAAGTGAAAAAACAACAGAGCAACCCAGAGCCAAAGTTCCAGATGTTCATGGAACAAACCAGAGCTGATAAGTTTGGCAATTCCAAACCCTTTGTAAAACTTCTATGCGATATCTTTGGTTGGGTGTTCCTGGGATGCAAGGAGAGCTCCTGCAGAACGCCATTCTACATTTTGATGTTACAGTTGGTTGCAGTGAGAGATGCCCTAAAGAAGGTAGCAGTGCTTTGTCTGCTCACTCTGTAAGTTGCCAACTTCTACTTGGCTTGAAAAAAACAAAAACGGTGCATTTGGTGAGGTTTGAAAGACAGAAACACCAGTTCCCAAGGATAATTGCAACACTGCGTGATGACCTGCTGTCCATTTGGCAGTCCCCTCTTTGTGGTGGTTACTGAAGGAGTTTATATGGCTGCTTGCAGCCAGGGATGTCCGAGGCTCACATACTTTGGAAATAATGCCACTTGAATGGAGACCTTCTGCTACTTGAGTGTATTTGAAAAAGATGGTGGGCATTTATTTCCTGCAGTCTTTCATATGTTGGCTGTTTGGGCTTTTTTTTCTTTTCTTTTTTTTTTTTTTAAAGACGATCTAGCTGCGTGTCTTTTTCACCCCATCATTTTCATTTTTTAGAAGAGGATTGGCAAAGAAGGCTTGGAATGACAGCAATTGGCATTTGCATTTAAAATTTGAGGGAATGAAAGCACAGTTCCCTTGAATGGCACTTACTGCTGTTATCCACAACTTAAGGATCTGTTCTGCATGAGATCTATATGTGTAACCATCTGACTTAGTGGCTAGACTGCAAATTAGGTCTCCCATATATGTTGTAATTCTTCCAAATTGGGGGACAGTGTCAATTCTCTGCATGTTTAAACACTGCTCTGTCCTGTAGTGTGGATAAGGAGAAACTGCCCTATGTAGCCTTCAGCCTTTGCAGGGCTGCAACACAATTTGTGGATGAACCTGAAATTGACACACAGTTAAACAGTACCTTAAGTCCAGGCAGCACCATTGCTAGCAGCCATGGAGAAAATGGGCATGGAGGAGATGTGAATTTGATTTCTGATCAATGAAGAGAGGGTAATCATTGTAATCCCGATGGAACCAGGTTGCTCTGACTTGTGTTTGTTTTAAAGTCTTTCTCTTCCAGCAGTTTTGTTGCAGATTAAGTCTTTCCCTTCAGTCATTCCTGCTCTCGGTCGTGATTGTCTGCTGGCAGCAGGATGGATATAGTGCCATATTACTTCCAGGATTAAGGCTGGTGGACTGGGGACAAAGAGACTTAGTAGGAAAGTACCCAAAGCCTGTGGCAAATGAGGGAAGATGGGTCAAGAAATATGCATGCTCCTTTGTTTATGTTTCTTCTTGTTTTTCTTCAGAGCAAAGAATCTTTCAGAAGGATGTGAATGTTGATCTGTGTTCGGGTGTGAGAAGTTGAGCAGATATTTCTCATCACTGGCTTGATGCTGCTGCACTCAGTGTAACTCACAGGCAGACAGAACAGGGCTGGCTGTGCACCTCATCGCAGTCAGCTGGGCATAGAGAGCCCAGACTGCTACAGACTGACCTCTCCTGGCCTTCTCAGCTGTTCCAGGATACCACCAGTCAGTTCTCCAGTTCCTGCTCCCAGCTGCAAAATAATCTCTACTCTAAGCTGCAGCAGCACAGCTTGAAGCACGTGGCTCACAGGACTCCTCATCTTGCTGTGTCCACACTTCCTGCTGCAGAACTCCCTCAGGGACACTCTCACCTTGAGGCTTGTAGCTTAGAAGGGAGAAGGAATGAGAATTTTGGCCTTCCTCAGCAGCACAGTCAGAAAGCAAAGGCAGCTGATAGCTGCTTTATGCCTACTATTCATCATCACTGTTTAGAAGGAAGGAACAAGAACAGTGACTATCCAGTGGAAAAGCAGCAGCCACCTGCTGTGTCTTGTATGGATACTGGGAACCCTTTGCTGGTCAATACACCTTTGCCATTTCATGCTGTAGATTGCCCTCTTAGGCACAAATTAGTGTTGTGTATTTCCTCAAGGAGCTCAAGGGAAAGCATCAGCACTTGTAGTTCAGCCCTGACTTCAGGTGATCTCAGTCCATCTAATTTGGAGTCCCTTCAGCCTATTTCGCAGTCCTCACAAATTTCTGCTGCTTTGTACTGTTCAATCTGGAGGCTGAAGCAAGAAATTGCTTTCATGGGGAGCCGGGCCTCCCTTCCTCTGGAGCCCAAGTCTTTTCCAGTCGGTGGCAGTTTGTGCTTTGCTCCTGATGATCCAGCTCCTACTATCCTGAGCACAGGAGAACAGCTAGCTGGAGCAAAAACTAGTGCTGCTCAGGCAAGATTGAGATGGAGCATTCCATTTGCTAAAGGCACGAGCCTTGGTGCAGTGACGAGGGACTTTGGGCACGCTGAACCTCTCTCTGTCTCTCACAGATGCAGATACATTGACTCGAGCATGTGGAGAACCAAACTTTCAGGTGGCATCCATCCAGATAGGCTGTCTGCTGGGATGGGCTCTGGCAGGCTTGTGGATACAGAAGATTCTTCCAACGATTGCTCGCCTTATTTCAGATGCCAGTCCCATCCAAAGCCAACTCTGGAAACTGGTGGGTTTTATGTTCATACAAGAAATCATTCATGTGAAAAGGTTCTTAAAGCAGAAGGGACATCTGGTGAGGCAACCCTATGTGCTATGCCTTGGACAAAAAACCACCCTGAGGGTCAGCACGTGGCGCTGGAAACGTGGTTGGCTGGGACTCAGATGAACGTTGGCATATCCATGTATGGGACTCCAAGAGAAGTGTGTGTAAGAGTCACTTCTGGAGATCAAGAGTTTAGGCCAGTACAGCAGCTTAGCATTAAATCTGTAGAAGTCAAGAACCCCAAACCTCCTGTTGAGTCTGGCAAAGGCTTAGAAGAGGTATATGACTGTAGATCTCCAGCAGCCAGCAGGATGGCAGTGGGGGACAGCCAGTCCAGCTTCTTCAGCACTCAGGTTGGAAAAGACATTGGTGACTGTTCCAACATAGAACATGTGAATGCAAACAGAGAAGAAAGGAGAAACAGACACTTCCAGCAAAGCAGCTGGAGGAACTGGAAAGCTCCTGACCACCGTGAAGAACCTTGTGTAGAGAAGAGTGCCAAAGAACCACGGTGCTGTGAAGAAGGGAACCAGACACAGGAAGCTGTGCCCAGTGAGGTGAGGGCGGGCTCACCGTGTAGCATCCCTAATAGCAGATACTGTGCTTATTTCTACTTTCTGATAGAAGTGCAAAGTTGAAGCCCAGCAGTGATGGAAATGCTTGTCATTTATTTTTCTGGCTCTGAATGGTCAGAATCTCCTCTTTCTGGTCCTTCTCCATCTCAACATTTGCGTGCATCTTCCTAAACACCAGCTTGTTCACTTGGTTGGTCTTGGGAATGTGAAGACCTGTTTATATTCCCAGGATCTACATGCGGACCAAAAGCATTAAGCAATTTTTCTTCCCTGCTTAATTGCAGGGTCCTGAGATTCCAGTTTTGTTGTGCCTTTTAGTGGCTGAAGTGTGTGAGAGCTTTCAGAGCAGCAAAAGCACCCAATGTAACATGCAATGCTTAGCAGGACTGTTCTGGACTCCATCCAAAATGGCTTACCATGCTGGGCACAGGCAAACTCTTTGATAGTAGGGTATTGGAATGACTGTTGTCTTCTGTCTGTTTTCAGGTGTCAGAGAACAGCTGCTGGTCTCCAAAGGTGAATGAGCAAAGGTAAAAAGGACTCAGAATTCTCGTGTGAGTGTGCTGGTAGCTAAATGGGAGGAAAACTGCTGGAAAATGGCTGAGGAACCATTCCTGGCTTTAGGATTTAGCAGTGGATCTGCCATGGTTGGCTCAGGAGCTACATCTGGTTGTTTTCAAAAGCTGGCTGTCTAGAATGGAGTGTATTTTAAAAACCAGTATTTTTATCTTTAAAATTCTTCCTTCTAAATTCAACTTTAGTTACTATAGCGATGGAAAAAGCATTGGTACTACACATAACCTTTCACTGCAGCAAATTGTAGCATGCTCATTCCAGAGTTAGTGAAGATCAAGAACAGGGCTTATTCATGAGATGGGATTGAAATTTGTCATCTGTGGATCAGAAGAATGTGAGATGGACATGTTAGTGTGGTGTGAGGCTGCAGGTTTTTCACTCTTTAGAGGGAATTTCTTTTCAGTTTGATGCCTGAAGTCTGATTGCCACCTTCTGTCTGTGTTTAATTTTTGTATGTTATTGGAGCTCACTTGTGCTTTTTCTCTCAAAGTTTCCAGCACTTACTTGACAGACAAATGGTAACTAGGTGTTTCCATGCCTGGAGGGACCACGTCAGCTGGAAGAAGGCTGCAGCAAGGCAGCAGCAGCCTCAAAAGGCCCTCAGTGCTTTTGGCTTGGTAGCCCAGCAAAGATGTGCCTCAGCTCTTTTAGCTGCCAGCTTCCACAAGGTGAGGATGGGCCAGGGGCAGTACAAGTGGCACCTGTTTGAAATTCAGTGATGTGGACCCTGGTGCTGATACTCTGCCTACAGTTTGTTTTAACCATGTGGTTCCTTCTTCAGTGGAAGGAAGCTGTGACAAAACAGAGCCAAAAACAAGCTGCACAGTCTGAGTCATATTCATGTACCCAAAGTTCATCGGTGGGTTTTTCTGGAATAGGAAGATTAGCAACTATGACAACCTCAGCTCAGCACCAGCTTACGGAAGGATACATGAAGGAAGCTGAGCAGGCTTGTAGGTAAGCTGAGAGGATTCTCCTACTGTATCTCAGACAAGTGGAGGTTTACAGACATTTTTGTCAGAGGGTGTGAAACTTGTGTCCGGGTCTGTGAATGGATTGCTTGCTGCAGATAACTGCTGCAGGAATTGGTATCCTAGAGTTTATAATGCACTACTGTTCCAGTCTGATTTGTGTCTGACACAGCTGTGCTGTACTCTTTCTTGAGTTCAGCTATCTCCTGCATATGGAATATGAGTGTAAATAGTATTGTTCCACTCCAATAGCACAGTCTAGCAGGACACGAGATGGTCAAAAGAAAAGACCATCATTCATCCTGTTGATTCTGAAGGCAGGAGAGCAAATCTGGACAAAAAGATAGGGCTACCCAGGGAGAAGGGAGGCTCTGGATTCACTTTGCATCTGTCTGGACATAAGGGTTTTAAGGCATACTTGCAACTTTCAGGCTGGAGAGTGAACTGTGGACACAGCTTCATCGCAGGCAGAGAGGTGATGAGTTCTGCTGGAGAGCTCAAGCAATCAGAGATGTGAGGCGCCTAGCTGGTAAGCACGCGCTCTGTGGAGCAGCCTGAATGGAGCCACTGTTTCACCACGTTTCTTGGTTGTTTCACCACGTTTCTTGGTCAGGGTGTAGTTGTTGCACTGACCTGGCTCTTCCAGAAGCTGATCCTGCAAACAGCTGGGCTAATATCTGTAGGGGTAGAGGGTGGATTACCTGCCCTGCCGTACACTTCTGCTTTGCTGCTTATATAAATTCAGCTGTAGCAGATACTGTTGCTCCAGCAGTGTGATCTATCTCTATTAAGTGCCTTTTCCGGACAGCTAGAGTTCAGCCTGGGAATGATTGCTGTGTGACACTAAGCTGTTTCAAGTTCTTCTAAGTTGTTTTTCTTCCTGTCAATCTGTTCCTGCCCTGTAACACAGCAGCTTTCAGACTGTGGTGCCTTCAGAAGGAGCTGCTGAGCAATGAGGAAGGCAGGCTGCTGGAAGCACGTGCCCTGATGGAAAAGAAGCGGCTACAAAACATTTTCCAGGTGTGGCAGTCCCGACACTTGGAAAAGAAAAAGATTTTAGGGCTGACAATTTGGATCCAAAGGAAATTGGTCTCCCGGTAAGTTGATGAGGTGTATTTTTAATGTGGAAAAAAGTTCATTCTGGAAGTCCAAGGAATGATGGTGCCAATCCAGATAATGATGCGTTGCTCCATCTTAAAGTCATCTTTTTATTTTATTTCAGGAGTTAATAAAGGTAGAAATATATTTTGGTCAAAACAGATTTGATTTTAGTGGCAGCAGAAACTTGATTTAAAGGACTCAGAAGTCAAAGTCCAGAAAAAGATTTAGTAGTTCAGTATTCTGTTTTCCTTTGGTCTTTCTCAGGTGCTTCAGTGCATGGAAAGAGGCTGTTGAGCTAAAGGCTTATTACAAGAGCAGCCTGACACATCTCAGAGTAGAATCAATGAGGAAATACTTCCAGCAGTGGTTTCAGATGCTGCGGGTCAGAGAAAGAAATAAGCAGGCAGTGGTGAACCTCCTCCTTCTGAGATGGAGGCAGCATTATGGTGAGTGTCGTGGGGCTTGTGGAGCACCTAAGATTTGGAGTTGCTGAGACTTATTCCTTCTCCACTTGTACAGTGAACTGAAGCCTGAAAAACAGCTAAAAACAGCCTGATGATAGAGAGGCACAGATAATAAATAGAACCGTAGAATCTTTTGAGTAGGAAAGAACCCTTAAGGGTGATCTAGTCCAACTCCCCCACAATGAACAAGGGCATCTACAGCTAGATCAGGTTGCTTGGAGCTCTGAGCCATCCAGCCTGAATTTGAAGGTCCCCAGGACCCTGGGCAACCCATTCCAGTTCTCAGTACATGGAACTAAGAAATACCATGAGCAGTAGGTGGAGGGCTAGTTGTTCTGGATGTGTCTCTAATGCTATAAGCAGTTTGGTCCCTATTTCATAGACCCAGAAGAAAGCCTTAAGCCTTGAAAGAAAGCTGTTAGAGAGCTGGGCTGGACTGAGTTTCATACGAATGCTTTCTGACAATTGTTTTCTCTTGTCAATCTCTATAATTGGCTAAGGACCAGCTGTAAGCTCAGTATCTCACAGAACTACAACAGAAGGTGATGACAGCTGGCCTTGGTGGGCTGTAGTGCCACAGTTTCCTGAGAAAACAGGTTACTCTCTTGATGACTTCTGCCTAAAGATGAAACTCCAGAGAGTGTATCTGTTGTGGAAGGAGAGGCTGTACGAGCACTGCAGAGCTGAGTGAGTGCCAAAACCAGTTCCTGGAGCCCTCTTTGGTTGTATCCACTTGACTCCCAGTCCCCCTGGAAAAACCTCTTGTTCTATCTGTTATCCATCTAATCTTTACCAGTGTCCCCCTCTGGTATCTCTCTTCAGTCACTTTGCCATCTCAATATCTTCTGTCTCAGTTCTTTCTCTCAGGCTTTGGAGGAGCGTAGACTCAGAAAAGCTCTGAAATTGTGGCACCAGAAGTATCTCATGCTGAAGACAAACAAACAAAGTCCTCAGCACTCTCACAGGGCTGTCTATGAAGAACCTCTTGCTGTACTGTTTTGTGAGGAACGCTCAACATCTTCTGGCTTCCACAGCAGTGCTCCAACTACTCTTGCCTCTCAAAGCTCACTGGAAAAGGTGAGGAAGTTTTGTTACAGGTCCTTTCTCTGCCATCTATGTACAAACTGCTCTGAAATTGGGATTTTTCAGGAAATAAATTCTGCTTCAATGTGGAATTGTCATTAAGAAACTGTGCTCAGTATTCAGACCTGAAGAGCTCTCAGGCTGTAGGGTCCTGGCATCAGAAGTTGTAAACTCTCTTCTCTCTCAGCTCTCCTCATGTAGTGATACTGGGAACTGCTGAGTTAGTGTGGTTCTCGTGTGTACTTTGTTCCTGTTTGTGGCTGCAAGGTGGAAGGGATGAAATACAAACAAGCTCTTCACTGAGAAAAGGTCAGACAGGCATATTTGCTGCCTCTGTGATGGTTTGCTTTCCCATCAAGGATGTGTTTGTGCTCTGGATCTGCCCTTGCTAGCCTGCATTTCCTTTGGATGCATTCTGGATTTTCCTGATTCTTGGCTGAAAGGAGGTATAAATGACATGGTCAGAATGGTCAGAACTGTTAGCAGAGTAATTCTGTTAGAACACTTGTCTCATGGTGTCTTTTTCTCTCCTTACATGCAGGAATACAGTTTTAGTGACAGCAGCCAGCAGAGCTGCTCCTCCGTTCTGACTGCTGAGGATGTGCCATACCTGCCCTATTACAATTCTTTCCTGCAACTACACCAATGTGCAGAGCTGCCAGCTGAGCTGGGTGGGGAGCTGTGCTTGCAGGCTTCCTTTCCTCCATGGAAGACTAGATCTGGGTAAGTTGGAGACTTGTTCCTTGGGATGCTGGTTGTTTGGTCTGGCCAAATTCATTCTTTTAGGATAGTCACCCACACCATCTCACAACAGCCTTACAGATACTTTCTTCTTTCTCTTGCTTTCCTGACTGACGTATTTTTCTTGCAGAGAAAATTGGTTTGTGGGAGGTCAGTTCCAGTCTTTGGCACTGCAGAGTGCAGACAGTGATGTCCAGCCTCTTGTCAGTTACTCTACATGGGAAGAGGTGAGACCCAAAAATGAATGCGATGCGTGTAAATGTATAACTGCTTTTTGTGTGGCCCAAATGGGGAAAGAGCCTTTGGGTTTCAGGTGTCAGGATATGGAAGATCTCACTTCTTCTCTTCTTGTGATTGAACAGAAGGCCTGGGGGGAGAGGGGGGCGGTTGAGCTACATCTTAGGGCAGCTCTTCCTGTTCATTTTCTAGTTGAATTGGAAGTTGTCCATCTGCCTGGGATTTAAAAATCATGTCAGACCCTTGTATATAGATGTGTGTGAGTGTCGGGGCATGATTAGCAACAGAGACTTAGTTGTCACTTCCACAGAAGTCACAGCAGCAAGAACAGGCTGAGCTGTAGGGAGTGACTGTGTCCAAACAGCAGTTCAGGACTTTGTTTTTCTGAATTACAGGACTGCAGCTCTGAGAAGGAGGTGGAGAGTTCCTGGCACCGTGTGGAGAAATGCTGCCTGGAGAAGTACTTCATCATCTGGTCCACTCGAACTCAGCAACTCACAAAGGCCCAGCAGTACTGCAGGCTTCTGCAGCTGTCTCGGTAGGAATTGTGCTTCTCAGAAGTTTCCTAAAGCTGTCTGTTTCAGGAACTCCACACTTGCTTTTCCAGAAGCTTCCTCTTTTTCAGTGGAAGTTTTGCAGTCCATTATTTTATTTTCCTGCTTCAAAATTATTATATCTAAACGCTGTTCTCTCTGCATTGATGAGCTGCCTCAGAAGTTAGAGTGATCCCAGTGCTGCTGGTGTCAAGCCTTGGTAACTTCCTATCTCCTGAACTGGCCTTGCTCTCTACTTACTCAGAAATTGCAGAGAACAGAAGACTTGGCACAGCCAGGACAGAATACCTTACTCCCTTACACCCTGCCCTGCCTTTGGTTTACCCTGACATTTACTTAGGAAAGGATCTGAACAGATATGATGCATTTCCTAAAATATCTCACATATATTTATTGTTAAGGTTTTGATTCCAAATGTATGAATCTGTCTGAGTTATTCCTACAGATGCTCCAATGATCTTTTTCTTTCTCAGAGCCTTTCTCAGATGGCACCACTGGGCTGCAGAGAACAAGAACCAAAAAGTAGCAGCAGCCCTTAAATACCAGCTTAATTGCTGCCGGATGGTTTTCAGCTTGTGGAAGAAGAGACTGGCCCAGAAAGTGGAAGCTGACCAGAGGTTCAGGTGTCACCTCCACCAGATGACTGCTGATGCTTTTCGGCGTTGGCATTCCTACTGTCAAAGTAAGTTACTCCATCCTACAGCAGCATTTACCTCTGTATAAGAACACTGTGGGAATGGTTGGGCTGGAGAAACTCCTGCTTCTGGTTGTAGGCGTGTGAACATTAGTCTAGGGGCGAGTGAGAGCCTTATTGCCCTGTGTATAACTGATGCTAGGGAGATGCAATCAGGGAGGCTGATTGGGGAAGGGGTGAACTGAGTAGTCTTTTCAGCTGCTTGGGAGATGATGGGCCAGACTAAGATTTCCTAGACTGCAATTTGCAGCAGGTGTATTGTCTGCTCTTGTGTGGACGCTGTAATGGGGGAGGGAGAAGTAGAACTTATCTCAGCAAGCTCCTGTCTTTTCTCATAGGGAAGTGTAATATGAAGGAGCTGCAGCAGAGATGGGCTCAGCATAGCTGCCAGGAGAAGAAGAGATTGATCCTGCAGACGTGGCGCTGCCAAACAAGGCAGCTGAAAAATGCTGCTTTATTCTGGGAGCGTCTCCTCCTGCACAGGTTTGTTTCCTTTCTTTGAAGCATTTCCAAGGGAAGCTTTGAGTGAAGAGCAATTTATGTAGCAGCGGATCCAGTGTATTCAGACCCGTTTGATCAGTGAGATGATTTATGCCAAGAATTCATTTAAGGCATGGGAAGTGAAGGTTTGTTCCTAGCAGATTTACTTATGAATTGCAGGCTCAGCCTCAGAAGGAGAGAAGGTCAGGAAAAAGCAGCAACAAAAAAGAAACCCAGTAAAACCTTAGCAGCTGTGATGCTTAGACTCTATGCTCACCTCACCCAGTTGCATTTTCTTCTGCAAATCAATCTGTGTGGTGGCACCCTAGTGGGAATTGTGTTTCGGAGAAGTCCTTCATGTTGCTCCTTCCCGTAGAGTGCCTCCACCATTAATCTTCCTTCTGAGCCCTCTTTTGATGGGAGATCGCCTCTAATTTCTCACCTTAATGTCAATAAATAAATCAGCTTGCCAGTCAGCATGGCTGTGGTGCAGGCTGAGCCCTGTTTCTTCTGAGGGGGGCATTTTTCATGCTAGGATAACCTGCAATAGATTCTCTTGATCTTCAGAGAAGCCTGCCAGGCAGAGGATATTTACACCTCCGTCCCATGGTGCAGTGGGGCAGTTTGCATAATGAAAACCCAAGTGGAATGAGGAACCAACAGGACGAGCCAAGAGTTAAAAGCAGATTTGCTTCTGGGTTTGTGCAGGGAGGCTGCCCTCCATGCATCAGAGTAGACAGAGGAGGAGTTATTGTAGGTGCAGATTTGCGGTGCTGTTAATTGTGTCTCCTCCTGTACACACTGTAGGATTTGTTTATTTGTTAAATAAAATCTTGAATAAAATTTGAATAATTCTTTTCCAGCCATATATCCTGTGTACAGCAGGCCCTCAGCGTTTCAGCCAAGAAAAAGAGGAAGATCTGCATCTTCACAGTGAGATGCTATTTTGAATCCAGCTTGGTTCTGCAGCAGAAAGACTTAACTGGGTCTGCTGGGATTGTGCTGAAGGAAATTTCAGCAGTGTCATTACTCTTACTCCACAAGTAAACAGCCTTTCTCTATAAAGCATCATCCTAAAGATCAGCTGCTGGCACAGGGAAAGATCAGACTGACTAATTTAATTCTTTCTTTTTCTTGTCAGCAGAGGGAAAATGTAATATTGTATTCTGTTTGTAGGGGTATTTAAAGAGCTGCAACACTGGAATGGCCAGAAGGGAGCAGTCATACTCCTTTGACGACTTATATGTAACACTGCAGAGTGGATTGAGAAGGTGGAATTTGGCCCATTGTCTGTTTGGTGCTGATAAAGAGCACTTTTCTGCATTTGTACTGTTTTTCAGGTGCATAGTCATCTGGGCCCAGGTCACTGCCTGCAGACTGAGGCAGCAAGAAGCCCTCTGTTATTTTAGAAGGGTCAGAGAGAAGCATCTTCTAGAAGTGAGTTTTGCAGAATGGAGAGTGAAGTTCATGACAGCTAAACAGCAGTTGCTGGGAGAGGAGAAAAGCCACACGTGGCATGGATGTTCTCAAGCTAAAGCCTGTCAGCGCTGGCGATTGGCCTCAAGGGGACAGCAAGCCCTGCACTTGGGGTCTGTGGCCACTGTGAAACAGGTAAGAAGAAAGTCCTTCTGAGATGATTTAGAACACCCAGTTGGCTTGTGGGTCACCGAGCACTGAGCTGCATTGATAGGGCTTGTAGGAAAACCTGGTTTGGCTTGTCCTAACTGTGGTGACTGCTTAGTTTCTGCCTTGAAATTCTTTACAGACTGTGCAAACAACTTCATCACCATAATCTGGCAACCATCTGGAGCACAGTATTAAGGAGTGGGGATATTTTTGACCAGAGAGGCAAGAGCACTCCTTCCTCTCTACTCAAAGGTGGGATGGGATAATCACTGTCCCCACAGAGCAGACAGAGCCATCAGGGGTGCATACTATTTCAAAAGGCTCACAGCTAATAAACCACAAAGAGCTGGATTGATTTTTTTTTGAAAGACTGAGTCAGTCCTGCTGGGATCTCATCTGTGCAGTTTCCAGCCTGGGGTCTAGCACATTAAACTACCTGCAGGGATATGAACATAAGTGTATCTGTAAGGCTAGTTTCTGTGCTGTATGTGTGCATGTGTTTTAGACTTGGTTGCAGCTGTGTTAATTCTGTTTGCAGGCCTGCAACTATTGGACAAAAGCAGCTGCCTTTTCCCAGTGCTCACGGCAATGCAGTACCCTGATAGGTGCTAGGAAGAGCAAGAAGATGTCCTTGTCTTTGTCCATAAGTAAGATACCCCATTCTCTCTTCCTTTTGTGGGGCCATATGTGGTGTGTGAGCGGGGAGAGGGAGAGGTGCTTGCCAACCTAATGACTGGGGTTTCTCTCTGAAGCAGATGCTAACTGCAGTCAAATTTTGACTGTGAACTGCTTCTGTTTTTAGTGTCCAAAGGACTGAGAACCTGTGGCAACTCTAATCTCTTCCTCCTGTTAGCTCCTGTGTGATTCCTCTTTTCTTTCCTAGAAAGCAGAGGATGCAGAGAGAAAGGCTCAGCTCCAGCTGCTTCCCTTGGGTTTTTTCCCAGTGCTGTTCACCGCTGGCTGGTGATCTACAGAAGCCAAAGGAGGACTGAAAGGCTGCTGCTCCCTCAACAGCTAGAGAGACACGATTTGGTAGGACCTGTTCCTGGGTGTGCCAGGATCCAGGAGAACAAAGCAGAGGTGGACTCCGATGAATGGAATGACAATTGGCTTGGGTAGGCAGAGTTGGAGGGCTCTGAGCTTCATCACTATTCTGCCACCAGGAAAAGACTCTCTGACAAAAGCTTGTTTTCTTCATTTTCTTGCCTACAGGAGGAAGTACCTGAGGTGGTGGCATCACACGGTGACGCTGCGCCGGTGCCAGCGTGCCAGGAGGCTGCGCAGTCTGGCAAGGGGTTGGCAGCAGTGGAAAGAAGCCAGCAGGGTGGTGATGCTGGCACAGGTGTTGGTGAGTGGTACTGCCACGTGGGTGTCAATGATGGGTGTTAGTGGATAAGCCCACTATGCTTGCAGCCTCCACTACATTCTAGAAGATGAGACCTGGGGATTTAACATGCTCAAATGTGCACGTAAAATCCCAGTTTGCTGCTGTGGCTACTTTATCCAGCTTTCTCTTTGAAATACCAGCTGTCATTTGTCTCCCCTCTGCTCAGGACAAGATGAAATGGTTTCAAACAAAAAGAGGGGAGATTTAGAATGGATATAAGAAGTTTTTTACAATAAGGCGGTGAGGCAGTGGCACACGGGTTGCCCGGAGAGCTGGCAGTGCCCCATCCCTGCAGATACCCAAGGTCAGGCTGGAGGGGGCTCTGAGCACTGATGGAGCTGCGGTTGTCCCTGTTTATTGCAGAGGAGTTGGAGCAGGTGGCTTATAAGAGTCCTTTTCAACTCAAACCATTCTATGATCTAATCTGTGCACTGCCTTTCTTCCTGGCAGGACCAGCAGCGGCTGATAGAAAAGGCCTGGAGAGCATGGAGACGTCGGTATTTACAAAGCTGTGTAGTGCAGAGGTTTCTGGAGGTTGAAGCCAGAAGCCTACTGTCTGAGGTAAGCACTCAAGGCTGCTTTTATTCTTTGAACCCCAGAACTCTGGTACAACCATAAGGGTTAAAAGGTTCAGATCTAAGCTCAAGGTGCCAAGACTCCAGGGAGGGCTGTCCCTTATTGCCACCTGGAAGGTGAAACAACATGGAGCTATGTCTGGGCCCACGTGCTTCCTTGTTCCTGTGAAGTGTCCCATCAGAAAGATAATAAGCAAATGGCGGTTTGTGGTTAGAGGGATGTAAAATGAGTTCCAGACACCTATGTCATTTTGTGGGAAACAGCTTCTTCTTACTGTGAGGGTGAGTGGGTGTGTGCCTTTACTAAGGAATTGAAAGGTGGAAGGTGCCAGGCTCCGTGGTGGATCAGCAAACACCACAAAGGGACAACTGATGTTCCCTGTATTTCCCTCCCTGGACAAAGCACTACTGAAAGGAGAAGTTGAATACATCAAGAAGGAGAAGCTGAATACATCAAGAAATGGGACTTGCCCAAAACAAGGGGAAATAGCTTTCAGCTTTATTTAGCTTTATCTTTGGGGTAGCAGAACTCTGATAAGGGTTTGAAGGGGCACATAACACGATCTTTATCCATGAATCCTCTGCCTCTTGAGAGCCCATTTAGGGAACAGTCAGGCTCCACACTGTTACTGGAGGACTGTGGTGACTTGCACCCAGGTCAGGCAAATTGTTGTAAACTTGAATGTGCAAGCAAAGCCCAGTATCTCAAATAGTCGTTTCCCTCCTCTGCCTCCCAAAGGTCTATGCAGGATTAAGTCCTCCTTTACACGATGAACACAAGTATTGAAAGGAAGGCAGAGGGAGGAGGTTGTCACTTTGATTTGTACTCTTCACTTCCCTTGTTGGCTACAGTAACACGGGGGATGGAGAAGACAGTAAGTGAACAGAGAGGCATCTGGCTTGGCCACTGCTAGAGAAAGAGCTGGGTTCACTGATGCTGTGAGGGTGGCTGCAGTCCCTCCAGGGCAACCTGAGTTTCTGATTTGTCCCCTCTACTTCAGGCGTTTGGAAGATGGCGTCAGCTCACAGTGTTCCAACTCAAGGACAGAGGACACTGCTGAGTGTGGGGCCTGCCTGCAGCTGCTCATTTCAGGAGTGGAGGATACAGCTGGCAGTCACAACAAAGAGCTGGTCTCCTGCAATCTAGAAAGCAGTGCATGATCTACCTGTGTGATTAAAAACAGTGCTGCAAGCCCAAAGCATGGTGATAGCCAGAGGACAACCAGGAAGAGATGGTATCCAGAGAAAGGTCTTATTTAAGGACTGATATTCTGCCTCCCTACTGCACAAACTTGAGAACTTGCTTAATGGCTTTTGTTGTGAGGTTGCATTCCCTTTTCTGCTAGAGCCTGATTTTGCTGGAGTTCTGATTAAAAGTCAAAAAATACTTTATAGGACCTCCCTTAACTTTTTCTTTTTTTTTTTTTTTGGTAATTGAGAGCTTAGTGTCATGTAAGGGACTAAGCAAACTGTGGTTTTGAAGAAGTGAGCAGGAATGTGTCTGTGGAAATGCTACATGCTGTCGATTCCAAAGTTTGGACTGACACTGGTCACTGTGAACAGAGACCTTATTTTTAAGATTAGGCTCTTCCCTTGGGTGGTTGGGATGATTCCCACTTGGCCCCCACCCCCTGTCCAAGTCCATCAGCTCTTCATTAAGGCTTTCAGTGGGTGGCCAACCTCTTGACTGCTTCCTGCTGGTTTCTTTCTGCACTGAATGGGCTAGGGATGAAGAAACCTGCTGGGAACAGCTGAGCACCAAAAGCTTTGCTGGGGGAAGACAGGCGTGTCTGACCCCCAACCTTCCCATTACTTGCTCCTGTGATTGATGCCCTGTAATTACCCTGGATATATGAGCCCAGTCTCAGACAGCTGTAATGAGAGGGTTTGAAGAATCTCGAAAAGGCTTTTCTTCCTTGCTTGTTTGAAAGAGATGCTTGCAGCTTAGCAGGGATCTTGAAATCCCACTGGGAGCTGCCCCAAGGTCTTGTTTTTCCTAGCCTGGGGTAGCTTTGCAGGATTAAGGACAATGCAGCCTCGGCCGCCCCTTCTTTCACTGGTGCAAGGCCTAAGTCTGCTGGAGTCATTAGGTCAAGAAAGATTAGGTTATTTTTTTCCTACAGCTAGGAAAGGAGAAGGACTACCACTCTTGTGGCCATGCAGAACTGAGGCAGGGGCCATAGGTGGTTATTATTCCTTTGTCCATATTTCCTTTGGGGCATGTGTTAGAAATGGAGGCAGCACTGCCTTGCAATCAGTTGTTTTCTTAAAGCTTTCCCTTGGGCCAAGTTGATTAGTTTGCAAGCATTATTCTTTGTGCTACTTAAGATAATCTAGTCTAGTACAAGAGACACTTGTATACATGTAGTTTATTGTACATTTGAGTGATTCCTATTTGATCACATCCAGAAGTGGAATTCATATTCCCATTAAAAAAAAACTAAAAATCAGGAAGCATAGCTAAGAGGAAAAGTTAGGAAAGATTAAACCTTCTTCTGGAGTGAGCACAAAAAGAGTCTGATATTAGTCATGATGCAATACATCTTTGGAGTGCAACGTAAAAGCAGTTTGAGCTGCTTTTTATGGTTGGTAGCTGCTGCATCAACTTCCTTGCATAGATGTTGTTGACAGGAGTGTTTCTGCCCCCAAAGCAGCATACCTTGCAGAAGAAAGTTGCCAGACTTCCACTGAGCTTGGTGTGCAAGGTTTCTCCTACAAGCTGTGATCGACATAACCATGGTGAGCACCCCTCCATCCTGCAGAGCTGGCGTTCAAGCTCAACAGAGAACCTCAGCTTAGAAGTACAGGTGGTTCTTCTGGCTACTGTTCAGTGGAAAGGGATAAGGAACATTTTTGTCGGGATAGAAGAGCTTGTAATGGGGGTTGATCAGAGTTGCCTGACTCTGAGCAGCAACGCTGACTGGGTTTAGGAGCCTCTGGTCCAGCATTCTGAAAGGAGCTGCTTTTTCTCTCCTTGCAGGCAGCAGATGGAAGGGAGAACTAAGGGAGTAGACGATGAGTTTTTCACTGCTGAGGTGGAGAGTTCAACAGCTCAAAAGTATCATCCACAACCTGCCAGAGGCAGTTCTCAAGTGGGAAGTCATTGTCCACCAGGTTGACCAAATAATAATTGTCGTGGATGTATTGGATGATCATGCGAGAGGGCGACTCCTCTTCGTAGAGCTTGGCCCACTGCTCAATCCACAGAGCAAAGGCCTCATCCTGCCGAGGAGAGAGAGATGTTTGAGGGGTTTCATGCACACTTTATACTACCTCAACTGGGACAACCAGCATCACATACGCCTGGCATGCCTGTGGATTGTTTCTCACAGTAAGTGCTGCAAGAGCTGAGCAAGGAAGCTCCTGCTTTGCAGGCAGTGGGAGGTACCACAACTGTGCAGAGCTGAAATGAGACGTGCTTACGGTAAAATGGCTCAATACTGCCCCTGTGCGGGTAGTGGGAGGGAAAGCTATTGCTCAGAGCTCTGGGGACTCGTATGGAGATGATGGCCCCCCAGCCTCCCGGATATTTACTTAGTGTCTCTGAAAAGCTCTCATGGAGAGAAGCTGTAAATACACTGAGGGAGTAGATTGCAGCGAGCTAATGCCACAACAGTACTCAACTGCAAGTGGTGTTACAGATTCGAAACAAACCAGACACTGAATTTCCAGGGTATCACAGCTGTGTCCAGCAGCAGGAAGGACTTACCTTCCAGGAAAGGAAGCTTACAGGGTCTACCACGGTGGGCTGGATTATCTCCCTGCCTGGAAAGATGCCCCAGGTAACAGCATTGGGTTGCAGGTCAGGAGCGTTGGTGATATTCTGGCCCTACAAGGAAAAGAAAACCTTTCTGAAGCTGCTGGAGGAGATACTGAGTCAGAGCAATTTTCCTGTCCTTGTTAAAAGATCAGACAGCAGCTGCAGGTCACAGCTGACTTGTTTCACTTTTCCTTCGTGTCCCAGTTTGTTCCTGGGGATGTCTGAATCTTTGACCTTTGCCTCTCTCCCAAGGTGGTGAAAATATCCTGTAAATATCAGCCTACCTTGACGTTGACAATGTGGTAGTTCACCCGCAACTCGTACTTCTTCAACACTTTGAGCAGTGCTGTGACGATCTCACTGGAGGTGAAGAACTCTAGGTATGCCTGCCAGAGAGGGAAGAGAGAAAAAATAAGAGCCCTAGCTCATGGCAGGGCTGACACAGAGGCAACCGAAAGAACAGTTGTAACCTGTGTTTTTTAGCACAAGCCTAAGACTTCTATATCCATCCCCAGAAATATGTATTACAAAGGGGACTGGAGCAAAGGGCAAAACAAATTGGTAAGAGCTGAGAAAAAGAACTCATGGAGAGCAGAGGTAACAGCCTGAGAACGGCCTGTTTGGGAAAGCTGCGAGCTATCTGACCTGTACCCATGTAAGCAGACAGGCTATAATATGCTCCAGGCAGTGTAACCACAATTGCTGGGCCTGGAAAGCAGCCCATACTGGCCAGAGTTCCTGGAAGGAGCCTGAGCTTGACTTGTGTCGTAGCCCATGAACAGGAGTATCCTGCCAAGGCAGCCCAGTCTAGCAGGAGATGAAGTCCGAGGTCTCAGCTGGGCTCTGAAACACCCTGCCTTTTGTCCAGTCTCATCTTTTGTCCTCAGTCCTCCCAGTGAGCTCACACAATCTAATTCTGTACTTCCTCCATCTACTGCTGCTCTGTGCTTGGCTGCTCCAACAACTGCTTCCCCTCCCCCCATTTCCTGGCTATTGTGTGATGATGGATTTCCCCTCACCTCAGGGAATTTGTTTTCTTCTTTGAAAACATAACTGCATTTGCCATCTGCTCATTTCATGGCTTTAGCAATTCGGATCCCTTTTGAACACAGCTGCTTTGTTTCCTAGTACAAGGCACTTGCCTGGCATTTACCTTGACACAGGAGATTCCTATCACAGCCATTAATAGCAAGGATGTAGGGCCTGAAAATGCATGACAGTAGGAGGCAGGCATGAGAGATAAGACTGCTTGCAGACCAGAAGTAACCACAGCAGAAGTGCTGCAGTGGAGGCAACTGGTGAAGAACTCTGCCTTAGAGAAAGATGGATGAGAGAATTTTTAAATATCCAGTTATTAGCATGAAAAGCTGGATGGGAGAGATACTGCTTCATTGATTACTATTATGAGAAGCCTGAGTGCTTCCTGCATTGGGAATGGGATCAGCTGCAGTGGGCAGGCATGTTTTATTGTTGGTTTTGTTTTTTTTAAATCTGTAACTTGATAGCTCTGCTCTGGCAAGTGTTTAGCATCAACTGCTTGCTATGAGTAAAAACAAGAAATTGTTTTGAAGTGGGAGAAAACAGCTAGGTAAGCCACAGAGTTGACATGATCTGTCTCTTAAGTCACCAGAGGAGCTTTGTCTTATCCCAGCAAGAAAGCATTAGAGTAAGGAGCTGGCAGAAGTAGTATCTGTTTGGAAGCCTAAGACCTTCCTACCTCATGGAGACTGTACTAGGTCACAACTTAGTGCTACCCAGCAGAAGAGTGCAGTACCTTTTGGAAGACGTAACCTCCACTAGGTCCCCAGCCAAAAATGGGGTCTGTGGATGGTTTGCCATTGATGTTTGGCTGGGAGTTAATAGTCAGGATTCCTCGTCTGTTGACCTTCTCCAGCTGCTCCTTCAGAAGGCTGGTCTCAGTAGCAAGAGGGTCATCGTTCCAGGGCATACACGTAACCTACCACGAGGAGAGAGGATGGCTTACAGTGTGGGAGTGCACAACAATCCTTTGGTTACTAACTGATGCTGAAGGAACTCAGAAACGCCCTAGTGATCTTGAACATCTCACACAGGGCGGAATTCTCAGGTTTTGTTTGGGGGGCAGGTATGCTAACTCCAGGAATGAGCTCAGCATGATGCTACAGCAGCTTGCTTTTTATGCTCAGCCCTAGCTCTGGCTCTTGGATTCTCTTTGGAGAGAGTATCCCTCCCCTTCAGCCACTATTTCAGCAGCTTTAAGTAGGAAACTGCCATTGTACAGGAACAGGAGACATGAAGTACTGTTGTCTGTGCCACACTGACCAGCCCTTCCAGGGCCACCTCTCACCCTGTGTCCATTCTTGTTGGGCTCTCCGGTGATGTAACATGTGAAAACCTCAAAGACGCTTTCCTCACCGGTCAGTTCTTCTCCCCACATCTTCAGGAGCTCCTCACGGGGAGACTTGCTCTTCAGGTAGAAGAGATAATAGTCCTTCAGCTCCCCAAAGGCCGGAGAAGAGGAGTTACCCCTATAAGCAGAACAGACACAGGATTAACAAAGCACTGATGAAGATGCACCAGTTTGAGGATGCAAGAAAACAGCCAGCCAGGAAAAGCATCCACCACAATCCTTCTAAAGACCTGGAACCCCAAAACCTTGCTGCCATTCTCTTCACCTCATTCAAATCCACTGGGGACCTCTTCAACAACAAACCATCATTTCTGCCAGGCTGAAGGCATGCACCAGACACCCACTAACTACAGAGATCAACTGTGCAGCAGGCTGTTGTACCACACCTTGCCATTGCAGGCTAACAGCTTACCATCGACCGTTGGGGAAATCATCCCACTCTTGAGTTCGATAGATGTAGCTTTTAGGCCTAGAGGCCCAAAAGATTGGCCGAACATCTTCAACTCTTCTCTTGGGGTGAGCACTGACTGCCCAAGGCAGAGGTCGCCTGCACAGAGAAAGCAGAAGTCAACATGCTTCTCCTGCTGTCTTTCTAGAAGAGGCTGGAAGCCTTCCTCCTAAAGAGTTGGCCTCTGGAGAGAACAAGTAGCAAAAGCTAAGAAGAGATCTATTTGACAAGAGGTAAGACAAAAATCGAATAAACCTCTTCCTTCTTTATGCAAAAGGTTTTCCTTCACAGCTGTTTGGTAGGTGTCTGTTCAGTGCAGGACTGACATCTGAGATTGGTTGAAGTAAGGGAAGAGCACTGTGGGAAGGAAAAGTTATCCCTCTGCCTGTGCTTCCACCTGTCTATTTTGAAGGATGTGGACTCTGATCCCATTCTCTGTATCAGGAATGTATTGAGAGTCTTAAAAAAGTGTTTCTTCCAAGCAGCATCTCTAAGAGTTTAGGTTTTAAAGTTCCACAGAACAGGCTACTTCAGTTCTTTCCTCCACTACCTACCCTTCCTCCCAGCTTTTATCAGAGACCTGCAGGAAGGATGAATGTCTAAATGCAGAAAAGTACTTAAAAAGCAGAAGAGAAGAACCAACCCATCCATTCTTTGTGCATTCAGTAGATGGGATGTTCAGGAACTAAAACAAACCAGCATATTCAGCTCACCTAGGGTCCTCATTCCAAATGCCAAGGCGCTTAAGGACTTCAGTAGTAGCCACTTCCCGATTGAGGGTGTAAAAATGGAGCCCATGCACCAGGCCACTGTCCAGCAGCTCCCGGCACATGGACACTGCCAGCTCCACCCCATAATTCCGGATAGCTGCATCATTATCCTTCATGGGTTCAATCACATCTTTGATTTCCTGGGGCACTTCCAGTTTGGAGAGCTTCACCAGCTGGCGCAGAGAGTGGTAACCCTGGGTGAAGATAAACAGGATTTCAGTCTTTCCAGGTCCTTTTCTCATGTCCAGTAACAGCTATTTGATCTCAACGTTGCAGCAGGAGACAGAATTGGGGGCTCCTGGATTTCGTACAGCCAGGCTCCATCCCTAGGATCCCATGTAACGCGGACTGTTTGTATCAGGTCAGGTGATTTCATCACATTTACCTACTCAGTGCCTGAGCTCAGCATGCTGACAGTGACGTCTCACCACTCAGAACAGGTAGGCAACTGCCTTTTATATCCCTCTGTGCCATATGGGTACAGAAAACCTCTACAGAGTTTCATTTAGCAAACCACCTACAGATTTATCACATATTTAGCACTCCTACTTCCCAGAAATTGTTGGAGGTATTCACAGACCTCTCTCAGACCCTGACCCCAGAACACGTAACACGTTTCCACGTTGCCTCCCCAAGCCAGAATAACTTGATTTCACCTGTATGGGGAAGATGCCAGGAATAATGGGGCAGGTAATGCCAATGGCTTGACAGTCCTTCATGAACTTGAGAAAGGTTTCTGGTCGGAAGAAAAGCTGTGTAATGATGAAGTCTGCTCCAGCAAGAACTTTCTCCTTCAGGTGCTTCAGGTCTGCCTCATAGCTCTCTGCTTCAGGATGACCCTTGGGGTAGCCTTTGGAGTGGATGAAGAAAAGAAAAGCCGAGACAACACATCAGAAATTAGGAAGTAGCCAATCTCACTGTGTCATTTGTGTCATTTACAGCCCAGGTCCAGAAAGGGACTGCTGGACTGATTTCCCCATCTCATATCCTACCCCACACTTTGCATCAGAAAATGCATACCTGCCACACAGATGTCAAAGTAATCATCAAATTCACTGCGAATGTGCTTAACCAGGTCAACAGCATGATTGAATCCGTGTACTTCTTCCTCCCATTCCTCACCAACAGGATCTGGAAAGAGAATAAATCCAGTTCCTCCAACTGTTACTTCTTCATCTTGCCATGAAGCTGAATGTAACAGCAACACCACCTCAGCCCTACTAAGTGCTCTAGGACAAAAGGATTCACCTCCACGCAATGCCATGATGTTCTTCAGCCCCAGCCGTTTGGCCTTCTGCAGGTGCCCTGTGATGTCATCCTTGGTCTGATTGCAGCACGTCATGTGAAGGATGGTCTCCAGGCCACAGTAGTTGACTGCAGTGTTGGCAATAATCATGGAGGAGGTTTCCTTATCAGATCCTGGGTCCCCTGCAGGATGCCACGTCACATCAATGAAGAGAGGACCACCTGCTGCCATGCGGTCAAACCTGTGGATTTTAGAGCTGTGTTAGCCTACCGGGTAGCCAGCTCACCTCCTCTCTATGCCAGGATATCTTGCTCCCTGCTGGAATGCCATCAACAAGCAGGGAAAACTTGGATGACAGCAGCAGGAGTCACCAAAAAAAGGCGTGTAACTAAGAGTTAAACATGTGGCAAATATGAAATGAACAAAGATAATAATCACTTGAGGCCGAATGAAGAAGAGCTTAGAATCTCTTGGAGGAGGAAGGAAGTAATTTAAGTCTTCTCTGTAGAATATACCTCCTCTCAATGTGTTCTGTTAGTCTGATGCACAATCTGGTAGACCACAATGCACATCCCATTCACTTTGAGATGGAAGACTATGCCAGAACCTCCTTTCCCAGCTTTAACTGTACAGGCCACAAACACGGAAAGGAAGGCCAGATCTCTGTGGTGTTTCCAAGCGTGCCTCACTGAAGAGACGAAGGCTCCTCTAACTTTTCCTCTCTCCTGCTCTGGGCTGGAACAGGCCCTTCTGTTTAAAGTAAACATGGCACTGGCATACAGCAATTACAGAAGGGGTTATGAGAATCCCTCTTCTCTTCCAGATGAGTACATGGTGGCTCAGGCTCCAGGATAACCTTCAGTTCTGCTGAGATCTGTCACCTTCCACACAGCATGTGCATGGGGAAACCAGTCTCAGGGTCTAAAACTGGAGTCCTTGGTAAAACAGAGGCACAAACTATAGTGGCTGAATGATTCTGAAAACCTGTGGGAGTTCAGTGCCAGAGATCTGAGCGCAATGTCCATGAAATATTTTCTGTTTTAAATAGCTATTACTCTGTCGTCCCCAGCACTTCAGACCTAGAGCATGGCAGCAGCCTTGCGCTCTCAACAACCCCACCATGACACTTAACACTTGAGGGCCTCCAAGGAAGATAAGTTACCTGGTGTCCATTACCCTCCTCAGCAGGAAAGCACAGCCCCATTACCTGCTTCGTCACCTGGAAGGGGAGACAGAGCACGGGGCAGAGCCTGCCTCATTAACTTTTTCCCAACCCTCCACCAACGAGGTTTCATCTATCCCCTCTCTTACCCTGCGGCCCTCACCTGGAGATGAGATTGACAGCAGCGTTGGCTGTGCGTGGAGGGAAGAACTCCAGGGAGAACCACCTGTCCCCAGAGTCCTGCCGCCGCCGCATCTTCTCCCGCAGTCGCTCGTGACGCTCGGCATCGAGGACAGGAGTGGAGCAGCGTGAGCTGTCCTTGGAGCTCTCACTCCCACTGCTGCTGCCGCCATCGGACTTGGAGCTGGAGCTGGCACTGCAGGTATGCTGGTTCTCATTGACCATGGTGAGCGCTCTAGAGAAGGGGAACAGAATCACAGAATTGCTCAGGTTGGATGAGGCCTTAAAGATCAATGAGTCCAACCATGACCTAACCGTACTACCCCAACTAACAACCTCTGCTAAATCATGTCCCCGAGCACCACGTCCAAATGGGTTTTAAACACACCCAGGGATGGTGACTCAACCACCTCACTGGGGCGCCGATTCCAGTGCTTAACAGCCCCTTCTGTAAAAAAGTATTTCCTAATAGCCCACCTAAACTTACCCTGGTGCAGCTTTTAAGGCCATTTCCCCTCGTCCTGTTACCAGTGAGAACAGACCAACCCCGCTCCTTCTGTAAGCACCTTTCAGGTATTTGAAGAGAGCAATAAGGTCTCCCCTCAGCCTCCTTTTCCCCAGACTGAATATTCCCAGTTCCTTCAGTCTCTCCTCACAGGGCACATTCTCCAAGCCCTTCCCCAGCCTTGCTGCCCTTCTTTGGACCTGCTCCAGCACCTCCATGTCCTTTCTGTACTGAGGTGCCCAAAACTGAACACAGAACTCGAGGTGAGGCCTCACCAGTGCCGAGAACAGGGCAGGATGACTTCCCTGGTCCTGCTTACCATTGCTGATCCAAGCCAGGATGCCATTGGCCTTCTTGGCCACCAGGGCACACTGCTGGCTCATATTTAGCCGACTGAGTATCAGCACATCAAGGTCCTTTTCCGTCAGACAGCTTTCCAGCCACTCTTCCCCAAGCCTGTAGGGTTTCCTGGGGTTGTTGTGACCAAAATGCAGGACCCGACACTTGGCCCTATTGAAACTCATACAGCTAACCTTGGCCCATAGATCCAGGCCATCCAGGTCCCTCTGCAGTGCTTTTCTCCCCTCAGGAAGATCAACACACCCTCCCCAACTTGGTGTCGTCTGCAAACTTACTGAGGCTCCTCAGAAGTGGCACAGTGGGTACAGGACATGCATCTGATGGCAAGGCAAGTAAAAGGAAAAGGGGTCCTGTGCTACAACCACCAATCATCACCAAGAGGTCCCTTTGACCAGCCCTCACTGTAAGCTATGGCAGACAATCTTGTGAAAACACAGTATAACGAGTGCATTTACACAGTGCTGAAAATAACACAGCAGCTGGCTTCACGCCACCTCCATGCAACTCTTCTGTGACTGCAGGATCAAACTTGGCTCTCACGACAGTCAGGTTAACATGACTTTTGCTCTGTCTGCAGTTTAGCAGGCTGTGATGCCCCCATGCACCAGCTGAAGACCTTTTTGATCCTGCAGTCTCAGGCTACACACACCAGCAGATTTTCCTCTACAGCAGCTGCCCCTTGGACTGCATCCAACTTCATGAATTCCCATCTGTTTATTCCCAAAAGGCAGCATTTCTTTACAACACAGAGATAAGGACAACTGCTAATAGGGAAGGTAAACAAGAAAAAAAATGGAAGAATCCTTTCTGAAACAGGGCCCCCTGCATGCCATCTTTTCTTTTGTCCTTATGGACATCACCCTGTGGCATTTCTCTCTCTGCAAGACACACCACCTCTGTAGACATTTGCACTGCACACATTCAGCTATTTCCTTCACCAGTTAGGGTGCTACGTTCACTTCCTCACCAACTGTGGCTGCCTGGAACTGAGGTTAGAGACCATCCCATCTTTCCCTGCCCTGCAGAATGCTCAGATGTGCTTGTTGGCTTTCCAGAACATCAAGCAGCTCTGCAGGTTGGGTATAGGATGCCCAGCTCTGCTGAGCTCCCTGGACCACAACTGCTTGATGCTTTATCTCCAGCACCTCAGAAGTTAGGGAGCAGTTACAGACAGCTAGAGAAAAGCTGCTGTAAAAAATGGGATTTGGGTTATATGCTTTGTCAAAGCTTAACGCTGACACTGAGAGCAGCACCTTGTCATTACATAACAAGGAGTCTATTCTGGAGGAAGCTGTTGCACAAGCCGGCACACTCGTTGTCCTCATCAGAAACTCCGAGCTCCGGTCATCCAGACTTTGAACTCTTCTCCTGTTTACACTCAGTTGGCCATCAAGCCAAACCTTTTGGGAGAAAGTCTGCTTTTACCACCTGGGGACCACTCCAGCTGGCAGGAGATAAGAGAAAGGAGCACAAGGCTGCTGCTGCTGCCAGCCTCAAACCTTCAGCGTACCAACAGCCCTCCCCACAGACACAACAGCAGACAGGATGGGGGTTATCCCAAAGCAGTGCAGCTATAGGGGCAGCCTCCCATCAGCTCATTGCCGACGAACAATAAACCTCAGGATTTCTTTCCCCCTTCGGCTCGAGCAGCTAGCACGCAGGTTGGCCTTTCGGTGTCTCTATAGGGCAAGGTTTTCTCGCCTCGGTTTATTGCCGGCCGTCTCAAAGCACAGAGGCGGTAGGAAGGCCTCGTGCAGTGCATCAATAGAAGCGCTCGGCGTTCCCATCAGCTGGCAGGGAGCGCAGCTCCTCCCGCAGCAATCATCACACGGCTCACCCGAGTGCTTTGGGGCCGGACCTGCAGCCCCCAGGGCTACAAACGGCACGCAGCACCTGCACAGAAGGCCCTATAGGAATCGACCCTATAAGGATCCGCCCTATAAGGAACCTGGCTCCCCGCGGGGACGCCTGGCTGCAGACGACCGTGTGCTGTCACCTCGGCTGAACCCGTTCTAAGGGTGGGATGGGAAGCCTTGCTCTTTGTCCCCCCCGCAGGGCCCCGCTCACCTCCCCGCGGCGTCGCACGCTGCGCATCGCGGGCGGCCCCATCCCGCGTCCCTTTAAGCCCCGCTGTTCCCCCCCCAATCCATCACGTGGTATCCCGCTATTCCCTTATCCAGCATGGCGTCGCGCCCTCACTCTCCCCTTCCCTCCCCCCCAACCCCCGTACGTCGCCGCGTCACGTGAGCGCCGCGAGGTCACGTGCTTTGCGGGCGGGCGGCGCCGGGATAAGATGGCGGGGTGCGGCGGATCGCTGTGCTGCTGCTGCCCGCAGTGCTGCGGAGAGCGGGAAAGCCGCACCCCTGAGGAGCTGGTACGGCTGCGGAGCCCTGTGTGTGTGCGGCCGCTCACCCCGCGGCTGTGCTTTGTCGCTAAGCCTCTGGTCGCGGAGTGCCTGAGGGCGGGCGGGCGTTGGGTGTTGCCATGGCGCTGGGCCCCGGGCGCCTCAGCCCGCCTCAGCCCGCCTCAGCGTTGCCTGTTGTGCTGCCCTTCCTGCCGCTGAGATGTGAGCTGTAACGTAAAGCCCTGTGTGGAGTGGTGACGTGCTGGCACAGCTGTGCGGGGAAATAAGTGGCTCAGCATCCCTGGGGGAGTGCAGTGTGGGTGTGTGGCTCTGAGGGATGTGGGCTGGATGATCTTAGAGGGCTTGTCCAGGCTAAATGGTACTCTGGTTCTGCTCTGTAGTTGTGCATTTATCTGATGTAAGTGATGTTTTCATAGCCCACACCTTAGTTTTGTATGCAGTGATCCTCATTTTGGGATCTGTATTCATCCTGCTGATTATTTTTCATTTCATGTTGCCCTTTTGTTCTGTAGACGATCCTGGGAGAAACTCATGAAGAGGAAGATGAGATCCTTCCACGCAAAGACTATGAGGTAAGTAATAAGCATCAGCTTCCTAAATATTTCAAGTGCTGGAGTCACGTCAGTGGGGCTGGCCTCCTTTTGCAGCCGTAGAACAAGGAGCAATGAGCCAAAATGAACGCATCAAAGTTCTGTGTTAATGTAAGGAAGAACTTTACTGTCAGAGTGATGGAGCAGTGGGGCAGGCTGCACACAGAAGTGATGGAGACTCCTTCTCTGGAATTACTCAAGATCTGTCTGCACGCTTTCTGTATGACCTGTTGTAGAGAAAATGCTTTAGCAGAAAGTTGGACTTGATGATCTCCCTTCCAACCCCTGCAGTCCTGTGATTCTGTGAAAGAACTGCACACAGCTTTTGATCAGTTTGAGTCTGAAATGGGGCAAGAAGTCCAATTGCATCACTACAGCTAGATTTCCTTGGCGCCACAGGAATGCCAAAAGTTGCTGCTCTTGCAAAGACCTGCTCTGCATTCACTGATATGGCATTTGTAGGTTAGAGCCCTGTGCTCTGAGTAGGTCTTGACCATCTGCTGCTTAAGTCAGATTCCTATTGAGGAAGAAGCAGATCTTTCCATCTACCTGGAAGGTAAGGTCCTGACTCTTACAGGAGATTATTGGTTGTTAAGTGTCTGAATGGAGGCCCTGAGTTATTTAGAGGAGCTGCTGTCAGCATGGATGTCAGCAAGCTGTTACTGCTTGATGGAACAGCAACCTGTTACCCTTTGGCTCAAAAAAGTAAAGCTGATACAGGTAGAAAGTAATGATACCTTGTGACTACAGTGGGACAACTATTACTTTTAGCTTCCTCCTGTGATGAGGTTAAGAGCTGGTGCTGCCTATTGAGAATTCATACCTGGTACTTCTGCTGTAACTAAAGATTAAGTCTGATGTTGCCCCTTGCACTGTCACATTGGAGGCACCTAACAAAGCAAGGTCTAAATCTGTACGTTATGAATTCAAATTAAAGTTGTGTTAATCAGTTTATTTGTTTCCTATCCTGGTCTGCTCTTCTTGATTCTCACAGCTTGGCTCTACTGGAAATTCTTAAACAAAGTTGCTTACAGAAGTTTTGCCTCCCACGCTCGTTTGCAAAACAAGCTTTGGGGAAGTAATGACTTCTGTAATCTTTAACAAGGTCACTGTGGGCAGATTCTTGCACAGTCCATAGCGGCTGATGTTCTTAGGTTGACCTTTTGGCTTTCTTCCAGAGCTTGGACTACGATCGCTGTATCAATGACCCATACTTGGAAGTTTTGGAGAGCATGGACAACAAGGTAGGAACTTGTTTTTTTTTTTTTTTCAGCTTTTAGTATCTTGAGAGCTAAAGCTGTAGAAAGTTTTCTGATCTCTGTATGTTCCTTTGACTAGGCTCGTTTATTTGTTTATTCTTTAATCCTATTTCTAAACAGAAAGCCCGAAACTATGAAGCAGTGAAATGGGTGATGGTTTTTGCCATTGGAGTCTGCACGGGACTGGTAAGGATCATGCTGTATGGGAAGAGATCAGCAGGAATAAGTTAGAAGTCAATGGCAAAGGAGGGAAGCTGAGTAAATATTTACGTTCATGAAGTGGAGAACTTCCTGGCTGGAGGTGGCTTTTGGCAATTAAAGCACGGTGTTGATGCATTATATTCCAGGAGAGCTTTTTTCTTCCAGATGTTGCTGCGTTTTCTTTGCAGAGTATTCAGACAAATTCTTTAACTCTGCAGATCTTGTCTGAACTGAGCACTTAATCAAACAGAATGCCAGTTTACAGTCGAGCTGAGTTTGTTTGGCAGTGCAGACTTCACTGTATGTGCCTGAAAATCAGCTTTTCTGAGTGTATGCCTCAGTTAAACATCAGCTTTCTTCTGTACCCCGATGTAAGTTGTAGGTGTTAAAAATGCTACCAGATTAATGCTGTGAAGTGGAATAGTCCTGGGATGGATCTGTCTCAGTGAGAACAAGGGAGGCACTGAATTTAAGCTTCCCAAGTTACTTTGCTCTGAATACTTACTCTGCCTTCTTCATCTTCTGTCCTCTCACGTGTGTGTATTCCTGTAGGGCTTGCTAGAGGCTGGTCTTTGTTGCTTGCATGTAGTGATTTCTGATGACAGGTCTGTCTTCTTTTTCATAGGTGGGCCTCTTTGTGGATTTCTTTGTACGGCTCTTCACCCAGCTCAAGTTCCGGGTTGTACAAAGCTGTATCTTTTACCTGATGGTTGGAGTCCCGTTGGACTCGAGTGACCCTTTTCTTGCCATGTTTTGCTCAGAGCAGCTGATTCTTTTAGACTTTTGCCATCGGTCACATTGTTGATTAATCAGGTTTTAATTTGCCTGTGTTGTTCAGCCCTTAAAACCAAGAAAGTAGTTTCAGAATCAGTATGTGGGCAAAGGCTGATCTCTGAAAGCTCGAGTTGTTTCCCTTCCTCATAGCTCACCCTTGAGCTCTGGCTGGGTGATTGGCTCTCTGATGAGTGGTCATCTGCCCTGCCTGGAGTTGGAAGCACAAGTTTGGCTCTTGGTGCCAGCCAACACTGAATGATTGTGTGTTGATGGGAAGAATGTTGTTGCTTTCCTTGACCCTCCATGCAGCGGTGGAAGAATGCACTGAGAAAGGCTGTCTTGCTTTGTCTTTACTGGAGCTGCTGGGGTTCAACTTGACCTTTGTTTTTCTTGCAAGTCTTCTAGTCCTGATCCAGGTAAGACTTAAGACTGTGCTGCACTTTGTACATTCTTCCTTTTCTCTCACATGGGTTCTAGGTAGGAAGCTTCCTTCCTGCCCACGGCCCAAGGCATCCAACTAACTTCACAGTGCTGTTTGAGTTAGCTAAGTAATGTCTCTTGATCCCTGCTGTGCCCTCTGACTGAGGTGGGGTGACAACTGAGATGTTGTCAGTCAGCTTTGACATCAGTGCAGCACAGCATCAGTGTTTCCTTTCTGCAGCCTGTGGCAGCTGGATCAGGAATTCCTGAAATTAAGTGCTACCTCAATGGGGTAAAAGTTCCAGGGGTTGTGCGGCTCCGGACGGTGGTGTGCAAAGCTGTGGGAGTGCTCTTCAGTGTAGCAGGAGGTAAGAAGGGCTGTGATGTCTTGTTGGGGCACGGAATCACTGAAGGGAGAGAAATGAAAGGGAGGGTGCAGGAGGCTTCTCTGTCTTTCTGGTGAAATGATTTTGATGGGCTAGTTGTGAGAGTCAGTAAGACAGAAGGGATGGAACTGTTAAGAGAACAGGTGCTCTTCTAGGTGGGTTAGCAAGAGGCGTCTCTGTCTAAGAGGGAGATGTGAGAATTCTTCCGAACACATTACCTGGAGCAGTCTGAAGGAGGCTGTGTTGTATGCAGCAGGGCTCACAGTAACCTGGGGAGTTCAGAGTCATTGAAGGAGTAGTTGTAGAATATTTCTGCCTGATTTCCAAGTCTGTTCACAAATCTTTGTGGGGCACAAAGGGTTCAACAGCTCCCTTTCCCTTGAGAGGAGCCTGGACTCAGCTTAGGTATTGGAAACTACTTCTGTACCTTATGGCCTGGTACAGAGGAGCTGTGTCATGGGACACACGTGGGAGTGGTGAGATGATCTGTCCTGGTACTGTCAGCAAGGAAGAGGGCAGGAAATATGCTGACTACTTTTAGTGAGTACTGTTGGTGATGGGTGGATGGTTGGACTGGATGATCTTGAAGGTCTTTTCCAACCTTGGTGATTCTGTGTGACTTACCAATCTTATCTTTCCAGGTCTTTTTGTTGGGAAGGAAGGTCCAATGATCCACAGCGGTGCTGTCGTGGGTGCTGGTTTGCCCCAGGTTAGTGCTGGCCTGGGCAGAAAATCATTCTGTTCTCCAAGACATTGATTAGGGACCAGCAGTCCACACCACTGCTTTGTAAGAGTACTGTGAGTAGTAAGTTTCTATCACCTGTATTTCTAAATCTTTACTTTCTTTGTAGTTCCAGAGCATCTCACTGAGGAAGATCCAGTTTAACTTCCCATATTTCCGCAGTGACAGGTACTGTCTGCAGGATGAGGAGAAGAGGGAAAGGGGAGGGAGGGGCGAATTGAGCAGACTTCCTTGGGAGAAGGGCGGCTGCCTGAGATGAAATCAGTCACTTGTGTTTTTTCTGCAGCCTCATTCTGCAGCAAGACAGCAGCAGGATAAGTAAAGTGACTCTTCACTGCTGTCCTTAAGGGATCCCAGCTCTGATCTCCATGTTCACCAATGTTCTTTCATGTTGCTCAGCAAATCTCTACCCACTTAAAACCTTTAATCTGAATAGTTAAATGGTTTCATTGTTGGTAACAAGCTCAGTTATGCACCCTCTAAAACCAAGATAGGCTCCAGAGAAGGCAGGTCCACCTGAATGTGAATAAAAACTTGCCCTTCCCTCTCTGGAGTTCTTCCAGGTGATGCTGGAGCACCTTGGTGTGGGATGTTTCCTTGTGTACTCAGCAGTCACGTAGCACCACGGTGCTTTGCTCTGTATTGGTGCTCTAGAAAAAGAGCATGGTGCTGCAGCAGCTTGCTGATCAAATGGTGTTGTTCTCCATGGCCAGTACTTCTCCCAGCTGCTACTCATGTATGCCCAGGATATATCGATAAATGGGGACTGTTCCTTATTCTGTACAATCTATAAGCACATTCACAGCTCTCTGCTGCTAAACTGGTGTTCTTTTCCTCTTCAGGGATAAAAGGGACTTTGTATCTGCTGGAGCAGCTGCAGGGGTTGCAGCTGCCTTCGGAGCCCCAATTGGGGGTACTCTTTTCAGCCTGGAAGAAGGTTCCTCCTTCTGGAACCAAGGGCTTACATGGAAAGTGGTAAGTAGTGCCTGGCGCTCTCTGTATGTCTCTTCCTTGAGCTGGACCTTGAAGAGAACTTGTCTGTGAGGGCATTCACGTTATCCTGTGTCTCGTCCTGAGCCCGCCTGGTAGGGGAGAGATTGCTTTCTCTATCAGTGCCCCAGAATTAATACAGATCAAGGGCAGAGAGTAATCTGGTACTATCCAGAACTACGAGACAGCTTTGTAGGTGGCATAGTTTTCTCAGGTACATGAGAGAAATGGCTTTTGTGCCTGGGTCTTTGCAGCCCGTTTCTGTGAGAGCAGAGCAAGCAGGTGATGAATTTCTTTCTGCTGTCCTGTGCCTTGGGGAGCTGTACTGCAGCAATGCCCTGTGCATTCTACTTGGGGGTTTTTCTGCCTGCAGTGTTTGGTTTTGTGAAGTTGACAGTTTTTCTAACGGTGTGTTGTATCTCATTATGTTTTTGGTGTTCCTTACACAAAATGCCCTGTTGGTGGGATTCAGTTAGTCTGCTGTTTCTCAGCAGGGATAAGAGGAGCCAGGGATTTGCTAACATGGCAGCTCTATCGGAGCCAATGAATACCTCAATTCCCCCACTAAACAAGTTGTTAGTGCCTTCTAATTGTTTTTTAACTGCAAATTACTGTATCTGATTTTAAAAAAAAAAAAAAAAAAAAAAAAAAAAAAAAAAATGCTGGAGGAATTACTGGGTGACATTCCTAACTCTTCTTATGTGGGAGGCCGGATCAGTTGATTATAGTAGTGCCTTCTAAGCCTGCTCTCTTTTGGAGCAGGAAATGAGCACCCTCAGTAGGACCGTTTTCATAAAGGTTCTGATGCACCTTTCTCCAGCCATAAGTGCCAAGGAGGGGCTGACTGTGCCAGTTTTAATTCTGATTAATTAATTTCTTTCCATGTATTAACTTCCTTAGCTTTTCTGTTCCATGGCTGCCACCTTCACCCTGAATTTCTTCCGCTCTGGGATTCAGTTTGGGAGTTGGGGGTCTTTTCAGCTCCCTGGTCTGCTGAACTTTGGAGAGTTTAAGGTAAGATTTAGCAATGTGGTTTTTCCCCTCTGGTCAGTTCAGTGTTTCTTGCTGGTTGTGTGTGTGTGTGTGTGTGTGTGTGTTTGATTTAAGGGCAGTTACGTTTAGCAGCAGCACGCTGATAGCCCAACACAGGATTGCTCCACGATGGCCATAGCTATCTTGCTGTTATGGCAGAAGCAGTGGCAGGAAACTACAGCTACTAATGGGTTTCTTATGCTTTGTTGCAAAGTGTTCTGAGTCTGATAAAAAGTGCCACCTCTGGACAGCTGTGGACTTGGGCTTCTTCATTCTGATGGGGATTGTAGGAGGCCTTCTTGGAGCCACTTTCAACTGTCTAAACAAGAGGCTCGCAAAGTACCGCATGCGGAACGTGCATCCCAAACCAAAGCTTGTCAGGTATTTGCTCTCTCTTGAGCTTGTGCAGCTGTTCTCATGTGTGCTCATCATCCCAAAGCAAGTGCATCAATTTAGAGGGCGGGAGGAAAAGCTGGATGTATTCATATTGAAATCACAAAGTGAAGCATCTATAGAACTTCAGAGATGAACACCAAAAATGAATTGTTATGCTCTATCACTGTTTCTGTAATTACTAGGGTGAGGTAACAAAAGCTGGGATCTCCTTATATGGGCTGTGAAGGGGGCTCTCGTGTTTATAGCTGAGCAAAATAGAGCTTCATCTCCATGCAGGATTCTTCTGTATCTTGTCCAAACAGATGTAGAAAGAGTAGATTGTTATCTTGTGTGGTTGAAACCACAATTAATCTGCCTGTGGCATTTAGAGAATTGCCATGCTGTTCCGGAAGCTGACTGCTATAGGCAGTGTTCTTAAATGAGAAGCCCAGGTTTAGAGGGGAAAAGGAAAAGGTATTTCAGTAGCTGGGAGGGAGGTAGGAGAGACTGTGCATCAACCTGTCCAGTGTGTCTAGACAGAATAGTCATCTGTGTTGTAAGGATACAGAGAGCATCGTTTCCATGTGAACAGCATCATCATTGAACTCTCCCCTGTGGCTTTTTATATGTGACTGCGTGTTCTGAGAACAGAAATAGCTCCTTTAAGGGGCAGGAAATTAAAAAAGGGAGCTAATGCAATCCTGGCCACCAAGTCATAATTCAGCCTGGCTTGCAGGCTCCCCTGTTTTCAAGTATTAAGCTGTGGTGTCTGCTTCTTCCTATTTCAGAGTCAGATGCCACGCTGGGCTATGGGTCTCTGTGTGGCCTCAGTGTGTGTTTTCTGCTGTGTGATTGCAGAGTCTTGGAGAGCCTGCTTGTGTCGCTGACTACAACCGTCGTCGTCTTTGTGGCCTCCATGGTCCTGGGGGAATGTCGGCAGATGTCTTCCACCAGTCGCCCTGGCAATGACACTTTGAGTACACAGGTGAGGAATCTTCTATGATTCCATGTTTGTTGTCTTCATATTCACCCATCAGAGGACCACGGGCAGGTGATGAGCTCCTGATGGCATGCAGTACCTACAGAAAATTTGAATGAAAGCTTATGGGCAGTTGCAGAACCTGAAGGTAATAATAAAAGCTGCAGTTTGTGCTTTTGTTGTTTGGCAAATATGCTCATGCTGTGAATTAGCCTATTGATGGTGCAGGCCTAATGCCTGCCACTGTTGTTTTGGTCTGATCATCTCAAATTGTGTGCTGAGAGCCCTGTACAGAAGGGTTACTCTTGTTCTACACAGTAGCTGACATAGTAGGGGGTAGATTTTAACTCTTTGTATCTTTTGTGTTCTTCATCAGGGTATGTCAGAAGATGTGAATTCAAGCATCAAAACATTTTTCTGCCCAAACGAAACCTATAATGACATGGCCACTCTCTTCTTCAACCCTCAGGAGTCAGCTATCCTCCAGCTCTTCCATCAAGATGGTGAGTAGCTAGCAGGCAGTGCCTTGTGCTATTCTTAGGGTTCAGAGCTTCATCTTGCTTGAAAACGGTCTTGTTGCAAGAACCATAAAGCTAAAAGCATCTTCAAGCTCAGGGGGCTGCTGGTGCAACAGAGTAAAGACCTCTCCATGAAAAGAAAGGCCTGCTTTTCCTACTTTTCTGCTTACTCGCTGTCTTCACGTGTGTTTGAACTGTGAGACTGTTGTGAGATGGGTCTGCTGTGAGCCGAGGGGTGGATGGTGGAAGACTGCTATCTGTTCCACAGGCCTTTTCCCCTTTAGTCATGATTATTCTTGTGTTGCAGGTACTTTCAGCCCAGTCACACTCTCCTTGTTCTTCCTTCTCTATTTCTTACTCTCCTGCTGGACATACGGGATCTCTGTGCCCAGTGGTCTTTTTGTGCCATCACTGCTTTGTGGGGCTGCCTTCGGACGCCTGGTCGCCAACCTCCTCAAAAGGTGCATTGAATGTGTGTGAGAGCTGTGCTGCAGGTGCATGCTGAGCTCTCAGTCAGGTTATTCTAATCTCAGGGCTCTTTTTTCTCCCCTAGCTATATTGGCTTGGATCACATCTACTCAGGAACCTTCGCACTGATTGGGGCAGCAGCGTTCCTGGGAGGGGTGGTCCGGATGACAATTAGCCTGACTGTAATCTTAATTGAATCCACCAATGAAATCACCTATGGGCTCCCAATAATGATCACCCTCATGGTGAGTCTTAGCTCTGGCTTCTCGAGCATGTGCCAGCCCTGAATCTCTCTCCTTCCCATGGCCACCTTGAGCCAAGAAGTCTTTTACTTGGAGCAACAACTCAGTAGGCCTTCTGTTTGCTCCACAGGTAGCCAAATGGACAGGAGACTTTTTCAACAAAGGAATCTATGACATCCATGTGAACTTGAGAGGAGTGCCTCTTCTGGAGTGGGAAACAGAGGTGGAAATGGATAAGTAAGGCTGCTACTCTTGGCAGGGCTGTGGGTTAGTTTGTCTTAGAAACATTCCTCAGAAAGGAATGTTGTAATGGGAGGATGTTGCTGCGTGTCCAACAAACCTGGCTGCATCAACTGCTGTGAGAGGAGCTGGAAGTTGTGCATCAGGCCTGAGCAGGAAATAGGTGCTGGCACCCTTGGTGAGGAGGGTTGGACAGGTGGAGATCTGAGGAGCAGATGAGATGTATGCAGCAATCGTGGATTTTTCTGTTTCCTCAGACTACGAGCCAGTGACATCATGGAACCCAACCTGACCTATGTCTACCCCCACACCCGGATCCAGTCCCTCGTTAGCATCCTGCGCACAACTGTTCATCATGCCTTCCCTGTTGTGACTGAGAACCGGGGCAACGAGAGGGAGTTCATGAAGGGAAATCAGCTGATCAGCAACAACATCAAATTCAAGGTAAGAAGCTGCTTCTTCAGTACATGGAAGAATAAAGAGTTTGGTTGTGCAGGTGGAAGACCCCTTCCTTTGTTAGTGCAGACTTCACACCGGACACGAGCACCTACCGAAATACAAAGTCTTCAGAAATGCAGTTTCATTCCATTCCCCTGATCACGACAGAGGCAGAACAGAGGGCTGCATTTCTAGAAGCAAAAGCGAGGAAGGGTTCCTTTTAAGTAATCAGTTCAGGATAGACATGGAAAAATTCTGGATTCAGCACTGAAGTATTGAATCCACATTTGAGACTGATAATAATTGCCTAAATGCTTCTCTCGTTCACATAAGGACGATGGGGGAAACATAAATTTAAGGTTGCAATGTCTAATGTGCTGTACCCGTGCTCTAGCGAAAAGGGTGCCTGACTTCCTAAGCAAACAGTTTGTAGTCACTCTTTGACAATTACTGACCTGCTCAGTGAATATCTCAACACTGCTGTGCACAGAAATCCAGCATTCTCACCCGAGCTGGAGAGCAGCGCAAACGGAGTCAGTCCATGAAATCCTATCCTTCGAGTGAGCTGCGCAACATGTGCGATGAGCACATAACGACAGAGGAGCCACCAGAAAAGGAGGATTTGCTGCAGCAAATGCTAGAGAGAAGGTGAGATCATGAAGGTTTGGAAACTGGGTGTTTCTATACAGTCCCCATTACTTCGTATGCTGGAGGAAGCAGTATCGGCATCCGTGTCATCTAAAAAAGAGCTGTTGTCAGAATTCATTGGGCAGTGCTGGAACCTGCACTGAGTCCTAGGATAATAGTTTGATGCTGACTGGCCTTTTAATTTAGATTTCCATCAAGTACACACAGAGAAATACTACCTGGAGAGGATGGACTACCTGGGGAAATGCCTTTGCTATAGAAATTGATGCCTTATTTTCTGCAAAAAAGCCTGAGAGCTCAGTGAAGCTCGTTCCTCCCAGAAGAGGAGCTAATGAATTTCTTCTGTAGTTCTTGATACCACCTTTCTGGTAACTAGGCGGAGTCACTAGGTATGTATTGCAGTTGTTTCCAAGCAGAAGCCCAGTGTGGTTAATCAGTTTCTAACCTAGTGATTGTGACATGTATGGGTGGAGTTACACACTGACATCCCACCAGGTACTTCAGCTTTTATTAGAATCTGAGTAATTTGGCACTGAAAATTGCTTTAGTAGGAAGCGAACTTAAACTGATAGGAGGCTATTTCCATTCTGCTGCTGGTGTAATGCTCTTTCCATGGTAATAGCATCTGACCTTTCTCTGCTTGTCTGGAGAAATGATTTGCTTGTCCCTAGCAAGAATCCCTGAAATATTCTGGAGAAGGTTGTGAAGACCAGAAATAGCTGTTGTTTTGGAGGAAAGGATGTGTGTTTCTCCTTGTGTTCAGGCAACTTACTATGTGCATTTATTCACAGATACACTCCTTACCCCAACCTGTATCCTGACCAGTCTCCCAGCGAGGAGTGGACCATGGAGGAACGTTTCAGACCTTTGACCTTCCATGGCTTGATCTTGCGCTCGCAGCTGGTCACCCTCCTTGTCAGGGGTGTTTGTTACTCCGAGAGCCAGTCAGTGAGTCTTCCTAATCTAGAACTGTAGCAAAGACATCTCTGCCCTCAGAGCTGGGGACAATACTTATGGGCAGACAAGAGCATTTTACCTATTTTTACATCTTACATCTAAGGAGATAAGCTACTGTATTTGGGGTGAAGAAAATTGGCTCATGTGAGTTTTTGTTGCGTGAAGGTGCAAGTGAAACTGGGAATGGAGAGTAGATCTTAAAATACAAGGAGGGCAACCAGCAGCATATACTGTGTGTTCTTGCTGCCAACAAGCCAAGCTTTTACCAGGAGATTTTCAGCTATTGCTGAAATTGTTATGAGCATTTGTGTTTGGGGCCCAGTTTCCACAATCCTGTTTTGTTCCTTCCCACGTGTTCATAGAATCACAGAATCTTTGGAGTTGGAAAGGGCCCTTAAAGGTCAACTAGTCCAACTCTCCTGCAGTGAACACCTACAGCTCGATCAGGTGCTCAGAACCCCATTCATCCTGACTTGGGAGTCCAATCCTTGGAGATATCCATGCCAGCACTTCATTGTTATTGTTTAAAAAAACAAAAAGAAAACAAACACTTCTTCCTTATATCCAATCTATATCTCCTCTGCTCTAGTTGGAAAACATTTTCCCCTTGTCCCACTACTACGGACCCTGCTAAAGAGTCTGTCCCCTTCTTAAATACTGACAGGCCCTGGAGCCTTCTTTTCTCCATGCTGCACAGCCCCAGCTCCTAACTTGTCCATGCAGGGAGGTGTTCCATTTTTGTGGTCCTCCTTTGGGCACGCTCCAACAGGTCCACATGTCTCTGTTTTGAGGATTCCACATCTGTACACAATACTCCAGGTGAGGTCTCACCAGCGCAGAGCAGAGGGGAAGGATCACCTCCCTCAACCTGTTGGCTGTGCTTCTTTTGATGCTGCCCATGACATGGTTGGCTTTCTGGGCTGTGTGGGCACACTGCTGCCTTACATCCAGCTTGCCAGTACCCTCAAGTCCTTTTCAACCAGGATGTATCAGAGTTTGGAGAGCATATCCATTACTCTGTTTGTATGGGTTTACTGAGATGAGCAACTAGGAGGAATGCTTTTAGAGAAGGCATTTTTATGTGGGCAGAGGAGGAAGGCAGTCTGAGTAAGTGTGGGGCATTGAGAAGCATTGTTAGCTGTGCTGCTTGCAGGCTGTGAACTACGTGGGAAGGTGGCAGCTTGATTCAGTGGCATTTGTTTTAATTGCAGAGTGCAAGTCAGCCTCGTCTGTCTCATGCAGAAATGTCAGAGGATTATCCCCGCTATCCAGACATCCATGACCTGGACCTCACATTGCTGAACCCTCGCATGATAGTGGTAAGAGATGCACTGCAATGTGACAGTGCTTCCTGATAAACATTTAGAGCTGTTTTAAGCCTTTAAGAAGAGCTAAGAGTACAGTTGAGTCCAACCTTCTGTGCAGTGGCCAACGTCACATGCTTTTCATGCATTCATCCAGCCTTGTTTACAAGTGGGAGCATCATTGTGGACCTACATTTATCCTGCTTAGAGGATTTATGCAGCATTAAGCTTTTCTTAAGATTATGGGTTAAAACCAATTGTGACAAATGAGGTTTCTGAAAGTGAAACAACTTTGTAGAGAAATAGAACACTCCCATAGGTGGATATGCTGTCTAGAGATCAGAAAGTTGGAGGGGCTGCAGCAATTGCTTCTTAGTGATTTTCAGAAGTACTGAAAATGCCTTCTGTAAATAATACCCTGTTTTTTCTTTCTTAGGATGTCACCCCCTACATGAACCCGTCACCCTTTGCTGTTTCTCCAAACACTCATGTATCTCAAGTCTTTAACTTGTTTAGGACAATGGGGCTCAGACATTTACCAGTTGTGAACGCAGTTGGAGAGGTAAGTCCTTATCTCAGTTTTGTCTCTGTTAAACAAGGAAGCAGATTTTTGTTTTGTTTTGTTTTTTGCAACGCTTTCACTTTTAAGAGAGTTAAGATCTGTTTTAATATCAAACAGGCACATTTTAATGGAGTCAGAATGTGGTGGTCTTAAGACTCTGGAGCACTGTTAATTGCTGTGACTTCATTACCATCTTTAGTTTGCAACTCTGCTCCTTGTCTTCACCCAAAGGGTGGGACACGCAGTCTGCCTCCTCTCTCAAGTTATAACAGCACGTGGAGGCATGTCTTGTACCTTTTAAGAGTCCTTGAGCTCATAAGAAGTCACCAGTTTCGCTTATTTAACAGCTTTATTCAAGACCAAAAGTAGAATTTCCCATATGGTGGGACAGGAGGTTTTCCTGTTGGACAGGAGCTTGCATCCTGTTCTTACTTGTAGGGACAGCAGAAAAAATTGTGCTTGTTTCACCATAGTTGTCTCTCTGCCATCTACAGTGTGCAGGAGTAGTCAGTAGGTGTCAGTAACTTCCTATAAGCATAATGAGAAGGTGTTTCCCTTAAGCCTGAACAGGGAGGCAAAATCCTGATGATAATAGCCAGAACTGGTCTGTCCAAATGAGACAGCAGTGCTGTCTTTGCCTTTAGGTGTTCCTAATAGCTACCCTAAATAACTTGTTGGAAAACATGTGCTGTAAACTCATTCCACATTTAATACAAGATGCTCCTGTGGTACCAGAGAGCAGCCCAGCTCTGAACTCTCACTGTGTGAAATTACTGAGCTGTTTCATTGGCTGAGATGTGTAGTTTGACTGTTTCCCAGCAGTCTGGCAGAGAAGGCCCCTTTGGTGACCTGCTAGTCGTTGACAGTCAGTGTGCATTTACCACTTTGCTTATTTTACTGCTTCATCTTCAGAGCTTCTTAGAATTTCTTGTGAGCAATCTGCCATCCTGTCACGTGGCAAACAAGAGATGTCTCTAATGAAGCCATGTGAGACAGCTTTGACATTTCCAATAGCTTTCCCTTTATAAGCAGGGGTGCCTATTGCTGTGTCCAGACACAGCAGGAGCTAAGCTATCCATTCGGGTGTCATTAAAGCAGTGTACCTTGCCTGTAGATGTGTGCTTCAAGAAGGGGCTGTAGGTTTGGAACTATGCACACCCCTTAGTGGCACGTCTGTGATACTGACACGTCTTTCTTTTCTTTTTTTTCTTCCTCTTTAAGATTGTTGGCATAATCACTCGGCACAACCTGACCCACGAATTCCTGCAGGCGAGGCTGAGACAACACTATCAGACCATTTGATGCCCCTGCCCCACTGCTGGTGTGGCTGCCTCCCTCTTCCAAGCCCGCACACGCGCTTGCATTCTGCTTGGACCCCACAAGGCCCAGGACTGGCCATTTGGCTTCTCACACGCATATCAAGCCTGGGGAGCTGGGAAACATCTTGCTAGCCAGAGAATTAGAGGAACTGCTTGAGCCCAGAGCTACTGACTAGTCTCAGGCACTTGGTTTGACCACTCTTCATCCAGGTTTTTTATGTTCCTGTGCCCTAGCCTTTCATCAGGTGTTGTCCCAGCAGTATACGTTCTGCTGTTTTGGTTTGGTTTATTTTTGAGGCTTGGATGAAAGAACCATCTAGCACTACCGTACCCTGTGCAGAGAACTGCAGTATCTTTTCCTTGTCCTCCTGTGCATCTCCCTTCTCCTCTTGCTCTCTTGTTCCTGCAACTTTTGCCTTACTTGTGTAAGAGGGGAATAGCTGTTAAGGCTGAGAGGAGATAATGAAGTTATCAAATTGCTGCTTTGGAAGATGGCTTTTCTGAAAAGCAGCATAAACAGCCAACTCTCTGGAAATGCACATCACTTTGTGGGTGCTCTCAATTTCTCATATTTTTTCCACCCTTGCCTCCATTTTTTTTCCCCCCCTAATTTTTCTACTCTTCCCATGGGAGAGTGTCCTTTCTGTAATGTTTTTTGACAACAGCTGACTTTTGAGATCATTTTGGAAAATCGTGAGTTCAAAACAGTTTAATTCTAGTTACTGCCTGGACTATAAATATTTAATACACTTACAGAGCATCTCAGAGAAGGGAGATTTCTTTTTTGCTCTTAGCTGTTGCTACCATTATCTCCCTGCAAGAGATGCTCCTAAGGTACGTTGTGGCACTCAACTTTGTCATCACTTGACACTCCTGCATTTATAGGTACTGTGTTCTTGTAGTGACCCAGCAGGGAGAGCCAGGGACACCTTTCCAATACAGCTACAGCCCAGCTATAACTCTGTAGTGAGAGGAGCTGGTGTAACTTGAGGCTGCCGTGCAGGAGGGATACTTGGTGCTGGTGACTGGCAGTTAGGGCTGCACAGCAGGTTGGTAAGTGAGGCTGTCTGGCTCTGAAAATGATTGGAATGACATTTGTAACTGCAACAGCCAAATGTCTGTAAGGGTGAAAACAGCATTTAAAAGCCAGTTGCAGCCAGTTCACTGCTTTAGCAGGTACCATCCTGGCCAGCGCCTGTATTGTTCCAGCAGGCACCTGCCTTTTTGAGTTTTGCATGCAGATAACTGTGGGTGGGAAGCCAACATTGTGCCTCCAGGGGTTGCAGAGTTGATTATCTTGATAAAGCACAGAGCATTCTCTCAGCCAAGAGACTGGGCTAAATAATGTGTCCCAGGAAAGCTTCTGCACAGTCTCTGAGCACTCCTTTTAACCTGTTGTCTGCCATAAGGACATAGTGAGGTGAGAGATGCAGCAGAAAGAAATTGGCTGTTATTTTATGTTCTGAAATAAGGAATTCATGTATGTTGAAGCTTTACCTGACGGAGCCTGAAGAAATGGTGACCTTTCCTTACATGTCTAAACACTAAACATACATCTGTTAGAGCAGTCTCTTGACTTTGTGGAGGCTAATTGTTGCAGGGCAGCGCTCTGCAAGCTGCTGCAGCCAGGGCCAGGAGGTTTTGTGTTCAGGGCACCAGCTGTAGTCTTCAGATGGCTCTTCAAGTCACAGGAGCTCCTTAGATGATGGTGTTGTCTTTGCAGTCTGGGTATCTGAGGCACAGATACATTCTCTGGCTGTGCTTGCAAGAAAGATGGTCAAGTCATGGGATGCACTTGATTTTTGTCCTGCAGATGAAAGATGGGTTGTGAAACAAAGTGTTGAGACAGAATTGGCCCTTGTCTTATGGAGCATAGCACAGCTCTGCTGGAAAGATTTTTATCAAAGCTGTTCATAAGCACTTAAATCTTTTTTAACTTTTATTTTTTAATTCCCAGGACCATTTATTAGCCATGGCTGCTTTCCAGAGTTGATTAAAAAGGCACCTACACTAAAGAGCAGAAACTGATCTGTTCTTTTCTCTTTCTTAACTGTGGAGCTTGTAGCAACAGCTCTTGTCTCCTCCACTGAAAGCAGTTCTGCTGGCTTCTGAATGCGTTGGGTCCATTTCAGGTAAGGCAAGCAAGCTCTTAAACTTCCTAGACTGAAGAAAGGTGTTTTCCTGCAGCCAGTACCCATCTTGTGCCTTCAATATCAACTCCTTAGCTGGGGCAGATGTAGCATTGTTCTTAGACCATGCAAGCTGATATTGGCTTCTGCTGTTGACTTCCAAGTTGTTTCACTGTGTGTGGAGTAAGGTGGTTTTCTCTGGATGAACTGCAGTTGCTTTTTAAAATTTCTTTTTTTCCCTGAAAACTGGTCTTGCACTAAGCTACCCTGAGAAACTTCCAGCACTCCCTGAAGCTGAATTATTTAAAATATGCTTCTGCTAACTTTCCTTTCATTCAAAGGATTTGTGCTCAAGCTGTTACAATCCCATACTGTCAGAGAAGCTCTCAAGGAGTGCTCTGTGTGTCTCCATGGCAAATCCTTTTCTTCTTGCTCATGTTGAGTGATTGTGTGGAAGGTTTTCTTTCATTCCCTGCACCTGAATCTGAAGTCCTTAAATTGCCATGAGCTGGCTCCCTCCTGCTTTATTTCTCTACACAAGTTGCAGCAGATGATGTAGCTGCAGAATTTCCTCCCCTCAACGCCTGGAGTTTGTCTTGCTTAAATCACCAGGCGAAAAATCTTGCCAAAGTTTGTTTGAGGAGCAACTGCATCCTCATGAGAAAGTTCAGTCAGCTGTCAGCACTGTCTGCCCTGCCTGCACATCTCTCTGATTCAAACCTTCCTGCTGCAAAGCGCGCCCGTTTCACCCAGTCAGTACAGAAATCTTAACTAGTGATAGCAGGTGACTCCCAGCTTTTTTTTTGAGGGGAAATCTGAGTGTGCACTCACTGGTTGCATGACTTGCAGAAGGGGAATTGCAAGTTATGTGGTGTTTGGAGATGCAGCATTTCATCTCTGCCTAAATAAACCACTCGTGTTCTCACACTTTGCTGCTCACCGCATTCCTTTCTAACAAGACCCTCACTGCTTTTCTTCTGGTTAGTTGGTGGTTTACCAAGGCATTTACTTTTAGCATAGGTGCCTATAACCTGTTACTCAAAACAACACTAAAGGAGTAGGAACCAAGAACTGGATTAGTATTTATGGCAGAAGTTTGGGGTAATGTGGGGCACCTGCCTCATGGTTTCCTGTGCAGTGTTAATTAACTGTGAGCCATTCCAGTGGTAGCAACTTACCTTTCCGTTTGTTTCTTTTTGCACTGTTTTTGTTATGAAATGATGTAAGCTAATTCCACAGTGTATATAAATTGTATTATTATTTTTTAAATTTGTATGAACTCATTTTTATTTGAACGATGGCACTTGGGAAGTGTTTGTGTAACCATATGTTGTGAACCCATGACTCCATAACATGTCTAAGAGTAAAATGTTTGTGTGTCTCCTTCAGCACTTCAAGGCCTTTTGATGTTTCTAGTGTTGTCTTATTTTTGCTCTTTGTTGTAATAAAACTGATAGAACATGGAAATACCCACGATCATGATTGGAGGTAGTGGAATAGTTGCTGTCTATGAGCTATCTGGATCTAAGTTTATGCAGAAGATGCCCTGAGGCTAGACAGAAATGAGAATTCTTATAAACCCTTACATTGCAACCACTCTAGCTCTTTATTCTCTCAGAAAAGGTGTTTAAAAGGCAGAAATGAACAGATGTTTGATAAGGAGCTGCATTATGCATGCTGTGCTAGAAGTGACTGCTGCTTTTCTCACTTGGGAACTCATGCTTTCCACTCTCCTCCACATAACCCGTGTTTAGAGTGCAATATTGCACCTCTTGTTTTAGAGACAATATCTCCAAATGAATCTTAATTTCATGTTTAGCTCCTGTTTGTGAGCATACAGCCAAGAAGTTGTGGCAAATTTTGATCTTTCATCACTTGCTTATAGTCTAAAAACGTAAGTACAGTCCTTGAGCACAGTTTAAGTACTTGACCTAAAAGCTCACTGCCTTTCCATGCTTGATTTTCTTCCTCGGGTTGCTGTGGTGTGCAGGATGCACGTAGCAGCTCTTACATGAGGTCAGCCATGATAGGCATGGCCTGAAATGGGTGAAAGCTTCTGTTGGGGGGGGATAGCAGATCCTGCTGTGGGCTCTAAATAAGTGATGTGATCCTCTTAAGGTGCCTTCCTAGGAAGGAGCCACAAGGAGAGTCAGCAAAATAGTAAGGGAGGAAAATGCCTCAACCCTTGGTCATGCACAATTGCATGTTACAGTGCAGTAACACAGAAGGAAATGAGAGACATTAATTGTCTTAAAACCCATGCACATCAATACTGCCTTAGTATAGCAGTAAACAAAGGAGGTAACAGGCTGCCACTCATTTGTCTGCTTTCTCTCCCAGAGCACACACACAAAGAAGAGATTTCTGGTCATGTTTTCAGGAGCAGCTTGTCATCTTGGTGTGATATCAACCTTCTTGCAGAAAATACAAGCAGTGACGCTTCTTGCTTGAAGAACAGCACTTGTTATTTGTTTTATCAGGGGTGATAGATGTGGTTATGAGAAAAGCTGTGCAATAAGTTCATGCTTAAAGCAAGCCGCTTCATATTTAGATTTAAGTCCCTTTTTACCAAGATTTATAGGCTCATCAATTAAACCATGTGTTACAGTCCCTGTCTATGTAACAGAAGTCAGTGTTGTTCAATTTCTTTGCTGGCAACATACAAACCACCATCTTCAGCAGGTTTGTATATGTGTAGAGTTGTGTGTCATGCAGTGCAAACATAGAAAGAAACAGGATGGCCACCCCAGGCTTTCATTGCATTTCATGAGAGGATGAAGGTGCTTCTTGTCCAAGGTTCTGAAGTGTGTTTCAGCAGTGCACTGGGATGCACTCAGGCTCTGTAGCATCCACTGCAGTGTGTAAGAGTTCTTTCACAGCTGCAATGAGCTGGCAGCAAGTTGCCCCCCTTCACCATCTCAGGAGTGAGGGGTATCGGTTTATCAGTTTCAATGAGATTTAGAGGTTGCTGTATGTATGATCAAGGCGTCCCCTTCTCCAGGCTATTTCAGAGCTACAGAAAGAAAAGGATGAGTCTAGGAGCCTGGTACCCACTTGTGTAGGTGAATGTAGGAAGCAGCACTGTGCTGAAGATCTCACAGCTGTAAGAGAAGGCAAGACAGCACAGAGAGCCTTGCTGACTCACCCAGCATCTCCTTGCTGCTTATACCTGAGAGCATCTCTGTGGGATGCCCAGCTTTACACATTGATCTGATCTTTCTTTTTTTTCCTTCCCAATTCCCAACATAAAAAGCCTTTCTCAGTACTTTTGTCTTTAAAGAATAAAAATAAAAGAAATTCCCTCTCCTCACAACTCTGCTTCTTTTTCTATGCAGGATTCTGCTGGTTCTCTGAGACATCAAGTGGGCGATAGGAAGGGAAAGTCTGACAAATGCTTTCTTTGCACATAAAAGACCCCAAACTCTGATTACAGCTGTAAGCTGCTGCTTTCTTTGGAAATATCACTTGGTGATAGAATCTGCTGTGAGGAAAACAGAATTTATGTGTGATATAGCCTTTTGTTCATAATGAGTTGTACTGCTGGGAGGGGGACAGGTGTGCCTGTGACTTCAGATTCAGCGCACCAGTTGTACCACTTCCTTTCATTTTGTTCAGATGGGATGACAGGAGGAGAGGGCTCAGGTGGTTATTACAAGTGATCAGTAAAAAGAATCCAAGACTGCAGCAGTTTCTGAGGGCCAGCAATGATGTGTGAGAGCTCCCTTCTGTGACCTTAAAGCTTCTTCCTGCCTTGTTTTGTTCATGTTTTTTCTTCCTTCTCCCTACTGTGAGGCTGTAATCTTGAGACCCCCACCTCTTTCTACTTGTGCTGATGGCTGGAATAGCACTTAAAGAACGAAGCCCATTGTGTTCTTTCTCTTGCTCTGTTGAAGGATTGGGTATTAGAGACAGCAGAAGGTTTAAAGTTGGTTGTCCACTAGCTCTCACTGGAATGGCAATGGTACAACCCTAGCAGGGAATGACAGTCCTGGGACACCTGCTGCAGGGCACGCTCAGTTCATTTTGAGGCTTCATGATCAAAAAGTGTGAGTGTAAGAACCCCAGATCAACTGAACTGCTTTCCCAAATGAGGCTGTATGGTGTGTATGAAGCACACCCGTGTCATTACTGCATTTCCAAGTTCAAAGGAAAGAAAGCTGCTCAATAATGTACCACCGGTCAGGGTTACTGCCAGAAGCTGTTACAAAGAAAGGATGAAGTGTGGCATTGCAGGAGGTGGCAAATGTCACTGGAGCCTGGCGGAGAGTGCTGGGCTGGTCCTCCTCTGATCTCACTGGGATGTTCCTTCCTTTGCACGGTAGCACTTGGGTACATTTTCTGTACTGTGCATCATCTACTGTGCTGTTGGTGAAGGTTTGTGAAGTGCTCCGATGCCCAACAGCATGGAGGAGGGCTGGATTTCAGAGCTGTCCTGAGCTCGGTGCTGAACAGTTGCTTGTAACGTAGTCGCTGTTATCTGCATTTGCCATCAGCTCTTGCTTTGCTGCAATAGCTTGTCCCAGAGGCATCCTATTTCTGAATTGTTTACCATTACAAGGTATGCTGGCTCCTTGTCTCAGCTCTGACTCATAGCACAGCTGCTAGAGCAAAACTGAAGTGCTTGGGTGTGTGGCCGCTGGCCTATTTCCTACACTGTTACCAGTACCTTCTGCAAACCTTGCCTTCCCTTAGGGGCAGTTTCTCTGGAAGGCATGTGTCTGTAGGTGTGAAGACAGTAGGAATACATTAATCTTTGGTTCATGCTCTCACAGCAGACTGGTGTTGCTTATTTCTTCTCTCGTGCAGTTCCTCCTTTGTCTCCAAAAAGTTCTGCCAGGATTAGTTTCCAAAATGCACAGGCACTGAAAGGCAAATCCTCTACAGACCTGAAGAAAGCCTCCTCATGTTTAGATGTGGATTCATGCAAGACTGACTGCTGCTGTAAGAGAGCACATCCCAGTTAGAAGGAATCGCTGCATCCTTTCATGGCTGGCACGTGCAGCAGTGCAAATTACTGCAATGAAAACAGCAGAAAGGAATAAAGAGTCATCAGGTGTCAGCTTCTGTCTGCACGAAGGGGAAAGACTGCAGTGTGGATTTAGCACCTTCTGTTGCATACAGGAAAACAGGACCCTCCTTTGGATGCTTGAGCCATGAGCCCAACCACAGGTTGCTGGGAAGAGGAGTTCAGCTTTCAGGTGCCCTTGCTTTCTCCATACGGAGTGGGTTGCTTTTGTCTTACGCTTGTTTGGGACTGTCTGTTCCCTCTTCTGTGCTGTTGTAGCTCTGCTTCTCCTTGGGTGAGATGCTCTTTGCACATAGAGCTGATCAGTGCTGAGTTTCAGCTTTTCCAAGTGCTCTTTCCTGCACTCAATCCTATTCTGACCTGTCTGCACGATTTCCCCAGGGGAGGTTTATAGCTCAGTGTGTTTATGGGAGTAGCACTAAAAATCTAGCCACAGAGATGCGTTTTTCCTAAATTGCCAGCTCTCAATTAAGCTCTCCCAGGCTGCAGGGTCTATTAACATGCTGTCTGCAAGCCAATACAGACCTGTTCCACCGGGAACTGGCTTGCTCTTAATACTGGACCCACCTGGCTTTGGGTCAGGCAGTGCCAACTCTTCTTGCCATTTTTAGCACTGAGCTCTTGAGTGTTTTGTGCCCTGGGGAGCTGAAAGGGAGGGATAATTTGCAGGGCCTTGATGCATCCGTGCAAGTTTTGCTTGACTGGGTAAAATTCAGATCCAGTAAGGGCCGTTAGTGTTACAGCATGAGGATTGGTTTTACCTCCTTTTATAGCAGCGTGTGGGAAGTCAGGCATGCAGGCGTGTTGTTAGCACTCCAAGTTCACTACAGCTGTGGTTTCTGAGAGCTGTTGTCAACAACTGGCATGGCACTGGCACCTTGCCTGTCCCAAGTATCATTCCTCTTCGGATAGACTTCATTGATGGGTGTATGTGCCCTTTCACCAGTTGAGTCCGCCCTGCTATGATCTTACACTCTGAATGAGCTTTCCTGGGTGCTCCAGTAATGAATGCTGGAAACAAAACTCTAACTTGATCCTCACCATAACCCAGTTTCCGGTGGTGCGTGGACTCGCAGGATAGTTGTGTAGAGTCTGAGTTCAATGCTTTTGATCCCAAGGGGATCTTTAGGATGCTAAGTGAATGGTTCTGGCAATCTAAACCTATGGGGAGGATGTGGATTCAGATTGTAGGTGCGAGATCCAGCTACAAAAGTTTAAATGAGTAGTATTCCTTTCAGTTGTGTTCAGAACTGTGTGACTCCCAGAAAGGAATAAGTGTTATGCACAAACTGCTCGTAACTGAAGTGATCCCACCTGCCCTCAGTACTGTGATAGCATTCATGCCCTCTGAGAAGCATCAAGAAGCACTGAGCATCAGCAGCTCAACCACATGCACAGTGAGACAAGACACAGTCAATGACGTATCTTTCTGTTGATGCTTATAGCCTTTATTTGGTCAGTGCTAGAAAGCATATACAATGAATTCCCTTTCCTCCCTCTAGTTAGCTTCTAACTTGTGGAGTTTTGCTTCAATTTTTACTTCTTTTCTTGTAAATTTTGCTCACATGAGGGATGTGTGGCAGTGGAGTGGCAGCTGCGTTGACTGAGTAATCTGTATCAGCAAAAGGACTTTCTTGTTACTGAAGCTACATCTACTCTTGTGGGTCTTCCAGTGTTGAGCAAGCTTTTTTTTTTTTTTTTTTCCTCCTGCTCATCTGTTATAATTTCTTAGTGTAGAGAGGAAAAATCTAGGGAAAAACTCATTCTCATTTTCCCAGCTTCATACTTTCTTGGTCTTGTGTAAGTGAGATCCAGCCTTGCGGGTACCAGAGTACCAATAAAACGTAGGCTTTTGACTTTAGGAAAATACAAGAAATTTTAATGCAACAGACAGGAGAGAGGTTCCAGCATAGATATCTTACGTGTTAGTTTTATTTAAAGATGGTCTCACGGTGCCAGAGTAAGAAATGTTATTAAGAAAAAGAGAGAGAGAGAGAGATCAAATAAATAAATAAATAAATAAATAAAAATAGGAATAACTTTCTGTTGACGAGCTTTCATCTTGGGAGGAACGGGTTCTGCGAAGCATTCTTCAGGGTGAAGTGGTCCTAATTCTTCCTGGAACCTGCAAACCGAACACACAGTAAGTGGTACTGGAATCTTTCTACCTATGCCACCACTGTCAGCAGCGCTTTCATCCGTCTGATCAATAAACGTGAAGTTTATTTTGGAAAAAATTTGGAAAAAAATTAAAGATTGGACTAAAATGAGCTCCTTGTTACTCAAAGTGTTTAACGATTTCTTATTGTTAAAGATTTTAATGAAACCTTGCTCCTCCCTTGCTGCAAAAACATAAATGCAGTCCGCCTTTTCACCAGAATGGCTTAAGTTGGACTCACCATTGCAACCCATTCCACTCAGAGAGCCAATCCTATCGATTCTTCTGCCGAAGCAGCCAGAATCTCTCATCATCCGGGGCATCTGCACCCCCCTCAGTCTCTTGAGGAAGGGGTTCCTGTAGGACAGAGGAGTGTTGGATCTTAGATTGGGTTCAGCCTTCTGCTCATCATTGTCATCTATGAGTTCTGGTGGAATCTCCTCTTGGGTTTGGGGCTCTTGCAGGTCAGGATTGGACTCCAGAGCTTCAATCAGTGCAAACTTATCCTCCAGTCTCTCCAGAAGAGCCTATAAGAGAAGGATTCATTTCATAAGACTCCTGGTTTCATGCGTTTATTAGCTCTTCCACTCATCTGACTCTGAATTTGTCTGTGGTTCTGCAGCCACCTTTAAGTACTCCCTGGTTGGATTCCAGAGATGCTGGTGGTTCGTGAGCTCTGTCCTCTATGTTAAATCCCTGTTTACATTAATTCCACCTATCTGTAGCTGTAGCTGAGAGGTAACAAGCTGTCTGCCAAAGAAGTGCCACAGTCCCACTGGCAAGGATAGAAGAGCTTTTGGCACAGAAACAGAACAAGAGATGCCTCTCAACCCCGCAATAGTCCACGATTTCAAAGTACTTCCGAACCCATAGTGACTCCCATGCTCTCAGAAGTTGCCTGCAATGCTGCTGGTCATCTATTGCCTCTCTCTTCTTATTTTGACTAAAGTCTGCTCATCTTTAACCCCCAGTTATTGCAGTGGACATCACTATGAGAAGCTCCCAGTGTTTTCCACTAATCTCTACCCTAGGTATTCTAAGATTTCTGCTCCTTAAAGCAATGTGCATCTCCTTAAAAATATCTATATGAAAAAGTTGTCTGCTATCTCACCTTCTGGGTACCATTCTCCATAATTTTTAAAGCTTTGAATAATAGGGAACCTGCTCAAGGACAGCTCATCCTTCATCATCATCGAAGAATCGAATTGCCCATCTCTGAAAGTGGGCTAGAGAGGAGTGAACCTCATGGTTTGCTTGAGGGTGAATGCATTTGGAAGCCACTCTTTTCAGCTGGAGACAGAGGAGCCTGAGGGCACGAGGCAGTTTTAGCTTTGGCTGACACTGTCCTGATCATTTTAGAGATTTGGTTCTCAGGATATGATGCTGGCTTCTGGGCCAGTCCAAAGAAATGCTTCAATTGTCAGGTTTGGTCTTTAAAGACAGAATCTTAAAGTTTCTATCATTCCCCAAGCTATTGTAATAAGTCTCTAAGTCTCGCTTATTAAAGTAAGCCTGTGGTAATTTTACAGCTCCAGAGTCTTTTCTGGCTGTGTCACAGTTACTTGATCATACTGTTCCTCTCGGTTTGCACAAGTAATACACCTTCTAGAAGATTGACTTTGAGTGCTCTGCTTTACCTCTTCACCTCCCATCTGCATGCAGCTCTTCTCTCTTAAATCCACAAACCCAAAGCAGTAGGGCTGTCCTGGCTCACTACACTTGCCTCTTAATGGGATAAGCTCACTTGAAAGTTTTCCGTTGTTTTCATTGGGATGCCATGATGCATTGCTATGTTTTTTCTCCGGGATATTGCAGTAATTCATTAAGAAACTCAAAATGAGGCTATTGCTTAAGAGAAGGGTGAAAACCCAAAGCAGCCATCTCACGGCATAGGAATTCTGTTTCCCATTGCCACCCAGCAGCTTGGGTGATCCCAGCACTGGAGGGTATTGCCCTACAAAGCTTCTTTGAACCCTGTGAAGAACTGGGACTTTGACCACTACATGCAATCGCTAACGTAGCTATCTGACCATACAAAAGAAAGGCAAAAGCACAGTTGCACACACTTCTAAACCCCCAGGAAGTTTAACCTTTTAAAAGCAAAGAGTCATCTCACCTCCATGCTGGCCAGTTCTTTGGCAGGGCTGAGGTTGTAGATGGGGTTGGCCCTGCTGGGCTGCAGCTGGACAAGAAGCAGCAAGAGGAAACCACAGGAAAATGAGCCTCTAGTGTCCATGGCGCTGGGTTCGTTGGGAATAGGGGAGGTTCAAGCTGTTTCTTCTGAGATGGCTCTTCAGGTCTCTCTCTTCTTTCTCCTATCCTCTCTCTTTCGAAGCTTGTCTTTTATATGGTTTGGTGTGATCTCTGCTTCCTGGGTTATCAGGGGATTTATCTGGGGCACATTCCAGTCCCACTGCAGGCATGCGGTTCTGTCAAGGGAAGATTCCCTTTATTAGCTGTCATTAGGCAGCAGCTGCTGTTGCTGAGGAATGTATGTCACAAGTCAGTGATTTCATGTCACTCCCCCTCCTCTTGATACCAGGCGCTGTGATTACATAGTCCAGTTGGAAATTCTTAGCAATTTTCCTTCAAGAGACCCCTATGCTCAGATTTAGGGAGGTGGGAAACAGCCGCTCTAAACTCTGCTCAGTTAGAAGATTTCCGTAGGGAAATTGCTGTTTATAAGGAAAGCAAGGAAGCTTTGCAGATGAGTATTTGGTGGAGAGCAAAGGCTGAAGATGAATCTACTTTTAGGGTACCTAAAGTACCATGCACATTCTCCTTCTATATAAGGAATACACGTAGCCACCGCATGCCATGGAATGTGCTGAAAATCTCAGGTTTGGGCCACTTCCCTTTCCCCATCGCTGTAGAGGTGAGATCACATTAAGACTTTGTATTTGCATGTTGCCAGCAACAGAAGCACCCGATCTGCACCTCCCGGCAGCTGCTGTGGGGACACTGAGTTCCTCCAGCCCCATGGAACTGACTTTGGCACCGCGGAAAAATTATTATTATACTATTAACAGCTGGACATTTAAACCAGTGGGATTTCTTTAAACATCCGTGGTAAGGTTTGACCCTGCATTAATAGTATTTAAAGAGGAGGTGGCCAGATTCTGGATTAATTTTTGTGTACTGGTTTCTTTGAGAACTGAAGTTTTCAAGCTTACCTGAAAACTGTCTGTGTTGAAATGAGAATTTCAATGATGCAGACTTGCTGCTAGGTCTTCTTCCAGCACTGTCTTTAATGCAATTAACAACAGCTACTTTTTTATATGTTTCAAACTCTGAAGCATATTGTTTGTGCTGCATTTTCCTAACATTCCTTATACTCAAAATTGAAACAGGAAGAGATACGTGACAAAGTTGCCTATGTCAGGCTAGTAATAATTTGTTGGCTTTTCATAGAAATGTGGCTCTTGAAATAATCTCCAGGGTACAGCTTCTAAATAATAATAGAATAAAATATTTTTTCATGTCTTAGCACAGTATTTGTGTACAAACATGCAAACACACTGTTCACATGACCTGCCTACCAAAATTATACAGGAAAGGGCATTCTCAAGGTTGTGAAGTCGAGCCCAAATACTGCTTTTTTCCCAGCATGGCTTGAAGTCAGCCCAGCTGTACGGTATCATAAAGCAGTACTCAGTTCTGTACTAATGTGTTCCAGCCCATTGTTATTTAGTCCTGTTCAAATTGTGGTAAAGAAAGAGTTACCAACCTGACAGCTTTGTTACTGACACACCATGCTGCAATGTCTACATGGTTAGCTAAATAATTGCAGGTATTTTCTTACTTATCTTCATTTTGCAAGCTGAGAGTGGATGAGTATCAGTATTATAAATGGTATTCATTAATACTGAGAATCCAGTTTCAAGTAATCAGGGTCTGTTACTGTTCTTTTTCTTTCCTTTTGCTCCCACCTGCCAACTATTCTCTAGTGCTGTCCCTGTGCTAAAAAAAAACCCTGTTGCTCCATGTCAGTTTTGCCTGAGAGCTCAGCACATCTGTAAAGTAAACCCCAGGTCACAGACCCAGCTCTGAGAAAGAAGGAACGTGGTATCAGTCATGAGGCAATATTTAGCTATGAGTGGCCTATCTGTGTAAAACAACCTAATATTCCAAGGCTGCCTTCAGTAACCTGGACCAAGAGCTACTCCTTTCTTTTACTAATTAGTTCACTTTCTTTCTTCCACATTCCACAGCAGATAGATGAGATCTAGGGGCCCAACTGTAGCCTCAATAGAATTTTTCCAACGTGGATATGCCTCTGCACTATTTCACATAGCCTATATGAAAGCATACAGATGGGATGAACTGACTGGCCGTCACGGTAGCTATCATGTTTACAAATTCTGTCCTCTGTTATCCATCTGACAGCTCTGCCAAAACAAATGGGGTGTAAAATGATAGAACTCAGCTATTAATTTCACTTGTTTGTCTGCTTGGGCTATCTCAGCATCATCACCCTTGCAAGGCTAATAGGAACTTTTGGCTTTACAGTCCAGCAGTGAAGGGACAAGACCAAGGCGTTACCCATGCTTTGCTAACTATTTGTACAGTAAATACTAGAATTCTAAATAGAGCACTAGGTTCTTATAAATGCATGTTGTGACCAGTTTTAGGAGTGGGAAAACCAGTTTTAGGAGTGGGAGTATGGGACAGGAGCTGAGGAGGAGGAGGATTTCAAGAGGATCCCTGAAAGGAGCAGGGATAGTACATGGACAGAGCTCAGCCGTGGTTAGCACTGCCACTAGCCCTGCAGCATGGTGAGGTGACTAAAACCTTCAGAAGAACTCTGCCGTACACCAACCCAAGCTCTCTTTTCTTGCAGTTCCATTAGATCAAGAGTTATAGAATCATGGAACAGTTTGAGTTGGAAGGGACACTAAAGGCCATCAGATGAAACCTCTGCAGTGAGCAGGGACACCCACAGCTCCATCAGGTGCTCAGAACCCCATTCCCTGACCTTGGGTGTCTGCAGGGATGGGGCACCTCCACCACTCTGGGCAACCTGTACCAGTGCCTCTGGGCAACCTGTACCAGTGCCTCATCACCTTTCTTCCTTATACCCAATCTAAATCTCCCCTCCTTTAGTTGGAAACCATTTCCCCTGTCCCATCACCATTTGCAGGGAGGCCTTCCATCCCTGGGATCATTTTTGTGACCTTCCTCTGGATGCACTCCAACAGGTCCACATCTCTCCTGTACTGAGGACCTCACACGGTGATCCAGGTGAGATTTCACCAGCACAGAATAGGCTCAAGACCATCAGTTTGGGAACCAAAAGGAAAAGGTAATGATGTGCAACGCGTCCCTGCAGGGGCTGCTTTCCTTGCTGCGGGCTTCTGGCGTCTGTCCCCGGTCCTGAAGGCCTGGCTGCCCTTCGGCTGATGCCAAGTGTATTTTTAAAGCCATGCAGCTCTTCTGTCTTCAGTGGCACTCCGTGGCGGCCCGCCGTGCCAAATTTAGCATAGCCCATGGGACGGGGCATCTGTAGCACACTACTTGGAATTAACCCCGAGCCCTCTGCCCACCTACTGGGAGGATTCACAGCCAGAGCACTGAAATGCTCGTGGGAGGCAACTGAGCGCATTGCCATGGGTCTGGAATTGGCTGTGGTGCCTCTCCAGCGCAGCGAGGAGAGTTACTGGGGTGACTCCCTGGCATGGAATGGTGCTACACGGCCTTCCAGACCTGGCAGGGTGATCTGGCCAGTGCCAAGGACCAAGCCCTTAGGGTAGAAGGAGTGGAGGTCTTTGGGGGGTGGGGAAGTATTCTATATCTGCGCTATTCTGTGACCAAAGAAAACACTTACAAAAGGCAGTAGAGGCTTCATACAAAAGGTTTATTGTTGTATACCCCAAATTCCAGAAGCTTCAGGGGGAGGCAGGCTGTCCAGCAGAGGGACAAGACCAGTGCTTGAGAGCTAGTCCTGGCTTCAGCTTCTCCTTCTCCTCCAGAAACCTGAAAAAAATAAAGGGCAAGGAGCTGGAGGGGTAGGGGAGCTACTCTGAGGCTGGCAGCCAGCTGCCCCTGTCCCCACCACTTCACAGGGAGTTCTGGATCTGACCCGAGACCTACGGGCTTTGTAGTGATTGCATCCCAGCCCCGACTGCGCGCCGATTCTCTCCATCCTCGTCCCAAAGCAGCCGGAGAAATGCCTCCGTCCGAAGGAGGAGAGGAGGCTCCTCCACTGGCTCTGTCCCTCCGCTGGTTGGGGAGGGCTGGGAGCTGGCAGAAGGGCGCCCACCGGGCTGCTTTCTAGCCCCTGGAGATCCCACTCAGAGCCACCAACTTCAGCCCCAGCACCCAGCTCGTCTTCCAGGGCTGGTGCCCCTTCCTCCTCCTGGAGCTGCTCCAAAGCCTCCAGGAGCTCCTGGAGAGGGAAGCAGAGGTGAGAAGTGGCAGCTGCAGCATCAGATGGGCAGCTCTGCTCTTGTCCTCATGTCCCCAGGAGTCCCAGCCCCAGTACCTGCAAGGACTGCAGCTCCGCATCATTTTCACCACCAGCCCATGGCATAAACAGCAGCAGTAGTGAGGCTTTGCAGCAAAGATCCAGCAGATGCATCCTCTCCTTCTCTCTGTATTTCTCTTCCTATCCTATCCCCAGCTCTCCCTGTGTTTTCACTTTACCCACAGAAGCCTCTCCTTATATCCCTGCTCTCTCTGCCCAGAGGGAGCTCAGCTGCCTCCTTCCAGATCCCCACAGGAGCCAGAGCTCTGTCCCCCAGCCTCGATAAGGGAACTGGTTACAACTGGCCCCATAGGTGACCCTCTGGGAGAGGGGGGTTCCCTGAGTGCAACACCTCCTTCAGAGGGAGAGAACTGCCCCAGGTCACCTCCTCCCCTCCTGGCAGCACTCATTTTCCTGGTGATTTCCTCCCCCCCTCCACTCTCCATCACTGTTAGGGAGGAGGTGATGCAGGGAAGGACCTTGTGCTTTCTGCCTGTTTGCTCTGCTTCACATCCACAGGCGCACAGCAGCTACCCGAGAAGAGGGTTGATTTCCTCTCCAAGGGATGAGGGAGGTATCATTTCTCATTGCTGGGAGGGAGAAGAAGGAGCTGGAATTTTTCCCTGCCTGCAGCAGCTCCACACAGCCTTTTCTTCTCTGCATACATATTTTTGTTCTTTGGGAATAGAATGAGGTTTGGTTTGAGGAGATTTTACAAATTCCTGAGATGATGCATCTTGCCTTCCTGGGGGTTGGAATGGGATGGTCTTTAAGGTCCCTCCCAACCTGAGCCATTCCGTTATTCCTCGGGCATTCGCTGCACCCTCCTGTACCAAGGATCAAATCAAGATGACTCTGGTAAATTCTTACTGAATCCAGTGGGCAGAGCAGCAGATGGTCCTTTCAATCACTGCCTGGGTCTCTGCTTTCTGCATTCTTTGTCTGCTTGGACATCCATGAATCTCTTTGATTTCAGTAGATTTGCAGTGATTTCTGCTTGGGCCGTTGTCTCAGGGTCTGCCCTTTAGCTCAGCAAAGCCAAAGAACGTTCAAAAAACATGGAGATGTGGTACTTAGGGCCACGGTTCAGTGGCAGTATTAATGATGGGTGGATGGTTGGACTGGATGATCTTATAGGTCTTCTCCAAACTTAATGATTCTATGATCCTATAATGCCTTTCCTCTGAGTTCAGGGAGTTTTACAGTAAGTTTTTGTGGACTTTTACTGCCACACACTGTATTGCAACATACATTATGCTTTTACATTCCCTTCCCTGCTTTTTTTTGGTCTTTCTGTCCCACAAACCTGCCTACAGCTGACATCATTTGTCTTTGACTGGAATCAAACAATATCGGATGGTGTAGGACAATGATCTCTGCATCCACCAGTCGGCAAGCTGTTTTGTTTAAAACATCACAACAGGCAGTGCCTCCTTTCCTGAAAGAAGACTCATTTGGGAAAGGTATGTGTATGTTTCATGGTGTGTAGGTGTTATTTTACTGCAAGCTTTTCTTCTCAGCTCCTCCTGTAACCCTGGCTGGTAAATTCATGCACTGCTTCTTAGTGGGGATGGAAATGACACAGCTAGAGCTGAGCTTCCCCTGTCTGACTGGCATGCTAACTTCAAAGGTTAGCTTTGATTGTTCAAATGCTAATAGAACTCAGCAAATTGCCTAAAGTACAGACACATCTGGCTTCAGTCCTAGGGACCTAATTACGGGGCCTTTTATGTGAAATAAATTGTTCTTTCCTTATGAATAGTGGCTTTTTAAAATGTTCACCCCAAATGCCAGCTGATAGGATGCCATGTTACAGCTCAGTGTCTGGGGAGTTGAAGATCTTAGCAATTTCTTATTCACCTGCTGTAGGATTCTGTTGACGACAGCTCAATCTTCAACCTCTTCAGACCTATTTTATTTTATCCACAAATAATTTCAAGGTAGTGCAGCTGAGTTTGTAAACAGGATGAGGATGTTTAGGAAACAGATTCCAGTAGCGCTTTTTTTTTTTTTTTTTTTTTTTTTAATGTTTTTTGTGTTTTCAGCATTCAAATTCCACCATCAGGAAGCTTTCAGGCCTGTGAGAACACACCTGCTCCTAGGGTTACTGCAGAGAGGCTGTCAGACCCAGCATCCTTAGGAAGGATGCCACACCTTCCCATTGGCACCAGCTGTCACAACATACTTGCCCTTCATTGCTTGTCAGCAGGCTGTGTGGATTCACCTTGCTACCATTTAGGCTGCACCTGGGCCACGCTAGGGCTAGCATGCCCAAGAGGGAATCTATTTAAGAGAGCTGGATGCTTCTTGTGGGGTTTTTACGAGTGAAGATCTGCTTCTTTTTATTGTAACTCTCTCTACTGGGAGAAAAGAAACTCTCTTTCTGAAGGATATTGAGTTAGAGCAATGAATGTACAGGAAAGAGGTGTTTGTATGATGGAAGCTACAGAAAGGAGAGTTTTATGTGTGGTCCAACCAGGCTGTAGAACTCTAGGAGGATTTGCCCATGAATGGGACTCCATCTAGAAATGCTGCTTACACTCATCATGCTGTAGCAATAGCACTAAGACCAAGCTTTACATGTCTAGTGCAAAGTGAATGCTGCTGACAAGTGGAGGTACTCTTTTATCCTTCCTTCCTTGCTCTAATTTTTCATTATTGATGAAGTACTTCATTTACTTGTTGCTTTGCTTAAGAGAGGCAGTACAAATAATTAATTATGAGGGTTATTCCATTGTTTGAGAGGCGTGGAGGTGCCTGTGGAAGTGGTGAGACCTTGCCAGCAAGCGACTGTTTAGGGTGCTTTTGCTGTTGCTGCTGATTTGTTATCAAATTAACTTAAGCAGAGTAAGTAGGAAACAGCATAAGACCTCATAGAGACTGGTAAGTAGGGCAGCCTTCAGGATGTGTTTCGCAGTTCCTGCTCAGGGTTTGAGGCACCATTGCTGATAACCTCCCAACTGGTGGTCTGAGGAGATAAAGATCCTGAAGGCTGAAATAGCCATAGACAGGTAGAATTAAACTAATTTCTAAATATGCAAGGTGTATTAAAAGGGTGAGAGATCAGAAGAAAATACAGAGAGGAGCTGCTGGTAGCTTGGGCAAGGGGAGACCATCTCCATTAGCAAATCATTCTGTGCTTTCTTGTATCTGATAGACAGCTTTTAAGTGCTTGTATCATAAGCTTGTAGCATTCATGTCCTTCCTAGAGCAAGTCTGTGGCTTGAGGGGGAAAGCTGTATATCGAGAACAGTGTGAGAGAAGAATCAAGTTTTCTTAGTCAGGCTCTTTATAGCTCTCCTGCAGATCCTGGCTTCTTTTCTTTCCATAGGAATTGCATTTAGAAGGAGCAAACCGAAACTTAGCTAACACATTGTCCTTTAAATTCAAACAATAGTGGCCAAAGGCTGGGTGTCTTGTGTATGAGATCTTTAACTTCAGGAAGGTTACTCCAATTTACCTATACCAGAGAGCAGATTCTAATATGCTTTTGAATTCTAGTGGGTTATGTCTAATTGCAAACAGCAGCACTGCATCCCCTTCAGGAATGGTACATAAAAGAGAATTGCAGCAAAGGATTGAAACAAATTCACCCAGTTACGGAAAAAAAAGTTTATTATCCATGACATAATGGAAACTGTTCATTTATACATTTATTACATAAACAGTACAAATGTTTTTTGTACTTACATTTCTGGTAGATGCTCACAAATAATTACTCTGATACAAATAAGCATACAGTTATGGTGTGTCCTATTCTGTCTCCCCTAAGTAATTTAGGGGAGAGGTTCAGTACATCATCTGTAGATGGGTTAGTGGAACCAATGCAAATAAGGGCTTAATATCTCACTGATAGCCAGCCGGTCCTTTGAACCCTCCAGGTCAGTCCTGTCAAGAAAGCAAAAGAATAAGTTTAAAAAAAAAAAAAGATGTGGACAGGATTTCACACATGGAAATTGACGACTGCTTTCTGTTTTAGGGCCAGCTGCATCCCCAGAGTTTGGACTGACAGAAGAATCCCTAAGGAATTGGTGAAAGCCTCCCTGATCTGGCATCTGTGACAACATGAAGTGCATACATCTGACTGGGAGAAAGGGGTGAAAAGCAGGTAAAGCAGAGCTGTGGTTTTCATGGGTTTTAAGCATACTGCTGATTATATATTCTGCCAGTGAAGTTAACTGTGTTTTCAATAGGGGGATGAAAGTTACTCTAAGCACCCTTTCTTAAAGGTTAATTAAATGAGCTCTTCTACATATTTATACAAGTTATACACAAAACCCATGTGTCCATGACTCTCTTACCACAGTAAGCAGTTAGCACCCCAGTCCGCTCATCGACCCAATTCTGTCCAACTTGACCCCAAAACAGCTCCTGGACAGACCCTTTTTGATTCTGTTTGGAGATCTCTGAGGTAAGCCTAAGAGGTCACTGAGGAGCCTCTGGGCAGCACTGTCAGCAGTGGAAGTCCTTGCAGGCTGATCTCTGGTGTTTCGGGTCCACTGGAACTCAGCATCTTCCTGCTCGAAGGCACCTATTGGGATTGAGCCATCTTGCTCACGGTCCCTCTCTTCTGAGACCAGGGGATGCTCCAGCTCCTCATCTAACAGCATGGACAGACTCTGAGCAGGGGAAAAAAGTAGAAAAGGAAAGGTTGGAGGAGGACAGGAGAAAAATGAAGGGGTTCTGGGTATTTTTTTCAGTTAACCTAGAGGATTCTAGGTTTATTTACCAGTTCTGCCTCTGGAGCTCAGGAGCAGGGACTGTATTATTGCACTACACAGAGGAGAAAATCCTCTTCACAGTTGTGCAGGCACAACCTATTAATTCAATGTTCAGCTTTAACTAGAGGCTTGAGGGAGGACCATGCAGGTGGCTGCTCTAAGTCTACAGGAAGGAGCCCTTCTAGGCAAATTCCTTCTCCAGAAGTTTATTGCTTCACTCAATCATAGAATGACCCTAAATCTGAAATCTTCCAAACTGACCCCATGGGAAAAATGTTTCCATTTCAGCTTCCTCAACTGATCAGAAATGTAAATCCAGTAATTGGCTGCTTCAGTTTCCCTCCATTAAATAACTCTGCCTGCCTAACTTCAGGATTTCTGCTGTCGTGTTCCCTTTGAATGCCTCCTACTTCTTTAGCTGGGGTTGGGAGAAACATTGGTAATCTGAGGCGCCTACATCCTAAAGGAGCATCAATTTCTTTCCATTCTATTGAGCAGCACTTACCTGCAAGCTGGAAATAGGTTTGGCCATTGCCTGCTTCTGGCTGACAATAAGCAGCAGGAAGAATCCAGGGCAAAAAAGAAGTTTCATCTTCGTGTCTTGATGTCTCTGATTCTTCCTCTCCTTGAGTCACTCAGTTCTGTGCCACTCTGTGTCTCCAGCCACCAGCCTTTATATCTTCCTCCAACCCCTCCCAAGTCTACCTTTTGAGTTCCAGCCAGTGCAAGGATTGGTCTGAGGTTCTGATCTGTTTTCATTCTCCCAAGAGGAGGAGGGAAGAAATAGTTCTCCTTTCTGGCTGGGAATAAAAGGAGTATTTTATGCTTAGGCAATGCAGCATCATTCTGTTGCTGTGAATGTGAAGGTCCCTGCAGCCTGTGTTCTTGGTGCCATTTATATATGTCAGCTTGCTTAGCTCAGTGTTCCTTAAGTTGATCACTGAGCCTTTCCTTTGCCTCTGGAGAAATGTAATTGTGAGAGAAGTACTGAATGAAAAAGGAATTCACCTGGCTCTGTGAAATGCAAAAACAGAGGGAAAGGGAGGGGGGGGGAGGTGAGGGGTGTCTCAAAATATTCAATTTGAGAACCAAATATTATCACCTAATCTGTTAATATGGCATTAGTAAGCCATAAGAGTGTTATTTGGAGAAGTGGGTACATCCAAGTCCTAAAAATATGTCAAGTAAGTTGCACGAGAACGTAAATTTTGATGCACAGAATACTTTGCCGTAGTTTAAGTTGACGAAGAAGGTCATTTTCTGCCTTGGATCCAAATTAAAAATTTCTGTGTTCTTCCTCTACGTAATTGTTATTAAATCTGAAATTAGTCTGGCAGGAAGCACAGCCCCCGTTTCTTTCTTACCACGAGTGCAGTTACAGAGACACTGCAGAGCTGCAGGAACCAAATGTGTTTAGTGCGTTACGTTTTTACTTATTCACTGAGTCAATCGATGCACCAGGTTTGAACAAAATGGATCCTGTGAACAGAAGTAAATCAGTCCTAAGCTAAGGCCTCGAGGTAATTAAATCCTTGCTGTTGGCCAGGCTTTCCTCTAGTGTGAAAGGACCCGAGGGATGTGTGTGTGTCCCCTGATGAAACTGTATGTAGGTAATTGATCCCCCCCAAGTCCTCACTGCTTCTGATGAGCTTTGTACTAAATTCCTTGCGAAGAAATTGTTCAATGCTGGGGGCATTGGGAAAGAGCAGCCATAAAATCAGTTGTGTGTTCTGCTGGGGCTTGGAATTTGGCCCTACTGATAAAATGGGGATGTTTCTGAGTATGCAGTAATACATCTTGATCTTTGTCTGATATTTTTTTCCCCACACACGTGATGCAGAAAGTTAAAGGCCATTCATCTGGATCTGTAGGGAGGGAATGGAAATGAAGGCCCATTTGGCACTTTTCATCATATCTTTGAGGTTAAGCTTCTTCTTGGTACTGAAAGCATGGAAAAGGCCAAAGGTTAAATGTTTTCAGCCTTTTCTTCATCTACAGGTCAGTTTAAGACATAAAAGTTGCATGGAAAGAGATTCTTTAAGAAAGCAGCTTATAAAGATCCTTCTATCACAGAAAAGGATGCTATGACGCTGTTGGGATTTTTCTGTTGTTGATTAAAACCACATTTGATCCAAATCTTATTAGAGGATGAAATCATAGAACAACTTGATCAGCTACACATTAGCATTCCCCCTTCTGGAGAAAGTAAAAGAGAGGATGGAGGTGTATGTTTTGCAGTGTACCAAGGCAGCAAGAGAAGGTCAGGGGAGGAGCATAAGGTTGTTTTATTCATTTGAGATGTTGTTATCAGTCTGTGTGAATCATACAATCACAGAATGGCCTGGGTGGAAAAGGACCGCAGTGCTCATCCAGTTCCAACCCCCTGCTGTGTGCAGGTCACCAACCAGCAGCCCAGGCTGCCCAGAGCCACATCCAGCCTGGCCTTGAATGCCTGCAGGGATGGGGCATCCACAGCCTCCTTGGGCAACCTGTTCCAGTGCCTCACCACCCTCTGGGTGAAGAACTTCCAACCTAAACCTCCCACCTTTAGTTAAAACCATTCCCCCTTGTCCTATCGCTATCCATGGGGATAAATAATCTTCTTGGCTTTGATCTTTGAACTTTTATTTTCTCCTGTTTCAGCTCAAGACTTGAACAATTTTTATGGGACTTCTGAATGGTCTTTCTGGTAACTATTGAATGTTAGCACTTGCCAGCCCCACTATCACAGTAACTAACCATGACTGTGATGGAAAAAATCATAGAATAATTAAGGTTGAAAAGGACTTCCAGAGGTCTTCTGTCCAACCTTGTGCTAAAAGCAGAGCCAACTTGGATCATCTTTCTCACCTTGTTGAGTTCTGAAAATCAACCTCTCTGGGCCCTGTTTCAATATTTGACTGGCTATGTGATGTAATGATTTTCAAATTCCTACTTGGAATTCTCTTGTTTGTAACTCATGTCGTTGGCTTTCATCCTGTTGCTGCTCCATGAACAGGACACAAGGATGTTCCACCTCCAAAAACAACACGAGATCAAAAATGATGAGAAGGAGGACAGCTTTGTTCCACGTAGGCTGTAGCTGCATTCAAATCATATTTATTGCACTGGACAGGGATGGCTAGAAACAGAGAGCAATCTCTTCTCACATTCTGGATCTCTTTGGGGCTCTGGTTAGGATCAGAAGTCAATGCCTGAATGTTTACAGCAATTTTAAAATTACAGTTTGGATGGTGTGGTTAAAAACAAACCTTTAACGTTCAAATTCAGTCTTTAAGAAGGGAGGAACTTCTGAAAGCAGCAGAAAATATTTGGGTGACAGGAAATGGCTTTCTGGCCATTTTTGAAGTGATTGAGAGTTCATTTGTACAGCATACCCTCCAGATAGGATGGAAGGAATGAAGTAAGCAGGTTGATGTGTGTTTCTCATCTCCGACAGGATTTTTTTCCTAGTTTACTGAGATATTTCTCTTGTACCTGCAATTTTTTTTATTAAAAGAAAAGGGGTAGGGCATGTTGAACTTCTGGGAATGTTTCTGCTCCACCTCTGCAGGGTGTTCTGACAAATGCACGCTGTAAAGTTGATGGTATGTGGCCTGCTTAGATAGGTACCATTAGATCACTGCCACAGTAACTCATTATCCTTCTCTTTCCTAACCTGGAGACCCCTTTCAGCCTCCTCTTCCTTCCCAGTTGCTCAGGCCAGCATTTCCTGGCTCACTGCAGCTGGCTGAAAGGGCAGAGATGTGTTTGTAGTGCTTTCGTTAAAGTGGGATTGTCAAATTCATGATGGAAGCTGGCACCAGGGCTCCTCATTATAGGACATTAACATTTCACTGTGCTATCTGAGCATTTGCCTGGCTGTCTCCCTCCCTTGCCCTCTTCTGATTCATCTGGTGGCTGAGCTGTAGCAGGGTTCAGCACACAGCATCATCACCAGCTCAGGCTTGCTGGTTATTACCCAGCCGCAGGTGCTCTGCTTGCTCATCTGGCGCTTTATTGCCTTCACCTTAGGGTACGTGTTGACAGCAAGGCCCTGTTGTGGGAAGGGGTGCAGAGGGATATGCATCATCAGTTCTCTTCAGAAAAGGGAATGGGCACAGAAACTACTGAGCTCACTTACCAGGTGTATCTATGAATGGGGGGAGACCTGACAGCAGCCTTCCAGGGAGCTTATAAACAGGAGGAAAATGAACTTTTTACATGGCCTGATAGTGATAGCACAAAGGGGAATCGTTTTAAACTAAAAGAAGGGAGATTTAGATTAGATTTCAGGGGGAATTTTTTTACTGAGAGGGTAGTGAGGCCCTGGCACTGATGCCTAGGGAAGTTGTGAATGCCCCGTCCCTGGATGTGCTCAAGGCCAGGTTGGATGGGCCCTGAACATCCTGATCTGGTGCCTCATTTGCTGGTTGGCAACCCTGTTTGCAGCAGGGGCTTGGAACTGGATGATCTTTGAATCTCATCCACCCCAAGGCATTCTATGATTCCATCCATAGAATCTGCATTAGCATTGAAGTAGAATTTGTTCCCTTACCCTCTAGGATGGCTGTAGGGAACAAAACAAACCTCAGCCTTGGGTGTCTCAGCAAGAACTTTGTGTGTAGTCAGGTATTCACACAGTGGCCTACTGCATACATGGGGCATCTCGGTAAAGTCTGGACTAGCTGAACTCTGGGCTCAGCCCATCCTACCCACTCCTATCACTTCATTTTGCTGATCTGGTCACTGCTGATATCAAAACCTTGATAGCTCTCCTTAGGAATATTCACGTATACAGAGTGCTGCCTCAGGTAGAGCAACCTTCTTCAAGAGTGAATACAACCCATTTTGTAGCCACAGTAGAAGAGGGAGAATATCGATTCATTATGGAGAATGCAAACAATGATATCCAGGTACTGATGTTGAAGAAGGTCTCTGTGTTAGCACACTACCTTCCTGTCCAACAGCACCTTCTGTGGGATTGAAAAGGCCAGCAAGAGGGATTCAGCGCTATCACTGCTCTTCTCTGGGATTCCAACAATGCATTTTGCCTTTGCTTCAGCTGGCCTGCTTTCGTTAATGCTCCCTGATGGGTCAATAATGGAATGGAGAGGGGATATTTTCCTCTGCAAGGTTAAGAAGGGGTCTGGGTCACCTGAGGATAAGGAGGGCAGCAGGCTGACATTTAGTAGCAGGTCGTGGGTGGTTTTGGAGTGTTGGACTCTGAGAGAAAATTTTTAGTATTTGGTTTGTCAGACACATTCATCACTTTCTGGTGACACTAATGGAGTCTACCAGCAGAGAGGAGGGGGATAAAATAGCTGATGATGGTACTCAGTGCTAATCAAATGGCTGTCTGTGTGCTCTGCCTCACTGCTGCTTACTGTGAGAGGAGATGGGGCTAATTCCCATCTCTGCTGCAGAAGATCTGCACTTGGAAACAAAGAAGCCACAAGGGACTTCTATATGTGGCCTGTTGCTGCCAAGATCAGAGCCTGATTTCTCTCATTATCTGCCTGTATTGGCACTTGGATAACATTAGAGAGAGAGGTGCAACATGGAGTGATTCACTGCGGATGTTCCTGGCCCCTTTTCAGTGATTCATCTCTCCAAGGGTTGTATGAGGACGCTCATAGCTTCAGTGCTCACGCTGTGTGATGTGATGATAAAGCCTCCTGAAGCTGAACTTTTGTCTAAGCTTCATTTCCTGGAAGATGAACAGCATCATAGTGCACCTAATGATGAACAGCATCTTAGTGCAGAAAGGTAGGGGTGTCTACACAAAGTATTCACACAGCAACTGAAGGCATGGATTAGCTGTGTGCATTTGTTTCAAATCACTCTTCCTAGCCCTGTGGTAGCCAGCCTTGCTCCTTGCTGACCCTTAAGTTTGGAAGTCTGTAGGATGGTCTTGCACTGAACTGATCAGAATCAGAGTGATTTCCTCCTCTTTCTTATGTTACAGACCTCTGGTGCTTAAACTGAGGTCTCATTGGTGGACATATTACTGCATTGCTATGGAAAGGTAGCTCTTTCTATGGGAAATAAATCAGATCTCTGTTGGTCAAATTCTCTGTGCGACAGAATATACAGCTGAGTAACAGCTGGAAGGAGAAAGGGAGCCGCATTAATCCACAGCTCGTTAACGAGGTGTTTGGTGACCTCTTCTGGCGAGTGAAAAATATGCCTCGAAGTCCAGAAACGCATTCAGGTTTAAAAACATGAAGAGCCAAAAAAAGATCAGATACTGTGGCAGGTTTTGATAAAATTACAGCTTCAGCCTTGTTCGTGATCACAGTACAGACAGTACCAGCAGTGGCTTTAGGCCATGTGTGAGTGGTTCTGTCCTGGGGAGGCACGTGGTCCATGTGGGATGTATGAATGGCTGTATGTGATGCACGGGGGACCTCAGGTTTTATGGTGGGTGGTGAGTTTTAGGCCCTTGTTAGATGTGTTGATCTGGATCCATAACAAATTTTGCAGAATGTAAGTTTCTGTATGAATAGACGGGCTTTGGAAGGACATTTCTAAAGTGTTTTGGCCAGCTTTTTGCCTGATGGCATATGCCAGATCTTTCCTTGCAACACAGTGCATCCTGGAATATCTCTGAGTGTTGTCAACAGCGCTCATTGATCTGGAAGCTTTGCCAGCCAAGAAGCCAAATAAAGGGGCAAGAGTTCACACTATCCCATTGTGCTATTTATTGCTGCGTGCCATTTGTCAGCATTGAGCTACTGCAGAAGCAGCCATTTCTAGAAATGAAATGACAACCATTCTAATAATTGCTGTGGTTGTTTACTTCCCTTCTCCCTCCCCTTAATGACTGGTGATGAACCCAAGAATAATTTGGCTAATTAAAATGGAGCTGTTGCATAAAGCTTGTCCTCTACTGCAGGTTTTGTTCTGCCTCTGAGAGAGTGGCACAGGGCACGATCTTAATTTGCATCATAGAATCATAGAATGGCTTGGGTTGGAAGGGAACTCAAGGATCATCAAGCTCCAACCCTGCCACCACGTGCAGGACCACCAACCTTCCCATTTAATAGTAGACCAGGCTGCCCAGGGCCCCATCCAACCTGGCCTTGAACACCTCCAGGGATGGGGCATCCACAACCCCTCCGAGCAGCCTGTTCCAGCACCTCACTGCTCTCATAGTAAAGAACTTCCCCTGATATTCAACCTAAATCTTTCCTCCTTAATTTTGCATCCCCAGACCAGGATCTCAGTTGCCCATTAGTTTTGATGCATCTCAGACCAGTGGACTTGCCTTGACTGGAGGTACAGGGGAAGAGGTTGGTAGATGCGACCCTGCTCTGTGAAGACAGAGGGCTACATAGGAAAACTGCTCAGATTACTGTGAATATGTATATGTAATATTCTTTCTTCTGCTTACGCTTACAGTCCTCTGTACCAGTGTTTCTCATCAGATCAGGCACAACTGGATAAGTGCAGGTGCCAATATTCACTCACTAGGATTAGAAAGCAAGTGCTTCATGTCACAGTGTGGCAGCAATAAGTTGTGCCAGGAGGACCACCCTAGAGGTCTGCAGTGGATGTAAATTGGAGTACTTGTGAGCAGGAAGAGAGCTCCATGCTGCCTTGGGTGGCTGAGCATTGGCAAGAGGAACACAGCCTCATCCAGCTCCTAGCTAAGCTACTCTTTATTAGTAACTCACTGTAGCTATGGTGATTCTTATCACCCACTATTCTTGATTTGACAACCCTTCTTTGTTTTCCCAGAAAATACTCAGTGTTCGCCAGGTTTCTGGAAATAGCTCCATCCTTATGTGGTGGAGGGGCAGGATATTTTAGCCATCGCTTGTCAGCACAGCGAGATGGGCGAGGAGCGTTTCAAAAACTAACACTTCTAAAGCTGTGATAAGGTGCTCAGGCTACAGGGCTGGAGCCTGTGTTCGTGCTTGAGATAAACTCCACTGTCGGCGCCGCGTTCACACCTCCCCTGTCACATCAGGCACCCGTGGCCCTGTCTTTCCCACCAGGCACTTGTTACAAAGCCTCAGCACAAGGCTGTCAGGCCCTGTGACTTCATCCACAGAGTCCCCAGGGGCTGCATTGCTCCCTGTGTCTTTGCTGTGACATTGAGGTGGCTAGAGGGAATAATGTGTTGGAACACAGTCGTTGTCTCCTCACCTTTCTTCTTCTCCCTTGAACTTTCATTGCACCCGTCCACGTTCCTTTGGGATGCACCTTCTGGACATCACTGTCTTGACAAAAAAGAGATGTGTGGCCTGGTTATATGCCAGGGCTTGAAGCTGGCTGTAGTGTGATCTGGGGATGTACAAAAGCAGGGCTGCTTCTTCGTGTACACGGAAGCACTGAGTGTGCTGTCTGAAATCACAGAGATGGGGGAAGGCAGCAGTGTGTTTAATATCAATGTTCAATCTGCCTGTGTGTAATGAGGACAGGAATGATCTCACCCTAAGCTGTTTACAGTCCCTCTCTCCCTGTAAGAGTTTATTCTGTGGGTCAGACAGAATTATTCTGGAATTAAGGATTTCATGTAGTTAATTCGTAGGGACAAATGGCACTTGTGTAATGCAACTGAATGCTGGTAGAAAGCTCAGAATTCTTGGGGCTTTGAGTAAAAGCACCATTCCTCTAACCGGGATAGTTTAACCACAGCAAATACAGCTTAAACCTTGTTTCAGGACAATGTGGTGTTCAAGAGTTTCCTCCCACATGTGTGGAGTCAGCTTGAGCTCACAGCAGAGTGCTCCTTGTAGTGGAACGCTCCCACTTCTCGGGGTCTCAGATGGGAATGGATGGGATTTTATTGCCAAACTGAGGAGGTTGGATCTCAGGCCCTCTGCTCACAGTGTGATTGGAGAATTCAGGTTACTGTAGAACTGACAACCAGACTGAGAAATCATTAGACTGGTATACGTTAATACACACAACATGAATGTTTAATTACATCCATATCATGGAAATCTGTGAAGAGGTATCAATTGTGCCTAATTAAAAACAGCATACTGTTATGGCTCCTCTTTGCATGGCTGATAAAGTGCCACAGATCCAGAAAACTTCAGAGGCAAAGAACGCTTTTAGCTTCCTTTGCCCACTGGAGATTCTTCACATAACCTCTGCTTTGTTGACCAAGAGGGCTTGCTTTACCATGCCACCTCCCTGAGGATAACAGCACATTTTCTGCCTAGTGTTGACGTGTGAAGACCATTGTAAGCAATGACATCATATCTCTGGACAGAGCAGATCAGGAAATGACCAAGAAGGCCTGAAATTTTGGCCATGGGAAGAATGAATGGAGGAGAGAAGGGGTATGATACAACCACATTCTTTAGCCTAGATAGGTCAGATGCTCCTGACAAGTGTAATGGGACTAGGAGTTCTTTGACACTTTAGCACATGATATTTTAGTGCACAGAGATGCTTATGAGAGGTAGAGGTGAACTAGGGTGCAAATTCAAAAGCTGATATGCTAATAAGCCATAGCTGCTCTTAGTCAATAAGGAATGAAAGGGATATAGGCATGAACAGCTAAATAGCTCCTGAATGCTCCTAGAAAATGAGGCTTAAAATGAGTTCTGAGTCCTAATCTCCCAATATTCCCGTAACTAGAACAATATTTCCCTCCAGACACGTCAGAAACATCAGTGAGAATACATATATGTAATATGGGGTATGGCTGTTTTGGGAGCTGAGGGGAAAGGAAGGCAGTAATGGAAAGTGAGCTGCATTTTCTAGAAAGATTAATGTTTCTTGCACAAAGTAATCATTATAAGCATTGGTTCACAAGATGAGAGGTTTCAACAGTTTGGAACTAACGTAAATGAGAAGAGTATTAGCCTCTTAAAAAGGATTATAAGGCAAACCATTTGTGAGGTATTGCTCTGCTGGTTACAAGGCTTATTTTGGTCCAGAGTTCTAACAGCTGTAGAGCTTAATGAATTCATAGCAAAGACACAGCTATCAGTCTCATATTGCCCACAGCATAGGAGGCCTTCACTGAAATCCTAACAGACCCAATCTGCAGGCAGATCTCACATCTTGCAGCTGGTGTTGTAAATAATCTGCTCTGACAAACTGCTAGAGCATGTTCCTGTGTTGTTCTTTCTCCTTGTTTCTTAGTGTCAGGACAATGTGATCTCCCAGGACCTAATTAATTCTGTAATTATTCAGAATAAAAGACACCAGGGGAGCTTCAGGTTGGGTATTGAGAAATATTTCTTCTGGAAGGAGTGCTGAAGTCTTGCAACAGGCTGCCCAGCGAGGTGGTGGGGTCACCATCCCTGGAAGTTTTCAACAAGAAGAGAGATGTCACTGAGTGACGAGGTTTAGTGGTGTGGTGCTGATGGGTTGATGGTTGAACTAGTTGATCTTAGTGGTCTTTCCAACATTAATGATTCTATGATGCTGTATGTGAAGTACTGCTTTGAGGATTGGAAATGTTCATTACTTCCGTGGTCTTATCTGTAATACAAACAGCTCCTTTTTTTCCCTGCATTGCCCCCTGCATGGTGTATACAATGTTCCCCTGACTTATATGGGTGTTTTGAAAGTGGGTTGTTGTCTGTGCAGCTTTGAAACCATGGAGCCAAGAGCTAATGAGAGCTTTTGCAGATACTCACTAATTGTCCAAAATGAAGATATTCCACTAATGCCCAGAAAGCTTCTGCTGGAGGAGAGATGCTGCATTTAAAACTTTGTATCTCTGCACTGAAACACTGCATGGCTTTCCAGAGCTATTTTTTGCACATCTCTAATCATCGTAGTACTGTACTTTAAACCTCAGAATGGATCCCTGCTTGTACAGGTTTGAGAGCTGCCCCTCAGCTTAGCTTCCGAGCAAGTACCTTCATTGAGACAACAAAACGTCCTGTCCTCCAGGCTGAGATTCTAGGCCTTGTTCCCAATGGTTCTGCCAGCTCGAGTGTTGGCGAGCCATGTGTGGAGGCAGCAAGCTCAGAAACAGGAATTCCTGGAGCAGCCAGAGGTGGGAGCATGACAGGAAGAAGGGACCGATATTTCGCTGAAGGGCCCATCAGGAATAGTGTGAGAATACCAGTTCTGTCACAGCCACAGATTCCCTTATCGGGGAGTGGGAAGCAGTGGAGCCTGTCGACACTTCTGCCCCACACTCAGCCCCCTGCAGATACAGAGTGGCTTGAACAAGTTCCAGTGCTCTCTACCGGAGCTTCCCGAGCCCCCCTTGGTGCAGCACCAGCAGGTGACATCACTGCCAACAGCCATGTAGGCACTTCCTATGTCACATTCCCAACTGAAGAGCCTCTTGCCAAATCCTTGTCATGCTGCATGGTCTTTTTAGGAACAGATGGTCTAATTTTAGCCTGACGGCCACAGACACCTTCCTGAAATAGATTCTGACTCTCTCCGGTCTTGTGCGTGTTCTTCAGGGTTTAAAAACAAAGTCCACAGTCCTTGGCCTGGCCTCATTCAGCCTAAATTTGGGCAGTAAGAATTACTGAGCGGGGTGCTGGAGGTGCTGCTCTCATTATCAGCCTTGTATTGAGCTGGAGGAGGATAGGAGGCAGGAGCTCAGGAGATGGCGTATCAGAAGGTAAAGTGGATCTGATCCAATGAGTGAGTTGCTCTGTGTTTAGAATCATAGCATGGCCTGGGTTGAAAAAGACCACAGTGCTCACCCAGTTCCAACTCCCTGCTGTGTGCAGGTCACCAACCAGCAGCCCAGGCTGCCCAGAGCCACATCCAGCCTGGCCTTGAATGCCTGCAGGGATGGGGCATCCACAGCCTCCTTGGGCAACCTGTTCCAGTGCCTCACCACCTTCTGAGTGAAAAACTTCCTCCTAATATCCAACCTAAACCTCCCCTGTCTCAGTTTAAGACCATTCCCCCTTGTCCTATCACTATGTTGGCTAGCTGCAGCCAGATACAACATTTAGACTTCTCTCTATTCTGCCTTGGTCAATTGCTCTAAACACCATTCCTTCTTTTTGGGGTTCAACCACATAAATACAGACCTGGGAGTCCACAGAGCTGGTTCTGAGCCCATAGCAGTGTCAGTCCACATCTGTGCTGAATGATGTATGCAGTGCTGAGCAGCTCTGAGAACAGCAAAAGAAAGGGGAAAGGCAGAGCACAAACTCCACTAAATCACTGCGGTTTTATGCCCCCACCTTTTGCTGTTCCCATGAGCTTGAATAGCAAACTCCTGTGCTTTAAGGCTCAATGAAGCCTGAACTGCTCTTTTTAATTAGTGGTGTAAAAAGCCATGTCTCTGAAGAGCTCTCTAAATAGGAAAGGGGAAAAAAATGTTTTCAAGCAGCTGTTGCCTTTACATCACTGAGTTTGGAGTGAATTCCCACCCCTTATTTTCCTTTAAACCTGCTAATTAAGCAGCTGCTTGTATCTGCAGGTCAGCCAGTCAGCTAATGGACTCCCCACAGCCTGCAGTGCATCGTTTCCTGGAGGGTAAATAGGAAAAGCCCCTTGGAGATCCAGCTGGACTGGTTTGCCCACGGGGCCCTTTCTGAGCAATACTGAAAGCAGGGACATGGGACAGAAAGGACAATAGCTCTGGAGGTTGTTACATGGTGTTTGCTGGGTATATGGCATAGCCTCTGCATGATGTGAGGCTATTAGCCAATGGAGCTTCCCAGCTTGCAGTCATTCAGTTGAAGCCTAAACACATAAATAGCTCATATAAGGTGTGTGCAAAATGCCTGGAGCTACTGAGTGTTCCAAAGGTCCAAGCTGTAGCACCTGGCTGCTGCTGGGCATTAATGGATGAGAACAAAGCTGACCATAGGACTCCATGTGCTGAGCATCCCACCAGGAGCTGGGAGTTTGGCAGCAAAATAATGGTAGGAAAGAAGGAACTTGAGGTCAGGACTCCAGCATTCAGACCACCTGAGTTACCCCAACCACTGCACAGTCTGGTGTAGCTTTTGCTCTATTTTTCTAGCAGTGCCATCCAGCATTTTTGAGAGGTCACTGGCAAGAACTCTGTCAGGCTGACTTAGATGAATTTATTTTTGTTTCTGTTTCCACATCCCTCTCTCACTTTGACGCATTTTTTTAATAACAAAACTTCTTAACACTTTGAGAAGCAGTGCTGAGTTGAGTAACTCAGTGGAGGGCACTGAATCAGTCTGGTGCACAGCCTTGATTCTTCTAGCTTCTCTTTCCACGTGGGCTGTAAACACCATCCTGAGTGTTCTGGAAGTCATGAAGGTAGGGAACAGTCACTATCGGAGTGGGTTTGGGAGCAAGGACGTTCTGCTTTGCTAGAAGCTGAGAAATATTCCAGGATGTGTGAATTGTTTGTTTGTTTGTTTCTATTCCACTGTATTCATTTGCCTCCTTTTAACCTGCTCTCCAGTTTCAAGTGGATGTTCCCTTTGAATGCCTTGTCTTTAAGGCCTTCTAGCTTCCCTGACCTTTTTCCATTTCAAGAGAAAAATGCTGTGGCAAGTCAGCGGGCATTCACTTCTCCTTTCACTGCTTTCAGCAACTTCCTTTGTCACCATAAGCCTGTGGGAGCTGCCACGTCTGCCCTCCCGATATCCCCAAAGGATGCTTTAAGGGCTGTGAATGCAGCCTACATCAGGCAGGCCTGCAATGACACCTGGCGTTCAGTGCAAGGAAAACGCCACTTCTCCTCTCTCCCCTGCTCAGCCATCGTGAGGAGTCAGGTGTGAACGGGCTGCTTGAGGGGGGAAAGCAGATTATTGTTTCTAGATTTGCTGGAGAGCTTTTTATCCAGACCGTGCATCCCATGCAATCCTGCAGTATGGATGGTGCAGGTTGGCTGGACTGATTTGTCTGATCTTTGTAGAAATGAAGTGAAACCTTTGAGTGATAGTGGTGAGAAGTTACGGCTTCGTATGTCAGAGAGAAAAATGGCACTTGTTTTTATCCCTACTGTCTAATTGAAGGTACATCTCTGTGTCCTTGAATAGTTTGAAATTCACTGTTCCTTTGTACGGGAAGAGAGGGGAGGGGAGAGGAGAGGAGAGGAGAGGAGAGGAGAGGAGAGGAGAGGAGAGGAGAGGAGAGGAGAGGAGAGGAGAGGAGAGGAGAGGAGAGGAGAGGAGAGGAGAGGAGAGGAGAGGAGAGGAGAGAGAGGAGAGGAGAGGAGAGGAGAGGAGAGGAGAGAGGAGAGGAGAGGAGAGGAGAGGAGAGGAGAGGAGAGGAGAGGAGAGGAGAGGAGAGGAGAGGAGAGGAGAGGAGAGGAGAGGAGAGGAGAGGAGAGGAGAGGAGAGGAGAGGAGAGGAGAGGAGAGGAGAGGAGAGGAGAGGAGAGGAGAGGAGAGGAGAGGAGAGGAGAGGAGAGGAGAGGAGAGGAGAGGAGAGGAGAGGAGAGAGGAATGGATGGGAAGGGAGAGGAGAGGAGAGGAGAGGGGACAAGAAACCAGAGATCTTGTGTTAGCCATATCCAGACCCAGGCTTTTCAGTTGATAAATATCCAGCTTACAATCTCAGAGATAGGTCACCCAAGCTGGTAAAGCCTCAACCTAAATCCAGCCCAAGCCTTGTTGTGTGTCAGGCTCAGGCAACCCAAAAATCTTTGGAAATCAATGCACCATATCAAAGCATCAGCAAGGTGCATGTAAAGCTGCTCATCACACCCCACTTCATCTCTGGAGACGGATTGCTTGGGGTTGAACCAAAGCATGTTTTGTTAATAGCACTAATTGCTGTCTATCATCAAGAACATAGGGTCATTTACTGCTATTTTCTTAATTAAAAACCCACGCAGAAGCCTCTGATGAGATGAAGATCAGAACAGGCTCAATTTTCCATGCAAATGATTTGCTTCTGATCCTGACCCAGGATTTTCATAACAATTAGAGCCAGCGTGGGGCTCCCCTGGCTCTGAGCTGCCCTGCAGTACCCAGCTGTCCCTCCCCTGCTCTCCTTGTGGGGTTCCTTTCATGCCTGCTTGTGAGGGCATATGTGCACCTGAGGCATTTTCCCTCACTGACTTGAAAGCTGATGCTCTTCAACATTTAGCTCTGTCCCCGCTTTCCTGTTTTATCCACGTTTGATCCCACTTGCTGAGTGGGAACCAGATGACAGGATTCCACTCTTTTTCCATACTGGCCATCAACCTAGATGTGTTTTTTTTCAGTCTTTTTTTAACCCCATGAATGAAAAGAGAAGTGCAGACCAGCTTCCTCAGAAGCCCATAAAACTACTTTTATCTTAGGAAAAACTAAATCCAACTACAGCTTCCTATGCTTGACTTCCTTTTAAGTGTATGCCTTTATTCTTGTTACCTTTTGCAGCCATTAAGCCCTGCCTTTCCTCCCCCAAAATCTCTTAAATAGTCAGATACCAATTTATCTATTGGAAGAGGAGACAGGCCAAGCTCTCTCCCTCACATTTTTGCTTCAGAATGATTCCCTAAGCAGATATAAGCAGGATAAGATAGAGTTAATGATAACAAGTGAGTGCAGCCCACTAAGAAATGAATTAAACTCTGCGTGGAGTTTAGTGATGGTCACCATCAGGAAACAATTCAATTTGCCCACATTTTTCTTAGATGTAAATAGAGAAACTTACAATTTTGTCATTACAGAGGTGTCATTTCCTGCAACAAGCAAAGGAAAGCAAACTATAATTTGATGAGAGAAATAGCTTTTCCTTCTAATGTCTTCTAGAGACATCTTTCTATCTTTCTATTGGTGTCTTCAGTTCTCAAGTAATCAGAATGCTTTAAGATGTGAATTATGGCTAGGAGGAAAAAGAGAAAGCTATGTAAAACCAATGTGCGCTCGAGGCAGTCCAGTTCTCCAGCATAAGTGATTTCTTACCCTGTCACATCTCATCTACAGCGCCTGGGAGAAACTCCTTTTGTCCTGTTACTTTCATACCATGTTCTCCAAGCTGTGCCCTGCATTCTACATCCAGAGCAGGAGGGCTCGATGGAGCAAGATCCCCTCGTATGTCCTGGCTGAAAGTTTGATGACAGCCATTCTTCTGCTTCTGGCTCGTTCCATGGATGGCGTTCTCAGAGGTCCAGGCAGGTCTAGAACTCCCTTGAGTGCGACTGTCAGGGTTCAGCTCATCCCAGGGTGTTACAGGGCTCTGCTCAGTCAGTACTGCTCCCACAGCGCCTGCACTAAGCTATTGACAGAGAGGAACACATATTAGAGCTTGTATTTATGTGCAGCACAGCCCTTTACTTACAGGACAAAGACACAAGTTCAACATCTCAGCCATTCGTGGATTCCGTGTTCACCTCCTTACTTGTTGGACAGGTCCATGGCCACTTCCCATCTTCCTTTTCGTGGAGACAGCTGGATTCCAGTGACACACCAGGCTGTCATTTTGGACACTGTAGTTCTTGTTACCGAGAAGCCAGTAGGTTTTCATTTTCCCTTTGCCCTGGGACAAGAATAAGGAGAGAGCAGAAAATGGCTGTTTTCATGGGAAGCTGAGAATCACTATGGCTAGGGCTACTACTTGTGCTGCATTCTGCTAATCATCTCAGCTGCAGAGATAAGAAATGTTGCTACCTGGGAAAAGAGTTGTGATTTGCATGCTCTTTGGGTGCTCATGATTCTCCCAGTGCAGAAAAATGCTGCTCGCTGGCAGTACTTCTGAGGGTTTAATATCAGTCTTACATCTGTGAGTTTTTGTGACTGAATCCTAATATTGTCACCCATGTTTGTGTCGTTTCATGCAATGCAGGCACAACAGCTGTATTTCAAAGCATGCAATAGTGCTTTTATTTTGATGAGGAGGAGTCATGTATAGCCACTTCTAATTGAATTAGCAAGAGAACTTTGGGGCTGTGGGGCTTGTAATGTGCAGAAGAGCAATGGCCAAATCCATCCTAACTCATTAAACTCCCTTACTGTAACACAGCTACAGAAAGCAGGTTACCTTGACTTCAATTTCTCCTCTCAGTTCAATTTCATAGGCATCATCTGTGAGAAGAGCATTGTACGTAGCAGAGCTGATGTGGATCTTCTGCGCTAGGATTCAGAACAGAAAGTTAGAAAGGAGTGATTGCTCCATTCCTGGAGACCGTGCTGCTGGTTGGTTGAGGGACTGTGCCAATCTACCTTGCCCACCACCTCACCTTGAGTACTGGATGAAATTCTGGGCACAACAGTACAGAAAGGACAGCCTAAAGCTCCCTTGTGGCATCCTGCTGGTCTCTCATGGCATCCTACAGCTTTCTCATGGCATCCTACAGTTCCTTCATGGCCTGCAGCGCTCTCATGGCATCCTACAGCTCTCTCATAGCATCTTGCAGCACCTCATAGCAGCCTGCAGTTCCCTCATGGCACCCTACAGTTCCCTCATGGCATCCTGCAGCTCCCTTATGACATCCTACATCTCCCTCCCCTTGTGCCAGAGCCACTTACGCAAGCTGGTGGACTCCATGCGTGAGGCAGTGTTTACAGTGTCCCCAAAAAGGCAGTAGCGAGGCATTTTGTAGCCCACAACTCCAGCTACGCAGGCTCCCGTGTGTATCCCAGCCCTCAGCTGCAGCCTGCTTGCTGGCATGTGAGGGATCACGACCTGACGAACGGCTGCCAGGAGATCCAGAGACATTTTGGCAATCTCATCTGCATGTTTTGTGCCGTTCCTCTCTGGCAGGCCGCTCACTACCATGTAGGCATCACCGATGGTTTCCACCTGATGGAAAGGGATGTCTGTCACTGAGCACTGAGTTTTCTTTCAAAAGGAAATTGGAGCTTGTAAGCAGGAGGGGAACTGACTTTTTACATGGTCTGATAGTGACGGGGCAAGGGGAAATGGCTTTAAAATACAAGAGGGGAGATAAAGGTTAGATGTTAGGAAGGCATTCTTTATTCTGAGGGTGGTGAAGCCCTGGCAATGCCCAGAGAGCTGTGGGTGCCCCATCCCTGGAGATGCCAAGGCCATGGATGGGCCCTGTGCCGTTTGAGCTGGTGGGGGTACCCAGCCCACAGCAGGGGAGTTGGAACTGGATGACCTTTAAGATCCTTTCCCATGTAACCCATTCTATGATAACACAGTCCCTGTGTGATGGGGGATTGCACTTCATGGCTTCTGACCAGCTGGATGGGTGTCTTTAATATTCACCAGTACAGGGTACGTAGGATTCCAGCTACATCCAGATTCCTTGCCTGCGGGTTTGTCCTCACCTTGTAAACATCGTAAGACTCAATCCTGCTGTCAAAGCAGATGTAGAGATTGTTGAGCATCTCGACAACCTGCAGGGGGGTACAGGAGGCAGCAATGCTCGTGAAGCCCACGATGTCTGAGAAAAAGATGGTCACCTGTCACAGGGAGAAGGCAGGTGTGAAGCTGAGGCCTGCAGGCAGCAGTGGCTGCTGCTCTGACTCTGAAATGTTCTCTATTATTTTGCTGCAATTTATTTCCTATACGTGGTTCTGTGAGTTCCTTGCATTAGATGGGAGACTGAAAGTCTGAAGGTCAAACGCTTTGTAAGCAGGGATCAACAAACTTCTTCTAGATGTGAGTCCTTTTATTTGTGCTTATTATTACCCACTCTCCCAGAAGAGCCACCTTTTCACTCTCTGCACTGGCTTTCCTACTTTTGATGTTGTGACTATTGTGGGTTATCAAAAACAGTGCAATTACAGGTAGTTTTGTTAGTGGTAACTCCAAATTAAACGCAAACCTTCATTATTGTATTTCACAGCTGAAAGTAACGGAGTGTCCAGGTGAAAAAGGCTGAAGGGAATGAACAACTACTTTATAATTGGGGTTTTGGCTGTGGGCTGTGCAGCTCAGCTGCTAAGTTGAGCACTGGCAGCAGCACGCTGTGAGGCAGAGCTTCAAACACACGGATGCTTTGGCCAAACTCTGCCCTTGTTTTTATGCCTGTCTGAGGCTGTGACATCTTTGGTCCTTCTCATCCCTCTCTAAATCCCATGCTGTCCTTCCAATTATGCCTATGAAACCATACTGACATGTCCAGGCAGGATTTGTCCCGTGTTGCTTTTTGGTGGTTGTGATTGGGGTTTCTTTTGTGATTTGCTCCATTTTACAAGGAGGACACTCAGTTCTTCCCACTGCATACCTGTGATGGAATGATGTGGGCAGGCTCTCAGGAGTAGGCTCTTAAACCCAAGTAAGACAACGTGGCTTGCCTTTGATATCTTTACCATCTAAAGCTATACTTCTGGAAATTTCAGCTCTTCTTCCAGCCCCATCAACCTGAGTGCTTCATGGGACATCATTGTACAGCTTTTTCCAAACCCCATAATCAATATTAGGACTTATATTCACACTCATCTAGGAGTGCTAAAATAGATTCCTCAAAGCAGAGGAAGGTGGGTGCTCTCTTTCTGAATGTTTTCCCACCCCTGGTGTCAGCAGATTTTTCCATTTGCTAGCACAGACTAGATTTACCTGATCATAATTTTCTGCCTCGACTTTTTGGCATTTCCTTAGCTGCTTGGCCACAGATTTGGGTAACATCTGGTGCAGGAGGTCCTCAGCCAGCTGCCTCTCCCGTTTCAAGTCCTGTGTCTTTTCCTTGAGGCTCCTGGCATAGTTGTGAATCCAATCTGTCATTTGCTTGAAGAATATCAGGGTTATGGGGTAAATGAGGCAGGCTATCACTAGCAGGCTGATCTTCAGGCTCGTTGTGAACAGGATTTCTTTAGATTTCTTGATGAGCTTTTCCTGTCCCCTCTGCAGGAGGCAGCTCTGCATGTTTAGGAGTCCCTTTAGCAAGGCTTCAATGGAGGCAAACTCATCCGAGCCCAGGAACGGGATGAAAAAATGGATCCCTTCAGAGGAGGTGAAATGAAGCGATTGGTTGACGTTATCCCTCCAGCACTTCTGTGCACTCTCTGATGAGAAGACAGCATAGTTGAGAGTGGCTGCAAGCTGATGCAGTGTTGTTTGAAGGCTGATGGATACTGGCATTAACTGAGCTTTCAGCACAGCTTCTCCTATTAGAAGGATGAGTTTAAAAGCCACTATGTCTGCCCAGTCAGGATTACGTCGCATAGCTTTGAGGTCTTCATTGGGACTGCTAAAAAGCCCCAGCAGTTCAGAAATCACTCCAGATAGCATCTCGCTGGCTTCACTACCCCCTGTGCTATTCATTCTCTGTCTCATGTCAACGATGTAAAGCCTACAGGTAGAGATTTTCTCCTTCTTGCATCGACAATCCTCACAAGACAGTTCTGCTTCGCTTGCTTTGCAGAGGGAGTTTAGATTCTCTAATAGCTGAGCATGAAATGATGTATTCCTCTTGTCTGCTGCTGGGAACAGCCAGTTTTGCCTTTCTTCCTGCAGCAGAGAAATGAGGCGAATGGCCCAAAGGGTTTCACAGGAGGCAAGTTCCTGAAGGGCCTTCCCTGTGCTTCTCCATGCTTTCAAGCTGCTGCTCAGATCAAAGGAAACAGCTCCAAGGAGGCTGCAGAGGGAGACCACGCATGCCAGCAGGATCCTTTGAGCTGTTTTTCTACCACCAGCACTGGAAAAGGAAGAATATCTAAAAGAAAGAAATGAAAGAAAGAAGGAAAAGAGGGGTGGAATGTGGCAGGGGAGTCTGATCATGGTGGTATTTCTTACAGCTCACGAAAATATGGCTGGAGCTAACAGTGATACATCCTGAAACGAAGCAAAGGGATCAAGCATTAGCTGTACATTATTGAAAGAAATATTTGGTCGTATTTTTTTCCTTCTGATGCTTTCTTTTAAAAGAAAATGGTGGAAAAGAGACAGTTCTTGTGATGCTGGGATGGGATCGTGCCATTCTCCTGCGAGTATGAAGAGAGATATGAGTGTTTGCAGTGTTTTATTCCCTGTGGAGCTCCTGTCTAAACCTCAAAGCAGCCCATGAAAAAACCGCTCTGTGATTTCAGTGGTTGTGATCCGCAACTGTTAAAATTTTTGATCAAAGTTGTGACCAAAACTTTTGGAATTTGTTCTTAATGGGGAATTTCCAGAAAGTGGATGATTTGCGTTGATACGTTCAAATATGCTTAAATATTTCCACTTTGCTGTCCAAATATTTCAAGAGGGAAATTATTCAAATTTCAGTTCTGTTTCAGTTTTTGCAGGAGTACACATCCCCATCTGTTACTTTTTTGTCTGTAATATTTGTTGTCTGTGCCTCACAGTTACCTCTTCTCTTCCGCAACACTCGTAACTGACACCCAGTCTACCCAGCAAAATAACCTCTTAACAATTTTCAATTAATCGTTTACAACCCTGCCTTAATGATGCTCACACAAACAACTCAGGATGTTACAATGAAGCACCCAAACAACCTTCCTCTCCAACTGCTAAAGCACCAACAAGGAACCAGGCTGCTGATCGGAAGGAGAGAAATCTGCAGCAATGCTGCCAGCGCCCACTGCTGCATCTGACCATTCCTGCTGCTAAACCCCGACACCCCCGGGTGTCACGGGGTGCTGTCTGTAAAAGCACTTTGCAGTGCTGCCACACTCACCTGTGCTGACCTGCTGGCACCCGTGCTGCCTTCTCACCGGGCATCTCCACTGCTGGTCCCACTGCGTCCCACTCAGATCCCATCTGCTGCCTGCCCACCTCCTGCTATGCCAGCGCTTTGCTTCCTCACCCCTCTACCCTCAGAGTTGTTCCTGTGGCTCTCCACTCTTCTGATCCTCACTCCTCTCACAGCAGGTTCGCACCCCCCAGAGAATATCAAGCTCCAGCCCAAGGTAGGGGAAAGGCTTTAAAAGGTCCTCAGCATTATCGCGAAATACGTGCTCGGCTCTTGACAACGCACAAGAAGAAATGACAGAGACACGTGTTTTTCTTTCATGTTGCAAAAAACAGTGTTTATTGCAGTGAAAAGCGTAATTTCCCAGCTATCTGTGATCAAAGGTGTCATGATTATGACTTTATTCAAACTGTTGTTCTTGGCACTGGTCTCATCTGCCATGCAGGTCTCCCTGGGTTAGTTGTTTTCTATAACCTATAAAAAGGTGAGATGAGGCACCAGATCAGACCATGAGAGCCAGCTATTTGTGAGCAGTGTGTGTTGTGTTTGGGATGCGGGATTTACAAAACTGAAACAAGGTTTTTGCTCCTCGGCCACTCTTGAAATTAGGGTTTCTGTTATCTTATAAAACAGCTGGTGCTCCAGATTTGAGCATCATGCATTGCCTTCTAGGATGCGACTGTAACAATCAGTGTTATTGATAGGTACCAATCACTTCTGAAGTTGCACCAATCAAACTCCTAATGAGTATAAATCAATCTCTAGACTGAAGGAAAAATGCATTCCTAAACATCAAGACTTATGTAAAAGTGGAAATAACTTAAATACCTAAGTGCAAAGAGGATGCTTTATTTTTGCTTTGGGGTTGATTTTCATGCTGGTAAGGACCTACCTACAGATAGCTGCTCCTGTGTAAAAGAACCAGTTGAATCAAAATGATACAGCTCCCTGAGCAGATGGCAGAGCTGTCCATCAGATAACTGTCAAATAATTGTTCAGGTAGTTTTCCTTGAGAAGACACAGCTTTAAGATACATTTTTCCCTTCCTGGTCCTCCAGTAGTGACCTTAGAAATTGTCAGGTGTCATTATTCTCTAGTAGCAAGGCCTTGAGCTTTACCTCCTTGATCCAGCTGTCGAAAGCAGAGATCCGGGTGAAGACAGAAGGCTTCCGATAATAGTTGCAGCCAAGAGAAGAGCCAAAGCTGACAATACCATGCACTTCCCACACGCCATCTGCATTTTGGCAGTTCAGTGGGCCACCAGAATCCCCCTGAGAAGAAGAGGAAATGCAGTTAATGGCAGTCATAGTGTGAGTAGTTCTTCCTTGTGTTTTACGCTTTCCTTTCCATCAGGCCTGGTTGTGTCAAACCAAACCCTAAGGTTGGTGTTCTCTGGACTCACGTTACAACTGGAGGTGATTCCATCTCCACCAGCGCACACCATGTTGGTTTTCACTGAGCTTCCCCACCAGCTAGACTTGGAACAAGTTGCATAATCTACCACCAGCAACAGCCCTTGCTGCAGGTCATCTGGGAGAGCTCCATTTGCTGGGAAGTAACAGAAACAAAGGAGTCATGACACCAGCTGGCAATGAAGGAAGAACAAAAGTGCATTGCTAAGTTTCTCCCAGGATCTGGATACTATTCCTCCAGGTAGGAAACTTCATCTGGGCTGCATAATTCATTCCTTAGCTGCATTCTTTCATTTAAAAAAAAAAAATAAATAAGAAAAAAGGCTGTGACTTACCAATAATTTCTGTTTCACTTATTAATGTCTCTTTGTTAGAGAAACAAAGGGCTCTTCTTTGTTCAGAATTTGCTTACTGCTCTGGTAACTGCTGCTTGAGCTGACACTTCTGCTGAAGCCCCTGGGATTTCTCTTTACATCTATTCCCTTATGTGTCTTTCCAGTTAACTCAGCAGCGTGTATCAGGATTAGAAAATTCTCCAATCTGCTGTTAATATTCGCGTTAGAACAGCTGCTGGAAACCTACTAAAGGGCCCTCTAGTGCATTACTAGACCCATTACAAGGAAAATAAGCTTGAAAGGCAGAGAAAATTCGTAAGGTGAGCGAAGTGGGCACCAATGAACTTGGGGTTGAGGGGATCTTGATCATCACTAACAACCTTTTTCCAGTCAATCCCGAGGAAGATGGCAGTGCTGAAGGCCTTTGTTTTGCAGTTTTGCCCATCTCCCACTACTCACTCTGCAGTCTTCCCCATCCCGTCACGTAGCAGGCAGTGTTGGATGACAGGATGCTTTCTGCAGGAGGGAGGCAGGCCAGCCGGATTTTGTCGCTCAATGCAACGTGTTCGGTGAGCTTGATCAAAGCAATGTCATTCCTGTGGTCATATGAACACTTGTGAGAGGGGTGAGGGGACAAAGAGGATTGCAAATAGTTAACAGACAGCAGAACGACAAAAAGAAATTATTTAAAAAAAGAGATGCAAGGGAGCAAAAGAGGCCACTGCACAAGCAGTAAAGATTCCTCCACCCTTAAAACAGTGGGGAAATCCATGCACTGGAAGACTGTTCCCTGCAGAGCTGCCCCACTTTCGTGCTGGCAGCCCTCTGGAATGTTTCCTTTATAGGTTCTCTTCACCAAAAACAGATGCATGTGTGAGAACCAACTACAGGCACCTGGAAAGTGAAATGGTTTCTTTGCTAATGTGCTCAACCCACCAGCATGCACAGGAGTCCTTCAAAGTCCCTACAAGGGTATTAATGCCATTTAATTGATCATACTCCATGTTTATGTCTTTCATGCAAGATGTTCAAAATGGTTTTTAAATTGTTTGATCAATTTATTCCCTCCTGCTTTATGAAGAAAATTATTGCCTAGAACAGCAGTTTCTCACCAAAACATGAACATGCAGAATGGCAGCTGAAAATGCAGTTAATCAATTAGCAATTAATATGGGAAGCTCTTTATCTTCTCTTGAGGAGGAAAGGTACAGACTGGAGCAAACATTTTGAAGTTTTTGAAGTTTTGCTTCCTGTAGGTGAATAAACACTTTCCACCAACTTACCCACTTGCAACGCTGTATGAATTCCATTTCTCATGGACAACAATTTTTTCTGGGAAGGCTGTGACAGATCCTTCCTCCTCAGCTGCTAGGTTGTATTTTCCAAGAAGCACTCGATAATTCCTGCTAGAACTGGACAAGAAAAGAACTAAAGTTCAGCTGTGTTAGTTACTGAATTATCAAATTGTCAATAATAACATGCAGCCAACTCTTCCTATTCCACGTGATGACCTCCTCTACCACCTACTGATGCCATAACCAGTGTGTAGTGGATGCACATATTCAAGGACATATGATAACAGACCACAGTTGGGTTGTCTCCATGGAAACAATTTTGATGATGGGGCAGCACATCTGTATCTGATCATTTCTTTCTTATACTTTCCTGTAGTATGAAGAGTGGACAAAACACAGAGCTCTTGACTCCATGGGAAGGAGAGAACTGGCATTAATATGTTTGGGTTTTTTTCTTCATCTGTCTCTAGTCAAGCATTGCTTTATGAGCACAGGCTTTAACTCAATGGTTTACCTGATGCAGTGTGCAGCTGTCAATACCCAGTTGGTTGCAATGAGGATTCCTCCACAGGTGTGATGCCAACCACTACTTGATTGGTATTGAAGAGAGGCCTAGAATCAACAGATATCAAGCAAGGCTCAGATTTTTGCTTGCTGATTTTTCCAATGTTGCATTTTCTTCCAGCACATGTATCACAACTTGCTACTTGAAGGTAATGGGAGGTCTTTAAGCTAGAAGAGTTTTGAAGAATCTTAGAACCATCAAGACCTCTAAGAGTATCTAGTGTAACTCTTCACCTACCGCCAGCACTGCCCACCAGTGCCACATCTCCACGTTCCTTGAACACCTCCAGGGATGGGGACCCCATCACTTCCCTGGGCAGCCTGTGCTACTGCATCACTGCTCTTTCAGAGAAGCTGTTTTCCCTAATACCCAACCTGAACTTCCACTGGTGCAACTTGAGGTTATTACCTCTCGTCCGATTGCTGTCGCCTAGAAGAGGCCAATCCCCACCTCATCACAATCTCTTTTCAGGACTTCCTGTCCTCAGGAGAAGGATTTCCTCCTTTCCTACCATTCAAAAGTTTGATTTTTTAATGTTTGGGGTTTTTTTTCCCCAAAGTTCAAGCCTGGTCCAAACAGAACGTTTTGTTTTCTTCAAAAATCAATTTGTTAACTCAACATACAACTGTGTTCCAGTAGGCATTGTACTCTCCACTGAATTTTACAGTATTCCTGCTAAATACGGGCTGGTCTACTGCGAGAACATGAAGACCTCTCTAAGCAGCAAGCTGTGGCACGCAAGGTATTACAGCTCTAATCATTTCAGGGAAGAACAGAAGGATTCACCTGCCAGGGCCAGCTGTATGGTCTTGCATCTTCTCCTCCAACAACTCGAGACACAGCAGGTGGGTAGGCAGGAACCCCGCAGCCAAGGGCTGGAAAACATACAAAGATTTGTGTTTTAAGAGTAGGAACTGAAAAAGAATTCTGTAAGAGAGGCTGGGTTGGTTGGTTGGTTGTTCTTATGGTTTGTTTGTTGATTTAATATAGACTGTGTTTGTATGGAACGTTGAAAGGCAGAGATACAGCCTACAATTGGATGTAATACAGGTGAAGATACAGCCATCAGTCAAGGCTGTGCAATGTTATATAAAGCCTATTTGTTTTCTGGCAGGTAACCAAATCATGTTGGCTCAACCAAATTCTCATGAATCAACTGAGATGCAGCTCGTAGCTCATAGCAAATGCAAAGCAATCTGGCATGGATTGACTGTGTTACAGAGCATTCAAGCTAAGTAAAATAACTTCTTGTTACAGGCTGAGAGCAGTGGTGCTCCTTGAACTTCTGTGATATGAACAGAATAACTTAGTATCTAGCTGCCATTCTGAACCTTTTATTTAACAAAAGCAATTAATTAATTGTCTTATTCTGCTTAAAAAAAAAAAATAGGAAAGCTGCTATTAGATTTTAATTCACTTTTTTCTTTAGAACTGGTATTGAAATTGAGAACATACCTGCAGCTGCCAGAGTCAGCACAGCAAAGAGGATTCCAAGCATGATGCCAGGTAACTGCATGCTGTGGGCTCTGCTTCACAGCTTGTTTTATATCTCACCTCCTGGAGACGTGAATACGTGAATGTCCTGACACCAATGGAAAACTGTGGGATAATTTTTTATATGCACAAATGCTTAAGGGAAGGGAAAAAAAAACCCATACAGATTGACCTTGAATCTGGGCTAAATATAAAACTTTGGCTAAAAGCAATTTCAACTGAGTTGCATGTAATCTATAGCAGTTGTTTGTTTTCCCATTGCCTTGAAAATTCATCAGAATGTGTTTCCTGTATGAAAACATTAATGAGTTATTCTAACACTGAATAGTATGTGAGCAGTAATGCTATCTGATGTGTAATCAGACAGTGATAGACTTCACAGAATCACAGAATGGCCCAGGTTGGAAGGGACCCCAAGGATCATGAGCCTCCAACCCCCTGTCACATGCAGGGCCACCAACTTCCACATTTCATACCAGACCAGGCTGCCCAGGGCCCCATCCAGCCTGGCCTTGAACACCTCCAGGGATGGAAGGGGCATCCACAGCCTCTCTGGGCAGCTGTTCCAGCACCTCACCACTGTCACAGCAAAGAACTTCCCCCTGACATCCAACCTCAATCTTCCCTCCCTCAACTTAAATCCATTTCCCCTTGTCCTGCAGTTTCCCCTTGTCCTGCAGTCAAAGTTGGAGGCTGCCTGGGCTCCAGCGACCACGCCTTGGTTGAGTTTGTGATCTCAAGCGATGTGGGCCTGGCAAAGAGCAGGATCAGGACGCTGAACTTTAGAAGAGCAGACTTCAAGCTACTCAATGGATTGCTGGCCAAGATCCCCTGGCGCGCCGCCCTCAAAGACAAAGATGTTGAGGAGAGCTGGCTGCTCTTCAAGGATGCCCTCCTGGAAGCACAAGAGGTCTCCATTCCTCTGAATAAGAAAGTGGGCAGGCGAGGTAGGAAACCGGCATGGCTCAGCAAGGACCTGCTGAGAGAACTGAGGGCGAAGAAAGGGGTGTACAAGCTCTGGAAACAAGGCTGTGTCACCTGGGAAGAGTACAGGGATGCTGTCCGGACTTGCAGACGTGGGATCAGGGAAGCCAAGGCGCAGGCAGAACTGAACTTGGCAAGGGATGTGAAAAACAATAAGAAAACCTTCTACAGGTACATTGGCCAGAAGAGACAGGCCAAAACGGGTGTACCTACTTTGGTAAATTTAAAAGGAGAACTGGCTTCAACAGATGAAGAAAAAGCTGAGGTGCTGAATGAATTCTTCACCTCGGTCTTCACTGGTGGCCAGGATTCTAGTCTTTTTCACGTCCCTGAGCCCTGCATCCCCAAACCTCTATGTGGGGACCAAGGAGGTAAATCCCTCCCCACTGTAAGGGCAGAGCAAGTCCGACAGTGCCTCCTTAGACTGAATGAATATAAGTCTATGGGGCCGGATGGCGTGCATCCCAGGGTCCTGAAGGAGCTGGCTGAGGTGGTTGCCGAGCCGCTCTCCATCATATTTGAGAAGTCGTGGCTGTCAGGTGAGGTCCCGGACGACTGGAGGAAGGGTCACGTCACTCCCATATACAAGAAGGGGAGCAGGGAGGACCCGGGGAACTACAGGCCGGTGAGTCTCACCTCCGTGCCTGGGAAAATCATGGAACAGATCCTCCTGGACAACATGCTCGATCACATAAAGAATGAGCATGTGATCCGAGACAGCCAGCACGGCTTCACCAAAGGAAGGTCATGCCTAACTAATCTTGTGGCCTTCTATGATGGAGTGACGGCATTGGTGGACGAAGGGAAGGCGACCGATGTCATTTTCCTGGACCTGAGCAAGGCCTTTGACATGGTCCCCCACCACATCCTCATCTCCAAATTGGAGGGAAGTGGATTTGATGGGTGGACGACCCGATGGATAAGCAATTGGTTGAAAGGCCGCAGACAGAGGGTGATGGTCAATGGCTCTATGTCCAGGTGGAGGCCGGTAACAAGTGGTGTCCCCCAAGGGTCTGTCTTGGGACCGGTGCTCTTTAACATCTTTATCAATGACATCGATGAGGGAATTGAGTGCACCCTCAGCAAGTTTGCTGACGACACCAAGCTGAGTGGTGCGGTTGATACGGTGGAAGGAAGGGATGCCATTCAGAGGGACCTCGACAGGCTGGAAAGCTGGGCTCGGGTGAACCTAATGAGGTTCAACACGGCAAAGTGCAAGGTTTTGCATTTGGGCCGGAAGAACCCCAGGCACCCGTACAAGCTGGGAGGAGTGGTCCTTGAGAGCAGCTCGGCAGAGAAGGACCTGGGGGTCCTGATGGACGAGAGACTCAACATGAGCCAGCAGTGCGCTCTGGCAGCTCGAAAGGCAAATGGGATCCTGGGCTCCATCAGGAGAGGGGTGGTCAGCAGGGACAGGGAAGTGATTGTCCCTCTCTACTCGGCTCTTGTGAGGCCCCATCTGGAGTACTGTGTCCAGGTGTGGAGCCCTCAGCACAAGAAAGACATGGAGATTTTGGAAAGGGTCCAGAGGAGGGCGACTAAGATGATCAGGGGGCTAGAGCACCTCCCCTATGAGGACAGGCTGAGGGAGTTGGGCTTGTTCAGCCTGGAGAAGAGAAGGCTGCGGGGCGACCTCATTGCAGCCTATCAATACCTGAAGGGAACCTACACCCAGGAGGGGAGTAAACTCTTCATAAGGGCTGACAATAGCAGGACTAGGGGAAATGGATCCAAGTTGAAGGAGGGAAGATTTAGGTTGGATGTTAGGGGGAAGTTCTTTACGAGGAGAGTGGTTAGGCCCTGGAACGGGCTGCCCAGGGAGGTTGTGGATGCCCCGTCCTTGGACGTGTTCAAGGCCAGGTTGGACGGGGTCCTGGGCAACCTGATCTAAATGTGTATGTTTGGTGGCCCTGCTAGGCAGGGGGGTTGGAACTACATGATCCTTGAGGTCCCTTCCAACCCGGGTGATTCTGTGATTCTGTGATTCTGTGATTATTTACCCTTTCCAAGAGTTGACTCCCCTCCTGTTTGCAGGCTCCCTTTAGGTACTGAAAGGCTACAACGAGGTCACCCCACAGCCTTCTTTTCTCCAGGTTGAACAAGCCCAGCTCCCTCAGCCTGTCTTCATAGGGAAGGTGCTCCAGCCCCCTGATCATCTTTGTGGCTCCTCTGGACCCTCTCCAACAGCTCCCTGTCTTTCTTGTACTGGGGGCTCCAGACCTGGATGCAGTAGAGGGGGACAATCACCTCCCTGTCCCTGCTGGCCACCCCTCTTCTGATGGAGCTCAGGATCCCATTTACTTTCCAAGCTGCAATGCACTCTGCTGGCTCATGTTCAGTTTTTCATCCATCAGGACCCCCAGGTCCTTCTCTGCAGGGCTGCTCTCAAGGAGCTCCTTCCAGTCTGCATGGATGCCTGGGATTCCTCCGGCCCAAGTGCCAAACCTTGCACTTTGCTCTATTGAATCTCATTATGTTCACCTGGACCCACCTTTCTAGTCTATTGAGGTCCCTCTGAATGGCATCCTTTCCTTTCACCGTGTCAACCACACCACTCAGCTTGGTGTCATCAGCAAATTGCTGAGGGCGCACTCGATTCCATTGTCGACGTCATTGATAAAGATGTTAAAGAGATTTGAACACATCAGTGGAATTGGAATCATTTCCAGACACCTCTTCAGACTTTAGTTGTTGTGTGATGATATGATTGCTTGAAATTTTGTTTGTCTGCTTTATTTTTTGACAGAATGGCAATGTATCTTCTTTCCTTGACCAAGTTGCGTTGTGTTTCAGCATGCCATCCTTCCTCAGTAAAACCAACCGCAATTGCTTGGGAGCAGATGTTACAAGGAGTACAGAGAACAAGCTGTCTGTGATGATGCAGCATGGTGAGCCAGGCTTTATTTCTTTTCTATCCCTTCAGTTCTTAGATCAGTGGCACTTCCCTGGAAGCAAATGAGGTTTCTGTAGTACAGCAAATGGGCATTTTCATGGTGGAAGGCAGAAATATATAATCCTTTGCTGTTTCTTTTTCCCTCTCAAGAATGCATTGTCCCACCAAAACAATGCTTTACGTGGTTGGACTGGATGATCTTGGAGGTCTTTTCCAACTTGGTGATTCTATTATATGAACAACAGTGCTTGAGCAAGTTGCATTCTGAACTTCAATTTGAATCAACCAAACTGTTCTAGCATTTTGGGTTTATCACGTGACAAAAACAAAAATCTGGATTAACCAACCATAGAATTGAGATTATAAAAAAACTGAAAAATCAGCAATTAATTCTCTCAACATCTGAATTTATACAATGAAACAACGTACTGTGCTCTCAGCTTCCATGCAGCTTTCTGTATACTGTTCTGCCACTCTCTCTTCATTAAATAACAATGAAAATTAAGTATAAATTCTGGATGTCAATTACTATTTCAGTTTTCCTTCTTTGTGGGTATGGCATAAATATGGACTTGCTTGGGCTATTTTTTTTCCCAAGCATTTTTACAATCATTTCACAAGCAACCTTCTGCTACGTTAGGGGAAACCCTTTTCTCTCTTATTTTTTCTTTTCCTCTTTGTCAAGGAATTCTAAGTTATTTCATTGCCTGGGGAGGAGTTTAATAAGAATCCCATTTTTAATGGAGAACCCCCTCAAAACTTTTGTGTGTTGCTCCATTTCTGCTTTATGTAACAATTGCTCATCATCATTTCCAGGTCTAGTCTGAATAGGCTGAAGTATCTTTCTTGGGCTCAGTGGACATCATATGTTAGCAGCTCTGCTGTCGTACGTCAAAAACCTCATCCCAATACCATGATGGCTTTGGAAACAGCTCCTGTCTTCCTGCTGGATGTTTCACAGAACCTACACAGCTCACGGGGCTTCAGTAAGAAAGAGCACAGGTACTTCCAGTGTGTTGTTAAAGCATAATAGCTAATAACTCTGTCCGTGTGATAATGTACAATTTATTAGGTAGTCCATTGGATGGATCCATGAGCCATTAATGAGTGTTCTTCAAACCTAAGCTTGGTCTGCACACCTCCAGAAAGAACAATGTTACCTGGAGCCCAGGGAATGAAGATTAATGTTTCTGTTATTGTGCTTTCCATCTTCTACCTTTAAAATTGCCTGTTTCCAGCTTGGACATTTATATTCTGTATCCTAAGCTGTATTTTTTTTTAAACCCAAGCACTTGTGTAGCTGATGTAATGTAAGGCTTGGATGTAATGTAAGGTTTGTCCTAACTGAGCAGAGAGCAAGGGAAGGGGAGAACAGAGACCAAATAAACCCACACTTCAGCGATCAGGTTAGATTCAGAAATATTTATTTAGAAACAACAGCTTTGGTATTTTAAAACCAAACAACCTTTAAACCACTAGAAAGTGAGATGTCTCCCCCCACAGCCAAAACAAATGAATGCACAAAGCCTCAGTATGTTCAGAAGAGGAAACCTGCAGATCAGCATTTTTAAGTCCAGAAAACAGTTTCTTTAAACTGATTTTGCACTCTACAATCATAAAGGCTGAAAAGACATTACCTGCACTTAGATATCTACAGTTCAACTGACTGTCTCGTTACTGAACTGGAGGCAAAATTATTAACATCCTCCCCCACCCTCAAGCAATAAATTAAAAAACACCAGAAATGAAGTTATGCTGAAATTTTCTAGTTAATTTAACTCTACAAAGGGAATCATCATTCTTTATTTTCCTGTAAAATTAAAAAACAAATCAAAATATCAAAGGACTTGGTATATCTTCAAGTATTTTTACCAAATGGATTACTTATAGGGAACTCAACAGCTTATAAGGAAAAAGAAAATGTCTGTTACACAAGATTCTGGGACAAACTCTTCAATAACCACATGTTCCAAGTCTCAGATTCCTTTCTTAACAAGGCACAAAAGGATTGTTGCTTTCAAAAGGTCCTTGTTCTCAGCTGAAAAATCATCAGATGTCTTGTGCAAATGGAGGCTGAAAGCAGGACTAAGTTCACTTGGACACCGGGAAATTCCCATTCAATTCATGAAACGGTGCTATTTCAACACCATCAATCTTGCTTACTGCTACAGAGGTTTTGAGCTCCAGCTAGCTTCCACTGCATCCTTCGTTTTGGAATTGAGTTCTGCACCATCTTCATTTTAAGTAGGTCTAATTAAGACAGACTTGTTTGCTATACACTGCAAAGCTTTTTGCAAGATCAAGAAGGAAGAGGTGTGAAGTCAGCCCTGGTGAGTAGCTGTGAAGCTTCTCAGCATCTCAGAAAGTGTCAGGGACAGTTACCTGTTGTAATGGCTAACAAGTAATTTTGTAAAAGGCAGACAGCAAATGTTGTAGATGACAAAGGCAACAAGATAGCAGTTAAAAAAAAAAAAAAAAAAAAAAAAAAAAAAAACCAACAAAACACCATTTTACAATGTCAAGGGTACATTTCAGGATGTGTGGCAGGATGCAGCTGTGTAATTCAAATTACTTCCCCACCACTTCTTCCTTTTGCACTAAAGTTTCACCATGGTCACATGCTTCTAATTGCAGCTGGCTTTGATATAAATATCTGTTCTACCTCTTCCACGTTAGCTTGTTTAGCCAGAAACACCATCCCTCTCATTCATCAATAGATGGCTGGTATTCAGACCTGCCTGGGATCAGGCCTGATCTGAACGCTACAAAGCCCGTGAGCTTACAGGAAAACGACCAGCTGAGCTGACACCCATCAGATTGTTGACTGTCCCCTCCCATCCAACTGCAACTATCCAAAATTCTGTTACGATTTGGAAAAACAGGGCATTCCAAAGCCAGACCTTTTCCTCTGACAGCTCTATTATGCAGTCCTGATGTTTCGTTCCTGCTTTGTACCAACACACATCCAGAAAGTACCAGTCCTAAGAGCAGAAATCACTTCAGCGTCTATTCTGGACTAAGGTTTTGCTAGTGACCAGGCTTTCTAGGCTACTCAAAACAAGAATTTCAAATCTTTTACACCAAAGTGGGAGATGCTTGAAGTCAGAACCTCCAACTCATGGTAAAAGCACTCAGCACCCTTCTTAAAGCAGTTAGTATGTCGTCTGAATGGGAGAAACCCTCAAAATGATGGTGCTAATGGGGCATGATGGAGTATTGCACAGTGTCTATGTATTTGTAAATGTTAACCAGTAGTCCCAACAGGTCAGCACCTTGACCTAAGAGCACTAGCTTCCATCTGTGTGTTCTCATTTGACAAGTCACACATTGAAAGCAGGCAGACAAGCATGCATGTCTCACACACAGCAGTAATTGGCAGCTCTCACTTAAGTATTCCCTTACTGTTTAATAAGGAACATATCTGGTGACACAGCTGCTGTGGGAAAAGGACAGAAAAGCTGCATCTGCCTTAATCTGCAGCCTTAGGACTGCAGTTTAAGGACTGACAATGGATTTCTCTCTGCAATATTTGTGAGCCCTACCACTCCAATCCCTGTCCTAACACTACTGCGTGCAAGATGCCATAGATCACTTGTCGCAAGAGAGACTGAAAATCCTCATAATCTGAGAGACTCCCTAGGCACAGTTGACAAAAACAGGCTGACAGCGCTCAGAGGAAGGCAGCCAAAAGCAGCAGCCTTACACCTTACTCCTGAAGAGAGGCTTGGCTCCTGGCCCACAATATTCATTGTAGATGAGCTTGAACAGAAACAGATGAAACAGTGTGATTAAGGATGCCACGCTGAACCAGAACAGGAAGGGTAAACCTGGGTACTGCTTAGCCATGTGTTCCTCGTGAGCCAGAATAGCTTTCAGATGGAGTGTGTGTCTCAGGTCCTGCAAGTGGACCAAATCTGTCGATATATAAAGTAGTGGCGTGATGGGCTGAGTCACCATGACTGGGAACGTATGGCCTCGTGCCTCTGAGGTCAGCTCCACGGGCTCATTCATACAGCCTGCTTCACACGCATATAGTCTGACTGGCTTGTCTTGGAATTTCACAGACACGTGCAAGAAGGGTTTTCCTTCCGCATCCAGCAGAACGGCTAAGTTAATCAAATCCTTGTTGTAATGGATCCCACGTAAGGAATAGCTGTTGTGAAGTACATCAGGGTCAGCCTGAAACTGAAGATGGTTTTCTGTGAACTGCAGACCTCCAAAACTGAGCACCATGCCTTGCATAAGCCCGTGGACTCCGGCTGCCACGAGAGCCTTACAGCCCCGTTTCTGGAGGGTCAGCTTCCACAGGTCTGAGAGCTGCAAGACCTGGGGCACGCTGGTCAGCTTTGCTGGCCACAGGTTCTCTGCATGCATGGTTGCGTGGCCGCTGAAGCAATGGTCAGCATAGTTCAAGCTGGCTTCCATTTTTTCTCTGTCTTCACTGCTAATGAGTGGATCTAGCAGAGGAGCTGGCATGCTTGAAAGCATGTAGTAGAGAGTCATGTTAACAGTCTCACTGGATGGTGTATGTGAATCTGTGATCTTCCTCATTTCAATCCCTGCAATAAATGACAATAACCAAGAGTCAAAGGAGCATACGTGAATACGACATTTACCACAAGAAAAATTTCAAAGGGACATCTATCACTATTAACATCTATTACTGGCTGTAAAATACAAAGCCCTGCATTATCTGGGCAGCCATTCTTTTATTCAAGGCCATGAAAATCTTTTAAGAGCATCCCTGGAGTAACAACACGACAGTCCTCAACTTTCATGGAGAATTTTACAGAAGTATAAAGATGGTCCTTTATGCTGCAACTGGAGGTCAGCTCCATTCCCATCTTGCAGCTGGCATGCTAGGCAAATCAGTGAAGTCCCTACAGACATGAAAGCCAGTGCATCCAGAATTATAGTGGGAAACATCATTTTTTTTACGCAGTGAGGATGACTCCACTTTTCTAAGTGGAATCACAAAATAGCCTGAGTTGGAAGAGACTCAAAAGGATCATGGAGTCCAACTCCTGGCTCCACCTGGGACCATCCAAAAATCAGACTTTAGATTCCAAACTTAGAATGCTGTTTTATTTTCCCAGTGTCTCTGGAGGCCTTACAGGAACCAGGTCACCATGCATTCAGCTCTTCTCTAAAGCAACTGTTTGGGGGTTGAGGATCACTTTCCTTACCTGAAATGAACAGGTCTGACCAGGTCTGCTGGTGCTCCTGGAAAAGATCTTCCACCCCCATCTGCATCACCTCCAGCATCTCTTTCTTGGCCGACTCCCTCAGCTTGCTGAAAGTCTCCTCCAGCCTGGAGACCTCGATGGGCTCCGAAGTGTACACCACAGACCACACGGTTTCATCAAAGGTAGACTTGGGTGCCACCTGCACCCGGCTCACAAGCTTCTTAGCAGCCACCACCATGAGCACCACCTTGGGACTGCCAGGCAGTAGCAGACGGCCGGAGGAAAGCAGGAACTGCCGCTCCTCCACCTTCTCCAAGCTGGTAGCAAAGCGGGCGCTCAGCGAAGGTGCCGAAGCTGGGGCCGAGGCCTCGAAGGTGGCCACCCGCTCGGTAGGGTTGGCGATGCGGATGCGCTGCAGGTAGAGATGCGGCCGGCTCCGATGGGCCACCACCTCCTCCCGCACCGTCACGCACTCCCCGGCACCTCCGGGCCCGGCGCCCGTCTGCACGCAGCGCACTCTCCGCACGGCCCCGTCCCGCAGCGCCGCCTGCGCCGCTCGCGCCTCTCCACGCCCTCCCAGTGCTCTCAGCCGCACCAGCGCCGGGTACTCGGTGGGAAGCGCCGGGCCTCCGCCAGACCCCGCCGCCGACACCCACAGGCGGCCGGCGGCTACGTCCAGCAGCAGGAAGCCGTTACCCGCCAGCGCCAGGCCCGGCCCGCCGCCGGCCTCGTCCTCCGGCAGCGGCAGCGCATCGCCGCGCTCGGCCTGAGCCCGCCAGGGGCCAGCGGCCGCCTGCAGGCAGAGGGCGGCGGCGCCGCGGGGCTCCGCTCCCCGCCCAGCTCCGTGCCGCGCCCGCCCGGCCCCCAGGTACCAGTAGGCGACGAGCAGGAGGAGCAGCAGCAGCAGCAGCCGCCGCGCCCAGCTGCTGGACAGCAGCCCCGGCAGCCCCTTCAGCCGCTGCTGCAGCCACATGAGCGGCGGCGGCGGGGCGGGAGACCCGTCCCGGCCCGGCCTCGGCGCCCCAGCGGCCGCTTCCCGGCCCTTCACGCCGCCATTGCAGCCGGCCGGAAGTGCCGCGCCGTACGGCAGCCCCGCCGCGCTCGGCGGCACTTTGCGACAGTTGCGGCGTCGCACCTTCTGCTCAGCCTTTGGCGGGCGGCCCGGCCCCGCCTCACGGAGCGGCCCGCAGGCGGGTTGGCGCGGTGATCCGGCTCCGTTCAGCACAGGCGCCGTGTCTGTAGTTAATCCAGTGATGGAAGCAGCCCGGAGCGGGCCTGAGGCAATTTTCCGTCATATTAGTGATTCCCGTTAGCACAACGGAGCCCGATGCGGGACAGCGTGTTGTCCCAGCCACGTTTTCTGCCCTGTGCGGGATGCGGGACGGTTGGCGCAGTGCTGCGACCCGCAGGGATCATCGAGTCCAAGGGTGCGATTTGGGCTGTCGTGGAGCTTTACGGCAGCAAACACGGGGTCTGCATGATGCCTTGTGCCATCCCTGCTTCCTCCAGCAGCAAGGAGTTTCCTGTCTGCTCCTACAGATGTGTGCACAACGGGCCAGGGGAAACTTTGGACTCCAGCACAGCTCTCAAAGACAGTAGCAAACCCTGCAGAAACCCTGCGAGCTGAAACGAAGTGTGAAATTCCTGCCTGGCTCACCGCAGCAAAGGAGAACAGAGTGTTTCCCAACTCCCTGCCAATAAGATGTTTGGTTTTTCTAGGTTAAGGATGTTTTTTTTGGGGGGGGGGAGGGAGATGGGGAGTGGCACACTGTAGTGGGTGAGATCCATCACATATACAGAGGTTGGGTGTGTGGTGAGTCTGCCTTAAAAGCTGAGCTCCCTTGGGCTGTTAGGAAGTTGCAGCTCTGCTCAGAGCACGTGTTGCACGTACTCACAGGAACATCTGCACTGGCAGCTGCTTCTGTTTAAAAAGACAGGCACCGACTCCAGCCTGAGCACACAGAGCAGTGCAAGCATAGAAGGAGGGAAGAAGTGTGCTTGCTGGGTTGGCGTGGCTGCAGAATGCAAACAAAGCTGTCAAATAGGGCCAGACAGAGGACAGTGGTATTAATGATGCATTCACAACTCCTAGCCTGCAAAATGGCTTTCATTTTAGAACAGAGAGATTGAGCAGCCTTCAATGAAAAACATAATATTCCTACAACTCTATAGCCTGAGTTTCAGCACTTTGAGCTTGGAAGTTGAGAGCTGATCACCTCTGCTGTGGCTTCCACCTTAGATTGTAGAGAATGCTGAAGATTTATCAAGAACTTTTTTTCAGGGCTTCCAAAGTACAGCAGAAATCTAAAGTGGAAGTGATTTATTTTATTTTTTTCAGTTAGCAAAACTGGCAGCATTGAAAAAGGAAATTTCTTGAAATCACCATCTTAGGGAGAACTAGTATTTCCTTGGGTTGTTGCCTGCAGTTCATCAGTTGAGCTTCAGAACTGCTGCGTTTGCCTGGCAATTAGGAGGGAATTCCTACTTTGGGGAGAGGGAGTGGAAACGAGTGCTTGGAAGACAATCAAGACTATTCTCAGTGAGCAAATAAATAAAAGCGGGTATTCTTTGTGAGGAAGCATGGAGAATAACAGCTGCAGTGTGTTCCTTGTAACTGAGACAATGCCTACCAAATGCTCTTATGCTTCTATGTGTGTGTTTCCAGCTTCTACGTGTATGTTTCTTTCCCCGAGTCCAGCTGGTATGTGGGCTTGCATCACAGCATTCCCTGCACTGAGTCATACGTTCACTGCAATATAAAAATGACCATGAACCCCTTTCTTTTAAAGAAGATTATCATTTTATAAGATGAATTCATTTTGCCTGTTCTCAAAGTTAGGCAAAACAAACTAGGAAATGAAGCGTGGGTAAATCATCGGGATGCAACAAGAAATCCCAGCACGAGGAGAGTGAAATGTAAGAGAAGGAAGCAGATGCAGTTGGAGAAAAGCAGCATGGCAAATCACAGCAGCAGATTTTGTATTCCAGAAGGAAACGGATGAGATGCCAGATGAAAGGAGGGCATTTAGTAACGGCTTCCAGTGCCCCGAGCTGTGCCTAATTTCTGCAGTGCATTTTTTAACGCTTAATGACTGTGTGAAGCTCAGCCCAGCACAGACTGAAGCCTGCCGAACATCAGCTCCCGCTTCCCCGCGTTGGCTGAACGTGTTTCATTAACGCTTACTGCACTCGGTTGCCGCACGGCTGAGCAGCGCTCCGCGAACCCCACGTGAAATCAGCGCGGCTGCACGACCCGCGTTGCTCTCGCTTCGCACAACCCTCGGCCCCAGCGCTTCCTGCTGCCTCTCCCGGCTCCGGCCCAGCTGCCTCCGCGCCTCTTGCGGGGGCCGGAGCGGGGAGGAGGAGGAGCCGCTTCCCCCCCCCCCCCCCCCTTCCTCCGCCCGTCCCCGCCGGGCGGGTCTGGTGCGTGGCAAAGGCTCCGGCTGGGTCTGTGCGCAGCGGGGCAGAGCCTGAAAGCCGTCCCGTAGGCAGCGCCCGCGGTCGGTGTCGGTTTCCGTAGTGGGATCCAGGCGGGGAAGTCGCCTCCATGGTGCCCCCGGCGGTGCTGCTGCCCTGGGTGGTGCTGCCGCTGCTCGGGGTGCAGGGTGGCGGCGGCGGCTCTAAGCAGGAAGGTAAGGGGGAAGGGGGGCTGCGGGTCGGAGCGGGCTGCACGGGAGCTGGAGGCCGGGCTGGTGGCGGGGCAGCCCTGCTGGTGGTGCCGGTACCGCGCGGAGCTTCCCAGGGCAGCTCAGAGGCATTGCCAATGCTTACTGCGTTATCTGAGTTCCTGGGTGGCACCCAGAGCTTGGTGCTGAGCCCTGAGCCGGTGCACCAGATGCGGTGGGTGCTGTCTGCACGTGCTTCCTGGGTGCCTCAGTTACCAGACAGGCACTGGCTGCTCAGAGTTGTATGAGGAGAGCCTAGAATAACATTTCAGGTTGATAAAGTTCCGTGGTTGCATCCCAGCTGGGTCAGCCCTTGCTGCTTTTGAACTTACACAGGTCAAAAATTAGACAGCGGAGCATTTTGATCCTTAGACTGGCCATGAGAACCCTGAGATCTCACCATGAGATCCGCGGTGCTCCTAAAACATCCTTGTATCCATCCGTGTGCACGCTCTGAGGAGTAATTGGTACAACAGTGGGGAATTAGGGAAGCCATTGAGAGTCAGCCAGACTGACAAAGAGATTCACACATTGTCGCTCTGCCAAGATGTTTGGATAATTATCTCTGTCTTCATTAGAGAAGTGGCAGTGAAGAGGAGATTTCATCTTGTTACCTAGAATATTTCCCTTAATGTGTTTAACATGAACCCCTGGAGGGCTGGGAGTGCTGTAGCTGTAGCAGCACAATGCAAGCAGTGTCACTGCAGCAGTTAGGATAAATGTTAGCCAAACGCAAGTGAGAAATGCGTCCTGGTGTCATCCTGCTTTCCCTACACACCTCACGGCATCTGGGCTTTTAGCAAGTTCTTGGAACACACCGATATTAAATGGGGTGCTGGGAATAGATAGTGAGGTGTGTTGTTTAGGAAGAGAGCGTTGGAATTTCGTGTTTTCTGATGGGTTCAGAAAAAATGCCTTGCCATGTCTGTGCCTCAGCTTCCCCAGAGCAATGCGAGAATAGTGATACCTATCTTCTCCCTGATAAGTTTTTTTTAAATCTCTTCAGAAGCTTCAAGCTTAGTTATTTGTAGTTTTCAGTTGGACAGTTACCTAAAAACTTTGGGAAATGGATATTTCATGAAATTGTGCACTTGGTTTTTCTATTTGATCCCAGTACTAAAAGTATTTTCTTGGACACCATCTTTACAGGAAGCTGCACAATGAGTTTTCACGAAGCGTAGCCTGGGGATAAACTCATTGCATGTCCTGAACTGCAGCTGTGCTCTCCCTGTAGAGTCAGGGCAGAAATAAACAACTGTACAATTTCTTGTCGCTGAACTCGTCGCTGATTTTTGCTAAGCTTGTAAAACTCAGAAGCCCACCCCAATCATTTCACAGTGATGTCGATACCAGACTTTCCTTACTAAGACTTTGTTCCTTTGGAATGATTAGCATCTGTAGTGCTCAAACAACAGAAGTGTTGAATGTCCTTTGTTATCCTTTTACAGATGGCAAAGTAGAGGGACAGCAAGACTGGTTCCTTGTTGCAGAGTGTTGTACAGTCCAGCTGCCCCGCTTCCTAGTCCAGCACGTCCTTCCTTGAACCACACTGTGTTTGTATTTTGCAGTTGTACCATTATTAAATGTATTTCTAATTGTCAGTGTGGCCTGAAAAGTCTTTGGGTGCAGCTTAACGGAATAGGTGCCACTTCTGGGTGTGAAAATTAACTGTTATGTGGAAAATGGGGAAGCACGAGGCTGCTTTTTGGAGGTTTCAAAGTCCCTCTATGTGATGGTAGAACGAAAAGGGCTCTCTGTCTGTTGTCAACTGCACCAAAATTATTAGGAAAGAGAAAAAAGGGTTAAATGAGTAGGAGTGGAGGCAGCATAGCTCAGCACAGCGCCTCAAACATTGGGCTGAAGGAATGTCTCTTGGGATGGAAAGCTTTTGCTACTGCAGAGATTGCTCAGAAGAGAAACTGAGCTGAATGTCTCTTCGAGTCCTACCCCCAGAACAGCAAGGAGAAGGGGATCTGTAACTAGGAGCAGAGGGTAGCAGAGACTGTGCTGGCTCTCCATGCACCAGTGGCTTCACACTGCACAGCAAAACCTTTTCTGTCTTAGAAATACGACACCGCTTCCTGTGCATCCAGGGGAGCTTTCTGCTCCGGCTTCTGCTCCAGCAAACTTTTGGCACTACTGTTGAGCAACGTATAAGCAGTTGGTTGCTTTCTGGTGTGGTGGCACAAAAGAATACATTATTGGTTTATTTAATTGGAGGTACCTGAGCGTTTAGGCCAAACTAATTACGTGGCAGTCAGGCTGTTTTCTGCTATCCCTGTGATACGCTTTCTCCTCTCCTTTCAGGTCTGATGTTTGTCTTGACATTCCTTTCTGACAAGCCCGCGTTTGCTCCTCTCCTTGTTGGCACTATGAGAGATTTTCTCAGAAACTGCAAGCTCAGAGCTAGTAAAGCTGCCGTGGTTTTCTTCATGCCATCATGTAGCTAGAAACGCCAATGGCTTTAACACATTCCCCAAGGAAATACATATTTTACTCATTTGTTTGCACCCTGTGACTGAGCAGGGCGCGTAGAACTGCAGTGTGCTGCAGGAGCTGAATTAGGAATGCACTTCATACAGCTAAAAATCTGCCTTTAAAGTTGTGCTTATGCAAGATTCATTTTCTTTTATCACTCCCTTTGTGCATAGACAACTAAAGAGATGCAGTCAGATCTGACCTCACTGTTGACTGTTCTCCGTCTCTCCATGTTCTGATGCAGGTAAAAGGTTTTAGGAATTTCTTTGGGACTATTCTCTTTCATCCTAATCAGCAGTTTCTACCTTATTTTTAACTTTTGCTGACTTTGTCAGGTCTGTCCGGGATCCTTCTTGGATCCTTCCTCTCTAAGGTCAGTCAGTATCAGTTTGGGTGCACTGGTTCATCTGGTAGATCCATTGAGAAGATCATCATTCCAAGAGAAGCCCGCTCAAGCCAAGAAAACAGAATTTCAGAATTTCTTAGTATTCTCTGATGTTAAAATCAGATGGTCAGGATTTATATTTAAACACTGTTGCCAGAGCCTATACAAATTCCTGCTTAAGTGAAAGTATGAAGATGAAATATAGCATTTAGTCATTACAATTAAGAAACGAGGGCCTCCACAAAAAATCATATTTCAGTGGTACACTGGAGAAACTTTTGGAAGAGAACTTTAGGATTTAGCTTTGTCATTTCTAAGGGACTGGAAATGAGAAACAAATTTGTTTGAGGAGAATGTAGATGAAAGCGATGGCAGAATTAAATTCATTCTATGAAAAAAATCTGGAAAATGCCTCTGGAGTGCAGTAAGAAACTGGAACAGCCACAGGAGGGGGGAATAATGACACTCAGCAGAACTTTGGTTTTTCTGTACCCAGTCAATGCTGACTGACAACACATCAGCTCTGCGGGGAGCAGGAAGCCAGTTGCACTGAATGGGTGACTTCCAAGTGGGCATCTTACAGTGGTTCTACTGTTTCTCCTCCAAATTCTCTGTGAAGGAATAGAATTCTAGCTTTCCAAAGCAGCACGAAAACCCCACTCCGTACATTACATTTTCTTTTTCCATCTCATTATTTGGGCAATGAAATTGTATCTTTATACCATCTCCCCTTTTATACTCAGGATCAAGTTCTGATCTGAGCTGCACAAATACAAAAGCAGAAAAACAGTCTTGCTTGCACTGCAGCTAGTTTGGGGTTGTTCCATCAAATGCTGCCGTTTCTGGGCACCTTTGCCATGTTCTGTCCCCTACGATAGTTTGTTCCTCCAGTAAAACAATAGCTACATCCATGCTTGCTTTTTTTTTTTTTTCCCCCCTCTCTCTGAGTCTCTGATATGAGTTGCTGCCAAGAAAATCCAGGCAGCAAATAAGTAGAATTTGCAGCTGTTTTCTTTCTGGGGCTGAAGCTTTGTGGGCAGTGAGAACACCTCTAGCGCTTAGCGTTGTGCAGGGTAGAGATAATTGGTGAGGTGTAGGCAAGCTGTTTGCTTCTCAGCAGGATGTGGAAGCTCCACAGCTAGGCTACCTCCCTTGCCTGTTTTAAAATGGAACTGGGCAGCTATCCATGTTGTACAGAGCAGACATAACCTTTGTCCACCAACAGCAGTGACAGAGCGGAGATTGGGACTCCTGGATTCTATTGCTGGATTCATGACCAGCTTAAAGGATGGTGATGGGAAAGTCCAGTGGTTGGATTGTGCTCCTGTTGACTTCCTGTTGTCGAAGCTGTGAATTGCCTTTAAGACTCATGATCCCTACCTTAGCTCGGTGTTGTGAGAGTAAAGCATTTTTGTTAACTATAGAACAGCAGGTTTTGAGAACAGTGCAAGTTGATGAAGTGTCTCCTGTGTTTTCTCCTGCATGCAGAAAACCTGCTGGTTCTGACTGTTGCCACCAAGCAGACCGAGGGATTTCGACGCTTTAGAAGATCAGCCCAGTTCTTCAACTACAAAATCCAGGTGATGGCCAGCAGCCTCACTGGTGGTTGGTAAAGCAAGTTTTCAAATAGGCACTCCTAAGAGTGTGGAGTGGTTAAGACTTGGCCATAAAACGAACAAATCTTAGGAGTGGCCATAACTCCTCAGCTGAAAAATGTTGCCACTGTGGACATTTGTGCAGCATTCTTATTCCATCCCCAGTGGTGGCTTGAGATGAGGTCTGTAATTGCTGCTCATTGGAGCTCTGTGACACTTTTCTGTTACATTTCTGAAGCACAGTACGGATTAGGGTGCTCCCATCCCTGATACTGAAAGTGCTCTGTTACTGTGCTGCATGCTACTCTGACTGTCCATCTCACAGAGTAGTTCCAAGGCTGACATGTATGCCTAGTCTGTCTGTCCTGGTGCTCCTGGTTTTGTGCTGGGCTTTAACAGGACAAGTGAAGCTATCAATTTGGGTTCTTTCTTGTGATCCTTGCTGGGAAATTGCTGAGTATTGCTGGCCTGTTGAGTATACCCTATGTCTGTCATCCTCAGGTGCTTGGGCTGGATGAGGAGTGGAGGGGTGGAGATGACAAGAAGCCAGCAGGAGGTGGACAGAAGGTCCGTCTCTTGAAATCGGCTTTGAAGCAGCATGCAGATAAGGAAGACTTGATCATCCTTTTCACAGAAAGGTAATGGATCAGAAATTATTTGTCATTAAATGAATCAGATGGTTGTTTGGACAGAAGAAATTAACTGTGAAGTAGATTGCTTCTGGAAAGTGTGTGTAGATCTGTATTTTATCTACCTGAATTCTTTGCAGTCACCTGAGAGTTGCTCAGAGCTGCATTCGTGGCAGTTGGGAAGGTCTGACGAAAATGGGCTGATCTCAACTCTTGTATAATACAAAATAAGATAGTATTATACCTGCTTTTTTGCCAGGGTGGAATTTGGCTGCTCGTATTTCCAGAGAATGGGCAATTTCTCTGGATTCCTTTAGTGGAATTACTATTTTTTTGAATCCTGACAGCCAGAGATTAGTCTGCCAGAGATATGTGAAAAAGAAAAAGAATTGTTTGTAGTCTCAGTGTCTTTTTCTGTGCCCAGCAACAGGCTGGGCTGGGATACTGGCATCTGTCTCCAGCTCCCATGGTAGGGAGATCATCTTTGCAGCGCTGAGTGTCTACGTGCATTTAGAGGTTGAGAATGATTCATCTCTGGAATTCAGAATGTTGTTCCTCACCAAGAGTGGGTTTGTAGTTTGCAAATCCTCTTGCTGAAAACTCAAGTCTCATTCTGTGAGTGTTGCTTGGGAATTAGTGAGCTTTATGCAGTACTGAAGAGAGAGCAGCTAGAGTCCAGCATGCAGTGACTGTTGTGTACTGTAGATCCCTCTTGAAGATCTGCAGAGCTCTGTGGAGGATGGCAGGATGCCAAAAGATTTAAAAGGCATAACCTATGGATTTATTTAGTTTAGAAAGGAGTGTGCTTATAAAGGAATGGCAGAATAAACCTTAATGAGTGAGGGCACCAGGGCTTCACAGTTGCAAAATGGGGAAGAGAAGACATCTGTATGTTTTGTGACTTGGAAGTTTTGGTTTTATTATCAGTGAAAACTTTGTCAGCATGGGTGTAAGTTACCCCAAGATGTCGTGGAATCTTCTCCAGGGGAAAGTAACATTTTCCCCTGTATGAATAAGACTTCAATTTAATTATCTGTAATTATGACAAAAATATAATACTGTGAAGCAGACCTAAAAGAAGGGGATTCCAGATAAATTAGCTGTTCCTAGAAGCTTTTTGTGCTGGCATGTTTTTCTAACTCCATTCCTTTCTGTCCCTTTCTTGGTTTGTCTTTTACTCTAGCTATGATGTACTCTTTGCATCGGGCCCCACGGAACTGCTGAAGAAGTTCAAACAAGCCAAGAGCAAGGTGGTCTTCTCAGCAGAGAACTACATCTATCCTGACAGAAAGTTGGAAGCCAAGTACCCTCCGGTGCGAGATGGAAAGCGCTTCCTGGGTTCTGGGGGTAAGAATCAGAACCTTCTTTTAGCCAAAAATCACTTTGCCCTTTTTTAGAAAGCTGTCAGGAGAAGTATCAAGGAATCAAATGTGGAAAGCATCTCTGTAGAAGATGTTGGGAACTGAAATCAGGGCATAAATACTCATAATGGAATGCCTAACGGTGCTGATGTCTTTTACTTATAGGAGGAGACACAGCTATGAATTATATCTGAAGGATAGGAAGCTGCTCACTGTCTTTGCTTTGGCTGTGAGGTGTTATTCAGGAGATAGCAGAGCTTTTCTGTTTGGTCCTGGTTTAATTTCAGGGGAATGTTGGGAAGGGTGGTCTGTACATGCTTCTGCTGAAAGCTGGTGTAACTGCTGCATCACAGGCTGGAATGAGACTTGTGTGTGAAACAAAGTGAGAGTATGGTATGCAGAAGTCCTCAGTTTTTCTAAGGACTTGCGTTGAAATACCTCTCCGTTTTCATTCCTGCAGGCTTCATAGGTTATGCTCCAAACCTGAAAAAACTTGTGGAGGAATGGAAAGGAAAGGATGATGACAGTGACCAGCTCTTCTACACCAAGATCTTTTTGGATCCAGAAAAAAGAGTATGTGTAGTTAAGCTTTTCCTCTGGTATCGCTGTTGATTTTAAAAGAAGTCAGTCAGGTGCACGTTGCCCCAGAATTATTGCTCTGACATTATTGCATGGAAAAGGCCAGTAGGATGTCAGTTATCTGTTTTCCTTACAAGAATCAGCATTATAGCAGCTACACCCTTGGTAAAGCTTTGAAAGGAAAAGCCCTGTGTCCTGGCTTTAGCTTCTGTTGTCCTTGCTGTGCCTTATGCAGTGTCAGCTGTCGCTGAGGGAAGTCACAAATGGGAATTAAGAAGTGCAACTGTAACAGTGAAGTCAGGAGGAATCTTTAGAAATAAGAAAGTGCTTTCAGATCAGCTGGAGTAGCTGTACTTTTTTTTTTTTTTTACCTCCCCAAATCTGAATGTGACTCATGCCATTTTAACGTGAACATTTGGGCAGCCCCTTTAATATTCTCATCTGCATTTCTGGCCCTATGCCATACAAAGGCTGACTAATTCCACTAGCTTGGCATTCAAGACAGCGGATGTTAGCACCCTGCTGTCCTTTCCAGTAATCAGTCTTTATAAATGCCTGGAGGGACACTGAGCACTGCTAAGTCAGAGCTGGGTTTTTTAGTCCAACAAAAATCTAATCCAAGTGCGATTTGTAGCAGGGGGTAAAATAAAGATTGCTCAGCCTGGGCTTGCACTCTTATGTTCTGGTTTGACAATGGTGTCTGAGTCCTTACCTGAGGATAGATGGCAAGAAACTGCCTAGACAGCAGATGTTTTTGTTGTCTTGGCATTCCTGCATATTACACGTGGATTTTATGTGACCGTGCTGCAAGTATACTTACTGCATATTGTTAGTGGCACACACAGATTAGTATTTAAAAATGTTTGTTTGTATGGTTTTGCTGAATATAATGTGTTGAAGTTCTCAAAAATGGTGAATTTTCTCAGTTTCAACTGAAAATAAGGATGATCTGGGAATGTTTCAGGCTTCAAGCTTGGGAAGTATGGAAATAATTATAGAAATATGATATATCTTTGTTCTGCATAAAGTTTCTCACATGTGGAGAACAGATGACTGCTAATGTTCTAATTAAGCTTATGCATCTCATTCTTTTAAAGGAAAACATCAACATCAGTCTAGACCATAGGAGTCGGATCTTCCAAAACCTAAATGGAGCATTAGGTGAGATGGGAGGAAGCTCATTTCTCCTTGGAATGCAACTGCATGCTGACACCAGAAATAAATTTGTCTTGTGGCTGAAGGGATTAAGTTTCAGAAATTCCTGTCCCTGCAGAACAAGCCCCAGCAAAAAGCCTCTGCAGAATTCTGGAATTAATTTGCAATTCCAGTGTAACCAACTAGATTCTCACTGCACTTCCCTTTTCACTTGGGGAATGCAGGTCAAATTGTCCATCTTACCCCTCCTTGCCACTTTGATCTCCAAGCATGTCAGATTGCATTAGCCTTAGAGATTGAAAATGGGAGGCACTTTGCTGCAAGTAACAACACACAGCACTGCCTAGGGCTTGCCTTGTCTTTCTGCTTCAGAACAATGTCTGGAATGCCATAAAAGGTGAGATGAAGCCAGATACAGCCTGTGAGCATGCACTTGCCCCATAACAGGTTTCTGATCAGCTGATTGATTTTGCCAGTTGGTGTCAAAGTGATTAAGTTATTATACTGAGATTACTGCCAAATGTTTTGAGTTTATTATCTTGCACCAGTCCATCTTTGTTTCAGTCAGGTGAAAAATGAAAACGGCAATGTTATATTTTTTGCTTCTTTGCTCATGATAGCAGCAAGACTAGAGCTTGGATCCGTGCTTAGCCTGTTTTGCAAAGAATTTTGTGTGATTGCACTGAGGAGATACATTGAGTGATAACTGCCAGGAGGGCAGAATTCTGTCTGGGGTGAAAAAGAGAGGCAGCAGGTGCAGAGTGCACAGAGGTGAGAAGGCTCTGAATCCTCACTGGTCCTCAGTAGCTGCTCCTAACTTTGGAGTTTGTCAGTGCCTGTTTTGAAAGACTGTTAAAGCGTGGCTTCCCAGTACAAGGTGTGATCATCAGCCAGCAAGCTCCATTCTTTGTCCAGCTTCACAGAATCCAGGTCTATGCTATCATCTGTCATCAGTTGCTGAGTAGAAATGGGATACGGTGCTGCTAATTTTTATAAATGCCGCCTTCTGATAACATGATGACAATGTCATTTCCAGATGAGGTGGTTCTGAAGTTTGAAAACGCACGAGTGAGGGCAAGAAACTTGTTATATGACACTCTGCCTGTAATAATTCATGGAAATGGACCCACCAAGGTAAGTGGGAATCCTAAGAAGATTTGGTATGTATTTGTTCCAAAGTAACCCTTTAGACTTGTTTATATCAGGTTGGTGCTTTCCCATATAATGACTTTCACTGTGCACATTTACACTGAGAGACAATAAGTGCCCCAGGCCCATAGCAGCAAGATGGGTCTGGTTCAAAGATTGATGTGCAATTGGGCCCAGAGACTGTCAAAATCTAGGTTTGTTAATCCAAGGAGAACAGAAATGAAGTTCTGCCGAAGTGTGATCTTTGAAACCTACAGAGGCAAAGATTTTCCTCTGTCCTCTAATGTTTAACATGACAAATCCCCTTTGCAGCTGCAGCTGAACTACTTAGGAAACTATATTCCTCAAATATGGACATTTGAGACTGGCTGTACTGTGTGTGACGAAGGTCTGCGCAGCCTCACAGGTGTTAAGGTAAGGCTGATGTCCATTCCAAGCTCTCAAGACAGGTGTTACAACTACAGTGGAATCTTATGTGTCTGATGTTTCTTCTCACTGAATGTAGGATGAGGCTCTGCCAATGATTCTGATCGGCATTTTCATCGAGCAGCCCACCCCGTTTCTCTCCCAGTTTTTCTTGCGGCTTCGTAATCTCCGTTACCCAAAGCAACGAATTCAAATCTTCATTCACAACCACGTAAGTGAAGTTGGCCTGTGATAGTCTCAGCAAGTGCTGGGAAAATGTGTACTTCTTCCTGTTCTCTGATCACCTTTGCAGCCTTTGACTACCCTGCCAGGCTCTGCAATCCCTGTACTCATCTGCAGTGGTACCTGCATAATGGATGCATCCAGCTGTAAAAATGTGGAAATGGGAAGAGCTGTTGCTTGTCTGCTTTGACATTCACAGGAACGGGATGTTGAACAGTCTGAGATGAGTTCATCTCACCTTCTTGTCCTTATTTTTTTCTCTTCCATAGGAGCAACACCATTCAATGCAAGTGGACTCTTTTGTTAAGCAGCACAGCAAAGAATATCTTGCTATGAAAGTGATTGGACCAGATGATGAGGTGGAGAATGCTGAGGCACGTAACTTGGGCATGTAAGTGAAGAGACCAGGCATGACATCTAGCAGCATCAGTCTGTGTCCAGACTAGGGTTTTTCTGAGGAGCATCACTGTCAGCGGGATGTTTTATGTCTTTCAATTACTCTCTTCTTTCAGTTTTCCTAGCATTAATTCTCCATGCCCATTATACAATGTGGGAAAAAGATCTGCCCCATTCCTTCAGTTTTAGAAACCAAATTCTTGCTGGGTGCTTGCTCTGTTAGGATAATGGATAACCCTTCACTTCTAATCTTCAGCAATCTCTATGCCCAGTCCTACACATAAAGGGTATGCACCCATATTTCCAAAGAAGAGTAGTATAGTAGTAAAGGTAGGGACTGGTGATCAGGAGATACGAGTTTGAACTAGGGCCAGGAATTGGGCCAACCATAAATGGGAATCTACTCAGCCTGTGCTGTGGAAACAATTGGCTAAGTTTGATACTCACTGCATTTCACCGTGTGCTGTTGGCTTCTGAAGTGAATGTCCTTTTACAATGCTGGCTGTCTGGGTTGTTACATTAAACTCACTTTCCTAACACCTAGAGAAAGACCCTTAGAATGCAAGGTCCTACTGTTCTGTCTCTTGTCTTACTCTGTTCTAGGTGGATGCTGATGTGACTTTTCTTGTTCTCTGGCTACAGGGATTTGTGCAGAAAGGATCCTGACTGTGACTATTATTTTAGCCTGGATGCTGAAGTAGTTCTGAAGAACACAGAGACGCTAAGGATTCTCATTGAGCAGAACAAGTGAGTTCATTGGTCAGAGCAGTCATTAAGCCATCTTTCACAAAGGAGTACACGAGCTCTTTTATCAGTGAGACCTGTAAGGCCGCTGGGTGAGCTGTGCTGGAGATGAAATGTCAGATGTATGCCTTTATTTGGTCCTTTTTTGCTGCAGTTGCAGTGACTGAGTTTAGGTAATGGATGTAAATCATCCCAAGTTTGCCTTTAAGTAGTCACTGTAATAAACTGAATTCTAAGATTCCTGCTGGGTGCAGTTAGGTACGAGATGGTAAATTTTTTTTTTTACATTTGCTTATGTGGAATTTTATTCCAGTATAGTTAATAGAAGCTGCTAGTGAAAGATAATCTGCCTGTCAGTATGCTGTGGTTTGTAAATCTTTTCCTTCACTTCCTGTGGTAACATCACATCACTTTTCTTTTGCACTCGCAGGTCAGTGATTGCCCCCCTGGTGAGTCGCCATGAGAAGCTGTGGTCAAATTTCTGGGGAGCACTGAGCCCTGATGGGTATTATGCCCGCTCGGAAGATTACGTGGATATTGTTCAAAGGAGGAGGGTGTGAGTATACAGCAAGTTTCTTACTGATGCACTCCCTCAGGTACCAAGCTGGTGCACATTATCGTCAAACCAGGGAACATAATTGCCTTGGGGCATAGAAGAGGGAAAGAAGTCTGAACCCCTTCATAGAAGCTGCTCAGTGTTCTTCCCTAAGCACAGATTTCATGCAGATTTTATTATGAGCTGAGTAAGATGTAGAGAGCCCTAACTATGCTGAAATCACCACAGTCATGTGTTTTCCCACCTGTGGATTACAATTAGACTGTAAAACCTCATACAAAGCTGTTTAATTTTTGTTAGATTGTCTTCATAATACTCTAGGTGATCATTGAATGGAATATTCACAAAGTACAATTGTTGGTTCACTCATATTCTTGAGGGGCCTTTTTTGGGGCAATAAATGCTGGAAATCAGATTATGCCTTCTCAGCTGGTTCAGTTTTTTTTAAATAATTGGAAAAAATTATGTTGATCTCTCTGGGAAGAGATTCAAGACATTAATTATGTCCCATGCAGAAACATACAATATCAGTCAATTGCTTTCACAGTGCCCTGGCATTTTTACTCTTTCAAAGCTCTGGGCAATATAAATGATTTTTCCTGAAATGACAACTCCTGTTGGCACGGTTTCTCCCTGCCATTCCAAGTTGGCTCATTGCAGCAAGCCTTGCTGACATGATGGTGCCGCCTTCCATCTGCCTTCCAGCCCAACAGCTCCTGCCTTATTGCTCTTTCAAATCTCACTATCCTACCCCTTTGTTTCAGCGGGCTCTGGAATGTTCCCTACATCAGCAGTGTTTACATGGTGAAAGGTAAAGCCCTACGATCGGAGCTTGACGAGGGAGATCTCTTCCACGGTGGCAAGCTGGATGCTGACATGGCTTTCTGCCACAACGTGCGGAATCAGGTCAGTAGAGGAGGGGGATGCTGGCAGGGGAGAACTGCACACTAGTGTGGAGGTGACAAGATTAAGTGGTTTCAAGTCATTCAGCTCTGTTGGGGTACGGGGCAGGATGAAGCAGCATTGCTCAATCCTGTGCAGGCTTGGAACAGTATAGGATTTCTGTCTTGCTGTGAAACCACCCAGAGCCAGAGACTGCTAAATGCAGATAAAATTTTGGTTCATGGGCCTAGTCAGGTCTGTTCTAAAAAGGGACAACAGGGTTAAGAAGAAAGAACCAAATCTTACAGCAGCTGACCTGCTTTCAGCCCTGGCTTGTGGTAGGCACAGAATTACCAACTCTGGTTATAACCCTTCAAAGTTTATCATATCCAGAATGAAAATTGAAGTCCACAGGCAAAAAAGGAAGAGATGAGCACTTGAGCAGAGCCGTCATCACTGGGAAATTGTTCACTGCTTTAATTTCACAGTTGCTCACAAAAAATGTGGGATGTGAAAACAAAACTTGATTGTTCTCTCTGTTCTGCAGGGAGTCTTCATGTACTTGACAAATCGACATCAGTTTGGACACATACTGTCTCTGGAGAATTACCAAACAAGTCACCTCCACAATGACCTCTGGCAAATATTCAGCAACCCTGAGGTGAGATAACCTGCCTGCTCTGCAGGCTTGGCAGGCTGTGTGGGATGTGAAGATCTGACGGCCAGCTTCACCAACAGGGAAGGTCCAGACTGTGTGTGATTCTTAACATCTGGATTTTCAAAGCATTTGAAGTACTGTGGCACCACCGCATGACTTTTGTTTGCCCTTCTAACCAAGCCCCTCAGATGTGACTTTTTCCTTTTAATTGTAGGACTGGAGAGAAAAGTACATCCATGAAAACTACACAGCAGCTCTGAAAGGGAAATTGGTAGAAATGGTAAGAAAACATTGCTCGTATCCATCAAAATGAGAGAACACTTGTGTTATCACTGTTGTCATTTGCACAGCTCAGCATGACCTTGTAGTCTTTCAAATGCAGAGGAAATGTGACCTTGAAAGTATTTTTAGAGCAAAATCATTATTCTAGAAGTCCATCTCCAGCTCTGTAAAGTGGAAGTAGGACACATCAATCAGAAGACAAACTTCTATCCTTGATGTTGTAGTCTCTTTCCACTTAATCTGACCCTATATACAGTCAGTTTAGTCATATTCCTTTTGCCTCAAGCACTTGTCCTTATTTCTTCTGCTCTCGCCTGTCCACGTTCTGCAGCCCTGCCCGGATGTGTACTGGTTCCCCATATTCACTGACACTGCCTGTGATGAGCTGGTGGAAGAAATGGAGCATTATGGCAAGTGGTCCACAGGTGACAATACGGTAAGAAAAACAGGAGCTGTTTGATTTCCAGGTGACAACTTTGTCCTTATATGTTTGGTGACAGTAGCGCCTCCTCTAGGAAGGCCTTAGATCCTGCAGCTAAACCAGGAAACTGGCCTCAATACTGCTAATTTTCCCTTTAATTAACTCCATGATTTTGCCCATGCTCTTGAATGTTAATTAACTTTTCTGAGTCCTTATACTGTCCACCAGTGTGACAGTGTTCAGCCCTTCAGGGTTTAATGGCTGTTTGAAATGAGCTTATCATGCTGAAAATCCTGATAAGTAAACTTCATATGTATTGGTAATTACCAGAAAAAAAGTGCTTTTTGTTTGTGAAGTCCAAGGTGCCCATCCTCATTGTTTTTTTCGTGATTCAATTTCAGGATAGTAGAATACAAGGAGGATATGAGAATGTCCCAACTATTGATATCCACATGAACCAAATTGGCTTTGAAAGAGAATGGTATAAGTTTCTTCTGGACTATATTGCACCCATCACAGAGAAACTGTACCCGGGATACTATACCAAGGTAGGTAATACCATGGCATCAAAACTCGTGGTCAGCTCAGCACCTGCTGCAATAGCAGCTGTGTGAAAAGGCTACTAGAATCCTCTTGCAACATGTGAAGTATATGCATCAGAAAATACAGTTTTCCAGTAACACTTTCCTGTGTTATTGTGGCTCTTCTTAGCAGTGAGGTGCAATTTATAAATGACACCTTATCCCACAGCTCAGTAACCACGAGCTACTGCAGCTCTGCAACAGATGCTCTCTCTTTTCTTCTCTCCTGCAGACTCAGTTTGAGCTAGCCTTTGTGGTCCGCTACAAACCTGATGAGCAGCCTTCTCTAATGCCCCATCATGATGCTTCCACCTTTACCATTAACATTGCTCTGAACAGGGTTGGAATAGACTATGAGGTAAGTTTGCCAGCGTGTTGGGTATGAAGCACAGCCTTCCAGGCACAACCTTCTTTATTGGCTTCTTTGCACTGAAAACTGTGGTTAACGACTGGGTTATGTTAGGGGACTTTTTGGGCATGTTAGGGTACAATGGATTCCCCAGCTCTCTTCTCACACTTTCTGAAGAGCTGCCAAGAGAAGGCAGAGACCCATTCCCTTAGGTGATTTAATCAAGCTGATGTGTCTCTTGGTCTGTATCTCTCAGGGAGGAGGCTGCCGGTTTTTGCGCTACAACTGCTCGATTCGAGCTCCACGAAAAGGCTGGACTCTGATGCATCCAGGACGGCTCACCCACTACCATGAAGGTCTTCCAACCACCAAAGGAACCCGTTATATTGCAGTGTCTTTTATTGACCCCTAGAGCCATGCTTCACAGGAAGGACCTTTCCCTGGCCCCGCTCACTGCTGACTTTGAGTGGAAACAGGGAATGCTGCAGAGAGTTTCTAAGGCATTGATCAAAGCTATTTGGATATTGATTTTTTTAATCAATGTTAAGACTCCACTACTGGAAGATCTCCCTCTCTGATACTGCAGGTCATATCTAGGAATGTTGCTGTAGAATTTGGAAGGAGATTTTGTGCCTTCGTTTTTGATTCTGCTCTTCATCCGCTGTGTCTTGGAAATGCGATTTACTTGAACCTTCATGGCTTGGTTGGCTTTACAGAAATGCTTTCTTGGACTGGAAATCCAGCTCTTTGGAAGCAAGTCACAAGCTTTCTCTCCAAGTAGCTGGAATCTCTTTTTTTATATCCACAGCATATACAGGACACTAGAAAATCATTTCTGGATAGTATACCAAACATAAACAATCAGGGAGCTGGCTCCAGGAGTCATAACAGCTACATGTCATACCAGATGAAACTCAGTAGTAAGAGCCTGAAGATCATCTGCATCCTTACCTCTTCACAGTCTTTGGAAACACGTCACAGAGTTCAAAGCAGCAGCAATGGCAGTATAGTTGTTTTGTGTTAGTTAATGAGGGTCCACTAATTATCTCTGGGATTAGTCTGAAGATACATATAAAAAAAAATAGCCTCCTTATCTCTTGTTACCACAGTTTAAGGGGAGCATTCTAAGCCAGGCAAAGGGGAGGGTTGACAACAAGTTGAACAGCCAGGAGGGCTTCAATGCTGCTCAGATCAGCTCTATCCATGTTGAGATCTTCAAAAGCTCTAAGGGTGAGATAACAATCCTGAGGCCTCACTGATCTTTGGCCTCATTCCACTTCTCAGTGATTTGGGTAGTTCCCTTTGCTTCCAGCTTGTTTGAGCCATGGCTGTAGGAGAACTATTTTCTGGTACTTAGAGGAAATCACTATTGGGTATTTCTATTATTTGAGATTGCAAACCAAAGCACCCCACTGCAGTGGGGTTGAGACCAATAGAAATGGGTTGGTGAGCGCTGAGAGGTTGTGGCAAACCAATAGGGCTAAAAAACTGCCTAGAATAGAGCTGTGGGTGGAGGGGGAGCAGGGCCAAGCCTTTGTATTGCCGCCTGTGAGAGACCTGCTCTGCTTTTTAGACGCCCTTCTGTGTCTGAAGGCTGGTTTGTTTCACAGGCGGTCCGTTCACATCAGGATTGGGGTGGACCCACGGGGCTGCGTTCTGAGGGTCTTTAGGCTCTCTTTAATGCTACACACCCACATGTGCCCAGGGGAGAAAAACAGTTGAAAATGGTAAAAATCCGTGCTAACCGAAACCCGTAATGCCTCATGCTATAACCAAATGAAGGGATTTCTTAGGGTAATGGTTGAGAAAGCATCGACGCGGTGTATGTATTTATTTAGCTTTTTTTTTTTTTTTTTCTTTTCTCCCCCACTTATTTCGTTGTGCTTTTCCTCTGCCCGACACTGTGATCGGAATCCGCGCGGAGCCGTTTCACAAACAGATTCCAACCGGGATGGGGGGGGGGAGGGGGAAAAAAATTCGCATTAAACTATTCCAAAACGCTCAGTGGCTGTGTTTCTTTAGCGGGGCCGTTCCTCGGTACTACAGCTCCCGAAGCGCCCCGGGGCACAGCACGCCCGCCCAGGGGGCGGTGCCGCGGATTAAGATGGCGGCGCTGCGGGAGCGGCTGTGAAGGTGAGCGTTGGCGCCAGGGATGAGTGTGGGGGTGGAGGGGCGCCGCTGCCCGTTCTGAGGTGCGGCCGCGCCGTGGGACGAGGCGCTTCCCGCCTTTTTTTTTTTTGGCGCGCGCCCGCCGCTCTGTGAGGCTCTGTGAGCTTGAGGCCTACGCGCTCCGTCCGCCTCTGTCGCAGGGAGGGCGAGTGGATTCGGCGTGGCGGAAAGAGCTGAGGGTGAAAACGGAGAAACGGAGGGAGCTGTTCGCGTTCCGGAGGGACTCGAGTTGACCATGTCCGGCTTGTGAGAGCGAAACACATCCTGAAAAGTAAGCGGGGCGGGAGGGAAGGATCCCTGGTGGGCTGTGCCGTGGAATTGAGGAGGTAAGGTGGGCTTTTTTCTTTCCAGATGTCTGAGCGTGAGAAATAAAGCATTTCCTGTCGAATGATCTCTAGGTTGTGTATTATGTAGTTTTCAGTCGGTGTCTGCTCATTAGGTGGCTGTCTCCCTGTGTCTCAGTGGAGACCCCACCTTTTTCCTTATATATTTTAGACGTGTATGTACTGTAATGATGTAGACAGTGGGATTGAGAGCACAATGCCAGGGATGGACTCTGGCAGCCTGAGCTGGTGGGGAGCACCCAGCCCATGGCAGGGGTTGGAACTGGGTGATCTCTGAGGTTCTTTCCAGCCCAATCATTCTATGATTGTATTGGACACTTGGTTGTGTGGCTGTCAGGCCTCAGTGAGCTCCCTTTTCCTTACTGATTTTTTTTCCCTGCAGCGCAATGTCCCTGTTGTTCACTCGTTCCAAATCAATAGTTGCAGTGAAGAAGGATAAAAGACACATGGCTGAGGTAAATGCTTCTCCACTCAAACATTTTGTCACTGCAAAGAAGAAAATCAATGGCATCTTTGAGCAGCTGGCTGCGTACATCAATGAGAGTTCCTCATTCCTGGAGGGTAAGCTGAGCTGAATGGTGCTTTGCCTGCACATGGTTCCCAAGGCACACACCAAAACCCTCATTTATTTATAAATACATCTGTCTTTATGTCTCAGTATTTGTATGAGGGACTGAAAATTATTTTATTGAATTTGTATTTCAAAGCTGACTTAAGTTGGTAAGTTATGAAACCCAGCTAGTTAGTGGACTACTTTCTGTTGTTGGACTACTTTCTGTTGTTTCTGTGTGTGTGTTGTGTACTATTTTTTTTAAATGAACCATTTAAGGCTCTTTTGGTTGTGTGCATATAATCCTTTCAGTATTCTTGCCTAGACACGTCATTGCCAGTGACGTGGAACATATACAGTAATTGGCTTTACAGCTTACGATGCAGAGAGAAGTTTTTTAAGGGTGCTGGAATGTTTGAAGTGTTGGATGCGTTCTGCTTAAAGCAGTCCTGAGGATAAGAATGGTTATTAGGTACAGGAAAGAGACTGGCAAATAAATGCTGGTGGGTGTAACTGCATGCTTCAGCATGACCTGTCTGAACTTTGGATACAGATAAGCATTTGGTTGTGTGTGTTAAATTGTGGGGAGATGTTTCACCTAGTACTGAGGCAGATCGCTTCAGGGATTCAGAGGCATGATGTATTTTGATTTTTAGAAACACACAAGAATGCAGAGCTTGATCCTGTCACCACAGAAGAGCAGGTACTGGAAGTCAAAGGCTACTTGTCAAAAGTCAGTGGCATTAGTGAGGTGCTGGCAAGGCGACACATGAAAGTGGCTTTTTTTGGAAGGTAAGTCACGTGCTTACATTGGCTACGCTCCCTACTTGGTAGAGAAACTTGCATCTTTAGGATCATAGCCAGTAAAAAGTATTTATAGAAGCATTAGTGCTCCAGCTTCTGCATGCAACGTGTGGCAGATGTCCCTAGTGCCAGTACTTGTGTAAATGGGACTTAAATATTGTAGAACATTGACTATTTGGAAGAAGTTTTAAAAGAAAAAATGGATTTATTTTTTTTAAGTTGTTAATACTTCTGGAGCTGCTTTGATTTAGATGGCTTATTTTTTGTAACATCAAAAAAGTACCTAAATAGCTCAGGAGCCCAGCTATGCTATTCTTTAATCTTGCTTCAGGACAAGCAATGGAAAAAGCACTGTGATAAATGCCATGCTATGGGACAAAGTCCTTCCTTCAGGAATTGGGCACACCACTAATTGTTTCCTGCGTGTAGAAGGGACTGATGGTCATGAAGCTTTCCTACTTACTGAAGGCTCAGAGGAAAAGAAGAGTGTTAAGGTACAATTTCCTTAAGCATAAGGTATAGGAGAAGAGCTGTGTTCCAGTACCAGAAAAGGAAAATGAAAGCACTGTGAATAGACTTTTAACAGTTCAGGGTTATATTCATTGAATGGGCAGAGATTAACAGCAGGTTTTCAATGAGTGTAGGAAGGGAGGAGTGAAGCAAGCTATGGCATGAGACTTCATTGTATGTGGAAGATGATATGTTGTGATTGTGCTAATAGGGAGTTGGAATGATGCCTCAGGAAGTTCAGCTCTGGATGGCTGACCAAAGTTACAGCCTTCCTGATAGTTCCTCAGCCTTATTCTTATAGACGCTTTTTGGGTGGTTGTCTTCTGGCTGGGGAAACACGTGGTGTGGGAAAACTCTTGGGAGATAATTCCAAGTTGGGTTTTATCTTAAACTGTCTGTGACCAATTTTGGGGGGAGATAATTGTCTTAGCATATGGGAAATGTTATAGATACATAAAACTTTCATTTTCAGACAGTAAACCAGCTGGCTCATGCCCTCCATCAAGATGAGCTTCTGAATGCTGGCAGCCTAGTCAGCGTGATGTGGCCCAATTCCAAATGTCCTCTCTTAAAGGATGACCTGGTGCTCATGGACAGGTGACAATATCTGTCTTTTTCTCTTTACCACACATTTTTTTATATTCAAATACAAATTTAGCAGACGTCAATGAAAGTGACCTTGTTTTAATCTGAGACAGTGACCAAAGTCCTTTCCTGCAGTTAACAGCCACAGTTTATCTTGATTTGTCCTTTTTAGTTTGCAGTCTGCAAACTAAAACCTCAAAGCAGTGTGGCTCTAACACAGAAAATAATGCCCTGTACAGCTGAAACAAGTCTTGTACGAACTTTTTAAAACATGTTTTTGAAATTTCACCAGAATAACGTTGTTTCTTCTCTTTCTGCTCTTAGCCCTGGCATTGATGTAACCACAGAGCTGGACAGTTGGATCGACAAGTTCTGTCTAGATGCTGATGTATTTGTTCTGGTGGCAAATTCAGAATCAACGTTGATGCAAACTGTATGTTCAAGTTCACTTGATAGTGGGCAGTGAATTTGGCTGGAAGTTGAAACGTGTTGACAAATTAATTTAAGAGATTGTGTTCCATTTTGCACAGGAGAAACAGTTCTTTCACAAGGTGAACGAACGTCTGTCTCGACCCAATATATTTATTTTAAATAACCGCTGGGATGCATCTGCCTCTGAACCAGAGTACATGGAAGAGGTTTGTGATTTAAATGCCTTCTCTTTGCCTGGAGTCCATTATAGAAACCATTTTGACTCTTGTCCTTGTGTGTAGAACCATAAAGTGTTAGATATTATTGTTTTTTTTATTATTGTAGTGTGGAAACTAGAGGAAGTTTATTGTAGTGTGGAAACTAGAGGGGCTAGTGGTCACAGCATGGCTCTGGAGATTTCTAAAGTGGAAATAAGAACTTCACCGGGCAGTTTGTAAGTTAGGTGACTTGGATGACTTCTGGAAGATTTTATAGACTGCAAGGTAGTTTTCTTATTCTTTCATATTAGTAGCTTAGACCAGCAGAGGGCATCTGAGTGCCTGATCTGATTTTTGAGATGGAGCTTAAAGTGGCTGTAACTGCACGTGGAGGTGTTCCTGTTTGTCCCTCAGGTGCGTCGGCAGCACATGGAGCGCTGCACCAGTTTCCTGGTAGATGAGCTGGGTGTGGTGGATCGAGCACAGGCGGGGGATCGAATCTTCTTCGTGTCAGCAAAAGAAGTGCTGAATGCCAGGATTCAGAGGGCTCAAGGGATGCCAGAAGGAGGTGAGGAAAGCTAACAGAGCCTTTCTTATAGCAAAGGAAATAAGAGAATATCTTGTTTCACAAATAGGCAAAACTGAATTTATTAAAAATATCAAATTCTTAAGAGAGCAGACAAAATAAAAGAGAATGAATTGGCTACTTTTTTTGCATTGGCTTCAGGGTAAAGCAGGAGTATATCCTAATGTCCAACATCTGAATGCTTTCTGAAAACCTAATTGGTTGTTTTTTACCTTCCTACTCTCAGGTGGAGCATTGGCAGATGGTTTTCAAGTGAGAATGTTTGAGTTTCAAAACTTTGAGAGAAGATTTGAGGTGAGTGTTAAGTGTTGTAGCATTCCATTTGGTCCTGAGGCCTCCCAGCTTACTCCTGAAAGGCTGGGGAGTGGAGCTTATGTACATGGAGTGGCAGCACACTTAGGAAATAGACAAGCTGTGTTAGTGTATTTCTGCCTGCTGCTAATCTTGGCTGCCTGTTGTGTACAGGAATGTATCTCCCAGTCAGCAGTGAAAACAAAATTTGAGCAGCATACAGTGAGAGCAAAGCAGATCGCAGAGGATGTTCGTCTCATCATGGATTCAGTGCATGTTGCTGCCCAGGAACAGCGGTGAGGAGATGCTGATGCTCGGTGTTTTCATGACACAAGCTTGCACTTAGAGAGAAAATTAAAGAGTATGAGCATTTAAAATGCAAAGGAAAAATGTGGAAATATTGGGAGAGGAGCATCCTTTTTATCCTGTGTGCTGTGTGTATGCAATGCACTGTAGATATTGGTACACTTGGTTCTTGGGTTGGAAAATGTCTTTTGTCTGGAGTTCCAGGTGTTTGCAGATCAGAAATGTGCTTATCTGGCTTTGCCATGGATACCTTTTTTTCAGAGTTTACTGTCTGGAAATGCGAGAGGAACGACAGGAACGTTTGGGTTTTATTGACAAACAGCTGGAGCTCCTCACTCAAGACTACAAGCGGAAAATCAAACAGATCACAGAAGAAGTGGAGAGGCAGGTGAGGAGGGGCTGCAGAAAAAGAGAAGGGATTGAAAGAGCTGCCAGCGTGGTGGGAGAAATGCAAAGTGCTGACAGGTCTGAGTGGGTAGAAATGTGGGAGATACAGATGGGAAGAGAAGAAATGCTTTCAGAAGCAGGGTTTGTTGTTTGTTTGCTTTCCTTGAGGCAATAAAAGGAAAAGTGGAACACCTGGGGGTAACTTTCAGGGAGGCTCACAAGATGCTTTAAATGAGCAGTATGGTAACTTTGTCCTGTGGCTCCTTCTCCAGGTATCGAATGCAATGGCAGAAGAAATCAGGCGGCTTTCAGTGCTGGTAGATGAATACCAAGCAGATTTCCATCCTTCTCAAGTCGTTCTTAAAGTTTACAAGAACGTAAGTCGTGTTTGCTTCTTGTAGATTGCTAACAGCTTCTGAGCCGCCCTGTAATTAGTCAGCGGGCTCTGAGTCAGTAATTACACCTGCTCTTGGAGATACTTAACATTCCTCAACTAGGAAGAACTGAGTTTTTAATATTGCAAAGTGTCTTCTCTTAAATTTTGTTTTGCACTGGGATAGTTTCTGTGAAAAATTGTGTGTTAAAAAAGGAAGGAAGTTATGTTTAAAACTAACCTCAGCATTAAACAGATACATGTATGGTGTATTCCATTATGTACCTCAAACAAAACCTTTCCAGTCTACAGCATACTTGTGAGATTGCATGGTTTTTTCCTCTCCTCCACTGAAGGAAGGAGAAAAATGAAACTGATGTTAGAAGAGTGGGCAGATGGAATGCATGCTCTTGCTTTGGAAGCTTTTTTTAACTGGGAAGCTCTAGCACCTGCAACTTATGTCTTCCTTTTATTTAATCTCAGTAACCCTTCTCTGTTTGTCAGGAGCTCCATAAACACATTGAGGAAGGCCTGGGCCGTAACATGTCAGATCGTTGTTCCAATGCAATCACAGCTTCCCTGCAGACAATGCAGCAGGAAATGATAGGTCAGTTCTGCAGGCAATATTACCCTTCGTTCCTGTTACTGTAATGCAGAATAACTAGGTGGATGTTCGGGGTTTCTTATTCCTCTGATGGCTGTTTGCAGGTGGCATTGTCTTAGTTTCCATCATGATTAGTAGCACTTATATGTAGAGCATGAGTTATTCCTGCTTTTTCCACTCTGGCTAAACTTGTTCAGTGCGTTAGTAATGAATCTAATCAATCGGCTTAATCCTTTGTTAGTGAGAGAGAAGCACTTTTCGAATTGGCCTCCTGTTTTTCAAGCTGTTGATAAACTGTACACTATAGCTACCTTTAGAGATTTGGGAATGCCCATGGAAAGGCATCCTTCTGAATATGAATTGATTGCAATGCAACTTGCTTGGCTTCAGGAAATTCAAGATACTCGCAAAAACAACTGCAGAGGATGGAACAACCAGTATCCGTTCTGATTATGGAATGCAAGTCCAGTTAATTACTGTGAACTCAATTTCCTATTTTCTGAATGAGTTTATGTTCTGTTCTTGCAGATGGCTTAAAACCACTGCTCCCACTCTCCCTGCGAGGCCAGATAGACATGTTAATTCCCCGGCAGTGCTTCACACTCAGCTATGATCTGAACTGTGATAAGCTTTGTGCTGACTTCCAAGAAGACATAGAATTCCATTTCTCTCTTGGATGGACGATGCTGGTGAACAGATTTTTGGGACCAAAGAATGGCCGGCGGGCCTTGATGGGCTATAATGACCAGGTAAGGTAACTTAGTGGTCAGGGGTCAGTGGGTATTGGTAACTCCAGGGCCTGCTGAACAGTTTTTGCTGGGAAGGGCAACGTCTTGCATTCTTTTATTCTGTACTCTGTTTTTGTTTCCTTTGTTTTTCTCCATGCTTTTCTAATTAGATTCAACGCCCTTTAACACCAGCAAATCCCAGTCTGCCTCCTTTGCCTCAGGGTTCTATGACCCAGGAAGAACTCATGGTGTCGATGGTCACTGGACTGGCCTCGTTAACTTCCCGAACTTCCATGGGGATCATCGTGGTTGGTGGCGTGGTGGGTTGACAATCTGAGGAGCATCTAGATAAATAACCTCGGGGTGCTGGCGTCGAGTCACTGCAGAGACCTGTAGATATTTCCAGTTCACAGATAGCAAAACACTTTCTGTGTGCAAATAGAAGATAAAACGTCGAGCATAATTTTGCACAATAGTTACGTAGGGAACCAGAGGTTTTGTGAAGATAAAAGCCTTTCAAATTGTGTTACAAAATCTGGTATTCTCGTGAGAATAGAAGGAAAAACGTATTTTTCCTGTTGACTGTGGACTAGGAACTGAGGTTGAAGTTGAGATTTCTGCTTAGATCCTCTGATGATGCATACCTTCCTACCTGGAACAGGAGGAGAGCATTTAATTATAGATGCTTTAATTTATTTCATGTACAATCAGCACTGCCTACTTTTCTATCTTGTGGAAAAACAAGAGAATGTTGTCTCCCAAAACTGCAGAAGAAAAGAGTAATAGAGGTTTAACTCGAGTTATATAGTAACTAGTTTCTTTTCTACAAATAATACGAAGCTTCTCCAGTAAGTTCCTTACCTCTGTGCTTTCTCAGAGCGTGTTGAGGGTGGATGATTTGTCAAAAGGAAGATGGTTCCCTAAAAATGGTTTTTCCTTCAGAAACAAGAATTCTGTGAGCTAGGCCAACTTCATTTGTGCATGTAAAGATGACTTTAATGACCTGGAGAAGTTAACCTGCAGGTATTCTAAGTGTGTAGGCTGAACATTCGTAGCAAGCTGTCTGATCAGTGAAACTACTTGCAGGTCAGGGTTGTTGTTGGAGGTTTCTGGCTAACTCACATGTGCTTAAAGTACAGGTGCACCATTGCCAGGAGGCAGCATCACTTCTAATAGAGCTGTGTCATCTGTTTTCCCCTGTGCTTGTTTTAGGTTTGGAAGGCTGTGGGCTGGAGGCTGATTGCTCTCTCGTTTGGTCTTTACGGGCTGCTTTATGTGTATGAACGCCTCACCTGGACCACAAAAGCGAAGGAGAGAGCTTTCAAACGGCAGTTTGTAGAATATGCTGGAGAGAAACTGCAGCTTATTGTCAGCTATACAGGATCTAATTGCAGCCACCAAGTCCAACAGTAGGTTGCCTATATTTACCTAACATCTTTATCTGAATTCTCCTGTTTTGTTTTTTTTTTTTTTTTTTTAATTACTGTTTTTGGCTTTGTTTGTTTAGGGTGATATTGCTTCTTAAAGCAAGATATCTGCTCACTGAACTCAGGACTAAAAAATATAATAATACATGTGTTTTAAAGAGAATCTGTGGGTTACTTTGTTGGTTTTCTTAATAAACATGGTGTCCTATGTGGGTATTTCTAAAGCTCTAGTCTTAGTACTTCAGTCTCACATTTCTCTGACAGTTCTAACGTGTTCTTGTGCAGAAGGGAAAGTTGTTTGCATCTGAGTCAGTGTCATCACCACTCATCGAAGGCATTTATTCCTTGAACTCTGTGTTTCATTCCTACTTTACACTGTTCTTCCCGTTTCACAGAGAGCTTGCTGGAACGTTTGCTCAGTTATGTCAGCAAGTGGATGTTACACGGGAGAATCTTGAGCAGGAAATTTCTGCCATGAATAAGAAAATTGAAGTTTTGGATTCACTGCAGAGCAAAGCAAAATTGCTGAGGTGAGATTTTCTTACTACACAAACATCTGCATATAATTAGTTTTTGTGTGGTTGCTCCAAGATGCTCAGATGAGGGTGCACCTCTGAGGGCAGTCCTTCTTTCATCATAGTGTTTGATTTGCAGACATCAACATCTTTTTGTATTGTGTTCCTTTTTAACGTTACATGGAAAACAATTTTCTGCAATGTATTAAAATGTCTGGTAGAAATATCAAAACAATACTCTGCAGCCTCGGGTAGAAAGAAAAGACACTTAGATTATTGGGTGAGAAAGGATATTGAGGTGTTGGTGAGCAGTGCTTTTTGTTATTTTAACCTGTTAGAAGAAGGAGAGATGCTCAGCCCATGTACTCTGAACAGTCATTTTAAATCTTTTGTCTCATAAAAATCCCATTTCCTTCTTTCTTTCAGTTAGTACAAAATTACAGTTCTTGTCTGTTTACCAAAACAGTCCTCTACTCCTGCAAACTTTTCCAGGCAATTAGAAAATCATCTAAAAAGACTCATCCTTGCCATTGCACAGACTTGAGTCTGATGTTTGTCTTCACCCTGCAAAAGCTGTTGGGAATAATTTTTTTAACATACCTTACCCACACAAATAATAAGACCAGTTTAAAGCTGTGACCAAGATCTCACTATGAGCCTTGAAGCTGGGGATTATTGGCAGGATGGTGTTCCTGACCTGAAGGAGACAAGGACCCTTGGCATTCCTCTCCTTGCCTTGCTGTGGAGTAGTCTTATTCGTGTTTCTTTCAGATTGCCTTGGGAAGAATGATTTTATTCACCTAACAGAGACTTCTTGTCTTTCCAGGAATAAGGCGGGTTGGCTCGATAGTGAACTTAACATGTTCACACATCAGTACCTGCAGCAAAGCAGATAGTGTGGGAAGAGGAGAAAAACAACGCTGTTTCCCTTCAGTGCTCCTTCAGTTACTGCAGAGAATATGGTGGGTGATGGAATCCCTAAAGGGAATGAGCAAAAGGCTCCTGCCAGTTTCCAGTTGCTGTGTGAACAGTAGGATTCAGCATCCTTGTTTTGTGTCCCACCTTTCAACACTAGCTGTTGCAGCTCTTCTTTTCCTGCTTAGGAGAACAAGCTACGTTGGAAGGAATGTGTGCTTTGTACATTTACAGGGGGCTTCTAAAATCAAAATGAAGTACAGTAACAGTGAATTCTATAAACAAGTGTTCATCAGGTTAAAAGTTACTCTAACACATCGTTTTTTATGGAGTCGCTCATCTTACTACATGAAGGTGGAGCTTTTGGCTTCAAAGCCCCAAGTTTATGTATGTGACAAGCAGCTGTTTTTCTAAACAGCAATCTTATGCACACAGCTAGAACAGTTTCACAGCACTTTCGTAGCCTGTGCAAACCCATCTCCTAGCTTCTTCTGTTATTGTACAACATGGCAGAGATCTGCTGCACTGTTTATTTTCATGGACAGGTTTATTTTTGTCAGCACGTTTAAACCTGTGAACAAAACTTAGTTCTCTTCCAGAGCAAAAGGGACTAAGATTTTTGCTTTGGTACCTTTACTGTCTTCTGAGTTAATTTCTTCCTCTTCAGAGCTCTTCAGTAATGCAATCTGGCTCATTTCACATTGTAGGCAGCTAATTTGCAAAGCCATAGCAAGCTGCTATGAAGGAAGTGGTGATGATAATTAACAGTTTGTTGAAGAAGGAAATTAGGAATGAAAAGATGAATCAGTTGACAGGTTGCCTTGTGAGACAGGCTGATGAATGTGGGGTTTGGTAATTGCACAGCAGTGTTTCTGGAAGCAGGCCTTTGGAATTCCATTACCATTAGCTGGCCATGAGGGCAGCACAGGGATCACACGCTGTAAGAGATTTCACTTCACGTAGAGTTCCCATAGGATGATCCAAGTCCATGCAGTAATGAGATTTGTTTCTGTTAAAAGCGTGAGGATGATGATAGAGACCTATCCTTCCTATTTAATGCTGGGGTAAGAATGGGTTAAGTCATTTTTTTCTTTTCCCAGATGTCTTTTATTTACAAATAGATGAAATTAATTGAGTTTTGCCCTGAAACAATTCTTAATTTTGATTATGAGACTTGGGCATTGTGAGGACTGGAGCCTCTTCTTTCTGGAATTGATAGCAGAAGAATTCCCACTGATTTCAGTAGTAGCAGGATCAGGTTCCTGTGCTGTAAGACTTATTTTCCACTTGGTGGATATGTACTTTACCACATTTTGGGAATGATCTTTACATAGCCCACAAAATGTCTCTCCATAATCTAGAATTAATCCTGCATTTCTGGGGTTAGGGTCAACCTAAATCTGTTCAGAATCAAACATTGGAGAATATGAATTATCTGTGAGCAAGTGACAGCTGAATTTGGGAGTACTAAGGTGCTTCTTTTTTGTTCTATTATACAACAGTGAGATTTTCCATTTGAAAATGGAATCAGCTAGCCTTAGGATTCCTCATTCATGCTCAGGTATGAATATATGTGCCTGTGACACGTTCTCTGCTTCATGTGAGGTTCCAGAAAGAAGCTGCCTGACACTCAAGGAAAGAATAGTAAAGTGGCAGTAAGTACTTCAGGCTGTGTTAAGATTTGCAGTAAGACTTGAATTATCTTGGTTACGTTGGAGCTGGCAGACTCTCATTGTGACCCTGAAAGGCAAGAAGCATACGCAGCTTTCACTTTCAGAGGACAGCTTTGAATTCAGCCCAAACCAAGAAGCTATTTTCATCAGAGAGCACTTCATTGGCTGTGTTCAGTTTCCTCAGGGAGCCACCAGTACACAGTGTGGTTTGGATCAGAACTGAGAATGGCTGAGAGAGAAATGTGAGTCCTTGCCTTTGGTGTTGTGTTCTCTGGGCTTGTAGTGTTGAAGTATGCTGGAGCAGGTGGCACTGTGGGTTATTACTCTGAATTCACACAAAACCTACAGCAGAGCCCTTTGTCTCCAGGCTATTACGTACACATTTATAACACATTTATAACACATTTATAAGCAGTGTACAGTGCTGAGTTAAAACATGAAGCAGATCCCTGATAGAACAGGAAACTGCCAGTTCCAGGCAGAAGGAAATGATGCATTGGTCAGCAACTCTTGACTACCTGAAGTACCAACCTCGCCCTTGGAGGCGTGCTGCTAGATCTCAGCAGGCCTTAGAGGAAGTTGATCAGTGAGCTGATCTTCAGAGCTGGGGTCAGATTGGTGAAGGCAAAGAGATTGGTGTGTTCTCAGAACGCGGTGTCTTGGCAGTGCGTGTTTGTGGCGCTGCTCAGATGTTGGTGATGGAGGCGCTCTCACTGTAGTGCTAACAGATAGAACAGAGGAAAGAACTGCCTGGATTTTGTAAGAAGTAAAACTGCTAACATGGGAGATAATTGTTGTTCAAGTGCACCTGTAACCCTGTCAATAGCAGCTGGTTGATCTGGTCAGACTTCTAACAGAAAGACCAACACAGTACTTCTTTAATTCAGATTGGTGGAGGAATGAACACTATTAGCAAGGAGGTTATCTTCTGCTTTTCTTTAGAAATAATAAACTAATCCTGGGAATTTAGGTACTTCTAAAAGCAGTCTTCCCCAAGCTCTTATTTAAGGGCGACAGCTCAGTGCACTTTATCTTGTTGCTGCTATGTACCTTCATTGTGTTATGTTGATGGAGCTCTTCGAAATACTCTTACCAGTGAGTTTTCTCTCTGCTGTATTTAAGGTGATAAATTTGCATGAATTATTCCTGTATCAATGCTGTAAAAGCAGTGGAAACCAAAATAAAAATGAATTGGAAAAAGTATTTCTCCTGCTGTGTTCTGTGTATCTTGATTCAAAGTCTGCAAGTGTAAGTATGATGCATTTGGGCCATAGAATGGTTGGAGCTGGAAGGGACCCTAAAGGCCATCAGGTCCAACCCTGCACTGAGCAGGGACACCCACAGCTCCATCAGTGCTCACAGCCCCATCCCCTGACCTTGGGTGCCTGCACCTCCTCTCTGGGCACTCTGTGCAGTGCCTCACCTCCCTTCTTCCTTATATCCAACCTGAGTCTCCCCTCTTTTAGCAGGAATCCGTTTCCCCGTCCCATCTCCACACGCCCTGCTGAACAGTCTGTCCCCTTTTGCTTACAGCCCCTTTAGACACATGGGCTGCTCTCAGCTCTCCTGCAGCCTTCTCTCCTCCGTGCTGCACAGCCCCAGCTCTCAGCCTGTCCTCACGTTCCATCAGGGAGCATTGCTGTGGGCCTCCTCTCCATCTCTGCTGTACTGAGGACCCCTCATGTGGACACAGTGCTCCAGGTGAGTCCTCCAAAGAGTGACATGCTACTGCCGTGGGAAACTGCATACGTGGTAGTGACCTTTAATCTGTTTTCACAGTGAAAAAGAAGAGAGCGACGGTGCTGAATGATCTGAGGTTTTGACATTATGAAGATACACTAAAAATGTCAAGCCTGGCTCTGATTTCTTGAGAATATTCGAAGAAGTAACGTTCAGCAAATACTGCGTTAACAGACTGGCGGCGGTGAATCAGCATTCTCCGTTCCGGAAAAGGACGTTTCCAGCAAGAGGTTCTCACAGTTAGCTGCTTTCTCCCTTCCTTGCCGCTTGGGGCCGCCGGTCGCGCCCAGCAGAGCATCAGCCGGGCTCTGCCTCCGCCCCTGTTTTGTCTCCGCCGGGAGGCGGAGCCGCTGTCCCCGCGCATGCCCGGCGGCCGCTGCGCTGCGGGAACGGCGGAGGGCCCGGGGCTGCCCGGGGGAAGCCCGAAGCGAGGGCGGGGATCCCCGGCTGTGCGGCGCAGGTGGGCCCGGCAGCGTGGCGCGGGGAGGGTCAGAGCTCGCTGCTCCCACGCGGTGCTCTGCACGGGGCTGAGGGGGTTGTCGAGTCTACCGGGCTGGCCTCTTAAGAGGGAAGGGAAAGAAGCACCACCCCAGTTTGTGCTGCCCGGAACCGGGCCTGGGCAGCGCTGCGGAGCTGTTGCTGGAGATGCGGTTACTTCGTTCCCGAGGCGTAGCTCCCTTTCGCAAAGTGTTGTAACTACAGCGCTTTCACAAGCTTCAGCCTTAGGCTTGTGCTCGGCAGCTTCATGTTGGTTGTGCGAAGAATGGGTCTCGTCTGGTAAATCCCCTTCCAGAAAGTCCTGTGACTAATGTTAATTTCTGAGTATGGGCTTTCTAATGAGCAACAACGAGGGGATGCTGTTAGCTCTGTCCTAGGAATACCATGAGAACTTTTGTTTTGCTTAAATCATCTCAAAGAAACATAGTGTCTCAAGACAGATATTTCTGTAAGGCATCCAGTTGTGCACCCTTCTTGTAACTGGAACAAAAACGTGCTGTGGGTTTTTCAATTAACACTCCTTCCTTCCCAACCCTCCCCCCCTGTTGTACAGTGTGTGTGTTTGGTTCCTAATGTTGCCAAGGTAACAAAAACAAATCAGATGAACTTTAGGAAAAGGTTTAGGGACCCTTTAGAATGAGAGGTCATAGGGAAACATAGTTTTACAGGAGCCCCTGACTAATAGCTTTTGCCAAAGACAGAGCATTTTGAAGTCTTCCTGCCTGGGGACCATGGAGGACACTTTAGACTTTGTTTTGGCTGTACTAAAAGAGAAATACTCACTGTTTGTGTGTTGAGTGAGTGTCTAGGTATCATCAGACTGTGAATTCTGAAAATAAGTCTAAAGTGGATTCATGTATGATTGCTCTAGATATCTGAAACATCTTTCATCTGGTTTTCTGTGACATGTGACATTTCATGTTTACTGTTTTCCATGTCAGAGTTTCCTGCCTCTGGGTAGAAAATACTTGAGTACATGTGGGGGTCAGAGATGTATGCAGCGGTGCTGGTTCTTAGCATAAAGAGTTTTGAAGCTGGCTGATTTCTCAAAGATAATGTTCAAAGATCAAAACTCCCAACAAACCCTGTGACTTTTATGAAAAGTCATCTGAAAGTGTTATGTTGTTTGGTTTTGTTTTTTTTTTCTCCATGTCTGCTTCTTCAGTTCATACCTCCATTCATGCAGTTCACCCTTCCTCTGGCTTTATAGGAGGACACATCCATAGGATGGAGTCAGAGCACCTCAGGTTGCGTCAGGCCAACCAGGACCTTCTACAAAGGCTCAGAGTGAAGCAGGAAGAGATAAGAAGAAGTCTTCCCAGCAAGCCACTTCTTCCAGCATCTCTTTGTAATAGAGCAACTGCTGAAGCATCTGTCCCCTTGCCTAAGAGAGGGGTATGTGTTAGGTCTGTGCTGAAAGTGCTGAGTATCAAATGGGCCTCGTATGGTAGGTAGGCAGTAGCTCTGCCTGTAGGGCAGCATGATGGAGACACAAGAACGTGAAGCAGCTGGTGGAAAATGAAATATAGAACCCATCGAAACAGTAGCTAGACCTTTGTTGTTTGTCTTCTTGTCTCAGATGTGTTCTCAGTGCAAAGAGTTCAGAGATCAGCTGCCGCCTGACGAATGTGGGATTTTTAACATGAGATAGGAAGGATTATCATGAAACAAAATCCTTTTGTTTCTTCAGAGCACAAAGGCTGAAACTTTGGCAGTTTCTTGGCTTGGGAATGAGCTGCTTTTAGTTATAAATGAACCCCTTTTTTATCGTCTCCAAACACTTAATAGTGATCTCATGGGTAACATTAAGATTTTATGTTTTCCCAACAGAATTTTAAGGGGTGAGCAGACCAGGCTGAGAGGCTGATGCTTCTCTTGCTGAGTAAATTAGCCAATAAAGAATGCTTGTACTCTTAATGGTGCAATGTGGTAGTAGTGTCTTTATTCTTACAGAAGGAAAATCAAGTTGATCGTGTGTTCACACAGCATGATCCTGCAACCTTGGTGTCTGTGGAACCCAGAGCTTGCACAGCCAGAGCAGCCCTCTGTTCATCACTCAAACACAGCAGCAATGACAGAGGGGTGCAGCAACAAACGAGGATGCAGGAATCAGTTTTGCAATCCTGCTTTCCTGCTAAAGAGAAAAATCTTATACCTGTGTCTGCAGTCATTACATGTGAGAGAGAAACTTGTGGACTGGTTGGGGATAGCCATGCTCAAGGAAGTGCAGAGGAAGACTCCTTCCTTCTAGGACGTGAAAAGAGCAGAAGACAGACCACTCTTCCACATGGTTCCAGTGAGAAGAATGAGCTTAGGGGTCATTTGGACCCATCAGCAAGCAGAGTACAAAGTGGAGAGACCTCAAAGGAAGCCACAACACCTAAATCAATCCTGCTGACATCTCAGTCCAAAGGGTTGAAGGTAAGTGGTGAAACCAAAGACTTGCTTGTTTTCATAAGTCAGAATGATGGGGGGAGGAGTCAAGAGAATGCTACATGTAAAACATCAGTTCTATGAATTGAGAAGGCAGAGGGCTGGTTAGCAAATTGCTGTTAGAGCTATAGACAGATTTCAGCCTCAAATTAACCTGGTGCTGTCCTACTTAAATAACTGCTATTTATCTCCCTAGCTGTAGCTATGAATCTCATGCTAGATGTATAGGAGGTCTTCCTGATTTGTTTTGTTTTTTGTTTTTTTTTTCCCAGAAGGAAGCTGGTCATGTGACTTTTCAAGCTGAACCTGAAGAACACACTGTGCCTGCGAGTAGCTGGTCCGTGCGTCCATTCCTGGGCTACGACTGGATTGCAGGTGAATCTTAAACCTGAAGCAAAGCTCTCAGCATGATGTGGTAATATCAAGAGTTAAAACATGATTCACCCTCCGTTAGTATTGTAGTGTGGCAGAATTGCAGGCCTAGAGCCCGCAGAGCAGGGATCAGCAGAGGAGCTGAAGTTTTGTCAGCAGCCGTTCCTCACCCATGACAAATGTGAACTGTGCTTCACTGAAATAGTGAAGTGGCAACTGTGTGAGAATCCAAGCAGCGAATGGCAAAGGTTAGAGGGGTAGCAAGCAACCAAAAATGGATGGATGCATTGAGGAACCAAGGTCACAGCAGAAATCTCTGAGTTGATGTTATGATCTTGTCTTCTCCTTATCCTCTTTGGTTCTCCTTACCTTTAGCTTTCTTGATCATTTTGAATTGAGTCTTTCTTTGGTTGCTTCCTCAAATTCACTAAAACCTTGAACTTTTCTCTTTCCTTGACATTCTCAGGGCTTCTAGATACAAACTCTTCAGTGGAAGAAAAATCTGATCAATATTTTGCTGAGCTCCACGAGTTTCGACAGGCCAACAAAGAAGCATGTATCTCTGAGCAGCACATGGAGTAAGTGGGTACAGGGGGAAGGGCAGAAGCAGCAATGAATCCCTTTGAAGTTCTGAGTAGTGGGAAGGGGTGGCTCTGGAGACCTTTGTGTCCCATTCAGAAATGTATGCTTGGAAAAGGTAGGTTTGGAGGGCAGGCACTCCTGTCACTGACTGGTTTGCTTGTGTGTTTCTTTAGGACTGAGCCTCTGGAATGCATAATTCCTGAACAAGACTTGATAGCCAGTTCCCATAAATGTAAGACCAGATCTCTCATAAGTGTTTCTTCCTAACCCTGTTTCTGTGAGCAAACGACTGAGAATTCTTTACCTGTTATGCTGAGTGGGCCCTGCATTGCTTAAGAGGAGGAAGAGTGTGTTATTTGTAGCTGCGATTTCTAATCCATACTCAACTTCCTCCTCCAAAGAGAATCGAGCCTTCTAGGCACTGTCTCTAAATCAGTGTCAGGATTTTTTGTAACTTGCTGCAGTTCTCTTTTTTAATTGATGGGGTTGAGTTTTGGTTTTGCTTTTTAGGAACTTATTTGGAGCAGGAAATGTAAAAGATACTTTAGGGAAAGCACTGTTTCTATAGAAGGCACGTATTGCATGGAAGTAGAAGACAGCTGTATATTGCCAATGTTGAGGAACCTTCTGACACACTAAAAATACTGTCATGTTTCATTATTCTGTGGCAGGTGTTTACTGTTACCGATTAAACCGGCGCCTCTTTCCTGTCCCTATGGATTCAGATTCTGCCTGTCCTGTGTGTAAGGTCCCACGTACCCACCAGCCCCCAGAGACACTGGAAGAGCCAGCCTATGTCAGGTAGATGGCGATTGTTACTTTGCCATATGCAGATCTCAGGAGGCAATGGGTAGAAAAGAGTCCAAATGGTTCCACAGATGGTTGCTGTCAAGGCTGAGAGAAATCTCCTGCTTAAAATCTCCCTACTAATTTTTTCCATAAGCAGAAATAGTTTTGAAGGTGGTGAGAAATTATTTTTGTATTTGAATTTGGTCCAGAATCAGAATGTACTTTTTAAAGTGTCTAATGAGCTGCTTGCCTTTGTTCATTTTTGGGACTAGGTCATTGAATTGGATAAGGTATGTAAATTTGCTTTGCCTTGTGGAGCATGTGTGCAATTACTCCCCCTGTTGCAGGGTCAGCATTCCCAGGTCTACTCTTATGCCTGCCTACAAATACAAAGCTCACTGCAGGAAAAGCTTTGAACCAGCAGACAGCCTTGCATTACCTTTGGTAAGTTGATGCCTTCTTGCAGATACTGATTGCACAGCCCAGATTGGGCATGATCTCTGAATGATCTCTGGAGTGTGTGTGGTGGTGGGTGAGGTTCTGATCTGGGTTACTGACACAGCAAGAAAAGCTGTTTGTGCATGCTTCTGAGTTCACACCTTCATATAACTGGCATAAAATAAATAACTTATCTTCAGATGCGTTATGCTGAGGAAAAGAAAGTGCCATGTGTATACTGCTGGGACATCATTCAGCTGATCTGTTTCAAGCATCATGCCTGAGAGTGTTCTCTAATATCAGAGAGTTAACAGACAGGTTTCTATCAAGAATCCACATTGTGTAGGGATCAGGCCAAATTTGTAGTGGCAAGGTTGGATTTGAAACTGTTTTTGTAGAGCTGGTCCTGTATACCAGCTGCTAGAGAATGCTGCAAGAGGTATTGTAGCCTTGCCTTGTAGTGAAGAGGTAGGAAGAAGCTTGGTTTGAGGTTTGGTGAACAGGATGAGTCAGCTGAGACCAGTTGAAGGAGGTCAGGTGTTTGAGTTCGCAAAGTGGGAGATTAGTTCAGAAATAATTAGCCAGAGAAAGGTGGAAGTTTTGCTGCATTAGAAGAACCTTCTCTTTTCATATGAAACTCCTCAAGAAATTAATTAACCTGCCAATGCCTCCCTGTGGAGGCATACTTAGAAAACGCTGCCGTACTGCATTCTTCTATGTTCTCACAGCATTGCCTGGTTGGCTGGGAAAATACCATTCCTTCCAGTGATCCCACAGTCAGCAGTTTGGATCTGCAAGCTTCACTGAAAGAGAAACCTCACCATTCCCTCTCACCTGGTAAGGATAGCTTGTAAACAGTCGTGGAGATGTGAATTACATGTATAGGAAGTGTTGTTCTGACTCTCTGAAGAGTATGATAATCATCGATGGCTAAGCAAAAGAAAAAGCCTGGAATATTTTTCTCAAATCTCCAAAGAAAGGTTGTTCCCTGTGCTCTGTAAACTAGAATTAAAAAAAAAAAAAAAAAAAAAAAAAAAAAAAAAGGCAAATGGAACTGGATAATAGCAGTATGTAGACAAAAGCCTGTTCAGCTCCCCAAGTCTTCAGCAAAATAGGAGCAGTCCCTTATTTGGCATTATTTGATTAATGATGTCTTCGTTTCCAGAACCTGATGTCCAGAGTGTCAGGAGGAGCCAGAACTGACCAGCTTTTGAACCTGACCTCCTCAACACTCTTCAGATTAAGCAGTGCTTCTCAGCAGAGGGACCAAAACAAACATGGACACTGCAGAGCAGCTTCACTTGTAAATACTACTGCCTCAGCTGTGGACCACTGACTTGTTGGCCCTGGGGAAGGGATGGGGGCAGGGAGTGGAAACAAGTTAATTTGTTCAAAAATAAATCCTCCAACGAGGAGATTTTTCTTCTAATTTTTGTAGTCCCATATTTCTATGAGCAAGCAATCCACTTACTTCACTGTAAAAACTCATGGCTTTTCACTTTGCACATTTTGCAGCTACTTCTAAGCAGATGCAGGAGCTTTCCTACCTAAGGCTTTTAAAGAGATGTGGACTGGATAAGTAGAAGAACCACAGCAACAGATGTGTACAGGGTTCATCTGCCATTTCAGTTAAGCAAATCAGAAATGTAGCGTTATCTGAGAATGCTAGGGCAAGGAATTAGCTTATGGATGGCCTTGTTCAATGGGAAGCATACAGATATGCTTATTTTCAGACATGTGAAGCATAACAAATGCAAATCACTAATGCCTTAAACTTGAGATGCTCAACAGTGTAGTTAAAAAATCCAGTTTATCTTCAGTGTCTGTAGCTACATTACATTACATTACAGAGCCATTATAAACTTGGAAAAGCACATTTTATTACTCAAAAACCTAGAAAATGCCTTATGATATTTGCAAGTTACACTTACCTCTACTTTTCCAAAGTTATTAGAGGTTAGCAAAAAATCTTTGTGGAGAACAGTTTGAGAGCAAAAGCAATTTGTTCTGTATGGTTTGATTTGTTTGAACTTCGTGGTATGATCTTTCCTTATCTAAAAATGATAAAACAGACGTCATGCTTTGTCTCCAGTAATCCTGAAAGATAAATTCCTTTCTTAAGAATTCTGGAAGTTATTGTGTAATCTTGACTTGCAATTGCATTCATAAGCTTTAAATCAAGTTTATTGGTGAGAGCAAACTTCACAGAAAGCTTTGGGTTTGCACCAGTATTTTCAGCTTCCTGCTGTTCGGTGTTAATTAATTAATGTCCCCAATATTTATAAAACAAATGTATGATTAGACATTTTTAAGCAAGGGAGCAGTGTTGCAAGTGTATGAAGCCTTACTGTGTGACTGGAATGGAAAATGAATGGCCTGACTGACTAGTTTTGCTTTGGGTTGAATATTTAGGGTAAAGGGAAAGGAATTGATCACGTTCTTTCCTCTGAAGCACGATCCCAAGCTGTCTCTCCCTTTGCAATGTTTTTTCCTATGTTCGTACATGCTCTTTCAGGTGGAGCTTCCCAGAAGTACTCAGTCTTAAAGTCTATCTATTGAGATAGATAGAGGTAATAATCTGAGCTGTCCCATGTGCCCTTATTGCTAATAAAAATTTCACTTTCACAGGCGGGAGAGCTGCTTCTGGTTTCCATCTTCAAATACTGGTAACTTCAGTTCACTTCTTCCTTGGCTGAACTCTTTTGGAACAGAAAATGTGGTTTGCTTATTAACTTGGAGAATGACCTCATGGCTCTACATGTAGTTTTGTCTCCACATTTGTGCAGAATAAGTTTATATCATGATCCTTTTTGCACAAGGAATCCAGCATTACTCAAGTTTTCCGGAAGAGCTTAAGCAGTGCACATTTTATTGCTATTCCAAGCAGTTGGCTGTATCAATTTATAGTTGTATTTATAGTTGTTAGCATACAAACACAAATATTTTTTGTGGACAACTTGGTTTTGTCCTTTCATCTGCAATTCAAATCAGCAAAGGCTTTGTAATTGGAGCTTGGCTAATATTGTTGATATGTGGTCCAGAATTGAGATCTGATCGTGTGGTAGAGAGTAAACAATTCTTTTTTGTTTTGTTTTTGTTTTTAATCGGGACACCTGACTATGGATGTATCTGGTGGCCTCATATGCTAGTAAGAAGGTGGTTCATAGTCAAGTTTATCATAATGTTCACCTTTAAAAATAGAACCATACAAGAAAATGAGGCTTGCTCCCATTCTGTTTAATCCGCAGCTGAGCTAAATGAGTGTTTTCCCTTCATATGTGTTCTCACAATTGCTGTGCTGAGGGTATGTGCAAAGCATATGTGGCTGCTGATCGCATTCAAGATATCAAAGTTACAAATCCTAGTTTGCTTACTTTCAACAACAGTAATGCAGGGAATGACAGGTCATTTCTAGAAAGTGAGGTCAGACTTTCTGAGAACCAGGTTATTTATTTATTATTCTTTTAGCTTTGAATATGAGACTGAATCTCAATCCAAAAGATTAGCAGAGGAAGTTTTATCTGGCCCACAGTGATTATAAATAACTACAAGATGCAATTCTTGAACAGTGTGCTATGAGTAATCTGGGTGTGCATTAGCGAGTTAAAATATGTTAAGGTTTTGTACAGTATCTTTGTCCTGCAGTAAATGTTATTGCAAACCACAATGCTGTGCCTTTTCATGAAGGACAGTGGCTGAGAAGGCACCTGAGAGTAATTACAAAGGAAAACATCTATTTACAGGTTGAAAAATTGTAGTTATTTAGTGTTAATGGAGCTTCTGCACTTAGACTAGAGTCTGCAGCAGCCAGAGCTGTGATGAAGCCAGAGCTTCTAGGGGGAAGCTGAGGGAGGGATCAGTGCTTGGGATGTTGGGGCTGTGGTTAGGAGAATGTGAGGTTGACCAGGGCCGGATAAGCAAAAGTGAGACTGTGGGAATGTATATGGTAGGAAGTGGTAAGTGAGGTGTGGCAAGACATAGAGGGTGTAAAAGAGGGAGTGTGGAAAGAAGGGCTGGATTGCGAAAGCAGGAATGTAAGCTGCGATGTGGGGGGAGTTTTTTGCAGGTCAAAATGGTATGGTAAAGGATAGCATTCCCAGTGGGGTACCCCTATCTCCAGGATTATGTCCTTACCCACAAAGCTGTACAAATAATCTTGCAGGCACCCCATGGTAGCTTGTTTTCCGTTCCTAGGGGCAGTTGTGCTCTTATGTGTCCTCTAACTGTGGTTTAAGGAGTTTTGTCTTCATGCGTATTGATGAGCAGGAAAAGGAGCAACCTCACATGCCTGAAATGTACAGGAATCCCCAAGGAGAAGGAATTCTCTACAACAGTTGATGAGGAAGGATGTGTGGCTGATGGGGCCTGGCTTTGTTTGCATTTCCATTGCAATAGAGATGAGAGATGTTCAATGTTGATCAGGTAGGGGTGGGAAGAAAGTGCTCAAATGTATAGAGAGGTAGCAAACTATTCCCAAATAACTCCTGCAGTGAGGCATAAAATATCCTTTAGGGAGAAGGAAGAAGTCCTCCAGTCTGATGTGTGTGATATCAGTGGCAGAATTGGAGAGAACAGTATATGTAAGTGGCAAAATTGTGAGCAACAGAGTCGCTTCTGCTTCCACTGAAAGTTGGAGCAGCTCAGTGAGCCCTGATGTTCTTGGCTTGATCTGGAGCATGCTTGTTCTATCTGTGCAGAGGTATTTCAGTTGATGGCTTCCTACAGTGCCCATGTTCATTAGTTCTCTTGGCTTGAGGGATAACCGCCTGCTGCTTTGATGGTAAAGCTGGTGGTTGACTTCCCCTTTCTGTCTGTTCACAATCCTGATTCATGTGTTGGGAAACAGAGCTTTGCTTACTTAAACACGACACAGTAAATAAAGCATCTGTTATCTGTTGTAAAAGACAAGTGTTTCCTAGTAATGGTGTTTAACTGCCGTCAGTGTTGTTTGGTTTCTTTGCCTCCTCTGGGATTGCTGTCAGATTTGGTGATGTCTCCAGATCAGGTGTTTCTTGCTGACAGTACATTTCAGGAATCAATACTCAGTCTTGAATGAGTGTGGTGCTGATTTATTCATTCTGTTTAGTTATTAGCGTGTCAAGGAATGACATCTCAAGAACCCTCAGGTGAATCATTTGCTTGTGGTAAGAACTTGTTTTTTTTGAGTGATTTCCAAACTTTAATTTTTGGGGCTTTCATCTTTTTGGAACTTGGGTTTTCGTAGCCCAGAACTTGTTCAGATGTGATGCACTGAGAAGACACAGATGCGTTTTCTTCTTTTCTCTGTAAAAACCCTTGATTTCACAGATTTCCTGGGTAATGGCAGACCAATGCAAGGACTCAACTTTCCTCTTCTGATGGAGTATGGTGTTGGTTTCTGCAGAACAAGAACATGCTGCTAGGAAGAGGAAAATAAGACCATTGCATTTCAGTGTTCAGACATGTTTAAAGTGCTCTCGGGGGGAAAACAAACAAAACGACAGTGTGATCCTGAAAATAATCCTACTTGTTTCTTTTGCAAAAGTTATTTAACATTTCCCACATTTCTCTCCTTGGTTTCAGCAAAAGAAGACTCATTTCTGTTGGCGGATAAACTTTATAACTCTCAGCTTTTAGATGAAGAGAACCAGAATACCGAGAAAGGAATTGCTACCCAGTGCCCGCTCCTTTGTTTTAATGACACGGCCAACCTTTACCAAACATTTTCACTTTTGATTTTGAATTAAAATGCATATGAGTGGAAGCTTGGGCACTTTTCCAGTTTTGTTTTACTTCCTAGACGTATCCACAGATACGTATTCCAACAATACCAACAATTCCAACAATAAAAATTACCAATCAGTGAGGAATAGCACTCGTACAGGTAGTGTTTCATAAGGAAAACTTGGGCATGTCTTCTCATTATTTGGATTGAGTAACCTTCTTTTCCTTTCTGTGAGTAGCTGCTCTGAAAGTAATGCCTCCTATTTTATGATGTTGGCCCACGACATCAGGTGCAGATGTTGGTGGGGTGGCACTAGAGGTTGAATCTTCCACCAATATCCCATTATGTTTTGTTGTTGTGTGACAGATGGCAGCAGAGGGGCAGTCTGACAGAATGGCCTGGAGGTGTGTATGAAGCGAAGGTGTGGAATTTAATTCCTCCATGTGGAAAAAATGACAGCCGTTGACATTCGATGCTTTGAGCTGATAAAGACGGGCTGCGTGGGCAGCATTTTCCAAGCAGCGATGCCATCATAGCAGCTGTGAAACAGTGGATTACCTTTGCTGGTGGAGGCTCTCATTCATTGCTGGTGAAAATGCAATGGTGTTCATGGTGACTGTGTTGAAAAATAGTTTACTGAAACTGAGAATTTGCTCAAACTATCATAGAATGGCCTGGGTTGCAAAGAAGCACAGTGCTCATCCAGTTCCAACCCCCTGCTGTGTGCAGGTCACCAACCAGCAGCCCAGGCTGCCCAGAGCCACATCCAGCCTGGCCTTGAATGCCTGCAGGGATGGGGCATCCACAGCCTCCTTGGGCAACCTGTTCCAGTGCCTCACCACCCTCTGGGTGAAAAACTTCCTCCTAACATCCAACCTAAACCTCCCCTGTCTCAGTTTAAGACCATTCCCCCTTGTCCCATCACCATCCACCCTTACAAACAGCCGTTCCCCTCCTGTTTATACGCTCCCTTCAAGTACTGTAAGGCTGCAATGAGTCTCCCCAAAGCCTTCTCTTCCCCAAGCTAAACAATCCCAGTTCCCTCAACCTTTCCTCATGGGAAAGGTTGTTATCCCTCTGGTAACAAACAGTGTTATTGTGCTCTTTGTAGCTGTTGTCCTTTCCCTGGAAATAAATAGGAGGCATTACTTTTGGAGCTGATACATAGCAAGGATCCAGAGTTATTTTGCTGAATTCAGTAGAGTTTGTATGGATTCATGTTTCTGTAAATGTAAGCAGAAATTATTGTCAGAAGGATGAAAAGTGCTCATAACGTCAGTAATCTTCTGAAGGAGTGTGTTTATTCCCAAGGTAAAATAGCAGTTGATATTGGGAATGCAGTCGGATTGTAAGTAATTTCCTGTAGATGATGGAGATCTGCTTCATTCTGAAACAAGCAGTTTGTTTGGGAATTATTCAGAGCCTTACAGGTGAACTTCCTGGGTTAAATGCTTTTCTGAAATAAATGTACCTGCAACGACCTGTCAGTTCACACAAGCAACATATCTGAAAGTAGATCTGTGAAATGACAGGGCCCTGCAAATGCCTCTTTTACCTCTTTGGTTCTGTCCCATGCTTGAATCTCAAGCTTCTGAAGTACTTTTCAGTGAATTTTATATAGCATCTTCTGCTGGAATTACAGACTGGAAATTGTTGAATGCATGAGCAGATATTCCATTTTGCTTCTGCTCATAATTGAGTGGCACCTTCTAAAAATTGGGGGTGAAAACTGGATCTGATGGTTTTGTTTCAGTGCGCAAGAAAATCCTGAGTAAAACTCCTAGACTGGAGTACAAAGAACTGAGTCTCAGCGTAACGTTGGTGCTCAGCATTTAATAAATTTGTCATTAAAATTTCTCTGCACATGCAACCTCCCTCGAACGCAGCTTCTATTTTCAGTATCTGATTAGTCCAAGCTTCCCTCGTCAGTTGTTTTCCTCCTTACTCAGCTGGCCTCCTTCCTCTGCAGTCCTGGTTGGGAGTTTCTCCTGGTTCTAAGCTGTTTCATCCCTTGAGTTGATTCTTCTAAAACTAAAGGAGTCAGTCTTCCTCCTAGTTTCAGTTTCTGGTTGTATTCTGGTGGGGAATACAATGATGATGAAGGGAAAGTCACTATAAAGGAAGTCTGGTTTTGCTCTTGAAAACCCAGGTGGGAACGCAGTGATGTGAAGATTTCCTTTAACCATTGTGGCCATTGTGTATGAAGTAAAAAAAACCCAAGATATTTATGGGCCAGGTGAAGCTCAGCAGTCCTGAGAAGAATAACTGCAATCAAAATCAAATCATGTAAACCTTGAGCATGCTTGTGTGGCTACAACTGCAGACTTCAAGTAGACTTTCTGCGTGGGTGAAGTTATGAAATAAGAGGTGAATTTACTGCAAACTGCTGCAGTTAATGGGCTCTGTAGGCAGACATTCTGTACGTTTAGAAACTAGCTGGAGGCAAGCACATGCTTTGTTTCTTGCCTTTTACCAGTTCTTTCACGCAGCTGATGGCTTTGTTGAAGCCTTCCTGCATTTTGTGGTTGGGGAGAGGAAACCATGAGCTTTGCAGAACTCCAGACAAAGATTGTGACATGATTTAAAACCGAGCGAAAGTCAGAAGTGGGTGCTTGTGGATTAATTTGTCTGAGCGCCACGGCTGGCATGTGGGAGAGCGACTGCTGTTGGGTCGTGTCAGTTAGCAGGATGACTTTTGCATTGAGTTAAACTGGCACTAGGGACGTTGAAGGAAGGGCATGAAGGGCCTTCGCACGATAGTTCCTGCCCAGCCTTTGCTGCCCACCATTTTCCATAGAGCTGTAATGGTCAAGTGGCTGTCCTCTTGACTGTGGAAGATGCACTGTTGAAGGGTTCAGTACAAGTGGTGTTCAAATACCACCTCATCTCTGTCAAGTACCATCTCACTCTCTGTGGAGAATGGCAACGTGCAAACCCAGCTCTCTTTCAGAAGCTGCAGTTGGAATTACTGAAAGTACAGACATGATGTGATCTTTTTTCTAAGGTCATCTCTCTCTCAGCCAGCCTGTGGGCACAGTAATTCTGTGATCTGGTTTTGGTTTCTTTCATGGAAGCCAAGTCTTTCCCGAGTGCACAGAGTTCTCTGTCAGCTCTTCTCATTTTTCAGTCTGACTCAAAATGTGCTTCAGTTTTGAAGCTACTATGCACTGAAAAAAAGACATTTTACATATATTCTTTTTTTCCCTCTTATCTCCCTCTATAAAGTAGTAGAATTAGTTGAGAGGATAAAAACAGACTTCTAAAATTGTTGCCCGCGTCGACTTTATATAAACTACATTTGTAAAAGAATATTGATTGAAAACGAGGTGCCATTATCATTACTGTTCAGATGATCCACGTAACACATTTTAGCTGCTTACAGTTTTTGCTTCTATTGAAATTTTCAGTGATTTAACCCAATCAAAAAGTGAATATCCCAGCTGCTCAAAGGAGTTATGGATGTTCCCTTCCTGGAGGTACTCAAGGCCAGGTCTGATGGGGCTTTGGGCAGCCTGATCTGCTGGAAGGTATTCCTGCACTTGGCATGCCAGATGATTTTTGATGTCCCTTCCAAGCTGAACCATTCTAAGGATAAAATTACAGACGTATCATCATGTCTGCTTTTGCATATAAACAAAAAGCCCAAATCTTTGGTGGCAGAAATGGAGAAAATTTGATATTTTAAGCCTAGCAAAAGTGACTTTGGTATTTCTAGAAGGCGAAAGTGTAGCACTGCTACACGCTGTTTGAAGGCTGCTCTGAAAGTAATGCCTCCTATTCTGTGATATTGGCCCACGATGTCAGAGACAGAGGTTGATGGGATGGCAGTGGAGGCTGAACCTTCCCACCAATATCCTGTTGCATGCTGTTGCCATGTGGCTTTACAGCAGCAGATAGGTGATGTGATGGAATGGTGTCTGGCACAGGAGTGCATATGAAGTAAAAGTGTGGAACTGAATCTCTTCACATGGAAAAAAATGGCACCCATTGACATTCATCAGTGTTTGCTGAACGTTTACGGAGACCAAGCAGTGGATGTGAACACAGTGAGGGGTGGGTGTTGTGTTTGAGCAGCGTGACAGAGCCTGACCTCCTCTGGTGGAGTGTTTTACAAGTGTGGCATGCAGGCTGTCATTCATTGCTGATGAAAATGCATTGCTAATGGTGCTGATTGTTGAAATAAGGAGGCACTGGTTGGTGATCTTTAAGGTTTTTTCCAACCTGAGAGATTCTATGATTACTTTCAGAGCAACCTATGTACTATTTAAAGTGAGGTTATGTTTACATGGAAGCAGTTGGAATGAAATTAGTCGATGGGCGTTGTGTGAGAGTTTACAGATGTTGGCTGAAGCAGGACTTCTTGCAGAAAGACTCAGATCAGCTGAGGACATCCTTTTCCTCCCAGAAGTGAGAGGTTCTCTGCTTTCTGGAGTGCTCTTCCAACTTATGGCTCAGAGTCAGCAAGCAATTACTGGTAACAGCACTTCTGAACATTCCTCATCGGGAATTGGCAGTTTTGGGTAGGTACTTTTTGACACTGTTCTTTGTAATAATAAAAAATAAACACATTATTCTTTGGGAACAAAGACCAGGATGCATCTCCTTCCGTTGGCTGTTCCTTAATTGCCAAGGAATTTTCTGCGTTCAGCAAGAGCAGCCGATTGAGGCAAAAGTCCCCAGTCACAAACAAACACGAACTGGTTGGTTCTCCTTTTAGACTGCTGGTTTGCATGTGTGCGAAACTCTGTATAAAGCAAGGAAGTTAATTTCTTTTTCTATTACTTTTACTAGAGCACAGAAATGATGTGAAACTGCCTACTGAAGCTACTGTTGCAGAAGTGACTTGGGATTTCCCCTGTGTATTGGGATTTTATTATGATCCCACCTTATTATAACCCATTTTTTTCCTGCTGGGAATTCTTGTTTTAAGTCATTGCTATATATAAACAAGTATATAACAGCCTGTGTACTTGCTGATCACAGTGGACAAATATATCGAGGTAAACTGGTAAATCACTGTAACTCCACAGGTCACGTTGTCAAGAGCTCCTGCACTCTATTTTTCCATACTGCAGTGTGTCTTGGTTAATGAGACATAATTAACTGGATTGATGAGTATTTAATACAAAGAATATGTGGCACAAAGTAAGGATCAATGCAAGATAGGCGTAGAGGGATAGAATCTTGCAGATCTGTGGCATACTCAACATAAATGAGATACTGAATGTGTAACAGTACTTAGAAAGGTTCAACTGCTGTCAGCTACAGCTTGCTCAGGCTCCCATTGCTTGCCTACTAGGTGATGTTTCTCAGTGAGATCATGTTGCACCAGTATCACCCTTCCACCCACCCTCTTTGTGTTCTGAGTTCCTTCCAGAGAAGTTCAATGTGTTGACTTCACTTATAATACCTAAAAATATTGGGATCTTGAGTGTTCTCACTGCAGGTCGTACCTCTGTGTTATGCAGCATGCATCCCACCAAACATTCCCTTTCCTACTGCTGAGTTTCAGCGGAATTTCAGCATCTGGTGTTGTTTCATCGAGCCGAGCAGCAAGACATTGCAGTGCTCTTCATCAGTACATTGTGGTGCTCTAAATAGCAGTGCTGACAGACACTGAAATACAGATTTTAGACAAGGTTATTTTGATGTGTCTTTTTCAATTCAGCGATCTCCTTTATGTGTCTAGTGATGCTGAGAGATGATATGTGGTTTTGGTCCCAGTTATGTGTTTAAGAGCACGAGGAGCTATGCTACCAGTGCATGTGAGACTAAAATCAGCCATCTCAACATTAGAAAATGCTATGAGAGCTTTTGTTCAAACGTGTGTGACTATGCCGCTTCTGTAGTATTCTCTCAGTGCTTCCTTCCCTCTGTTAGCACACAGAATGTGCTGAAGGAATGGCTTGGGTCTGAGTTAGAGACTTCTTGTGGCTTACCTCCATTACTTATGGCTCCGTGTGCTCTTTTGCTCCACGTATCCAGCGACACTGGAGGAACCTCTGACTTACAGGATCTTCTCTGAGCCCCTCAGCCCCATGCAGCACATGGAGATGAGCAGCACAGATCAGATAGCTGCGGTGAAAAGTAGCTAAATATTGGCTAAACTGCTGAAAGAGAAAACGCCAAGCAACTTTATCTTCAGTATTTCACCTACAACAAAAGGAGGTTTGATGTTAGATGCGTGTAATCAAATCAGCATTTCAATTCATAATAGCGTGCTCATCGAGGCTTTTCCATTTATCTGGTAGGCATCATCCCCTGACAGAAGAACAGAGAAATGGGGTTGTTTGTTTGCTTCGATTTGTTCAATTCTATTATTATTTTGAACTTGCATGGAGGATTATTTTCTAGGAAATCCAGGCAATGTTTAGAGAATGGCAGCGTGGGTTTGTTTGAAAGCTGAGATGCTTCTGTGCCAGTTACTGATAGGGCTCCTGCTGGAAAGCCCCTATCACTGTGTTTGAGATCAAAACACACCAACTCTGAAATGAAAAACGTATTCAGACTGGAACGTTGCTATTAAACACAGGCTCCTCACCTGCTTCTGGTGGCATTTGAGAAAGCACTTTTAAACTGTGATCATTGCCTAACGGTGTATTACTGCACAAGATTAAGACGTTTTCTAGCCCGTTATTTAATTAGGAAAAAGAAGCATGTGGTATTTGGGCATTCAAATGCTTAGCTGTCTCTAGACCTCAAAGAAAAGTTGCCTTTTCTAAAGAGCATTTAGGCATCGAGAAGTAAGCTGGTGAAGTGGTGAAAAGAGCATCTAAAAGTCTATCTCAAGAATGCAGTATGCAATCTTCTGAAAATGCCTATTTTGACACTTCATAAGGTGGCATTGTTGAGAAAGAAAGGGTTACAGCAGTGAGTTAGAGCTGATACGTACCTCATCCTTGGGTCCCTGTGGACGCTCTCATCTCTGCCTCTCAGTCTCAGTGGCAATGAGGCAGCTGGCAATGCAATCATCAGTTATCCTGCTTCGAATCTTTTCTTTCTTTTCTCTCTCTGCTGATAAGTGTGAAAAGAAGCACAGAAGCATGGGTGTGAGAATACAAATTCTCATCGTTTTCCTGGGCACCTCAGTGAGATTTTTCAAGTCAGTCTGCCTTTTTTTGAAGTGGGTAACTTTTACTTTTGATAAAACTTTCAGGGCAGATAAGAAGGCTGCACGACTCCTTAAATAAACAGAAATCTTTCCATGCTACCAAACATTATCCAGAGCACCAAAACAAGTATACGTGTGTAAGGGATAATTGGCAGCAGCAGGAACTGATTTCACATGGGATTGGAAGGAAGAAGGGATTCATGAGGATGCTCTACGATGTACTGGTGTTTAAATGGCAACATGCAGAAGCTAAAGGTGGTCGCTCAGAGTTTTCACACATTTGGTTCAACAGCAGTGACGTACTGTACTGAAACACTGCTTCTTATTGAGAAGTCTCTCAAGGATTGGTTGCTGCTCTGATAGTGGACAGGGCAGGGCTTGGACTCATGCCTGGACCAAAGCTTTGGGGAGTGCTCTGAGGACAGCCTACGATGCCTCAGATGAATAGGGGCAGTCTGCATTACTGCTCAGCCAGACACATCCTCGGGTAACAACCCTGATGCATGCATCTGACTCATAGAAACCCAACAGCTCGGGGAGTAGCATTTGAAGTGGTTTTGTTTTGTTCTTTTTTTTTTTTTTTTTTAACTTTTCTTTTTTTGGGCAGCCCCCTCCTGCTTCCTTCCAAATTGTTTTCTCAGCCTGATTGAGTCTCAAATCTGTTGCCTTCATGTCTTGAACAGCTGGAGTGGCCCTGGACTTAGTGAGCAGACGCCGAGCGAGGCTGGACTGGACGCTGCGAGGATTCCAGACTTCAGGAGGAGCAACCTGGTTGTCTGACCTGCAATGCTGGAAGCTCAGGAAAGCTAATGCCACTGCAGATGGCTTCCTGCAGCCTAAGACTGGGACTGTGGCTCCTGCTGCTTCTCCAGGACATCCAGGGAGCCCCACAGGTAAGGGGGGAATCCTACAGCCCTGTAGGACCAAGGATCTGGCAGAGGGTTGGGGGCATCCTGGGCTGATTTTTTTTCCCCAGCAGTTGCATGCAGGGAGGTGAACATCCATAGAAACAGGCTCTGTGATAACGGGTGATAAAAGGATAAAGCAGGGCTGTCACAAAGCAGCAGTTTGCCCTTTCTGGGAACTTTGCAGGCAGGACCAGCAGATATAGCTACGATTTGAGTCTTTTTTTTTTATTATTATTTTTTGGCATTGCACATCCCGGCTAGGAAATGAGGAAAGATTTCATTAGAATGTGGGACTGACCTCATTTACTTTGAATAAATCTCTCATTTTTGCCCGGAGAGCCAAATGCTCTGTGCCAGGCACATTCCTTACAGAACTTTGCTTGGGCTCGCTGTGCTGATGTGAGTCAGGTCTAGCAAAATGAAAGGTGTAAAGAGGCAAACGAAACAATAAAATACCTTCCTCTTTACATCCGCCCACCCCTTTGACACCAACTTTCCCATGAATGGGCTCTTTTCTGCATCAGAGCAACTCAGAATAAACACGGGGCGCTGCTCACACAAAGCTGTGGATGCAAGTCGGCTCCCAGCTCAAATCATATCATTGAGGCACTTGTGTGTTTGCTCCCCCGCTCCGCCCCACCTGCCCCCTCCTCACCACTGCATTGTGTGGCATTGAGCCCTCAGAGCCTGGCGTAAATCCAGGTAATTTCCCTGCCTGTCATTTAGGTACACATGGAAAAAAAAAAAAAAAGCCAACAACAAAACCCAAAGATCAGTCACAGAGGCTCTTTGCACAGGTAAGGTCAAATTGGTGGCTGATTGCCCGCTGGGTTGGGCCCTGAAACTGTGGAAGTATTGGCATGTGCTCGTTTAAGATACCTGTCTGTAAATGAATGGTGCAGCACACCACATGGGCTATTGGAGATTTTTAATAAGAAACTGCCTCTGATTAGATCTTTGAGCATAACCAAGTCCTCTACATAGAAGTTTGAAAAAGATCCTCATGGCTCTTACAGTAAGAGTAGGAGTTTGCCTAATGTCTTTAGCTGTAAATTCCCCTCCCACGTGGCAAGTTTGCTCTACCTCCCCCTGGTCCTTTCTGCCCTGCCATCATCTCCTTCCTGAAGTACATTGATCCTTCTTTTCTTCTCTAGGATCAGAATTTGCAGTCCTTACTCACTGAGGAGTTCTTAGGGGGGCATTCGGGTCAGCATATCAGGTCTGCTGAATGCCAGCTGCTTTAATTAGTTCTTGCTATTTGCCATCACTTTGGTCAGTCCACAAAATGAAGAGGATACTAATGAATTCTGTTTTCTATTACTCATGGTCAGCATTCAGACTCGCTGCGAAATCATCAGTTACCTGGATTACGTCAACCTTGCTGAGTTTGGAGTTTGCTTTAATTTTCAGTTAGCTCTCATTAATAACAAGTGTGAAGCTTGACTACTTGAAATCCTTCATTATCAACTTTTTTTTGTGCTGACAGAATTTAGATAGAAGTTTGAAAAAGAGCTGGCTGTTTTGCTGCAGTATTAGTCAGTTCTAGAACAGCCAATGCTGGTAGATTTTCTTTTCTCTCTCCTTTTTTTTTTTTAACCATAATACACTTTCTTTCTGACTTACAGCTTATTTGTAGTAAGCTGACTTCTTGCTCTGCCTCACCATGGCTTTGTGAGCTCCAGAGACCATAAATAAATGAGTCAAACCTTGTCATGACTGAATTGCAGACTAGCCCGCTGAGTTCAGCGCCGTCTTTGCAATGACTGTTATTTAAATTGGGATAGCAAATGTGATTGTGGAAATTGTCAAAAAGAAACGCTGAAAAACCCAAATGCTTTGTGTCAAATATGTTTAGTTTTTTGTTGTTGTTGTTTTCAAGTGGGCTTTCATTGTCAGCCCATTAAAGAAGGAAAAACCCAACAACAACATTGGCCTAGTAGGTCAATGAAATGACAAGGCCAAGGGATCCCAGGCCATCCCACTGTAGAGCAATCCGAGCATCTTACGCATGAATTGTGGTCTTCTCTTTCGCAAGATGTAGAATCATAGAATCATTAAGGCTGGGAAAGACCTCTAAGGTCATCTTCCTGCTAAATCAGAAGCCTTTCTTTGCCTGCATGCACGGATTAGTGAAATTCAGCCTCTTATCTCCATCCACTTCAGTGGGACAACAGTAGTAACGCTGCCTTGAAAAGTGACATTGTGCTCAAATTGTGAATTTTCCTGGCCAAATCTGCTGAGTCCTGTTTCTGTCTGTCATGAGATTCACACAAGAGAGTGGATAAGAAAAAGGAACAGTGAAAAGAGGAAAAGATTTTTTTTTAAAAATGGAATATAACTCAGCAGGATTGCTGTGTTTCAGTCTGTTTCTTAACATTTGTTTATTCTGTAAAATTTATTGGAGATCTTGATGAAGAAAAGCTGTGTGGTTGTTGCAGATAAACATGATTTACATCACACTCTTCAGTGCTTCTTAAGGTATTCCAGAAGGAGGAGGGAATCCTTCCCACAATATAAGCAGGAAGAGGCAAAAATATGAATCTTTCTTACTGGCTAATTGACCATTCCTGTAAGTGCACTGGAGCAAGGAGAAATAGCACCAGAAATACATTAGAAATGTCCTAATGCTGAGATTTTTGGCAACAAAAGCAGGAAGAACACAAATGCTCTTCCTTCCTGCTGTCTTTTTCCTGAGCTCTCCTATAATAAAGCACTGCTTTTTCCATGAGTTCTTTCCTTTTCCCCCTCACTGCCCCCCTGATCCCTTCCCTTCTTTTGGGTGATGCCCATTCTGATTCAGGCATGGTAGGGGGGGGCATTTTTCTTTAAAATCTTCCTCTCTTGTCTATCATCAGCCCAGACACGATTCTGGATAGTAGGGCTCCATCAGCTGGTGGTAGCACAACTCAGAGCTCAGCCTGCATCGACGCTGGGGAGGTGAACACTGCTACCACTGCTGGGAGTTTTGCTCAGAATTTCCCCTGTTTAAACAGAACCAATCTGTGCTGTCACCAGATTCCTTTATAACCACAGCGTAATGAGACAATTAGCTTTCCCTCTGCCTTTTCTGATTACAGTGTGATATCCTCCTGACCGAAGTGCTTATGGAAGACTTAGAGGCATTCTGAGCCCTGGGCTGTTCACCTCTGCCATTTCTTCAATGTGTGTTCTTTGCCTTCGGGCAAAGATTTATTTCATTCTCCCACAAACCCACAGGAGTCTGGGGCAAGGATTGGTCTTAAAGCAAGGCTTTTTATTCCATGTGATGCATGAAGGTTTGAAATTGAGCTTAGAAAAAGCTTTCTGTGTGTTGGGAAGGAGACCCAGTACCATTTGTAGTGATGCGTACCTTTCCACACTGCCATTCTTGCCTGTTTAAATCATGTTGGACATTTAAGCTAGATGTATGGGAGCTTGGTTAATAGACAGCATGCTGTCTGCAAATAGCCAGCCTTTCTGCTTAGGGTTATTATTATTTTTTCTTTTGTAGCTTTATGGTTTAGAGATGAAAAATAAAGGTAACAATGAGCCGAAGACTGATGTCACCAATTGGCACACACCCTATTTATCACTGAAAAGGTCTACAGTGAGTTGGGAGGGACCCTAAAGGCCATCAGGTCCAACCCTGCACTGAGCAGGGACACCCACAGCTCCATCAGTGCTCACAGCCCCATTCCCTGACCTTGGGTGTCTGCACCTCCTCTCTGGGCAATCTATGCAGTGCCTCACTGCCTTCATTGGCTGTAGGGTGCCGTTGGCTGTAGGGTGCAGCTGCCCTCTTGTGGAAGGAGAAAAGTGCTGAGTGCTTTCTCTCATGTGCATCATTGCCTGATTTGTGCACTATTTATGTGTGGTTGCCTCAGTAAATTATCACAGCACTGGCACTAGGAGAAATTCATAAGTAGGATTTGCCTCGCTGTAACTAAGAGGAGGATCTGGTCCTTAGCACATGATTTCAATGTTTTAAACAGACAAGATCACATTTTGATAAGTAGCTCTTCCTTCGTGCTTGTAGGCAGACCCTATTCCTTTGTTTAAACCCCAAACAGGCAATTCAATAAGCTCTGTGTTTATGTGCTGCATATTTCATTCAAGATCCCTGTTCCCGCTGTGATTTAACATTCAACATCTTTTGTAGCCAGCGTTGGTTTTTAGAACAACCAGAAAGAGAAGATCAGGTTTTTGTGGTGACATCTTCTAGGTCTTGAAGAGGAACTGATTCCAGATGACTTAGGTATAGCAGGATGCTGTTGTTGCCTGAATTTTCTTTATAAAAGGAATCCACCTTATCAGTCACTCCACTTTTTACGTCTCTGGAATGACTCCTGGATGACTCTGTGTCCAAACACATCGTGCCATTTCCTGATATTGCCAATAGGTGTAATTTCTTTTTAAGGCTGGTAGGAAATGCAGAAGGTGGGATCACTGCAGAGTAATTTTTCTAAGCTAACATTAGAACTGTTGTGGCTTTTATTTTAAGTCTTGGTCATATGATCATATCAAGGCTTGTTAATGAAAACCTTCACTCAGTAAAAGAGATGGGTTTAGTTATTTGAATGGGTAGTACTTGCAGCTTTCATTTCAAGGCAGAGCACACTTGTTTTCACTGTAGGATTTGTCCCCAGGTTAAAAGCAAAACGATTTGTTGGTTTGCATGCCTTTAGGTTGCTAAATTCAAGTGTTTTGAGGAGTAAATAACTGAACAGGAAGATTGGCTTGCTGCATTGATGAATGGTGTGAAGGTGAGCATGAGCAGAGTGAAAAAAAACAAAGCAAACTACAGAAGAACAGCTTCAGAATGGGATAACAAGGGTTAACAAGGGGCACAGGATACAGAGAACCAGTATACAAGCAGCTGTACACTTACAGAACTAGCTTTGTGGATTACAGCCCATTTGGCAAGCCTTAGGTGATGTTGACTATGGCACTACTTCTAGTGCCAGTGTATACAGAGCTGGAAAGCTACCAGAGGTATTCAGGGATTCTGTTTGTATTATTTTTCTTAAAATTCCTTTCCTGAAGAAAAGATGGGAGCATTTTAAGAGCAGGGATTTATGGTGTTGTTTTTTTTTCTGGAGCATTTGGCTGAAAAGCGCTTTTATGGAGCAGTGCCACTCCTCTCTGCAACATATGGAGCCAGGAGCTCATTTCTTTGTGATCTGAAATGCTTGCTGGAAGGATGGAGCTGCAATATTCCTTTTAGGTATTTAAAACACTTTCAGAGAAAAGAGTGAAGATACACACTGAATGATTGCTAAATATACTGAATATTCCAATCTTTGCTGAAGTTTATGGGCAGTGGTTGTCTGGTTGCTTTTGAAAACGTTTGGACCTTCAAAAACCTGTAGACTTTATCATTTGTAACCACCATCACCAGAGACAGATGCTGGGATCTGCCCTCACAGAGCCGTAATTGTTCTCTAACTGTGTCTTTGCTTCAATTTTTAGCCACCATTCACCTCATCTCATTCCTGTGACACACTCAAGAATTGGTTCTATGATGAAACATTAGGAAGGTGCTGTTACCAGTGTCCTTCAGGTCAGTATGTTGGTGCTTCACAGGCCTTTCTCATAGTTGTGTATAAACCATGTGTATCACAGAACTGCTTTTTGATCCTGCAGAAAAGTCCAATTTCACAGAGCACAGTGCTGGTGTAGATCCAGATGTGAATTTGTTCTCTCCTTCCTGCCCTGTTGGGTCTGCCTGCAAACTGCCTTTAAGTTGCCAACAAGATAGCTTGCTAGAATTTGGTCTGTGTTTTTTATTGGCTGGTTTGACACTCAAAAGTAACCAGAATTAGGCAGGTCCAACAACTGATTTCTGCTTGCCCCAGGATATGAAGCAGCGCAGTGATTTTAGCTTCTGATCAAAGGCATGAAGTATTAAATGATGGTGCAGAAAATCTGTCATTGTGCTCATAGTCAAAACAGTTCAGAAAGCATCTCACGTGAGAAGTGGAATATCCACGTGGCAGGGAACAGAGAGAACTTCACCTGAAGCTGTGACTCAGGGGTGGATGAGGTCAGAAGAATGAAACGCATCTATGAGATAAGAGCTCTGGAAATGTCTGAAGCTCCCCCTCGATGGACGGGGCATTTTATGGCACTGCACCATCACCTCTCTTTTCTGTTACAAGTGTGGCCTCCTCTCTCTCTCTCTTCTTTATTTCTCACTTGTTTCTCTCTTTTCTTTCTTTTTTCTTTTTTTTTTCAGAAGGGAAATTTTTGACATTTGTTTGTGCTATAAAGAGAAGGTTGGTGCCTGGTTACTAGCATTTGCATGTAGTTACATCAGAGATTTCCTGTACTGCTTCGGTGCACTCCACCAGAATCATTCAGAAAATGGATGAGTAAGCAAGACCAAGGGATGGAGAAACTGCTCCTGTAGAAGAAGAAAAGGGGCAGAGATTCTGGGCCACTCCCAGGGAAAGAAGCTCTTTTCTCCTTCAAAAGCTCCCACTATGATGGATGCCATACTGGGTCTTGTGAACAGCAGAGGTGTAGTTTGCAGCTAGCTGTTATGACCCACAGTTCTCATACATTTCACTTCTGCAATCAGCTCCAGCCTTCAAAAGAACAGTCTTAGAAAAGCAGTTTTGAGAAGGTGGGAGTGATGTGGTTAGGGCTTGTCTGGTAGTATTTATAGGGCCAAATAGGAAGTGGCTGTTTTGACTTATGCTCCTACACTGTGCTTGCCAAAATGAATAGTGGGTGAGTGATTTTCCTGCTAGGTCCCCCATTCCTACAATTAACCCTTTGTGGTTGGCTGATGCGGACTGGTGCTGAAACTGAGATTCATTTTTCTCCTGTTTGTCACCTGTTAAGCATTCAGCTCAGTCTTTATGTTGTTTTAGCTTTTCCTTCTGCAGCTGCCATCATTTCTTACTGTCTGGTGACTGTTTCCACCTGCTGGCAAGGCCACCAGCTCACAGCTAACTGCTGTGCCTGCCAGCTCCTTTGGCTTTGAGGCTGACAGTGCTTCAAGATGGCTTTCTCCTCTATTTTGGAACAGTTTTCTCCACATTTTGGCTTTCTTTCTCCAGGTTATGCTAAAAAGAAATCATGTCCCATGGATCCAGATGAAGATTGCATGAGATGTGGACCTGAGCAATACCTGAACGAATCCCCAAAGCCACGATGTGATGCTTGTGTCTTATGCACCAAAGGTAACTGGTTTGCTGTTACCACCTACAGGCTTCTCCAGTTGTTCACGACTTAAAGTGCTGTTGCAGAGTGCCAGCAGCCCGTTCTGCTTCCCAAGCCTTTGCACAGGTGTTGCTCAGCTTTGACCCCTGCTTTGCCTCTTGCTCGCAGTGATCCTTTGTTAGTCCATCTGTTTCTTCCCTGCAGAATTTGACCTTGTGGAGAAAGCTCCCTGCTCCTTCAATTCCAGCCGGGTGTGTGAGTGCCGACCAGGGATGTTTTGCCAGACTGCTGCTAAGTACACCTGCGTGAGATGCCAGCAGCACACTGCTTGCAAGCCTGGTTTTGGAGTCAAGATCAGAGGTAGGAATTCCTCCTTATTTTATCTTTTCTGATCATGGCCATAGGCTTGGAGTTGATTCATTTTGATCAGTCCATCCGCTGTCATTGCTTTTATTCAGGCACCTCAAAGACTGATGTTTCATGTGAAGAATGCCCTCCTGGGACCTTCTCCGACCAAAGCTCCAGCACTGACATCTGCAGACCCCACACGGAGTAAGTCCATAGCGTTTCAGAGTGACAAACCGATTGGTTAAAGCTAATAGAGGACCCAAAGGGATCTTTGCTTTGTGCCAGAAGTGACAAATTTATCTCAGAGGCAGCGGGACAGCTTTGAGCCTTTGTGCTGTTGCACAGCTCTGTGCTGGCAGGAGGAAGGGATCTCTCTTGCCTCAGTTTCAGTTCACTGAGTGCAGTGGGATTCCATGTGTGTGTGAGTTTGCATCCGGGTCAAGAATCAGTGCCACAGGGGTGAGCAGCAGGTTAATGACTTTCTGACTAAAACCAGTAAATGCATGCCGTATAATCCTGACCAAAAAGGGCGTATGCCACCTGGAAAATCTTACAGTGTGTCATGTCATTTCCTCCTAGCACTGATGCACTGCTCTCTCTTTTGTTCCCTAGCTGTGCCAAGTTGAACAAAGTAGCGCAAGGCAAAGGAAATGCCACCCATGATCAGGTCTGCGTGGACCGATTGCCCTCCTACCTCACCCCAGACACTTCCTCCATCAGAATCAGCAACGAAACAAATGACTCTGACATACTGAAGCTTCCGGCAAACCTGGTGACCCTTGCTAGTGTCCTTTCAAGTGCCACAACCAAAATTCCCAGTTCAACTCCCAAGGAGAAAGCTGGCACTTCTCCCACCTCAGACAAGGGAGAGACAACAACAAGAGGTCAGAAAGGATTTATTCTATCTATTATAGATTTTTATTCTATAAAAGGACACGTTTTATTCAGATATATCTTTAGTGAAAGTAGTACGTGAGCTTCCTGCTTAACCCCTACAATTTGTGAAATGATGTCGGGCAAACAGATTACTGATCCTTCTGCCTTTTCTTGGTCTCTTTGTTCTCCCTTTCCTCCTCCTGTGCTGCAGGTCTTGTTTTCTGGGGAGTGGTTCTCTCTGTGATGGTGCTACCTGTGGGCATGCTGTCATTTTGGCAATGGAAGGCCTGCAAGAAACGGATCCTCATCCTCAAAAAAAAACGTGAGTTTTAAAACTGTGGTACAGAACATGCTGCTTAATCTTCCCACCTGGGAATTACAGCATCCTAAAATGCTACAGAGGACAGGAGGGGAGATGATACTTCCTAATGCCTGGTGAAGACAGGTCAGTTAAGGGTTCTAGGCAAACTGCTCTCCATCGTGTTGGAGAATATTCTCAAAGAGTCATAGTTGGGTTGGAAGGGAACTCAAAGATCATCCAGTTCCAATCTCTGCTCTGTGCTGGTTCCCAACCACTAAATGAGGCACTGGATCAGGCTGCCCAGGGCCACCTCTGATTAAAGTAGCTGTGAATGTATGGAGGAGGATGCTACAGATGGGAGGTGGTGACCTTTTAGCTTTAGTTTTTGGAACTTGTCAGTCCTCTGCAGGCTGGTAAGGCTGTGGATGTGACAAGCCGCTAGATGGCTCTTCCTCCCCACTGCATGGGCATTACTGGGTGATGTGTCCAGCAGGGAGGCTGCTGGAAAAATGCACAGCTCATTTCTGAGCACTCAGATCTGGGAACTGTGTTCCAAAAAAACAAAAAAAAGAAGTGGATGTTCGCCATAGCAACCCATACAGATCCCCTACAGTGCATACATTCTGCTCAGCTAACTAATCTCTTAGCATCTCCATTGACTGCTCTGTTCTGTTGTGGTGGATATTTCTGACTGCTCTGCAACGGAGCATTTCTGCTTATTTACTCAGGAATATGACTTAACACTTCTCATGTGAGCTCAATTTTCTCAAAATGGAATTTTTCCTTCCTCGATACACGATAAACAAAAATGTTACTGTGCAGCATTATAGTGCTGACATATTGAAGGTAACGATGGCTGTGTGTCAGAATGAAACTAGACAGGAGGCATCTAGCTTCATATAGAATCATGAGATCACAGAGTGGCTGGGTTGGAAGGGACCTTAAAGCCCATCCAGCCCCAACTCCTGCCATGGGCTGAGTGCCCCCCACCAGCTCAGGCTGCTCAGTGCCCATCCATGGCCTTGGGCACCTCCAGGGATGGGACACCCACACCTCTCTACGCACCCCCAGTGTTCCTTTCCTCCATCCTTGCATATTATTATTGTTTTTTGATAAAGAAACTTTGATAAGAGAGTCTTCTGCTTATTTGGAAGGCTTAATCAGTTCATCATGTGATTAGATGTGATTAGATGTGATTAGATGAATGCTGGTTTTGGTGTGTGGAAAGCAATGGGTGTGGGCACAGAGGGCTCTAGGGAGAGCAGGATCTCACATGCTTGGCAGCAATGTGTCCCTGGATCACCTCAGCCCTTCAAGGAAGTGTGACCTCAGTGGTAAGGAGAGCATAATGCAGGTGAGTGGGGCTGTAGAGTAGTCTAGGACATGGGTGGGTGATATTTCAAAGCAATTAATATTCCTGTGATTACTATGAATTCTTTTCTGACAAATCTTCGTCTTTCCATTACAGGTTCTGATCTAGTGGACAAATATGCAGTAAGTGTCAACCATATTCCAAAACAGGTCAATTTCCATTCCAGTGTAAATAATTAATGATCTTTTTCAGTGTCCTGTTAAAAAGTGCTGGCCTTTTTATTTGGAATTGTAATCCACGATCATCGAGGTGCAGAGATGAGACAAATTAGGAGCTGCCACTTTCATGTCTTGGGCTCTGTTCAAATGTGGCCTTAAGGAATACAGGAACGCAACTCAAGGGAACTTAAGTTCCTAGATCTGCTGGGCACTTTGCTTTTTTTCAGTCCCCGTGACAGTGGTGCTGTTCTTTTATTTCTTCCTGCCACAGAAATCTTCTGTCGACCTCTTGCAATCTTCACTGTGTTGTTTTTGCACTGACTCTTCTTCTGCTCTCCTCTTTGTGTTGGCAGAAGATCACACTGACCACTGACAAATGTCCAGAAGAGGAGGAGTTCACTGATAGAACCCTCCCTTTGGAAACCAACAACAACTTGATCTCCAGTGCTGAAAAAGCAGGCAATCCTGTTCTGAGTCTGACTGAAGTGACGCAGAGCAATGGAAAAGCCCCAGACTGCCCCATTGATTCTCAAGTGAGAGACCACACAAATAATCAAATTGGTGAGTCTTGAGTTATTTTCATTTTTTTTACCTTGTCATTTTTTCAACCCTGGGCATAGAATATCATCCTGAAATTATTGGCAAGCTGGAAAAGTATTTAGAATCTCTAACAGAGATGGCCGTGGCCTCTCGACTTTGTACTGTAATCAAGTTGGTTTGTATTGTTGTTATTGTCATTATTTTTCTGCATCAGTCAAATCCAAAGACTTAAAAACAGCTAAACTGATCCAGAACTGTTTTCTTAAGGCTGCTGGAAACCAGTCCTGCTTTTCTGGGAGGCAAAAGACAAAGCACAGAAAAAAACAAGGAAAAGCAGAAGCAGAAAATGCATCTTCTGTTTTCACTGCTGCAGACCAACAAGGATTTCTGTTACCCTAACTAGCTCAAAGAGCTGGCTTTTGCAAAATGCTAACTCCCTGTCTGGGGTGGGAGAAAGCTGTAGAGGGACAGTTGAAAGAAATGAACAGCAGAACTGACTACCATTCCCTGCTCCTGTTCCAGTCCTCTCTGTGTTGCTTATGAAGATGCTTTTCTTGTCAGAATGGGCTCAAATCACAAAGAAACGTGGGCATGCAAAGCCAAAACTTGTTTGCTAGCCTGTAAAATGCTGGAACGTAGCCCCCATGTTAAGATGGCATAGATTGGAAGAGACCTTAATGCCCACCCAGCCCCAACCCCTGCTGTGGGCTGGTTGCCACCCAGGGCAGCTCTTTCTCTAACTTAGATTTAAACCACTGTGTTAGTTTTCTGAATTAGGTACTTACTTCATGACAGTGCAAAGCAGGGGAGGAAGGAGGCCTGTCTTCTGCAGAAGAGGTTAACCAGGATCCCAGAAGGCACTCATGGGGCCTGTGGAAGGTACTTAGGTTGTAGATAAGCTTGCCGTGGGCTTTGTGTGCTTGATGATAAGAAGGAAGGTGGAAACTCTTGGTAGTTCTCATTCCAAGCTGCCAAAAGAGCAACACCCTTTGGTTAGTTGTTGGGAAATAGCTTTTCAACTGTCCCCGTGAGAGGTTTGATCTGCATGTGTCTGACTAAAAGAGGAGAAAATAAAAACTGAATACCAAGTCAAAGTTTTGCACGACAGAGCCGTCTCCAAGAACAGCAGTACTGTTGCCCGTGCTCAGCATTACTTCTCTTTTTTTTTCTTTCTCAGGAAAAATATTCATCATGAACGCCGATACTGTTATTGTGGGGTCTTCAAAAACGCCTGGTATCAAAAACTGTACTGCTAGGGGATGTGAAAGTGATGTTGATATCCAGGAAAAGATAGAAGAGGAGCTGCCAGTGCACTATCCAGAGCAGGAGACAGAGGTCTTTCCAGGGAACGATGTCATGATTCCTGTGGAAGAGGAAGGAAAGGAATTCCATCACCCCACCACAGCCACTGAAAAGTGATGGCCAGCTGAGAAGGTGTGTGAAGCTACAAAAACATCCAGTGTGACACTAAGCCTGAACCTACAGTGAGGGAGGTGAACCCAGAGTTTCCTACACAACTTGAAAACTAAAGCGCCAAAAACATTCATCTTATTTCATCCAACCAACGAGAGGATCATCCAAACCACTGGTTGACATCAAATACTTCCTCTTTTCCTTGCTCTCTCCAGTATCACGCTGGAAACAAACCGGAATCAAAGTTACAGAATTCAGAGGACTTGTGGATGCGAACTCCAGTTTCACAGTTTGCTTTCTGTGCATGAAGGGATGGAATTAAAATGGTTATTCCTATTAGCTCTGAAAACTCTGGATGGAATTCTGTGTTAACCTTGAGACCCGGCCATGTTTCACATTCGTTCTCCATTGTACTTTAGGCCAATCCTTCTATTTGTTTTTAAGCCTGATTCACATTTCTTCAATTCTTGAGGTCTCTTCCCAAGCCATTCTGTGATTATGAAATCATTCCTAAGTGCAGAAAACATCCTCTTCTGATGGAAGTCAGAGTGGCTGAACGTTTGGATGTTGAATGAACTATGGGTGAAGGGCAATACTGACTGCAAAGGGGAAAAGAAGAACTGGGTTTCTACAAAAAAACCAAAATAATAGGCACAGCAATAATTTCCTTGAGTTGTTAATATCTGCTTGTTTTAGAAGAATTGTTCGTGTTCATCACAGTGACACTGATTTGCATGTCTGTTCCTCAGAAATAATTCTGTTTGGTTTTGTGGTCAGCTGCCCCGTGTTACGCAGTTTCAGGTCTTTTAATGCTGCATGTTTGATAACTGTAAATGCTGTGGTGCTGACTGCTTTTGCGCAGGAGCACGGAAAATGAACAGGGTGACAAAGTGTGCCTTAAGAAAAAAAGGAACCACAAAAAGAATTTCTTTGTAGTTTTGTCCTGGACAGAGGTCTGTGATAACAGCAGTGCAACTTCAGCGTCTTGTCTGAGAGCCAACAAAAGGAATAGAGAAGCACAAAATCACCTCCTCAGGCCAGGCTCACCGTGCAAGTTGCCTTAATATTTTATCTCTGTGCTATTTAGGGAGAGCACATAAGTGCAGTTAATATCTGCTCTTGTCATGCCTCCTAATTCTGCAGCATCAGCTGGAACTGGACAGAGAATGTTGAAGTTTGACTCATCTTTAGTGTTCTTGTTGCCATTGCTTGGTGTTTTAAATCTCTTTTGAGTTTCCTGGTATAATCTTCCTCCACAACCACCCCATGACAGCAGATTACTGACAATTACCTCTCACTGTGTAAAGGAGTACTTAGATACTGCTTTTAAGCTGACTCCTGACTGACTGCAGTGGGTGTCACTAGTTCCTGTGTTACAGAATGTAATGCAACGCTGAGTTGCCTCGATGATTCTTGCCTGTATCCTCCCCATTCCTATCACTTTATATTTCTTATCTAAGTCACTTCATTGCCTCGGTCATTTTAGTTGGTTTCATCCTTATCTTCTCTCACCTCACTGTGGACTGCTGGAGATGTGGAGACCTGAACCATACATTTAAGAAGAGGAGATACATATATGTTGTTGTTCATAGAATCATGGAATTGGGTTGAAAAGGACCTCAAAGATCATCCAGTTTCAAATCCCCTGCCATGGGCAGGGTTACCAACCACCAGACCAGGCTGCCCAGAGTTGTTGTCCTTGCACAGGTGACTTCAGAAGACCATCCAAGACAGGGAAGTATAGGATAAGGGGGAATGGTTCAAAGTCAAAAGAGAGAGGAGATTTAGGTTGGATATTAGGATGAAATTCTTTACTCAGAGGGCAGTGAGGCTCTGCATTGCAGCCCAGAGATGCCCCATCCCTGGAGGTGGCCAGGGTCATGGATGGGGCCCTGAGCAGCCTGAGTTGGTGGTGGGATCTGAAACTCTGTGATCTTTAAGGTCCCTTCTAAGCTGTGTCATTCTATGATTTTCTAAGTTAAATCATCCTATGATTTTTCTAAGCTTCTGCCTAAAACTGAGCCCAGCACTGATTCCTATGACCCCACTGCCTCCTGTTCTCTATCCTGAAAGATGACTGTTGTGCCGTGCTCTTTCCTTCCTGCTTTTTGAACAGCTCTGACTTTCCTGTCCCGTAATCTTTTGGGAAATCCTTAAACTGCCCTTTCCTAAGCTGACTCTAGGATGACTTAGTTTTATTAATGACCTTTAGGTATGGAGCCTCTTTGGCTTTATGAAAATCTTCATATATTACACTGGATGTCCTTCATCCATTCAACCTCAGCATATAAGAGAATGCATGTTATGCAGATTTTGTGACTGAAGAAATAAATCACAAGAAATTGATGCTTTCTTGGGCCCACAGCCCCAGAAATGAAGTGGGAGAATCTCAGCATTATGGGACCTCGTCATTGACATCCAGCAATGGATGATCTACCTGCACATGGTACGTTTGAGACCTGGTTCTAATTCCAAGTGCTCTTAGTTCCAGTATTTACTTGAATTCTGCTCTTCTCTGCAAGTCCAGAACATAATATAATTCCTAGAAACACCTGCTGTCACTCCATGTAGTCTGTCCTGCAGGAGAGGCAGTGAGTGAGCTGTATGTCCTTCTGTTTGTCCTGGGTTTGTTGCGTTCAGGAATGCTCAGATGGCAATTTCCTGTGGCCGTCAGTGCTGCCACATCAATGGGAGCAATGGGAGGGGAGGAGGAAATGGAATTCATGTGTTTTGGGGGCAGAGGTTGTGCGTACTGAAACAGCAATGGGAGGAGGAACTGAAAACTTCCCGTTAAAGACTGGAGACCATTCCCTCGCTTCCAGCAAGTGTTCATTCTGCCCAGCACGTATCATTCCTTCTAGAACAACACAGCAATGACAGTTTCATGTTAAAGGACAGCAATTTGTTCATCCACATCTTCGGAATGACCGCGCTCACCTGACTGTCACTGTTGAGGGATGCTCAGCAATCAGGCTGTATTTCAGGGCTGGGCATAAACGAACCTTTGGGTTTTTTCCTTATAACAACTTTCTGGATGAACAATCAGCCTTGCAACCTCCATAACTTCAATCTCGGTGTGATATGAATTAAACACGCCCTGGATTTTTACCTTACAGCCGCACTTCTTGTGTCTGCGATGTCCTGTCTCTTCTCCAACAGCTCCATTGCAGCTCCTCGGAGCACCTTGGAAGCCACGCAGCTTTTAACATCCCTCCGTCGGCTCCAACCCCGCGGTCTCTCGCTGGCGGGCAACCCCTCGGTTCAGCCCCGCCGGCAGCGGAGCGGCTCCGGGTTCTGTCACAGAGCCTCAGCTCCGCCCAGCCCTCACCGTGATGGAGCCTCGCTGGGCGCTGCTGGCCGCGCTGCTCCGCGCCGCGGGCGGCCGGGTGAGTGCGGGGGGCGGCAGGGGGGCGGCGGGCGGAGCTCGGAGTGCTTCGGGAGCCTCGGGCAGCGCTTCTAAGCACGGTCCAAGCATGGTCCAAGCTCGCCCCGCTCCCTTTGCCTTTGCAGTTGGTGTTTTCTAGCTTCCCAAAGCCTCGACAAAGGGGCTTGAAAAAAGCTCGTCGTGCTCTGCTGCATCCTTCGCACCATCGCTATGTACATAGCAGAGCCCTTGGTAGTACTTGTAAGAGCTGATGTGATGCAGCTGTGGCTGTTCCGTGCTTTTACTGAATTCTGTGGTTAAAGGAGTCCTTCAGTTATTTAGACCAAAGAGCTCAGTGGGGTCTTTGATTGGGTTTATGCTATGCTGATACATCACTAACCTTTTTCCATCTGATTTTAAAGTGCATAAGGTAAACGTGGAAAAGACTTTAGAGACCCCAAAACCACAGAATGGTTGGAGTTGGAAGGGACCCTAAAGGCCATCAGGTCCAACCCTGCACTGAGCAGGGACACCCACAGCTCCATCAGTGCTCACAGCCCCATCCCCTGACCTTGGGTGCCTGCACCTCCTCTCTGGACACTGTGCAGTGCCTCACCACTCATTGAAAAAGATCTTCCTTATATTCAATCTCGATCTTTCTTCTTTTAGTTGGAAGCCGTTTCTCCTTATCCTGTTGCTCAGAGTCTGTCTCAGCACATTGGGTCTTTTTGTGCCACATGTGTCATTTCCATGTTTCTTTCATCACAGCAGTTGAGCCTTTAGGTAAGGCAAAGGCTGATTTCAGCCCTGGGTTGTATGGTGGTACTATTGGTTCACTAAGTGGCTGCATGGGACTCTGAGCACTGATGGAGCTGTGCGTGTCCCTGTTCCTTCCAGTTAGTTGGACCCCATAGCCTTGAAGGGTCCGTTCCAACTCAAGTGATCCCATAATTCCAAATACCTTGGACACAGTAGGATAGAATGGGTGTGGGAGTCTCTCACCAGAGAGTGAGCTTGGAGATTTGCCATGCTTCTTGCTGCCTCCCTCAACAGAGGGCTTGCATTCAAAAGGAGCTAACTCTTCTCTCAACCTAGGCATGATGCTCTCACGGTAAAGAGCACAGAGGAAAGCTTCTGTGTCACTTTTTGCATGGCCTTCAGGCTCCTGGCAAACCAAATGCTGCAAATGGCCACTGTACACAAGTTTTTACTCAATTAAAGAGAGCAGATATTTATCTTTGAAGGAGAAAAGCTGGCAGAGCAATAGCTCCTGAGTGACACGCTTTTTCTTGTTCCCCCCCCCCCCCCCCCCTAATTTATATGGAGGGAGAAGGGCTGTGGGGCACTCGAAGCTTTCTGTTGTGCGTACCTTCCCATAGGATGGGAGAACAATTCCAATCATGGACCTTAATCTTAACCCAACCTTGCAGTGATACATGAAGAAAAACAACTTTAAAAGATGCTCTGAGTCTCACTAGTAAAGCCTGATGTCCTGGTACAACTCCTGCTGATCTGGGTGAGAATTGCAGTTATTTAAGACGACCTTCCATTGAATTCTTTCTCTAAGTGACCAGTATACATATTTTCAGTAGAATTTTGTGGGTTTTTTATTTTTTTTCCTGTCTTTAGCACATTTGGTGGCTCAGCAAGTGGTATCTCTGTACTCTGAGACTTTTCCATAGCAACAGATGTTTACATCAGTCTTTGGTGACTTCATTGTGGTTTCACATGCGTTAAGAATGTCAGATGCAGTTCCTGTTCAAGCTACTTTGTTTGACAGCATCAGTTTGAAGACTGAAGGAGAAAAGGTGTAGAAATGTGAGTTAGGTTTAAAAAACATGGATCAATCTCTTTGTTTTGGATGACTGTGTTGAGTGGAACTGAAAGTTATACAAATGGCTGAATATATAAATATATATATCATAAGTTTGTTTTATTTCTAGTATTGAAGTTCTCAAATATAATTACAGATGAAGTCCATGGATACAAGCTGTAAGGCAAGAGGTAACAGAAATAACTTCTCTAATTAGCACTCAGCACTTAGGGAATGCTTTTCATTGTCATATGCCATGATTTCTGATCTTGGCCTTCCTCACCCGTGTGTAGAGCCATGTTCTCATCCCCTTTAGTTCTGAAGAAGTCTGAATTCCCATCGTGACTCAGGCTCAGCTCTGGCACAGATATTGGGCTCTCGGTTGCAGTTGACCTCCATATGTAGGCTTTCACTTGTGCTGTTCCAATGCAGGTGCTAACCTGAAAGTCACGAGGCAGTGATGTACTCTGCTAATTTATCTCCCTGTGGGTAGGATAGAGGGAATCTTGGAAGCAATTGTGTAGACTTACTTAGAAGAGTCAGCACTGACCTCTTAGGTGGACGGCGGCTGCTTTTAGTCCTCTTAGTGACAAATCTTGTCTCGTGGAAGTCTGTAGTGCAGATGGGAAAGTGATGCAAACAATGCAGCAGCTCTGGAGAGAGGATCTTGAGTAATTTGGATGGCTTTTTGGATGTAACTTCTCAGTTACTGCCTAATACACAGGCATTGCAAAAGTCTCTTCAGTGAGTTGTGCAGTCAAGGGCAAGCCCAGAAGGTAACCCCTTGATACTTTGGGCCATCTCTCATCTTTCTAGTGCTGATATCCCAGCACCAAGATGTGTTGCCTAATCTGACTGATTGGCATTGCAGTAGAGATGCTTACTAACGTTTGTACCTCTGCTGCTAGATGGATGAAGCGTTTCACCTTCCAATTGCACCTGTCAAATTAAATGAAGTCTTCCAAATCCCATCACCCAGCAGTGGGTTGGATATTAGGAAGAGCTGCTTCTCCAGAAGAGTGGTCAGGTACTGGCATGGGCTGCCCAGGGAGGTGGAAGGGGTCAAGAACTGTGGAGATGTGGCACTAAAGGGACATGGCTTAGTGAGCAATACTGGGGGTGGTTGGACTTGCATGGTCTTGGAGGTCTTTTCCAACCTTAATGATTCGATGATTGTGAATCACTGAGTCTTTTTGGTTTTCCCATAATGGTCTTTAACGTAATTTGGCAAGAAATTGTGAACTGCACACCACTGAGAGCCACAGCTCAGCAGATAAACTTTAGAGTTGTTATCAGTCAGCAGAAATATCCTTTCAAGCACAAGTTAAGAGGAGCAGATGTGACCCATTGAGCAGCAGTTTTTCTTGTGCCTCTAACACTCCGGACAGTAATTGCAGCAGAGAACACAGAGGATGTGATAACAACATTTTTTTGCTGGGAAGCCTCACCAGCAGGATAATCTGTGATGTGGTTTGATGCATTTCCTTCTCTCTCTCTCTATTATTTTTTTTTCTTGTATGTGTTTTCAGAGAAATTTTCCTCTTTAAAAAGGCTCTTCAGTATGTGCATTAATGAAGTGTATCATAGCGACAGCAAAAATGCAACTTTGATCTTTCTTTAATAAGCAAAAGAACATGAAATAGTTTTGATAGCAGAGCCCGTTTCCTGCCCTTCAGCAGAGTACATTATCAGCTCACATTTGCAAATAGTGTTGTACCTCTATAACTCATTGCCTGTTACCAACTTCAGCATTAACAGTCATCAGCAAACCTAGAAGGCATTGAAAAGCCTAAGTTTTTTGATTATCTCGTTGGTAATGTTGAAGCCAACCTCATGGTTCTGCTTCAAAGTCTTCAATCCTTGTGCCAAAGCCCCTTTATTAACTCAGTTTTCTTCGCTGGAAGCTGCATTTCAAGATGCTGCATAAAAAAAATGTTGGGTTCCCATTGAGCAATTGTTGAGAGTGCAAAGTGTTAAGTCTTCTAATGTGAAAACACAATAGATAATCAACGTTTTTCAGTAAGGAGGAAGGATATTTTCATTACTGGCCTTCAAAGGGCTTGTTCCTGTTTTGATTTCTCTTTTTCATCATATTTTTTAAGTACTTCTCTAGGTGTGTAGGTTATACATGGAACAATCTCCTCAGCCCAGTTGTGTATGCCTTGAGCAGCTCCTCTCTGCTCTAGCAGGAAACTCCTACACTTCTGCCACCTAACATTTGCTTCTTTTCTCTCGCTCATTGAGTGCCTATTTCCTTTTGCAGAGGAGGCCCTCGGGTATTTTCACATTTGTTCATTGAAGTCATCGAGCAGTGTTGATTGGTGGTGGGGTCACCATCCCTGCAGGTGCTCAACACAGCTGTGGCTCTGAGGGACGTGCCCAGTGGGCATGGTGGGATGGGTTGGGGTTGGACTGGGTGATCTTAGAGCTCTTTTCCAACCTTAGAGATTCTACTGACTTTTCGCTGAGCTGTTTTGTAGAAAATGCAGCTCCCCGCAATCACAAAGGTAAGAATTGAAGTTTTCCTCTGGTATTTTCTCATGCTGAGTCATGAGAAAAAGGTCAATCCTTCCCTGACCTTTAAGAGTTTGTCTCTTTGACTACACTGAAGGGCCAGGATGGATTGGTGACTAATGATTTTCCTTTAATTTCTCCTAGAATTATTCACTGCCTTATACACCACAGTCTGCACAATGCAGAGACCCCAGCACTGAATTCTATGAAGAAAGACTTGAGAAATGTTGCAGCAAGTGCCCTCCAGGTAGGTTCTAATTTAAATTATTCTTTTACACAGCCAAATTCAGCCAGTGCTCAGACGAGCATACCACATTTTGGTTACTGACACACCTGAAAAGCATCCAGTTTTTGCTGTTATAATTCGCTCTCATCAGGAAGACAATAAAATGCTCAAAAAATATTTTCCAACGGGACGCACTGTTAGTCAGAATTGGCATTCTCCTGCAAGTTTAACTTGGCTGGGGCTTATCAGGAGGATTGTGTACTTGTAACCACAGCTTTTGATGGTATTTTGATTGAAGCATTTTTAACTGAACTGTTAAAAAAAAAAAAAAGAAATGGAACAGAAGTGAAATTACAAAAACTAAACAACGTAGAATTGCAGAATGGCTTGGCTTGGAAGGGACCCTTAAAAGGCTGCTTGGTCCAACTGCCTGCAATGAACAGGGGCACCCACAGCTCCATCAGTGCTCAGAGCCCTTCCAGCCTGAGACCCACATGAGAACAAAGCTCACGAACAACAGATAAATTGTAAAGCAGAGCGTGAGGTAGAGTTTAATTTCTGTACTTTGACATGTCACTTACACAAGGGGCTTTCCACTGGGCAGGTTAATCTCTGATTGCTCATTAAGGGAGTTTTGTTGTCTTTTAGCATAAATCAGACGCTGCAGATGTCTATCAGAGAGAGACCAGGTACAAGACTACAAAAACTGCCTGCTCTGAGGCTATGTCTGACACTGCACTGACCATTATTAATGTTCCTTTGTTAGCAAAAATTGATTGCAGATTGGAGTTTGTAGAGAGTGGTTGTTTATTTATTTATTTTATGGTACAGGTAATGCCCCGTGGATACTTTAACAGAGCTTTTGCAAAAAGCTGGCATTGTATGCTTGTGTTAAAGGCAGCAAAAAAAGCCCTGTGTATTTGTCTCGCAACATGCTGAGCAAATAGAATTTGTCTCCATAAACGTTGAGTTCCTGTCAGAGAGATCCGGAAGTTTAAGCAGGAGATCAGTATGTGCTGAAACAGCCACAGTTGTTTGAATTAACTGAAAACGTCCTGAGAGATCTGTCGAGCATCACTCATGAAAAACACAGTAAGGGAAAGATGATAATTTGTAATTGAAACTTTTTTCTGTTGTGGTTTGTTAAGTCTGTAAGAATACCTCCTCCCCTTAATTTAAACTAAAAGAGGGGAGATTTAGGTTGGATTTTAAGAAGAAATCTTCTACTCAAAGGGCAGTGAGGAGCTGGCACTGCTGCCCAGAGCTGTGGGTGCCCCATCCCTGGAGGTGCCCAACGCCACAGATGGGCCCTGGACAGCCTGAGCTGGTGTGGGGCAGCCTCCCATGGCAGGGATTGAGACTGAATGGTCTTTGAGGTCCCTTCCAACCCAACCATTCTAGGATTCTGTGATTCTAAGATTAATTTTATTGTTTTGACACTGGGCAATGTGTTGTAGGAGAGCCAAAGATCTTTATTTTTGTTGTTATGAATTTGAATTATTATTGTTTTTTAATAATAATGCATCAAAAATTTTAGCCTAAAGTCATGAGCAGGATGTCATTAGCAGGATGGGGAAGGAGGCTTCAAGTAAGTACATGGAAAAACAAACTTGGGAAGCAATTTCCCTGGCTCACCTCCAGGGCCACTTGTTTTGAAGAATGGAGATTTTCCAAGAAGTTCCAAAGACTTTCTTAACGATGCCTCTTCCTGATGACTCTTCAGGATATTTCTGTGCAGGATATGAGACATTGGCTGTTATCTTCTTCTTTTTTTCGTACAAGGGGGAAATGGCACCTGACTGTTTTTCATTCTTTAAAAGGAATACTTAAGAGCTCATACTGATTGTACCTACTGCACTCAACTCTGTTTCTGAGAGGCATTGGTTTGCCTCTCACCAAAAAAACACTTGTTAAAACCTGTCTGTTCAATGCACTGTGATCCTGGAGAAGCTGAAATTGAGCAGATCCTGGTATTGCTTGGAGTGCTAGGAGCTGCAGAAACTCATTGCTTTGGTTGTTTTGTTTCTTACAGGTCAACGTAAGGCAGAGAGCTGCAGTGGCAGCATGGACACAAAGTGCATCCCTTGTTTACCTGACATCCATACAGCCATCCGGAATTTGTCTCCTCAGTGCTTTGCTTGCTCTCCACCCTGCAGGAAAGGTACTTGTGCATTGTGAAGGAGGTGTTTGCCTTTTACAGCCTGCCCAAAGAGATGGCTTGGTTTAAATGTAATGGTGTTAGGAGGACGGTTGGACGAGGTGATCTTGTAGGTCCTTTCCAACCTTTTCATTCTATGATTCTATGAAATGTGACTGGGAAAACTCTTAGAGTGTTTGTCTGTCACCTGTATAGTCCTGTTCTTAATGCTTTTGCTGCTTGTTAAATTTTGGAAAAAAATTAGAGCACGGCCTTGGAGGTGTATGTATGGTTATGATACGCTGTGATGCAGCTGCAGATAGTTTCAAGTGTGACTGGTATGGATGCAAATTTCACCTCTCTAGACAGACGAAACTCTTCTAAAAATGTAGATGTTGGGGCCCGTAGCGTATTTGCTTTAAGATGATATTCTAGCTAGAAACTGCAAAATTGTCTTTAGTTTGTGGTGTGTGAGCACGCCTCATATTCACCCAAAACATTGCAGACCACAATTTGAAGTGTTGCAAATGTAATCTTGTTTTATTCTTGTTTTCAAAACAGGATTTGTAGAGCGTCACACGTGCACGCTACCACAGGACAGGACCTGCAGCTGCCCACCCAACAAGTACTGCATTTCAAAGATGTAAAGTGCATTAAAAATGGGGGAAAGGTTACCGAGTCTCCAGAAGAGGTAATTTAATTCTCAGCTCTCAGAACTCACACACACAATGGTTGTATGGTTTGAAGATGGTTATTTGTTGCCTTCATAGTCCGTAAATGTTTCTAAATCTGCCTCCAATCTGGTGAATTATAGGAATGGTGTCTTAATTCCTACAGTTGTTTCCAAATCTGCTTCCAACTGAGTAAATTACAGGAATATTCCCTTAATTCCCTACAGCTACGTGTTCATTTGAATTGGAATGTTGTCACAGCAAGTAGGCAGTACATAGCACAACAGTATTCCCAAGGGGAATGTCCAAGGGAACAGAATTTGGGTACCTTTTGTTGACATACCAGAAAGCTCTCCAACACAAGCAGAGCTTCCAGCTGAATTTTGGGTTTAATCAGGTGATGGTGATTCTGTGCTGCCCTGTAGAATGAGTCTCTGTGTATTAGATGTTGAAATTCACCGCTCTGATAAACATAGCTGTCTCAAGATGATAAATAATATCCGAAGATGTAGAACGTTGGATATAATTAAGGATAATAATACAGAGCTCCAACAGAGTTCAGTAGGTGATCAGCCTACCAGTGGGAAAAAGCTCCACTGTTGTCTCTAATGCCCCCTTTTTAACATTTTGGTAGGTTTTAACAGTCTGAAAATGGCTGGCTACCAAGAGCACCAAAATAGCACCCGATGAATCTTCTGATCTGTGTTTGGGTGGGGTGTTTCAGATTAACCTCACCCATGACAGACTGTATGTTGTGTACTGCCTCTGTATCAATTTCAGGATCTGCACCGCAGACTTAGATTATTCATTCTTATTTCTCACTAGATGACTAACTGGAGTTTTCTATTTCTTTTAAGGAACAGGCAGCACAGACACAGAATGTAAGCCCTGTCCCCCATGAGATTCAGATGAGGAATCTTATGATACCAGCTGCATACTACATACAGTGTAAGCCACATTCTGACCAATAGCAATCTTGAACTGAAGACAGGGTTGCTTTCTTTCCTAACTTCTCTTTTTGTTTCTTGCAGTTGTAAACCAGTGGCTGTTACAGGAAACGGCATGAATGATGCTGTTTGCCATGACTCAGTTGCCACATTTCTGCCTCACACTGTTATAAACTTCTTCCCCCCAAGCCAAAGCTCAACTTCCAGCAATGGTGAAGTAGTAACACAGCCTGTCATTCTCAACTCCGTGCCTGACATGTCCTACATCACTGGTGAGTTGTTAACTCGTTTAAAGTCACTTCTGTCTGGCTTGGAAGCAAGATTATCTTTAGTTGACAGTTTCTTTCCAAAACCAATTACCTGCACCCAAACAGAAGAGCTGAGTTAATTCAGTGACACTGCTTGTGTTGGGTTGCATAATGTCACATCTGTCCTGCCTTGCTTCATTCCACAGTCACTGTAATTCTTTATGTGTTTCTAAGAAGCCTGGAATTAGATGATACAATGCACTTCCTGAGAGTTAGTGCTATAAAAGCTGGAAGAAAAGGTTTATGTGTTAGATGTTTGGCCAAGCCTGACTAACAGCAGCCCAATCTTTATAACGTTCACAAGTGTGGACGTATTCTCTGCCGTTCATAGTCTGTCCAAAAGGCAGCTATGTTTAAGAGCATTCTGGACTGCCTGAATTTGTATTTAATGAACTGCTCCAAGCTTAATGAGATACTTTTTATTGCCGTGGTGAAAAGTCTGTCTTCACATTTCAGAACAGGAAAATTCAGTTTTAAGAACCAGTGGAGTCTGAAAACAAGACTTTGGTATGTAACAAGAGAGATATTAAATGTGACCATCGGACCTCCCTGGCACTTTCAAATTTAGCTGTTATAGCCATGGACAGAAAGCTATTGCTTCTCATGCAGTCCATTGTCAGACTGACCTGCTGTATAACTTACCTGCTTCAGTTTTATTTTCAGGATCAGTGACAGGGCCGTTGTTATTGGGCCTGATAATTGCTGTTATGGGGTATTGTTTATTCTCCAAAAAAAGAGGTAAGATTCATGAAACAAAACCAAACAGCTCTGGAAGTACTGTCACCTCATTTCCTGCTAATTTGAGCCCAGCAGGTGACCGATTTATGTATCCTAGGAGGCGCTGGCTCTCTTTGAAACTTGTGAGTCATGTAGATTCATTGATGACATAAGCATGCACCAACTGAAATTTATAATTAAGTAAATATGCCAGGAACTCCGTGTGCATTTCAAGTGTCTTTATTAAATCACGGAATTAAATGGAGCTCAGGACAGAGATACACTAAGGCAGATGTCCCGCTCAGAGCTCTCATGTTGCTCAGATTTTAAACACGTGGTGTACCAGAGGAGTTGGACAACTGTGAAACCGTTGTGCTTCTACTGGAACTTGTTTGTTACATATTTTACACGTAATGTAAATATTACACATTATCAAGTGCTGATAGTTACAATTAAACAACTGCAGCCATAGTCGTTCATGAGTGAGAGCTTTTCTCAATTACACAAAACTAGAAATAATAGGAATTTATACAGAGGGTCTTCTTAATACTGAAATTTATGGCAGCTTGTAAAGTTAGTAGAGTACAACTTTCAACACTATGCACTAAACATACAGTCGATGTTTATTCTGGGAGCAGAGGCTCCATTAGCTAAAAAAGCAGCTGTTGCAACTGCAACAAATTTTGCTGCTAATGAACCATCTTTCCTCAATTGCAGCCCTTGCATACTCACAACCAACTGAAGCAATGGATTTGGTGAGTGTCACTCACTCCTTTCCTTCAGAAATCATGCAGTTTTACATAACTGAGAGCATAAGAAAATTGCACAGCAGGACAGTGAGGAAGGAGTAGCCTGGACCTCAAGCTAGAGTGGAAGGTGTAACTCACATAACCTGTCCATTGAGCTCATTGAATGGCCAATGAGCTAGTATGAATTTTACTTGGTGTACATTTGCATAGCGATGACTATTATCAGTGGTTTCTTTAGATAAGTATTGACCACTCTGTGTTGACACTTTTAAAAAGGATTAATAGTTTGCACTGTTCTGTTTCAGCCTTTTTCCTCTACAGAGAAGCAGTGTGACAAAAAAAAAGTAACAAATGCAGAATTGCAAAGCTCCAGCAGTTCTGAACAGGAGGAGCAGCATCTCTTGGAAACTCCTGGCCCAAGCAGCAGCTCCCTGGATAATCCAGCTGGATCTGCAAGAGTCAGTGTAATAAATAACAAAGACAGTGATAAGAAAGAAAGTTTCCAACAGCATTATACAGCTGCAGAAGGGTGTAAGCTTCACTGGAGTCAGGCACAGCTCTGCAAGTTCAGGTAAGAGTGTCAACGAATGCATATCTGAACATTCCAGAACCTCTTGACGGTTGTCAAATACAAATCTTAATAGAAGTTTAAGTGAGAGGGTAGAGCATCAGATCCACGTTCATCAGAGAGAGTGCCCAGTTACTTTTGGAAAAAGGTTGTTTTAAATTGTTGGCCTAGAATAGTGAAGAGAGCATGCACAGAGGAGAAAATTATCTGTACGCTTTGGGGATCAGAGTGATGGGACAAGGAGACGAAGAAATGAAGTAAGAAATGAACACTGTCTGAAGCATTCACCACAATCAGAGACTCGGCTGGGATCCAGAGCTCTGTATTCATTTTTACAGCTTTTTATATCAGGGATGACTTTGGGATTTGAGGGACCCTCCAAAAACTGGAAAAGTTGCAGAATCACTTCCACCAGTTTTCCTAAATCAAGCAAAGGAAGAAGATGTAGAGTATGTAATTGAGCTTTTAAGCCAAAGAACTTGATAAAGAATCCAACATATTGTTCCAGGCTGCTTTCTTCCTTGCTTGATCTGTGTGTTTCTTTCTTATTTGACAGAACTCTCAGGTAATGGAGGAAGGCAGGTGAGTGTGACTCGTGTTGTTAAAATATGTAATCCAGATTATGGCTCCCAGTTTCCAAAACAGACTGGTCCAGCTGGAATGGATTATGGAAGTGCTCAATGTTCTCCAACAGGGGGAGAAGCTCCCCTTTCAAAAGAAGAAAACCCCTTGAAAAAAGAAACTGAAATTCAGATACTGGTGGAAGCCAAAGACAATTTACTTCAGGATTTACTTCTGGACACAGAATTCTCCTCTGGGTGTTCAAGATACGGGGATAAAAACTGTTTCAAGGAAATGACAGATTTTATACTGTTTGACTGATAATCAGATCAGCCCTTATGTTCACAACCAAACGTGTTCAGTGTAGCATTTCTACAGATTTGAAATCTCAGAAGAAGTTTCTTTTTTGAGGTTTTCAATCTCTTCCTTGTCAGCTTTGAGAGTAAAAGATGAGTTTTGAAGTAGTTACTATTTTTTAATGCTTACCGATCTCAGGTAATGAACTCTCTCTTGAAGGTTGCGTAGAGTAATCTATAAAAACTGGAAGTGTCCCAGACCTCAGAACCAGAAAATCCTGTTCCATCGTTCATTTGTTGCTCAGTGCTGGGATCCATCCACCCACTTCTTATAGAAAATCAGTAGAACAGCATCTACTCTGCGAATGCAGATGAGAATCAGGCTTTTAAAACACATACTTTAAACTTGCGTATAACCTAAGAGGTTTATTAGTACTTCTAGAACTGAGAACTGGCAAATAGGTCTTTCATCCTACTATGAAGAAACATTTTATAACTTCATGTTAAACTTGAAGGTCATTTGATTTTGTATAATGCCCTTTTCTGTTGTACTGAGTATTTTAATGTCTTACCCAACAGCTCCCAGTGCTGGGAGCACATTGGAAGAGCAGTGTCAGAGTTTTGAAGAAGTTTAAGATTATGTTATAGCAGTTAAATTTCTGAGTTTTCAGACTGTGGAGCAGTGTGAGAGAAGGGGAATTCAATTCTTATGTTGAAGTATGAAAAATGTGTTTGTATTTGTTAAGAAAAAGATAAATAGTGTGTTTTTATACTTAAACCTTTGTTTTCTACCTCCCTACTGAACCAAAATTCTGCTTTTTAGAAGGGCTTGTTTCATTCTATAGGCTAAACCATTGCTTTTAAAGTCAAAATTGTATTTCATAGTACGTAATTAAAAGAGCATTGATCCATGGCCACCTCATCTCCTATTGCCTACGGCCAGGCCCTGTTAACAAGGACACTATAAGCAACCATTACTCTTGGAGTGATGGCTTCAGTGGACAAAGGAAGGGCAACTGATGTTGTCTAGACTTATGCAAGGCTTCTGACATGGTCCCACACCACATATCTCCGACTTGGAGAAGTAAGGATTTAAAGGGTGGACTATTCTGTGGATAAGAAATCGGTTGGATGGTTGCAGCCAGAGGGTTGTGGTCAATGTCTCTCGGTGCAGGTGGAAGCCAGTGATGCGTGGTGTCCCTCAGGGGTCCCTCCGGGGACTGGTGGTCTTTGTTATCTTTATCGGTGACATAGATGATAGGATTCAACTTTGCAGATGACCCTAAACTGATTGCTGCAGTTGGCACCATAAAAGGGATCCATCCAAAGAGGTCTGGACAGGCCTGAAGAATGGGCCCATGAGAACCTAATGATGCTCAACAAGTCCATGTGCAAGGTGTTGCACTTGGCTTGGGGCAGTCCCACGTCTGTGTACAGACTAGGAGAAGAACTGACTGATAGCAGACCTGCAGAGAAGAACTTGGGAGTTCTGATGGATTCCTGGGCTCCATCAGAAGAGGTGTGGTCAGCAGGGACAGGGAGGTGATTGTCCCTCTCTGCTCTACTCTTGTGAGGCCCCATCTGCAGCACTGTGTCCAGGTCTGGAGCCCCCAGTACAAGAAAGACAGGGAGCTGTTGGAGAGGGTCCGGAGGAGAGCCACAAAGATGATCAGGGGACAGGAGCACCTCCCCTATGAAAACAGGCTGAGGGAGCTGGGCTTGTTCAGCTTGGAGAAAAGAAGGCTGTGGGGTGAGCTCATTGCAGCCTTCAGTACCTAAAGGGAGCCTGCAAACAGGAGGGGAGTCAACTCTTGGAAAGGATAGATACAAGGGGACAGGACAAGGGGAGGACAAGGGGAAATGGTTTTAAGTTGAGGAAGGGAAGACTGAGGTTGGATGTCAGGGGGAAGTTCTTTACAGAGAGTGGTGAGGTGCTGGAACAGCTGCCCAGAGAGGCTGTGGATGCCCCGTGCATCCCTGGAGGTGTTCAAGGCCAGGTTGGATGGGGCCCTGGGCAGCCTGGTCTGGTATGAAATGTGGAGGTTGGTGGCCCTGCATGTGATAGGGGGCTTGGAGATTCATGATCCTTGAGGTCCCTTCCAACCTGGGCCATTCTGTGATTCTGTTATTCCATGTGTGTGCTTGCAGCTAATTGTGTCCTGGGCCAGGAGGGATGTGGGGCTGTTGTAGCACGTCCAAAGGAGGGCTGTGAGGATGCTCAGAAGGCTGGAGCACCTCTCCTATGGAGAAAAGTTGGGAGAGCTGGGCTTGTTCAGTCTGGAGAAGGCTCCAAGGAGGTCTACTGCAAGGAGACCTTGCTGTAATTGAGGGGTGATTATAAAGAAGAGGGAGAGCAACTAATAATAATAATGATAGGTCAAGCAGGAATGATTTTAAACTGAAAGATGGGGGATTTAGGTTAGATGTTATGAGGAAATTCTCTGTGCTCAGAGGGCAGTGAGGCCTTGGCAGTGCTGCCCAGAGCTGTGGGTGCCCCATTCCAGGAGATGCCCATGGCCACGGATGGGCTCTGGACAGCCTGAGCTGGTGGGAGCACTGAGCCCATGGCAGGAATTGGGGCTGGATGGGCTCCAACCGAAGCCATTCTGTGCTAGGAACCTCCAGCCTGGCCAAACTGAACTTTAATGCTTTGAAGAGCCAACTCGTTTACTGTAAATCGTGCGCTGCTGTAGTTTACACCCCCGCAGCGTGGATGGAGGAGTCAATACTCTTCAGTTCTGTGTAGGTTCAGCGCTGATTCCCGCACAGCCAGGCTGCGGTCTCGTACGTCAGCCTGCAGCAACACAAGGGTGACAGCTCTGCGCCGCGAGCGCAGGAGCAACACTCGAGCACAGCAACCCCATTTCCTCAACAAACTACACCCCGCAGCGCTGCCCCTCGGCGTACAGGACCCACAGGACCGCCCCCGGGGCGGTGCAGCACGGAGGAGCCCGGTTCCGCCCCCTAAGAGGCGGGGAAGCTCCCATCGATCGTTCTGCGCTCCCCTCCCGCCCGGCTCCGCTTCTTCCCTTACGCCGCTCGGCCGCGGAGCGCTCGGCCCCGCGCAGCGCTGCGGAGGTGGCGGTGGGCGAGAGCTGAGGTGAGTGGCGGCGGGTGGAGCGGGGCGGGGCGGTGCGGAGCGGGACGGCATGGGACGGCACGGCACGGCACGGCACGGCGGCTCCGGGCCTCGGCGGCGCTTCCTTCCTGCGTCAGCCCGAGCTGCGCGGCGCAGGCCCGGCTCTCAGGGGCTCCTCCCCACCTCACGCCCCTCTCCGTGCTCCGCCCCGCGGTCCCGGGGCTGCGAGGGGCTCCGGGTTTGCCTCTGGGCTGCCCTCGAGCTTTTCCCACACGGCTGAGGCCGCCCGGTTCCGCGGCTCTGCCCGCCGCCTGTGGGCAAGGTGACCTTTCGCTTCGCCTCTCCCCCAATCCACTGTGCCAACAGGTTTCGTTATTCCCCTCTTCCCTACGGTCCGTTCCTTTGTACGAAGGGGGAGGAAATGTGTGTGTTTGTGGGAGGGGGGGGGGCCGCTCCTCGCCTCTTTTGTGCGCGTGTGGGCTGGAGCGGAGCGCCCACAGCCCTGTGAGGAGAGCGGCCCCAAAGGGCGCCTTCGTGCGAGCGGCGCCGAGTGACGGCCTGCCTCGTTGTTCTCGTCCTGTGAATGCTCACGCTCGGTTTTGAAAAAGCGCAGATATTATAGAGATTAAAAACAAACAAACAAAAGACAAAACCTGAGTCTGAATCTTAAAACTTGACGTTTAGCTCTTGAAGTTGTGAGTTTTTATTGATGTAGCTTTAATGTTATGCCAGGCACTGCTGCCCAGAGCTGTGGGTGCCCCATTCCTGGAGGTGCCCATGGCCATGGATGGGAACTGAGCAGCCTGAGCTGGTGGGGGGCAGCCAGCTTAATGCAGGGTTTGGGGCTGGATGGGCTTTAAGGTCCCTTCCAACCCAAACCTTCATTGGATTCAGTGATCAAACTTTTCTCTGTAGAACACGGTAGAGCCTAGAGCTTTCTATGGTCTCCTTACGACAAGCTGAAACAAATGATCGCAGAAGAGAATGAAGGGAAATGTTGACTCGTACAGTCAGTGTTGCTTTTCTGATCCTTTTTCTGTGCCTTGATGCTGTTATCTATGCTGTTGCTTTGAAGACCAGATCGAGTAACTGCCCCATCCCTGGAGGCATTCAAGGCCAGGCTGGATGTCACTCTGGGCAGCCTGGTCTGCTGGTTGGCGACCCTGCACACAGCAGGGTCTAGCAATTGGAACTAGATGATCATTGTGGTCCTTTTCAACCCAGGCTATTCTGTGATTCCAGCTGTTAATAAGCTATTTAACTGGCTTGTATCCAGTTACTTCCCACTCATATACTTTTCCCCCAAAAAAGGTTTGGGTAGGGTGAGTTGTTTTGCATATGTCACTTAAGAATCTTGCAAGAGTAGGGTCAAAGACTTTATGGTGTGGTGTGGTGCAAATGCCAAATTGCCTTCTTCCTTTTCTGCTAGAATGGGAGCTGTGTTTCCAAGTCTCTGTGCCATGGGTGTTTGCTCCTTTTTACAGTGTCTGATCTTCTCACAGTAACAGCCTTCTAGTAGAATAATTGCTGAGTCCAGAAAGTTTGTGAAGGAGCATGATGCAGAATGGGGGAGAAGAAGCAGTATCAGTGTGATCAGCCCTTCACAGAATCATCACAGAATGGCCTGGGTTGAAAAGGAGCACAATGCTCATCCAGTTCCAACCCCCTGCCATGTCTGCAGGGTCACCAACCAGCAGCCCAGGCTGCCCAGAGCCACATCCAGCCTGGCCTTGAATGCCTGCAGGGATGGGGCATCCGCAGCCTCCTTGGGCAACCTGATCCAGTGCCTCACCACCCTCTGGGGGAAAAACTTCCTCCTAATATCCAGTCTAAACCTCCCCTGTCTCCTCCCTCTTATATAGGGAAGGAGCCCTGCCCATTGTGAGAACTGACAGATGTGATTTTATTAGAGACGCCTGTTTTTACAGACTAGGCTTCCAAAATCAGTGTACCTGCAACTTGAAGTAAATACAATGGGCAGTGCAAAATGGCTTCAGATCAAAGTGGAAAGAAGGTTGCTAATTGGCATGGTTGATAATTGCCATTAAACGTGGTACTTTGGTTAGACATAGGATGGAGAGAGAAATTTAAATTGCCTATGGAAGTAAACTAATCATTAAAGCTCTATATGAAGCTTTGTGATTTGGGACTTCAAGAATACGGCATAAGGTTGGTTTCTCCCTTTAAAAATGCTTTAATATTTTAGATTGGCTACAGAGGGAGTTCATGGTAGTAAAGTCTGTGGGCATGGTGAGACTTTATTTCAAACAGTCATTTATTTCATTATTATTATTATTAATTTCCTTTCAGATTGAGACTGCAGTTATGGAACAGAGAACCAGAAAATGACAGAAAAATGTTAGATGCTCTCTTCTAGGACACAGTCATGTTGGAAGGGTTGGTAGCCTGGGTCCTCAACACCTATTTGGGCAAATATGTCAATAACCTGAACACAGATCAGCTCTCTGTTGCTCTTCTGAAAGGTGAAGTTCTGTTGCGTTTTCTGTAATGTTTTATGCTGTGATTTAAGGAGAGAAGTGTTTTTGTTTCTATTCCATCTCAGAGTTAACACTGTCAGTTAATATTGTGTTTAACATTTTGTATAAATGCCTCTAATAAAGTTTTGTGCCAGCACTTTGCAGTGAATGGTAAATTCTCTTGCATTTCTATCTCTGTTGTTTCTTGTCAACATTGTTAAACCAATTTATACAAGATTTTCACATGTATGCTTAGCCTATCTTAATAGCTCACTTGATTTATGTAATGTTTGAATATCATTTTCCTTAATGCTGTTTGGTAACTTTCCTTTTGAGGGACTGTGGTGGGGAGTGTTCTGTAGTCTTTACCTCTTTTGTTTTGGTGCTGGTAGTTAATCATTTTACAGTAGTATCTAATTTACTGTTTCCTGCTATTTGCTGATTTTGGAGAGAATATTTTGTAACACTTCAGAACTTTTCTTTATGTGCCGTGGTAATCTTCAGAAAATACTTGAAGTTTCCCTTTAGAAGCAGTAGAAGCTGTCTCCTAGGTGGTAAAGTTCAGCTCTAAACCTTTGCCTGAGATTGTTTCTAGATGACCTCATCAAATGCTTTGAGTACGTGGCACTAAAAAATTACTGAGCATGCTGAATATCTGTGACAGTTGTTGCACAAGTTGATGTGGCAGGTTGGCTGTTCTCATGAAATCCTATTCTTTTTCTCCTTTGAAGCATGATGCTGGTTATTCTATAATATTCAAGCTGGCATTTGTACCATAAGTTTATTCAACAGACATGATTTTTTGGTGTGCTTTTAATAGGTGCTGTTGAACTGGAAAACTTACCACTAAAGAAGGATGCCTTGAAGGAATTGGAGCTGCCATTTGAAGTAAAAGCAGGTATGTATTTTGCCTGTGTGTGTAAGACAAATATTTATAACAGGAAGGATTGCATACGTTATGACTTTTACCTGTGAGTCAGAAGCTTGAACAGCTGAAGTAACCTAATTTTAATCCAGTTCTGTGTTAGCTTGTTTATTTCTTACACCTCATTTCCTTTCAGGTTTTCTAGGAGTCACAGAAGCATTTTTTACACAGGAATCTGAGAGCGTCTCTGCTTTATATTTCTAGGTTTCATTGGCAAAATAACTCTGCAGATACCTTTTTATCGCCCACATGTGGATCCATGGGTAATATCTGTCTCAAAACTGCACCTAATTGGTGCGCCAGAAAAAAAGGAAGATTTTGATGAGGAAAAGGAGAAGTTGCAAGAAAGAGAACATAAGAAAGCCCTCCTTGTAGCACTTGAAGAAAAATGGAAGGTGGGTCACACTTGTTTTTCATAGTGAAAAAATTGCTGTGGTAAAGGGGTGCTGTTTTAAGTCTCCTAAGAAGCAGCTGAGAACAGGCGCTTAGGAAACTGAAGTCAGGATTTGGTACATGCTGACAGTGCAGTTCACACTTCCAGCCCCCTGCGTGCATTGGTGATACTGGAATCTGTTTTTCTTCTCTTTGTTCAGTAATTTCAGCGTAACACACGTATGTGTATTGCTTCCTGCTCAGCTGTTGCAGTGCTGGTTAATTCTGATTCCTATTTTCTTTGTTTCATTTCTTTCAGAAAGAACGACAGCAGAAAGGAGAATCTTACTGGTACTCAGTTACTGCATCGATGGTCACCAGAATCGTAGAAAACATCGAAGTAAGCCTTTATAAGCCTTTAGAGAGCTTTGCCAATCTGCTAAAAACAACCTGTGCCCATTGCATTTCGCACTGTGTAGTCCTCAGAGAAGAAAGATGTGAATGAAGGGTGGATGTTTGGCAGAGGACTGTCCCTTTTCGGATGGAATCTCTGTGATTTCTGTCTCAAACTGGTTTTGATAGGGACTGCTGGGAAGGGAAAGCCCTTCGGCCTACCAAGAGAAAAAGAGCAGCTCTTCCTGAATGGTAACAGTTGGTGGATAATGAAAACCAATGGGTTTTGCTCACATTTTAATGCTTTTTGTTATAAGCCCACCAAAATGTTGATTTATCAAGAAGAGTGGCACGTGTTGTCTTCATAAAAGAGAAGTTTTAAAGAAATTAATCACAGAGTTTCTGCTGATAAATGATTTTGAATATTTGTTCCAGCTCCCAGTGTCTTCCATGATTCTTTTTCTGCAGTTACAAAAAAATCTGGCACGTCCCTCCTACATTGCAAAATGACTCAAAAATATGGCTTCTGAGCTCTGTAGATTTTCTCTTTGGAAGTCCTAATGTAGTTAATGACACTTCAGCATTTAGGTGCTGCACATTATTAGTTATTTCTATTTAAGAACCTAAATTGACAAAGTTTGTCTACTGGTCTCCATGAAAAGAGTTTTCCTTTCTCGGTGCAGATAGAGTGGCTGTATGTTTGCTTTTCAGCTCTCTAGGGGCAGTTTAGAAGAAGATGCTTCAGCCCAACTGCTTTTCCTGATATATTTGAGAAGGATTTATCTACTCAAGAGCTCGAGGCAAAAGTGTCTCTGTTTAATGCAGTCTTAGACTTGACACACAGAGAAACTACTATGACTGTGTGCTCTCATCCAGGCTGGATGTGGCTCTGGGCAGCTTGGTTTGCTGGTTGGCCATCCTGCACATTGCAGAGCATTGAAACCAGCTGATCATTGTGGTCCTTTTCAACTCAGGCCATTCTACGATTCTATGATTCTCTTTAAGGGTTTACTAATGTAAAATTACTTTTTTGGGTCATCATTTGCTGCTCTTAGTTTGTATGTGTGGCCCACAGTGATGATTCTGGTCTATTAAATGGATTTGAGTCTTTGATTGGCAGTTGCACATCTGTCTTGAAAATGGCAAATAATGATAGCAAAATAAATTGCACTGACATGTGCAAGGGGCTAATTGATGGGGGGGAGAGGGCAGGGAGCTGCACAGCACTGCTGTGTGCTTAATGATGGAAATAGTTGTCTCTAGTAATATACTTATTTTTCATTTTGTAGTTAAAAATTCAGGATGTCCATCTGAGGTTTGAAGATGACGTCACCAATCCGTTGCAGCCTTTTGCATTTGGCGTATGCATCAAAAATGTCTCCATGCAGAATGCAGTGTTTGAGCCAGTAAGTGTTGTTGAGGAACGTGGGGCAGCTAAGATGTGGTGCTGTACTTTATGAGTACTAGTAAATATGCAGTCAAAAAGTCTTTTTAATAATCTGGTTATTTTTATAAATTGACTCTGGGTTTTTCCTGTTATTTTTCAAGTAAGCAGAACTAAAAACATCATGGATGTATTGTGTCATTGCCTTCATTCAGTCCTTCTATTTCAGGTAGAGAAACTGATGCGGAAAAAGCAGTTAGATGTTGCTGACTTCAGTATTTATTGGGATACAGATTGCATTTTATTGGGTGACCTGCCTCCTGCTCAGCTACAGGTATGAGAGAAAGAGCCTTTTTTTTTTTCTTTCTTTCATTTTCTGTTCTTTCTATATGATAGCCATAACTGACTTACATTTTACTGGATCTGGTGCTTTTAAGAGCAGCAGAAGTTTATAGCTTTGTGTTATCATGGCAGAATACAAAGGTAAGCCACAAAAGTTGTGCTGTGAGATACCTTGTGCTTAACCTTCAAAGAGGAAATTTAAGAGTTATTGTAAATGACCTGTGAATGGAGTGTATTCTGATACATTAAACCAATATATCCTAATGCATATTGTACACCCATTTCATGTAGAAAAAACGTCCTTGTAACCCACAGGAAGCCATGGATAAAAGTATGGAAAGCCATGATCATAATTACATCATGGAACCTGTATGCACGTCTGCTCTTCTGAAGAGGAATTGTTCAAAGGAGCCTTTAAGGTCTCGCCAGACTCCACGACTCGAGTGTGACATTGTGCTTGAGACCATACCCCTGAAGCTGTCCCAGGTAACCAGTGCTCACCTTCTCTTCACTCCCAGTATCTCAGACAGATCACTCAGGAGCAGAGTGGGTGAGGCCACTGGGAACTCCTCAGCCTGTCCAAACTAGCTAGGCTTCAAGATTGCTCAGTTGTGTGTGCTTTATTGAGCCTGCTTGGTGGTCAGGTTCTAACCAAATGACTGATGGAAGAAGGCACTCCTTAGTGGTTTCTTGATCAAAGTGTCTGCAGAGTCACACTGGGAATTTGATACTGGGCTTCTCATTCTCTTCCCACCTGCTGACTGTTGTTCATATGTTCCTGAAGATTCTGCTGGTAAAATCATAGAATTATAGAATGGCCTGGGTTGAAAAGGACCGTGATGATCATCGAGTTTCAACCCCCTGCTATGTGCAAGGTCACCAACCAGCAGACTGGGCTGCCCAGAGCAAATGACAATGAAAGAAAATGAAGTCTTGAATTACGTATCTCTAAAAGAAAAGTTGCTGTTTCAAACAGTGAAATAAATGTAGGATTGTTGCAATTTCTTCAGCTTCCTGGTTGCAAAATTGGCAGTGTTTGTAACAGATTAAATAGCAATAGCCTAAAATCAGTATTTTCTTAAAGCTTTAGCTTTAGAGACAAGTGAAAGGAGTACATTAAAGAATTTGATTTAAAATCAAGTCTTTCAAATAGGAAGTTTGTAAATTGAGTTTCTGCTGGGATAATGTGACACCAGAGAGCAATGATATGATAAACATTGATCTTGATTCTGAAGCTGTTTGCAGACTGTCAGTGCAGATAAACAAAACCTATGGTTGTTTCACCTCTCCCTCCCTTTTCATTTGGAAAGCACTCCAATATTGGCTAATTATCTTTCTGCTCTTTAACTAAAAGATGCAGTATCAGCAGATCATGGCATTTCTAAAGGAACTGGCTAGAAAGGAACGGCAGCTTAAATTCAGAAAGTGGAGACCAAAGGTTACAGTAACAGAGAAGTAAGTATATCTGTGGATGTGTTGTTGAATTAGTGTGACATTGAAACCTGCACTAGGCAGAGTTGAATGAAGACAGGTATTTGTAAGAAATGATACAGCAGTCATGTATTAGAATTTAAATTTTCGTGTTGTGTTTCCTTACCTCATAAAACTTTTAAATATGCCCATGTAATCCAAATTGAATAGCACCAGTTTGATACTATTCAACTTGCAGAACAAACCCGTATGTGCTGTCTGTAAAACCGGTGCCTTTTCTAACCAGTTCCCTTTGTTTTCTCCCTGGGCTCCTTTTGGACCAGTTTGACATGCATTCTTCTTTTTTTTTCTTGTTATTTTTGGTAAATATCAGTGCTCTAATAACTTAAAAACATTTCAGTTGCCGAGAGTGGTGGATCTTTGCTTTGAATGCCAACCTTTCGGAGATCAGGGAGCAGAGGCAGCGTTCTACATGGGAGTTTGTGTTACATCGGGCCCAGGATGCAGTATCTTATACTGACTTGTATTATTGCAAGTTGAAGGGGGAGCTGCTCACTGCTGCAGAGCAGGTATTTAGATCTGGGATTTTGTGGTGTAGATGAATTGTCTTCTGTCAATTTTTTTTTTTTTTTTTACTTCTTTTTTTTCCTCCACTTAATGTTAGGCTTGAGAATTTAGGAGGAGAACGTAATGAACCTGTGTTCTACTTTAGGAGGGAGAAACCGTGTGGGCTGTAATTAATTGCTTCCTATCTGTTGGAGCAGTGGGACTTTTCCCTCAAATCCATCATGCACACCTTTCTTATGCAATCTTACTGAAACCTGAATTTGGATGTAATCCTTGTGTTATTTGGATGTGAACTGTAAGGGTACCTCACATACTGGGAGCTTTTATAATAACTGTCAAAGCAAGAACCATAATATAAAAGATGAGAGTTTTATTTAATGCAGTGTCTTCAGCAGAACTGTGAAACATAACAGTGGCAATGCCATTGGAAAAATATACTTGGTTGAACCATAAGCTTCCAGAAAGAGCTTCTTAATCAGTGCAGAGAAGATAAAGTCAAACGCCATGACACCAGGCTTGAGTAACTGAATATGAATTTTACACAGTTCAGCTACTTTGATATTCAAGATAAAAGGTTCTTTGCTCATCCTTCCATGGTTTAGATTTTGTGCTGAACTTTGCTTTTGATTCATGACAGGAGGATATCATTGGTTTTTACTATTGAAAGTATTATTAAAATAATGTACCTTGCAGTACAAAGGGATTTGAGATAGTGAGAATGTCAGTATTGTGGTTGCCTGTGTGATTTCCCGTGCTTAGGCGTTTGAATCCTGACATGAGCACTGTGTTGGTTTGCCATGAATCCTAATTGTATTGTAGAGATGTTAAATGTTTTTGTGAGCCAAGATTCTTTTAGAACAGCTACTTCATCTTTTTTGTCTTCTTAGGCAGAAATGCATCGCATTGAGGACGAGCAAACCTATGAAGAATTGAAGATCCTCTGTGAGATAGTTCATGATAAATTTCATGACCTAGCTGAGGTGAGAAGCATTCTGCATCCATGGCAGTATTTAAAATCTTGATGTGAATTATTTTGGGTTGTGTTCACTCCTAGAGAGTGTTAGCTTGTATTAGTTTTGATTTTTGAAGTGTGGCATCGGTGCTAGTGTTGCAAACAATGCTTGATTCCTCCACTGTCAGTTTTGTGTCACCTTTCATAGTGAGTTTGTGACTATCATATGATGGTCTTCCTCAATAGTACTCTTGCCAGCATTTGTTCCATCTTAGAAACTGGTATACTGAATGTAAGAGTGTGAAGTAGGTGGAATTATATCTTGATACTATTAAGTTTTGTGTGCTTGTGATGTTCTTCCATTTATAAGCATTTATGTCTTTAATGTTCATATACAGAGCATTAAAGAACCATTGCCTGATTCTCCTGGAGCTTCTCCTTCGGCAGAATCTGCACATGGCAGTAGCACTGGGATGCTGCAGTACCTTCAGTCTTGGTTTCCTGGTTGGGGAGGTTGGTATGGATACACACAGCAGCCTTACGAAGGTGAACCTTTTGAAGGGCTTTTGCCAGACTCCCAGGAGCAGTGGAATCCAGAAGACATGCTAGGTATGACTGTGGGGTTTTGTGTTTCTTTTTAAGGCTGCTCACAAGCATGAACAGGAAAAAAAACCCCTCTTCAGTACTGGTGTATCCCTATTACTAAAATGATACATAGAATGTGTCTACTTCTAAATGCTCTAGATGTTTGTGGCAAAGTGTTTTGAGATGTTTCCATTCAAGTGGGTAGGGGTAATGTGTGCTGTGACTGTACTGGGTTGTTGGGGCCATCTTAAATTTAGGTTTATTGCTCCTTAATTGCAATGGGAAAGTTCTTCTGAGCATTCGGTTTTGTTAAGGAAAGAGGTGTGTCTGCATGGGTTTTTGTTTCTTTTTTTACCCCCCCCTTAGAGATGGGGAAATAGTTATCTTACAATTCAAAGAAACCCTTCTGTTCTTTAGTAACCTTCCAGAAACTTGAGTTATGTTACATAAATGATCTTTTGTTGTTGTTTTTTATTAGGTGCAGATGATTTTTTTGATCCTGCTGCAGATGCCTCCAGCATGAATACATTCACAAAGAGAGATCACGTATTTGCTAAACTAAACCTGCAGTTGCAAGGTGGCTCTTTCACTCTGTTGCATAAGGAGAAGAAAGTGGCACGTGCTGAGGAGAGTGCTTTTATGCAGCTGGAGTTTTCAGGTATTGAGTCAATTTCTGTTTGCTCTTTGTCATAGGAAAGGAGCTTTGTCCACCTTGTGACCTTCCTCTGACTTGTTTTTAATCCATTTTAAACATTTTTATACTGAAACGAAGTTTAAAATGAGTTCACCAAGCCAGCTTGGAGAAAGTGAAAATAGAAATAAATGCTGTGCTGCCTACTAGGAGAAATAAAATGATTTTGTCTTTGTGTTGCAGGTGTGAAGATCTTAGCGGAATCCCTTCCTCGCAGAAATTCTTCCCTTCTAAAAGTGCAGCTTGGTGGACTTTTTCTGAGGGATTTGGCAACTGAAGGGACCATATTCCCTGTCCTCGTTTTCCCTAATCCTGTAGGTGAACAGACCCTGAATTACTGTGTGAGATGTGTGCGTATGAAAAGAGTAAACGTTACAAAATGCAGCACAGCTGTTTCCCTTGGTTTGTGCCTTATCCCTAAAAGAGGAAATGAGCTTTGAAGAAAAATCTCCATTTCTTGAATGTACTTTTGCCCTCCTTTTCTAAGGATAACTCATAGAAATCTCCACTGTTTGCTCTGTGTGCTTGCAGTTTCAACATTACAGTTACACTTTGGGAAAAGAATAACGTACTTGAACAGGCTTTCATTTTGGAGCAGTCAGCATTGCTGCTTAATCAGTAATTGGTCATTTTCATAGAGTTGTTTGCTCCAACTGAGTAAGGATTTATTGCACCTGCTTGCTGTTGCACTGAGTAGAAATAGAGAACCAGGAATGCAAAAGCTGTTTCTTCTTCCTAATGAATAACTGTAGAGATTTGAAATATCTCTTCTAAGCAGAAAAAAAAAGTTTCAGTCTAATTCTATGAGAATTTTACCCTGCTTTTGCTTTTTAGTTTGTAGAAAACAGACTGAAACTTGCACTTCAGGCTTTGGCTGCTCCATGAGATAGTTGTGCTTCCTTCTTGTGTGACTGTATCAAAGAAAAAATGCATAAAAAGGTCTCAGGCAACACATATGATTCACTTGAAATGACCACAAGTCTGATGAAGAAAAAACTTTGTTTTGAGTTAGTTGACTTTTTTTCTCACTTTTTTTTTCTCTCTCTTAAATTGTTACAAGCAAAAAGAGGTTGGCTGCGTATCTTCCTTTGGGCTCCAGAATTTGTCATCTGAAATGACGAACCAAAGTGCTGGTAGGTACTTGAGCCTGTTTTTAAAAGCGAGCGTGTGAGATTATTTGTACCAACCACAAGTCAGTTATTCAGTACTTGGGGTTTTGATTTTTGTGTCTGTTTTGTTTGGTTTTTTTTGGCAGTGTTTCTTTGTGTGTCTTTTGTTGTTGTTTTTTCTCCCCCAGTAGTTTTGTTGTTTGTGTAACTTGTTTTGTATTCCATTGCAGATCCCGATGCCCCAGTGTTTGAGATGCTCTATGAAAGAAATCCTATCCACAGCAATTTTGAGAGGCGCCTGGAAGTCAGCACCAGACCTCTAAATATTATTTACAATCCCCAAGCCATTAAGAAAGTAGCCGACTTCTTCTACAAGGGAAGGGTTCATGCCTCAGGTTAACCTTTAATATATATTTTTGTGTGGCTTTTTGTTTTTTCTTTTTTGTGATATATATCTTTATTTTTATCCTTAGAAATTTAAAGCACTAATCAAATCTCCTCTTTAAATTCAAATTTGAATTTCTGAGATTTTTCTGAGATGTCTCTGATTTTCCTGTTTAATCAATTTCCCTTGGGCAGACTCCTGTAACTTTCACTTTCAAATTGCAAGTTGTTGCTATACCACATGATGAGTGTTTGTGCCACCTGAATTAAAATACTTAACTAAGGCAGAACACTTCTGTAAGCTTTCCTGGAAAAGCATGGAGAGCAACAAGTTATTCTGGAGTACGAATAGATACAGGCAAAATTGTGTTCTTATCTTACATTTTATTGCTAAAATGAACTGATTCTCTGTCAGAATAAGTCAATATAAGTCTTTATTTCTTTTTTAAATGTCCCGCACAGGTTTTGGATATCAGTCTGAGTTAGAGGCCAAAGTGGCTGAAGCTGCCAGAAGACAGTACAACAAGCTGAAAATGCAGACGAAAGCTGAAATCAGGCAAACTATTGATCGTTTGCTAGTAGGAGACTTCATTGTAAGTTGTTGGCCACAAGTGGTTGTGTTGGCTTTCTTGACAAATGGTTTAGCACTTGAAACCCTCAATAGCAGAGCTGTATTTTTCTGCTATTGACTGTGAGATGTGACAGTGGAAAAGTGCCTAACTGGGGTGATATGTTTGGCATGGCATTTTTATTTGATTTTATTTCTATGTTGTGAATCATTTTTTCTTTCTTCTTAAACTTCCAGGAAAACAGCAAAAGCTGGACAGTGTGCCTTGATATTTCTGCCCCGCAGGTGATCTTTCCTGATGATTTCAAATTTGTGGATCCAGTGTTAGTTGTTATAGATCTGGGAAGAATACTGCTAACCAATTCTCAAGGTATGGTTTAGTATTATTGTAGTTTTCGTTTTCCTTCCACCTTCTCCCAGAAACTCCTGTTTCTTTGTGGAAAGTAGAGGTGTCTCAAGAGTTGTTCCTCTGTAGATGTGTAGTTTCACAAACAATTCTGCTGTTAGTGATAATTTTTGAATTAATATTTAGCTGGTGTGTTTTAAAAGTAATGAGGAGTGGGACACGGGTTTTCTTTAGGGCAGGGGTTTGAGGTTACTTATTAAATGAAATAATCTGCTTATAATCTTATACCTCTTGAAGGCTTTAAGCAGGTGTGAAGCTAGTGTTCCAGGCCCTTTACCACAGATGAGATTTTTGTTTTGAGGGATACAAAACTTAGCTGTTGAATACTTTTTGGGGACAATGTTCCCAGTGAGAGTATGCTTTGAATAAGCCCTCCAGCTCTGAAGTCATATGGATCTGTTCTTAGCGCATGTGTGCAGCTAATTAATAGAAATGAATGGAAAACTGTGTCCTTTGCTTCTTAAACAACTCATTGCTTCCTTCCTGTTCTACTGGGAAAACAGTGAACGAAAATTAAAATGAAATTTGAGTGTATGGTGTGTGCCAATATGTTTAAATATTTAAAAAATGAAGGAGATACCAATGGGCTATTCATTTAATTTTTAATAAGTGCAGCTCCAGGGTGAGTAGTTTTGTGGTGCAGTGAAAAGTCAAGGTGTTGAGCTCAGAATTATCTGCAGTGATGTTTTGTCTACTGTGCAGTAACTTCTGTGTCAGGGCAAACTAGAACAAGAACAAAAATTGTTTACAGAAGATACATCTTTGTTTCCCTTTGGAACCAATACATCAGCCTGGTAGGAGTAGTTTGAGCTACAAGGAAATTTGGAAGATAGAATCCCTGCTTTGCAGAGTAGAAAAAGCTTTTTCTCATGATAAAAAGAAGTTCAAAAATATACAGTTTAAGATAAAGTTGTCACATATTGGATCAGCAATATATTGTAGTTAAGTATTTCTTTTAGATGATTTAAAGGAATTTATGATCAAATCCTGAAGGGTCTCAAAAGGCTTGCATAGGCAGGTTAATGGATTATTTCATTTCTTTATTAAACAGCTTCTGATAACAGTAAAGCTTGTAGTAATAGAAAGTGGATTAAAAAATGAGAAAATAGTGTCTTTTAATAGATTTTTTTTTAATACATTGTGACTGACATCTGCATCCATGTAAAAGAAGTGTAGTAGATTTCCTGTTGAGGAAAGAGAAAGTGACAGTGAAAGGGGCAAGGACAGTACCGGATGTACCCTGTGTTTTAAAAATATAGCATCAATCAGGATGATCAGGTAATGATGGGAAATATCCAAGGAGGGGGGAATACTTCTGTTTGCTTATTTATTTGTTTGATTTATTTTATTTTATTTTATTTTTATTTTTTTTTTTTTTTAAATCCACAGAAGAATCTAAAAGGAATGCAGACACTTTTTCACCAGAATTCAATGAGTTAAGTGATGAGGAATATAAAACACCTCTTGCAACTCCTCCCAATACTCCACCACCTGAAACCAGCACTAACAGTGGAATCAAACTCTCTGAATTTACTGGAGTAGAAATAAGTGAAGAGCAGTTACAAGCACACTTAATGAGTAAGAAAATGTACGAGAGATACACGCTTTCATTTCTGGATCTTCAGATCATGGTGGGTCGAGTGAAAGACAACTGGAAACATGTTCAGGACAGTGATGTGGGTCCAACACATGTGGTAGAAAAATTCAATGTTCACCTGCAGTTGGAGCGCAGATTGATATACACATCTGACCCCAAATACCCAGGAGCTGTCTTGTCTGGCAGTTTACCGGACTTGAAAATTCATATCAATGAAGATAAAATATTGGCTTTGAAGAACTGTTGCACACAGCTGAGTGCATCTGAAACGAAGTCATCAGATGGCCTCAATCTAGGGAAAGATAAGATTTTTCTGGAGGTTGACCAGCTTGGCACTTTGCATGATTCTGTAATGAATCTGACGCAGAGCGTTGTGATGCTCGAGCAGCATACCAGGGAAGTTCTTGTTGAATCTCAGCTGCTACTGGCTGAGTTCAAAGTAAACTGTATGCAGCTGGGGGTTGAAAGTAATGGACGGTATATTTCTGTACTGAAGGTTTTTGGCACCAATGCCCATTTTGTGAAAAGGCCTTACGATGCAGAAGTGTCTCTGACTGTTCATGGACTGTTACTTGTTGACACTATGCAAACATATGGAACAGATTTTGACCTTTTGATGGCTTCTCATAAGAATCTGAGTTTTGATGTGCCAACAGGAAGTCTCAGAGACAGCAGGGCTCAGTCACCAGTTTACGGACCGTGTGATGCACATCCCATTGACACATCCAGTCTGACAGAGAGATGTGCTGCTGCATCGAATACTTCATCTGGCAACAGTGGAAAAGATCAAGAGTCTTTGATAAAATTAGAGTATCAGTTTGTGAGCGCAGAATGCCCATCAATGAATTTGGATAGCAGCCTGCAGGTGATCTCTGTACAGGTGAACAACCTGGATATCATCCTCAATCCAGAGACAATTGTTGAACTGATTGGGTTTCTCCAGAAATCTTTCCCGAAGGAGAAAGAAGATTCCAGTCCTCAACCTTTAATGGACGACACGGAAAGAGATTGGAGGGAGCAGGAAACCTTTCAGTCTACTTACGTACAGAATACAGAGGTAGCAGTTGATATTCACTGGTTGAATATCCTCCTCCTCAGGACAGTTGGAATGACAAATGGAGAAAAATATGGCAGAAAAATTGCAACAGCCAGTATTGGTGGTACCAAAGTCAATGTTTCCATGTGTAGTAAGTTTGATGTGAATGGCTCTCTTGGATGTCTTCACCTGATGGATTTAACGCAAGACAGTGTTAAGAACCAGTATGTTGTCAGCATAGGGAATACAGGAAGGTATGAAAACCTCATTGGTGATGTAGACTACTTTGAATCTTTTTTCTTTAGACTTGATGATGGAAGTGGCCTTCCAGATGCGTTAAGTTTTACTCTGACCGAAAAGTCAAAAGAGGAATGCTCTCTCAATCTCAGAATGGCCTCCTTACACTACAACCACTCTGCTAAATTTCTGAAAGAACTGACTTTGTCAATGGATGAATTGGAAGAGAATTTCCGCAGCATGCTGAAAAGTGCAGCTTCAAAAGTTACTACAGTCTTGGCAACTAAAACTGCTGAATACAGTGAAATGGTTTCTTTGTTTGATACGACGCCAAGATCAAGAGATGTTGCCAACTTAGAAGACAATGATGGCTTTGCATTTGGATCACCAGCTCTCAAAAGTGATACTATTAAGCTTATATTGAACATCAACATTGAATCACCAATTGTCTCAATACCTCGAAAGCCTGGTAGCCCTGAGCTGCTTGTAGGTCACCTAGGACAAATATCTATACAGAATTTTGTACCAGGAGAAGATGAGTCTACAAGTGATAGACTGCAAGTTGAAATAAAAGATATTAAAATGTATTCTTTAAATACCAGCCAGTTTATGAGCAAGAAGGAGTCTGCAAGTGAAGTATCTCAGGGTCTTCATTCTTCAGGTCCTGCCAGTATTAATAGCCAGGAGGAATCCCAATTTACTCGTCACGACTTCTTTGAATCATTACATAAAGGCCATGGTATGTTAATCAAAGGACTCTTTATTATTTTTAATATTAATGGTAGAGAGGGCTAAAAATGTGTTTCGGTTGTAGGCTTGCTTATGTACTGCCTCACCCCGTCCTGAAATATGCTGCTCAATTTTAAATAAAATGGGCAAGTCCTTTTATTTGTATCCATTTTTATTTTCCTAATCAAGAACTGAATAATGTCTTTCGTGCAGAAATTTAACAAAACAGGGCCAACATTGCTGAGAAATCTTGGTTCATAGCTCCTGCATCATCCCTGCTGTGCAGTCCTTATACGATAATCAATTCATGTATTATAACATTGTTCTCATTTCACTTTTTCTTAACAGCTTTCCACATTCTGAATAACACCACCATCCAGTTTAAATTAGAAAAGATACCACTAGGGAGAGATTTAGATGTAACATTCCCACTGAGTAATGAAGACTTTGGAATCACAAACATCATGAAAATTGAAGGGAAATTTGTGAACCCTCTTCAGGTATGGTAACTTAGTAATCCTGTTATCAGTATAAACACATTTTTCTCCATATTGGATACAAATTTTTCAGGGAAGTATCTTCAGATACAGGTAGTTATTTCAGTGTTACAGAGAGCTACCATGTTGACTGTGGTTGTTTTTTTCTCTATTGTAGGTTGTGTTAGCAAAACATGTGTATGAACAGGTCCTGCAAACCCTGGATAATTTAATTTACAATGAAGACTTGAACAAATTTCCAGCTGCTGCTGCATCTTCGACTTGTCACAGTTCTCCATCAGCATCAGCTCTCAGTACAGGCACAGAATTCTCAAGTGAACGGAAGGAAAATGGCTTATTCAGCCACTCCAGTTTTAATTCTGTTCCAAACAAGTCATTAACTATCAGGGAAACAAAGTCTTTCACTCAGATTCAAGCAAACTTCCACATCTCTGAGCTCCAGGTTCAGTTAAGTGGTGATCTTACACTCGGTGCACAAGGCCTTGTCAGCCTTAAGTTTCAGGATTTTGATGTTGAGTTTACTAAAGATCATCCTCAGACTTTGTCTATTCAGATTGCCTTGCGTTCACTGCTAATGGAAGATCTTCTAGAAAAAAAACCAGACTCTGTGTATAAGAATCTGATGGTGTCCCGTGGAGCTCCCAAGCCATCCAGTTTAGCACACAAGGAATATCTTTCACAGTCATGTCCCTCAGTATCCAACGTTGAATATCCAGATATGCCACGTTCCCTGCCATCTCATATGGAAGAAGCATCCAATGTCTTTCAGCTTTACCAAAGACCAGTTTGTGCCTCACGTAAGAAGCAAAAAGAAGATGCTGATTCTGAGTACCCCCTGACTCCACCTCCTTCTCCAACAGCAGATAGATCCAAGCTGCCCTGTGGAAAAAGTCACTTTGATGATTCATTGGTTCATATCAATGTATTTCTAGTGGATAGGAAGCATCCTGAGTTTTCCTCTCGCTATAGCAAGATTAATCGCAGCATAGATGTCGATTTCAATTGTCTGGATGTCTTAATAACTCTGCAAACCTGGGTGGTGATACTGGATTTCTTTGGGATTGGATCCACTGCTGATAACCACGCGATGAAGCTGCAACCTGAAGATGCTCAGCAGACATCTAAATCAGAAGTAAATACCTCATCTGTTTGTGCAGCCCAAGAGCCTGTAAACACTAAGCTGGATTTGAAGGTATGGTGCCTGAGGTGCAAAATCATAATGGTATTGTCTACCATAGAACTTCTGCTTTATGGAAACTTAAGTCACATTTGCATTTTGCAGTGAAGAACACAGTTAAAACAGTAGATTTAGAATATGTGTGTATGTAGGTTTTGTGAGGGAGAAGTTGCAGAAAACATTTATTTGCAAATGGATTGGCTCCCTTGCTCTGTCATTCTCCATACACATGTATATATGTCTCTTAAATAAGAGAGGTTGAAGTAGTACTTTCCATGTTCATCTTTATGGAGCTCTCCTGGATAGAGTTTGGACAGTGAGAGCCTAGAGAAGTGCAAGTCCTGTGGGAGGTGGTTTTTATTTCCCTGGGGCAACACAAGGCAGAATCTCAGTGTTGGTGGTCTCTGAAGTAGTTACCTTTCCTTGGAGCTGACATACTGGAATTGAAACAGCTGTTCTGGGTGCTGTGGAGTGTACTTCAAAAATATATGCATATATATGCTTCTATAGCTTTACATACATACATGTTTATGAGTGTAGACATGCAGTAACATAGTCTTTGTCCAGAGGTGCGGTAGGAAGCATTCCCTGGAGGCATTCAAGGCCAGGCTGGATGTGGCTCTGGGCAGCTTGGTGATCCTGCACATAGCAGGGGAATGAGATGATCATTGTGGTCCTTTTCAGCCCAGGCCATTCTATGATTCTGTGTTAACAAATGGCAAATCTTGACAAAGATAACAGTGCTGGGACATGTTGATAACCTGACTGTTCTAAGGTATTTGGGAGACTTTAGCATGCAAACAAAGATGCAAAAAGGCTGCTTTCATCGATTGTCCTGATCAGATCATTCTTTGAGTTGTAGTGAAATTGTCTTGGAAAAAAAAACCCAACAGGGCAGTCCAATTATGAGCTCACACTGTGTAATGCCACCCTGTTTCTTTTTGTTTGACCAGGTCCACTCCTTGTCTTTAGTTCTGAACAAGACAACGAGTGAGCTCGCTAAAGCCAGTGTGTCAAAACTTGCAGCTCACTTGGAAATAATTGGTGAGTAGATGGGAGATGATTTAAAATAAAAGGAGATGTTACTTTTCAGTTGTGGTTTGAATTGTTTGCTTGCTTTATTGTTCTAGGTTTTTTATGTCCTGTTTCTAGGGTGATGCTTCTATTCCTCCCCATTGGGATATTTCAGGATTGACTTTAAATTCTTGCAGTCCTCCCAGTTGCAGAGCAGCACAATAGTGTGTATTACTGTTTCAGAGGAAGAAAAGAGTTCTAAGTTCACAGAGTGCTGTGATCGCTGTGTGTGCAAATGATAGGGTTGCATTTGGGTTAATGTTTGTAGCAAATTGTTTCAGTATCAGGTTTTATGTTTAATTAGTGTCCTTTGTTGAGTTACTTACAGTGAATTTATTCCACTAATACAAGTTTATGGAAAAATTGGGTTTTCAGCAAGGTATGTTCGATGCTTACAGCTGTTTGGCTCTTGTTTTGCAGATGGGGATTTAGCCCTGCAGGGAAGCATTGGAGGTCTGTCCCTAAGTGACCTTACAGCTCACGGGGAGTTTTACAGAGAACGTTTCACTACAAGTGGTGAAGAAGCACTCATTTTTCAAGTTTACAAGTATGAATTGAAACCTCTGGTTATTGGCCTGAGTCCTATTAGCAAGATACTGTCATATGAGCTATATTTTGTTGTAATTGTTGAAGTTATGTACTGCGAGCACCAGTTAAATCCTGTTCATTATTGTTTTGTAAGTGAATAATGAATGGCTCTATTTGTAAAATGGTGTTAAGATAGAAAACTAAATTCTACTTTGGTCCTCTATCACAGATATGGGCGGCCAGATCCATTGCTGCAGAGGGAGTGTGATATTCGTGTCACTCTCAGGATGGCATCTGTTCAGTATGTGCACACCCAGCGCTTCCAGGCCGAGGTGGTTTCCTTCATTCAGCACTTCACTCAGCTTCAGGATGTCCTGGGCCGGCAGAGAGCAGCAATTGAAGGACAAACAGTACGTTGGGGTGTTGGTTTTTTTGTTCTTTTCCGTTCTTTCCCAGCAGACTTTTGTAAGTTGAAATGAATTTTTCATAATGAATCCCTTTTTTAAGCAGTGAGTTGTCACATGGTCTTCTCATTCCCCTTCCAGTTCAGTGTGGACAGTGCAATTTAATGTTGATTCTGGCACCTGTTGTGCTGGTGTTTGCTGTTTCCATCAATCTTTTTGAACTGGACTTGTTCTTTGCTGAAAAGAAGAGTTCACTTTCCCTTTTAAACTTGTTGTATAAAATCATTACAACATTTCGTCTTAATTTTATAAGTTGTGTTCCTGAATTCAGTACTAATCAGTGTGGAATAGCCACCTATTTCCTGCAAACTCGAGTTTCTAAATGTGTTTTACACATAACAGTGCCAGAAAACCTCAAGAAGAGTCTTTTGTTGTTTAATCTGAAAATGTTATGATGAACGCTTTATAAAAGTACTAAAAAAAAAAAGCAAAGCATGCAATGGGCTTCCAAATTGCTGTGATGCTTCAGTATTTGTAGGGAGCGTGTAAACAAGAGGGGGAATGGCTGTTTATGAGGGTGGATGGTGATAGGACAATGGGGAATGGTTTTAAACTGAGACAGGGGAGGTTTAGGTTGGATATTAGGAGGAAGTTTTTCCCCCAGAGGGTGGTGAGGCACTGGAACAGGTTGCCCAAGGAGGCTGTGGATGCCCCATCCCTGCAGGCATTCCAGGCCAGGCTGGATGTGGCTCTGGGCAGCCTGGGCTGCTGGTTGGTGACCTGCACACAGCAGGGGGTTGGAACTGGATGAGCACTGTGGTCCTTTTCAACCCAGGCCATTCTATGATTCTATGAACCAAGTTTTCAAACAAATGTTTGCTCTCTCTTTGGGCAGCCTGGTCTTGTGAAAGGTGTCCCTGCCTATAGCAGGGGGGTGGAACTAGATGATCATAAAGATCCCTTCCAACTGAAACCATTCTATGATTCTAGGTGAGAGACAAAGCTCAGCGAGCTTCCCGGGTTCTTCTTGATATTGAGGCTGGTGCTCCTGTGCTGCTCATACCTGAAAGCTCAAAATCCAACAGTCTTATTGTTGCCAATCTTGGAAAACTGAAAGTGAAGAACAGATTTCTGTTTGCAGGCATGCCAGGCACCTTCTCGCTGAAGAACAAGGTAAGAACATTTCTTCTCAGTTTCTCTGCTTGGGACTTTTCTGGTTCTTCTCTCTGTACATTGGAGCTGGCTGCAGGTTCTTGTACCCAGCTGCTCTGTTCTGCACACGCAGTGCCTGCTTGTTGAGGCCTTCGGGGCAGTGGCAGGTTGTGCTGATGGAGCTGGCCATGTAGGAAAGCTGGACCAGCTGGGTGCACACCTGCATGTGGGGACATAAAAGACTTTCAGCTAGACCTCCTTCTTCCATACAATAGCAGAGAACGGAGGTATTTCAGAGCTGAAAGTTGTTGGAAAATGCTGGAGAACTGAAATTGTTTTAGTTTGTTTTTCGCTTTCTGCTTTTACTTAATGAAACCAACTATGTGTGGTTGGTTTCACTAGGTGAAACCTAAGAAAAGGCTTCCAGTATAGGTTTGAACCAAAGTTTTAAGTGCAAGGAAGGGAACTTTGAGGTTAGGAAAACCCATCTGGGAAGGGTTTCTAGAATTAATCTATGCAACAAAATGGATGGTTGTTCTGGCAGTCACTCATTCCCTTCTTAAAGAGGAGATGGGATTTAAGTGACCTGCCATTGCTGCAGGATTTCTGTCCATTATTGCTGTATGATTAATACCTCACAATGCCTTTACTGAAAGATAGCACTAGATTGTAACATTGACTTGTCTTCTGAGCGCTGGTTCTGCTTCTGCTGCACTCTGTTGTGCAGCTATATGTAAAGATTCATAAATGGAACATCCCCCAAATAATGATGGAAGGGTACAGGAAATGTGTATGTAGCAATTTTATTTCATTTTAACAGGACTGTGTTATGTAGCACTCAGGTATTTGGTGATTTAGAGCAGGATAGAGGTGTGTTTTGGTGTTGGGTGTTTTGATGCGGGGCTGGGTTTTGTTTCTCAGTTTTGCATTCTGTTGTTTTCATTTTCTTTCTCTGCCTTGTTTATTTTTTGAGGATCTGATTTTGCAAGGCAATGCATACAAGGATCCAGTTTTATTTGAGGTATTTCACATCTTTGTGATAGTGATAAGGTGCTCCTCATTAACTAAAAAATCCTACTCTTGTGGAATTTAGCACTTAAAAAGTCCCCACCTACATTTATGTGTAAAGAATTTGCTGAATTCCATAAGATTCTGAGTTGAATTTATCATTGTGTGCTGTTTATGCGTGTTTGAGGAGCTATTAATGTGGGTTTGCCTAAACTCATGGATTTACAATGATGTGATGTCTTCTCTTTGCATGTCCTCTGCAGCCTTGTTTTATAGGGCCATGCTAAATGCTCACATTTTCAAACTGTTGCTCTTGAACTTCGCTTTTTTCACTTCTGGACATTTTAAGAATAAGGATAAGGGGTTTTTTATAAACTCAGCTCCTGCAGAAAAATCCTGGGACACGCTTTGATATCATGGCTGACACCCCTAAAACAATATCACATACAGAAGTGTTTATTCCCTTACTCTAATAAATATTAAATTGCTGACGTGGTCTTGCAGAAATCACTGCCTATTGAAGGTATTCTGCAAAACAGCTTTTAAAAGATTTTTCCTATCTTTATTCTACAGGAATGCTTGATATCTTGACAGTCTTAGCCCATTGTGTGATGTTAATTTCATTTATATGGGATTTTGGGGGAGGTTTTGTGCAAAAAAAAAAAAAAAAAAAGGACATTTTAAATTATTTTCTCCTTGGGAATGTTTCACATCTTCCTTTGAAAATGTTTCTGAAATGATGTGTGTATATATATATATATATATTTAAAGGCAGTATTTTTTTCTGTTAAGGTGATAGGAGAAAAGCTTGACCATCTTTCTGCAGTGGTAAAAGATAATGTAATTCATAGAAAACATTTTTTGGTCAAGGATGTATGGTCAAGGATATTGAATGTATTGGGCCCTTTGTATTTGAAGGGGGAAAGCTTTTGTTAATCATAGAATTGCTTTCTTTAGCAGGATTCCGTTCAGTTTTCGTCTCCTTTGGGAACTCCAAAGCACAGCATGAAGAAAACCACGAGTGCAGATGAATCCAAAGGAGTGCTGGAAGGACTGTTCATGAAAAAGCCATCAGGAGGAAATGTTTCTAGGCTGAAGAGTGAGCTGAATTCATTGAGTAAGCCACAAGGACAGCAGTCCAAACTAGCTGTTGTACCGAACCCTGAGAGCCCAGGTATGTTACGAACAGTAGGAACCCAATTTAGTTCTTTGTGTAGAATAATGCAGTGCCATTTCACATATACCTTGTGAACAGAAAGTGCTTGGTTTAAAGATTTTAGATTTAAGAGTAAGTAACTTGTTAGTTTGTGTGGATTTTGCAGCTTAAAGGACTAGAGAATTTTAGTTCAGTTTCTGGAAGAACATTGCTGCAGGTTGGGTGTGTTTTAAGATGGGTATTATGAACATATATGAACATAAGGAGTATTGTGGACTCCTAGGTAAGTTCACTTTTACCCAAGCTTGGTATCTGATAGTTACAGATATTGATGAGTGTGAATAAATATCAGAATAACTTCCAGGAGAAACTAAATGTCTTTTTTTTTTTTTTAGGTAAGTTGCATTAGTTTTGCAAATTCTTTATTTCTTTTTGCTTTATTCTTTTTTCTTGTTTCATGTGTTATCTCCTGTGCACTTGCAGAGGATCACATCTGCCTCTTAGACTGCATTGTGGTTGATCTGCAGGACATGGACATATTTGCTGCAGAGAGATACCCAAGAGAGTATTCCAAGGCTGTGGAAGACACAAGTACAGACTTGAGCTTTCCATCCTATTGTGTGAGGCAGACAGGAGGAAGTCTATTGAAAGAACCTTTCAGGCTGAAGTTGCAAGTAGAGAGAAACTTAGACAAGTGAGTTGATCCAAGTGGGATCCTTCTATGCTGTATAGGAAACACACAGCGTTTCACATTCCTTCTCATGTGTCTTAGAGTATTCCCTGCTGTGCTGTAGTATCTTGAAAACCCATTTCTTTTCTTTGCTGTAGAGAGCTGAGTCATGCAGTTGCAGACATACTGATACACGGCAGTCTCTCATCAGTCCATTGCTCTCTGGATTTGCCTAAATACAAACTGATACGTGGCCTGCTGGAGAACAACCTTGGGGAACCCGTGGAGGAGTTCATGCGACCTTACGACCTGCAGGATCCAAGAATTCATGTAAGAGGAACTGCAGGTTTATGCAGTTGAAATTCTGCCCTGAAATACTGCATTTCCTGACTGGGCACAGCATGTGTTAATTCGTCGTAGTTCATAAGATGGACTAATTAATTTAAAAACTAACAAACAGACACAAAAAAACCCCAAAAACAACAGAGGAATAGTGAGGAACTTTCTAACTTGTAGATACTGCTGAGAGTTCAGGGTTTTATTCTGTAACACTTTTGTCCTTCCAGCTGTGGCTTGCAGATATAAATCCATATTTCTGAGATTCTCAACTTCAGAAGAGATGTGAGAAATGGGTGCCATTGTTTGCCTTCCTTAGAGAAAAAAGAGAAAAAAGTTAAATCTATGAAAACTGTACTTCAGGGCTTTTTCTGTCTGAGGTGTTTGTGCTCAGCTGTTAGGTTGCAGCATGCTGTCACCACATTAAGAAGCTTAAGATTTTTCCATAGGAATAGAACTTTTTGAAGAGATTTGAAGGTTCTCCTGTAAGCATGTGCAGGGTGATGGCACCTTTCCCATTGTGTCTGTGATGTTCTTAATGATTTATGAAGCTGCTTTTTGTCAAAACCCCTCGTCTTATAAATCCAGAAGAAGAATTTCAGTAATAAAAGCTTTGCAGCAGAGCCTTTTTATTTTTTGAGTAAGTTATCAATTACTGCCCATCTTCTAGGGCTGCAGTCAAACACAGTCCATTCAGGGAGAAGTGTGGGCAGCACCTGGAAATAATCATCATTTATCCTTATTAGTGGAAAGCATTGTTTTCACTTGATCTTGTGAGGCTTCCAGGCATTATGTTGCACAGCTGTAATTTTTGGAATGAAATGTGTGACCACAGCAGGGGAAGATGCTGTGAAATGTCTTTTTCTTTCTCTCAGCAATGTTTAATTAAACTCTTTAAAGGAGAAACACTCTGTAACTGTTTGCATTTGTCCTAAATAACAAAATTTAGTTAAGAATGAGATTTAAACAGATGTTCTTAAAAAGAATGTTGGTCTTTGATGCTTTCAGACAGTTTTGAGTGGAGAAGTGTATACTTCTATGTCTTTCCTCATTGACATGGTTAATGTGAGTCTGGAATTGATGGATCCAAAAGGAAAAGATGGGTGCAGCTCTTTAGCCAGGTATGAGTCTTCTTTTGTTTCTGAATGCATTATCTGAACCACTTCTTCATTATAGGACAGGAATTAACTTAGTCATGAAATTAATAAATAAAGCAGTAAATAACGAAACAGTATTTCTTAATTGGTGACCAAATTGGCAGTTTGTATCTCTGTGGCATGAGATGTGATTATCATTGTTTGAAAAATTAAAGAGACGAGCACAATAACATGCATATTTGTTTGGTAAATGACTTGGAGAAATAAATGAGCTACAAGATTCTTAGATGTCTTCTTTTTGTTCTCCTAGATTTGATTTTAAGAAATCGAAATTGCTTTTTGAAAGCTCTTCAAACAGAACAAAGTCTGTAAATTTGGTTTCCCATTCCATGATGGCGTTTGACACGCGTTACGCTGGACAGAAATCCACAGCAGGCATGCCCAATGTGTTCAATTGCATCTTCCAGTCATCAAAGAATACCAGCAGTCCAGGAGCGATCCAAATTGAGCTGCATTACAGGTTGGTAGTTCATGATTTAATTACTTTTGTCATAGGCATTCTGTAATGTTTTGACCAAGTTTGTAGCCTGTTTGAATCACCACTGCTTAGAGCTGTATTTGCTTCATAGGTCTGGACTGGGTTTGTATACTTGTATGCATTAATACATGCTGTGCAAAAGCTGTTTTTCCAGTAGGTGTCACACTTCTCCTTCTGAGAGAATCAAATAAATACAGAAATTGCACTTTGTTCAGAAAGCAGTCTCTACGTTCCCTGCTGTGTTCTATGCCGTGTTGTTTCTTCCTCATCTTAACTTCCAGGGATGCTGAAAAGCATCAGGAAGTGGATAACTGTTCCATTTCTTGTTTTGAAAATGGGATTGTAAAGCATTGACATTTAACTTTATTGACATGACAGTCCATTGAGAGATGATAACTCTGATAACTGGTGATAACTGGCAGAAATGAGGATGAGGTGAAACAACAGGAGGTGCTGTGTCCATGTTGGATCACACTGACTGGCCCAGCTCAGCTTTCCAACTGCTTTATGAGTTTGATACCTCCTGAAGCAGTTGCTGCAGCAACATGGGAAAAATCTGGGGACTGTGAAAAACTTTGAAGGTATTTGATTTGAAGTTTAAGGCCATAGAAAGGAATTAGTCATACGAATTTGGAGGATGTTTGATTGCTTTAAGTCTTAAAAGATGTTTGCATTGAAGAAAGGCTTCAAGATTTCAAGTTGAATAAAAATGAAACACCATGGGATTTATTAAAACAAATGAACAGCAACAGCAAAAACATCCTGGGTTTTCCTGTGGTCCTTGATCCAGTATCTGCCTTGTTGGGAGGCTTGGCTTAGCAGAGCCTGATCTGTTTTATGAGTGATGGGTTCATGGAATTTTCTTCCCAAATGTTTTGCTATCAGATTTTAGCCACATAAGCACATGTTACATTTTTATTGGTGAGAGCATCCTTGGCACTAGATGGAAGCTATTGCAGAGCTCTGCAGTTCTGTTCTACTGGTTCATGCCTTTTGGAGATATCCTGGAGAGCCAGGGAGTGTTAAAGGGTTCTGCTATTGGAAGCAACACAGGCAGCCTGCTTCTCACAAAGGAATGACACTTCTTCAGAGATTTAATAGTCTAGAATGTCTTGGATAGAAAATTGTTTCATGGAGTTTAAGCACTTATTTTCCAGTTAGCATGACCAAATGTAATCGGGATCGTGAAGTCAGACAGCTTTAGTCTCCCTAACCTATTCAGGATGTGATACTGAAGTAATGGTGGGCTAGCATTATTTCTGGATTGCAGAGAAGCTTCCTCTGCTACAAAATGCTGTCAGAGTGAGAGAAAACACATTGTGAGTCTGATCTTTCACAGGGGCATGGAGCCAGGGCTAGGCTTCGTGTGCAGTGTGTTAGCTTTGATACTGAACAGATGTAAAACAATGATAATAACAGGTCTGGTTAAATGAACACTGAGATTATTGATATTAATTTGCACTGTGCAAAAGAATAAAAGGAGCTCTTAGAGTTTGTTCCATCATTTTTCAGTTCACCTTTTGTATCGCTGCAGCTTAGAAGCTGTTTCTTGCAGTTGAGCTGTATTAGATTTCTGCATGTACAGCAACTTAATGAATTTCAATCTGCTTAAAAACTTACTTTTAAAGGCCAGACACTTTCTGAATTATATGTACCCATATAAAGTTCCATTTAGTTGTTAACTCTACTACTCTACTTCCAATGTTTTAAATAAAAGCAAAATATGAAATTTATAACTATGCTTCTCTGTTTTGAATAGGTCTACTAAGGATTCCTCCAGTTTCACAGTAGTACTGAACAATCTCCGTGTGTTCTTAATATTTGACTGGTTGTTACTGGTTCATGACTTTCTGTATACTCCTGGAGATACCAAAAAGAGGGAAAATGTCCTTTCTTCCCGGCAACGCACTTACAGCAGTGAAACAGGGGTGGTTCCAAAAGCAGTGAAAAGTGGAGTGGTTACAAAACGTTCATCACTACGCGTGTCTACAGAAAAACAGCTGGAAGTTAAGGTCAACGTGACAGGTAAATGGGTTCTTTATTACAGTGCTTCACAAGAGCTTAATGGTATTTAAGATTTTCTTCTTATTATTCATCATTCTGTTTTGTTAAGGAACCGAATTTGTGGTCGTTGAAGACATGTCTTGCTTTGATACGAATGCAATCATTTTGAAGGGGACCACTGTTCTCACTTACAAGCCCAAGCTGTTGGATCGTCCTTTCTCTGGTAGTTTGTTTGGCATTGAGGTAAGTAGAGATAAACTTCATTTTGTAAAATCTCTCAAATTAGACAAATTTATGGGGATACTTGATGTACATATATAGCAGGAGTAGTCAGTAGATTATATCTAAGGCATGTTAACTCCCCATCAAGTGCTCTAGTAGTTTTGAGTGAACTTACATTGTTGTGCTTGAAATGCTTGACTGTAATTTCAAAACACTGCTAAGAGTTCAGCTTCCATACATCAACTGGCAAATTAGTTGGAAGCTGGGGCTTGACTAGATAGGCACAAGTCGACACGTCCAGTAAAGGCCTGTAGGCTGAGATCATGACTGATTTGCAGAGAATAAGCAGTACCATGTCATTGGAATATACACGAGTTGGAATTTGGAGTATGTGAAGTGATCCTTGAGTCCTGTTCAGCAAAGTCAGACACAGCTGGAGAGAGCTGTGGCCAGGTTTGGGAGAACTGACTTGAAGAAGCTCTTAAGAATATAGGAGTGCAATGAGAACACTGAGTGCTGTATGAAAGTATGTAGTTGTAGCTGTATAAAAGTATGGAGTATAAAATATATCTGGCATAATATATCAGCAAAGCCTAAAAGATTTACTCCATCTAGGAAAAGAAGGCTGGGCAGAGGCGTGATAAATCTTAAATGATTTTTGTAGACCAAAGAGCAAAGCACTTTCCATATCTGGGGTGGGAGTAGTGGAATTAAGCCCAGAAGTAAATAGTTGGTTGGGTTTCAGAATCTTTTTTTCTTGGGTTTACAGAATTACAGGTCATTGGGATAAATTGTCTGGAAAGCTTTTGGAGCTGCTCTGAGAGTTCACAAAGGAATTGCTATTGTCTGTAGAGAACAGTTTGGCTGTAGTTCATATACTTTTTGTGTTTGAGAATCAATCTTTGATTTCAAAGCCCAAGTATGTTAGCTTGCACTTTCAGATTCTAATTTCATTATTTTTTTTTTTTACCCACTTTTTAACTTTCAGGTATTTTCATGCCGGTTAGGGAACGAACAAGAGACTGCACTGTCAATTATTGATCCAGTCCAAATTCAGGTGGAACTCGTTGGGAACGCTTCCTACCCGAGTGGCTCGGGGCTGTTGGATGCTTTCAACAGTGAAGATTTCCCTCCTATTCTAGAGGTAACATCAGAGGGCTGAATGAGGCTGTGTGCAGTGCAGAACACAGTAACGTGACCTTATACAGGTTTCTCATGCAAGAGAATCCAGTGAGTAGTGTCAGTAAGAAAGGAAGAGCAGTTTTTACTGAAAAGGGCAAAGACACAGCCATGCGAAAAATGCTGGTAGTAGCAAGGATCAAATGAGTTCTGGGATCTCTTATAGAAAATAACAGCAAGGGAAAAAATGGTGGGCATATAGTGTAGACTATTAGACTACTAATAACTGAAAGAAATAATTGTTTATTTTCTGTATCTAATAATTAGTGTTTTCTATTGTATTGAGGGGAAAAATATTTAGAAATTTCTTTTTCCTATTGCACCAGAGCATAATATTTTCCCCCACCTCCAATTTTTGCTTTAGATATTAAGAAGGAAATAACAGAAACGTAGTAATCTTATTACTGGAGATTTAAAGCATCTTCATGGTATGTTAGTATTAAATTTTGTTTTATCTTTTGCTGCCCAGAGAGGCTGTGGATGCCCCATCCTTGGAGGTGTTCAAGGACAGGTTGGATGAGGCCCTGGGCAGTCTGGGCTGGGATTAAATGGGGTTGGTGGAGGTTGGTGGCCCTGCCTGCAGCAGGGGGATTGGAGCTTGATGGTCTTTGACATCCCTTCCAACCCAGGCTATTCTGTGATTGTATGAAAATATTTGTTACTAGCCAAAGTATACAAGAGAAGTGAAAATACAAAATCATAGAATCATATCTCATATATGATCATGTATATGATTAGATCATATATGATCTAATCATATCTCAAATCATAGAGTCATATATCATATATCATATAGAATGGCCTCAGTTGAAAAGGACCTTAAAGATCATTTAGTTTCAACCCCCGTGCTGTGGGCAGGGTCACCAGCCACTAGACTGAGCTAACTGAATCTTATTTTTTTGTTTTCTTTTGTTTTCATTAGATTCAGTTGCAAGCATTGGATATTCGACTGTCCTACAATGATGTCCAACTGTTCTTAGCAATTGCTAAATCAATTCCTCAACAGACAAGTGCAGCTATGCCTGAATCAAGTGCATCAGTTGCCGAGAGTACTAGTAACCCCACTTCATCACTGGTGGCTGAGCCTTCTTGCTTGACAAGTGAAAACAGAGAGATACCTAAACGTGTGTTGGATCCTGTTCTTGGTAGGTTTTTAACTCTCGTAACTGCTGCAACTTACTGTTCTGTTTTGGTGATTTGGTGTTTTGGCACACACTTTTTTTTCTTTTTTAAACCAGCACCTGTTCTTATTCTTTTTCTGCTTTTTTCTGTTCTTACTCTTTTTCTGCAACTTAAATGAAGTAAAACCCATTTTTCATTCAGGTGTATTTTATTTTAGAAATAAAAACACCTAGATAGCTGTCAAGGGTTTATAATTGGCTGAGTGTTTAATTGCAGAGGTGCAGCTGGCTCGCCTTCAGGACTTGGGATTCAGTATGGAAGACTGCCGCAAAGCTCTTCTGTGCTGCCAAGGTAAGCTCAGGTATTCAGAATGGGCCTTTGGGTTCTTCCTGCTACCAGACTTTCAGACTGTAAGGCAGCTGATGGGCAGGCAGTATTTCCTTCTCTGCTTCACTTTGGCCTGTTGTTACCCACATTAGCTCTGTGTTGACGTCTTCTTAAGCATTCTCATTTCTCTGTCCTACTAAATACCACTCTCCAAGGGTTGTTCTTGGCTCTTGAGATGTCATCTGGGGCACGTGGGTGGATTTCTCTGTTGTTTTTCTCTCCTGGTGTACCTGTTTCTTAGCATCATCCATCTCTGTAGAGCAAGTATTTTCATCTCTGCCTTATGAATGATATATTTTACTTGTGCATACAATACATGTAAAGAAAATGAAGGTTCATTTCCTTAGGCACTGTCTTGTTTCCCACCTTCTTTATAGGTTTTTATAGCATTAATAAAGATTCATATTATGTTAACGCAGTTTGCAAACATCAAACACAGTCTTTCTTCTTAGAAAACACCGTTGTGTTTGTAATCTTACCACATGGGTGTGTTTGAATAGAGCACATTCAGGGTACTGTTTGTGTTTTGCTACGCATTCTAAGGGAGAGGCAGTTAATTTGTTAAATCTATGTGGTTTTCACATCACCATCTACTTTCTAAACGGAACATCCTTGTTCTGAATGTTTGGTTTTATTTAAGGTGACTTGAAAAAAGCAGCAAGTTGGCTGTTTAAGAATGCTGAACCTTTGAAATCACTTTCCTTGACGTCCTCTGGTCGAGACAGCCAAGGGATTGTGCCTTTTCAGTTCATCTCTGGGGTGGAAATCAAGGCAGAAAGTATATGCATCTGCTTTATTGATGACTGCATGGACTGTGATGTGCCCCTTGCTGAGCTAACGTTCTCACGTGAGTGCCTGTTTTGCAAAGTGAGTTTTGCTATATATATATATATGCATGCATATTTGCTGTATATATATATATATATATGCATAGATATCTGTCATATACATAATGACAGAACTTTCCATTCATTGCTTATTAACAATGCAGTAGAAACTTGATAATGTTTGTTTTGCATGTTTGCTTTTCTGGCAGGTTTGAATTTCCTCCAGCATTTGAGGGCCAATCCTGAAGGTAGTGCTCACTTTACCCTCTCTGGAGATTATTATAACCGTGAGCTTTCAGGTAAAATACTTGGGGTTTTGTTGTCTATGTAAGTTTAGGAAAACAATCTGGTGTCCTACAGGAGCCTGAAATCCATCTAATGTGAGATGAATACAAGGGAATGCAGTGTGGACACAATCCTGGACAAGATAGCTTACCTTGATATGTGAAGGAAGAGTGGGGAATGTGGAGAGATTGCTGATAAAGAAGTTACACTTAAGTTTTTGCATTGCAGTAGAATCATAGAATCACAAGGTTGGAAAGGACCTACAAGATCATCTAGTCCAACTGTCCTGCCACCATTGCTACCCACTGAGCTACTAAACCAAGTTTCCAATTCAGTTTTCTAGTTGAGGATGTTAAAGAACTTGAGGGTACTGATGAGGCTGAAGGCAATAGATTGACATAGTAAGACCATTGCAATTTATATTAATAGAAACAATAATTTCCTTTTAGTGCTTCCCTCAGAAGTGCAGCATTTCTGCAAGTCTCTACATGTGCTCTCCACTGGTTTAAGTGGAGGATCTGGAGCAGCTTTCTATTAATGACCAATTTGAACCTGTTGGTTTACAAGTTCATCTTGAATGCAGGGACCTCATTATTGGGGTTGTATTATTAAACTCTTAGGTATGTAAGCAGCGTTCCAGTGTGGCCTTCAACTTGTAACACACGTGATGTGTTGGGTTTATTCTCAGGCTGGGAGCCATTTATTGAGCCATGGCCATGCTCAGTTTCTTGGCAGCAGCATGCTTCAAGTCGCCTCCACCCTTCCCGATTGAAGCTGGAAGTAAAGGCCAAACACCGTTTGGATGTCAACATCACCTCTGTCTTCTTAGGTATGTAGGAATATTCCCTGAGAGCATCGCTGTACAGTCTTAATTTTCACTTTTAGTACTAAAACAGCAGGTAGTTCTCATTGAGCCTTGCTGGTGTCCCGTGGATGGAGGGAGGGAGGCTTGGCACGAGTCCCCAGATACTTGAGATAATATTGTACACAGGTGTGCATTTAGGCAGCCTGTATTTTATCAGATACTGTGAAAGTGTAAAGACACGAGCTACATACTTTAGAAGTTAGTAGGAATTCTTTTCTTGGTCGTATGAATTCTATCAGATTCATATGTTTCTTGAAATTTCTCTATAATCAGGAACAGGCTTTCATCTAAAGCTTTCCATACATACAGTACTTCAAAATATTTTGTTAAGCTCATCAGTTTTCATTGCATTGAGAGGCATAGTGGGGAGCTGCTTATTTTCTGCAGTCTTTGAGAACTGAAGTTTTCAATTCCCACCTCAGCAAATGAAAATGTTTTGTTCATCATTAACTCAGACTTTATGGGCGTTTCTGTGTTGTGAGGCTGTGAACGTTGCTGAAAGATTATGGCTTCTTCTGCATGCAAATCTGTATAATTTAATAGTCATAAGTGCAGAGGGCTGAGCCTTCAGGTGAAAAAGAAGAGCCTTCCTTGTTCCTTGAATATTCATTTGTTTCTCCAGCAAGGTCTGTGAGGTTGTTGGAAAGAGGGAGGTAAGGTAGCAGGAAAAGACAGTCACCATCAACTCCTTAGAGTTCCTGTGATGCTTTTTACTACTAGCAACAACAACAGGCTGGTTTGATTAATGCTGTTTCAGAGCACTTAATTGGTGTCTTCATATTTATGGAGGAATAGATGTATACCTCTTAAAAAGAAAAGAAAAATGGAAACTGCTTCCAACACAAAAACATCTTCAGATTAATTGCCTTTTCAGAGAGACCTCCTATGTTGCTCCTGGAGTATCTTGAAAAATAGGGATTCTGCTGCATGTTTAAAAACAGAAGAGTCCCTTAAGAATATAAACATTTGTTTCTGAAGACAGCACTGTGATTTCATGAGCTGTTATGTCTCTAAATTATGTAAGTGGGTCATAGGAAAAGCAGTGAAATAAAAGCTTTCCCATTAAAGTGGAGCAGGCTTAGGCTTATGAATTTAAACTACTTTTTAACTGCTCTTCTCTTGGCCACTTTGCAGACATTTACTTTCTGTGCTTTATTCTTCTAGAACAGTATGCAAGCACCAAGCAGTCATGGATGGAAGATTACTGTAAACAGGACAAAGAAGAAAATGCAATCAGTTCTGAAGAGCGGATGGGCTCTTCAGAGGATTCACCATGTTTTGGACAGAGTATGATGTTAATTAATCTTTTTTTATTTGAAACAATCCTGACAAGCACAGTCATTTGTCTAATGTATTACAAACAGAAGTATTAGGCCTTCACAGCATACAGTGAATTGTTAGAGGCTATCTGGCCAAAACATTAAAAATCCTGTTTTCTGTTCAGTTTTTCCATTCTTTAATAACAAAAATCTTCACTGCTTCTCTTGAGTGAGAGCTTGGCCCTGTAGTTCTGCTTCCTGTTTTAATCACGCTTTCACAGCAGCTCTGAGTAAGAGCACATGGGATGGGGCAGCTCTTTCATATTCTCCTCTCCCACTATTAATTCTGGAAGAAGTTTTAGTAACTCAAATACCAACCTCACATGAGCAAATGGGTGAAGAGCTGTACAGTGACTGCAAGCTGCCAGCTGTCCCTGTCCTCCTGCTGCATGATGGGGAAGAGTCTACCTTTATTTATGTGGTTTTGCTTACCTGCTAACTTTGTCTTTCCTGTCTGCCAGGCCTTCCTCTTGTCTACCTTAGAACTAGGAGTACAGCCAGTTTGACTAACCTAGAGCATCAGATCTATGCTAGAGGTACTGTATAGCACAGAGAGAATAAAAGCTGCCTTTTTTTTTTTCCTTTTTTGGAAATCTGTACAATAAATACTGTGGTGTATGTGTGAATTGCCAGTAGAGCGATCTCTATATTTTAAAAGGAAAAAACCACAAGAGTTTTTATGGCATTTCATCCCATCTATCACCTTAAGGTCTCCTCTGAGCCCTTCAGCAGAGAAGGGAGGAGCAGAACTGTTCCTTTGTGGGAAGACTCTTTGAGAAAGGCTATATGAATTGTTGGCTGCACAATATCCATTTTCTGAGGTATCTTTCAGGAAGATATTTTATTTTTGTGGGAAAGAAGCATTTATTGCTTGGCTTTTTGTGGGCACAGCAACAAAAGAAACAGCTAAATGAATTATGAAAAACTCCTTTTTTTGATAAATCTTTTATTTTCTGGTGCTGGTCTCAAGATGCAACTTTATATTATGTTTTCTTTTGAAAATCGAGCCACAGCCCAAAAATTCCTTTTACACACACAAAAAAAAAAAGAAAAAAAAAAAAAAAAAAGAGTAGCCTGCCAATTAAATAGCAGAGTAAAGTTCATCTGACTCCTGGTTGTGATTTTGTTGAACCTGAAGTAGGCAGAAAATGACATGAAGTCAAACTACACCAAAAATACAAATATTTTTAAGTTGCATTCAGCAAAAATAACCCAGTGCTTCCATTTTAAAGAATTCAATTTTTGTACTTTTGAATTGAAAAGGACCTCCTTGGTGAGATGTAGAGTGATCAGCTTCATGTCTCCATCAGCACAGTGAGGAGTAGAGCCGTTTGTTGTCCTTCGTTTGGGAGAAAGCTATGTGCAGCCGTCAGGAACTCCTTCACAAACACCTCCCCACCTGCTCCCCCCTCTTCTGCCTTCGTACACTTGTGCTTCAGTTATTCTTGGTCAGATGCATGGCTGCATGATATACTGGAACTTAATGGAAGTCATCCTTTGGAGAGAAATTCTGTGAGGCATTTAATTCCTGTCTTTGAGCAGCTGATTTAACGTGTCTGCCTTCTGTCAGCTCTCATACAGAAAGATGTATGTGTTCAGGGAGCAGCCGTTTATCTTCCCTCCTAAGTAGTTGCTGGGATTTGGCAGGGTTTTTTTTTTTCCTGTCCAAACACAGTAAGTATTTTCACAGACGTGATGTACAGCAGCACAGAAGAGGAGAGTAACACTTGGGTGCTTGTTAGTAATGCATCCTTGAGAAATGCCAAACACTGTAGGTGAAGTTTCCTGTTCAGAGAGTTTTGCAGAGCCAGCACTTTAGCAAGACCAGATTACCTCTGGCTGCAGTCTGGTTAGCGCACAGGGATTATATACGTGTCCCATTTTCTCTTTTTTCTCCTTTTCTTTTCCTTCCTTTTTATTTTCTTTTTTCAAGTTGACTAAACTCAGTTCCTCTGATGTTCTTAAACCTATTACCAAGGCCAGCAGATGACGCAGGGAAAGATTTTGTACCATTTCTAGAGCAGTTAATAAATAAAACTTTAAGTGGTTTGAGTAATCTGCTAGGCCATTTCTTAGGTCTGCTTTTCTAGACGTGGTACTGATTGTGGTTCTCCAGCCATTGTCTCATCCTGTGTCTGCATCTGCTGAATCTAGATGATCTTAAAGGTCCCTTCCATCCAAACCATTCTATCATTCTATGGATATTTCTTTCATAAGCATTTAGACAAGTCTTTATTCTGTCTTACAGCTGAAATGAAGACCCCAAAACGCAGACAGCCATTTGTGCCCTTTGCTCTCAGAAACCATACTGGATGCACTCTGTGGTTTGCTACCCTCACTACAACACCCACCCGGTAAGAAGTGGGATCGCTTTGGCAATACCTGTCTGGCTTCTCTGGGATGTCAGCCAAACCCAATTGTCCTCAATTCTTCTGTTTTCTTGCTGGGATCTTAGCTCCCAGTCTTTCTTAGTCAGGAGCCTTTTCTTTGTCACTAAGATATTAATACTATTTTAAAAAACAAAAAGCTAATCAAGCCCAACTCCCACAACCTTTCTTCATAGCAGAGGTGCTCCAGCCCTCATCTCATGGCTGCACTCCAACACTTCCACATCTTTCATGTGTTGGGGGCCCGAAGGGTATGGTTCTGTTTACAGGGCTGGGATGTGCTGGAGGCTCCAAGTCATGATGTGATTCTCTACACAGGGCTGCACTGTCTCACAGTGGGAGTCCAGGAGTTGTTCCTGAGGAAAATGGGACGTTGCTGGATGATGCCCATAATGTCAGTGAGTGGAAAGAAGTTATCACAGGGGAAGAAGTTCCATTTGAGTTTGAAGCCAGAGGGAAACTCAGACACAGGTGAAGGGGTCAGGCTGCAAAATGTGCTTTGACACACTCGTATGTAGTGTATAGAATCATAGTTACGAAGATGCCAGTAGATAGTAAATAAAAAGGGATTAAAAAAAATATTTTAATGTGGTGTTTTTTTTTTTTTTTTTAATATTTAAAACTCTCTATGTAAGTGTGGAGTTATCAGTAAGCAGCTTGTCTTCTGGTAGGTGGAAGCTATTCCTAGGTGTGAGTTCTGGTTTAATTGTTAAAACGTTTTAGAAAGTTTTGTATGTGACAGGGGGAGGAGGGACTTGCTGACGTAAGTGTTGTTGGTGTTAAGAACTGGCAAACAAATATTTCACGTGGTTTTGTGTTTAATTTTGATGTAGTCATACTTATCAGTGTTGAGTAGGGAGAGCAGAACAAATCAGGTCCATAAACGGAAAAATTCTTGAGGTTTTTTTCCTTAAGTGCTAAATTGGTGAGATTTGTTTCCTCATTATGCAGAGGATGTGTTTTATGTGAACTGTTTGGTATTCACCCTGTAAGAGAACACTAAGTAGTAATTTAACTTAATCTAATCTGTAGGCACACGCATGATCTGAGGATTCACCAGCTGCAAGTGAGAGTGAATGGCTGGGAAGAAGTCAGCCCAGTGTCTGTAGACAAAGTTGGAACCTTTTTCCGCTACGCTGCACCAGACAAAAATTCCTCCTCTTCCACTGTAAGCTCTGATTTGAGGTGTGAGCCTTAACAGAAATAGGTTGAGAGTAATGATGCCTACAAGGTTTTGGTGTGACAACTGCTCCTGCATTGCATGAGATTGTCCTCTTTTGAGTTGATGTGAGCTGGGAGTGAAATGGTGAACTGACAGTGTTATGTACAGCAAACAAACCACAGGGGTAGCCAGCATTTAGCCTGCATTTAGCACTTAGAACTGCCAATGACAGAGATAATGTATTAGGGACAGAGCCACAAAGTTGTGGAGTTTGAGCTTCAAATCAGCACTGCAGGCCAGGCTGGATGTGGCTCTGAGCAGCCTGGTCTGGTGATTGGTGACCCTGCCTGTGGCAGGGGGTTTGAAGCGAGATAATCATCGTGGTCCTTTTCAACCCAGGCCATTCTGTGATTCTATAATACAGCAGCTATTTTTATTTCTTTCATGGCAGGAATGCTTTCTCTGTGGTTGATTTACTTAAAATTAACAACATTGGCAATTCCCTGAAAGCCTGGAGATTGTTGAAATGTGTGGCAGCTTGGACCAAATATACTTGTCATGAAGGAAAAGCACAATTGCAGTAAGCAGCAGGCTGGCAGGCAGTTGTGATTGAGACTTGGTGATAGAAATGGTTGTGGAGTGTAGAAACTAGCTAAGCTTTAAGGTTAGCTGCTGTAGAGAATGAAAGCTGAGGTCTTTTTGGTACAAAATAGGATTAGAATTTATTATTATTACCACTAAAAGGAGCCATTAGTCTCTTATTTGGGTAATTCCTGATGGTTTCATGTTCAAGTGTATAAAGCATCATCTCTGTCTGCAACTTGGTTTGTGAAAGAGAAAAGTACAAATAAGCAGGAACTGCTATTCAGGAACATCTGTGGGTAGTTAGTTTTTAATGAATGCTCTTGCTTCAGCTTCATTCTTCTTTTAAAGCAGTATTACAATTAGATTAAGCTAATATAGCTCTGATGTCTTCAAAGTCGTGTTGAAAATGAGAAAGACAAAGTAATGACAGCCCTTAGTTTATTTTTCTGCAGTAATGTTCTGTGTTGCAGCTGACAGTAATATCTTAAAGTGAACACTTCTGTCTTTCCTGTTTGTTTTCCTTCCAGCTTGGAAGCCCAATAAATAGAACAAACATAATTCATCCACAAGTTTATGTAAGTATATATTTTCATTTTTTGAGAGCTATTGGAGTAAGACCAGCATAACTGTACAGGTGGACTGGCTTCTGCTTTCGCCACAGGAAACAGAAGTCAAGTTCGGCTGTGACAAGGTTCCTCAAATGCCAGTTTTCACAGTCTGAGCAAGCACTGGAGCTAGACGTGTGCCCATGTAATAAAACTCTGACTTGGAACAGCAAAGCAGTGCAGCCTGTTACCTACTTTGCTGAGAAATTTGGAGCTGTTGAGCTCAGTCTCACTTCTTATATACAATGAAATAAGTGCCAAGTTTGAAGTTGAAGTCTCTGCTGCTAATTCTTACGAAGATCATACTCTGTAGTTCCAAAATTTGCTGGTCTGTTTTAAGGAACCACAGAAGTAAAATTGTTCTCTGTTGCACAAACGTTTTGGCCTAAATAAGCTGAGCAAAAGAGTTCCAAGTACGCCTCTTTGGAGGCTGCTGAAGTATCTGCCTCCTATACTACTTTGTCTTGTCTAAACTTAAAATCATGTGTTCCCCAAATCAGTGTACATAAATAGGAGGGTCATAAATCATACTTGGGATGCTAAAAGCGAGACTATCTAAGAGCACAGCCAGAACAAAACACTGATTTGGGGAAATGAGGCTGTATTGAAATGTCTTCTCTGCAGAGCTTATTGAACACGTTAGTGCATGCATCTGAAGATGCAAACAGCATCTGCTGTTCCTGCTCTTGCCAGCACAGATAATCTGGGTAACGAGCTCTTGATATTCCTGTTGAATAAGGCTTATGATTAAAACTTCAGGAATTTATAAAATAATGTACTTGGATTCTGTGATTAATTTCTATATTCTTCTTACTAGGGCTTGTATCCCTTTGAGAAAGATACTGAGTTAAATGTTTAGAAATGCTTCCTGATTGCTTGACTGTGTTCTGGAAAGAAGACACAGTATTACATTATATTGTTGTGAGACTGCATGTACTGTGGGTGCTGTACTTGGTTGCACTCCCTTCACATATTCTCACTCCAGCAGTTACTGCAGTATTGACCTGTCCCTCTGTTAGATACCTTTTATTACCTTCTATTGCTTTTCTGCTATCTTTCAGTTTTCTTCATTGCCTCCTGTGCGTGTGGTGTTTGAGGTAACCATGGAAGGCAGTGCTCGGAAGGTGATCACTGTGCGTTCAGCCTTGATTGTGAAGAACAAGCTGGAAACACCCATGGAGCTAAGGCTGGATAGTCCTTCTGCTCCTGACAGTGAGTGCTGTATGCTCCTTCCACGTGCAAAATCTTCACCTCCCTGCTATGGAAGATTTGTTGCTGCCTGTAACAGCTAACAGCAAAGTCAGCTTCCGTGGTTGGGGAATGGGTGTTGTTAAGAACAGCAACTAAAACTAGAGAAACCAGTAGGATTTTCCTTATGGTCCAAGCAAACAGGGAGAGCTGAGACTCTGTAAAGATGGATTTGAATTTCTGTACATGCTGTGTTACACCTTTTAGCAATAGGAGGCTTAAGGGGTTGGCATGCAGAGGTGAAGTCTAGAAATGTAGTGACGTGCTGATAATCTACCAAGAATATAATGAATGAGATCTTTTGGAAGAAGCATTACTAAAGTATCCAAGGAAGAACTTGAGCTCCAGCAGATTTCAGATTTACATCCTTAAATTATTCCCCTACCAGAATAAGTAAGGCTTAGAACAGCAGGTTGATGCTTGAAACATAGGTAAAATAGCTTGTATTTCACTTAAAAATGTAACTTGTTGCTCTAAAAATTTATTAGGACTTACTATTTGAAAACAATTTTCAGTAGAAAATACCTTTCAGTGAAGGAGCCCAGTTTGTTCTTAGTGTTTTCTTTTCTGTTTGGTTGCAGAACCTGTAGTTCTTCCAGCAGTTATGCCAGGAGATGCCTTTGCTATTCCGCTGCACCTCACGTCTTGGCGTTTACAAGCCAGGCCAAAGGGACTGGGAGTCTTTTTCTGTAAGGCTCCAATTCATTGGACTGATGTTCAGAAGACAGCAGAAGTTTGTAGCAGCAAGCGGGAGTGCCATTCCATTGAGTCTGAGAACAGCCGCTTTTTCAGGTTGATTGAAGCCCTGGTTGTTTCTCTGTAAACTGTTTTCTGGCAATTTAAATGCTGTGTAACTCAATAATAGGAAAGAAAATTCGTAGAGGTAGAAGCTTCTGCAGTTTAATGGGATGTTTTTCTTGGTCGCTAGCATAATAAGAAAGCACTGAATGTATAACTATTTCTGCAGGGCTCCTTAAGGCCCATATGGCAGAACCTGTTAGCAAACATCTGAGCATAGAATCACAGAATGGCCTGGGTTGCAAAGGAGCACAGTGCTCATCCAGCTCCAACCCCCTGCTGTGTGCAGGTCACCAACCAGCAGCCCGGGCTGCCCAGAGCCACATCCAGCCTGGCCTTGAATGCCTGCAGGGATGGGGCATCCACAGCCTCCTTGGGCAGCCTGTTCCAGTGCCTCACCACCCTCTGGGGGAAAAACTTCGTCCTAATATCCAACCTATAAAATCAAGAATTTAAGACCATTCCCCCTTATTGGTTAGTGCTTTATTAATGCCTATTGTAAAGGATGAAACATTAGAAAATAGTGTGGACTTCCTGTAAAAAGGCAAGATTTGGTTATTCCATTGAGTTCATTGGTGACTTCTGACACACACCTGTTTGTCTTCACAGATTTTGTGTGGCAATCAAGAAAGAGAACTACCCTGATTACATGCCCTCCAGCATATTTTCTGACAGTGCTAAACAGATTTTCAGACAGCCTGGCCATACTATTTATCTTCTGCCAACAGTGGTGGTCTGTAACTTGCTGCCTTGTGAACTTGAGTTTTACGTTAAAGGGATGCCAATCAGTGGCACACTGAAACCTGGCAAGGAGGTGGCATTGCACACAGCTGATACATCTCAGAACATCGAGCTTGGTAAGAAGCTTTATGGAACAGGAAATGCTGGTGTTTTCAACACAGGCTGCACTTGTGGTGCTTAGGCACTAATTATCCTTAAGCAGAGTTCCTGTACAAAACATTTTGCTGCTTGTGACTTAATGAGGTTAGAGATCTTTGCATGGAGTGGTTTTACAAGTTAACGTGGGCAAGCTATGTGAAATATTCAGAAAGGGCAAACGGTGGGAAAGTTCAATGGTGTACTTTAATGCTTATGTGCCTTCTGTTGTTTCTGTTGTTCTGTTTGCTAATTCCCAGGAGTACGGCTAGAAAACTTCCCAATCTGTAAAGAGCTGTTGATTCCTCCTGGGACACAAAACTATATGGTGAGGATGCGATTGTATGATGTCAACAAACGCCAGCTGAATTTGACCATAAGGATTGTGTGTCGTGCAGAAGGTTCTCTGAAGATACTCATTTCAGCACCATATTGGTTGATCAACAAAACAGGTGAGTTTTACAGCGTCTTCTTTCAGAAATACAAGGATGGAATTTGGAAATGAAGATTTCATGCAGTGTTTCAGTTTGCTTTCTAGACAGGGCTTTTAAATTCCCCTTCAGAGGAATTAAAATTGCAGGAAATATACTACAGTGCCAGTAGTTGGTGTTATAAGTGTTGCAACAGATAACTTACAGTGGCTCTACTGCAGACTTTAAACACAGATAATTTAGTAGTCCTTATGTAGCTGCAAACAAATTGGCATAGGTTAGACTGTTAACAATGTGGTTTTCAAAGGCTGAAATGCCTTCAGAAAGCATGAGTTCTTCAACAGTAAGTTGCAGTTATTCAAGAAGCTTACACTGGTGCTGTCAGAGCTGCAAGATCCTTTTTCACTTGTAGACTCCGTGCTCACAGCTATGATGGCTTTACTCCTTCAGCAGCTCAGGTGGAGATTGTGGATGCAGAATTGGAGTGTGTGCAGACTAATGGCTGACATTCCAACAGGAGAATTTTAGGCTGTTCTTTAATGGGAACAGCTTTTGCCATTCTCATCTTGAATTCTTGTGAGAGTATGATTTGATAACTCATTTTTTTGTGTTTCCTTAAAGGATTGCCACTCATCTTCAGACAAGATAATGCCAAAACAGATGCAGCAGGGCAGTTTGAAGAGCATGAACTTGCTAGAAGCCTCAGCCCACTTCTGTTCTGTTACGCTGATAAAGAACAGCCCAACTTGTAAGTTCCACTGAGAGAGGAGCAGAGGGGAGGAACCTTGTTAAATAGGACTGTAATTGACAGAGGATGGTGTGCTGGGATGTTAGTATAGATGGCAGCTAACAGGGAAAGCTTTTTCCTAAGATCACCTGCTGAGTAGTGGTAGCAGTCACTTGGAAGCCCGCGTCCAGCAGAGGTGTGGTGAAGGATTTTGGACAGCAAACTTGTCAGTTATTTTATCTGGCATCAAGGAGGAAACCTACTTTTTCCTTGTCACCACCTGATCCTTTCTTTAAATCTGTTTTCTTCTTACCCTTAGCTGTACGATGCGGGTTGGGAAAGGCATCCATCCTGAAGGCATGCCTGGCTGGTGCCAGGGCTTCTCCTTGGACGGCGGTAGCGGCGTCAGAGCCCTCAAGGTGATCCAGCATGGAAACCGACCAGGCCTCATTTACAACATCGGTACGTGCTGTGTTTGAGAGACACTGTGGAGCTGCAGAAAGGAAACTTGTTTTGCTGAAGATTTGTGAGGGTCTGCAGAAAGGTGTTAGACAAGAGGTATCCTAACAACTCACACCTCTGTATTCTGAAATTGGTTTCCCTAAAAAATTGGTTTTCAGTGATTTTTATTTTTGCATTTAGGCCTTAGGTATTGTATTTACAAAGTGTTCTTTCATTTTGTGGTTCTTTATCCCGCTGTACACTACTTCTAAGTACATCTCAAATCCCACCTCAGCACTATCTCTAATTATATTCAGGTGTCCATATGCTTTGTGTATTAAAAAGGGGAATAATTACATTGATTTTTCTGGTCTTTTGAAAAGAGAGGATTTTTTTAGTCTTGGTGCTTATTATCTCTAAATTGTACTTGAGATACAGGGGGTAACAGGTACATAAAACTGCATTTCCTGTTAATATTTCACAGGAGCAGATGGCATGACAGAAACTGTACATCTCAGAAACTCACTGAAAATAATTGTTAAATATCGTTTGAAAGTTATCTTTAGGTTTTTTTTTTCCTTGTGATTAACAGCATTTTTTTTTCATTTGTGTCTGTTACCAGGTATTGATGTTAAGAAGGGCAGAGGGCGTTACATTGATACCTGCATGGTGACATTTGCCCCCCGTTACCTTCTAGATAATAAGTCCAGCTATAAGCTTGCCTTTGTTCAGAGGGAATTTGCCAGAGGCCAGGTAAGGGCCTTTATTTCTGTTCCACCTGGAGTTAGGCACAGCATCTTCTAACTGCAAAGAATACAGACGTTATACCTGAAAGTATTCTAGTCTGATTGCGAGGACTTTTTAATTTGTTACTCTGATTTCGAGCATTCACCTACCAAAATGATTGCTGTGAGAGGTGTATGGGTTTGAAGGCTGCTTTGTATTTGAGAGGTGTATGGATTAATATTGTATTTTTCATGCCCTTAGGATATTTATGTCCTGATTTCTATTACCAGGGGACATCCAACCCTGATGGCTACATCTCCACGCTGCCTGGCTCCAGCGTTGTGTTCCACTGGCCACGCAATGACTATGATCAGCTGTTATGTGTGAGACTGATGGATGTCCCAAACTGCATTTGGTCTGGGGGATTTGAAGTCAACAAAAATAACTCGTTCCATATTAATATGAGGTAGTTATTGTATGCAAGTATTTTGTGACGTGCTTCCATTTTTTCAGTGGTGACGTTTGCCCACCGTTGAACACTCAGAGATGCAATAATGCCCGTCAGAAACCCACCTGTCTTGCACTTGCTCTTTCTTGTTCAGGGACACCCTGGGAAAATGCTACTTCTTAAGGGTAGAAATTACTCTTCAGGGAGCCACGTACCACGTTGCATTCAGTGACACAGATCAGCTGCCACCACCTTTTCGCATAGACAATTTTTCCAAGGTAAAAGAGCAGAAAACCATGATCTTCTCATTTCTTATTGTTTTTTAATCTAAAAAGTAAAAGAATTATCTTATATTTCAGCTAGGGAACTGTCTAGCTTCTATAAGAAAATACAGTGGAAGTCTGTAGCAATGTGTATTTGCGTATCAGTAATTTTCTTCAGTTTTGTTCAAATAATAGTGCCTGTATTGTGTCTTTCATTGGTCTATAGAAAGCCATATGAGGAAGAGCATCGTAATGATGGGAAGGCTGTAATAGGACAGCAGTATATAATCTGTTCTGTGTTCTTTTCAGCACTTGGATAACACATAGAAAGAATTCAGGCTAATGATACCACTTCCTTTCTCTCTATCTTCGGACTTCTTTATTCAAACACAAAACTTTCTTGCTTCCCTCTTCTTTCAGACACGTTGGTTCCTCAGTGTAAAATGAGAATCAGTACTGAGCTGATGATAATGAGTGTGAGAGATGAAGAACAAGTTCCATATCAATGACTGTAAAAAATCAGAGAATTTGCTTTGTTTATTGGACAGTGACTTGCAGACTGCCTTGTGATTAGAACAGGAGACACAGCTCTTGATAATGGTTATTATTCTGGCTTTTGTTACTGAATTGCTCAATAAAACTGGGCACGTCTCCTAATTTTAATTGGAAAGGTTTGAGATGCTACCGTGGGACTAAAGAGTTTCTGAACTGAAGATGATGGTTAAAAGCAAAGCTGATTATTTCTGGTCCCTTTGAGATTATCTTTGAGGTTCAAATGGAGGGTGGGAAGAAAAGCGAGAGCACATTTCAGTGATCAACGCCTGAAAAATGAATTGGTGTGAAAGTAAATGCTTTTTCATTGCTGTTACAGGTCCCAATTGTTTTTAATCAGCACGGTGTTGTTGAGCCAAGGCTGTACACTGAGGTGAAGCCCATGACCTCCCTGGATTATGCATGGGATGAGCCCATCCTGCCACCATTTGTCATGCTGACAGTTAAGGGAGCAGGCTCCTCAGAGATTGTCTGCAGCATGAATGACTTCCAAGACAGCAAACAGCTTTATTATGAAAACTTCATTTATATTGCTGCTGCCTATACTTTCTCAGGGTAATTCATTAGATACTACACTAACATATTTTGGATGCTTATAGTGTTGTAAGCTGTTCTTACTGCCATTTTATACCTTCTGTAAATATTTCAAATTCAGTTAACTAGCTCAAGCAGCTAGCAGAAGAGTTGCCAAAATTCAGGAGTTCTCTGGCTGAGTTGTCAAGGTCTGGAGCCCCAGTACAAGAAGGACAGGGAGCTGTTGGAAAAGGTCCAGAGGAGCCACAAAGATGATCAGGGGGCTGGAGCACCTCCCTTATGAAGACAGGCTGAGGGAGCTGGGCTTGTTCAGCCTGGAGAAAAGAAGGCTGTGGGGTGAGCTCATTGCAGCCTTCAGTACCTAAAGGGAGCCTACAAACAGGAGGGAAGTCAGCTCTTGGAAAGGGGAGATAATTGCAGGACAAGGGGAAATGGTTTTAAGTTGAGGGAGGGAAGAGGTTGGATGTTAGGGGGAAGTTCTTTGCTGTGACAGTGGTGAGGTGCTGGAACAGCTGCCCAGAGAGGCTGTGGATGCCCCCTCCATCCCTGGAGGTGTTCAAGGCCAGGTTGGATGGGGCCCTGGGCAGCCTGGTCTGGTGTGAAATGTGGAGGTTGGTGGCCCTGCACGTGGCAGGGCGTTAGAGATTCATGATCCTTGAGGTCCCTTCCAACCTGGGCCATTCTGTGATTCTGTATATCTTGCCTGATTTTTTATGTCCTTGTCTTGTTCTATAGAAGCCACAGCTGCTCTAATTCAACGTGCTGATGATTTCTTGGTGTTCTAGTTTACAGGAGACTAGTGTAAGACCTGTTGCTTCGAACAGAGATGCTGCATATGCAGAGCTTGTCCTTGATGTTTCTCCAAAGACACAACGAGTTATCCTGAAAAAAAAGGTACCAAGACATGCTTGATTATATTGAAATGCTATTGCTCTGTGATGAAATAAAATCAGATGCTGGTAGAAGGGAAAAGAAAAAAAAAAAAAAAATGTAATCATAGTACCTTGCAAGGTTAGTTATAATTTATAGCATTCGATAGGAAAACAGAGCAGTAGTATTTGCTCTGTATTGCTGTACTCATTGAAATCTTGAATTCTTTTGCAACAGGAGCCAGGAAAACGATCCCAGCTTTGGAGGATGACTGGCACAGGAATGCTTTGCCACGAAGGCTCCTCTGTTCCTCATAACCCTCATAAACCTTCTCGGTCTGTGGAGTCTTGTATGATTTTAGATATTGCTGGTCTGGCAGCCGTCACAGATAACAGGTATTGCAAATATACAGTTTGCAGTGAGTGTACAGTGTCCTTGAAAGTGTGCTTTACCTGATGTTTTCTGAATAAGGAAAGCGGTTATTGTGAAGGCCTGTATGAGCTGAATGTTATCTGGTATCGGGAACAGACTTCAAAGTCACTTTGAGATAATCCACGTTCTTCAAAAATCAAGGTGTAATGAATATTTTTTTCAGCAGCTTTTTGTTAAAACACTGGAGAAGTGAGATTAGGGAAATGAACAGAACACAGCAATGAAACCAGGAAGTTGGGATGATTCTAAGTGTGGGTTTGTTGTGCTTTCATTGCAGATATGAGCCCCTCATGTTGAGGAAGCCTGATCGGCGGCGCAGCACCACCCAGACGTGGAGTTTTCGTGATGGGAAGTTGACCTGTGGTATTCATGGACTGGTTGTCCAGGTCAGTACTGCTTGTACTTTGAACTTGTTTTGACTCTTTCTCTTATAGATAACAGGAATTTGAGCTTGCTATTGAAGAGAAGTTCTGAGTCCAAAGTTTGGGTTATAGAGGTGACCAGACCTACACAACAGCTCGTGTGTTTTAAACAGTAGTTCAAAAGTTCTTATCAATTAAAAAGAATTAAATCTTGCTTTATTAATTTGAAAGTAAATAATTAGAGAAATGATAGTATATGATTGTTGAAAATTATCAGTATAATGATAAATAGAGTCTCAGTGTTCTCGTGGAACCAATTTAGAAATGGTGCACTGTCAGCCAATACCACTGGTTAGAGTCAGATTTTGTTAAGGAGTTTTGCTACTTTTAGATACTTCAGCCATTTTTACCCATTGCCTACAAGCAAAAGTTAAATAAATTATGCTGCATATTGTTGAAACAGCAAACTACGTTTGTGGCAGAATATATTATTTCTGGATATTGCATTGATAATTCTGTGATCAAATTAATGCACCATAGCAAGTTAATTCTCAGTTTGCAGGAGTCCAGAAGGCCTGCACTGCTGCATTAAGAGGCCAACACCACGAGGATTTTAATTCCCACCTGATCTGTAATCCAGAGTTCACCTTTCCAGTTATCTGCTGTGTAGGCTATGATTTCAGTAGGGACTTCCATTGTTGGATCATGATCTGAGCGCTTCAGTGTCAGAGCATGAAGAGAGAATGATCTCTGATTGTGGCTGTTTCTTCTAGCTGTCAGGCTGATTAAAGGCAAGTTACCAGAAGCTGTGGTAATATTAAATAGTATTACTGCTGGATTGTTCCTCTGAAGAGCAAGAAATTTGTCATTTCCCTCACCTGGGACTGAGTTTCAGACTACTTCTCTTTGGATGGAGAAGTAAAACACGCTTTAAATTAATGTATATGAACATTAGCTGAAGTTCTACCTCTCACATCTTGTTTTTTTTCTGTTTTGTTTTTGACTTCTGTTTCTTTATGCAGGCAAAGGGAGGAATATTAGGTCTCCATGATGGAGCAGAAGTTGTTCTTGGTCCAGACACTTGTATGGAGCTTTTGGGGTCAGTTCCACCAGAGCAGCAGTTCATAAACCAGAAGATGAGGCCGGGCTCAGGAGTGCTGGCTGTTCGAGTCATCCCAGATGGGCCAACTCGGGTTCTGCAGGTAAGAGTCCTTCATTAACCTGAGTCTAGTTTTATTATTTGCTTGTACTTGAAGTGCTTTTATGCCTTGCATCTCTAAATTCTTAGAAATAGCTGTTGTTTCTGTATAGGAAAATGATCATAGTAGTAATTTGCTTTGGTTTTTATTAGATAACAGATTTTAACCAACGCAGAAATGATCGTTTATCTGGTGGAGGAGATGAATTTCCAATTACAGAACAAGATCTACGCAAATTAAAACATCCAAACGTGGAGCAAGAATTAGAGGTAAGATGCTACAATTTGTATCTTTCTGTTCTTTTTTTTTTCTCTCTGTTAGTTTTCTATTTCTTCGAGGTTGTGTGGTGAAGTTTTGGTTTGGTTCATTTTCGCTCTGCTGTTCCCTTTTGCCCATGAGAACCTCTTGCTATGAACGTGTGCTTTTTCCTGCTAAAACTCCTTATTCTTAAATGCTGGGTTTGTAAGTCTGTGATCTCCTTAGGAATTAATCATTAATGACCTGTTCAGCAGCTCAGGAGGTGACTCTAAAATAAAACTTCTTTGAAGTACATATTCACCACCGCAAGGATTTTTCCAAGGTTTTTTTTTTCCTTCTTCCAATACTCTTTTTGCAGGTGCTTGTGAAATTGGAAGGCGGAATAGGATTGTCACTAGTCAACAAAGTCCCTGAAGAGCTAATATTTGCAAGCCTCACAAGAATTAATGTTCACTACACGCAGATGTCAACGAGTCAGGTGCTAGAGCTCAGCGTGCAGGATGTGCAGGTATTTGTTGTTATGAAACAAATATATTTGTTTGTGGGTCTTCTGGAATGCTGGGAAGTGTTTAGATCTCTTAATGAGATTTCAATTCCTTAACATCAGAAGTTTTCCTTAGCATCAGTTCTGATCTTTCATTGTCCTCTGCTTACTGATAGTTTATATGATGTATTTGCTCCATGTTATTAATTTCTAATTGTTTGGTAAGTTAGATTTTTTAATTTTGATACTATGTGATGAAAAATCATCCACTGAAAACAGGAGTCCTGATGCAGAGTATCACAGTATGAGGCACAGAAACCTCTTAACAGTTTGTTTTCCAAGCAGATTTTGGTTCTGACTTCAAAGTTTTGCCTTTGTTTGCAGTTCAATCTTTCAAACTCAGGATGAGCAAACTAAACTGAGCACTGTGATACCTTCTACTGAGTCACTGGAATTCTATTCCCACTGTGCAAGATTTCCTTCAAGGAGTGCACATGCTCTTGTAGACTCAATAAGAAGTGGATACTCCTGAGTTAAAGAAGCTTGGTTTTGCTGCTTGTTGTCACTTATTCTTATTTTCTTGCCTATCTTCCATGCTGTAGGTGGACAACCAGCTCATTGGCACCACGCAGCCTTTTATGCTCTTCCTGACACCACGGATGAGTGAAAATGAGCCCATGGAAACTGCTCCTGCAGTGCAAGTGAATGCCATGAAATTCCCCAGTAAGAATGCACTGACTGATATATACAAGGTAAAACACAGCCTTTTTGAACCTTTATGCCGTGCCTATTTCAGTCTGGTTAAATGATTCACCTGTTCTTAATTTTTACTAGCAATCTGAGTGAAATCATTTGTTCAATGAGGTCTGAAGCACTCAGTCCACATTCTCATGTTCATAGCGTTTGAAGCTGCAGTGCAGTGATGAACAGGATTTAAAAAAATAAGCAAAGATTAGTGAGATCACTGTAAATGTCCATCACTTTATTTCTCAAGCCAGTTACTCTCTTCAGAACTGGTAGGTATTGTGTAGTGAAGCCAAGGGTTTGTGCCACGTTTCTGATGACTTTACACAAGGTGCTGCCATCCCCCTGGTAAGGTGTCATCCTGCAGCATGAGCTCTGCTTTATGTACTGCAGCAATTGACGTTGTTGGGAATTTTATCCACCAACTGGAGTTTTGTGAGGGCAAAATATGTGGTTATCAAAACCACTTGGAATCTCCAAGTGTGTATTTTGACACTTGAAAACCAGCTTGTTTCAACTGTTGGAATCCAGTTTAGCATCACATCCTGAAGTGTTAGTATTGGGTGCATTTCAACAACAAAAAAATCCAACCATCTGCAGTTGTAGGTGAATTCAAGTGAAGGAAGCTACCAAAGGCATTTTTGAAGATGGAAATGTTAACACAGTTCCATTCCATTGAAAATACTGTTAAATAGAGCATACAGTCCTATTCAATTGCTTGCACAGATTGTACTCCAAGTGCTAATACTGCAAACTGAGACTTGTTTATCTGTTTAGCATCTGATGATCACTGCTCGAAAGTTCACAGTTCAAATTGAGGAGAAGTTGCTTCTGAAGCTGTTGAGTTTCTTTGGCTATGCTCAGTCTGAATCAGGTATGGCACGAAATTACCAGCACTGCTTTTACAGTCTGTTCTGATCTTTGCATATGAATGAAGTTCAGAATACCTGGTGAGCTCTCAGCTGCTTGGAGACTGGCCCTGCTGGGCAGAGCTGGAAGGCTCATTTCTCCATGGCCCCAAGCTGTTCGTGTGTGCTGTGCTTGTTACAGTGTACAAGCAACGATGCAGTAACTGGCATTGTGCAGTGTGCAGTGGCTAAGCCATACCTCTATGGGAAGGAGTTTAGTGTTCATTTTAAGCTTGTGTAGCTGGATTCATCTAACGTAAAGACTCAGCTTTGCAGTGAAGAATACAAAAATAAAGATATTGAATTTCTTACACTGTTTACAAGTCTGTCCTTGTTTAACTTTACTCCAATGCTTTTTCTGTTTGTTTGCTTACTTTCTGTACAGTCTTTGTAGTTTATCTGCTCATACTGATGTCATCCAAGATTCAAACAGTATCTTTTTTTGTCATTTATGTTCAATGTGTTCAGTTGTCCAGCCTGTTCAGTGTCTTCTCTATGGGTGTTTTCGCTGTTCAGTAGTGATGATTGAAAGTGTCAGCGTTGCTTGTTTTGTACAACGTACTGATAATTGGTCAAATAAGGAAAGATAAAGAAAACAGAGGAAAATGCTGTAAGGTCATGACTCTGCAGTAGGAAGGAAACAGTACATAGTTTGTATCACTTTGCTTCTATATGATGACAGACAGATTCAAAGCAAGATTAGGAGCTTAAACCATGCATTTGGGTGACTTTAATTGTATCTAACTACAAATACATTCAGGCTTTAGAGATGCAGGTGCGTAGGATTCTGAAACCTCAGAGGTCAAGTTTGTGTCACAAGGCATGAGTAATTTTGCTGCCTACCCTAACAATTGCACGTTTTATTTATGTAGAGGAACCTGTAACTCCTTACAGAGTATGCTTCCATAATTGCATATATGTTCAATCTATTGTAATTCCTGTGTTTTGTCTGGGTGTAGAAGTTGAAAAGTATGATGAAAACCTCCATGAGAAGGTGGTTGAAAAAGGTGGAGGACAGAAGCGATACTACTTTGAAAATCTAAAAATCAGTGTGCCTCAAATCAAGTTGAGTGTCTTCACTTCCAACAAGCTGCCTTTGGACCTCAAGGTAAGGCAGAGCACTCGGAGAATGTGCTTCCCACCGAGGAGATGATGTATTGTGTATGTTAACTGCCACAGAAGGTGTTCATTCAGTTCTTCAGGGGAGGAGGGAGAGAACAGTCACAGTAGAACCTTTGTAGAGGTTTTTCTGACTCCCTCTAATGTTTCTGGAAGGTGTGGGCATGCCAGTCTGCTAATGTGGAGGCAGACAGATTATTTTTATTAGAGACCACTGTTAACAAAGTTGCCGTATGTAATATCTGGTATTAAACAGGAAATTACTTCCTACCAAAGTGAATAATGAGGGCTACTCCAGTTAGTCATCCATTTACTAAAAAAATAAATAGGTCCTTTCTTGGAAACGTAAATCGGACTGTAATTTACCTTAATTACCTGCAGATGGCAGAAAAACTCGTGTTGCTACTGAGCGTGATTTGATGGCTACTGTAGGAAAATACAGCACAAGTATCAGGCTTCTTGCTTTCTTCAGATTTCCTGATGTTGGTGACTGTGCACATGTTGTTATAAGGAGCTGAGCTAAAGCAATCTAGAACAGAATAGTTGGGAAGGACCTTCAGGATCTAGTTCAGCCACCCGACCTACAGACTGTACAGGGTACAGGTGGCCCGTGGGCTAATTACTGTCTTCATTTTCTTCCTTGATGATAACTGAAAAGGCTGGTTGAAGAATCTGAGTTCACCGAGTCATGAAACAGGCCTTAATCTTGCAGGAAGTTAAGATTGCTATTCCAGCTCATCCTGACAATTAATCCATTCGTAGGACTTCAGCAACACCCAGTTTTTGTCTGTATCATACAGGGTGTAGTTTAATTGACCATTAGAACAGTTAAAGAGAAGTGCTGAACATGGGAGCCTTCAACACGTTTTGTTTTGAATATGAATGTCAAGTGTAGGAGGCTGCTTACATCTTGAGAGGTGTTTAACCACTGTCTAATTACTGAATGAATGTTCATTAATAAAAAAATGTTCATATTGTGCAAGTAAAAGGTTTGTAGAGTGATTGCCCTCTGAATCAAAGCATCTATGTGGCAGTGGTAAACTACTCTAGCAGATAAGCTTTTGGCTTGTAACTCATTTAAAGATTAATTCATTTGAGTGCTGTGAATGAGAAGTAGAGGGAAAAAAATTAAATAGCAATATCTTTTATTTAATTAGGCATTGAAAAGCACGCTGGGATTTCCTCTAATCCGATTTGAAGATGCTGTGATTAATCTGGATCCTTTCACTAGGGTCCATCCATATGAAACTCAGGAATTTATCATTAATGACATTCTGAAACACTTCCAAGAGGTGAGTGATTTTGGTGTGGGGAAGGCTGAAGTTCTCCTGGTGGATGAGCTCTCTAGTGAGGGTTGGGGGGACTCTTGGTTATGAAAGTACCATGATAATGTAGACACTGTGCTTTAAGACGAAGCCGTTCTTGTTCTTACTGATACTTGTGTGTTATTTTAGAGCGTTCCTCCATTTTTAATCAGCCTTGCTGGTGTTAACATGAGAATATTTCAACCTTTCTGTTGCTTTTACAGGAGCTGCTCAGTCAGGCAGCAAGGATTCTAGGTTCTGTGGATTTCCTGGGCAACCCTATGGGTCTGCTGAGTGATGTTTCAGAAGGCGTTACTGGACTTATAAAGTATGGCAATGTTGGTGGCCTCATAAGAAACGTCACACATGGAGTGTCCAATTCAGCTGCAAAGGTAATAATTACCATAATAAAGTTTGCTAAAAATAGGGAACAAGTAGAACAGAATTATTGACCACCTTCAAATAGATGGCTTTATATGCTGTTTGTTCTGTAAAAAGTTGCATTTGGAATGTTGCTCTTTTGGAATGCTTACACATGTGTTTCAGGGTGCTGGTAACCCTGCAAGAAGCAGAGTGCCAGGGATGTCCATTTGTTTTTCAGATTGAATGCAGGAATTAACAACATTTTAGGTCTCTGGTTCAGATGTGGCATCATCTCCTGTGTGCACATGAACAGAGGCGTTTTACATTGGTCACCCAAACTAAAGCTCTGTGGGAATTGGAGTATTTAAAGCATTACTCAGTAGAAAGGAGAATTGTTGATTCTGTTTTTGGGAACTGATTCAACTGAGGCACAAATAGATCTGCAAACACTTTGATTACTTTTCTTTTGCTGTGCCACATAGCTACAGAGTAAGAGGTTTTAGACTGCTATGCCTTTAGCTTAATGCCAGGGTCAGGGCACAGTGAACATTCTTTTGTGCTTTCAGATAATGACTGAGAGAACACTACTCTATCAGTGTTGTTAATTGAAAATCACTGCTCTGGTGCCTAAGAGAACACAGGAGCCAAAAATAGGAAATGATTTTGGTCATGGTCTGTATTGTGCTTGATACTGAGCAAACAAACATATGTTGGTGGGTAGCACTGGAATAATGTCTTCTTGACTTGAGTTCTTATTATTAAATGTCATTTCCATAGTATTGTAGTTCCTGAACATGGGAAGTCTGTGTGTAAGGAGAAGGACGGTGTCGTGAGGGAGATGTGGCAAAGAGACCTAAATCAGATTTGGTCAGAAGGGATCAAAAGTGCTTTCTGTGATAGTGAGTTGCAATAGCTGGTTAGTGGTACTTTGGTGTATTTGCAGGTAGGTGGCATTAAAGCATGCAGCGGTTGATACAGCCAGATGAAACTGGCACTCAAAATCTGCCTTTCCCAGCAATGGGTACCATACAGTACACAACAGTAACAGAGAACCTTGTGTTTTCCAGAGGTGTTTTGTGGACATAATAATGGAGAAGAGAGAGATTGGTTGGGAGGATGGTTTGGTAACAGCTGAAACGGAAGGAAACCTCTCGGTGTTGCCCTGGCACACTGGAAGGTGTGCATGTGTGCCTCTTTGCTTGTTCAGTCCAGCTTTCCTGATATTGCTGTAATTTCTGAAGGTGTTTTAATGAAAATTATATTCAGGGTAACTGGGGGATGAAGTAAAATGTCCTTCCAAAATTCCCAAATGGGGGTAACTGATGATAAGAGTCTCTCTTTTTTTTCCTCCCTTCTGTTAAATAAGGATAAGAGCAGTTGTCCTTTCACAGCCTACTGAGCTTACTTGTGAATCTTATTTGTACTTCTTTTTCCTGCATTGGTGGGAGAAGGTAATTCAGAAGATGAGAAAGGCAGGAGGTAGTATATCCATAATCACACACAACTCCAGAGGGATATTTTCAGACCTGGCTGAACTGCCCTAGAGATCCCCCATCCATCACCAGGTGCGTGGCTGTGGGCACAGACAGCTGAACTGTGAGAAAGGTGATAGAAACGCTCTCTAGAACAGTTGCTTCGTTCCCTGCATTGCCCTGTTAGACCCTTTACAGTGACTTAAAGTACTGCTGCCAACACTCCTATCTTAATCCCATTCCCATCTCTTCTGAGATTCACTGCAGAGCACTTTAAGCATGTGGTTCAGATGTCTTGAAGTGCACGTGTTGTTAGTGTCAGCACTGCAGATACAGCTTATCCACGGGGAAGGATCCTCACTGAGCTTCTGTAAGGCAGCATCCATCTGCGCCAGTGCTCGTGTCCGTGCTTCCTCCTCACAGCTCTCATCTCTTGTGACCCATCCACTCCACCCAATAGAGAATGTTTCTTTAGAGTTTCCTTTCTATAAAGGGTTGTTTCCTCACTGCAATCACATCTGCAGCAACGGACTCATAAATCTTATTTTAAAAGGCACGAGCCTTCCTACGTTTCCCACAAGGGCAAGGTCACTCTTTGAACTTTGCAGTCATTTGTAACCGAGGGGTTTCTGAAAGAACGTTTTCAAAGGCAGGGGGTGGCTGGATGCTGAACTCCTCTCGAGATTCACCAGAACCTGAATGCCCGCTTCCCATTTACACCTTTGAAAATCACCCCATGGGCAGTTTGTCTTGCCAGGTATTTTTTTTCTCTTTCCTTCGTACTTCCAAAGTGTCTGAGGTACAAGGCTCATGCTGTTGCTTTCTAAAAATCTTTCTATAGTGATTATATATTTGTTCTTTCCTCAATTAGTCCTCCTTCCAGTGTTACCTTTGCTGCATGGAAGATGGTCATAAAGAAGGCTCAAATAATCGGGATGATTTCTTCTGTATCTTCTGCTGCTCGTAGGCATCTAAATCTGCCTAAGGTTTCACAGTCGTCTCCATGCAATGCAGATGCACCTTATGGAACCATATATGTGTGTGGCACAAAGTAGAGCATTGCTTCCTGCTCTACCATTAGCATGCCTTGTGATCATGTTCTGTCATGTTATGTTCTGATCTTGTTATGAACAAGATAGAGGGGAAAACAATTCCTATTACTGAAGAAAAACACCACTGAAACAATAGATCCATTTCACCTTGCTGCCTTGGTGCTGTCTATAGGGAAATGGTCATTAAAATGCTCTTTCACCACAGACATCTCCACCTGGTTCAGCTGTGCCATAGAGGTCCTCATCTTCTGCAGCTCGTGCAGTGTGGCTGGTAACTGATGTAGGCAGATAGCGCAGCCTCTCCTCTGCTTGTGAGAGAGATCTCCGTGCTGGTGGTTCTTCTGGGTACCTGACTTCAAAGTGTCTTCAGTAAAATTCTATACTGGATTTTAAGATGTGAATGGAAACTAAACCTAAATACTGTAGTCATCGCTTTAAACCTAACACTGCTTGACTGAATTGAAAAGGAAGCTATTTGGGCTGTATCTGGTTTTGTCATTTTATTGCTTTTGTATTTTATAGTTCTGTTGCTTACCCCTGTAATGGCTTTTCCATGCATTTCAGAGCACACAGTGGGTAATGCCTTCTTTCAAGTGAAGAGCTGCAGTGTATTTAAGTTGGCACAAAACCGTAGGTTAAGTAAAGTTCACTACAGAGAGTTCTGTAGATTTTATCCCTTGGAGACTCTGAGTTCTGTATTTTAAAAAGTTCTTTGATCCTAAATATAGACACCTGAGGGAATTTCATTCCCTCTGAATGAAGCCTTCTATAGTTGCCATATGCGTAGAAATGTCCTGAATTCTTGGCATTCACACTTCATTTCCCCTTCAGGCATGATGGTTCTAAATCCTAAGCTGTTCCTGTTTCTGAGGTGTTTCAGTTAGAATGGAATACTGAACACAGTGTTACTGTCTGAACTGGTGACCCCAGCAGTTCCAGGCCCCATCCAGCCCAGCTGTGGTCACCTCCAACCTTGGGCACCTCTCTGGGCAACCTGTTCTACCTCTGGACCCACTCAAGCAGGTGCATGGCTCTCCTGTGAAGTGTTTGTTGTCTTTTTGGTTACCTGTATGGATTTTGAGTTTTACTCTGCGAAAGCTGATGGTTGTCCTTTACAGAGTGGTCTGGATATTGAAATGGTGGGATTTAGTAGCCACGGCTGTAGGTGGTTCAGCTGAAAGGTAACACTGGTGGGTTTTCTTGTTTGATTGGTTTTAGTGCCCTCTTTTTGTTCTGACTCATTTCAGATGAAGGTTGTTCTCCTCCCATCTGCCCCAGTATTGTCCAGGTAACACATCCAGGTGGCACTGCAGCTCAGCTGCAGTTCAGCCTGCGTTTCAGGCTGTAGCAGTGATTCAAGTGCTAAGCAGTGGGAATCTGAATGAGGATGTGTGAATTGTGAGAATCTGTGATGGAAAGTAAATGTAATTCCCAGGCAGAAACTTTCAGTTCTGGGGCTGTTTTATGGATGAGGCCTTTTACCCATTTCCCAACTGTTCCAAAAGACAGCAGGATTTATGGCCGAATCACAACAATCAGAAGCCATGGGAAGTGCCACCTCTTGTGTGCAGAACATCTGGTATCAGTATCTTCTGAAAGAGATTTGGGGAGAAGTGAAAGGCAAAGGATCAGAAATGAGAATTTGGAAGTCTTGTTCCATGGGAAGGGCTCTTCATCATTCAGGCCAAATTCAGCATTTCTTGTACACAGCAGCTTAGGCAAAGTGTGGGTGAGCCTGCTCAGGCTGCCATGTGTTGCTGACCAGAGCTTTGCTCCCAAGAATGTTCTCAAAAAGTGAAATACAATTTTGAAGTGAACAAAGGAGAGTTCAAACTGCGATATGTGAAATGTTGCTAGAGGTGCAAACTGTGAAATTAGAAATGAACGTATTTATCATATAGACAGAAGGCACTATGGTCTGAGCCTACAGGTGTTAAATAGCCAGTGTGTTGTGTCGAATGGCACAGTTAGAATCTGAAGGAAAAAAATGGGGTGCGGGTTTGAAGCTCACACTTCAGTCCTGACTCGAGGCAGGCTGCACCTCCTGCTGTGTGTTTGAATGGGGAGCAGCACACAGGAGGTTGTGTGTACGATATGTTAAATAGAGATTTAGAGTTGAAATTCCCTGGGCGTGCATCCCTGAGGAGGGAAGACAACACTTGTGTGTCCCGAGGAGATCCTCACGTCTGTGTGCTGCAATACAGGTGGTTGCCATCAGTGTTACCAATCCGGGTGTGCAGAAAGGGTGGCGGGCTGAGGGGAATGGCCTTACATGAGGTTTCCTCCGGAGCAGGTAATACATAAAACCAAACAGTAAAACAAACAGTACAACATAGCCCTGTATGCAGGCAGCAGCAGGGCTGGTCAAGATGGTGATTAAAAACAGTCTGCCACAGTGCCAGTGCCTTGTGCTGTGTCAGCTCCACCAACAGGACTCAGGTTTTTGCCTCAGGTTCTCAGAATCCGGGGGGTTTGGGGCTTTTTTTTAAGGAGGAGGCCAATGCAAAATAATTCCGTTCCCAAAACACAAACAAACAGGAAGACCTTAAAGCTTGGCAAGAGTTAAAGCAGAGGGGGGCGGGGGGGGGGGGGGGGATTATCTGTTAAGAGTATTAGTTGTTTAATAAAGCGCCGTTGTCCTCCAGATGAACCCGCCAGTGACTCTGCAATTGGGGTCATTCCAAGTTCATGCTGTGGACTTTTGACTGCCTTCTGTGGATGTGAAAACAGCCGGCAGTCCCGCAGGGATCACTCGCCAGCCCGTAACACAAAACTGTCCCAGCAGGCACCTGCCGGCCCGGCCATCGGGCCCTGAGGAGCCAGGCTGGGGACACCCGGCTGTGGGCGGCCGCGGGTTGCCGGCCATCAGGCCCTGTCAGGAGGCATTAGGGGCTTAGTTAACGAGGGGATGTGAGCTAATTAAAGCGCCTTGCCTTCGGTTGTATAACAGGGAATCTCAAGAAACGTATGTTTGTGCAGTGGGAAAAGGTGTTGTCTCGCTGTCAGTCATTGAGGGAGGGCCAAAGTTGATGCATCTCTTACAATGAGAGGCTGGTGATAGCGTTGTGCTGGTTCAGTATTTTTGGAATTAAGGCTGCGTCAGGTCGGTTCCGTTACACACTGCTGACCCGGTTATGAGCGTGCCCTGGGCTTGGCCTAACCCGTCCTCTGCAGGGGGTGTTCTATCTAACCTGTGAATGAAAGCAGAAAAAGTGCCTCAAGCCCAGTGTGGCTGAATCCACAAACCTTCCAGTCTCAGCACCTGAGCACTTATCTTCCTGGGAGGAGGACAGAAGCCATGGCAAGCATATTTTGTCGAGCAGCTTCAGATGGGCGGGAATTTTAAATCTGAGGAGAAAAAACCCTCTATTCTTTCAAAAATATTTAAAGTCCTTTGTTAGTGCCATTGCAATGCATGGCTGACCGAAGTGGAAGATAGGGGGAATCATCATAGAGTGGTTTGGGTTGGAAAGGACCTTTAAAACCATCCATTTCAACCCCCTGCTGCAGGCAGGGACACCTCCCACCAGCCCAGGTTGCTCAGAGTCCACGCAGCCTGGCCTTGAGCACCTCCAGGTTGGGGCATCCATAGCCTCACTGGCAGCCTGTTCCTGTGTCTCACTATCCTCACAGTAAAGAATTTCTTCCTAATATCTAGTCTAAACCTACCCTCTTCTAGTTTACAGCCATTTCCCCTCATCCTGTTGCTACATGCCCTCATAAAAAGCCTCTCCCCAGCTTTCCTGCAGGCTGCCCTCAGGTACTGGAAGGCCACTAACCAAGGAGGAAAGCTGTGTTGTCTTCTGACTTACTGACATCCAGTTTGTAAAGTTCTTAACAACGCACTGAAAAAAAAATAATTTAAAAAGCATGTTCTTATCAGGGAGTAAAGAACTGCTCTAAAAGTAATTTCCGCTGTAAGTCACAGAAATGTGTTAAATACATTAAATATCAGTCTTGAGGTATCATGATAAAAGTACGGGAACTTGGGCTGGAGAATTTACAAGATGAGTCTATCTGCCCTGCTGTGCCCAGTCCCTGTTTGTGCAGAGAACAGTGCATTTTTGCACTTCATCTCAAGTGTAACTCCAAGCTTTGAGAAGGGCTGCTGGCTTGGAACCTGGCTTCCTTTGCCATAGCAGCCCCTGGCAGCATGGATGTGGGCCTGCTTTGCCTCTAATGCAGATGCTGTGAACATTTTGGGTCCATGCATTGAGGGAAGGGCTTCATTTGAGACCGTTGTATTTCACTGCCAAAAGTCAGTGCAAGATCTCCTCTAAAATACACCTTACAGGTTTGAGAGACATAGAAAATAATTTTAATGGTGCTGCTTGAAGGCAAATAACCAGAAAGGGATGAAACTTACAGATAGGCATTAAGTGCTTAGATGTAGTGCATTGTATTGTATCACTGGGTTGAACAGCAATACCAAAGCTTCCACACCTTCCTTGTTGAATAGTTGTTAGTTTTCAAAAATAAAAGTGAAACTCCAGTGGAAGGAACCTCTCATTTCTAATGCTGTCAATTGCTGTCAATTGCCTTGAGTTTATGGTATCATCTGTAGTTACATGTTACACAAGAGAAATGTTAAATGTACAGAATGTGCTGACATTCATAGTAAAATGTGTTAGATATTATCTAAAGAAAAAGTGATGATAAGCTAAGAAGACAGCTTAAACAAAGGTAAAAATGTATGTAAGTAAAACATTCAGTACTAGGAAAGGTGAACAAAATACACTTTGAGAGAGGGGTGTTCAGTATTCCCCAGTTCATACACTGTTTCCATGCAGGAGGGTTTTTTTCCCAGGATGAGAATGGCCATTGCCTGCACGGGGTGTTCAGTTCAAGAGCAGAGTGAGGGGCAGCAAAGAATGTTTTTAAAAGGCTGAAAGCTGAGCAAACCCTGTGATTTCTAATTGCAGTGCAGTTGGTTATGAGGTCTGCACTGAAATTCAGACTGACCTATATTTAATTCAATTTAATCACTTTCTTCCTTAACATTCCATGCGATGTTCTGCTTTGCTCAGTCAATAATATTTGTAAAAGTACAATTCTCTGATGCTAGAATTACAATGGAATGTTTGGACTTAAGTCATAATTGTGTATTTATCCTTTTGGGATGTCCTTCGAGAACAAAGCGGTGCCAAGAGCTTAAAAAGACTTTAAGAGATTACTTAAAACTGATTTCCATGCTGTGTGCCTCATGCATCTGGCTTAGAGGGAACATGCAGTACAAAGACTAGAATTAACTCTGTTTTTGTTTGCACTGAATTCTTCCTGTGCCCCGTAAGCCTCATTATTTGGCATCAGGTTGTGTTCACAAATGTTGTATATGCTTTTATTTTGTTGGTGGTGTTTTGTTGATTGAAACAGCGAAGGGATTGGGGTTGGACTAGATGAAATTTGAGGTCCCTTCTCTTGTCACTTTTGTTTAGGGTAGTATGGTTAGGTTGTGGTTGGATTTGATGATCTTTAAGGTCATTTCCAACCTGAGCAATTGTATGGAGACCATTTTCCAGGTGATGGGTTCACAGCTCCATCACTGCTCTCCAGATGTAGAACCACGATGAGGCCAACGCCGCAGCACAGGTTGCTCACCCGCTCAGCTGTGGCTGCCCAGTGCCTGTGAGATGCCTGGTTGTTGGCTCTGCTGTCCTGGTTTGTGGTCTGGGTGGTTTGTTGTTGTTCTTTACACATAGCAGAGACTGTGACTTCTAACCTGTGTGCGTGTGGTATTTTTCCCCTTTTCCTCCTTGCCAAGGGAATGAGTCATGATTATGTTAACATTCTGTGTCTGAAAACAGCATTATTGCTGTTAGATGTCAGACTCTGGTTCGCTGAGGAGTGAGAAATAAGGCAAAAGGACAGATGCACTTCACCTGGAAAGCTGGAATAGTGGAGCCAGTCCTGACAGGGCCAAATGGACCAACAAGCGTAAGGAATGCTGACCAGTTCTGGTCAGTACTGAGATGTTGGGCTACTCCTGGTCGTCTGAGTATGCATTAATGTAGCTTTCAAAATATATCCATAAAATACCATTTTCAGGACTGGACAGATTTGTTAATGAGATTTGAATTCTGAAGGCCTGTGGAGCTCTTTAGTTTTCATAGCAGCTCCTCTAATCCTCTTAAAGGAAACTATTTGCACACACGCACACAAAATCCAACCCTAAACACAGCTAATAGATAACATCAGGTTGGTTTGTATTTCTAGGCTAATTAAAAGAAATAACATCTAATTTAAGTTCACAAAGAGGTCAGAAGTACTGCTGCCAGTGATTGCTGTGCTCTGCTTAGTGTCCATACTGTCAAGTCATAAGAAGGGTCGTGGGATGTGATTTTCATTCATGTTGCCAAAGTAAAGCCCTCTTGTTTAGTGAATTGTAGCTGCTGGGCTGGTTTGGTTTTGTGCTGGAAAGAAGTACCTGAAACAAGGAAATGGTGTCACTGGTGGAAAAGGAAGCTGGCCTGGAAAAACTGGCAGAAGGAGGAAAGTCCTGGGCATGGCATTGGGCACACTATTTCCTTTGTAATTCCCAGCATATCAGAATTTCACACGAGGTTTAGTTACATTCAGGTTCATACCTTAATGGTATGGTTTGTTCAAATGGATGCAAAGGAGACAGTATGTGCAAGACAGCAAAGCTAAGCTGGTGGGGCAAACAGCACCACTACACAGTTCTGAATGGTGAGCTGCATCAGTGCAGGACAGATGGGCTCTACCACCACTGCAGGCACTGCTGTTCTCCAGTCCAACACAAGTTTGTTTGTTTATTAAGGGCGTAAGAATGCTGACATTAGCTGAAGGAGGTACAGAACAACTAACACCATGTAACCAAAAGGCTTCTTTGGAGGTTACGGTAGGAAAATGCCTCTGGGAATCTCTTTCCATAACAACATCCCGATTATGAAAGTTTTGGAGTTTGTTGGGTTTTGTTTTGTGTCCCTTTCTTTGGAGCCTTGCTCCCCCTCTTGGTTTGAGTAGCACGAACGGGAGGCACAGGTTGATGTCCTTCTTCAGAGCTCTTCATGGCAAGAAAACCTGGAGTAAGTGCTCAGGTATAAAAAGAGAACTGCATCAATCTGTGTTTAACAACTAAAATGTAGGGATTTCCTCAGTAAACCTACATAAGAGAAGCAGCTTTCTTTTAATAACAGAAATGGTTCTTCTTTGCCAGTTTGCTGGGACCTTGTCAGATGGCTTGGGAAAAACAATGGACAACAGACATCAAACCGAGCGCGAATACATCCGCTATCACGCTGCAACGAGCGGAGAGCACCTTGTTGCAGGCATCCATGGCCTTGCACATGGTAAGCTTAACTTACTTCACTCTTATAGCAATGAGCAGATTGAAAGAATGGTTCTCTACAGTTTGCATTACTCTTGGGCGGTGAGTTGTGGCCTCAGGGGCTGAGCTGTTGTAGGCTCCACTTCTGAATGATGTCTCTTCAGTTGTAATTGTAAATGAAAACTTCTTAAATTCAATTTTGGAGAACGTTTCTCCAGAGCTTCAGTCTCTGTGTAGTCATAAAATACCCACACACAGAGTCTTCGTGGGAGCCAGACACAGACACAGAAATGCCCATGGCTGGATTTTAACCTTTCTGCTTTCAGTTCACACAATTTGAGTTTCCTCAGAATCAGTGCATCAGTTTGAAGGAACGTTTCACCAGTTGGGTGATTTATTATTATTTGTTTTAACCTTCTTTTTAATTCTGATCCGAACGAGGGTAATTAATTTGTGTAAAACACAGCAGGGTAGCCATAATTTGGCCAGAATCTCACATCAATTTAGTTCATGATTTATCTGTTGAAGAAAGTTAAATCAATACAAGCCAAATTTAAAACAAATATTTATATTTTGCATCATCTTGACTCAGTTTGTTTAAATGTCACTCTTTGAGTGTTACTGTGGCAGGCTGCATCGTTTTGCTTTTCCTAAAACAGCAGCAATATTGTGTGCTGAGCAGAAGTCTGTACCCAGTGTTCTGTCATTAAGAGACTGTGGATCATGAGAAGTCTCTCTCCTACTCATCTCACGTGTTGTAAAGTCTGCTATAACCAGTATTAGTACAAAAGGATGAAAACCGAAATATTTCAGACGTTGCTGAGAAGTCAATTAAAATGAATTAATCAGTAATTAGTGGGACTGTATTTTAGTTTCAGTTCTGTGGAATTTTTACATGCTTCCCAGCACTCCATTAAATCCTGTCTGATGAAATGCAGGAATTAACCATCATCTACAGTTATTCAAGAGGAGCGATTGAAATGTTTTGTGCTTTGTTCTCGAGTTTGCAAGTGAAGATGCTGCCTGGGCTGTACTTGAATTACAGATGTGAAGAGCACCTGATTGCTGCGAAGCTAGAGAGCCAGGAGGGGGGAAGCATTCCTATGGAGCTTAAGCAGTTCACCAATAACTGTGCAATAGGACATCTGTACAGCACATCCTCAGATAATGTGAACTGTTCCAAGTCTTGAAGACTCAGCAGAATCTTGATTTCTTCTGAGCACTCTGTGGTGGAAACACTTACAGCAATGTCAGTTGGCGGCATCAAAAAATCACTCATGCCAGTTTATTGGTGTTGACTTTTTCCAGTGGATGAGTGCAGTTTTCCATAGGGCAGCAGCGTGGGGGAACACAGCTGTGCAGTGCTTCTGGCCTACTCTGCTCTTTTTGTGTGTGCCAGGTATCATTGGAGGGCTGACAAGCGTCATCACTTCGACAGTAGAAGGTGTGAAGACTGAAGGAGGTGTCAGTGGATTCATATCGGGTCTTGGGAAGGGTCTGGTTGGCACAGTAACCAAACCTGTTGCTGGAGCTCTGGATTTTGCATCAGAAACTGCGCAGGCAGTGAGGGACACGGCGACTCTGAGCGGCCCCAGGTCAGTAAGTGCTTTATGCTGCCAATCAGTTACAATGCTAAATGTGTTTTATGAGACCTGCTGCAATTTCTAGCCTGATCATTTTCCTTGCCCAAAGAAACTGTCAATCAGTCAAATACACTGTGTGATGTAGCCTACATTAATTAATTTATTTACTTTGGCAAGTTTTTTTCAGTGCTGTCTGCTGGTATCTGCTGGTACTTTACTCTTAGTTAAAGTAGAAAAGCTGCGACAAAATAGGAGTCGGGTTAAAGTCCTAATTTTCATTTCTACAATGGTTCTCGTTTAGCAAAAAAGTGGATGTGTGCCCTTCACTGCACACACTTGTGTTAGGAGTCAGTCCATGTGGACGGCCCATCGACCTCCTCCTCCGTGCTCAGCATAACCTGGTCTGAACAAAACAGGGAGTATCTTTAAAAGAAATGAAGTATTTCACAGAATGAACCCAGGTGTGCTTTGCTGTGGAAATGTCCACGTAGATGCCGCTGCTGTTCAGTACTTAGCTTGGTTTGTAAAACCAAGAGGTCAAGGTTGACTGTTGGGTAAGTAAATGTGCATGCATAGAGTTACATGAGAAGTGCAAGCAGACCCCTAAGAAAACACATCTACTGTTTTGTTGGCACATCTTCTGAAGTTGTGACTGCAGATTTATTTACCAAAAGGTGAGGAGAAGCACACCTGGCTGTCTCAGCAGCTGAGCTGTGTTGTTGTTACAGGATGTTTCAGGATGCGTGTTCAGGATTGTACTTAAAAGTCATCTTTTCAAACACTTCTGTGGGATCCCCGACTATAAGCAGTAGTGGTGATGTTGCCAACAGCTGATAAACCACCCAGCAACTGAGAGGGGACCCCCAGCCAGCCATATCTCTAGCTTGTGTCTGCCTAGGTGACATATTTCCCTTTCACTTGTTAACTGTCAGTTACGAGATGAGGCCAGGTGAGCTGAATACAGAATTCTGGAATACTGTCATTGCAGACCAGCACTGGGACATGACTTTCTTCTTTCACTACGCTGTGATAAACGTTTGACCCACCAACACTACAAGGAAAATCTCTGCCACTTACATAAGGAAGCAACCAGATTGTTTTTTTTTTCAGGGGTATAAAAAAGAACAACAAAGGATTTGGATGTTTCTTGGACTGCTGTGTACCAATATCCCCCTGCTGCATTTGTTAACTGTTCAAATATGTGCAGTTTGGAATCAAAATAGAACAGCGTTCCAAACTCAGGATGCTGGCTCCTGTTGAATTCCCTGTTTTAAGTGTGTGCTGGGTCATGCAGACTCCTCCAAGCTGAGTGCACCAAACCATCTAACCGATGAAAATGAGTTTGTGGCAGTAACTGATCTCAAACGTAGCTCTGAACAAGTGAGCGCAGTAGGAATGATAAACGTTTTAAGAACTGTCCTGAACTTATCTTGAGGCTGGCAGCTAAGGTGTGAGTTTGAGGTATTGGTGCAAAAAGTGTTAGCAGTTAATTACAGCTCTACTGAAATAGCATGGGATGTAACTGTAAATTAAAGGCCCTTGCAGTTCTCTTTATCATATGGATTAATTTCTTCATTATTTCTTTATTTAAAAAAAAAAAAGAGCCCTGAAATGATGCTGCTTGGCTTCAGATTTTACTGAATTTGAGTTGGAGAGCAATGGGGAAGACTGTGGCTTGTGTTACTCAGTGATTGTGCTCCTTGGACAGAAATCTCTGTTGGTTTCAGATGTATTGATTTGTACTGGGATTCATGCAGCTAGCAAAACCTCTGTGTTTGCAGTGTGGAGCCAAGCTGAGTCCTGCTGAGACACAGACGATGGCTTTATAGCTTACTGTGGTAGCTTAAACCGTGATGTGTTTAAAGGGCAAGAAGATATTTTCAAGTCTAACTATTGGCTGGACTTTTTCAAGGCTAATCTTAAACGTTACTGTATTGTAATTTATGAATAAAGCAGCATTAATATTTTTAATGCCGGGGATAAAAGAAAACAGTTGTTGGCAACGCCGTGTCCATCTAATTTATAAACAGTTAATGCTTGTGACTTTATACCTTTTTTGAGGGGGTTTTATGTGTTCCAAGCACTGCAGTGTCACATACAAGAGTTCTGATTATTTCCATACTTGTCATACATTGCCAGAAGTCTTAAAGGCCGGCTCAGAACAGGAAAGCTGTTTTGTCTCTAGATGTGCTTGGAAGGCTCTCCTAGAGACTTGTGTTAACTCCTAGCACAGCCCAGGTTCCGGGGGTGTATTTAGATGCGTCCAATTGATGGGCAGCACACAGAACTGCTGCTGCAGTGCTCTCAGGCTTCTGCCAGGGCACATCTTGAACCTTGTCACTGCTGAGCTGCTGCTGGGATCCTTATCGGATTGGCAGAAGTAAAGGGACTGCTTCCTGGCCTACTCATTTCTCATCAGTGCTGTCAGGGAACCAATTGTATTAGTTAAAAATAGAGGCTGACATGCCATTAAGGGTCCTAGAAAATACTTCTGGAGGTAGTTGTTTCCTCTAATTACATCTGGAAGGAAGCATCCTGCACTGGTTTTAATTTGTTCACCACCTTTCATGTTATCACTCGAAAATACATGATGAGCTTGCAAAGACTGAGGCAATGCCAGCAGCAGGTAATTTATTATTAATTGGTCAATATGTTTATGTTCCCCTCTGTGCGTCCATCTCAGTGTCGGCTGCAACTCTCACTGTAAATCTGAAAGCATTAGACTCAGGGGCATGAGAATACCAGTGACCTTGAAAGGGGAAATAGAAAATGTGTAAACAGTTGTCTGGAAGGCCAGCCTGGGAACACGTTCTCAAGGTTGTGCTCAAACCGTATCACCTCTGTGCGTGTCCCCACAGCCCTCCTTACCTTGTGCTCCACTGAGACCTGACTCGGAGTCTTCAGAGCACTGCCATGCGTGGGTCAGGGCTGTGGTGCAGTTGGCACTGCTGTCCTACTGGGAACCCTTCACAAGGTGTCCATGCGCAGTCGAGGTTTCGTGTGCAGCTAGCAGTCATTGCGTTGGGTAAATCTGGGAATGGTTCATGTGTTCCGCTTGAGCTGATTTATCAGTCAGATCTGTAAATAATTTCAGCACTGTGATTTCCTTCATATCCTCTTTCCTCTCTTTTTCTCATAGGTACAGAATAGGCCTTTATTATGAACTGTACTCTGAAATGAATTGCTTTGTTGGGTTATTTTTTTTTTTTTGTCAGCAAGTTTGTCCCTTTTTCTCCCATGGCACCATGTTAAATCCCTGTAGCCAATTGCTTTTCTGCCATGTTAGCTCTGCCTTCTTCCATCGTTAGTCACTGTGGTACTTCTTTTAATAGCTTCAAGCTTTTATCATCTGCCTGTCCACGTTCTTCCCTTGCTGTTGTTGAGCTACTTTGTAATCCCACAGTCTGTACGTTCCCACCCACGCTGCGAGCAGAGGGACGGCCGTGTCCCTGTTCTGCGATGAGCTGTGCTCTGCAAGTCATCCAAAACCACGTTGGCTGCTTGGGCTGCCATATCACATTGCAAATTGATGTCCAGTTTTCTGCATGCTGTTTTCCCCCAAGAGTTTTTTTTGTTTTGTTTCACTGCATTGCAAGTATCTCCTTGTCATTTAATATTTGTGTTCTGGGTTATTTTTCCCTAGATGAACTGGGCTGCAGTTTTGTAGGTCGAGTCCCATTTCATTTCCTGCCATATTTCTGACCTCTTTGGATTCTTCAGTGTTTCACTGTCCTCACTGGAGTTTTAAACATCTTGTAGCTTGTCCTCTGTAAATAGAATTTTATGGGCTGCTTTTACTGAATCCCCGACGTTGAAGCTCTGCGTTGGTAGACGCTTGCTGTTTTAATCAACAGTTTTCTGTTACCAGTCTCACCTGCTCAGTATTCTTCTGTGAGGTTTTCAGTTATCACTGGTAATGTCCAGTAGCTCTGCAGGAGCTCCTCTTCAGTTCTTCAGATGTCTGCCCTTGTTTGTTGTGTAAGTGAACGTAGATTTTCTGGTGGTGTAAAATGGTTCCTCAGAGCGCAGCCTTTGTGCCTCTTCGGTATGGAGACTTATTTCCAAACTTCATTTTTTTTCTAAAAATGCACTTCTCAAACATTTTTGTTTCTTAAATAGAGTCTAATCGCTTAAAATAATTTCATCTTCAAATTAGGCTACCCTTAAGGATGAGCACCAAACCACCCTCCATTCCTTTTGCCTATTCCAAGAGTGTTTCTTACCTTGCAGGACCCTTCTGGCCAGTAGTTATGACATGGTTTTCTCTTCTGCATCTTTCTGAAGAATTACTTTTTTCTTGCCTTTACTTGGAACTGCTTTCCAAATGAATGACTTGGATTAGGAAGAATTGTATTTGCCTGAAGGTGAATCCTAATGGCTTGAGAGTATGTTCACCTGTCTGGTTCCTCTTAAAGCTCTAAGGAACAAAGGTGTGTTCGGGGCACACAGGAGATGACTCTTGTTTCTGGGGTACCTCCAGCCATGAGCAATGGGGATGGTATTGCACTGCTGTCCCATATTTCACCACCCTCTTGAATCTACATGCTAATTCTTAGGAAGTCAGCGTTTAGGGAATAAAGCTTACTTGTTGAGTATTAAAATGGTGTAATTTACAGAGAGAGAGATCATTTTTTGGTCAGATTCCAGAAAGGACAGTAGAGAGAGACCCAGGAATTTTTGTATGCGTGAGAAACACATTGGTGTCACTGCTCTGAAAAGCAATTACTTGGGAGCACAGCCTCTGTTTTTCACAGGAGAGCAGAATTTGCTATGAAGGTCGAAGAAAATAGCTCTGATTCACACAGGTGGTTTTTTTCCTGATGTTTTTTTATCCGCATGATTTAGTAAAAGGAGGGTGAACCTTTACAACATTCACGTTGCTTCATGTTACTTTGTTGTGGGGTCTGTAACTGTAGAGCTGTCTGTATAAGATGTCACTCGGCTTCCAAAACAACGCATGGTTGGGTTGTGGAAGGCACTCTTTGCTGTGTAGCACCCAGAAGAAGCTGAGATGATTCAGAGGATCCAAACTGTGCATCAACATATTTCTCTCGCTTTCATTTTCAGTGGGATGAATGGACATAAATTGGTACCAGCTGTCAAACCAAAGCAGAATGCCTCTATGCATTACTGCAAATGTCTCTATTGCTGAGTATTTCCATGAGGTTGCTGCGAGACATTACTGGTCAGCATGTGAAATGTATTTGGAATATTTCTGAAATCAGTTGGCTGTCTCTGTCCCTTCTTGAACTTGACCCAATTTAACTATTCTGGAGGAGTGGGAGCATGAAACCAGAGTGTTTGGATGTATGGCTGCCACATAATGCTTTATTAGTATTGGACAGGTGTCCTTACTTTCACATCTGCTGCATATGAGTGTTTTTAAGAGGAAAAAGCTAAACAACCAATTACTGGCTTGCATTAGGTGTTGTTCCACTGCAGATTTGACGTTTTGCATATATTACACATGATGGAGCATGCAAGCTAGGCTTGGAGCAGTAACTTGGTCTCAATTGAGGTCATTAAACTTGAAAGCAAACATCTTACCTGTTTTTAAACATGATTCTTCAAACCAGAAGATTGGAGTTGCTGAGGCTGTTCTTAGAGCTCCCAGTTGCATTTCACTTCTGATTTTTGTGCAGTCTCCATATTTGCAGAATTCTAGATGCTTTACATTCCAGCAGGGATCGCTAAGCTTTAATTAAGACTTGTGCAACTTTCTTCTGTTTAAAACCTTTTGCTCTGCCATGACAGAGGGAGTCCCTGCTCTTACAACAGACTGAAAGACTGCTTTAAAAAACGGAGTGGTCACTGGGTTCATTCCTATTCATGTTCTAAAAACAGTTGTCTTATTTTTTTACACAAATATTTTCCACAAAGCATCAATGTTCAGCTGGACGTCTGAGGACAGAAAGGTGCCCCTGGCTGCCTGCAGGCTGTTGGGTAAGGGACAGAGGGGGCAAGGAGCACTGGAATGGAATGTTGTGAGGGGAGGGCAGATGAAGGCAAACAGAAAACATGGAAGTGAATGGTGCAGGGCAGTTAACAGAGCAGAACACGTGAGATTATGTTTTTCTTTAGATGTCTATTCGTTATTATCAACGAACAGCTTCAAAAAGTGAATACTGAGGTCTTATTGTGATGGTCTCCACAAAACCAAAGCTCCTGCTGGCACCTCGGTACGTTACATCTAGGGGCAGGCGTGTTTCCACCACTGGAGTGAAACACAGAGCTTCTGCATGCGACAAAAACCCGTTCCTGGAACCAGGATCACAACAGGAACCAGATTTAGCTGAATTTCATTGAGTGCAATAACTGGTTTTTCATTGAAAAGGTAAAAGCTTGTGAGGAAGAAGCATTGTTGCATGAGAGCAGACTTGCTCACTTTCAGATGCAACACTTCTGCGTAGACCTGGGGAAGCTGCTTCTTCTTAGACGAGCAGACAAAATAAATACAGCAGATAAATACACTCAGCAGGTGAGGTGACACCCCAGGTGCTGTTGTGGAGCTGGTGCAGCCCATCAGAAAGTCAAGCAATTTCACAGACCTTCTTCTGGAAAGAGCTGAGAAATCCCTTGCTGGATTTAGCACAGATTTACTCCGTGAATTACACTGCAAGTGGCAGTTAAGAGGGCTGGATTCACTTCACAAAATGAAATTCATATACCATGTGTGTACTTGACAGCGTTTAGCTGTTAATTTCATTTCCTTAGGATTTTTGACTAATTAGATACAAACTTATTTACTGAAAGGAACACATCTAGACAGGGAGAAAAAATGCTTTCCTTAGAAACCCTTGTATTTCTGCAGCCTGTGTGTTCTGCCAAATTATTTCAGCAGCTTTTGGAGACAAGGAGAAAAGTAAATGGAGCACTGTATTGTTCTGTGTATTTCCTGTCTTCTGGCGTTTGTGTAGTTTATAGATCCTTCCTTATTCAGGAAGCCCTCTGCTAAGAGGAGCTGCTGTTACACTGGATTTCTGTAATAGTTCTTGGTTTAAAACAACTGCACGGAGCTTCACACTTCACTGGTGTGCAGAGATGCAAATTGTGTGCAAAAGAAAACCTCGAGTGGAATTGAGCAGGCTTTGAAAAAAACAAAACATCGTATTAATGTGTTATTATCAGCCAAATGAGCTAAAAAGTCTTCAAAGACCAGGCAAGAAAGGACTCCGAATTTTCACTCGCAGGTCTACTTACTTAGAATTAGGTGAGATGTTAAAAGCATATAAGAACCAGAAATGAACAAAAGCTTTATTCAAAACAGACGTGTCTGTTGGAATGCATCAGGCCAAATCACCAGACTGCATTCAACCAGTCGGACTTGATCCCCAGAACTGAAAACATTTAATGCACGTTCTGTGGGTTTTTATAATGTCTTTTGGCCATGTTACGAGTATTTTCAGTTCATAAAAATAGTAGAAAAGATGAAACTGGTGTTAATGCAATAGGAATACAGCGTTTGTTTATTTACTGGAGCACAAATGGCAAGAGCTGCTCGCCAGTGCGGTGGCTGTATGAGCTCATGTCCTGGAATACCTGCCTGTTGTGCCAGAGGGGCGAAGTCTGGTACAGCAGGGCTGGGGCAGCTGTCTGGGAATAGGTTTTACTGGCCTGGTACTGAGGAAGCAAAGCACAGATGTTTTCAGTACGTGTGCATCTTATCTTACCCATCATCAGTTGGAGTCCCTGTGGCTTCCCGTGGACGTTTTTGCTCCTGTCGCCTGTATTTGGAATGCCATCTTTCAAGTTCTTTCCATTCACTTTCACTCCTGAGTTTGCCTTGCTATCACTTCAGAGATTTCTTTATGTCCTTCCTCTTCTTGTCCTGTATCATAGAATCACAGAATCCTTAGAATTTAAAGACCTCTGAATGCCATCTAGTCCAGCTCCCCTGCAGTGAACAGGGACAAGTGTCCTTTAATTGCTGCAGTAATAAAGCTTTGAGTAGAGAGCATGTGAGCACACCACGGGGCCTGCTTCTGCTCTGAGACCAGGCATAGAGATGGAGGAAACGTCTGTAAGGCACAAAGGGGAAATCTTCTTTCCCTCTGTATTTCCAGTAGTTTGGTGTGTTAGAAGAGTCACTTCCTGCTAATTCCTCCCAATACCACGGCATCATCTCTGAGGTGTCTCCATAAATATGACAGAGATGTGACAACCTGCTGATGGACCGGTGCTGTCTGCCTGACAAGCTTTGTTTTCAAGCTATAGCTGCAGCACTGCTGCAGAACTGTTTGCAAGCAGCACTTTGAGGCAGATTAGTTTGGGTTTGTAGTTACATAGTAATTACAGGCTTACCTGAAAGCAAACGACCTTGTGCCCAAGGTATGTGCTGACATGCTGTTAGCCTGTTTACCTGTTGCTAGACAGGCTTTTCTTTCCTTTGTCATTAATGGTGAGGGTTTATGTTCAGTCCTAGTCCGGAGTCCATATATAGGGGCCCAGGGCCTGCTGGGATAGGGTTTTACACTTGTGCTGTCCTTTTGCCCTTCCACTGAACTCTTTTCATTTCAGTCATGAGCAAACAGTCAGTGCCTGAACTAACAACCCTGCAATCCTCCAAAGCACGCCTCGCTTACAGTACCAAACAAAGGGAGGCCTGCGTGGGCCGGCCCAAGCCAAGGAATGCAGCTTCGGGGTTCTGCTCCATAAATTTAACCAGCACGACAAAAAGGAGATAATATGAGCCTTCGTGATGATCTGAAAGGGGGAGGTTTGTGTCCCATTGATTGCGGTCTGGCCTATTGCCAGGCCCTGAGCCTGACCGACAGTTGAACCATATCGTTAAGGCGTGTAATACAGCTCAAGTCTTGTACAGCAGCCAATGAGTACATATCCAGAGGGCAAAAGTTTATAAAGAGTTGAGGCTGTCCTGTTTAACCCTCTCACACTGCATGTAATATATACTGCTGCCATTCAGAAATAGTCCCATTGCTATTAAAAATGTAAACCTTCAACTTTCTTTACTTGGAAGAAATACATGTGTGTCTGATTTCTAACGTGCAGCAGATTTATAAAGTGATCTGAGAAAAATATGTAAAACTGATCCTTCAGAAAAAAACAATCCAACCCCCCCTTTTTCTTTTTCCACTGCTTTATCCATAGTTGGTTACTTTTGTTGAGATGTCTTCTGGTTGCTATACGGAATCTTTCATACAGATGGAGCTATTTATTGCCTTGATGTCACCTCATTTAGCATGTGGCTGGTATTTTTATAGATAATTTTTTCACCTAATGTTGCTGTTAACATGTGGAGCGCTCTTTAGCAGTTCTGGAAGTGCAGCCAGTTGATTTAAATTGCTTTTGCAACTGTTAGTGCTAAAGAGCCAAACAGACGTCCCGAGGAGTTGTCATTCAGTGACTGTTGTGCTGGTGGGCTGCAAAGGGCACCACGTGGAGTGTGGAGAGAAGGTGCAGAGGGTGAGCACGGCCCATTTCACATAGTCCTTCATGCACAGCTGATAGTGAATGCTGGGTAGCAGGCAGCGGTTTGCATTTTGCACTCCAAGTGAAATGACCACTTCTGCAATTACTGTCAGTGGGCGTTGCTTGGCCAGCATGGATGGTTTGTGATGGCACCACTGTAAACATGGACGTAATGTCAGCAGACCAGGCTTAGAAGTTTCAAGACTTTGCGCTGTGTCGCAGGGCAGAGTGACAGTGTGGTCCTGAGCTCTTCGAGGCTAAATTCAGCTCTTCTTGTTCAGATGGATGCTGGAAAGAAAGCGCTGTGAAGAACCTTATCTCTTACACATGGAATCAGAGGGTGAATGGGAGCAGTTTTCAACACGTCTGCGAGACAAGAAACTTCAAGGCCAGTAACATGACTCTGTGATCAGTGCAGCAAGAGCCTGGGATAAACTGGAAACTGAGAAGGCAGTGTTTATTTACATATTTTTTTTCATCTCTTAATCTCGATGATACCAAAGTGCTTGAAGAAGCTTGCTGCACTATTAGGTAAGGAAGTACCAAAGGTTGAATAGTGAATGATGTGCTGAGTACTGCAGTTTTTCAGTATATAAACACATGCAGCTCACACAGACCTTGGATTTCTGATAGGGATGTCTTAAGGATGTGCTGTTTCATGAGTACATCTGCTGCTCTGCTGTTTACAAGGAAGTGATTCTTACGCTTTAATTTCTTGCTTCCTTTTGAAGTGGGAATCATTAGAGATTGTATACAATCATAACCCCAGTGAATAGTACTCAATTTTGGTTTGATCTTGTACACAAAGGAAAGGGGGAGGGGAGAAAACAGCTCCATCTCAAAGAGGCTGGCAGGAACCGCCTGCATGATAAGCAGTTCCTTCTTCAGCATGCTGTTCTGTCTGAGAGTATCCTGAGTCAGATAAAGGTCCTCTGTATCTGAGCTCGTAGATCCATCCAGAGAGCAGGGATTTGACTTTAAGTGGGAGGTTTTAACCCGAGGCACCATTTATTTGTGTGTTTCTGCCTGAAACGAGCATTCTGGGAACACGTTTAACGAGTACAATATATTCCATGCATTTGCTGGAATAAACGGTGCATATAAGCTTCCTCAGATATGCAGTCAGCAGGGAGCTGTCTGGCTCAAGATTTTACACATTCTTGCATCTAACTGAGATACTCTAATGCCAAATCCAATATCCAGACTGCACTGTGTGCGCGTTTGTAACACACCTTAAAAACATCTGTCTGAATTGGTGAATGAATTCCATCACAGCTCGCTGGCTTCAGGTGGCAAAGTCCTTTTCCAAGAAACCATCTGCCCGCTGGGAACTGCAGCCCCAAAGCCCAGCAAGTGGGCAATAATTCTTCGGTCAGGAGGTGCAGCTTTACCTTCTGCCATGAAATCGTGATGGTTGTAAGGTTGTATGAAACTGAGCCCAAGTCACGTAACGTTTGCGTTCTCAGACGCAGAGAACACACAGTGGCAAAGGTGGAAGATGTTCCAGCTTATCACAGGGGTTCATCATTTGAAACAAAGTACAGTTAAGGACATCACTGAGGAATTGTGGCAGTGGTGGATTTTTAGTACTTTGCAGAACTGCGATAGGAAATGCAGGCCTTCCCAGCAGTGGCGTACGTTTATTTTCATTTCTTATCCTGCGGTACGACTGCGGTGTCTGTAGTTCTGCTGTGTTGCTGAACTCTGAGGTTATTTTTCAACTGATTGTGGCGCTTCTGAGTGTGCTCGCACTGTGTTCTCCTGTTGTGGACTTCAGAGATGGTTAAGCACTGTCTTCGTCCTGCTTTCTGTGGAAATACACATGGCTGAAGGCTGCAGGTGGGATTCAGTCTGAACTCCAACTGAGGCAGGTATTTTAACTGGTGCGTATTTTACAATACAAGATGTAAGACTATTCTTCTTTTAATTTACTGGATTAAGTCTCTCCTCCATGTCTGAAATGCACTCAGACCCCCACAGACAAAGCATGCACTGTATTTATGAAGCAGACTTTTTCCAGAGCCACGTAAGTAACAGGTTTAGTATAATTTCTCCAAAATACCAGCAGCAATTGAGTTGTTCCATAGGCTCATACTGCCTGCCAGTTTTCCTTTGTTTGAACTAAGGTTGCTTTATAATTATTGCAGTGGGAGGAAATTGTTCCCAGGCTGAAGGTCAGTATTGTGAAGTTACAGCCCTGAGGAGGCTTCCAGTGATAGATTTTATGCAAACTTGGAAAAAAAAAACCCGCAGGTTTATACAATGGAAACAGTGACAGGATTTGAGCTACACCAGAACCAGTGAGTTTATTGCTCCAAACAGGTTAGAAGGACAAAGCTGATAGACTGCAGCACCTTTATGAATGCCACGTATTGATGAAAAAGCTGGAAGGTTCTGGCAGCAAGAACTGGGTCTATTACTGGGACTGTTACTGGGAAGTGTGGGAGAGGGCTGTGCATACAGACACTTCTCAGAGCTGCCATGGCTGATCTCTGCACCGCTGGTTGCCAACCAGGATTTAGTGGAGGGTTTGGGTGTCAGTCAGTCCAGCAGCTGAAGCTTCTGTGAAGAGCCTCTTCCGTTCAGCGCTGCTTTCGGAATTCCAGAATTATGTCTCCTTGCACTTACAGCTGTTGTTTGTGCTGGGCTTTGGGTGTCCTCGTGCTCTTTTGATTACAGATCAAAATCTGTGTGCAGGTTATAAGCTCAAGTTGAGCTTCTCAAATAGGTGAATAGTTGCCAGTGCTGCTCCTTGAGCAGAACAGGAGGTGTGAAATTCAGATAAACATACTAACTGAAGTCACACTGATTGCTGTGTTGGTCATGGGTAATAACAACTACTTCAGTAACAATAACCTCTTCTATTAAGAAAGGTTGAGGGAACAGGGCATGTTTAGCTTGGAGAAGAGAAGGCTTTGGGGAGATCTGATTGTGGCCTTCCAGTACTTAAAGGGTGTGTATAAACAGGAGGGGGAACGGCTGTTTGTGGGAGTGCATGGTGATGGGACAAGGGGGATGGTTTTAAAGGGAGACAGGGGAGGTTTAGGTTGGATATGAGGAGGAAGTTTTTCCCCCAGAGGGTGGTGAGGCACTGGAACAGGTTGCCCAAGGAGGCTGTGGATGCCCCATCCCTGCAGGCATTCAGGGCCAGGCTGGATGTGGCTCTGGGCAGCCTGGGCTGCTGGTTGGTGACCTGCACACAGCAGGGGGTTGGAACTGGATGAGCACTGTGCTCCTTTGCAACCCAGGCCGTTCTATGACTCTGTGACAAGTACAGTCTGGTGCATTTTTACCTGTATCATTTGTGCAGTGTTTCGTTTTCACGGACTACTTGTTACCTGTTGCTGAAGTTTGTTCCCTTCTGATCTGAGTTATTAGGCAGCAATCTGCTAGGAAATGTTCAGGCTCAGAGACTCTCAAACGTGTAACAGTAACTCTCAAAAACACTGCATGTATACCCCACTGAGAATCACATCTGATAGTGTATTACAACCTGTGGTACAGGATCAAAGATAAAACATAGTTCACTAAAACGTGCTTTGTCTCTTGCAGAAGTTTTTTCAGTCTGAGTTGGTAAACAGTTCTCTCAGCAGTAAAAGTAAATACCTTCTGTACATCCCTGCACTGTGATCCATTTGAGTACAGAAATTCTGGTTGAAAGCTGGCGGACTGAATCACATGAATTCTATGAACTGTTAAGCAAAAGCCAATTAACACCACTGGCTGTTTTTAGAGGGTGTACGGCCAGCTGAAATGAGATTCTCCACTGTTCAGCTTTGTATGAACAGTGAAGAGCTGTAATGTGTGCCTCAACCTTCTGACACCATTTCCAATCTCTTTGTGTCTCCATTCAGCAGCGCTCCTCCCTGCTGTGACTAGTAGACATGAGGGCATTTCTGTCTTGTATTGCCTTTTGTGTGCTTATTAAAAAAGAATCAGCAAATCTGTTGAGTGCATGTTTAATGTAACACAGATGTGGGCACACCACCGTTCATTCTGCTTTACAAGTCTTCACTTTTTGCATTTCATCAGTATTGCTTATTATTTACAGAACGTAACTTGAGATGGTTGAATAAATTCTTAGATTAAAATTAAATAAAAAAGAAAAAATAAAAAAGAAAGGGTTGTGTGGAATGTTGTTGGCTGTCCAGACCAAACAGAGCAGTTTGTCAAGGGACTGATGGACTCAATCAATGCAATTTAGGCTAGCTCTAGTGAAACTTCATTGAAAAGCAGCCACCTTCTTACCACCAGGATGAACTTTTGGCATGGAGGCAGTAAGTGCTGTACTTTCAATACTTAGAATCATAGAATCATAGAATGGCCTGAGTTGCAAAGGAGCACAGTGCTCATCCAGCTCCAACCCCCTGCTGTGTGCAGGTCACCAACCAGCAGCCCAGGCTGCCCAGAGCCACATCCAGCCTGGCCTTGAATGCCTGCAGGGATGGGGCATCCACAGCCTCCTTGGGCAACCTGTGCCAGTGCCTCACCACTGGAAATAATAGCATGGAAAAAAATAGCATGGTTGAATGTTTATCTGAAAGTTGGTTAATATAGAAACCATTACGCAGCGTTGCTGCTCATAATAGGAAAAGTGTCAGAGTGAAACATTGATGACTGGCCCACAGTGTGTTAAAAAGAGCATGGTGCTTCACACATGTACCCTTTACACTGAGTTAACAGCAAGTACAAGCGCTCTGGAGGGGTTGAACAGCCAGTCAGGGCTTCCTGGGTAAGAAAAGCACTGCTATTGTGCTGCTTTGGAACGTGAGGAAGCAGTACAAGTAGCAATATGTGAATATTACAGTGGCTCAAACTTTTTAGCTTATTTGGTTTTGCATTTCATAAACAGAAATACACATTTTGCTTGCTGGTTGTAAGAATATGTTAGAGAAGATGGCCAATATGTTCACTTCCTATGTGGATTCCAAAATAGAATGATACTGCTATGCAGCTGTGCCTGCTATAGATAAATCCTGGTTCTAGCAGGAAAATGGAAGGGGCAGGAGAGGTGAACTGCTCTAAAGTTGCAGTAATTAATGCTGTGGTTCTAACAACTGTATACAGCTGTTACTCAGCGGAATCACTGTAACTGGGATAGCTTGTGGCAGTCGTGTTTACCTCGTGCTTAGGTTACTTTGGTTCAGATAAATGCTACTAAGGGAAGAATACAGTTTTAAGACATTACAGTTTTGCAAATGAGGGAAACAAAGAACCTCCACAGCAAACTGAATTTTCATACTGTTATTTCTCTGTAACTAACAAATGTCTTACCAAAACCCAAGCAGTAAAGCAGCGAGAACATCTGGGTGCAGAGGTACAACTAAAATTGGATAACATTTGACTGGTATTATTAACAGTCGCATTTGTTACAGTTCCATAAACCTCTGCTTTGTTTTGTGTTCCTTAATTTGGAGAATTCCCACTTTTCATTTCATTCTTCCCATCTTAGCACGGCCGTAGTTCAGCTGAAGAGCAGTCACTGAAGTCTGCATCTTTTTGTCCTCCCTGAATTCCTCAGGAGGATCAGTGCTCCTTCTGAGCCACTGGAAAGTGCTGTGCAGGTCGGGGATGTAATAATCTCATTAACGAAATTAGAACTTAGCAGGTAGTCACAGTGCATTAGAACCATAAGCTGGCTGATGTTTTTGTCTGCTGTGGTGGGAGCCGCTACCTTTGACTTCTCTACCTTGTTTGCAAAATACATGGCTGATATCAAACAGAGCAACGATAGTCAAAACACGGGGAGAGAGGTCAGTCACCCAACAGGAGGGCAGCAAAGATATGTAAAAGATTCTCTTCCAACAGTATTTACTGCAGCCAAGAAGGGCAAAAAAAGTTGCCTGTCAGATTAAAAGGCAAGGGTGTCAAAGACTGGAAGGAAAACACATTGTAGAAGCGTGCATGTGTTTTAAGCCTGGGACAGGATTGCTGAAGGTGAAAGGTAACAAAGAAACAGGGCTCCAGAGAAAACATCTGCAGAAGGCAAAGCTTAGAAGGCAAGTGCTCTTGTGTGCTATTGCCAAGCAGCTTAGGAAGAAAAGCCATCGTTACATGGGATTTTCTTCTGCTATCTTTTGATCAGAAAGCATAGAAGCAGTTCACTGTACGGAGTCTTTACAAAGTATCAAGATGGGAAGTAGAGTGAAAATGGTGCATTTGGCTTGAAACACCAACAGCAGCAGCCTGGGAGGTACAAAAGCCACGCAGCAATCCCAGAGCAATGCTATTGGGAAGGGACAGGGAATAAAACAGGGCTGTGCTGCCTGTAACACAAATCTTCATGGGTAGGGCGTTCCAAAAGCATGAAGGAATTCAGAATATTATTTTTTAACAAAATACTGCTAAGGGAGGAACCTACCCTGTGTTTCTTTAGCACTATGGCCTGTATCAACCTCTGATATCCCAGGCCATATATGTCTTTTTATTATTGTCATTTTTAATAAATGCTCAGGAAAAGGTAAAGTATGCTAAACCTTGCTGAAAAGGTTCTGCTTTTTTTCTCTTGTTTTAACTTCACTGCATGCCCCTATTTCTGTAACCCTTCTGTTTTCAAGCTATTGGCAACTGCCTGTTAGTGGCAGCTCCACCTCGGTCCGTGTGCGCCTATTTTCTGTAGAGAAGTGAGAAGAAATGGTCAAATCAACTGAGCTCTACTAATAACAACAGATCAAAAACCTTGTGGATGGTACACTCAGCCTGTTTCTTCATATTAATTCAGCACGCTGCCCCTTGTGTGTAGAAAAAAAACTGAGATTTGAAATGTAAAGCCACGTGAATAGATACTGTGTCCCTGAGATCCATACGCCGTATTTGTGAAGAGCCTGTATTCTCTAGAGCCTCAGTCGCACCTCCTATTTCAAAACAAAGACAACTCTGTGTGCTGACAGGCTTAAGTGGAATTAAAAGCCCTGCTGTTGCACAAAGTCATTTTTCTGTATCTATTCTGCATGCAGGACACAAGCAGAGAGAGTAAGAAAGCCTCGCTGCTGCAGAGGACCCCAAGGGCTCTTGCCTCGCTACTCAGAAAGTGAAGCAGAAGGACAAGAACAGCTGTTCAAACTGACTGACAACTTCCAGGATGAGTTGTAAGTCCTGATTTACGCAGTTATTTAAGTAGTTGCATTTGCTACCATTGTAGCCTTGTGTCTTTGGGAAGGAGATGAACATTACTTCCCATGCACACACAAGGCTGTTTCAGGTGTTTTCTCTTGGTACTGACTCACAGCACGCCCCAAGCTCCCGGTGGCTTCCACAGCAGCCCTTCCACTGACTCTACAGCAGTGTCATTGCAGGTGCCACAGGGTCCTGGGCTTCACTTGTTGCTCACTGTTGATCTCACACGGCATGCTGTTTCCAAAAGAGCTGCAGCTATGGCTTCTCCTCTCTCATGCCTTTTAATGATTCCAGTGTCCTTCTATCATCACAAAAGATGAAATTTCAGCTTCTAAGTAAATAGCATTTAATGTGTATGTCCAATGCAGGCTCACCCCTCCTGTGCATAAACACATGCTGCTGGAACCTGTATTCCTTGCGCAGAGGCACATTCTTCATGCAGACAGAACTGCTATCTGCACCTTTGTCTGTCTCTGTTGCCTGCTGTTTCTCACAGCCCAAGGCCTAGCAGAGCAGCTGGAGGCTCCATGGCAGCAGTATGTGAATCACACTGTTGGGTGCACGCTGAGGTTGTGCTGGTATAGATGTGAGAGAAGCTAGTCAGATGCCTGTGGTACATGTTACTCCTAAGCTAAGGCTGTTAGCAGTCAATGAACAAAACCTGCACTATAAACACTGGTGGTTTTTCTTCCCAGAAAAGTCAGTGTGGAATAATTGGAATGGGTAATGCACGCAGAACTGATGATGCATCTTATGTTTGAATGCCCTGGATATGGGTACATGAAAGCAAGCGAAAACAGCAGGTTTTTTGTCAGGTTAGGCAGTACAAAAAAATCCATACTGTGTAAATGCAAGAAAGTTATCTGTTCGTTTGTCAGGTTGCTGGGTTAGGTGCTCATGGCATCAGTCCTTACTTAACCAAATTTCTCTCTCAGCTACCTGCACAGCTGTTTTCAGTAGAGAGCATGAGACACTGTGTTTTGCATTATCAGAGTATTTGCTCTGAGTATCTACTTCACATCAGAGCATTTCCAATGCAGAGCCGTTAGTTAGAATTGGCTTCAGTGCCTAAAGAAAAAAATGGCACCTCGTGGTGAAGCGCTCAGGGGAGTTTTCCCATTCACTTCACTGTCTCAACTCCACCAGCATCAATAATGAGGCACTGAAAGCTGTGTGCCTAGGAGGAAGTTTGTAGTTGCCACTTGGTTGTGGCCTGTAATCTTACAATCATATTATCCTGTTTGCATCTTAGTGAAAGGACGTATCTGGCCTGGCTCATTAAGTGGGGAGAATTGGAAGAGAACAATTTGTGATTAGAAAACCAAACAGTGTCAGCTTTTGACAAGTGCACCCTATAAGCAGAACTGTGGGCTGTTGTCATTTCAGTCACGCTGTCCATTCACTGTGACTTTCACCACTAGGAATGTCACAACAAGAAAACAGAAAAGAAGTACAAAATTATGCCTCTGACTTTTATCCTAGTGTCATAATCAGAAACATATTTAGAGACCTGATTATTTGCATATTTTTCTTCAGAGTTAAATCCATAAAAGGGGGTTTAATACCTTGCTCTACTGTTCTAACTAAATGTTTCCACATTTTTTTCCAGTTAGACTCACTGTTTCACTTCTGGAAAATATTGTGTAATTACTTCCTGATGTTGTTAAAAACCCACAAATTCTCCAGAGGTCTGGTTGCTTCTGCTTTGTTCTACTGGATCATGTTTCATTTAATCGTCCATTTTATTAATTTGAAATTTTTAAAATAGTGTTGACGAAAGTTTGTTGGGTTTTTTAAAACGTATAAATCAATGACATTAGTATCTTGTAGTCGTATCTTAAAAGGTTAAATACCCATTTTGAGAACCAGGCATGGAGAAGAAAATAACAGTTGGCAAGAGAAAATGGGTAATGATGCATGACTCAAAGTTAGAACAAAATGTAGAGCTTGAACTACAAACAAGCTGATGTTTCAGTGCTTCGCCATAAAGTGCGTCCCGTTTCCAGTCCTCAGAGTGCACGCATGACGCCATGAAAAATCAGAGATACAGTCTTCTGCTGGGGAGAAAAATACAGCCCTGTAGTCTGGTTTCCCAGTTGTTCCCACTGAACTTCACAGCAGCTTTTGCTGGTCGGGTTCTCTCTGTGGCTGTCTCCATACAGAAGGCTGGAATCAAATATATGTGGGGAAAAGCCAACTGTTCTGCTTTTGTGGGTGCACAATATCTTCTGAAGTCTCTCAGCTTTACCTCAACAGTTGCAAAGAATGGTAGTAGAATATATTTGAGATTTCTGATGATCACCTTTTTTAAATTTTCTCTCCCTGCTGGAAAAGAAACAAAAGCAGTGTGCAGCAGCTTCACTCAGGTTGCTCTTCCAGTGGAAGTATTGCCCAAGTCAAACGTGGATCTCTGTGAAACACTGGACTTTTATTTGCCTGTTGTCAGAAACAAGACTGTTCTGCAGGCTGCCCAGCAGGTTAAGAATGCCTCTTCTCGCCACTTAAAATGAAAACTGAACAACTTGAATGAGCACGTATGCCTTTTTTCACCTTTATGGAAACCAAAGCGTTAGCTGATATGACTGGGAGGCATAGGGCAGAGAAAAGACAAGTTCAGCACTGAGCAGCATCTTGCAGACGAGTATTAATAGAAATTAATTGCTAGAATTTTCTTTTATATTGCAAAACAAACCATGATCTGAGCTTAGAATATTTTTGGTTGCTGGCATTCCACTGGTAGCTGAAGGTTATGGGATGCAGCTCACAGTATTTGTACAAAGTGTTACCTAAGTAGAAAAGCAGACAGTAGGTTTGGAACTGGTCAGTGGAGATGGTGAACTTTTCAAACAAAGGCTCTTAGGACTGAAAATCTTCAGTGTTTTCAAATACAGTGGAGTATTTTGCTGAACGTATCAAGGCAACAACAGCCAGATATGTACAAACGGCAGCTCAAAAAATAGTGAATTCGAACCCACCTGAAAGCAGGAGAATCCTGGTTTGACAGTTTAGTTTGTACTTTCATACAAAACTCAGCATTCTTTCTTTCTTTCTTGTGTCTCCAAATATAATTTTCTGAAAATTTCAGCTTTTTTTTCTTTGAAAAAGGAAAATCACAAATGGAGTTCATTTCAGTAGTAAATCACAAATGAGGAGTGGTTGTGTGTGCATTATCTATTTCACTTTTGCATGCCTTCCTACTAACTTTTACACATCAACCTTTTCAGCCATCGTAATTCTCCATCTTCTTAATTCACTCTTTTCTACCTCCCCTATTCATCACTTGGACTAATCTCTCTGGGGAAACCTGCTTGCTGCTTAACCTTTCACCCCAGAGTTAAACAGCTAATTTCTCTTTTCTAGCTACTGATCCAGGCAGCAGGTTAAACTTGTTTTTTGTTTTTAAAGGCGGGGGAGGTGTGTGGCAGAAGGAGGCACAGTAGGTTTATGTGTTAAAAAAAAAAGGCTTTTATCATTACCTGCAAACTTTTTCACCTATCAGTAACGACTGAAGTTACAATTAAACTTCAGTGTAAGTCAGTCACTCAGCGTTCAAATGCAAGGAAGTTAATCTTCCTAAGTCTTGTTAGAGACTATTTTTATACAGCCTTTTAACATCAAAGCTAGAAGCCAGGCATTTAGTGCTCATACTTGGTTTACAACCTGGTCTTTTTAGCTGAGGAGTGCACACCAGCTGGATTTCTAGAACACTTTAAATGCAAATGAATTGTATGTGTTATGCTATTGGTTTTTTTTAAGAAAAGGTCATTGAAAATGTACAAGGTTGAGACCTTTGTTACAGCTGAGTATTTTTATCAAGTGATTCATTTCCTTCTTTTCATTTTGGTTTTTCTCTTTTGCAGCTTCATAGCAGTGGAGAACATAGAGAAGTACTGTGTTCTGATCTCATCTAAAGCTGTTTATTTCCTTAAGAGTGGTGACTACACCGACCGCGAAGCCATCTTCCTAGAAGTGAAGTATGATGACCTCTACCACTGCCTTGTTTCAAAAGATCATGGGAAAGTGTACGTGCAGCTGACCAAGAAAGCTGTTAATACAAGCAGTGGTGTAGCAATGCCAGGCCCATCACAACAAAAACCAATGGTAAGGACTGGCGCCTGTTGGGTCTTTCATGCAGGGTTTCTTTCCCTCTCCATGCACGTACTGATGCCAAAAGTATTTCTACTCATCAGTGTTTGCTTTCTTGCACTGTTCAATAATGAAAACTTCATTCTGCCAGCAGTGAAAATAACTGCTGCCAAAAAGGTTGCGCTGAGTAGAACTTGTTCTCCTGAGAAAAGTTGAAGGTAAAATCTAAAATACTCCTGAATGCACAGGGTACATTAGGAAAGATTTCTTCAGCTGAGAAATAATCTTAATTACACAATACATGCAGTTAAGCACTGTGCTATTTACTGTAGTGCTCTCCCTGCATACATGGCATCTTCCAAAGACTGGAAATTGATTGTTGATGTCACACATGCAAAAATTACTCAGTATCTCACCTCTCAATGTCGTGGGTTTTTGCTTCATTACAGTAGTTGTTCCAGGTCTGCTTTACAGACAAGGTTACAAGCTCACCCCTGACCTAAGTCAGTTTACATTCCAAACAGAGCAGCCAGATGAAAGGTAGGAGAGGAAGCAAAGGAAATAACTTCAGATATTGCAAGATGTTTCTGTTCCCACCCACTATCACCGAAACTCTTGTTACCTGTCTTTCTCATTTCTTCCATCCCTCATGCTCAGCCCTGAGAAGATTTCCACTGAAGCACTTCTATTCCTTCAAGCACAGCCATGCAAATTCCTTCAGTCAGTGAAATAAAAATATAATGGTGCCTCTTTAACAACATCTGCATTTATTTCTGCAGGTCAATGTGAAATCTGAAGTTCTTGCAGTGAAGCTATGTCAAGAAATAAACTATGCAAAGAGCCTTTATTATGAACAACAGCTTATGTTAAGACTCAGTGAAAATCAAGAACAATTAGAGCTGGACTCTTGAAACATCTTCCTTACTGCCAGAGTGAACTGCAGGAATCAGTCTGGAGCTGATGGTATTCTGTAATTAGAGAAAATACTATATGGGAAGGAAATAAATATGATTTTAGTATTTAACTGTATGGAATCATTGTGAGTGGGCTTTTTTTGGTTTTGTTTTTAAAGCATTAGTTGTCTAACAAAGATGCAGCTCAAATGCATTCAGTTCTGGGAAATGCCTTGTATTTTGCTAACATGTATATATGTAAAAGTGTTTCTTGTAAATAAGAAAGTCCAGACCAGGGTGTCGGTATGAACACAGGTCTGTTTACAGTGTAAAGAAATTAAAGGAGCGATACCGAGTCTTACTGCAGCACCTGAAGCTACCTGTTCCTTCCCTCTCCCTCTGCTTTTCACAGTTCAGGAATGTACGTAAGGAGTGTTTGTTAAAAAAAAAGTTCACTGCAGCCGTTGGAGCACAGAAGTTCTGTAGTTCTTAGCTTTAACACTGTGATTAGGGTGCACTGTTTTCTGTTGTGCTTTTTTTTCTTACTGTGAGTACAGCTAACCTGTACCTCGTATTGCACTGAAAGGTCATTGCTTTTAACAAAATAATTGCGTTCTGTAAAATACTGCAGAGATGACTCACTGGCTTAATTACATTTCCAAAATACTAGATAACAAAAGGCTGAATCTGTTCTGAATCCAGAACTCAAAAAACCTAGCAAAGTCTGAACCTCTGAAGGCCCCTGCTTTCGTGTTGTTTGAAAACAGTTCAAGCGAGCAGCCTTGGAAACTGAAATCCTTCCCTCCACATGTTTGTAGTTGGCTGCTCAGTGCTGAACTCTGCTAGCACTGGGAAGTCAGGGTGGGGAGACATCACTGCATCATTTGTCTTAAGGATATCATCTTCTAAATTAAACTTTTTGAAATAATAATAATAAAAAACCCCTGCTTTTTCAAATGCTGCATGTCACACGAGTGTTTGTCTCATCAACTACCTTTATTCCCAGGAACTAGGTAGTCCCCTGGAACCTTTTCCAGAGGGAGTAATGAGTCTGTCTGTCTATCTAAGAGGGAATAGCCTGAAGATAGTTACAAGTAAAACTATTTTTAACTCCTGTAATGTGAAAGGCAGAGGACTGCTGTGTGAGGACAGATGTCGTATCAGTGGATGTGTGGATGGTCTGTCACTAGAAATACAAAAGGCCCGTTATGCAAATGAAACTGATTTAATGCACCACTTTTGTATGTTTCTCTGTATAATTTTTAAGTAAAATGTAGAATTCAACAAGTGCATTGGCTCTGCAGTGCTTTAACCAGTCAGTCCTATTGGATTCTTGCTAGTCCCTGCTCCTCTCCCCTGCAAAACTGTTTTCTTCCAATGCTGCAAAGCCTGGTTGCTAAAGCAGGTAAGAAGGGGGGTAGGGTGAATAAAAGCCAGCTCACAGCAGAATGGCTTGCATAGTTTGTTGTGCAGCATCTATGTAAGGAATGGGAGTGCAAACACCTGAGAAGTATGGCAATGCACCTCAACTCAGTGACCTGAACTCAGAGGACTACAGGCTACAATGGATTTGATTTGTGATTTCCTTTGGAAGGTGCTCAACCTGTTGGGGTTTTTTTTGGCTCGTGATAACAATTACTTAAGGCTTCAAGAAATGTACCCACTGTCTCAGATGTACAAGAGGGCCATGGACTGCAGCTGGCTTAGGCTACTCAAGTCATGTTACCATACTGTTCCAGCACTGACACTTTGCTCCTCTCAGCTGCAGTCAGCCCACTGACTTCTTTTTCATTCATACAGAGTTCTCTCAAACAGGTTTTCTCTTACAGACACAGCACGGATTAGTAGGAATATTGTTAGTTACACTTGCAGGAAGCACATTGCCTCTTGTAACATTCCAGAACAAACTGAACTAGAACTTTGTTGTTTTTTGTTGTTGATTGCTTTTTGTTTTTTTTTAAGCTCAAATGATGTTCTTTGTTGCTGTAACCCAACTATTTTTGGATCATCTCAGAACTCCTGTGGACTTCCTATTGTTACTGGCACTATTACCATTATTACTAAGTGAATAAGTACAACTTTCAGATTCCAAGGGCCACACTCAGAAATAGTTTGTAGAGGAGGAGGTGCAGAGGAAGTACAAGCCTTTAGCTTTCACAAAAACTATACACAAACTGAGACAAGACAATGTAATAATTCCACTTACCAAATCATGTGAAGTTCTGAGCTTTATTAAGGCAGTTAAATGTCATTCAGCCTGGCTTTATTTGAGGAGATAGGAATTGCAGCCATGAAAGTAGATTGTCTTGAAATTTCAGAAGCTGTAGGAGAAAAAATTGCTGATCAGAGAGAATAACACAGCTTCTGTGCTACAGCAGTGCCTCACAGTACATCACCTCAGCTATAGAGAGTTAAGTCAGTCCAACAAACACACCACAAAGAATGGCACACTAGCTATTAAGCTAATTAGTGATTGAGCTAATGTGATGTGTGAAAAAGGTACCCTAATGTTTCTAACATTTCTGCAGAACTATGTGGTCCACCATCACTAAAATGAACCAGGCTTGTGACCAAACTTTTCATGTTTCAACTATGTCAAAGACCACAGCTGACCACTTTTTTTTTTTCTAGAAGCAATTCTGGACACACAGAATTACAGAGCTCCTCTCTGTCCTGATCTGTATCAAAAGCTGTGGCTGCAAAGGTCTGTTTCACTGCCTCAGACCTGACAAAGCAATCGAACCACAGAGAATTGCTACTCTGAATCACTGATGTGTTACTAACAGGAGCAGTGACAAGGCCACTAAGACTTCTTATTTTCCTGAGGAAGCAGTATTGCTAACAGGAGAAATCTGGTAAACAGTCTGGGTCTGCAGCAGCATAAACATACAGAAAACAGATGCATACCATGAATGCTAAAAGTGGAGGGAAAAAAAAGAAAAGAAAAAAGTAGCATCACATACCCTACCCATAACATAATTCTGTAAGTTTTATTCCTGTAAACATTCCTTGCCAGGTAGCAGGCTGCAGCACATCACAGGTGAGGGGAGCAGATCAAGTATCTGTCTCCCTTGCTGCCTCTGGAAGAGAAAGGCAGGGGACAGATTAGAAGAAAGACTTTAACAACCCTTAGGCACTCGATTCCAAGTAGGAGTGAGGGTCTGCACATACCAGGGTAACATCAGGCTGAAACAGTTTTCACAACAGTCACTACTGGACCATAAACAATTCTGTTACCTACTCCAACTTAGCCATCTTTAAATAAATTACAGGCAATAAACCAGGAAATACACAATGAGATATGCCTGAAATAAGCTAAACAACATGCAAGATGTGGACAATATACTTTCTGCTCTTGAATTCTTTTCCAATAAATCAACTCAATGATAGCTGAACAGCTTAAGCTGTGAATGCTGTTTAATCAAAAAGCGCAGTGCTTATGTTTTTGTGGAGAGAAAGTAAGTGGCTGGAAGTTCCACATCTCACAACAGAAAAGTAATCACAATAGTCACGACAAGGAGTTCAGTGTATGCTTTCCCATTTCCCAGAGGTGGTGTTTTCCACCACTCAGCTATTCTCTCACCAACTGAAGACTTGGTCCCCGGGATCTTGGATCAACTCCATAAAAATGTGTCTAGAAAAAAAAAAAATCATAAATCCTTTCGTCTTCGCTGTAACAACTGCACACTGACCTGATTCGTACAGGGCATGAAGCACCAGATGATGACACCCTGAGGGAAAACCTTGCTTGCTCTGCTTCTCTTCCTTAAAGAACATTCCTGTATTTTCTAATCACAGCTAATTCAGGTACCTGGCTCTGAAAAGCAGGGTCTGGGCATACACTGCACGTTACTGGCAGTTGCAAAGAGATAAAAACAAAAGAAAGGGCATTTTTATTAATGCCACAGTTAATCAAATACTGCTTAAATAACATTGTTTCTTACAAAGAATGACACCATATACATATTTGTGTGTGTATATTTATGTAATATATCTATTTTTTAAACTTACCTTGCAAAGTGATGGCCTTACTCCCCACACTGCCATTCTTAAAAGTATAGTTGCTATAAACAAGGATCACCGAGTCGTCTTGTCTGAAAAAACAGACTGGGAGCAGAGCTTTGCACTCCAATCCATGCTTGGTGGTAACTGCTTTGTCAGTACACATGATGATGCTGTTTTATCAAATATGGGGCTAGGATGAAAACATCACCATGCATATTATTGGTTCAGATCTATTCCAGCCTGCTGGTAGTTGGCCCAATACTCTGGTAGCCTTAACAAGGAATCAGGGCAGTTCAAATCTACCTCCTTGCTAACACTGCAGTTACCTCGCAGAGAAAATGTTTCATTAACAGAATCCAGGCCGGTTTCTCTAGGACTGAGATGTACTCCTTTCCTAAGGTCTTTATCATCAGACTTTCTGAGTGGGAGAACGTGAGTAAAGCAGCACCAGATGTGCACACAAGGCTGGGTCCTCACACTGCCCCTGGGTTCGCACGGCTGTAACACAGCTCAGTTACTCATGAAAGGAGGCCTGCCAAAAAGGGAAAAAAAAGAAAGTTACTCATTAACCACTGACAAATAGTGAAAAAAAAAAAGATTATATTTTTTCCTATTTTCCCTCAGTGGAACTACAGCATATTCAAGTATAGAAGTAAAAATAATCCTGGCGCTAACTGCAGTTACATAAGAGGTAAATGCCTACTGCATTGTATCAGTTCTATTCACGGCCTGCTGTGCAGCCACACTGTTGTCTCAGTGCAGTCAGACTCTGCTATCATAAGGGAGTGCTGAGGCTTTCTTGTAACAGGCACACTGCTGCCCAAGCAACATGCCCAGCACAAGCAGTTCTCTCTGTGGATAAGAAACAACCTTGCACCTCCGGCCTATTCTGGTCTGACTCGAAAGTACTAAAAGGCCATGAGAGAAGTAAACAGCTTTCATGCGCGTTTACACTTTGGATAAATGGATGGGTCACCCAAAGGACAAGGACTGTGTATGGCAGCTAAAGAACAATTGTTTCTGCACACTAAAAATGCCAGCAAAATCAAAAAATAGCAAGAAAAGCCCCCTGGATACTGCAGCTGTGGAGAAATTTTAACAAATAGAGAAATCTATCAAATCCACCATCCATCAACCCTCTGGAAATAGCAACAGCACTTGCTTTGACCCTCGAGATTGGCTCACCATTCCTAATGCCTGTCGTTTGCCAGCAGCCTTGAAGCAATCTGCAGTCAGCAATGCAAACCACCAGGTACAGGGTAATGGTGCAGCAAAAATTTTGCCTCAGACTTTGATGAGGGCAGAGCAAACAACAAACTCCACACCACTTGCAGGAGAACAGAACCATGTTTCAGTAGGGCCAGGCTCCTGACACAGCAACCCAAAATACCGGGGAGAACATCAGTGATTTCTCCCCGCCTTCCAACGAGCACCACCGAACCTCACATGGGCTTTGAAAATGTTTGCAGAGTAACCAGAACAGAAACCGCAGACGTTTCACAAAAGCAACCCAGCACTCACAGTAGAAAGAGCTGAATTTGGCCCAATTACAGACATTTAAACTGAAAAATTGAAAGCAGTTTAGTACCTTGACTAAGATCCCATAGTGAAGTACAAGGCCAACGTCAGAACACAGCTGCTGCTTTCTCTTCTTTACCACAGCACAGTCTGATTGCAGCTTCACAGCACCTAGAAGAGCCATTAGTGCAGCACAGCATGAGAACAGGCAGCAACAAAGGATGGCTGGATGGCTCCTTCCTGTGATCATGCATCACCCTGCAGCCACCTGCAATCTTCCAGGCAACAGAAGCTTTTAACCAAATTTGTAATACCTATGAAGGCATTACGGTGCTGCTTCTTTTCACTCGTTACCTTTTGTTCTCTCTGCCAAGCACGCACCGGAGCGAAGCTGATCTGCAGAACGTGGATTTATGCACCAGAAGCCCAGAAGGCATCACAAGATGGTACACAAATTTCCACAGCATCACCACTGTTGGAATGCACTCAGAATGGGAAGATGAGCATCCGTTGGCAATGCAGAGATTATACAGCTCTTTGAAATATTCACCACCAAGGACAAGCAGCATAGCAGTGCTGCGTTCACCCAGCAATCCTGGTATCACTGTTTGCTGTGGGTTCCTGCAGAAAGTTGAAATTACCCACAAAAGCACGACCATACACTTCCTGTGCACACCAGCATGACTTCTGCACCTACCCTTTTCTGCCCATCTTTCATACGCAAATGCTGAAATCCAAGCAATGTGCAAGAGAAGCCATGCTGTAACCAATCACTGACTGCTGTATTCCACAGAAGAAGCATCTACATCCTTTCCGGGTTACATTCGGCCACACTTCTTCCCACTGCTTGCACTGTAGTAAGCAACAGGCTGCCACCACAGGCTGCCACCACAGGCGGGACGCACAGGAGGGTCCCAGCATTGCACACAAAGAGAAAAGGAGAGAGGAGGTATTTCTGGAAGCCTGGCTCCTCTTCAGAAGAGAAATGTTTCCCTTGGCTTGTGCAAGTTGCTCAGACTGTGCGCAGTAACAGGCTGAAGAAGCCAGCTTTCCATTCCCTGTTCCATTACTCTTTTTGATTGGCACTTTAATGAGGGCGCTAGGGGTCGACCCCCTGCCAGGGGGCTGGTTCATGCCCCGTTTATCTCACAGTCCATGTAAGACTAAAATAACACGCCAGGCTGAGTTTCACTGCCTTGTGATCCAACAGCCCACCATGATGGATTGAGTGACTGCAGCAAGTTGGCAGCTAAAGTGTGTTGTAACAGTATCTTTCTGTCAGCGCAACACAATGGATTTGCTGATTCCTGGGTTTTCCCAGTGTTCATCGTTACCATCGGCACAGAATTTTCTAAAGTTCATTTTCCAGAGGGCTGCAAACTGATAATAAATAACATACCAAAGGTTACACCATGCTTTTTTTCCCCTCCGCTGTCCTACTGCTGACGAAGTAGGGCTGTGGTGCCAGCTTTACTGCAGATGCAACAGCCATAAATTCCTATCACTTACTTTTCCAGAAAGGGCAGCTCTGACACTCTTTGTGTGAGTTCATCCTGCTGGGCCAACGCACGGCACACAGGGCATTTCAGCCCTGAACACAATGCTGAATCCAATGCAACACAAAAGGACGCTGCCACGTAAAGCAGTTCTCTCCACAAGAGCCACAGACTTGCTTTGGGGCTGGGTTTACAGCGTGCAGAGACATGAACATCAGAGTGTTTGTGCTGGGCATCCAGAACTGATCCAGATTTGCCCCCTTCCACCTCTGATACTCAAGATCCATATAACTCTAAGCAAAATCAAGTGTGCCCCTGCCAACAAAAAGAATGACTAAGAAGGTGAATGCACAAGAGAAATGACAAAATGCACACAGAAGGGACTTAAACAGGGAAGATCAAAGACAAGGATGCAAGGATATGAAGGAAGGGTGTAATGGGAACATGGGGCCAGACTGAGGAGCTGGATGAAGAACAATGTATGGCTGCTCCCAACAAGAATTTGCTTTTTACACTGATGATGTGAATCACTGCACAGCATAGAGCTCAATTCAAGGTGCAGGAGAAACAAGCTTCATGAGTTGTACATCCGTATTCGTGAAACAGAAGAAACATTCTTCACTACAAACTGAAACAGCAGCAGCGTGATAGGGTCACTACTGATGCAAGTCTTTGCTAGCTCAAAGCAGGTAATTACCCCAATACCTTGCAGAATTTCTCAGGAGAATCTAGCTCAGAGTTCTGTGCACCCCAGCACCACAGCCTGCAGACACATTACTCATCTAGCTTTGAACCTCAGAGGCTGCCAACAATGCCGACACAGCAGTGAAACAGAAGATGTGCTGTGAAAGCAGTTGGAAGCTTTACTGAGGCCAGCGCTTGTCAATCCACCTCTACCTTGCCAGTTGAGCTCAGCCCGTATCTGCCTACACAAGCTGCTGCAGCCAAGCCCTAAGAGCTCCTCAGGGGAGGGCGAGATACTTACACCTTAGCACAGTAACACTGAGGAGGGCACACTGAGCACACAGCCAGAAAGCCTGGGAATTATTAGGAAAAACGAGTGGGTGGGGGAGCTCAAGGGACCAGTGGGAGGATGCGGGAAATCAGTAACACTGATTTGAATAACTGGTAACAATTATTAGATCTTTTTCAGTATGAATCATCTCTCAGAGACTCACCACTTGAATGATGTCACTCAAGGGGCAGTAAAAATACAGTAGAAGAAACAAGCGTGCCCTGAAACAAGGGTTTCGAGCCGTAAGGTGAAAGAACAAAGTGGTCTGAGAAGTGCTGCAAACGTGTCTTAAAGGGAGAAACTTCTGTGGAGAACACACACTTTAGCTGACAGGTTGAACAAGCTTTCAGAAAATTATGGTGTTACTTAAAGCTCTGCCAAATCTCTTCAAACTGATGGAAAAAGAGTGGTCCTCCTTATCTGGTGACCGCTGAACTTGTCCTTGCCCCATTCTCTCTCCAGTGGTGACATCTGCATTTGAAAAACAACAGGCTGTAAAATTAGTCAGCCAGAGCCATCCCGAGGGAACAAAACAAAACCAGAACAACAAACCAAGGGCCCCAAACAAGCAAACAAAAACATGACTTTAAACACAATCCATTCTCCGGGTTCACCAACTGTACAGAACTGCTTCTGTCATTGCAGGGGATGGGGCAGCAGAGAGCAGTGCTGCCTTGTGCAGATTTTGACTGCTACTTTTACTTTTGAAACAACTGCATGAGGAGAAAACCTGCGAAGTAACCAGTGGCATCAGCAACAGGCTGATGCAACAGGCAAGCCCAGAAACTACGCTGCAGTTCATACTCTTTTTCTCCACCCCTTCTTCTAACACACCCCTACTCTTCCCCATCTACAGAAGAGACCTACAGCCCCTTTCTGTCAATAGGAATACCAAGCTCGTGCACCCGTTCTACATTCATTTCTCACCTATCAGAAAAAACACTGGAACTTTAAGAAAGCAGAATGACATCCCTGTTCCCTGGCAGGAGAGGAGTTAGTGAGCTCTAACTGTAACAGTGGGCTGCACCACAGCACTGCCATTCCTGCCCTCTCACTGGGTGAACCTGCATTGCTCTGAATGCACCAAGGCATGTCACCAGCTCCCTACCATCCTATGGCAACGCTGGGCTGGCCTGAATGACCAACATCTGGTATGGGAAACATCTGGTCTGTGTAGTAATGGCCGTCTGAGCTTCAGTCCTTCCTCAATATCCAGGAATTTGAGATACAAGGGAGACACTGTCAGTACTGCTTTGCAGCCAATCTCCTAATGTAAAGCTGGCAGTGCCTGAGGAGCTGTACACGAACTCAAACGCACATGAAGAGCAAGAAAAACTCGACCTCCTTCTCAGATCCAAAATGGGGGAGGGAAGCCATCCTGCTGCACTGAGCAGAGCAGAAAATACTCACAGCTCTAGGAAGGCTCACAGCTCCCTGAAGTCAGTGCTTATCTCAAGGTTTATACAATGTCCCTTCCATTTTAGACAGAGCTCCTGGCATTTACCATCTGAAAGTTCACTACCGATAAAAGGCTCTTTAAAGCCTCTGCAAAGACCTCTGTTTTATGGAATTTAGGCACGCTTACAAAAATCAAGGGCTGAGCTCCCAGAAACGCTGTGCAATAGGCACTTCAGTGGGTTTCAGGCCTTCCTCACCTACAGTGAGTGAAAAGGAAGATCAGAGAACAGGAGTTCCAATTTCAAAACACTGACCCGAAGCCAGAGAACTACATTTGAGGGTTTAAGCACTCTACTGGATGTTACTTTCCCACAAAGCTGCCACCCCACTAACTTCAATGTGCTTGGAGAGTTCTTGGGAGAAGAAGCAGTGAAGATTTCAAAACAGGCCAACAGAATAAATTCCGCTCTGGATTCCGTACCCCTGGAGGAAAGTCCATGATTTATATAGAGGTGATGTGAGTAAGGGCCATACTATGCCACATGCATTAGTAACTGAGAACAAAATTAAGCTTAATGGTTAGCATAATGCTATGTTTTTACAACATCTGTCAGCAATCATTTGTATTTACTTGCACTGCAAATGCAGATGAAAAGTCAGAGAAATATAAACATCAGAATTCACTGAATTCCCACCAGCCCTGCATCTTCCCACAAAGACTCTCTAACCATTCCTGTTCAGGCACTGTTTGCTCCCTGCCCTCTCCAGCATGGAATTTCTTCCTCATTTCTTCTCTATGACCAGGAATTACTGGTAGAGGTTCTACACCGGAACAAACACTAACTAACCCTATGGCCATATTAGCATTAACTTCAGTGCTCTTAAGACAGCAATCAGATCTTTTCTGGACTCAAAACAACAAATCGAACTCCTTTCAGTTCCTGCTCTCTCCTTGGCCATGCCTCACGCTACAGCAAAAGAGAAGGCAGGGAAAGCCAGGGTTGTGCTCTACTTGAGTTGTACTCCACCTGTGCAGTGCAGGGTGAGCAACAGGTTAGCTGGGTGAAAAGTTCACTGCAAGCTGAGCTGTCTGTTTCTCTTGCTTAATTTATCCGATATTTGGCTAACCTTGCTCTGAACCCAGCCCCCAAGACCCCCTTCCTCTCATCCCTCCCCAGCGGGCTCATGTCAGCCAAAGACACCGCCCCTTCTCCCTTCTCCCTGACCCTGCTGAGCGGAGCGGGGGCTGGGACACAGGGCCAAGCACAGAGCCAGAGTCCACGCGCTGGAGAGATAGCAGTTATTTATGCTTCGAAACAGGCCTCGTGCTCAGGAGCAAAAATATAAATCCTACAGCCAGCAACATTCACTTGGTATTGTATCCACATTTATCAGTTCTTCCAAGGCCAGATGGCACCCAGCCTGCACCCCCCACACCTCTGTGCCCCGCCGCTTCCAGAGATGCAGCACTCCTTGTGACCTTCATGCAGTCCACAAACTGCTCACACAGCACACTGTACAAAAGGCTTCGTCCATCCCTGCAGGCTGACCAGTGATGGTGCCTACAGCTCCCCCAGACCCCCCTCCTGTGCCCAGAAGTGTGCCAGCAGTGAGCCCTGAGCAGACTACCCTGAAGGCTCCAGTCCCAGCAAACACAAATTCTGCGTCACCTCCAGACCACGCACGTCACAGCTCCAGTCAGGTGACGCAGCCCACTGGAAACACTGCCCAAGAACACAGCTTTCTGAAAGGTCTTCATTATATTCCTGCTGTGCTCAGGACTGCTCCCAGCAATCTCCAGAGCAACACAAAGTGTGTTTGATGGCTTTCTCAACGCCTGGATACATCATCAGAAAACCAAACGCACACACCAAACCTGCCATGTTTTTGCTGCTCTGCTGAGCAGCTGGTACTCCTTCATCTAGGACTGTAAGAATCAACATGTTGTTACATTCATCTGCTGGCACTCTGGGCCTCTACGAGATGGTGAGCAAGCACGTGGCTAGGCTGCTAACAATACATGTTTCCTGCTGTAAACCTTAATTTCATTATGCTCTTTAACCTGACCAAGCACTCTGTAGCTGTCCCACACCCAGGCCGCTCCTGCAGAAACTCACACAAGCAGCACGTTGCTGTTAATGGTCTGTATCATCGCTGCCCCAACACACTACTGCAGTGCCACTGGGCACACAGAACAAAGCTGCAGTCTCACTGACGGGGCAAAGAGGAACAGCCTGACAGCTTTACAAGTAAGTGGAAATTCCTTGTGGTCTAAGAATAATATTAACTGGCTTCTCAGGATCACCAAATGACCTCGCCTCGACACATAGGTTAATTAGTCTGGAAGCAATGCAGATTGGAGAAGTTCTGATGTGGTCACTAATTTAGTGACACCATCCATTTCAAACCTCACCACTCCCACACCAAGGTAGCACAAGATCAGCCTGTAACAAAAGAGTCCTTGTTATTGAAGGAATCCCAGGCCCTTATCAAAGAACAAATCCAGCATCCCCCACGTAACCCCTGCATATTTTCAAGGCATGAAAATTGCTATGAAGAGCCAAGTAGAGTTGTCAGGAAGACATCAAACTTCAAACGACCGCATTAGGAAAAAAATCAGACGTTACACACCAAACTCTCAGCTCACAATGCATAACTCACCAGCATCTGTATTTCCCAGCAGCAGACCCAGTGCAGACACCCTCCACTGCATCAGGACCATCTAATCATTAAAATGGCAGACAATTATTGTAACTGTCCATAGCAGCAGTTCTTTGTGCTAAGTTTTCAAGATAGAGGTTTTAACATCTCTTCAAAACTATTCACAGTTAAAATAGAACCGGAATGACATGGCAGGCATCAACGATAACATGTAAAATCAATTGCAGAATGCAGGTACCCCACATCCAAGCCCTGTGCTCCTTCCATTCGCTGCACAGAAGAGCAAAATCGCTTTGAGAGAAACCACACCAGCATGGGAACATTAAGGGTAAGCTGAACTGAAAGGCAGCTCAACTCGTGGTTTAAGAATCATCCCATTAAAGAAAAAAAAATAAAATAAAAGAAGCTGATGTGATAATTTTAATCTTTTCGGCTTCTCCCAAAAGTCCAGAGTTTGTCAACATCAGGAGAGGGCTTCTGAAATCCTGGCCGTTCCTAAATGGAACAGCTTTCACTTCAGAAAGACAACCTGAAGGAGGATTGGTTGAACTTTAAAGGTAACAGCCTTCTTTTCAATGTATCCAACTTAAAGGATACTGTCATTTGTGGGAAACAAAAAAAACCCTGGCCCTCACCCACAGCAGCAAAACCTAAGGCAGAAACAACTGGAAACTGGAACTGAGCGTTTTGGTCTCTCTGGCAGATTCTTGGATTCTTCCAGACTGCACAAATTGAAGACAAATCTCTTTCCCCTAAAATGGCAGCCCTTCAAAAGCACGAGCCCTCTGCCTCCAGTTAGGGTTCGAGAAATTTCCACTTATTGCCTCTGCCATGAATGCCTGTCTGTGTTCACTGACAGCAGTCCCTTATACCTAAAGGGCAGGTTACCAAACGAGGCCTACAGACGTTGTGCTCAAAACGAAACAAAACAAAATTATCTCTGGACAACCAACTTCCACCCAAAACAGCCTCCGACATAAGACACCTCTGCAGATGGAAAAGGTGAAGAAACACAGCGCGATGGGAGACAAATTTGTCACATCAAAGTCAGCTGTAACAAAGGACAGGTGTGGAGAGACAAAACCTTATCAAGTCCACAAGCCGCCTCCTATTTATTTCCACAGAAACTACAACCAAGAGCACAGTAGCACTATTTGACAGAGCAAGTGCCCAGCTACAAAACACTATTTTTCAGCATAATCACCACCACAAGATCTGTATTTTCACCAGTGATGAACAACAGCCTGCATACCATGCTTATAAAGACCTGTACCAGCAGAGGTGACTGCTGCCACTGCTGAAACCCACCTCCCACCCATCTCTCTGTGCTCACATCCACTTTTTCTCTCCATAAGCGTTCAGTGTCAAGGAATGTAAATGGGTGCATTCTTTTCCGCAGGGAAGAATTCAATTACACAGCTTTCCTTCAATTCAAAAAAGACAGGGGTCTTCTAGAGCATCTAATGGTGGGCCACAAAGATGATCAGGGGCTTGGAGTACCTCCTGCGTGACGAAAGGCTGTGAGATCCCGGGCTGCTCAGCCTGGAGAAGGCTGGACTTGCTGACCCCAAGAAGTCCCTCCCAGTCCCTACGATTCCCTGATTCATTGGCACTTCCATGTCAAACACCATTTTTGTCAGACTGCCCCTCTGCTGCCAATCTGTTGCGCAGCAATAAATCATAGAGCAATAGTGCCAAAAAGCTTCAATCTCTACAGCCATACCACCAACAGCGACCCCTGACATCGTGGGCCAACATAATAAAACAGAACTAAAGAATCATTAAGTTCCAAAAAGAACAGAATCATTAAGTTCCAAAAAGACCTCTAAGATCATTGAGTTCAAATGCCCACCTACCGCAATGCTGCCCACTAAGCACATCCCTCAGTGCCATACCTCTACGTTCCCTGAACATCTCCAGTCGTGGTGCTTCTACCAGCTCCCTGAGCAGCCTGTGCCAATGCCCAACGATTAGTTTTTCCTAAAATCCAACCTGAAACACAGGACATTCATCCTGGAGGGATGTAATGGGCAAAGAGCCCCAAGCTCAGTGCTGGCACATGCCCTCATTCAGCCCCACTGCGCCCGGGGGTGCTTGGTGCTGCTGAACGTGCAAACGGCCTCAAAGCTGACAAAAGAACAGACTCTCAGCTCAAATCCTCCCAGCCCACAGTCCTCCAGCTGGCCGTCCATCACCAAAGCTCACAGTTCGGCTTCATTTCCCTCAGCCGCCCAGCCTCCACGCTTTCCAAACGGAGGGCGGTGAGGCTTTGGAACAGGTTGCCCAAGGAGGCTGTGGATGCCCCATCCCTGCAGGCATTCAAGGCCAGGCTGGATGTGGCTCTGGGCAGCCTGGGCTGCTGGTTGGTGACCTGCACACAGCAGGCGCTTTTTTCCCTACCTGCCTTCAACATCGCCGCTCTGGAAGGTTCTGTGGCACCGCCTCGCTCTTCTCCCTTCATCGGCCCTTAGCGGCCAAGCGGCACCGAGCAGCGCGCCCCCTACTGGTCGGAGGCCGCGCTGCACCCACGGCTCCGCGGTACGCCCCGAGCGCTCCATCATGGCGGCGGTTCTGTCAGCGCAGCGCGGGAGCCGCAACCGGGACCGGTTGTGTTACCCGGCTGTGCTACCAAGCGAACGACCCAAAATATTAAAAATCGCATCAAATCGTTCACATGTGGAACCCATTAGGAACACTGAGAAAGAATTCGCGTTCATTGTTTCGCTTGAAATATCAAGGTTATAAAAGTTAATGGCCGCCTGACAGGCGAGCTATATGAAACACTCAGAGATTTACGGAGAGGCCGCTGCGCTCTGCGGGCTGAGAGCCGCTCCGCAATGGGACCAACCTGTGGTTGGAGCGCTGGGGTTTTCTGGCAGGTTTTGGGGTGGTTTTTTTTCTTTATTTGACCTTGCAGAGCAGTGTTTGGTTACCACAGCACGAAGCGAAACGGCGAGGCTGCTTTTCTCTTCTTTCGAGTATTTATTTCTTTTTGTCCCGTTAACGTCGAATAATGAAAGGAACTGTGAGGGCTTTTGAAGGGGGTTGTGAAAAGAACGAAAGCGGGAGAAAGGAAAAAAGAAATATACCATCATAATGGCTTAATTTCTCACAGCATGTGCAGTGCAAATGAACAGTAAACACATACCACAGAAAAATGCAAACAAAGGCTGTGTTTGCTAAAAGCTCCAGGAAAACATGGGGAGCGCCCTGAGCAGTCATTTGTGCCATGAAACCCTCTCAGCGCTGTGCTGCTAGATCCAACAAGCCCAGGTTTTGTAGAATCGCGGAACCATGGGATCCTTGGAGTTGGAAGGGACGCTAAAGGCCATCAGGTCCAACCTGCACTGAGCAGGGACACCCACAGCTCCATCAGAGCCCCATTCCCTGACCTTGGGTGTCTGCACCACCTCCCTGGGCAGCCTATGCAGTGCCTCACTGCCCTCACTGCAAAAAAAAACTTCTTCCATTCAGTCTAAATCTTCCCCCTTTTAGTCTGAAACCGTTTCCTTTTGCCCCATCACAACAGATCCTCTTCCAAAGAGTCTGTTCCTTTCTTTCTTACAGCTCCGCTTTAGATACTGAGAGCCATTCTATTCCGTGACATCAGGTAGGGTTGTACAGTTTGCTCCTTCTCCTGTTTGCATCTCCTAGATGCACAACAGGAACTGAAACGCGCTGGCTAAGTGCTGTGTCTCATAAATAGTGCCTGTGGGTTTGATACAGGTGTTTCAAATGCAGACTCAGAGTCAAGATGGAGACAACGAATGTCAGGTGAACTGAACTATGCTCAGCAGCAAGCGCAGCCTTTCCTCTAACACACCTGTGCTCTTAGTGCATTTTAGCATTCTTGTCCTATGTTTGCTTTCTAAATTTAAGTGGCAGTACATTATTCCATCTACGATTCTATTTTCTTAAATGAACTGGGAGAGAGTACACTGCCAAACAAATCCCAAAGAAGTCTTCTACACTAAGGGTAGTGAGGCACCGGCACAGGTTACCCAGAGAGGTGGTGATGCCCCATCCCTGCAGACACCCAGGTCAGGCTGGAGAGGCTCTGAACACCTGATGGAGCTGTGGGTGTCCCTGTGCACTGCAGGGGGTTGGGCCAAATGGCCTTTAGGGTCTCTTCCAGCTGAAACAATCCCATGATTCTATGATCCTATGAAAGAATCATAAAGCCATTCTCCTCGGATGGAAATATGCCATCCCCTGATGTCAGGAAGTCACTTCTATAATAATAAACTTTTTCCAGTGTCAAGACTGTTGTGTTTGTTTTGTTTTGTTTTCCTATCAATCTGAAGCTAAGAAGGAGCTGAATCCTATGAAAGAAATAAAACACATGTGAACATTTGCTGCCATAAGTAAAGGCAAATGTATTCTTGACAGTATCCCAAGATTTTTTTTTCCCTTGAAGATTTCTATAGGCACGTTTTTGATCACAAGATTGGAATATGTCATGAGCACATTCAAATATTCATTTGCATTGATATTGTTGCCAGAAGCCATCTCACAGCCATCATCAGACATTTTGGAGCCCCTACAAAGCTTTCTGTGGGATTGGAAAGCGTCCAACCAGGGGAAAGCAAAGCCACCGTGAGATTTGGACAGCCAGTTCCACGGGAAAACTGCACATTAATGAATGGCAAGAGCTCAAAGTAGTAGTTATGGTGAATAACTTGCAAGCAAATTATTGGCTGAGACCCATCATGTATTTAAGCTATTTGATAAATGAAATTTTGAAAGAAGCCTGTTTAAAAATAATCCATTAAAAGACAGCAGGCTTATTTTATAGCTAGATTTGCCAAACAGTACTGCTAGCTGTAATGAAATCACTGGATTATAAGTTGCCCATCAGCCTTAATGCAGATCCACCGTGATCCAACTTCATGCTGCACTTGTACAAGTTTAGGCATCATCAGAGCCTATCTCTGATTCATGAATTATTGGAAGAAATCAAAACGCAGCACCGGGTATCTGTAGTTCAGATCTCGCACTGTATTCCCAGCATTTCAGAAAAGGGCTTGTGTGCTTTGTTCTTATTTTCTATTTCCTCAGCACTGGTCTATAAAAGCCACTAGATCCACATTTCAGTTCTTTGTCCCAGGAACTGAAGACACCAAACCCATTTTAGCACTCCGGACTTTTCACACCTGTATTGCCCACTTCAGGATACATCAAGTTTGCAATCCCCTTTCTAACCATCGGCCTAACAGTCCCTCTAAGTTTAAATTCAAATCCTGAAGGCCTTAAAAAAGCATATCCAGTTGTCAACTCGTTAGGCAGCATAACACAAGCTCTCTGCTTTTTGGTACACCTCGTGCTTAAAAGGAAGCTAATCTCAGAGATATTTAGGGCAGTTTGCAATGTTAATGTATGAGAAGGTGTGGACACAGGCATGTACAGGTGAGACTGCCTGAAGGGAAGGCAAGGAGCTGAACAATCTGCATGCACAGCATTCTGGCTCAGAAACTCTCCAAACACAACCCTCCCCAACAGGGAAAATTGGAAGAGACAGATGAGAGGATGAAAAATGAAGGGATCAGCAAAAATGAAACCTAATATAAACCCGACTAAAATAAACTCAGCATGGCTCCTGTGGCTCATTCAAAAGAACATCTTCTCTGAAAGTTCATTTGCAATATCACTGGAGAAATGCAGAATATAACTTCTGTGTTGTGCAAGATGAGGAGGCACTGGCAAATCTGTCTGATGAGATGGAGAAGTTTGTAAAGAGAAGTACTGAGCACTGCAAGATTGCCTCACAGGAAATGCGGCAGAAAGTGACAGCACTCCTAAATATTGGGGTTAAGAGTTTGAAAGAATGAAGATTTTTTTAAAGAATTGGTTGAAATGAGGTCAGAAGGCTCAGTGCTGTGACACTGCAATGATTGAACCAAGGAAGTTGTGCTATTGAACAACTAACCATAGCTGTTTGTACACGACTTTTGTTTTTTTTCTGAATGTATGTAGCAACTCTTGCTGCAGGACATCAACACTGTTGTTTTTTTTTTATATAAATAGTTGTCAGAGTCAGCAGCAGATCCCTCCTGGAGAAATTCAAGGCTGTATTTCATTTGATTAATGTGCTTGTTAAGCCTCAGCTATGGCAACGGGACAACAGAGAAGCTAACTGTGTTGTAGGCTTCAAAAGTATGAGAATAATTGATGTGGGTCGAAGGGGTTTGTTTGCTTTTGTGCATGGTTTTTTTTATGCAATAGCAGACAGTTGAGAAATATGTCAGATCACTAATACTGAATTTTCAAGAATATTAGGATATAAAAAGCTAAAAAGCTACAGACTATTCAGCTACCAAATTAGCTGGTGCCAACCTCTGTCTACTCTCTTTAGCATAGCCCTGAGACTAGCAATAAATTATTGTCCAGCTCTACAAGTATATTCCATCTCTTTACAGCTTTGATGGGAGTCCAGAAGACACCACAAGGTATTTTATTGTTGGGAGAAAAAAGCCATGCAATAGCTTACAAATTGATTTGTGATTGTGTCTAATCCTATTGCTGGTTTTAGTCAATCCTATTCTTCCCACTGTGTTTTTCACAGAGGGAAATGTGGTCTGGCACCCTCAGGATTCAGCTAGGAGCTGCTCTGACTTCTTTTTCTTGTACCTGAGAAAGTCTCCTCATCGCAGGCTGATGCTGAACTCAAGAATTGCTTTTATTCTCTGACATAAGGACATTAAAAAAAAAAAAAAAAGGCATTTATTGCTCTGCACTCAACAACTGAGAGAGCAGAGACAATGAGCTTGTCACCTCTGCTATTGCAATGGGCAAAATTGCAGGGGGTTATAATGACAGTGCAAGTCTGTTGAGCTCTGATATCACTTGTTTTCTGTTACAGCCATTTCCATCTTCTATTAACACTCTAACATTCTTCTGTGATGAGTCCTTATTATTATAAACCCAAATTCCATAGGACAGCATTTTCCATATAGCCGCGATGTTCCATAAGCAGTATCACCTCTGCGTTTATTTCAAGACCCCTCTCTGCATAAAGAAATTGAGAAAGAAAATCTCTTCCAGGAGATTTTCCTGGAGAAGACAGCACTGAATTAATTATTTTTTTACACCACTTTAATGCTGTAATGTGCTGAGGAGGAATGCAGGGAGAACTCAATGCTTAAAGCAACTAGCGGCTATGCTGCCACTAACACTGAAAAGGGAAGATAAAGAATTTCATGTCATGTATTCATTCACAGTAATCATACAGATGGTTATTTGAGGGAAGAAATTGGTCAGGATCAAATCTCAGTGGCAAACTGCCCTGAAGACACATATAGGAAATCATCTGGGGAAGCTGGGGTCATCTTCATATAGAGCCTGCAGGCTTCTGAGAGGTTGGAGCTAAATCAGAGATGCCTGGCTGTGAGAAGTCTGTACAATACAGAGGAATTCTTTCAAATAAGAAAATGCTTTTGCATAAGGAAAGAAAAGGAAAGGGAAGCACATCTACCTCGTACTGATGGGTCAGCATCAGCCCAGAGAACCACATGTCCTCAGGATACCTAGGCATGATGGATGAGCTTTGCAGCTGGCAAGGAAAAAGCAAATAACAAGTCAACATGACCTTTGTTTTCACATATATGAGTTGCTGTGCCTTCCTCCAAAAAAATAAAAGGACGGACAGCAAACAGTAAGTGAGGCATGGGAAATGTTCTGAGCCAGCAAGATACAAAGTGAATGGATTGCTTTTTAGGGCATGGTGACCCACAGGAATAAATAGAAGTAACAACACGCTTCTTTTAGAGACTCTGTATTTGGATGGAAATCATAATGTCCCTGTTATTATGTAAGTTCAGAAACAAAAGGCAAGGTCTTGCCTCTGGCTGGTTAGGGCCTCCAAACTCCGCCTCAGATTCTATCTACCCTGTTTTGTTTTTTTCCATATAATTGTTCTTTGGTCATCACCAAGCTGAAATGAGAGTACTTCATTCCTTCGTGTAAGGGAGAACTTTCTTTTGTAGATTTATGCAGAGAAATCAGCATATCTACGTCTTGATTTTTTTCAACTTGAATGGCTTGATGCAAAGATGAGCAGATGTGCAATATGCCTCTTTATGTTCAGACTTTTTTTCAGAAGAAAAGCAGGAATGGCCTCTGAGAACTCTTGCTACTGAAGAGAGTGCTAACAATCTCCTTACTTTAAACTCGGCTATGGGGCATGCATTAACTAAGGCACTAATGAGCCTGCACTCTTTGGGAAGGTGTGAAGCTATAAATCAACTCCTCATAGCTCTGTTCAGTTGTATCCAGTCCATGCAGGTCAGATCACTCCATGCTTCTGCTGAAGCTTCAACTTGAGGGATACAGGAGCAAGAAAAGAAGACAGGAGGAGCGACATATCTTTATACCCCATCAGCAGTGAAGCTGTGTTCTGTGTCTTCCATCTCTAGTTCCCTAGTCTTCCATTCTAGTTCTAGGTTGGGGGAATTAAACCCCCTCCATTAAACCCATCACTGGTTTTCTCAGGGATGTTTGTTTGGTGGAAATGGTGTAAGAAACATTTGACATCAGCTTGCTCTATCCCAAAAACTTACGAAGAAGAGCTGTCAAAAAAAGTGGCCATCACCCAGATTTAGTTGATTAAAGCCACATGAATAAAAGAAAAATAGATGATCCAAGGTCACCTCATTTTCTTTCCCAGCAGTTGAATGTCAGCTAGAGGAAAACACGAGGCTGAATTCATGTCTGCTACAAACAGATGTGGTCCCTTTGAAATAGATGTACCCACTTACTCACACGGTGCCTGCATTAAGTCTGTTAGTGGGTTTTTATGAGATCTGGCAAGTGTAATGCTATCTGTTAATATCTGAAGGTGGGAGTGTTCAGGGAGTTGTCTAAAAGGCTTGCAAGACTAGATCTGGTGATATCCACCCACACTAATTAGCACATTACATAAAAGTACAACAAGTTTCTCTTTGCAAACAGTAGAATCACTTGTCCAGGCACTTTCTGTGATTCTAGAAGAGCTGCTGGAAAGGACTCTGTTGCTTTTTAACCTCAGTGGAACAATGGAGGGGAGGCAGAGTTCAGTTCCCACTTTCAGGGCTCGCTCCTGTTCTCCACCTTCCAAAAACACGCCAAGCAGAGGAAGGATGTTTTTAGAGTTCATCAAGGGCAGATAAAGGAATGAGATGATTATTTTTTTCCCCGTCAAAAACAAAACACAGAAATCAAATATTGAAGAGGAGAAATCAGTTTTACTTACAAATGACTCCTTCCAGTCCTTCCCTCTCCCTCCCTACTCTGACTTGCTAATGATGCAAATTCCTTGGTGCAAACATCAGCCTCTGAAATCACCTGGAACTGAAAATATTTCAATCTGGGCTCATTTAAATACAGGGTCTTTTCATGTCAGGACAACAAATGTCCCACAATGGCTAACATTTCTTCATCATTCCCATTTTAAAACAGCAGCAATCTCCTACAGAAAAACTATACTAAAGGTCTACTTCTTCAGAGAATGGAGCAGTAAAACCCAAAGAGCTTACCTAATTTCCTATGAAACCTCTGTGCCCTGCTCTTACAGCTTCACCTCGATTCCTCCAGCAGGATAATAAATACATACCCTGATTTAGATTTAGTCCAGACTCTTTGTGTGACATCTGGCTTCAAGATGGTGGCACTGAAAAGTGCAGTAATGACACAGGAATACAGAAAGAAGCAAAAAAAGTTTGGAGGAGTGGAAAGCAGGAGGCAGTGGAGAGAGGAGGGAAAACCAAAATTAAAATAAGTCAAAGGGCGGAAATTCCTTTGGAAAGGCCTTAGGCTCCTACAAAGCTTGTCCACATTTGCAGCACTTCAAGATTACCCAATACCAACCTTATGTACAAAGGGACAGCAGCCCTCAACGGGCATTCCAGAGGAGCTTTTCTTTTTTAAGAAAATCTTTGTATGTATCCATCCAAACTCACAAGAAACTCACTGTATGTAGAGCATTGTATCTTGCAACACTCACAAGTGAAGAAACTCTATTACCCAACTCTTCCTTACTATCTGAAAAGCAATGTCAATGTTTTCCTCATTATTTTCTGTTTGCTGCATACCTCTCCCCCACTGTGACTGCTATTTGACCTGCTGTCCGCTCAGAGACCCTAAGGGAAAGAGAGAGGGAAGTGTGAGCGTGCGTCTCTGTGAGAGAAGAGAGAGATCATGAGAGTCCCTGCTACATTCTGACTGGTTTATATTCATTAGAAAGAAATCAACTGCACTTAGGATGTAAGACAACCTCTGAAGATAGGGAACATCTTTGATGTAAGGCAGGAAAAGAGTGGATGCATGTAAGGGACAGCTGTGGGCATGGGTAGAGTTGCTTTCAGCATGCACATGAGTTTTTACCTCTCTTTTGCATTAGGATGTCATTAATGAATAGAAACTCAACAGAGAAGTTTGATTTAAGGGGGACACTGCAGGGTGCCTTGCTGCACCAATCCCTTTTGCTCTTGCATCTACAAGCCTGGCGTGCCTGACTGTGGTTAATGAGAAAATAGGAAGGATGAGGGTGCAGAAGGGGAGGAATTATCCCTCTCCAGTGTTTCTTAAGCGTGCACCTCTAATACTGGCAGATCCTGGAAGAGTTCTTCCCCCATTGCAGCTGTGTTTTCAGTGAATTAGGTTTCCTCTCAAAAAGCGGACAGAAAAATAATGCTGAAAGCATCTATTAGGGAGGGCATCACAGTCACTGAGATCAAAGTTTCTTTTCATCCTCTCCAGAGAGCCTCAGACATTTAGGAATTTAAAAAGCCCTCCATTGTGAGATGCCTTGTCAAGGCTGGCGCAGGGCTTGACATTGGAAGGAAAGCACTGACCAAGACAGGAGAACGCCTCGAAGCATCCATAGAGGCTAAGGGATATCAGTGATACTGCACCTCTTCAGCTGCTCAGCGAGACACAGCTAGTGATCTGCAGTAAGGACAACATTCATACCATCATTCCTCCTAAGTAGTGAGTCTCCATTCTGAGATCTTCCTTTGGATCTGCCTTGCAAAAGCAGCTCTCAGCTTTCCTGCTGTCATTCATACCTCTGTACAAAGTTACAGATTTCAGCTTTTGTTTTTTTTGATTCCTCTCCACCATTTTGGTTTATGGGCACTCTTCCTTTCTACGGTGTTTTCCATTTGAATCTGCTGAGCGTCTGACAGACAATAAAGCAGTAACATTCACAACTCCTGAGGCAGGGAAAAGCTACAACTATCTGTTTTGCAGGTCAGGGTGTGCCTTGGGATTATGCAGCTTGGCCCAAGAGCATCTATGAAACAAGGTCAAAACTCAAGCCTGGAGCACTGACCTCACTCCTTTACTTCAACCACATGGCTTTCCTTGAGGCACTTCATTCAGGTGTCCTCCAGGCTGGCTTGTGACATTCCTGAATTGCAATGATATGAATTCCTCTTTTAGTAGCAGTGTTTCAATATGTTTCAACTACACAACTACGCCTAGGTTTAGATGCAGACTGCATCTGGCACTGGAATGCAGTGTTGCTCTTGCTACGCTGTCAAAGAGTCTATCATTATAAAAATAAATAACATCTAGCTGCTTCTGGCATTTCAGTGCAAGCAGTATTTATCACTTTTGGCTGATCAGTGCCTGATTCAATGTCTCTAACAAACAATGGGTATATTCCCAGTTGAATTCAACATGCATTTAATCAGGCCTTTGCTAACTGTGCTTCCAAACTCCACATTTCATGAGCACTACAGCACTGTCTCTTCCATTTTCAGAGAATTATTCCTCTTATTTCATTGTGCAGATCAATACAACGGATTTTACTCTATGGATTATGTCACTGAATGTGTTTTTGTACAAGCAGGCTCTAGATTTAGTTTACCCCCCAATGCGATGCTGTCTTACATGCGTGGCAATCTGGAATTAATGCTAAAAATATATATATATTTCATCATAAATGAACAAAAATATTCAGAAGGACAATTACATTCCATATATGAGCTCAATGACAGAAGGAATCTTCCGTGATTCAAGCTGTATGCTCTTCTGACTGAGCACTGCTGTCCAGCCTTCATGGGTGCAGTAAGACAGCTTTCCTGGGCACAGAGCAATCCTTGCAGAGAAAAGGCCTGGGGAGCCTTTCACAAAGAAAACAGCAGTTTGCTCCCTCCCTGACATGACTTGGGAACGGCTTCAACAACAAATATAAAGTGAAGGAAGGGAAGGAACTTCCATTCAATGTCCACGACTTGTAGCTCTTCATTTTTAAAGTTCCCCATTCAAAAAGCTGAAATGCAATCAGTGTCAGTTTGCAATTGCAGTTCCTCCAAAGATAGCGGATGAAGCCTGGGGTGCAACATGCTGCCTCTCAGCTGAGACAGCCCTTTAGAAACAAAAATTACATCTTAAAACTATGAGCTGATTTAACAATTGAACCCTAAAGAATTTAACATCACATAAACATTTCACACTTTCTGTTTTTTCTTGCCAAGGGTCCATAGTCTGGTCATTAAATCCTGTGCAAAGGTCATGTTACTATGGATATGACCTGCAAGAAATGTGTTGCCTCAAAGCAGCGCGAGTCACATGAACAGGCTACAAGCCAAGACTGCTGATTCACAGCCCTGTCAGGATTTTCATGCTTGTGCTGGTCTCTCTGAAGAACAGTCCTTCCACCACCAAGTCTATGTTCGTCCTTTAAAAGTGTTCATGCAGGTGTAGCTCCCAGAAAACTTGTGGATTTCTTCAAGTGCTGCCTGAGGGAGAATGCTGCAGGAGGAGCAGAGAGAAAATAAGCAGACCAGACAAACCTTTCAGTCTGTTCTAATAGGAGGATGTGTAAATATCTATATCTATCTATCTATTTTTTTTCCTCTTTTAGTATTTAGTATTGTGATTACTTTCCATTTCAGTTCCTGATTGAAGTAGGTTTTCCACAGGCTTTGGTGCAAATTTGCACAGAAAAACGTTCTTATGTGCTTTTTCTATTCAGTTGTTTCAAGATATAAAGTTATGACTTTCTTTCCTTAGGCACTTTAAAATAATCCTGTCCTAATCATACACACAAATATTTTTGATAGCTTCACGTGTTCTCTAAATACAGCTGTGATGCACATACTTTACTGCATAGGAATCCATTACAATACAAAGCACAGAGTCCAAAGAGTGGCTTACTGAATCAAAACGAGACGCACATGTTAGTGGTTAAGAAATTTCCCAGATGGCAGTTTTCAGACCTCAGGAAACAGAATCCTGGGGAGATCGTTTAGTGGGCATGGTGGTGATGGGCTGATGGTTGGACTCGGTGATCTAAGCGGTCTTTTCCAACCTTAACGATTCTATGGCTCTAATTTTGGGAGTAAAACTGGTTACAAGGGGCAAACTCAAAAAGAAAATCTAACAAATCTGCTAAGGGAACCTCAGAAAAGTTTCCCTCTACTGCTTCTGTGGCTCTCCTAGGAAGGGATGACTTGGTCTGAACCGTTACCTGATAAACAGTCAAATTGAGGTTTGCTTTGGTGGACAGACAGAGCAGGACTGCAAGTAAATCTTGCCTCACTAGCTGGACTATTGCTGGGCATGGGAAATATTTACCTTTTCAGGATGACCAGAACATTCATTGTCCATGGAAGGAGCAGGAAGGCTTGATTCATCTGCACAGCTTCCACTGTCCTCCTAGCCACAGTCTCTGGCTTGAGAGGAGGAAAAAGATTAGGGAACCTAAATAAATAAAGTAAAAAATAAAACAATTATTTGTTAACCAAACTCCTTCTTTTAGAAATCACTGTCCACGTTCTGTTACTCACTGTAAGTTATCATTGGCAGCTGATATTCAGACATGCCTCAAAGCAGGCTAAGAAGAGGCAGGAGATTGTGAAGCCCAATTCCAACCACTGGTACTGTATTACAGCTAAAGGGTTTAGGATGAAGTGGCACAAAGTATTCAGCACCCTGATACAGGGATTTTCTTAAATTGTCTGCAAACCAAAGCCAAAACGCTGCCTTTCCAATGTCAGTGTTCTTTCTCTCTGGTGCTTTTTGATTCATTCAAATTCTCGACAGGTGAAAGGCAAATATTTTTCAGCTCTTAATATCAAACGTAATTGGAACTAGATGATCTTAAGGGTTACTTCCAACCCAAAGCATTCTATCATTCTATGACTCTGTAAGGCTTTTCCTGGCTGGATGCTGCATATTTTCTTGACCAAGAGGTTATTTTGTTGATCGTAAAAGATTAACTTGGTCAGCCATTAGGCTTTTTTTTTTTTAGTTTAGCTTGTTTTAAAGGATGTAGTGAAAGCCTTGCTTCAGTAAATGGATTTCATGCCCTTTAGTGGGAAAGGATTAAATATATCAATGGATAAAGAAGGAATTTGCACTGTTAATTCTCAAGCAATTTGTAGACTGCTCCGTTTTGAATGACCTCAATTTTCAGATTGCCTCTCCTCCCTCTCTAAGTGGCTGCAAATGGCCCAAATACACCCAGGGAAAAATAGCTTTCAGATTTCTCTGTAGAAGCAACTGCCTCACTAAGTACAGGCAGGCAAGCTGGATGAATATGCCAGCAAACTGAGGGAACCAGTCTGATGAGTCCCAGGTGGCCTAGAGTGACCCTCTGTTCCCAGGCAGCCAAATGAGACATCAAATTCTCTTAACTAAATGAAGCATTAATTAGGAGTGTATTCTGATGATTCATTTAAAATGAGATGCTTTATTCTAGTTCCCCTGGACTGACCTGATTCTCATGCCCTGGAACATCTCTGTGCTCGTGTGGAAGGGCAGCACTGTTGTGGCATTCACTCCAGGACAGTCCAGCAGCCCCAAGGTCAGGCTCTCCATAAAGGCAAAAGAAGAAGCTTTGGAGGTGCAGTAGTCAATGGCACCAGGGATGGCTGACAAGGCCAGGACAGAGTTCAAGCAAACTATGTGTCCATTCTGCAACTCCAGCATCCTTGGCAAGAATGCTTTGGTGGTCTGAAGAGCACAACAGAGGGGGTGAGGGGGCAGAAAGGGTTTACTCAGCAGAGATGCAACAAAAACAACAGTTCCTGAAAAAAACAATAAGGTGACACAGAGACAACAAGTCAAACTGCACTGCCTGTTCAGCCAGGAAAGGAGGGGAGGAGTGCCTTGTTGCTTTGCACTCTCTGAAAGCTTTTAAACAGGAAAAGTTGGTATAGAGGATAACCAATATTTCCTAGTACGTACTTAAGCAGTTGCCTCAGATCAAGGCCACAAACAAAATGCTTTGTATGTTGAGAGCTTCTTGTGGAGGATAAAGTCCTCAGCAACGAGATGAAATCACAGGAAGCTCTTTTTTGTTACTATTATCTAACTCAAAACTGAATGCGTTTCCTTCCCCCAGCAAGGCAGTCTTGAGCTGATGTTCCGTACACATCACTGCACAGAAAACTCTCCTCTGTGGGCTAAGAGTTTCTCAGAAGACATCAGATGTTTTGCTGGAAATGACAGAAGGGGGATACAAGAGCATCAAATACTGCATTGCTATTGGAACCTTTGATGGTTATTTTATTAACTTCCATTTAGAAAGACAAAGCATCAGCCACGAGTTTATCTGTCACTCTCAGTCCCAAGTCTGAACCCGTGAGATGTGAGAGCTTATCTTACCCAGAACTGTCCCAGGGTGTTTATATGCTGTGATTTGAGCAGTGCATCATCGTCGCTGTCCATCAGACTTTTACCATGGACCACAGCAGCATTGTTCACTAGGACAGTGATGTCACCCACCTGCAAGGAAACAAATAACTCGTTACAGCACTCACTGTTTTATCTGAATGCCTACTACTGCCAGGTTACACTCTTATTTTCACAGCTTTTGGCATCCTGTCTGCAGGCATCCTTCTGGATCACTTAGAACTTTGCATGACATAAGCTGGATGTTCACCTTTCTTTTTTCCAGTATGACCACCTTCCTCAAAGAGAAGGAATTACTGCATTTTGCCTACAAACACTGTTTCTGCACACCAACCTTCTCCCGCACAGCTTTGGCTTGCCGATAGACTTCCTCTCTGTTTCCAACATCACAGATGAAATAATGGCATTCTGTCCCCATCATCCTGATTTCCTCTGTGGTCTCCTTCAGGCATTTCTCAGTTCGACCCCACAGGATGATCTGCAACAACAACAACAAAAAACCCAACAATCAAACCTTTTGTTAGAGCCAAAGTACTTCTGCTTCAAATCTAAGATAATTAAAACATGCTTCTGACTTCAACAAATTGATGAACATCTTTGATGTGTTTTCACTGTCAGCCCTGTTGCATTGCTTCACTTAAGACTAACAATGATTTTATAGTACAAGCAGATGGGACTTCAGTGAGCTGCTGGTGGCTGGATCCCACTGCTGATACTCTGCTTGCAGGTCCTTTACCAGCAACAACAAGAAAGCGCAGTTATTTAGCTTAACCCAATAAATACACAAAACACTTCACAAATACAGTAAGACATTTTTTTCCAGCATATCCAAGGTAACAATTCCCAGTGCTGACTGTTTCCAGGCTGGTGTCCTAGCTGCTTTTCAAGCAAGGCTCATCTTAATACAGCCATTTAGAGGGAGAGATTTCAACCATTAATTTAATTTGCAGCTAGTACAAGCAAGATTTCATTTGCCACTCCCAGTTAACAAACACAGTAAAACTGATACAATAGTTCCTGCATAAAGAACAATACTGGACACCCATGGAAACAAAACATTGTATAGCACAGATCTGACACACATTGAAGACAGAACCAGCACAACCCTGTCTGTGTTTCTACACCATCATGGAAGTGAGAAACAACCTGAGATGCTACCAGGTTGGTTAAACATCCTCATGGGGTTTTACCCCTGTAAGTGTTCCTAGTGAGACAACAAGGTGAGTCTCAAACATAAAGTGGTGCTTCCACCACAAGCTTTCAACCACTAATCCACAGCTTAACAGATTCAATGGAACATATATATATATATTTTACTATATGCAACACTATTTTTCTATTTCTTATAAACTAGAAAATGACATGATTCCATCTCTGTTACCTAAAATATCTACATATGAATCAATCTACCATTGTTGCCCTTCAAGCTACAGTCTGCTCTGTGTTCATCATCTTAAAAATGAATGGCCAGTGATTGGAGAATGATACAGAAACCATCTGACTGCTCTGTGATCCCAGCAGCAAGGTCCAAAGGAGAAAGAGCAAAAGATCGCCTCTACTCACAACCGTGGCTCAAGGCAACACAGGTTTTTCCACAGTAGGTTATGTCTATTGTGCATAATTGCTATTTAGTACTAAAAAAAATAAACAAAGACATTCACATAATCACATGCAGGTTTACTCTAATCAGGGACAGGTAAAAAATAGGCCTTGAAAATGGAAACAGTTTCATTGCTCTCGGAATGATGCTGTTTCCAAGCAGTGGTCTTATCACCTGCCACCCAGGATTACAGTTGTTTCCTGTATCACAGGAATGGAGTATGGATCTGACTGTTAAATTGAATTTTTTATGGTTAAATAAGCACACTTAGATTACTATATCTTTATAGTTCAAGTTTCTTTCAAAAGCAGAAAGAAGAGGGAAAGCAGGTCTCAATTACACCACTGCTTATAACTCAGTCCCTATAATTAATCACGGATCCTAAGAGTTGGAAGGGACCTCTGAAGGCCATCTAGACCAACTCCCAAGTACAGACTTAATACCAGCAGGATAAACACAACAAATTGGGTCCTGTGGTTTTCCCTCCCTACAACAAATCCCTTGCAGAAGGCTTTAACATGCTCATTTTTAAGGATTACTTAAACCCATCTCATACCTGGTACTAAAACTGATATCTGGCAGGCTCAAAGAGCCCTTCCCAGTGCAACTAAGCAAGAGTAAAGCCCAGAAGTATCTGGGTTCTCATTTATTTCCTAAATGAGTTAAATGTACAATTAAGCCCATTTATTAATCACTGGTGCACACGCAGGCAGACTGCTGGCTGTCCATTCTCAAAATCATTGAAGGGCTGCAGAACTTCAGAGCAAGCATGTGCATGGCAGAGCCATTTCATGGGAAATCTCATCTCAGAGCATCTCATTTGCAAAGAGAGAGCTGTGTTCAGACTGAAAAAGCTGTAAGAAAGCAGACAGATAACAATTTGGCCTGCGTGTTGGCCTCAGCACGTTGCTGTTGGCTATCAGGCTTTGGCATCTACACAGCGCCTGTAGAACTGAAGACTATTTACATGCTCCTGCACTCAGAGCTAGACTGGGTGATATTCTGTATGCCTACTCTGCAGACTTCAGGGGAAATGGAGAACATGTGAGAAATTTCACAGGCTCCCAGGAAATATTTACAAAATATTGCTTAACTGCAAGGGTACGCAGTTACTTGCTTTCTTTCACAACCTACATCTCTGTGGAAAGGGGAGAGAAAACACTACAAGCTGTCGACAGAAGCAGCAACAGAAGCATTTGACTGCAGTGTTTGCATCGGAGTGGAGTTCAGCCTCCTCACAGGACTGCATCAGTGATGTGCAGGCACTGCAAGGTCAACTGACAGCGCACAGAGCGATGGAAGGCACAGCAAGAAGAGCAGAAAGCAGTCAGGTAAAGGCAAGGGGAATAAATATGGTTAGAGACGGACCTCACATATGCACTGTGGCTTTCCCACTCCTATTGCAAAACAAAAAGTAGATCCCTCACTCTTCACTTTCATCTGTTTCAAACATCCCCACTCCCCAGAGCTGCCACTGATTCATTGAATGCCAGGAAACATACATGGAGGAACAGTTAAGTGAAGGACAACCTGTTAAAGGAACATCTGCCTGTGATGCAGCCCTTGGACACAATATTTTTTCTGCCCCAACAGTTATTTTGGGACCTTGAATATCCTATAGGCAAGTCATGCATGCAACCCTATTAAAATTTGGACCATCTGGGGAAGGCAATTTGTTGATTATCCTGCTGGCAGCATTAAGTTCAGGACTGATTTTTTTTCCATGGGAAGTTTTCACGTCCTTGACACTGCTCACACTCAGGTGAAGGCTTCAGCCTGCATCAGAGAAAAGCAGAAAATAAAAGACCATTCTTTTGTGAGAGGTGAAAGTTCCCTAATGGCACAGTAGGAAGTGAGGTTTCCTGCCATCATTTCTGCTACTTTTCACAGATGTATAAAACTCAAAACTCGATACAACTTGCTTTTGGTCCAAGTTCAAGATTGAATGCTCCTACACGGCCCTATGAGATCTCCAATTTCTTGTCTTACATCTGGCCAAATTAAATTGGCACAGGCTTCATCCTAAAGACTCTGAGAAGACTGAGTGGCTGCATCAGCCTCATCACCCATCCTCACCATCACAGAACCACTGAGACTGGAAAAGACCTCTAAGTCCAACCACCAACCCCACCATGTCCAGTCACTGCCCCCATGGGACGCTGGCCAGGAGGTCACCACGCTTTACTGTTGGGCCCCATCTCCGCCTCCCATGGAGCAGGATCTCCCCAAGCTCTTTTTTTGTGTTTTTTTTCTTTTGTTGGCCTGCTCACATGTGAGCCCTATGGTTGGACATGGGGACAGAGCGTGCTCAGAGCAGTGGGGCCACTGGAGCATTTTATTAGGAAGCATAGCTTGCAACACGTGGGCACAGTGTGTGTTGCTGTTCCTTTTTGAGGTTAATTCTAAACTGGCAATGACTGTGACCCAACTGGAGAGAATGACTCTTACAGACACGGCCTTTCCTGTCTGGGATGGAGAAAAATGCAGAAGAAAGGAGAGGAGATTCACAGCACTGCTTATTACACAGCCCGTCAGGCACTGCACAGCCACCCATTCACGGTAATTTAATGGTGGATAGAGGAATATTTAATCTGTGTCTCGGAGAAGTTCTTGGACAGACAGTTTTCCGTCCTGGAAAGAATCCAGCCACCATTTCTTCCCCCTTCATCTTTTCCCTGCCGCACCAGACACGCTCTCCTTTCACAGGGTTACTGACCAGAAAATTGGGGAGGGCAGCAGCCCAGCGAGGCGGTAAATCCCTGCTGTGGCCCTGCTCTTACCTCGGGCTGACCCCAGCAGGCAGGTGGGGTGTGAAATCCATCGCCTGCGAGTGCTGGCAGGGCAGGGAGTTTCCACACCGGGCACAAAGTAATGGATTTACAGCAACAGAGGAACTCAGCGTGCTTTTCTCTCTTACCTCTGGAGGAGGGCTGTGACATCACAGTTTACTGCAGATTTTCCCAGGATTTATTCGTGCTAAACAAACCTTATCTCTTTATCTTCTCCCCTCTGGCAAGGCAGAGAGCTGCTTATCTTGGCCTCAGGAAAATCACTCCAGCCCCAGTGGCAGACCCCTAGCCCTGCTCTCCCAGAGGCCTCGTTTAACTCTGGGCTTAATCCGCTAATGAGACATGCCCTAAGGTCAGAGGGCAGCCAGAGGGAAGGCTTTGGCTGCTGTTGGACTGCAGATTTTTCAATAGAGCCAGCACTGGATGCAGGCTCGCAGCCCCAAACCTGGCTCTAGGTTTCAATCCCTGCTTTTCACCCTGCACAAGTCCACATTTGAGTTGTTTTTGATGATTTATATAAACTGGTCTCGATTGATGCTACTGCCAACCACAATATACTCACATGACCTGCGCTCCCAGAGCCTCAGGTATGTGATTAGTACAGGAGATGAGGTTAATTTTACCTCATTTACAAAGCTATTTAGCTTGTTTGCTCCAATCTTATTGCTAGCATAAGTCAAGAATGACAGCAAAGGGATGCTGCTGTTACATCTTCAATTAAATTGGCACTGTATCCCTGGCAGAGCTGCTGTGCTGGACTTCGCACCACAATTGCAAGGTGACCCACAGCAAAAGCTTTTCTGAGCCTGAACACAGCATGGCTTAGGTTGGGGAGGACCTTAAAAATCAGTCACTTCCAACCCCCTGCCATGAGTTGGCTGCTCCCCACCAGCTCAGGCTGCCCAGGGCCCCATTCAACCGCCTTCAGAGATGGGGCAGCATGCTACAGCACCTAGACACGTGCCTGTCTTGGTGCTCTGGGTTATCCAGGCTGTATTCTACTGCACAATTCACTGCTACTCTTTTCCAACACAACAGCATGCACAGTGACTAGGAAAAGTAACTTCCATCCCCAGAGTCTCTGCATTTCATGATTCAGAAAGCAATCACCTGTTATCAACTGGCAGGCACTGAAAGATTAAAGAGTTGCAGAGACGAAAGTGCCCTTCCTGCCTGATCTCATCATTGCTACCTCCACAAACCAACCACAACGCCTTGCCTATCTCTAGATAAGAAGTATTTGGTAGGTCAACACGTTTTCCTCCCTTTCAACCTCCGTTCCAGCCCAGAGAAACAAAAGTTGCTCTGTTTGAGTTGGTAACTGTAATTGCACAGACCTTTGTTCAAACAGAGAAAGCCCTTCTGCACCTAATTCTGTGCTTTTAGGAAGTACAAAGTGTCAATAATCCATTGAAGTGAACCGGTCTTATCCCCACACATTCACAAAGCCCAGCAGTGCTAACTCACACTGGCCCTCCAAAGGCACACATTCCAGTGCCATAATCCTGGCAGAATTTGGGTATCATGAGATCAGCAGGCTAAATCCTACAGCCTCAAAAGCGTTTCTGTATTTTACATGGCAAAAAGGTTTTCTCCTTCACCCCTTCCCTTGTCTTGCCCCCAGGGCAAAGTCAGACAAGTTATTTCAGGAGCCCTTCATGGGAGAGGCATGCTAAAGACAGATTACTGGAAGAGTGAAAGGTGTGGCGATTCAGTGGGAAAAGCCAATCTTTGCTTTAGAAAGGGGAAAGAAAAAAAAAAAAAAAAAAAAAAAAGAACCTTTTGATGCCTGAAGTAGGTCAAAATACTTAACCCAGCTCCTTAGTGACACTGGTATAAAAATAAGCAAACAAAGCAGGTCATTGGCAAAATTTTCTCAATTCCCTCAGTGGAAAGTGAGCACCAAAGCTGGAAGGATCTGGTAGAAGAAAGATTACAGGTAAGCACAGGAAAAAAAAAAAAAAAAAAAAAAAAAAAAAAAATCAAAGGAATGAGCCTGTTTAGCCAGTTTACACACATGTTTCTCTAGGCTGGTACTTAGAGGTTGTAAAGACATCAGGTGAGAAGAATTTTATTTAACCCTGCCACCACGGTAAGCACAGAACACAGCCCTTATTATGAGCTGCTCTGAGTTGGAGCCAGGAGTAACATGCAGTAATGAGGATAAAAGTTTGGTCTACAGAGACCTCGGAAGGAGACAAAAGAAGTGAACTGCAGTTCCTTTCCCCTGGAGTCAGAACTTTTATTACTTTATATTTTGACTTTGCACTCAATGGAATCAATGTTATTTCCCTAAACCAAAGTCAACTCCAACTGTACCCCAGTCACCTCTTTTTCTTCCTCTGCAGGAAACAAAGCAGCACCTAAAACGTCATGGAGAAACACAGACACCTGCCTGCCGTCCAGCAGAGGCCTTCCTTGGAAAGCAAGCTTTCAGTCCTGTCTTGCAATGAGGCATTTAAGACCAGCTCCCTCTGAAGAAGCGAACAAATGCCCACTGTTCTCACAGTCAGGAACATTTAAGGACAGGTGGCCCCACGCTGCCTTTTTTTTTTTTCCCCCCCAATGGTTTTTCCAATTGCTTTTGTCTGCAACACGAACTGCAGACTGCCTTGGGAGCAACACTTCTCAGCTCTGCTGTACAGAGCAGTTGAAGAAGGGGAAGGGTGAGGGTTGTTTGCAAGAAGAGGTCACGCAGGAGTCAGCCTTTACAATCCTATTAACGCTGGGACAGGGTCAAACGGAGTGCACGTTCCAACAAAAGCACCAAGTGGCCACAAGCTGTCACCCCGCAAAGGTTCACCGAGGCATTTGTGGGGGAAAAACGACAGATTTTTAATGGTGAATGTCTGCCACACCATGTGTTAGAGCCGGCCTCTGCTCCGGGGAAGCAGAACACACAAAGAAACACCCAGCAATAAAAACCCCTTTGGCTGCAAAGCACAAAAAGTGTCTGGGGCTGAGAAGGGGGTGGGGACGGGGACATTTGGAAGGTAGGGATTCCATAAGAAGGCTTTGCAGACATCCACCAACAGAAACATAAGGCTCCATCCTGCAGAAATAGCCAGCGTGCCGCCGCCTCCAGTCGCTTGGCACGCCATCCTGTAATGCAGGCTCATGTAAAAACGTCCACAGAGAGCTCAGGAAATTGTGGGGAGGGTAAACATGCAGGTGCAGAAAGCCCTTTTGTCCTGCAAGGAGAGCAGGCAGGATGGGGGGGATAGGATGTCAATAAATAGCATTTCAAAGGAAAAAAAAAGAAATGACTGGGTCTGCTTGGCAGAAATGCTATGGTCTGTAGGTTTTCCTTCCAAAATTCTGCATTATTGCCTTTACTTACGGCCCATGGCTCTCAGAGTGAATTCTCACCCTGTGGCAGGTTTAGTGTGCATGTCATATAGCTAAGCACTGACTAGGACACAGCTATACTGACACTGAACAGTGTTTGTTTCAGTAAAGTTACAGACAACCCAGAGTTCGGATGGCAGGGAAGTGTTAGAAGGACTTGGATCCAACCATCTGACTGGGGAATGGGATTCCTAAAGATTCCTGGTTCAACCAACAGCTAACTGAGAAGTCTGCTCCTTCTTCACTGGCAAACTGGAAAAAAAGAAATCAGACCCAACATGAGCTTGTGGAAAACAAGAATTAAAGAGCTAGAATTATTGCTTTTTTTTTTTTTTTTTTTTTTTTTTTTTTTTTTGAGTTTGCCTTTATATGATTTCCACAGTGCCAAATCTTGAAGTGTTTCAACACCTCTTGGAGAAGGTTGGCCAATGCATCACCACCACTGCACTCAGAGGCTCAGGGCTGCTCCTCTGTATCACTTATTACCAACTGAGGGAGTACACCAAGCCTGCTTTAATTCACAGCATCTTCAGTTTTGCTTCAAACTACATCATTACAAGTGTATTGTCAACACTTATTTTAGGGGGGTATACAAAATTCCACTGTAACCTCAATAAAAAAGTAATGCAACTTGCCAATTAGATGCTGTGCTCAATGCTACGTGCATTGGAGGCACATTTAACCCACAACTGACACAGTGCTGAGATGTGTCATTACAGCCCTGCTGCCCTCAAGGGGTCTCGGCATTCAGAAATAAGGTGGATGAGATGGTAAATGGAATAGAAGCTCTGCTGGACAAGGAAAGCCACAAGGAATGTCTAACAGCCAGAGGACAGGTGGGACAGAAAATCCCAGTCTTTGCAGGAATATCACTGGAAAGAAAGACATGGGGAAAGTATTTGAAGTTATTAAACTTGAGGAATGCTTGCAACAAAAACAGACGTGGAAACCTAAGAATGAATAATGTTTCTAATGCTGTCATTATAAACTGCCCTCCAGAAGGACCTAAATGTGCTCCAGATCAGCCATGCACATAATATGATGCAGCTCGACTGAAAAAATTTCTCCCTTGAGGCTCCTGGAAAAGAACAGGGAGTTGAAATGCCTGCATTAAATCCACATATAAACTGAATGCTAGCAGCAGCTCCAGACAAGCTCCCCTACAACTCTCCTTACTTTGACTCCAAAAAAAAGAGGTTTGCTACCATTTTAAACCCATATAAAAGCTGTCAAAAAGCACCTTTTCATATGAGTATTTACTCAAAGAAATATGGGACACAGTTTAGAAAAAAAGCTTTGATATGTAAAAGCTTAATTGCTTTCCCCTATTTTTCTGTATGCTTCCAAATGTTATTTTTTAATGATGACTGTTGCTACGCAACAGGGCAGAATTTCTAAAATCTATCCATCTGCTGTACAAACGGTGGTTATTAGGATATATATTTAACTCTCTCAGCCCATCAAGACAAAGAAGATGGATGGGAATCAGAGGATGATAAGCTTCAGACAGTGCATCTCCAAAAAAACATGCAGAGTGGCCAAAAGGGTCTTTCAGTGGCCATAACAAGCCATAGAATCGAGGAATTATTCAGATTGGAAAAGACCTCTGAGATCATCCAGTCTAACCACCCTCCTCCCACCAGCACTGCCCATGTCCCTCAGTGCCACATCTCTACACTGACCATCTCCATGGACAGTGACCCCACACCTCCCTGTGCAGCTGTGCCAGCACATCACTGCTCCTTCTGAGGAGAAACTCTTCTCATATCCAACCTGCACCTCCTTGGCACAACTGAGGCCATTCCCTCAATACGCTGCAGACATGAAGTGTAATTACCCTGCTCATAAACATAAATATGAATTCTAAAAAAAGACAGGAAAACCAGCACAGCTCCAGCTCAAAATGACACCTGAATGTAGAAACAGAATTCTTATCCAGAACTGATCAGCTCTCCTGAGGCTCTGCTACAACGATGCTTATTTAATAAGCTTTTAATATGGCTGGTCAGGCAATCACAAATCAAGCTCTAGCATATTAATGAGTTACTGCTCTGGAAGATTCCATCCTTTGGATATGATTGTTCTTTGTAATATCATTTCAGTGGTTCAGAATTTCCCACGTTTAGTTTTCCCCTCTCAGCTCAGACAGGAAGAGCCGCTAGAATCGCTTCATGGAAGTCAAAGGCTCTCCTACATTTTTGATGCTGCAGAAAAATACTGGCCTAAAAGGATGACAGTGGGCAAACCCATCAGCTCAGCACTTCCTCTGTGTGAGTGGTAAACAAGTGCAGTGATGTCAGGAGGAGCTGGCTGACCCGCTGCTGAACCCTGGGTGTAAAGATGCAGAGTGCCAGATAGCGCCATGCACACACTTGCCCTCACACTTACACACACGTGTGCACACACACTCACGCCCTCGCAGCACAGGAGGCGTCACAGAGCAATTTGCAAGGGTTGCATGTCATCTGGGGAGATCAGCAGGATGCTCATAAAGAGACAAAGCACACATTCACATGTAAATACAATGCAGACAACAATCTCCAAAGTGCCTGGATTAAAATCCTATAGCCAGCAACACAAAGCACGCTCTACGACACTGCACAATCAGCAGATCTCAAACCCAAAATCAAACATCTCACTGCAGGGCTCCCGTGTTTCCCAAGAGCCTTGGAAACGTTCTGACATCACTTCTGACAGCTCATTGCCCTGCTCTATTACCACTTCGGGAAAGAAGCGTTTGTACCAGCTGGATCTCTTTAATATTCTACTTGGAAGCATGACCTCCTTGAGGCAGTAAGCTGAGCGTTGTCCTCACTGCTGAGTTCCTTTAGGAGATAGATCATAGGGAAACTGGAGTTTGTACTTAAAGTCAAGCTGCTAGAAGCTGATCTCAGGATTTCCCATTCCCTCTCTGAGCTACAACAGCCAAGTCTCTCCCAGTGCATGTGCTGACCAGAGATGAAGTGTTGTTTACTAGTAGCAAGAAGATTAAAGTGACAGATCTAAGAGAAGCACTAATTTAATCCTCACATAAAAAATACCTGATCTCCTGTTTTCTGTTATTGGTGATCCCTTCTTCTTAAAGTTGTGCTGGGGGAAGTGCAGGTTGGATGTTAGGGACAATTTCTTCTCCAAAAGAGCAGTGATGTGCTGGCACAGCTGCACAGGGAGCAGTGGGGTCACCATCCATGGAGGTGTTCACTGTGGAGATGTGGCACTGAGGGATGTGGGCACGGTGGTTGGGTTGGACTGGATGATCATAGTGGTCTTTTCCAACCTGAATGATTCTATGAACACTGCAGTGTCTTTACAACAAGATTTTCCACTCACATGCATTTAAGTCTCATAATATTTGAAGTTTTGCTCCAAGAGTTAAATGGTTATCTAAGAATTTTTGCTTTCATTTGAAGTGGTGCAAGTTTTGTTCGCTCCTCAGATATGAAGGAAATCTTGAAAATGTAACTTGGGTATATCCAGTGATTCAAAGGGCAAACAGAATGAACAAACAATTCTAATTGCTTCAAATCTCCTGTTTCTTTTTTTTTCTTTAAGTAATATCTCATGATCTCTTAAGTTCAGACTAGCAATACAGATGAACTTTGCTGCACAGAGAAGCTTCTAGAAGCACTGAATTAAGACTTTGTTCAGCCTCCACAATTTTCATTTTTGGATACAAATTGGTACGGAAACTCAGCTACAGTCCAGCACTGACTGGGAGAGAAGCCAAACCTAAAAGACAAATGCTGTCTACCTGTACAACTGCTGCAAGTTGGTGTGTGTGGGTTGAGAGGAAGAAAGCCAACACAATGGGAAGCCATGCTTGACTGCATTTGACCTATTTTAAAAGGTTGTTCCATTTAGATACAGGATGAAATATAGCAGCCAGGTCATACCAACAACCTTACGTAGGCAAACCTGTGGCTGAAAACATGCCCAGCCATAGGACAATCACAATCTCTCATCTTTCCATGCATTATTTTTATAGCATCTCAAGTATGTATAGTTTTAAGAGTTGCTTAAGCATACTCAAAGGTGCAACTGCCATTGATTATACACTGAGAGCCACATTTATCTCATGGTCACAGAATGGCCTGGGTTGAAAAGCAGCACAATACTCATCCAGTTCCAACCCACTGCTGTGTGCAGGTCGCCAACCAGCAGCCCAGGCTGCCCAGAGCCACATCCAGCCTGGCCTTGAATGCAGGGCATTCATCCACAGCCTCCTTGGGCAACCTGTTCCAGTGCCTCACCACCCTCTGGGGGAAAAACTTCCTCCTCATATCCGACCTAAACTTCCCCTGTCTCAGTTTAAGACCATTCCCCCTTGTCCTATCATTAAACAGTCACATTGGAAAGTTGTAACTGGTTTCAGCAGAGCTTCATTTGTGCTTTCAAACAATACTTTCTTGTCATTAGAGCATTGGCACATTTGGTCAGGCAGTGTTAGACAACAAAAATCTACGTTAATCAAAATAAGTCGGCTCTGTATTCAATAAATTGTAATTAAGGAGGTGGCAACATAAGTGTGGCTGTCCACAAAACCCTTTTGTAATTACACGTAGTTTATGGCTAAACTAACAGGATGAACAATTTAAATTAGTTGCAAGGCCTGCCAAGGTACCCAGCTATTCCCAAGTCTATTAATTAGAATTGGTTTGATCCCCACTGGGATAAAGGTCAAACAACATGTATTTGACCCCTTCCTACTGGCGTCAGTGTTATCAGCAAACACATCTGTCAGTTCCTGGCTCTGACTTATCCAACTCTTCAGCATGTTGATGTGATGCTTTGAAGAAGAGAGTCTGGACCCAGCTAGGAAGATCTCTATAATAATTTCTGCTCTGTATGCCTTAAGGTGCTGGAAGGTGGCAATGAGGTCTCCCCAGAGCCTTCTCCAGGCTGAACATCCCCAGCTCCCTCAGCCTGTCTGCATAGCAGAGGTGCTCCAGCCTCTGAGCATCCTCATGGCCTCGTCTAGACCCACATCTTCAGCTGGACACCCTTCAATTATCACCCCACATGCCCCAACCAGCACAGGTTTCCATAACAAGGTAAAAAAAATAAATCACATCTTTCATTTCTTCTAGGCATTGCAGTCAGAATGCTTAGAAATGTACGCAGGGCTTAAGGTCATTCTTAAAGCAAATTGCTGTGCCAGACTAATTAGACATTAGCTCAATGGCATGTTTAACTCATTTTTAATGCAGTAAAACTATGTATGTTGGTGCTTCAGATGGAAACAGTTCTGTCAACTTTTTCCTAGCCTGTGCCAGATGCACGACATAAAGGCAACAGAAATACACAGCAGCAAGTTTAAATGTCACTGAAGTGATAGAACAACACAAATAAAATGGGGATGAATCCCTTAAGATAAGCAAGATGAAAATCCTAGCTGAAAAACCACCTGAAATTCAAAAAAGCAGCTTTTGTCCTCAGACCCTACACCTGGACTACAGCTTTCACCATATCAACTCATTTTGAATTTTGCTGCCTCCTTGTCAAGCTTTCCATCTCTGATGGCTCCTATTCACCTTCAAGGCCAATATCCCCGTGTTACTAACAGCCATTCATTGGTGGCAGAGCTCCTCTTGCCACCTTCACCCCCCACCAGTGGATATTCAACAAGCGTAGTGTTTCCTACTGCACTCTCTACACCTGAAGAGCATCTGAGGCACTATGATGACATTAATCAAGCCTCAGTCTTAAAGCCTTTCCTAGAGATTTCTTACAGCATTGACGGTCCCTTTATTTTGTGAGAATTTCCATTTAGTTGTCTTGACCTCAGCCTTTTAAAAAGTGGTGGATTTTGGTGTAAGATGTGGCCTGGCCTCACTGTTTCCACACATTACTACCTTGATGCAAGATGCCAAGCCTGCTGCTCTGCGAGTCCCTCCTCTCATTAACATTATTTACTCTCCCTACAGCCAACAAAAGACAGGTATGCTCTAAACTATAAACAAAACCAGCTCCAGCCAGAATGCTGCTCCTCAGACATCAACAGATCTCATACTGCAAGCTCTGGCCATGCCTGCCAACCAGAGACACTCATTCAGTATGTCATCCAAACACTGGCCTTGGCACCAGTACACATAACAGGCCCAGTGCCATCCAAGTGCCATCCTTGAAACAAGGGCTCCTCTGCCCATCCTTACCTTCAGTCAACAGGGAAGTGAGCTGCCAGCAGGAAGCCCTTCAATGCAATTGCTGCCAGTATGCAAGCTTTGTAGAAATGAAGCCTTTCTAGAGGCTGTAAAGCAGCTCCATCTAATCTGTTCTCTCACAGCTCACCACAGATCCTAAATTAATATATTTTAAAATACATATTAATTATGGGAAAATGCTCACTCCCCAGTTCTTTTCACATACCTGGTGGGTTATGATGTGCGCAAATAGTTCATTAAGTGCTTAAATTTGAACAAGATTAAACTTATTTCCTTTACAAATATGCCCCAAACTGTTTTGCTCCTGTTGTTTTTTCCAAACCAGTACAGTCTCAGTACAGGACGCGCACGTTCTGCACTGGGTAACATACATCAGAACTGTGTCCATTTCTTTTAACACCATCATTTTAAAGGCTTCACAATTCCATTCCATCACAGTACCTGTCAACAACAACTACACAGCAATTAATCACATGAAAAATCAGTTCCTCTCAGCTCTGAAATTCTGCTATTGCAATCCAGCTCTTTTCTTTCTAGCAGAACACATCTGCTCTGGGATGGGCAGATCAGGTCTATGCATGTCTGCACTCAGAGTGGATTGCAAGATACGCCTCAGAAGCTGCTGCTATCCTGCAAGCGTTATTTTGAAGCGCGGCTCCTGAATCCTAGGACTCTACAGCATTTTTACACAATCTTCCTGCAATACTCTCATCAGCTCAAAGTCTCACTCAGCTCAAACTCTCCAATTATAAGAAGCTCTCAAGCACCTGAAGCAGTTCTGTTTGAATTAGTAGAACAGAAGAAAACTGGCTCCAGGCTTCCATGCAGCAGCACTGTCTTTGCACAGCTCTCATCCCTTCCTCCTCAGACTTCTCATTCCCATCCCAACCTGAGGGAGGACCGCCCACTCCAATGACAAGGGCTCTTTCTAAATGAAGGCACTAAGCTTTGAAAACATTATGCAAGTAATGACAGGAAGACGACTTGAGATTCCAGGAGACGGCTTGTAGCCTGAATGAAGTCATATGCACACAAGTATCTTCTAAGCACAAGTTTTCAAGTCAGGCCTTTGGGATCTTTGTTAACTGCCCCATGACAAGCAGTGTCAGCGTGTCTGTGGCATTCTGCAGCTGCCCACCAGGCCGACATCCTGCTAAGAGTACCTTGCAGACTTGCAAACAATTGTCTAGACTGCAGTGCTGACAGAGTGAGGTCATGGCTATCAAGCAGTACATTCCATGCAAGAGTGAAGTTTCCGTTTCTTGTTTTCTTTTTGGTGACACCAGCTCCTTGCCATCTATAAGGGCTCTTGTCTGTCCTGATATTCCAGACTGCTTACCTCATCTACCACTCAAGCATGCAAACCCTTTGAGTCTTCTGCTCTCCCGCAATACAGGAAGCAAATGTTCAGGGAACAGAAGAGGGAAAGGAGAGATCTTTCATTGCACCTACGAGGTCATTTCTTGCACGGTGATGAACGTGGATAACTCTCAGGAAGGTTAGTAGGAAGTTCAACCCTCCTCTGCAGCAGCATCATGCTAACAGAAGGCTGCCCCAATCCATCTGGTGTCTTGGAGACATCCCTTGTCAAAACACCCTTGATTCACCAAAAAAAGCAGACTCATAACAGCTGGAGGAAAAAAAAAAAAATAGAGCCAATCTAGGAGGGCAAAAATATACATGCTTTGAAAGAACTGAAATAACAGAAATGATCACAAAGAAGCAATAGGAAGGCACTGCTCTAAGATCTCTCATAGTTATGCTGCTGAAGATCCACAATGACCCATCTCCTAACAGGAAAGACTGAAGATACTCTTCCGAAGTCACTGTCAGATAACCTTGAGCACTAAAATACATACTGGAGTTGAAAAATGTGTTTCTATCTTATGACTGCAACCTTTGCCAGGTAATTTTATTACATTTTAGCAACTTTTAATAATCCAGTGCACCTAAGAATCAAGTATCTCTTTCCTGGTCAGTCTCAGATTAAATAATCTCCAAACAAACAAAATTACATGGAAAAGAAAATCAAAACTTCATCACAGGAAAGCATCAAGAACAGGGCTGACGGATCGCTGGCATGGGCACTGTCATTGAAAATGCTGTAGGCAAAGCAAGTGGTGTGAGAAACCCCAAAGCATTTTCCAACTCCATCAGTGATTGAACCCATTCACCCCTCCATCCCTCTGACTCACATCATTAAGGTCTGTTCCTCCATGCAGGAGGCATTGTTTGACGGGCCTGCGCTCCCATTATATTCTTAATGCCATCAAGATATGGAAATGAATTTTTATTTCCATAAGCATTAGATCACAAAGCCATGAAAATCTCCCACTCCCTTTTCAACAACACCCATATACTCTTCCATTTTGGATGAGCACAGAACACCAAAGGCTAAGAGCCCCAAGGAACTACCAATGCGCAAGGCAGAGGCAACACTCTATTGCTCAAATACAGGAGGTGTGCAACTCCTTATTGTCTACCATGGCCAAGTACTTCTTGGAAACTTCTACCCAAAAATAAAAGTGGAGTATGGATCCTCTGACCTCTTAGTATAGACTTGAACAGGAATGATCTAGTGACTGACGTTCCTCATTGCCTAAGGAAAAAAACCCCTGTGCATAAGAAGCATACTTTATCATTTGAAAAGTCAACTAATGCTGCTATGTCCCCTTTCAGAGCCCAAAGAACAACAAGGTGTTGTTCAAGTCATATCTGCGGCACAATGGCTGAGCAATGGAGTTAAAAGAATGGGGGTGGAGAATGGCAGTGAGGATGGATGTACATCATCATGCCCAAGAGACTGCTGTTCTGTTGGCTTGAGAATTTCAGCCTCTGTGCTCATCTATCAAGCTGAAAACTCTGTGTTTGTATTCAGCTCAACCCTTTTCTGATTTATTTCTTGCCTACTTCAGAGCTTTAACTGCAAGATCAAAATTCTACACTCAAAAAAGTTGCACATGTGACCATTTTAAATCTTCATGGAATACAACAGTGTCATCTCACGTGAAAATTGTGAAGATGCATCCTATCAGTGCTTAACAAAACCACCTTCTGAAAAGAAAAATAGACCACGAGTGGAAATCCAATCCAGTCTAATTACCAGAGGAGGTTTCATGTGCTAACAGGCTCAACTAACCTATCTTTCAGAAGATTCTAATCTCAAAATAATGGTTGTATATCGCCGCCTACCTCCAAAACTCCGCCACTATGTCTGTGTGCGCAGGCGCTGTGATGTGCTTTCAAGATATTCCACACACCCAGGGTTAGAATCTGAACTTATGGCACTGCTTCTGTTCACCTCTGTGCAGCACTGTGCCTGGCCTCAGAATTTGGTGCCTTAATGGATGCTTTTCACCAAACTTTCTTTGGGTGTTGTCAATACGCCGTCTGACAACCAGAATCTGATAATAAATTATTAATTATGATCAATAATTCAAGCTTTGAGTATAATTATACTACAGCTAACTGCATACAAAAGCAAGAAAAAGGTAGAATATTAGTTCTCCAAAGTCTTATTGAAAGATGACTTGTTGGCAACTCAATTTTCAGTTTGATTGCCCAATGCAATGCATAAGATCAAAGAGTAGTGTCAAACAGGGGGCTGCATTCTACATGGAGACTGCATGGGATACAGAAAGTCAGCCTGAATACAGAAGGCAGAAAAGGACTGAAACCTCAGATCAAAGGGAGTTAAACTACTACATCAAGGTAAAACTTTCATTCATGGCATCATGGAATCATTATGGTTGGAGAAGACCACTGAGATCATCTATTCCAACCATCAACCCATTATAAAAGTCATTAACAATGTTGAAGAAAAAGTTAATCCTACTTGAGCATTGCTGGGAAGATGTGCCACCACCAACGGGCCAGAGAGGACCACAGCTTGCAGAGTGCTGTGTTTCACTCTCCAAATCGCTATGATTTAATTGAAAGGAGAATCTAATTTGAGTTCATCAAAAGCAAAAAGTAAAACACCTCGATGACAGGCAAAGAAAACACAAAAAAAAAGCCACCTCAAAGTTACAAACAATGGCTAGCAACCACACAGCATCTCCTAACGCCATGAGATGAGTACAAAGCTGCCCAAGAATTATTCACTTGTTTAGCCTTTCAGCCTAAGATTCGTAGTGATTGTAGAGAGAGGACATGAAGATGAATCACAGTCTCTATCAGTTTTCAATAATTGCACCTTCAGCTCTTGAGCTCTTCTTGGCCCATGGCAGCAAGGGCTGACTACCACTGCTTAGCATCCAGTTGAGGATAAGCAGCCCCTGGGTTAGCTGTAGAAGTGGTAGCACTCCAATGCCACAGCTCAGCATAGCAACCACCCAGGCTAAATAACTAACAAGTGAATCATGGTGTCCTAACAGATAATGGAAATACACTTTCAACAAGCTGCTTGGGTCCAAAAGTCGATCAACTTATTTGTTCTGCCTCCATGAGTTGGTAAGTCTCAACATGATGTTTAAACACAAGCATGTACAAACATCAAAGTTCAATGCTGACTTTATTTTACACCTCAAAGTCGTGCACCAGAAACCACTCTGTGCCACACATGGAAAACTGGAGCACACAGGTGAGGAAGAGACAAAACACTAACCCAAACAACATGCACATTTTTCTTTAGCTGTCCTCATTCTGTACTTTTCTTCCTTACTCTGTGTTTACTCTCATTCATTCTCTCTCACATGGCACAGTATTTATGCAGCTGTCTAATTTCACATGGTTCTTCCCTTCCCCTGCTATCCCCCTAAAGAGGAATAAATATGAAACCTTCAATCTCAAATCCTTGTTTGAGGGCTTCATGCACCCACAGGTGATGACAAGTCTTCAGCTTCTCTTCAAAACTTGGAGACAACCAATCTTTGGGCTGGAAAAATCCTTCACCTCCCCACTCTCCCCCCCCCCCCCACCCCCCCCCCCCATCCATTGCAACCATCCATCTACCAACAACTGACCACATCCCTCAGTGCCACATCTCCACACTCCTTCAATACTACCAGGGATGGTGACCCCACACCTCCCTGGGCAGCTGTGCCAGTGCATCACCACTCTTTCTGAAAAGAAATTTTCACTAATATCCAGCCTGATGCAACTTGAAGCCATCATCTCTGGTCCTATCACTGTTACCTGGGAGAGGAGACCAGCCTCTGCCTCTTGGTCAGTCCTGGCTTTTTGCTTGTTTGTTTTTAACTATCCCTGTTTGATTCACACCTGTACTTATGAAAACAGATTTCAAAGGTACACAGCAGTTCCTGATGAGGGAAGGAGGGCAGCAGCTACATCTGCACCTCCAGGCTGCAGTGCAGACACAGCATTCTCCCAGTCCCTCTCCTTTCCTAAAGGAAACACACAGACCAAAGGAGATGCACAGCTCATACTCAGTTGTGCTGCTCCTCCTTGCTGTGGAGGCACAGCCTTTGAGCAGCACTCATCTTACCTCAAACAGGGTCAGCAAAAGGCAGCACAGAAGTGGCTTCAGAAAGCACATGAAATGACTTGGCAAACAGAAAGCCACTGGGGTGAAGCAGAGCTCTTCCCACCCCAAGTCCCAAAGCAGGGCAGGCCCAGGTCATGGAGGTGAGTCCCACTCCAGCTGCCCCTTCTCCCCTCCAGCCCCACGGTTCGGGCACAGCTCCGGGCCCCACACAGCAGCAGGTGCCCATTCCCACATCCCATCTCACCTTCCTGGCTCCTCGCCTGGCAAATTCCCGGGCCAGTTGGCGGCCGATGCCACGTCCCCCACCTGTCACCAGCACGGTGTCCCCAGACAGGTCCCGTAGTTTGGGTGGCAGCAGAGCACAAACGGCAGCTTTCAGCACCAGGTAAAGCATCTGCACGGGGAGCAGCAGCACAGCGCCCAGCCATTTCCAAACCATCCTCTTGTTCCGGGTGATGGGTGGCAAAACTCTCTTCCAACCCTTCACGAGACCAAGGGAACAGAGATGGAAAGCCAGCACCCTTCATGCACCCGCAGGTGGGTGACGAGTCTTCGGTCCCCCTCCAAAACTTGGGGGCAAGCAATTCTTGGGCTGGAAAAAAAATGGGGAAAAAAAAAAAAATAATAATTCCTTCTCTTCCTTCCTAAAAAAAAGTGGGGTGGGAGGAAAGCAGTGCAGGAGAGCTCTGCCTCTCAGTCGGTGTCCTCCAGGGTCGTCACATGCAGGTAATGCTGATCCCGTGCCTTTAACTGGAAGACAGTTTTGTAGGAAAACAAAAAGTAAAATTAAAAGTAGCCATCCGTCCCTCCGTGCCAAAGGCCGACGTGCAAATCCCGTGTCCAAATGGAAGGGTTTTTGGTTTTTTTTTTTTTTAATACTTGGAAAAAATAAAATAAAGCAGCCTATGTCTCCAAATTGCTGCCTGCAGCGCCTTCCAGGCGGCTCATTTCTATTCTTAGACTCAGGAAATCGCTGAAATGAGACAGAATTGCCAGGACTTTCTATTTAAGAAAGGGTCTATTCAGGGGAAGGTTGTTTTTGTTTTCCTATCTATAAATATCTGCCGGCTCTCCGTCCCGAGCGGCTGCAGGGCTGGGCTGCCCCTCTGCCCCCTCTCCTGGTTCCTCACCCGGCGGATCTGCGATCACAGAGCAGGAATTACGCCGCGCACTCCTTCAGCCCTTACTCATTTCTCCCTATTGCTCTCTCTGCCTATCGCAGCCGCGGCGCTGGGGAGGTTTTATACCCCATTAAGCCTGATTGACAGTTAAAGTGTCGGGGAGATTTCACTACTGTTCCTGTGAGTGGCTGGCTGAGCTCTCCCCTCCCCCGGAGCCCGGTTCCCGTTCTCCGGCTGCCGCCCGCGGTTCGGGGCTGCACCGCACCGCAACCCGCACGGAAGGGAAGCCCTGGCTGCCATAGAGCCGCCTGCCCGGCTGGAACCGGCGTCGGTGGGAAAGCTGCTTGCATCCCGAGATGGTTGGGCTGAACCCAAGTCGACATCTGTCAGCACCCAGCCGATGGTTTCACGGACAGCTCGTGGGTTTTCCATGCTGGGAGATGCTGGTGTTGCCCATCAGTGGCTGGGCAGTGACAGACGGAGATGCACTTTTTTGCATCGAGCAGCTTTTTGGAGAAGAGAAGGCTATGGGCAGACGTTGCAGCCTTCCAGTGCTTGAAGGGAGCTTACCAACAGGAGGGAGAGTGACTTTTCGCGTGGTCTGATACAATGGGACAAGGGGGAACGGCTTCAAGCTGTAAGATTTAGGTTAGATGACAGGAAGAAAGTTTTGACTTTGAGGCCCTGGCACTGCTGCCCAGTGAGGTTGTGGGTGCCCCATCCTTGGAGACATTCAAGGTGGTGTTGGATGGGCAGCCTGAGCCGGTGGTTGGCAGCTCTGCCCATGGCAGGAGGTTGGATCTGGATGGTCTTTAAGGACCCCTCCAACATAAGTCACACTGTGATTCTGCGATGATTTCTCACTCCTTTTCCATGACTTTTGTCCAGACACAAGAGCACAGTTGCAACACAAGGTCTCTGTAGCACTTTATGTTGTAACAGGAGAAAGGGCAGAAATGTTGCAATTAGGTCCCTGAGTTGTTTGTTCGCACTGTTAAGTGTGAGGTGGGTAGGTTGCATACTGAGGAGGGTCGAAATGCACATTTCACACCATGGCTTTGGCTGGAGGGGACCTTAAAGACCATCCAGTTCCAACCTCTGCCATGAGCTGGTTGCCCCCCACCAGATCAGCCCATCCATGGCCTTGGGCACCTCCAGGGATGGGGCATCCATCACTTCTCCAGGCAGCAGTGCCAGGGCCTCTCTACCTTTGAACTCAGGGCTGCTCACCCCGCATTACCAATTGTGGCAGCACCATCATAATCTGAAATTTAAAGTTTACACGATGCCAGAAGATCCTCAGCGATGTCAACTTCACACTGCTGGTTCAGTCGGGCTGGTTTTGATGAGTGTGCTGTTAATAAGAGCGTGCCAAAATGAAGCCAACCCCAGAGGTGAATTCTCAATCTATATCCACTATCCTGGGAAGCCATCTAGTGGTAAAAACTAGAATTACTGAAAAATCATGGAATGGCTGGAGTTGGAAGGGACCCCAGGGGCCATCAGGTCCAACCCCTGCACTGAGCAGGGACACCCACAGCTCCATCAGTGCTCACAACCCCATTCCCTGACCTTGGGTGCCTGCACCTCCTCTCTGGGCAACCTGTGCCAGTGCCTCACCACCCTCACTGTAAAAAACTTCTTATATCTCATCTAAATCTTCCTTCTTTCAGCTGGAAACCATTCCCCCTTGTTCTATCACAGCAGACTCTACTAAAGACTCTGTCTCCTTCTTCCTTATAGCCCTTCTTCACTGAGAGGATCCAAATGACGAAACTGAAGGACATTCTCAAGCTTAATTTCCCCTACTGTTTACTAAACGACCACTGATATGGAACTGCACGAGTCTAAAAGCATCCACACACAGGCAGTGAAGTTACATTACACAGCCAATAGCAGTGAGCTAGGGAGCCAAATCCCTTTGAAAATAAACCTGATTTTATGCTTCATTATCAAGCACGTTCTTGAAACCGCATCTCAAAGCAGCCATTTGGTTCAAGGGTTATTTGGTGGCAAAAATAAGGACTGGATTTTTGATGCCTCCCACATTCAAACTTGTATCACGTATGGTTCTGTCAACACTGAATATGAACAATATCCAAATCCCTTCAACCTCAGCACCGTTAAAACTTCCACAAAGGTTTCCAGAAAAAGTAAGATTAAGAGAGAAGCTTGCAGAGTTCTCACCTTTAAATGCCAGTTTTCCTTTCATGAAGTAAGTCAAACGATGGTCACAACCTTGTCATACGGGACCAGGAGAGGGGCTTCTAGGGAGAAGAAGTTAAGCCATTGCAACTGCAGTCTGCAGAGCTTGTTCAAAACCAGGTATCCCCTAACATAGCTGCATCTGAAATAACCAGAGCTGTGAGAATTTCCATGGCTGCTTGGCAGCACTGAGCACTTCTGTGTGTTTTTACAGTTAGAAATGGAGCTGGGGGAGGCACCTGGCATTACAGCTTTCCTCTCAGTCCAGAAACTCTGAAGGGGAGAGAGAAATTACACAGAGAGCCCAGTGTCTGGCTTAAACAGGAATGACTCAGTGTCTGGACTGGTAACAAATATAACAACTTTTGGTATAGAAATAAAGAGCAGTGTTAAAAATGAAGGGATATGAAGTTCAAGCAAGGCTGGTTTTTTGATTCTTTGAGACATTCACAAGTCCTCTAATGCCGGTGGAACTAGTCCTGTGAGTATTTATCTGCTTCCTCATTAAACAATATTCTGAAATGCATTAAAAATGGCTGCTTGCTTTTTGGTTTTTTTTTTTTTTTTCCATTCATTATGGATGAATGTTGTGCAAACAGGCAGCTGGAGCCAAAAGACACAGCTACATACTTAAAATGAAGTATTTCTATTTTCCTAACGTCACCTTCAGATTTCAGTGGATGTATGAACTCTTTCACTATTTTACTGCTGTGCTTTGCATTCACCTCGAAGCAGTTGCAACCAGAAGCTCACACACTGTGCAACAAGAGCAAGAAATAGAGGTAATACAGCAAAACTGGAGTTAGTGCTTCTTGTCTGCAATAAACCTGGTGAAATTCATGCAGCTCATTTTGAAATTCACCTGACTGAAGTGAAAAATCAGATAGCTTTAAATGCTGCATGTACTGCGTTCTGCATGTACTGAGATTTGTCCTCTTGAATTGCAGTTGCATTCTGGAAAGTGGCAAAAGAGTATTCTGGGATTTCACCTCATTACTGCCTGGTAACCATGGCACGCTGTTTGGCATGAGATCTTTTTCGGACCATCTCCTCAACAAACCCAATGTGTGCCTCTGTTTAAAAAGCTCATCTCTTTTTAGTGAAACCCAAACCACGCTTTCATTTGGGTTTGGTCACTGTAATTGCTTTCAGTCAACGTCTTGGTACATACCTTGGTTGTTGAAAATGAGGGTCTGTCACATCACAGCAGTTGTTCCTGATGATCTCCTCCATGTTCCTACTCAGAAGTCCTTCCCCATTGCACTGCAGCTTTCCATAGGCAGGCCTGTTAACAGTGCAGAATTGCATCAATTGCTGACGCCATCACTTAGTGCCAGAATGAACTGCATTTCAGATAGCTGCACAGCACTGAACCATTTGTTCCATGAGCATTCACTCCCAACAATGTACAAACTGCAAAACCCCACAATCACTTGGGTTGAGCCATTTTCATGGCATTTTAAACGAAGTTTGGTTCCATTTTGCACAAGAAGGCAGTTGTGCTGCACATCTCAGTGGTCACTCACTTTGTTTCTACTTCTGTTTGTCAGCGTTTGGGTTTGTGCTTCTGAACAGAAGCGTTGGGCTGTAATGCATTTTGATGAATCTATTGTGAATGATTAGGCTTAAATTTAGAATGACTCATTCCTGGGACCATAGCTCGAAAGATGCATTCATGGCAACCCAGCCCATGGCAGGGGTTGGAACTGGGTGGGTTTTAAGGTCCAAACCACTAAACCACTCTATGATTTTATGTTTTCTGAATATTTAACCATGAGTGCCTAACTGCAACAGCACCAGCTTAAAGCTAAACCTGCAGTTCATACTTAGATAAGCTAGTTTAAAGGCAGGTTAGCAGCCTACAATAATTGAGACACAGCAATGTGTGCTAGCACTCTCAATGAGAGTCATAGAAACATACTTTTCCTTACTTCCCTGTTCCTGAAGGAATAAACAGCAGTGAAAAAGCAACTTTTACCTGCACACTTCCATAAAGAAAGGTCCATTTTTTTGCAGAACAGACTTTTCTGGTTCTATAAAGAGGCCCAGGGAAGCCTTAAATATGGAAATGTCTTAAACATAGAAAATCTGCAATACTAAAGTGTCCAGTAGTACCAACTCTTTACACCAATGCAGGTTCTTAACCATAGACAATCCATCACAGGCAGAGATTAAAACTAAGCCTCTTTGTAAAAATGAAACTCCTTGGCCAAGACGATCTGGTTTTTGTTATATGAAGTACTGCTGTCAGATTTGGATAAAGCAAGAGCTGTATTTTTGTGCTTCTTGATTTCATTCTTCCCTTGAGTTCACATTTTCCATTTGAAATGTGTCCCAGTGGTCCTATGATTTCACACTGTCCTTCTATATGCTATTAAGTATTAAAAGTCTGATATTGTTGCATTGTAAGTGGAGTTTTGCCATGGACTAAGCTCACAGGGACCAGGTTTCTGTTCAGCTTCCAGCCTTGACAGAAAGCAGTCTGTGTGAAAACCTACATTTGGAAATCCGCTTTCCCAGGGTCTCACAGCAAATCAGCATTATGAACAGAGATACTGCAAACCCTCTACTGAGTGAGCACAAGTTCCAGATAGAACAGAAGAACCGCAGACTCACTCACTATGGTTGGAAAAGACCTCTAATCATCAAGTCCAACTGTCCACCTACCACGAGTACTGACCACAAAACCATGCCCCTAATAGAGCCATAGAATCATTAAGGTTGGAAAAGACTTCTAAGATCATCTAGATGATACGGCCTTTCTAAATCCAGTATGCGTAAAAACTTCATAAGAAGAACATTCAAAGTGCTTGTTGGTACTATCAGGAATTCAGAAAAAGGCATGCAACATCAAGGATGTGCTATTTCTTTCAATTGCTTAATTGTGTTTTTGCATATTAGATTTTATAATTTGTAATAACTGCCTGTCTTTTTTCTCACCTTGGTTTAATTAGAAGCCAAAACCATCTCAGCCTATTAAGCTTGTGTCCTCATATTGAAAGAGAGAACAGGGAGAAACACCACGTTGGCAGGAATCACAGAATCATCAAAGAATCATAGAATGGCTTAGGTTGGAGGGGATTCTAAAGATCATGCAGCTCCAAACTCCTGTCATGGGCTGGTTGACCCCTACAAGAGGCTGCCCCGATGTCCAGGAATGGAGTGGCTGTGCAGTGTTAAACTGATTAACTCATCTAACGTTTTGTTTTGTACATTTACCTCACCTTTACATCACCCAGAACTTGCCAGACCCTCTCGTTAATCCCTCAGTCCTGACAAAACCTCTAACACACAAGAACTGGTGAAGAATTAAGCCCTTAAGGCAATTAAAATTAGAGAAGGAGTTTATTATTTCTGTTAAGAGTCTGAAGTGAAATCTGACTAAACCAATGTGAAATGGATTCGGACAAAAACTAAACAGTAGGTTTATTCTTGAAAAATTTTGCACTGGAAGCTTGTAAACTAGCTAAGGGATAAGTTTGTAGATGAAATCTTCTCTGAGCCCTTATGAACAATGCCTTCTTTAAACATTCTCATTAAAAGTGGTTATGATTTCTTTCCAAAGCCAGTGGTTCAGTAGAACATATGAAGAAGAAAATAATCATCAATGGAAAATGCTTTTGGTTGGAAGGGAGAATGGATCAGCTTTAGGAATATAGGGAAGTAAGATCAAGTTACAAATCAAATGATGGGAAAATAAGATCTCTAGAGAGATACAGCTGGGCTTAAGGCAAAAGGCACAGAGAGATGACACTGTGTTCATTCAGACATTCAGAATCATAGAATCATAGAATGGCTTGGGTTGGAAGGGACCCCAAGGATCATCAAGTTCCAGCCCCACTGCTACAGGACCACCAACCTCCAGATCTGGTATTAGACCAGGCTGCCCAGGGCTCCATCCAACCTGGCTATGAACACCTCCAAGGACAGGGCATCCACAGCCTCTGTGGGCAGCTGTTCCAGCACCTCACCACTCTCTCTGACAAACCTCTCCCTGACATCTAATCTGAACCTTCCCTCCTTGAGCTTAACCCACTAAACTTTTCATAGAATCATAGAATGGCTTAGGTTGGAGGTGACCTTAAAGATCACCTACTTCCAATCCCCTGCCATGGGCAGGGCTGCCCACCACTAGATCAGTGATGATGATTTCTACAAGGATTAGCTGAATTCTTTAATAACTCATCTGAAAGTTTCGAGCACTGTACCCACTGTTAGCAGAAAGCCAATCTGCCCATCCTTGCTGAATCACTGCCATTACCCCCTCAAATTGGTACCACTAATATTTTTAAGTGAACAGCAGTTTTGGAAGTGGACATGGGAACAGATGATACATGGGGTAAACAACCAGGGGCTTCCAAAGGCCAGCTAACCCTTATAGGGCCTTCTGCATTCTTACGAATGCCCATGTGCACCAATGCCTATCATGAGGATAGGATTAGCTGAATCTCTGGAGGAAGAAACATCAGTTATAACCATAGCATGCACTGATCCAGTTATTTGCTAGCAGCTGACCTGTAGAATAAACCAACAGAGATGCTTTTACAGAACAACCATCTCTGTCCTCCAATTAAACATTGTCCAACACCATTTGATAAAAAATAATTCCCCCAAAGCAACCAGTCCCAAAGTCCGTGAATAACTCTTTGTAGGATGCCCACTACTCCTCCAGTCTCTCTAATGGTTGGCTGCTGCTCTGAAAGTCCTGGTTCAGAACTTAGAAGCTATTAATTTTAGTACAGATTAGTTACATTCATCACATATTTCCCAGAAATTAATTTTTGCTTTAGTTTATGGCTTTATGTATCTATTTAAATCATTAAAACTGACATATCTCCACAGGTCTGGATGACTAAGTGGGTGGAGGGGCCAAGTCAAGAGTGCTACACCTCACAGTGATGGAAGGGATCAATGAATCCTCAGCTTAGTCAAGTAACTTGGGTTAGTTTTGGAAGGATGTGCACTGTGATCACGTTCCAGGCCTGCTGAGTTAAGCTGAGAATTCTGTTATGACTTTCTTATATGGATTTCTTATGCTTAACACCTTTATTTTATTTTATGTTGAGGATTTTGAACCGCATAGTTTGAATAGCTGTGCTTGTTGGATTCCACTAGGGTTAAATTAGACCTATTCACATAAGAATCCAGTCTAGTCACCCTTATCATCCAGTAGTTTCTCTCTTATGACTCAATCTGTTTACCCTCAATCCACATAGCTGAAGATTTCTTCAACCTATTGACTTATTCACATAAAGATTTATCCCTACTTCCTTTAAGTAGAGACACATATTGTGTAAACGAGTTTTTTCTAGGTAGGTATATTTAATCTTCTTTCGTAGGCATAAGAACAGCTAGAAATGACTCACTTTTTTAGTCAAGAACCCAAACTCTGAGGGAATATCATCATAGAAGTTTCTGTGCCCTAGAGGACTCCAAGAGCTCCTCTAGGGAACCCTAGTACTGCTAGAGCTTCTATTTCTCCTAGAGTTCTCCTCAATGTGTTCTAGGATGTCCTGGAGCCTTCCTTGTGTGCCTAGAAGCCCCCCAGAGTACTTGAGAGCACCCTACAAGACTCCTGGAGCTGTCCAGTGTGCTCTAGGATGTAATAGAGGTTCCCCAGTATACTCTAGAGGTCTCCAAGGACAGCCCCGTGTACTCAAGAGCACCCTAAAGTACTCCCAGAGCTTCTACGATTCTACGGTCTGCTCTACGATGCCTCATAATGGCAGTGAGTGAACAAATAAAGGAACAGGTGATTCAGACCCATAAATCAGAATACAACTAAACGAGATGAAAACTAAGTCCATTTGCAATTTGGGAATACGCAGAGTAGTGACGTATCTTGATGTACTGCAGGCATTACTTTGGCCATGCTAAATAAAGCTGTAATAGCTGGCACTGCCGGATGTTTGCACGTTGCTAGCATCCGGCGGCCTGATCTGTAGGTGGAGGGTGGAGGAAGTTTGATATGCAAATGACTTCTCTGTTGGGTCAATCTGGAGGATATAAATATTGACAGAATTGTATCAAACAGTTCACTACAAAATCACCCTCTCCAAAGAAAAATGGAATTATTTTACGGTCTGACATTAATAGCAGGAATTCTACTTGCTTTTTTATTATCGGTTTTAATTGAAGCCTCTTATCGTTCCTTCAAGGCAAAAATTCCTCCTGAAGTTGACCAGCCATCAAAGCTCAGCTTCTATAATTGGCTTTTTACTATGGTTGAAATTCTGGTGAGTTTATCGTGCTCTGTGATTTTCAGGAAAGGGAAAACGTGAGTAGAACTATGAACATAGCATTTAAATATTGCAGCTGTGTGTAATGGGAATCGTATGGTGACGCAAGTTTGGTATTTTAATACTGTCCATAAAAGCTGCCTACATGAGGTGACATCTTTTAAATGCTGAGATTTGTATATTTACACTGCAATTGTAACTTGATTGCCTTTTGTGATGAAATGATCGGTCCAGTGAAAAACAGAAGGGCAGAAGACCTGATAAATGAACCTTCTGTATCCCAGGGCACTCTGATCTATTTGAGGTAATTTCCTAAATTTTTATCTATCTGTGGTAATTGTCGTACTCATGATTCTGTTCTTATTTCTGCAGTGACTAAACTGCTGTGTCTTAATGAGTTAATACAGAATCATGTATACTGGAGGTAATCTAATCATAGGATCATAGAATCCCTAGAGTTGGAAGAGACCCTAAAGGCCATCTGGTCCAACCCTCTGCTATGAGCAGGGACACCCACAGCTCCATCAGATGCTCAGAGCCCCATTCCGTGTCCTTGTGTGTCTGCAAGGATGGAGCACCACTCCCTCTCTGGGCAACCTGTGCCAGTGCCTCACTGTAAAAGACTTTTTCCTTAAATCCAACCTAAATCTCCCTTCTTTAGTTGGAAACCATTTCCTTTCAACACAGATACTGCTGAAGAGTCTGTCCCCTCGTTTCTTACTGCCCCTTTAGATACCAGTAGGCGGCTCTCAGCTCTCCGCAGAGCCTTCCCATCTCCAGGCTGCACAGCCCCCAGCTCTCAGCCTGCCCTTGTAGGAGAGGTGTTCCATACCTGAATCATTTTTGCGGCCCTAATCTAACCTCCTGATCAAAGAAAGTTCAGTCACAAGAGCTGTTACTACTTCTTATTTATTTACTTGTAAACTAGACTGTGCTATATGTGCTGCCAGCAGAGTAAGAAACAGCTCTTGCCCAAGACATTTTCAAAGAATACAAGACAAGATCGGCCTAAGCCTTATCACGTTTGGCAGATATCATTATGCCTGGACTTGATTTACGGTCAGACGTGGTGATCTTACAGGTCTCTTCCAACCTAAAATCTTCCAACCTTCTATGATTCTGTATCAAATGGAAGTCTGTAGGAAAATAGTGATTTCATGATTTCATTAGTGTTTGTAAGGGGTTCATCTCAAGCAGCAGTGTTCTGTCATCCTCAAATTATATGTAATGTACAGTAATCCTGAAAAGTCACTTGGGGTGATACAATCAAAGACTTACATGGGTTGCTTAAACCTACATGCTTTCACCAAACCAGGTCTCTCATCCTCCAATGGCTTATACCATGTGTACCTATCTACACTGCCTGGTGTGAAGGAAGAGTTGCTGTCCTTACATATTTCCGACTGCTCCTCATGTTAAGCTATATATAAACATAACACAGTTAAATGACTGAATGTTATTAGGTCCTCTATGTTTCTGTACTTGGTTTGATGAAAGGATTCTTTCAGATGACTCTCTTTTCTGAAGCTGCTTCTACAAGCCGGTTTCAGCTGGGACAGGGTTGATTTTCTTCACAGTATCTGGTATGATGCTATGCTTTGGCTTTAGAAGAACAATGTTGACAGCACGTCAATGTTTTAGCTGTTGCTGAGCAGTGCTGCACAGAGCCAAGGATGTTTCAGTTTTTCAGCTTCTCATACTGTCCTGCCAGTGAGGCAGCTGGGGGTCCCACGGAGCTGGGAGGGGACAGAACCAGAGAAGCTGCCCCAAAGTGGCCAAAGGGGTTTTCCATACCCTATGATGTAGTGAGAAAAGCTATAAAACTGAAGGGAGCTCACCTGGGGGGCAGCTGTTGTTTGGGTTCTGGCTGGGCATCGGTCAACGTGTGGTGAGGAACTGCTTTGTGCATCCCTTGTCCCACTCCTGCTGTCCTTTGAAGGCCACTAACTCTGACCCATTTGGCAGGCAGTCGTGCCAATGTGTGAGTTGCTTCACTATGCAACAACTGGTTATAATGTAAAGTTTAACTTTGCTCCACATTGGGAAAGAAACTCACTAATCTGTATGATGAAAGCCTATTCAAAGTTTACGCTGTTATTCTCAATTATTCCTCAAACCACCCATTTCGATATATTTTACTCTCCCACTTTCTAGAGAAAAGTGGGGAAAAAAAGGCTTCCATTTGCACCAGATAAGGTTTAGATCAGATAGCAGGAAGAACTGCATCACAGAACGGGTGGTTGGGCATTGGAATGGGCTGCCCAAGGAGGTGCTGGGGTCCCTGGAGGTAATGAGGAGCTGTGTGGATGTGGCACTAACACACATGGGTTAGTGACTGACCTGGTGTGGTTTCTTATAAAGCACACAGTGCTTTGTGCATTGTGCATGTGCAGTGAGAATATCCTGCTAGTTCTGATGAATGTTGCTGTTGTTGTGCCAGTGACATCTCCTTCTGTGCTCCCTGCCATGTACGTTGCAAGGAAGGCCTCTTTTTTATTGTAGCATAGCACAGTCTTCTGCCTTTTTGTTGAACTTATTTGAGGCCCCTTAGATGGATCAGCATTTAAGCATCTACTGGAACAGAGGTGTCACACATATGATGCTCCAGCTGCTCCTGTGTACATGCTTTCTTGAAGAAACTAATGAAAATCTCAAAGAGAAAAGATGGGAGAAAGCCTACCTGCTCACAACATAGCTTCTGTGTTAACCCATTCCTACAGATCTGCATTCAGATCTGTGCATATCACACTGTGATATAAAGCTCTGATAATTATTTTGGTTGGCAAAGCATAATGCTTCAAGATGAGTAAGAGAGAGTGACTGTCAAATGGACTCTCCAAGTCCATGATGGACAAACTGAGTGTTCTTTCCCATTTCATATGTGATTTCTTACTTAGTTGAAAAGTAAAAATCTGGTCATCGTGTGATGTTCAATGTACAGAGAAGCCTGTGGCAGGATCTAGGCATTTGAGCAAACAGTTTTTCAAATTATTGCATGCTGGTTTGGGTTCTCCTTTTCTTATACAAACACACATTTTAGAACCTGGCTTACATGATATGTTCACCTACTAATACAATCATAGATATCTAGAAATAGCCATACCTCCTCTATTTTGAGTGGACTGTTACTGTTTCTGAAGTATTTTGTAATTATTGATCAAGAAAAAGTTTTTCAGTGCAAAATTGAATAACATACCAAATTCCCCATTCTTCTTTATGACAGTTCTTTTCCTTAAAATTGAAGATGTGTCTGTGATGCCAGGAGCTCCTAGAATAAGGAAAAGAAAGAGGATATTTACATAGAATGTTCTGATACCATGTTTATCATATATATAGTTAATACTTGCCACTTGAAGGCTCTGCTAAAAAAAACACAGGGATGTTAGAAAGTGCAGGTGAGATTAAATAAACAGAGCAGCAATGTGTTAACTTCAACATCCCAACATTGTCACTTCAACAAAAAACAAAGAAAAAGCAGAAGTCAGAAACGTTAGGTTACAAAAGCACAGTGGCCATTAGTTGATGAGGCACTGATACAGTACATACATGCATAATTCTGCTGCTCAGAACAGAACAACACAATTTGCAAACTGCTTGTTATGATTACCATCATTCCGTTTGTAATTAAGTCATCATTTAATAGGAAAAGAAGTATTGTCCCTGGCAGGAAATGCATCACTTAGAAACCATTCTCAAAATAAAGGGGGATTCCAGTGTGATCCTCAGGTTATCTATCTCAATTATCAGTAATTGAATGCCTTTGGATAAGAAGACATTTTACTTAACAAACATACTTTGTTTTCCCTGCTGGATTTAAGAAAATGAAGAGCCATTTCCTGAATCCCTGTGGGATCTCGATAAAGGTTTCACAGATGGAGGAGATAAGGCTCAGAACCATTCTCACCAAGGTCTTTGGAGCAGCATTTCATTACTGATTACAAGCATCACTGACTTTCTAAAACCTTGTTGTCACTGATCCTGCGGCTGGAGGTGATCAAAGACCACTCAGTTACTGTCATGGCTGGGACATTTTTATCTCACTACCTTACCTTCATTCCTTCAGCCGAGCCATCTGGAGTGGACAGTCTCCCTTTATAATAAATGGTGATGAGCAGCCATTTCCAGAGCATAGCTTAATATACCTGAAGTTGGAACTGTCCTCTAGAGATGTCTCTTTCTCTTCTCAGACAAGAAAAGGAGGCTTAGACCTCATGACACCTACACTGCATACCTACACAAATTGCTGACGTGTGGTAAAACTAGATTACAGAAATAAGAAGGGATTTAAAGGGGACATTCAGTGGAAGGAGTATTGCAAGATTCTTCTGAAAACAACATTATCTCAATCCACAAAGATGTACATTTCCATTTCACAACTGAAATCACTGAGCTTTTTTAATGAAAATCCTGTACAGTAGCAAACACCCAATGCAATTCTCCTAAATATAACACAGAGAAAGGCCGCTTCTGGCCTTCTGTGGTCCCAACAGAGCGGAAGGGCTTGGATTTTCTAATCTAATTTCTTATTTTTTCTGTTATATCCAGGCAAATAAATCAGTGAGTTTGGGTATCTGCAAGAAGCACGTACTTATCAGGATGTTTTCTAACGGACTGAGGGCATGGAGGGCTTCAGAGCTCCTCATAAAGGATCTGCACTTTGGTGAGGTGCCAGTGAGGATCTACCTCCCAAGATCACCATCTGCCAGCAAACGGAGGGGAGTCGTCTTGTTCCATGGAGGATGTGGGATGTACGGAAGCATAAGTAAGGAACTGAAAGAGAAAATGTGATCTTTATCATTATTTTTTACACACGCTCATTAATGATACATTTTTAAAAATTATTTTGAACCTAAGAAGTGACAGAGGCTTAGCTTGGGCAACCAAGAGACATAGCACGATGCTTAGTTTTACTTTTTCAGTTCTTTAATCTGCCTTTGTTGAATATCTAAATTATTCTTGGGAGGATAGAGCCCTATTTATGGCATTTACAACAAGTGGTGCTGCTAAATGAATGCATCTGTTTTGGTCTGAAAACATGACAGAAGTTATTAACTCCTGCATTCCTCCATTGGATCCCTTCCTCAGTGGCATACAGCTCCTGTGTGCCCCAGGTCCTTTAATTAGCTTGACTTTTTTCAGTTTAGTTGATTAGAGAAAGATTTAGTTGATTAGAGAAAGCAGATAATTGCAAATTTAATCAAAGAAGCTCCAAAAGATACAAACACATATTAAAAGGTGTTAGGATTCTGAAATTTAAGGTGGAATGTATTATTGAGCAAATGGCAACAAGCCAAGTCTTTTAAATGTAATAAAAAGTGAACTTAAGTAGAAGAAAAGCCCAGTGTATCTTTAAATACATTGTAAGAGGCATAATCCTACCCACTAACTTACAGTGGAATGGTTTTATAACTCGTTAATGAGATTGTCATGTGGTCATCTCTGCACACCTCAACTGAGGTGTTACGCCACCAAGAAAGAAGGGAGGATATTGCTACAAGTACTCAAAGACATTAACTGCATTCATGTTTGTTCTTCAGAAAGCCATGAAAGAATATGCCAGCACATAGCCAAAAAGTCTGATTCCGTGGTGGTGTCAGTTGGGTAAGTTGAGCTTGAAAAAACTGAGCTCTAGGAAAGTCTGTCCTTACACAGACATGTGCAAGCCAGCACGTGCATGACAACAAATACTGACTTGGGTTTATCAATAACAAAAGCAATTATTAGGATGTTTAACTTATTAATCCATAGATTTGATTAAGTGGAAAGTAGAAACAGTGCACTTCAGCTAACAGAGGAGGGTTAACAGGCATAGCTTGGAGAAGAGAAGGCTCTGGGAAGACCTCGTAATGGCCTGCCAATACTTGAAGGGAGCTTATAAACAGGAGGGAACAGCTGTTTATGAGGGTGGATAGTGACAGGACAAGGGGAAATGGTCTTAAACTGAGTCAGGGGAGGTTTAGGTTGGATATGAGGAGGAAGTTTTTCACCCAGAGGGTGGTGAGGCACTGGAACAGGTTGCCCAAGGAGGCTGTGGATGCCCCATCCCTGCAGGCATTCAAGGCCAGGCTGGATGTGGCTCTGGGCAGCCTGGGCTGCTGGTTGGTGACCTGCACACAGCAGGGGGTTGGAACTGGATGAGCACTGTGCTCCTTTGCAACCCAGGCCATTCTGTGATTCTATGAACAGAGAAAGCCTGCATTGCTGCCTCAGTTGTATTTCTCTTTTCCTTACTCAACTAATATTCTCCAGAAAGATCACAAATGCAGAGAATAAAGAGCCATGGCTGTGGAGGTGCATCTTGCTCTCATTCACTTTGACCTGACTTTCTTTCATCTAAGAAAGTACATTATTGGTTAAGAATTAAACAAAGAGAGCCTTATGTTGTCATCACTCCTCTGTAATCCATTTGTCCCAGTTAACAAAATAAATGAAATAATTGTCTGCAGGAAGCTATTTCATCACCACTGTACATTTACTGCATGGTGTTTTATAACACAGTGTCATTAAATTACTGTTATTATATTAAAGTGTAATAATAACACACAAAACCTCACTCATATATAATAATACAATACCAACAATATGATAATATAAAATATAATGCTAAAGGTAATGATCAGTGTCCAGGATCCAAGAATCATCTGGACCTTTGGGTATGCAGGATGTACATCCATGGTACCCACAGTCAGTGCAAAGGGGAGAACCGATGTCATTTAGCTGGACTTGAGCAAAGCCTTTGACATGGTCCCCCACCACATCCTTATCTCCAAATTGCAGGGGTGTGGATGTGATGGGTGAACCACTCGATGGATAAGAAACTGGTTGAAAGGCTGCAGACAGAGGGTGGTCAGCAATGGCTCTGTGTCCAGGTGGAGGCCGGTAATGAGCGGCGTCCCCCAGGGCTCTGTCTTGGGACCGGTGCTTTAACATCTTTATCAATGACAGCGATGGCGGAGTCGAGTGCATCCTCAGCAATTTGCTGACGACACCAAGCTGAGCGGTGCGGTCAACACGGTAGAAGGAAGGGATGTCATTCACAGGGACCTTGAGAGGCTGGAAAGGTGGGCCCGGGTGAACCTGATGAGGTTCAACATGGCAAAGTGCAGAGTTTTGCACCTGGGCCGGAGGAATCCCAGGCATCCCTACAGACTGGAAGGAGAGCAGCCCTGTGGAGAGGAACCTGGGGGTCCTGATGGATGAAAAACTGAACATGAGCCAGCAGAGTGCATTGCAGCTCGGAAAAGCAAATGGTATGAAGAGGGGTGGCCAGCAGGGACAGGGAGGAGATTTTCCCCCTCTACTCTGCTCTTGTGAGGCCCTATCTGCAGCACTGTGTCCAAGTGTGGAGCCCCAGTACAAAAAAGACAGAGAGCTGTTGGAGAGGGGGTCCAGAGGAGCCACAAAGATGATCAGGGGACTGCAGCACTTCCCCTATGAAGACAGGCTGAGGGAGCTGGGCTTGTTCAGCCTGGAGAAAAGAAGGCTGTGGGGTGACCTCATTGCAGCCTTCAGTACCTAAAGGGAGCCTGCAAACAGGAGGGGAGTCAACTCTTGGAAAGTGGAGATAACAGCAGGACAAGGGGAAATGGTTTGAAGTTGAAGGAGGGAAGATTGAGGTTGGATGACAGGGTGAAGTTCTTTGCTGTGAGAGTGGTGAGGTGCTGGAACAGCTGCCCAGAGAGGCTGTGGATGCCCCGTGCATCCCTGGAGGTGTTCAAGGCCAGGTTGGATGGGGCCCTGGGCAGCCTGGTCTGGTATGAAATGTGGAGGTTGATGGCCCTGCACGTGACAGGGGGTTGGAGATTCATGATCCCTGAGGTCCTTTCCAACCCTGGCCATTCTGTGATTCTGTGAACTGCAGACAGCACTGCTGGCACAAACTTTGATCACAAGCACAAACACAGAGGCCACAAATTGAGTAAATGTGTGGGTTTGTATAACGTGGGTGGTGGAACTGCACTATGTAAGCCTCCGTGCTCTTAAATTATGCCAGAATAAAGCAATTGACAGACACACAAGTATGTAGAAAGTGCTGTCTTTTGTACCTTCCAGGTACCGCTTGGCTCCTGAGCACAGTTTCCCAACCCAGAGCTTGGACTGTGTCACTGCCACCATCCACTTTTTGAAGACCGCCAAGAACTACGGCGTGGATCCCGATCGGATCATTGTATGTGGGGACAGTGCAGGGGGCACTTTTGCAACAACTGCTTGCCAAGAACTTGTGAACAGAACAGACATCCCGAAGATACGTGCCCAGATCTTGATCTATCCATTCCTCCAAAGCTTGAACTTCAACCTGCCGTCTCACCAGAAGAGTGCTTCCATTGGCTTGCTGTCCCTGGAACGGATGGTCTGTTTCATTCTGATGTACCTGAGAAAGGATTGCTCTTTGATGGAAGCTGTCTTGGCGGGTTCTCACGTTCCTGAGAGCATGAATTTGAAATATGGGAAATGGATAGATCCAGATCTTATCCCAGAGAAATTTAAACAGGACTACAAGCCACCATTACCTGCCTCATACATACCCCAGGTCCATGAGGAAACGAAAGAAATGTTTGAGACAAGGTTTTCACCACTCTTAGCAGAAGATGCTGTTGTTGGCTGCCTACCTGACACCTGCATTATCACCTGTGAGCACGATGTGCTCAGGGATGATGGGCTGCTGTACAAGAAGCGGCTGGAAGACAACAATATCAAGGTGACCTGGCACCACATTGAAGATGGCTTCCATGGTGTGCTGTGCTTTTTGGGTTATGGCATTTTCTCTTTTCCCTCAGCAAGTAAGATAATGGATCACATTGTAAACTTTATAAAAGGCTGTTAAAAATGTCTTCTTCAATACACTGAACTACTATGCAGAGCGAGTGCGTTTCAGTTAATCACTCAGTATCAAGAAGTAATAACTTATGATAGTGCAATCTGCTGACTTCTGGCTTTCAGTTGCTCCTCTTAGAAGCACGATGTGGTTTCCTTTCTGTTTTTATCCATTAACTAACATTTCATCCTTGTTTTGCTTCTCTTTTTCTGTTTTAAGAATTTATGTTCTCTTCTTTTGTCAAAGAACAAAAGCTCATGATTTATACAGAAAAACACACTTTAAACCCTGGAATACATAAATGACCATAAATGCACGCACATGGATCACACACACAAAAGCAGTATGAGAATACAGATAAAATGAAAGCCTGAAAGCCTCTGGAGGGTAAAGATTCGCTCACAGTCCCTGAAACGAGCAGTGATTACCACTGATTTATAGGCATATTCAGCCCATGGGTTTGGACTTGGCTGTAAAACCTGAAGGGGGAATGGAGTGTACTTGCAGATCTTAGCTTACAGCACAGTGGGTGGCACAGAAGGGAGTAACAGAAGTCAAAGCTGTTGGAGCTTTCCATGTAAGTATCTGAGAGTGGCGATGTGGAAGGGTCTTTTGGCCTTTCAGGGCCCCTTCCAACACAAACAATGCTAGAGCTCAATGATTCCAAGTGGAACCTGACAAACATCACTGAATGTCCTCTAAGCTGTAATCTGTGAAGCTCCCTTCTGAGGGGCATTTGCTTCTATTCAGGGAGACAGACATAGCATTTTTGTTAACTAATAATGCAGTTATTAGATGAGAACTTGAGGGTAAATTCAGAAACAGCACTAAAACGGCAAGAATACCTTCTGCTAATGCCCAAAGCAAAGGAAAAATAATAACCATAGAATCCTTTGAATTGCAACATGAGCATAGATTTGTTTTTTAGGACAGATCCACATTTATAAACGCAGATGCCTGGCTGAGTGCCAGAGCATGTCAAAAGAGCTGGTCATGCAATGCCTAAGAATTGTAAAACATTTCATCATTCTTATGCAATCACTTTGCTCTTGTAATAGCCATGCAGATAAAAGTGTGGAAAGAAGGCAGGGAGTTATCTTTCTTTTCCATCAGCTGAACTGTGAGTAGGAAGAAAATGCTGGGTTAAATTCTTCACACTGTCACTATATTAATTAAATGTGGTGACACAGTAGCACTTAGAAACCTCTGGAGCAACCAGTAGTTACTTGTGAATTCTTGTGTTCTCTGCAAAACGAAATGGTGTTTCTTTGTGCTCCATGGACACAATAGGAATTTGGTTCCATTTTTCCTGTTGCTGGTGTTAGTAATTTACTCTTCAAACAACGAAATTCTCCCAGGAGTAAACAATGTGATGAAGCTTACAAAGTTGTGCTGATTGAGGATTGCAGGATTTGTTTTGATAATAGGACTTAGTGTGAAATTGGCAAGTCATTTTGGTTTCTGACCTGACTATGAAGGCTGGCTCACCAGTTGATGTGCTGGTAGAAGCTGGGCCAGAAGTGCACCAGGATTTGCTACAAAAGCAGTGCAAAATGCTGGCTTGCATGGAGCAGTTAATCCATGGCAATGTCTGCTCTGCCACAGCAGTATTGCTACCTGCACAGGAACACTCACAGTTATCTTGGGTATGTCTGTATGAACTTCAGTCAAACCTGGCAGTCATCGGCTTATCTTTATTCAGGATCAATTTATTACACACATGGCATCTTCACAACTGTCCTTTTATTGATTCCCAAGTGTGATTTCTAAAGTTTCTGGAATGGAAGTCCTTCCTCCTGTCTGAAGCAAGAGAATTTGGTAACCAAAGTGACCTGAAGCGAAAGTTCAAAGGCCTCAACAACACTGCATGTGACACATTGCTCACTGGTGCCCAGCCTCTCTAAACAGCTGCCTTTGCATCTGAGCATTATGGGCACTCATTTCTGTCATCCTGCACACAGCACAAAACTAAGAAACAAGGACACACACAAAGATTCAAGAAATCAATAGAAGAGCCTCCAAATATAACTTTCTGTGTATGTTTCTCAAATCTCCCCAAACCCCCAGAAGACCACTGAATCCACTCAGGCTGTGGCCAGCTCTTGTAAGGTTACCTTACCTCATTCTCCTAAGTAAACTTGATGATAGGTTTCCCCATCTGATTACCTCACTTAAAATAATAGTTTTCCTTCACAAAATCCGAGATTCTTATTATCATCACTGAACTTCTGCACATTTTTTGTCTTAAGTTTTCCACTTGGCTTTTCTCCACTTCTTGATCATTGTGCTGATGAGACCAAACGTGGCAAAGAGTGGATAGAGGAGAATGTTCTGTATTTCTTGGTAAGCAAATAGCACCAATAAAGCTTTTGAACAACGGTGTTGACTAACAAGTGCAGCCTTGTAATGTTGGCTTGTAATGTTCTTAATCCTTTTCACCATTCTACTATTTTGAAATGACCACATGACTGATAATTAACTTTTGCAATGTTTTGTTTTGTTTTTTGGTTGTTGTTGGTTTGTTTGTTGGTTATTTTTTTTGCCATGTTAAATATCACATCAACATCTTCGTGGTTCTTAGAAAAGCCTCTTGAATATGCCAATATGCAATGCTCTAAAATGTTTTCTCTGCTGCTTCCCCACCTCCCAGGCAATGATTGCACTGAGCAAAGACTTCTGTGAGCTGTCACAACCCTCTACTCAAACAATGTGTTCCTTGTTAGAGAGCCTCTTACCCCATCCCACATTGTTGTTCAGCAGAGTCCTCTTCATTTTGAAATCCACTCCTCTGCTTGGTCACCAAGGCTGTTTTGTTACCCTTTGAACACTTTGCATGTTCTACAAAGAGCTAAAGATGTCCCTACAATTCTACCTTGTGCATTACACGTTATGAGATGACCACCTCATCCAATGCAGTGTGTTATGCTTCAGGTCAGTTCAGCAGTCCACACATATTTTCACTGTTCATCATCTGGACCATTATCATTTATGGACCACTGTTCAAACTGCACTGGTCCACTATTGAGATTTTTCCATAGTCTTTACCTGCAGGTCTTGATTTAATACAAATATTAATTGGTTTATAATGCCTGCATATTATTAGCCATATTGAACACATGCATTTTAATCTGTATTGGGAATTACAGTCATAGTAGTGCAGACAGGTAACTGGAGAAGAGCAAGTACAGAAACAATGTACTTTTTCAGTACATTTTCCTTTTTCAGTAGTGACTCCAATATTTTCTAAAATCTAGAAAGCAGAACGACCTCATTGCGTCCAGGGAACTTCCTGTCCTCTAATTTGATTAATTATAGATCTACCTTACATTCTTAAGCTAGACTGCTTGTTCATACAAATACCTGATACGTTCACATGAGCTCACTCATATAAATGACATATGATAATTTCCACAGCTTTGGAAATTTTAATTCGTTTAAATATTTTTTTTTTTTCTAGAGAAAGGCACAGCAAAATTGTTCCTATCCTCTTTATTCAGACACTTTCTGACAGCATGCCCCTTCCACCGTCCACATCTTCAAGAACTTAAACACAAGTGCAAACTTGCAATGTGCCTACAGTTATGCACACGAATGCCTTTGGAGGTATGGAATTATGGCAAGAAGTCATGCATGCAAAGAAATACTGATGGATACAAGTAGGCACACACAAATCTGAGCTTGTCAGCACCTCGTATCCAAGCTTACAGCCAATGGCAGTGGGCGCTGCTGAGTTTCACTTGGCTCGTTCAGCTTTCCAATTCAGCTTTCCAGCACCAGATGGCCCTCATGCTCCACAGACCTCAAGGAGCACCTCCAGCAGGAGCCCTTTCCCAGCATCTGAGCAGAGGCATCCCCTCCCACCTGGTGTGTCATGGAATCACAGAACCATTAAGGCTGGAAAGACCACTAAGGTCATCAAGTCCAACCATCTACCCATGCCTGTGACTGCTCTAGACCACGTCCTTCAGCACCTCCACAGACAGTGACTCCACCACCTTCCTTGGCCAGCAACAAAGGCCACAAAGATCACCAAATCCAACCATTAACTCATCCCCACCATGCCCTCTAACCGTGCCCCCATGTTTACCTCGTGGAAAGCACCCCAGTTGTGGTGGTGTTCTTCTGTTCTTCTGGTTTTTCCTCCATGCTTCTTATCAGTGCTTATCAGTGCTTCAAGCATCAAGTATTACTCTGTGTACCTCTGTGTACCCAAGAAAAACCATTTCCTAACTGCCCTATGTACCTAACCAGTTTGTTTCTTTTCCTGCTGCTATCCAGACTTCAGCACAGAGCTTTCACGTGGAAGCTCTAACAGTGATGCTGGGTTGTTGGCGGGCTGCTGTGATGCGCAGATCCAGTTAACGCATCCAAAAGAGTCACAGAAATCACAGAAATCACAGAATCACCAAGGTTGGAAAAGGCCTACAGGATCATCCACCCCAACCATCCACCCATCACCAATAGTTCTCACTAAACCACGTCCCTCAACACAAAATCCAAACGTTCCTTCAACACCTCCAGGCTCGGTGACTCCATCACCTCCCTGTGCAGCCCATTCCAGTGCCTGACCACTCTTTCAGACAAGTACTATTTCCTAACATCCAGCCTAAATCTCCCCTGGTGCAGCTTGAAGCCTCTGGTTCTATCACTGTTACACAAGAGAAGAGGCAGACCCCCAGCTCATTACAACCTCCCTTCAGGTGGTTATAGAGAGCAATGAGGAATCCCCTGAGCCTCCTCTTCTCCAAACTGAACAATCCCAGCTCCTTCAGTTGCTGCTCATCAGCCCTGTGCTCCAGACCCCTCACCAGCTCTGTTGCCCTTCTTTCAACCCGCTCCAGAGCCTCCGTGTCTTTCTTGCAGTGAGGGGTCCAAGACTTACAGCTCTTGGTAAAGTGACTTCCATAAGGACAGGTACCAAAGCAGGTTGAAACCAGCTGAACAGTGGTGGTAAGAACCTCAGAACAATGGTTCTGTCACAGGTGCTGCCACAGGGGCCACATCTGATGGGCACGGTTAGGCCACACCTGTCATTGGGACAGCACAACTTCAGCAAAGCTGATTAATTGCTTTCACTATTAAAAACTAAAGAAGGCAGCTGCAACCAAGTTTTGTGCAATGCTGTTTCCTAATGCTCTTGTCCAAGCTGTGAGAAAGCCAATTTGCACATCAGACTTGACGAGTTCGAATTTCCTGCTTCAATTTCCCAAGAGTGTCCCAATCTCCAGGCCACAGGCGACGTGCCTTTCACCAGCAGCCCTTATCGAGCTGGGTGACACAGCTTCCATAAGAAAGGATAAACAAACAGGAACCAAACCAACCCTCTGGTGAAGAGAGATTGGGAATGGGATGTTGGGAAACCAAAGTTGAAGAGGAGGTGTTGGATAACATGAATAGTTTGGGGAGATGAAGCAAAATATGGAATAAACTTCTTAGAGAGTGAATCCTCAGGCTCTAGACTTAAGTTCCTTCTTGTTTATTCTTTCCAATTAATAAACAGTTTCTGAAGTCAGGAATTAAATGTGAGTGGTTATTTTTTCCTATGCAGGTCACAGACTGTGTTTTCTAAAGCCTTAGGGTGCTCTGAGTAAAACTGACCTTGAGATGTATATTAACATGAAACTTATCTCTTGAACTCTCTTTTGGAAAGAGAAACTTCATGCATTTGTTTCATCCATACCACGACTTTGCAGAGGGAGAATTTGTTGTGTTCACAGTTTTGCTGTAAAGGCACTGTTCCCAAATTACACCTTATGAGCTGGAAAGGCTTCATTTTACTGACCTTTTGGGGGTTAAATCTTGGCACTAATGATTTGTGTACTGGGGAATACGAGCATGCTCAAGAGGAAGGCACACACAGAACACAATATTCTGCTGGTGTCCAAGCCTTGCTTCTAGTCCTGAAACTGTCAAGTCCAGGTGCATTTCTCACCATCTGCAGTTACATTTATACCTGGAAAGACATCTGTAAGCAACATAATCACGGCACAGAGTGCAGAGACCTAAGGCTCAACCAAGAGGCTGCTGAAAAAGTCACTGAGCAACCAAGCGTAGCAGTGGGTACTTTCATCTGCTGGAGAAAGGATGTGCAGGAGGAACAAATCACTGGTGCTTCACACTGCAACGGCTCCTAGTTCTGCTAGACTCAAAGATGTCACTGTGTGCCAGCGTACAATAGCAGTCAAGCAAGTCCCATCCCAAAAAGCAACCTGGCTTTGAGCTGGAGGTGAGGAGCCCAGACAGCCACAAAGAAGGGAGCTACTGCAAATGGATTTGTTGCACAGTTCATAGACTCTAGTGCTAAATTGCTCTGATATTCATCTCTGCAAAAAGCACATAGGTTAACCTCATTTAAAACCCCTGTAAGATTTAATTCACAGCTTTGGTTGTCCCTGGGATGCTGGATAAATATTCTGTTTGGCCTTGGTGAATGAGATACGTTAGGAAATACATTAAGATCATGCTGATCTGAAAATTGAGAGTTCCTACTGATGCTTGTAACTGCCTAGAAATGACTTGCATGTTATTAGCTATTGCCTTGCACTACCAGAAATTAATCTTCTAAGTGCTACGTATCGTGTGTGGTTACAAACAAAGTGCTGGCTGAGCTCTGCAGTGTGACAGCAACGCCTTGGATTGGACTGGGCAGGGTTTGGAAAACAAGAACCAGAACGAAAGGTAGTGGTGGTAGGGGGGCAGTGGGACCGGATGATCTCAGAGGTCGTTTCCAACCGGACGATTTAATCATTCTTTATACCTCTTGACACAAAACTGTCATGCATCATTTGCTCTCAGTCTCCACAGCACGTTTCAAATCCAACGTTAAGAAAAATCAACCCAATTCTGTTGGCTTCAGCAGAGCAAATCTGCATCTGATAATGCTCTTACCACTCCAATGTCCTTCAGAACTGATGCCGTCAGATATGAAAAGCATAAAGCTTTTATTTCACAGGGTTAAATATTACCAATGGAATCACCTCTGCTTTTTACCAGCAGTGATTTTTTTTTTCTGGCCTGTGTGTCAGCTGCTCCATTATTATTCTTATTTTAGCAATAATAAAACATATGTGAATGCTCTCGAGAAGAGATCATAGCACATACAAAAACCAACATTCAATACTATCCTTGCTTTAAAAAGATTCCATTCTAAGCTGAAAGATCAAGAATAGGGTAAATACATTCTTGATAGAGGTGTATGTGTATAGATACATAAGCAAACAAGTAATTCGTATGACCAGCACCAAATACAAGGTGAGGAGGAACATCTGCAATGCTGAAACCTAGATTTCACCAGGGGTCTGAGAAAGGAGGATGTGGTGGCACAATAAATAAGAAATCAAACAGCTCTGAAGGTGATTACTAAGAAATCCTGTCCCACTTGAACTCAGAAATAAGACAGGCTTGACTGTATTCAAGCAATAGGGAGAGATGTAATAAGTTTTATCTCCTTGTAACACTGATGATATGTCAAGAACATACGGTAATGGGCACAGAACCAAAACATGTTAGCTGTAAATATGAAAAACTGCTTATGCAAGCCTCCCTCATGACTAATTGTTACTGTCTATTTAATTGTATGGTTTGATTGCCACATGCTTTCACCTTCCTATTGGGATTTTTAAAAGCTGGATGATGGGATTCTAAGGGAATTGCCAAACCTGTGCCTTTACCTTCAGAAATACTGCAAAAGTCAGAGGGGGAAGGAGCTGCTTCTTCCATTTGACTCCTAACAGTGCAGCAAGATGGCACTTCTCTTCACCATTTTTCTTGTTTTGATTCTAGTTGTGGCAATGGGATTCTACTATGAACACCCCACAGCAAACATCCCACCTGGATTCAGCGAGCGCAAAAAGCTTTATGCTTTTCATTACATCATGAACTTTGGTTTCGGTCTGGTAAGTACACTTTGCTTAAAGCTACCTTTTAAATTTGATTTCTGATAGAGGGATAAGGGATCAGTGAAATGTTTTGGAATCGATATATATCAAGTACAGAGCTGGATTTATTTGGTGATGGGAGCACTCTCGTGGATACCTGTGGTTCAACCCCACTGCTTGCCGTGCAGCACTAAAGCAAGCAATACAAAAAAATAAACTGCAGACAGCATAGTACCTCATTTTTCCCGATGGCTTAAGTTCTAGCTTTTAAATTGTGCAGCCTCAAACAGCTGCTGCACGATATATGTTAAACTTCTGCTTTGCATAAGAGAGAATGCAAGGCTGCACTGAGCTCAGCTCTCTCCTACAAATGCATGACTTCTGAGCCATCTGCAGGGCAGCTGCTACATTCATCACTTTTCTCCTTCACAGTGTCTGTGTGATTTCCTATTCTGAGTTTAAAAAACACTTCTATGATGGCTAAGTCAAGCTTCTTTTAGCCTTTTAAATGACAAAAGGAAAACACTCACTTTCTTTGGGTTGTGCATGACATTTCACTGAAATTCCATGTTCTGCTGTTATTATCTTGTTCTTTTTCCCTGCTACACTGCTTATTAAGCTTTCTTTGAAGTCAGCCAGTAAGTTCCTGAGAATGTGACTCAGTGTGAGTCCTGAGGGGTGCCTCACCCAGCCCTGAACGCTGCTGTGATACAAAGCAGTGCAAGAAAACAGGACAGGAATTGAAGTCACACAAAGTCTTCTTACACCTACTGCACTACAGGTGGAACTCCACATTTTCCAAACGCTGTGTGCACACTCTTTTTCCATCTAAGTTTGTTCTTTGTGCAATTGGTATGCAGCAGGCCAAACTGCAGAATTTAGAAGCTCACTGGTAACTCTAACCCTAACCCTAACGCAGTTCTCAGCTTCTGATTTTATCATTTCGTATCCTCACTGCTGGTCAGTGAGAGGCCAAGGAAAAACAGGAACAGAGAGGTAAGACGATTAATGTGTAGTTAAACAAAAGTATAAATGCAAGAAAGTTTGAGTCATAAAGTCATAGAATCATTAAGGTTGGAAAGACCTCCAAGATCACCAGGTCCAACCAGCAGCCCACCCCCACCACTGACCAGGCACAATGCGATGTGTACTCAGTAGGAGCTCTGGTTGTTGCTGTTCAAAGTAGCCAGGTCCTCTCCAGGAATGGCCACCAAAACTGCAGGGAAAATTAAAGTTTGCTATGGTAGATCTAGACAAAAAATGCATGTGAAGTCACTGGAGACAAAACAGCTTGATGTAACTGTGCACAATCTAACAAGTTGTCTGAGGAACTATCTGTATTCACCTCTGAGGTTATACTTAAATAAGGAATGTCTTAATCAAATTTCTTCATTGAAAAATCTACCCATTCTTTATTTTTCAGTATTGGTTTAGAATTTGGTCTATAAGAAGAAAAACTGACAGATTTTAGAGGTAGCCAGAGGACTAACTCCATCTGGGAAATTGAGTTGCAAACAATGAGATGCAAACACGGAGGGGCTGATTACATTACACTACCTACTGTGTTAATAGCTCTGTAACTTCTTGGAATCAATTTCTTTTAGTAATGACTGAGGCAGAAGGGCTGGCACAGCGTGCAACACACATAACTTCTGTCTGTGTACCTGTGTGAGGAAAAGAAAGGGCTCTAACACTGCAGTCAGCACAGACATCGCCTCCCTCCCTCAGGCAGCACCTCCTGCATGCTGCTGCAGGTCTGCTCCTCTGCCCAGGCATGTGTCTGCACTCCCACTTCTAACCAGCTAGGGTTCCTCTCTGCCTTTCACACTGCTTTCCTCTTGGAGCACAGCACTGCATTGTGAATGACCGCTGGTGGGCACTCCATGCACTGATGGCAGAGGCTGAGCTGAAAAATGGACTTGAAAGCAAAAATGCCAACGCTGCTGATTCTTATGGAGCTTCTATCTGCTGTGCAATTTAAAACAATTCCACCAGATAAAAATGTTGTTTGCATACTACCAGAAATAACTACGAAGATTACATGTCCTGACCAATAACTGATGTTCTTCATCATGGAGTGGAATGCAGACACCCAGGGTCAGGCTGGAGGGGCTCTGAGCACTGATGAAGCTGTGGGTGTCCCTGCTCAGTGCAGGGGTGGGACCTGATGGCCTTCAGGGTCCCCTCCAGCTCAAATGCCCTGTTATATGTGATAGCTGTACTTTGTTGCAGTTATCCACAGCAGATACTCAGAGCTAACAGTGAGGTGAATGAGAGCAATATAAACAAATGCCAATCTCTATGAAAGCTGATCAGTCAAAGTATCACGGGTTTAACAGTTGCTTGTCAGGCTGCCAGCATTAAGCACAGCAGCTGATATGGACTCTTCTGCTCTTTTTTGTATTTCCAAGACAACATACAAACAATGCAGTTAATTACAGGTGCAACCCTTACTGTTACAAAAACACTAGTGTGAGGAAACAATACCAGAGGGGAGTGAAGGATTAAAGAAACAATTATTTTCCCATGGTTATCATGCAGGAGATCAGTAGAAGTAACTAAAATGGGAATAAAGTCGGACCACAAAAAGATCCTTCTTGCACAGGGGGATCAGCTCCTGAAATGGCACAAAATGAGATACCTACACCAACCTTCGCAGGACACATTGCTGAACTACTGAGGTCTTTAAATGCGAGATGAAAGACTCTCACAATGGGATCTGAAGACACAAGCTGTATATAGAATTCTCTTTGAAATACACATCTGTATTTCAAATTCTGTATTCTGTAGGAATAACGGCAACCCAACAAACCATCCATTCTAACTGTGTTTGGGTACAAAGCACTGCAGTATGTGGAGATGGAGGCAAGGATCAGGAGTACCCTTGTTCAGGAGCTGGCTGTGGAAGATGCTATGGAAAAACGTTCTTTTACGGGCTGCTTTAAAGCCTAACAAGTGGAAGTATTGGCTAGTGATAGGACAATGGGGAATGGTTTTAAACTGAGACAGGGGAGGTTTAGGTTAAATATTAGGAGGAAGTTTTTCACCCAGATGGTGAGGCACTGGAACGGGTTGCCCAAGGAGGCTGTGGATGCCCCATCCCTGCAGGCATTCAAGGCCAGGCTGGATGTGGCTCTGGGCAGCCTGGGCTGCTGGTTGGTGACCTGCACACAGCAGGGGGTTGGAACTGGATGAGCACTGTGCTCCTTTTCAACTCAGGCCATTCTGTGATTCTATGATTGTATGAAGTATTTGACACTTCTGTCTCCTATTAATAGCCTATAAATAGATTTATTCCATTAATAGAGACTAAGCCAGGATTTCACCACTGAAGAATGAGATAATTTGTAAAACATCACTCTGTCACCCAACATTTCTAACATTTGAGATAATTTGTGTTTCCTTTTCCTTTATTAACAGGCAATATTACTAGAAAAACTTGGTATCATGTCAGAAGTCAGTTTACTCAGAGCTATAATGGATGGAATACCACCACTAAAAGATAAACGTCTTATTATCAAGGACTTAATCTTTGAAAAGGTTAAAGTAAGACTGTACCAGCCAAAAACATCAACCAGTGGCCAAAGGAGAGGAGTCCTGTACTTTCATGGCGGGGTTGGACGGTTTGGAAGCATTCGTAAGTCATGTAAACACTGTAACTAAGCATGCTATGTGGTTACTGAGCTGATGGGGCATTTATCAAATGATGAGAAGAGGGAGGAGGCTAAGTATGAGAAATCAAAAAAAGTTGTGTCAGGACACAGGACAATTTCATTTCTGAGTAGCAGGCATTCTGTTACATTATCCTTATACAGGTTGTGCACCTCCAACTCCTCTGATCGCTTCTCTTCTCCTTATGCTTATGAGAAAAGTTGAGAAGTTCATAAGAACTTTTTCACGCAGATGTAACAAGGCTGTGAGCAATGTTCAGATTAGATCACACCAGCTGTGGGAGATTTACAGTGAAGCTATAACTGCAGAACAGAGAGAAAGTCTTGAGAATATTTTCTTCTGACTTACTTTTAAAGCAACTTACAATTCCCCTGAAATATATTTTTATCATTATTATTTTCTTTAAACAGGGGCCTATGAAAGAACATGTCGCATTCTTGCTAGGAAAACCAATTCAGTGGTTGTGTCTGTTGGGTAAGTAGGGTAAATCCAAGCACACCGTCCTCCTGTCTCCCCCTGGGTTCCTAGTTCTTTAATGCATTAGTTCCTGCAACCCACACTCCCTGCAAACCACATAGAGCACTTGTATTTAACGATCACACGTGTTTCACTAGCACTAATGACTCTTAGAAAGAATTAGTTCACTAATCCCCACTTGCTAATTTCCAAATAAAATCCATCGGAATAATTTGTAGCTACCATTGGATGTGGATGGTTTTATTTATTTCCTAAAGCCATGCACATAACTTGAAACCAACACTGTGTAATTAACTCTGATGGAAGCATGGCTGCCCAGACAGCTCAACTCATTTCCTCAGTCACCTAAAACATAATAACTAAAGATATGTTTTCCAAAGAGAGGATAATGCACTGAGCTCCCTCAAACACTAAAAGCAGTAAATAAAGATGGCTCTGAAAGTAATGTCTCCTGTTTATTTCCATGGTAACTATGAGAGATACAAAGAGCACGGTAACATGATTTGATAGAGCAAATTCTCAGCTACAGAACGCTATTTTTCAGCGTAGTCATCACCATGAGCTACGCATTCATCTGCAATGAACCAAAGCCTGCGTGCTGTGCTCATCAAAATCTGCACCAGTGGAGACAAGCACTGCTGCAGAAATGCACCCCCCACCCTCACTGCGCTCACATCTGCTGTTCCATCTCCATAAATGTACAGCAAGCGTCAATGAATGCCAGTGGAATGTCATTTTTCTGAATGGAGGAATTAAACACCACCCCTTTGATCCATGTGCACTTCCATGTCAGGCACCGCTGTCAGACTGCCCCTCTGCTGCCATCTGTCACACAGCAACAAAATGTACTGGCATATTGATGGGAAGGTTCAAACTCTATTGCCACCCACCAACATCTGCATCCAATGCCATGGGCCAACACCATAAAATAGGAGGCATTCCTTTTGGAGCAGCCCTCGTACACTGCAAGCAATAATTACTATAATTTCTGTTGTTGTAATTATAGTTTGAGGATATTTTCCCATCTTCACAATGAAATATATGAATGCACAACTGAAAAGACAGCGTGGGTCCACTCAGTAGATGTGACCATGCTGAAACCCTTCTGTTCCCACATAGGTACCGCCTGGCTCCTGAGTTCCCATATCCAACCCAATTCCAGGACTGTCTCACTGCCACCATTCACTTCATGAAGACAGCACAAGATTATGGAGTGGATCCTGCCCGCATCATTGTCTGTGGAGATAGCAGTGGAGGGACACTGACTGCTGCTGTTGCCCAAGCGCTGGTGAACAGAAAAGATGTCCCAAAGCTGAGAGCACAGATCTTAATATACCCTTTTCTCCAGGCCGCAGACTTTAATTTGCCTTCTTACCAGCAGAATGCCAAAATTCCTGTTTTGATAAGGGAACGAACCCTCGTTCTTGGTTTGAAGTATCTCAATAAAGACTTGTCTGCTGTAAATGTATTACTTGAAGGTTCCCATATTTCAGAAAAGCGAAGACTGAAGTATCAGAAATGGCTGAGTGCTGATAATATCCCTCATGAGTTTAAAATGAGAGGCTACACACCTCCAGGACCACCAGCACAGTACTCAGAAGAAGTCTACAAGCTGGCCAAGCCTTTTCTTGAGCCTTTGTTTTCACCACTGCTGTGTGAAGACAGTGTCATTGCCCAGCTTCCTGAGACCTTCATTCTGACCTGCGAATACGACGTGCTCAGAGATGATGGACTGCTGTACAAGAAACGATTAGAGGATCATGGTATAAAAGTGACCTTGTGCCATCTGGAAGAGGGGTTCCATGGAACAATATTCTTGGCTGCTTATAGTAAGGTGGCAACATTCCAATCTGGAATTAAAGGCCTGGAAAAGATAACAAAATTTCTAAGATTGATGTAAACCTCCATTATTTGCTTTCACGTCCTGATTTCTATCTCTCCCTGCAAAGATTTTTTAAAAAAATACTCTCAGTTTTCCTTTGGTTAAAACATCTCCTGAAATTTCTGCATTGGCTCTGCCTGGTTTTTACCCATGAAATTGATTTTGTGAGAGTTTTCACTTCATTTTTACTGATGATTGAAGAAAGACAACATCACCTGATTTTGTCTACCACCATTTCACAGTTTTCTCCTCTATTTGTAAGAGGTCTGGTACCCATGACTAATGTTTCACAGTGCAGTTTGGCTTAATAAAGTTCTGGTAATAGTAATAAATAAATTGGGATTTGAGGACAACTTGAGGGAAGTAACGGAGGATGGATCTACAAATTAAGTGCACAACAAGATGGTCCATGACATATCTGATGAAAGCTGAGTTTGAGACAAGCTTGAAGAAAACTGAATAAAGCAGAAAAGGTGTGGGCACAGACATAAGAGAATGAAGTCTCAGCTTTGCAACCATCCTTCAGTTTTGGGCTCCCCAGTTCAAGAGAAACCCAGGCTTACTGGAAAGAATCCATCACACACCAAGGTGACCAAGGGCCAGGAGCATCCCTGCCATGACAGGAGGCTGAGAGGGCTGGGAATGTTCAGCCCAGAGCTGAGGAGGCTCTGGGGGATCTTTTCCATGTGTTTAAGGATCTGAAGGGTGAGTGCAGAGAGAAGGGAGCCAGGCTCTTGTCAGCGGTGCTGGTGCCAGGACAAGACGCAATGGGCACAAACTGAGAGAGGGTCCATGTACATATCAGGCAGTACTTCTGTGCTGTGTGGGTGATGGAGCACCAGTACAGGCATCAGAGAGGCAGTGGGTTCTCCTCCTTGGGGATCTAAACGCACCTGGAAGTGGTGTTGGTGCTGTGGGTGTGCAACCAGAGAGACCCAGAGGTGCCTCCATCCCCAAACAGCCAGGGACTCTGGGATGCTGTGAAGTGGAAAGACAGGAGGTCTGGAAATAATAAGAACTATAGATGCTGTAGAGAAATAAGGGTTAATGCAACATCTATTTAAGAATGCATATACACTTCTTTATACAGGTACAGAAAAATGTGAATGCACAGTAATATCCGTCTCTGCACAGCCTGAAGCAGAAAGCACTTTCCCACAGAAGGATGATGAGCAGTGCCATGGCAGAGAAATGAGAATGAGGGAGAAGGAAAAATAAAAATGCAAAAAAAAAAAAAAAATCAAAGTTCACACTGGTCATAAATAGTTTACAACAAACTGAGAACAGGGATGAAGTGGAACAAAAACAAAATAGAAGACTGTAACAGAGATGTCAAGAGGAGGAGAAATGTCACCATTTCATACTTGTTGGACAAGTCATGTTCTAAAGTGGGGCTTTCCTCCTCACTTGGCATATAAATGCTCCCCTGCAGTAGGGTTTAAAGGTATGATATGAAACTTTATATTGAACCATCACAAATTATTCTTGTACAGTACAAACAAAGCTACTTCTCCACACGAGCTCGTCCTAAGCTTCATTAATGTACAAAAGCAGAGAAATCCTCAGACTGAGTGCTGTAGGTCTCTTTTTGGGAAACATGATTAAGAAATTAGGTGAAATTTCATTAATGCAATCAAAAAGCAAAAAAAAAAGAAAAAAACACATGGAGATAGAGCAGATAGCAAAGTTTATTTCCTTGAGAAAGGAGACTAATAAGCCTACAGCTTTCAAAGGAAAAGAGTAGCTGACAGGCAGATAATCCGTAGTAAGCAAAATATGTATGATTTACTTCATTAAATGTCCAGCTGTAGGAAGAGAGACATCCTAGGCTGGAAAAGACCTCCAAGTTCATCCAGTCCAACTGTCCACCTACAACCAATATTTCCCCACCGATCCCTCAGTACAACATCTCAATGTTTCTTGAACACCTCCAGGGACGGTGACTCCATCGCCTCCCTGGGCAGCCCATCCCAGTGCCATTAAACCTGGGATTCCCAGCTGTCAGTAAAATCAGTTAGAATGCTGAGGTTACATGAAGAACAGAATGAGTTTATTGTGCATGATTAAAAATGATGATAAACTGTGAGCTTAGAAATCCCCTAGCAAACAGGACAAGCAAGTTTCTGATCAGAGTATTCTTGTTCAGTTTTTAGATACAGTTTATTCCTTGATGCCCAATTAAGACAAATAACTGCACGAAACATTTTACATCTACTTGCATTGTGATGAAAGCAATTTGGCATTTAACTTAGGTCTTTGCTGAGGATTCACGTCGATAATGAATTCCTGAGATGGAAGACAAATTCTCAAATAAAAATGTCACTTGTAAACAGACTTGTACTCAACTATCTCATTTCTTACTCTGATATTGGACATCTGACATTATTATATATATTTTCTACCCACCACTGCCTTTTTTAAACTATAATCAAAAACAAAGAATGCTGCAGACAATGATGTAAGGAAAGTCTTCAGCTAGAAGATACAATGGAAGGATGTTCTCCACTGCTTAGCATGGTGACCTTGTTTATATTCAGCAAACTGGAAAATGGAGCCTGCAAGAACATGTGAATGCCCTTTAGTTACACTCACAAAGAGTAATAGAAAAATAAAAAAAAGAAAAGAGGAAAATGTACAAGGCTGTTCCACACGGCCTTTCAGAATGAATAAAACTTGAATAATCAAAATAGCAAAAAATCCACAATTCTTTCCTGATTTTGAGGCAGACAAATCAGTTTGTACGGACTTTTGAATGCTGACTACTTTGCACATGGGAAACCAGTGCCACTAAATTTGAGATTTCCTTCCTCCATCCACAGGGGTGGCAGGTTGTCCATAAAGTGACAGAAGAGAACACTGATCCTAACATACAGAAGATATGAGAAGGAAACATAAGGTTAGCAACTGTCAAATATCGCATGGGTTAAAAAAAACCCACAAAGATGACATGCTGAAGATACTACAGACCTTTCCTTTAATGACTTGGTAATTTCAAACTTTCAGTACTCAAGGTAAAATCTCAGCACTAAGCTTCTTTTTGCAATGAGACCCTTTTTTTAGGCAAAGTATCTTACACACTAATTAGCCAGTGCTTCATGCTCTTTACAGATACGGGCTCGTGATTGGGTCAAAGTTTCACTTAATACTCCAAAGATCATCTTCTCACTGTAAAGGAACTTTATACCGATATGTATTAATTATTCCAGTATACAGTTGATTTTTCAATGCTATCTGAATAACCTGACAGACAACTTTGTGCTCTGGGATCAAAATATGAGCCCCCAAAAGATGTTTCAATTGGTCAGTGGGTGGTTTAGACACTCCAAGGCTGTGCATAGATCTACCCCAGCTGCAGTACCTGACATTTTCCTTTGCTCAGCCTCAAGCAATTGCTGATTGTCCAATGCTCCCAGTAATAACTCTTGGATCTGGCCACAGAAAGTTAAGGTTGGCTGCAGTTTTGGTATCTGTATTCAAACTAAGCACTTAAAAAGGACTCATCTTGGTTTGGTGACCTGGAGCAGTTATTTGGACTCCATTCAGGTGGAGAGGAGATTCACCCATTTCGAGGAACAGAACATCTCACTGCTGAGGCACTGAGGTCCAAGAACTCACCCACATTCCAAAGCACTGCATTAACAAAGGCCTTCTGGAGAGTCATCATTTTAAAAATGTACCTGAACTGAACGACATCAGATCTGAGTTTTTCATCACTGAATGTAATACACAACATTTGTTATCACTTCCACTTGAAATTTTTGTCACAGTTCAGCTATTTACAGCAGAATTTGTTAGCAGAAGTTGAACCTGGAGGCCATTTGGAAGGGCTGGGACCCTTCAAAGTGCACCAGGGGAGCTTCCAGGTTGGATATTGGGGAAAATTTATTCTCAGGAAGAGCAGCAATGTGTTGGTACAGCTCCCAGGGAGGAGGAGGAGTCACCATCCCCAGAGGTGCTCCGTGTGGAGATGTGGCACTGAGGATGTGGGCAATGCGAACAGCGGGGTGGGTTGGAGGTGGACCTGGTGATCTCAAAGGATTTTTTCTAGTCTTAACGAGTCTGTGATTCTGTGATACCTCAAAGCAGACTCAAGAAGAAAGAAAGGTTAAATCAGGATTTATGGCAGACTGCACAGATGGTGGCTTTCAGTCATGAATAAGAGCTGTACAATAAGAGTGTACAAGGAGTGGCTACTAATTTGGGTGAGGAGGTGGAGATAACAACAAGGGAGGACACCGAAAGATGGGTAGGAGGCAGATACATTGCACATTAACAAACAGTACAACTTAGCATGCAGTAAGCTATAATTTCTAAAGACTACTGTGTTCCTGTGAAGGACACACTACATCCTTCTCAGACATCAGAAGAGTAAGGCTCACCAGGTGTGAAGAGGTCTGGGCTGTTTTCAGTCATTCCCTTGCATGCATACAGAAATGGGAGCAGTAAGATTCCTACCTGCTCTACTTGGTAAAACTGAAGTCAGCTACGTTGCATTAGGAATATGGATGTCCTACAGCATCATCTGGGTTAGATGCATACACACAGCTGGGTAAATCACATTTATAGGAGTGTTTCATTTAGAAAGGTACACTAAAACCAAACAAAACGAAGAAATAAAAAGAGGAACATAGCAGCAGCTATTAGTTTGGCTTTTACTTCCTTTTTTTTTATTTTTTTTTGCTTTATGTCTTCCATTAAGTTACTAAAGCTGGCTGTACTCGATCGAATCAGCACCTCAGTCATTAAACACCAGCACGCTGTCACTCATTAGCTCTTGTAGCACTTCCTGAATTACCTGCACTGCAATTGTCAGCGATTTCCTAACACAGCCCACAACCACCTGATGTCCACATCATCCACCCTGGAACTTCAGCCTTGGTTTGGTTTGAAAGCTGCCTAATTATGAGACTGACAAGAGACTGATGTGAAGAGTTTTGTGCGTTCTCAGGCTACGAAGAGCTCTGTGATTGCCCATCTAAGATCAGCTTTGAAGAAATCAATCCACGTGGACTGTTGGAAACATGGTGCTCTCTGCTTAACATAACCTATGAGAGATTGACACTGATCACAGATACCTCTGCTTGTACATCTGCATGGGCAGAATGGTTGACCAGAATGGAAAGATTTGAAACATCTCTGACCAAGCATCAGTAGAAAAGAAAGTGATGTGTAGCAACAGATTATTTAAGTCACGTATGTGTATCAGAATAGGAGGGACCAAAATTCATGAGATGGTTGTGAATATGAGCACTGCCAGAGGGATTGGGCAGCCCTAAGGTCACTGCTTGGTTTTTGAAAGCATGGAAACTGTGGTAGGGAGGAAGAACTGAGGAGCTGCAATAGCATACAGCTACAAGGGTAAAACAGTAAGATGTTATTCTGAAACATCACTTCATTGATAGTTCTTGAACAATAGAAGGGTTGTGGGTGAATGTTTTTGCCACCTGGAACAGCTGAGGGTTTGCACATTGCACAAATATTGGTGCAGAATCCAGTTGCTTTATCCCACACATTCTTATCTCTAGTTGTGCAAGCAGGCTGACTTGGTTGTTTTGATTTGGATATTGAGCTAATGAAGCTAAGGATTAAGTCAATTTTCTGATGGGAATTTCATTTTAAAAGCCAGGACAGGAAAGCAGTTTGGGAACTGTAACTTTGTCATTGTGTGGAAAATGAAATTCAATGAAGAAAACAGAAAGGGTTTCTCCAATCAGTTGCCACCAACTTCAGCCATTCCTTACTAATATATATGTATCCATAATGCCTTTATGTTAAATTACAAGCAAGAATGAACATAAAATTCAATCTCTGAAAAGATGTACCAGGGGCTTGAGTTGACAGACCCCTCCTGGGAGACCCACGCACGGCTTCAGGTCAGCACTGATTGTACAGTTTGTACTCCTATCTCATGGAAAAAGCAGAATTGATGCATTTCTGTCCTAGCTGAAGTAGGACACATCACTTAAATTAACCCAATCTTTCCACTGAGACGTACCACAGGTCATAGACAGAGCAAATGCTGTCTTAATTAAGTGTGCCTGTGAAACAAAGTTCGTAATAAATGCAGATATGGGTATTTTTCTTGTCAGAGGAGCATACAGCTTGATGGCAGCTGTGAGGGTCCTCACATCTCCAGAATGTAACCTGACAACAGTGATGGCATCCATAACGTGCCGACAAGAAGCCGGACACCACCAAGCTTCAGGATATCAATCGATTCCATATATTTCAAATGCCACTTTTGAAAAAGGAAATTCCCCCCTCCCCCTTTTTTAATCTTAGTGTTGCCAATAGTATCATTAGCAAAGAAGGGAGGAGAGTATCAGAGTATTGCAACATTAATAAACTTATTTCTGCTAATGAACGGATTGCTTAGTCTGCTGTGAAGACACCTCTGAGACACCCAAGAACCAAGACTTGAGGCAGGACAGGTTTTTGGTGGTTTGTTTTTTTTTTTTGGAGTTCACTTCCATTGAAGTGAAATGGCATTCCTCCATAAAAGCTTAGCAGTATTAGGAGTGATTTTCATTTCACCTGTCTTAGTACCAGCGCTGTTTTTGGCACGGTTGTTCTATGACTTTCTCCATTCAGACCTGCCACCTGGAATTGACCAACCTCTAAAGCTTCTCTTTTACCATTCGCTGTTGATCACCACCATGGTGCTGGTAAGTTCAATTTCTTACAACGGGGCATTTCCCTTTTGTTTTGGAAGGATGGCTGGAAGACAATGGCTTAAGGAAAAAAAGAAACGAGGGAGCAGCAATTCATCCCCTTGAAGCCTAGAAGCACCCCTATGCAAGCCAAAGAATGTTAAATTAATTCATAAAGCAGGACTAATCCTAAAAGCTTATTTAATTTTTTTTTAGAGCATTATCCAACTGCAGCTTCTTTACATTTGGAAAATAGTTTCACATGAAGATTAATAATAATACATCTATTTATGTATGGTGTACCTGCTGAACTGGATGTACATATAATATTTATTTAGAAGCAAGCCTGCATTTTGCTTCATTCTGTATTTACTATACACAATCACACATACATATATTCATAGACCTACACACATTGTGCATCATAGACAATAAAATAAATGCAAAATGATAGCAATGGTTTGGGCTTTCTTCTTACATGGCTAGGTCAGAAAATATGAGTATAAAGGTATATGTGAATGATGTGTTTAGGCTTCTCTCATTCCTTAAGGATGTGTATCTGTGTGTATTTTCTCACATGAATTTAACATAATTCTGATATGTCTGCTTCCATAGATAGAAAAATTAAAATGTTTCAAATTGAAAGGGGAACTTAATTATTGTGAAAAAGATGTAAAAAATGGAGATTTTTAGTTTTAAACATTCTTGTTTGTTCCATCCATCCCCTAAGTTGAGTGGTATTTCCAACGTCAAATTCTATACAGATTTTTAGGGAGGAAAAAAGGATGGGCACAAAGCAAGTTCCTAATGATCTCCTAGATCTACATAGGTTGGCTTTAAAACACTTTCATCCTTGGGCTGGAAGTGACCACTGAATCCATTTAGGATCTTGAGGTCTTCCTCTACAAATCACACAGCATTTGGATAGTGGGCTTCGAAAGTGTTGATTTTATAGTCAAGTAATTACATTTTCTCTGTAATTTTCATACAACATATAATGCATTTTAATAAAAGAGATATAAAAATATCTTCTAAGAATCACAGAATCACAGAACTGTAGGGGCTGGAAGGGACCTCCAGGGATCACCAAGTCCAACCACCTGCTGAGGAGATTCCCTACAACAGGTTGCTCAGGAAAGTGTCTAGAAATGTTCTGTTTTCATCACAGGTTAAGGAGAAGAAGCAACTGCTATTGTTTGTGTACCTCAGGAGCCCACAGCTCCCATACATTTTAGCAGAACCCACTTGGTTAGTTGCCTACTAATCTGTTCTTTCATCAGCCTCACGCCCATAGTTGCTACTGACATTTCCAAATCAAAGATTATTTCTCTCCTTCCCTCTCTATTGTCAGCTGAAGTGCATTTTTTAGATCTGCAAAATGAAACATGCAAAAATAGATAATGAGCAAAAGGACCACTGCCTATGTAGAACAGGGTTTGATGCTTTTTCCCAACCTTCAGCAACACTCAATTCAATCAGAACAGCTCAAGGATCTCCAATGAGGCACTGTCTCCTGAAATAGAAAGCAGTAAAATAAACCCAAGCTTTTTTTTTTTTTTTTTTTTTTTTTTTTTAAATTAAAGAGGATTGTAACCTTTCACACCAATTATTCTTTCTTTTCAACAGGGAAAGATTTTGGAGAAGCTTGGGATCTGCAGTGATTTAAGCTTATTGCGACTTGTGGTGGATGGAATACCACCATGGAGAGATTCAAATCTTCTTATCAAAGACCTCAAAGTAGACGAGGTACCACTGAGGATTTATCAGCCCAAGTGGCCACCTGCTGGCAAAAGAAGAGGAATACTGTATTTTCATGGAGGAGCTGGCACATTTGGGAGCATTAGTAAGAAACCAGCCAGTTTTATACTTAAAGTCAAATCCAAATCTTTACCCCTCAGCCATGTGTCAGTATCTCACTTGTTCTTCCTAATGACAACAGATTTTGTAAACCCAACACTAACTGAAAAGGACCTTACAGATTAACAGTCTGGTGTGCAGTTGAGGGTAATCATAATGATGAAAAGGACAATAGAGTTCCCAGAAAGAATAAATTTTGGATTTGTTCTTTGAAACAAAGCTTCAATTACTTTTCAAGGAGAAATTTTTACTTGTGGACCTCAACTGGACCAAAGTGTTTTCCGTAAGCTTGAATGGAGCCTCAAAGTACAGAAGTTAAGATATATTACTCTGCTCAATACTCATCTTCTGGGTGGGAGCACGAATCCGTGTATCTCAATCTGTAGGTCACAGATCAAAGGAGATCTAACAGACAGAAAGGCACAGTCCAAGAAAGAACTTAAAGAAATTTAAGAATTAAAAGTCATATAAGAATTTTTCTAAAGAATCGTATTTCAAAGGGTGTATCTCCATTGGCACAATGACAGACAGACTTCAGTTACCTGCAGGTGAGGTTGTGAGTCTCTGTAGCTGGAAGGAAAAAAAAAAACCACCACAAAGTTGGACTATTGTTCACAGTGCAATCCATATTGCACAATCAGCACATGAAAGGAGCTGTATCATGTGCCTTGGCTTAATACAGTGCCCATATCTACATGTATGTGACCCTTCACTTCAATGCCCCTTGGTATTTGACGACAGGAAAGCAACTAACACAATAACAAGGTTTTATTATGAAAGGTGATATGATTCTAAAGCCCTCAGGGTAGCAAGTGGCCTGCTGAAGAAGTGAAGAATATCTTTATGATACCAGAGGATTGGGCAATAAAATGGTAGGTGACACAAAACTGTAGGTGATGTGGAGTGCAGAAGTCACATTGAAGATCCTGATTTAATAAATAAAACTATGGAGTCTAAGCAGACTAATATGCTGATTTGGGTGGTAGATGATTTGGGGACTATGTTAGGAAATAACTGCTTGAAAATGTTGACTTAGTGCATAGTAGCAGTCAAAAAGCAAATAAGATGTCGGGAATTATTATTAGGAGAGGAAAATAGGACAAAACAGGAAAGATCTTTATGGTGCTGTAATAAATCCATCTGTTTTGAAATATGATGTTCTGATTCCCATGCATCAAATTGGATCTAACAGTACCAGAAAGTGTCCTGTGTAGATAATAGAAGTGCTTCCATACTGAAGCACTAAGACTCTTCAGGCTGGAAAAGATGGAGAGACAGATACACTGAATGTCTACAGAATCATAGGAAGCATGGGAAGTTCAGAGAACGATTAGTCACCATTTCTTATAGCAAAAGATCAAATGGAATATCCAAGCAAAAAGAAATGGTTCTTCAAATCTTTGTAAGTAAGCAATGGAATTCGCTGCACAAATGTGTTGATCATGGTAAGAAAATTGATCAAGGGCATCACATAAAGATGCACTTTGTGACTCAGTGGAGTTCTCGAAGCCTAAAATTTCAGTAAGCCTTTTGCATAAGCATTATCACATGGTTGTCACAAGCTTAGACATTTTCGTCATCCATCAGCTGAGATGTGATACCAACCTGGACACTTCTTTTCCCCAGCATCACCATTCATATGTCTGTGTTATGCCCTATCCACCAGTGACTAATAATCAGAAAATATGTGAACGTGTAAAGGTTGCATTGCACCAAAGTTACTCATTGGTCCCATGCTGCTGCAGTGGCTTCCACACAGAACGTGTGCAATAGCTTAATATGGATCTACACTTTCAAAAGAATATTTAACTTTTAAAATGTCACCTCTGTTATGCTTTGTCTTTAGGAGCCTTTGAAAGAATATGTCGCTATATCGCCAAGAAGTGCGACTCAGTGGTTGTGTCTGTTGGGTAAGTGTCACTTTTATGTACAAACATTTGTGGTAATGGTTCACAATTGAAACAGTTTTGAAAAACATGCAAATAACGTCTGCTATTTCAGATTGTGCTGCATATTTCTGCCTTGAGCCTTTCCTTTGATTTGGAAATGTACTTAGAGGCGAAGCATTCTGAAATGGCTGTACACCATTAGTTTATATTTACACTGAGTTAAAAGCAAGCAAACTTTAAAATATAGATAAAAAGACCTCCCCAACTACCATGCCAACAACACAAATCACATTTTTATAATGACTCTGAAAATAACCCCAATGTCTTTGACATTCCAGCTATCGCTTGGCACCTGAACACCCATATCCTGGGCAATATTCTGATTGTCTCAACGCTACCTTATACTTCATGAGGAATTTAGATGAGTATCACGTGGATCCTGCTCTCATCATCCTTGGTGGTGACAGCTGTGGAGCCAATTTTGCCACGGTTATTTGCCAAATACTGGTGAATAAAAGAAATCTCCCAAAAGTACGTGCACAGATCTTATTGTATCCAGGACTACAGGGGCTAGATTTTCAATTGCCTGCCTATCAGCAGAATGCTTCAATCCCCATATTATCTCGGAAGCTAGTCATCTACTTCTGTTTTCGTTACCTTAATAGAAAACCATCATATTTTGAAGATATCATACAAAACTGCCACGTTCCTGAGAGCATGAAATGGAAATACAAAAAATGGATAAGTGCTGACAATATTCCTGATGAATTCAAGATTAGAGGCTACAAACCTCAGAAGTACACTTCATATAAACCCGAAGTCCATGAAGCAATCAAAGAAGTGCTAGCAATGACATTTTCCCCTCTTTTAGCTGAAGATGCCATCATTTGCCAGCTCCCAGAATGCTATATTGTGACCTGTGAGTTTGACGTGCTTAGAGATGATGGGCTGTTATACAAGAAGCGATTAGAGGACAACGGCATTCAAGTAACCTGGTATCATTCTGAGAGTGGTTTCCATGGCATTTTAGCCTTTTTTGGCTATGGGATTTTTTCCTTTTTATCTGGAGAAAAGATAATGGATAATACTGTGAATTATATAAACAGTCTATAAAAGTATTTTTCAGAAAAATGATGCAGGCCTTACACTATCCTTGGTGAATTTATGCTTGGCAAAGAAGGATTTATGTTTTATACATTTTACATATACATTTGATTTATATTTTCTATTTTGACTGTATGAGGAATCTGATTTCTCATTCTGCAGTTACTTACCAAAAATTCTAAGGTTATTTAAAGCACCACCAAAACTCTATAATAAAAACACACCAATGAAATGGAGCACCTGGCACTTCACCTCCAGCCATTGCAGTAGCTGGCACACAGTCAAGGCAAATAACATAGAATCACAGAATTATTAAGGTTGGAAAAGACCTCTAAGACCATTCAGTCCAACCATCCACCTACCATCAGTACTGCCCACTAAACCACGCCTTCCTGAAGTTTTCTCTACAGCCTAGAAATGCTGAAGACAACAGCTGGAGGTCACTTTGGCCCTGGTGAAGGTAGGAAATGTTTATGGAACCCATCTTAGGTTTGGTGAAGTCTTGTGTCAGATATGCATTTTAATGCAGCTATGCATTCCAACTTCTAGGGTTAGCTCGCACAAGGACTACACTTTTCTTGAAATAAAGACTTCTTTCTGAAACTGAGTTCTCAGTTGGAATTACTATGAGCTCGATTTTGTTTGGAATCTGAGAAATGATGTTTTCCTTTGGGATTTGATTCTTTAATTGGAATCCCCACGCTTCAGTGAATGCTCCACCTGTTATTCTGTTTTTCTTTGGAAAGTTCTGAAGACCCCAGTTGTAAGAAAGTAGAGAAGTGGGACATTGCATTATCTTACCAAGGAGCTGTGATGTCATGGCAATGTTGTGATGCTTTCAGCAACAGCAACAAAAATAAAAACCCGTACTGTGAAAGTGTCAGTTTTAAGAGCAGGTTAAATTTGCTTAACACTTATCCAGTAACAAATCTAATTGAACCAATCTAAATGCTTGGTGAAAGAAGCAATGCAACACCGGCAGTGACCACAGCCTTGCTAATTTTACCTCGTCACATCTGTCATTTCATGGTGTAGCATTTCCTCAGATGGGAAAGCATGCTGAATCATCGAAAGGTTGGGTTGGGAGGGACATCAGAGATCACGGAATCACAGAGTCATAGAATGGCCTGGGTTGCAAAGGAGCACAAAGCTCATCCAGTTCCAACTCCTGCTGTGTACAGGTCACCAACCAGCAGCCCAGGCTGCCCAGAGCCACATCCAGCCTGGCCTTGAATGCCTGCAGGGATGGGGCATCCACAATCTCTCTCATCCAGTTCCCCCCTGAAGTCACTGAAGCTTACTTGATACAAGATAACCTGATCATGAATCTAAACTCAGTCTCCTCTACTGTTTTATTAACATGCATTCAAATGAATAGTCGTTGTTGTTGGCTTTATGACAACCAGCTTCTTGTTCCAGGGAAGAAATTATTTAGAATAACAATATATGAATGGAGAAACTAGAAATCGTTCAACTGAAATTCCCATCCTGTCCACAAGGGAAAAATTTAAGCACTGCTGCTGATGCCAATTTTTTGGATAACTTTTTAACCAGACACACGCAAAGAACAAGCAGGAAAAGCTGGCAGAACAAATATAAAGCTATTAGATGCCCTGCATTAATAGTAAGGCATGAAATCAGAAAAAATAACACTGGAAAACATTAGAGAGAAACAGTGAAAGAAGAACAAGTGACCCAACTCATGAGACAGGCTGTGATAATTCCACAGAGGTTTAGAGAAGCATAAAGAGAACTGTAATTGCCAAGCAATGGAGGATGGAGCCAATTGCAATGCAGTGTTTGCAGCTGATGTCAGTAGGAAGAGTTCTTCATGCTGCACTCTGCAGAGCTAAGCCTGAGGAGAGCTAGGCAAGAGGCATTTAAAAAAAGAACAGTGCTGAATACTGAATACTGAAGCTATGGAGAAGTTGAAAGATGTACACTCAATTTTATTTCCCATTCTCTTAATTATATTCTAAAGAATAAGAGAATATGTATTATCTAGTCAGAATAGAGAAGTACCTCTGTTTGAATTCAAGGCCAAACTCAGAGCCATCTAACTGCAGGAGATGTCTTACAGCTCATTCAGCACTCTCCTAGCCACAGATTAATATTTTTTCTTTACTGATTGATTTGCAATGATTGCCGTATATATGGCAATAACTTCCTGCTAACTAAATGGACATGGACAGGGTGGGGAAACGAGATGCTAAATGAACACATTTCACAGAATCACCAAGGTTGGAAAAGACCTACAGGATCATCCACCCCAACCATCCACCCATCACCAATAGTTCTCACTAAACCACGTCCCTCAACACAAAATCCAAACGTTCCTTCAACACCTCCAGGCTCGGTGACTCCATCACCTCCCTGTGCAGCCCATTCCAGTGCCTGACCACTCTTTCAGACAAGTACTATTTCCTAACATCCAGCCTAAATCTCCCCTGGTGCAGCTTGAAGCCATTCCCTCTGGTTCTATCACTGTTACACAAGAGAAGAGGCAGACCCCCAGCTCATTACAACCTCCCTTCAGGTGGTTATAGAGAGCAATGAGGAATCCCCTGAGCCTCCTCTTCTCCAAACTGAACAATCCCAGCTCCTTCAGTTGCTGCTCATCAGCCCTGTGCTCCAGACCCCTCACCAGCTCTGTTGCCCTTCTTTCAACCCGCTCCAGGGCCTCCATGTCTGTCTTGCAGTGAGGGGTCCAAAACTGGACACATCACTCGAGGTGCATCCTCACCAGAGCTGAGTACAGGGGGCAATCACTGCCCTGCTCCTGCTGGCATTTCATATCCCTCAGTGTACAGAGATACCTCTACAGATTTGAAAAGCATGGGACAAGCATCTCTAGATAAACTTCTTCTGAAATGGATAGTTGGATAGTGACAGGATAAAGGGGAATGGTTTTAAACTGAGACAGGGGAGGTTTAGGTTGGATATTAGGAGGAAGTTTTTCACTCAGAAGGTGGTGAGGCACTGAACAGGTTGCCCAAGGAGGCTGTGGATGCCCCATCCCTGCAGGCATTCAAGGCCAGGCTGGATGTGGCTCTGGGCAGCCTGGGCTGCTGGTTGGTGACCTGCACACAGCAGGGGGTTGGAACTGGATGAGCGCTGTGCTCCTTTTCAATCCAGGCCATTCTGTGATTCTATGATTCTATGAAATGTATTTGATAGTGCCACAGGCTCAAGGAATACGAGCACCTCGTGTCTTTTCTCCACCCTCTAATTGATTTTAATGCAGTTGATTCATTACACTCCTGTCCCTGCCAAGGACTGTTTTCCTGCAAAAATTCCAAAATGTTGCTGGCATAGATCTTGTAACAGAATTCAGAACTTGATTTATCTTCTGTGAAATAAAGGGGGCATGCAGAGGGAGTGTGGGAGAGGGAAAGACACACAGTAATGTATTTGCAAAAGGGAGGAGAAAAGCTTTTCACCAGGGCAGCCTTCTGACAAACAAAGGCATTTAAGAATCAGGAAGTAAGAAGCCAAAGATATCGGGGAAAGTCAAATCAAAGACATTTCAGGTCACTTTGTCCACAGCTGTGCAAAATGGCAGCTATTTACACGATCCTCGTGCTTTTCCTGGCAGTTTTTGTTGCTGGATTGATACTGTTGGTCATGGCGGCATTTAATTTTGATTTCTCCAACTCTGAAATTCCTCCTGGAGTGAGTCAACCTGTGAAGCTTCGAATCACTCACGTTATTTTGATAAGCACAGCTGTGGTGGTAAGTTAACCTTGTGTGATTGTGATGGGAGAATGGTGAACCTGAATGCAAGGCTAGAACTTTGCCATGCAAGGCATAGCTGGCATGCTGCAAGTTGCATCTAGAGCTCAGTTTTGCTAAAGAAACCTTTATCAGATTCTTCACATTGCACTACCTCATTACGGAGATTATGCCCAGCTCTTACATGGGGCAGTACACAAGCACTGCCTAACACAGGGGTTAGAGAGCCTGACTGTGCCTCTAATGTGAACTGTGCTAACCTAGCATAAAGTAGAAGAATACTTAGTAGAAATGAAATAGAAGCTGTTTCCATTCAGGGCTCAGAATGTAGCCAGTGTCCTTGGAGGCATGCTTTCAAGCTTTGTTTGGGCTTGGGAGTGAAGGGTTTTGTGTTTGTTTTGAAGATAAAATTACAGACTGAACTACTGGTTTGGGGAAAGGGTTTGATCTTTGTGAAACAAGTGACAAAACTGGGGGAGGTCGCCCAAGAGGGGCTGAAAGAATTCCATCTCCCCACATATTTGTAACTTACGAGCAGCTAAGCAAGCTTGTTTGGATGGGATCAAAGAGCAAACAAGGGCTTAGGCTGTTAGCAGCACCCGATTTCTGGTTGGTTGTGCTGACAAAGGATCTCACTGAACCAAGAATGACAGAGGTAATGATAGATGCTAACAGGGGTGTTAAGAATATGTGAGAAGTCGTGCACGCACTCAATAAATTACTTAAGCACCTCCGAGAGAGACAAATTACTTAAGATGAAATAAATATATTTGTATATGTATATTTCTCAGTTAGGAATATTCCTGATTGTAGTGGACAGTACTAAAGAACTCCAGCATGTGTGTTCTCATAGTTCAGTACAAGATATAATCAGAAAGACTTCAGTTAAGCACCTGGAAAAGCCAGTTCTCCTTTTGTCACCTGCCCACTGGTCCCATAAACCAGAACTGTGTGCTGCAATGTAACACAGCATGAAAAAAACAAACAGGGTCAATATCGAGGTGAGAACGACTCCGTAGTTGTTCCATTTCTGTCTGGAGGACAGCAAATACACTAACAGAAATCATTTCATTCATTGCCCACGCAGTTCCTTTGCACTGAAAAATACAGAATCTCCTGAGTGAATTCCCTATATTTTTTTTGTATGTGTTTGAACAGGGAAAGATTTTGGAAAAGATTGGCATCTGTAGCCAGATCAGCTTTGTTCGGTACATGCAAGGCATTAAGGCTCTGGGAGCAGACCAGAAGCTCCTCATTGAGGACCTGTGCTTTGAGAAAGTGCCTGTAAGGATTTACCAGCCCAAGGCTCCATCTGCCAGCCCAAGGAGAGGAGTAATGTTTTTCCATGGAGGAGGATGGGTGTTTGGAAGCGTTGGTAAGATGTCTATAGAAGAAATTATTGTAATTTAGTTTAAAAAGCAGCTTCCACATCAATGGTAAGGTTGCTAGTTGCTTAACCTGTAGCTGTTATGAAATTTGAGTATAACCACAGATGCACTCTTCTAAGTCTTGCTGTAATATCTGCTATGCTTCACGTGATTTTTCCTAAAGAAAGACAATGAGATACGAGGGGAAAGCACCAAACATAACGAAAAGAGACGATCAGAGGGCAAAAAAGATCTGCAGAGCTGTGCAGGGAGAAGCACAGAAAAGGCCTTAAGTCATTAATGTCATTGCCTTAAGTAATGACAGCATTAGAACTCTTGATGAAAAAAAGCCCCACGAACAACAAAACACAAACAAAAGCAACCAAAGAATAACACAACAGAAACCCCACATGAAAACGTTTCTTTCAGAGACCCATGAAAGCCTGTGCCGCTCTCTTGCCCGAGGAAGTGACTCGGTGGTTGTGTCTGTCGGGTGAGTCTTTTCTCATGCCATTTTTAAGGATTATTTTCCATACTGTGAATGACACCTTACAGCCTCCATGACCATGGTGACAGCTGTAACCAGAGAAATATTTCTGTCGGATGCGTGATTTTACAAATTTGCACTGCTTTCATTTGGAGCCATTTAAGACAGACTTGGAATTTTACTGCTTGATTAAATCGAATAACACTTCTGGGTATCTAACTGGAAAAAGTAGGACATGTTCCTAATTCCCATCTAGAAATTGATAGTAAACAGAGAGTAACTCCAGTATTCTATTTAATCCTCACTCAAAGAAACTACTTGATGCTTACAGGAGCATTACATGAATGACAAGCTAATATTATCATCATTATATTGACAACTACTTGGATGATGAGTACTATGAACATACAGAAAGGAAATAGTGCAATCTGACACATGGAAAGCATGAAATGATTAAGGGTCAGTCCATAGAACCTGGACGTAGATAGCAGCTGAGTACTCCTGAGTTGTTCAAGACCTGAGCAATGCCATAAACAGACAGTGACCCAACACAGTCAGCCTCCACCACCTGGCCTTGCTAGTCACAAGCTGCTTTATGACAACCCATGGAGAAATGGAAAGGTAATCGTGGTATTGCTGGTGGCTAGAACTGCTATTTTCAGCACTGCATTTAACATTAGCATCATTCCTTTTCCTACTTTTGTTGTCTCCTTCCGTGCATTAGGTATCGTTTAGCTCCTGAGCACAAATACCCTGCTGCGTATGAAGACTGCCTTCATGCTTCCATACACTTTATGAGGAATGCAGAGCACTATGGGGTGGATCCTGCCCAGATCAGTGTCTGTGGGGACAGTGCTGGGGGCAATCTAGCAGCTGCTGTTAGCCAGACCCTGGCAGGCAGAGCAGACCTCCCCAGGCTGCGTGCTCAGATCCTGATCTACCCAATACTGCAGGCACTGGACTTCAATTTGCCATCCTATAAGCAAAATCAGGCAGTCCCTCTCTTATTCCAAGAACGCGCTGCTTTCTATGTGTTACAATACCTGAACGGGAACGCCTCAAATCTGGAACAAGTCCTGGAGGGTTCACACATCCCTATAGATATCCGATTAAATTATAGGAAGTGGGTGAGTGAAGATTACATCCCTGAGAGGTTTAAAGTCAGGGGCTACAAGCCACATGTGTTACTGGACTGTTCAACTGAGGTTTATGAGACAGTGAAGCGGTTCTGTGAGCCCAACCTGTGCCCCCTGCTAGCTGAAGATGCTGTTGTTCACCAGCTGCCCGAGTCCTTCATCTTGACTTGTGAATATGATGTGCTGAGGGATGATGGCTTGCTGTACAAGAAGAGGCTGGAGGACAACGGAGTCCAAGTGACCTGGTGCCACCTCGAAGATGGGTTCCATGGAATCATCAACTCATTTAATAGTGAATGGATGTCGTTTTCATCTGGAAAAAGAGGTCTGGACAGTATTGTGAACTTCCTAAAAAGTTTATAGAGACAAATTCTTCTATTCCTTCCAATAAAATTACTGTTTTTCTTCGAGTCTCTTATGTTTCTGAATTCCATCAGAGGACAAGAGTTAAAGAGCAATTATGTTAAAGAGCAATTATGACATTACGACTACTGAAAAAGGACATTTTGAAAAGAAAAAATGGTGATTGTTTCTTCCAGCACTGTTTCATGTGCAGTCTGCCTGTTTTAATGATCTATTTCAGTGAGGCACTTGCTGCTCTCTCAGTAAATATTAAAGATGCTGTAAAATTTTAAATCAACATCTGGTCTTGCCCGTTTTATTCACTTACAATCTGTGGTTTCACTCTTCCCAGAAGACTAAATGTGTTCTGGCAAAGGAGAAAGGTACTGATATTACAGTCCAATGACGTATTGCCTTTACTATATGCTATACGTGCAGTACCTAAGCCTAAATGTCCCAGCCACCAAGTTCCATAATGTTTCTATGGGCTAAGTGTATCTCAGTGATATTTCACACCTGAATCAATGGAATCAGAATTGCAGCAATCCTTGACAGAGCTACTTTGAACGGCTTTGTGCAGATTGCAGTGGAGATGCTCTACGTGGGTTTCTACATCTATCAAACATGAGTAAGCTGAAAAACTTGTTCCTATATTTAAATACTCCAACAACAAAATAAGGCCAACGCATTTATGTTTGTGAAGCTCGTGCTAGCAGCTTTTTCCTTTACAAATGCCCTTGCTAATACCATATATTCCAAGCTACTCAAAAAAGGTCTGTAGCACAGGAAGGAGTACGCTGTGGCTGCAGATCATATGCAAGAGCTGATTTAACCTCCACGCTAGTTGGCTCACTCTTCATCTAAATAGCAACACATCACGAAGTAGGACTTCACTAATTAACTGCTCTCTCTGAACAGCTGATCCTATCATCCGCAATCCAAGAGTGCCATGTCGGATACCAGTCCCTGTATCAATCCCACAATTATCGAGCAGCTAAACAGGAAATCAGACACATTCTCTTCTGTCCCTTTTCCGATGTGATGCATGCTGGCACCTTGCACAACGTTTCCAAGGATTTTTAAGCGTGGCACCTGAGAGAAGTGTTTTAATTTGGGCTGCTCCATCAGTCCTTGCCATCTGCATCAAAGACAGGTGTAGAAACAGCCCACCTTCAGCTAAGTGAAATGGAACTTTTTTATGTCCTGTTAGTGGTACTGCTGGTGGTTTTTACTGCCTCATTCACATTAGCAATTATAAGAACGCTTCAAGTGGACTTTCCCAACGTCCACATCCCTCCTGGAGTGGATCAACCTGGAAAGCTTCGTGTTGTCCATGCACATATGGTTTTTACATCTGCTGTGGTGAGTTGCTTTGCCATGATTTCTGACAGAAGTGAGCTTTACGTGTTATTTTCTGTTAGGTTATATGTGTAAATATATACATATATATATTAAAATGTTTATATGTGTGTAAATATATATCTAGGGTTGTTGAGGCAATCCCAGATATGAATTCAGAGTGGGAGAAGAACTCATTGAGAGCAGCCCTAGGGAGAAGGAAGGACTTGGAGGTCCTGATGGGTGAAAAACTGAACATAAGCCAGTAGTGTGCACTTGCAGCCCAGAAGGCCATCTGTATCCTGGGCTGCAGGAAAAGAAAAGTGACCTACAGGGAAAGGCGGGGGATTGTCTCCCTCTGCTCTGCCATTGTGAGGCCCCAGTTGCAGTTCTGCATCCAGCACAGGAGGGATGTGGGACTATTGGAGCAGGTCCAGAGGAGGGCTGTGAGGATGCTCAGGCTGGAGCACCTCTCCTATGGAGAAAGGCTGGGGACATGGGCTTGTTCAGCCTGGAGAAGAGAAGGCTCTGGGGAGATCTCAATGCAGCCTTCCAGTACTTGAAGAAAGCTTAAAAGCAGGAGGTGGACTGAATTTTTACATGATCTGACAGTGATAGGACAAGGGGGAATGTTTCTCAACTATAGAGGGGTGATTTAGGTTCGATGTTAGGTAGAAATTCCAGAGAGCTATGGGTGTCCCATCCCTGGAGGTGCCCAAGGCCATGCATGGGCCCTGGGCAGCCTGAGCTGGTGGGAGCCAGCCAGCCCTTGGCAGGGGTTGGAACTGAGTGATCTTTAAGGTCGCTTCCAAGTCATTCTACGAGTCTATGAAATGCCAGAATCCTGTGGGCTGCATTAACACTTCACTGAAGGGTTTCCTTTCCTTCCTTTTTTTGGTTGACTTCAGAGGATGTTTTTTGTCAGATCCTTTCTATCAGACCTCAGATATCTCCATCTCTGATAGGATTGCCTACCATGTCAGGATGAAGCCATCTGTGAGAGCCCAAACCGAGCACATCTTCCCTCACTCCATTTAAATGAAAGATTTATGAACAGCAAGATGGCTTTGGCTGCACTTTAGCTAAGCACAGATGATGTTTTCAGGCCATTCACTGGGCTTTCCAGCTGCACTGGTGGGAGACTGGGTGCTTTTAAAGCTGATCAGATGGCACCTCTTGGGAAAACCTCGGAACACAACATCTGCACAGGGCATCCTCTCCTGTGTCTGCATGCCCCTTGTGGCTCTCTCACAGCCTGCCCCTTCCTCCAAACAGGGCAAGATCTTGGAGAAGATGGGAGTGTGCACAGAGATCACCTTCACCCGCTATATGCGCTCAGGGACGAAGCGGGGCCCAGAGCCACAGCTGTGCCTGCAGGACATGCGCTTTGACGGAGTGCCGGTGCGGCTCTACCTGCCCCGTGTGCCATCTGCTGCCCTGAGGCCTGCCACCATCTTCTTCCACGGCGGCGGTTGGATTTACTGCAGCATCGGTAGGGAGGGAGAATTCTGCCCAGACAGCTGGGAGAAGGGATGGAACGGCCCCAGTTTTGGGCAGCGAGGGGCTCTGGGCTGCCTCACAGGGAAGTGATACGGCTGAGGCGCAGAGGGAGAAACGGAGGTGAAGGGCGTGAAGGGCAGAGAGGGACAGAGCTGTGCACCTAGATGGGAGCAGGCAGCCCACGCACCCTTTTCTTGCAGATTCCCATGACAACATCTGCCGTTACATCGCCAGAGAGAGCGGCTCCGTGGTTGTGTCTGTTGGGTGAGTTAGGTCCGCACTGCCCAAGGTAGTGGGTGATTTCCCCTTCCCTCCCTTCCCCTCTCCTGCCCTCCCCTCCCCCCCTTCCTCTTCTCCCCCCCTTCCCTCCATTCCCCCTCCCTACCTTTCTCCTTCCTTCCTTCCTTCCTTCCTTCCTTCCTTCCTTCCTTCCTTCCTTCCTTCCTTCCTTCCTTCCTGCCTGCCTGCCTGCCTGCCTGCCTGCCTTTTTCTTCCTTTCCTTCTCTCCCCTTCCTTCCTTTCCCTTCCTTCCTTGTCTTTTCTTCCCTCCAAACACCAGAATTTTGAAGGGAAATATCCTAAGTGAAGGTGAGGTGCAGGCTGACTGAATTCCCATATCCACACCAGCAGACTGCAGTGAGGTTGCACCACACCTTCTGCTCAAGCCTTATCTCAGAAGATCACAGCAGTGCTACACCTTTGCAACTTCATCCTCCTGGCTGTTGCTTCCCTGTGATAATTCATTGAATCTCAGAATCACAAAGGTCAAAAAGACCACTAAGATCACGCAGTCCAACCATCAGCCCATCCCCACCATGCCCACTGAGCAGGTCCCTCAACCCACAGATGTGGAAGGCGACGTGCTTAGCAGACAATGAATGACAGTGGGCTCTTTGGTTGGTGTTGCTGAAAACACTACAGGTAGCACAGGGAAATGTGAGGTGCTAGAAAACTGTAATCCTAGTTATGCTTCCATCTCACTCGTGTTTCTGTGCATTAGGTATCGTTTAGCTCCTGAGCACAAATACCCTGCTGCGTATGAGGACTGCCTTCATGCTTCCATACACTTCATGAGGAATGCAGAGCACTATGGGGTGGATCCTGCCCAGATCAGTGTCTGTGGGGACAGTGCTGGGGGCAATCTAGCAGCTGCTGTTAGCCAGACCCTGGCAGGCAGAGCAGACCTCCCCAGGCTGCGTGCTCAGATCCTGATCTACCCAGGCCTTCAGGCAGTGGACATGGATTTACCGTCCTACCAGCAAAATCGGGGAGTCCCTCTCTTACTCCGAGAACGTGCAGCTTTCTTTGCTTTGCTGTACCTACATGGGGATGCATCACACAAGCAAGATGTCCTGAAGGGCTCTCATGTTCCTCCGGAAATGAGACAGAAGTACAAAAAGTGGGTGAGCCCAAACAACATCCCTGAGAGGTTTAAGGCAAGAGGATACAACCCACAGAAAACTCATGACATCACAGCCGAAATTTTTAAGAAATTTGAAAGAATTTGTGAGCCCAACCTGTGCCCCCTGCTAGCTGAAGATGCTGTAATTCAGCAGCTGCCCGAGACCTTCATCTTAACATGTGAGTACGATGTACTAAGAGATGATGGCTTGCTGTACAAGAAGAGGCTGGAGGACAACGGAGTCCCAGTGACCTGGTGCCACCTCGAGGATGGGTTCCATGCAATAATAAGCCTGTATGAGTATGGTGGGTTGTCGTTCCCATCTGGGAAAAGGGGATTGGACAGAGTTGTTCAATTCATAAAAGGCCTTTAGAAGAAGCTTTCCTTGGTTATGTTTCAGCATCTCAGAAATTAGTGGATGCTCCCAAAGCTTGGATGGTAATTGTCAGCAACAAAGTGATATCCCTCTATGTGTGCAATATCAGTTTTGAACTTGTAGAACTTCAAATGCAATAATCTGAACAGTGATCACTGTCATTGCGAGACTGTTGACAGGTTAGCCTTTCCAGTGTTGCTTTTCAGTCCCTTTTCCATCAAATCAGCACCTGGTAGATTCCTTAGATTTGATTAAATGATTTGCTTCCGTGTCAGCATTGTCAATGGAATAAGTGGGATTTAATAATTCCTGTGGATTACAGTCAGGATCTTTGTGATGTTCATTTGGCAAGCTTGCCTTTATTTTATTTAGATAACAAGTGCATGTCATGTATATAGTGAATGGAGGGAGGAGTTAGAAGAAAGCTGCAGAAAAATGGAGAAGATGAGGGGTTTAGCAAAGAGAATTGGCCTTCAGGGGCATGGCAGAACCACATCTGCAAGAGGAGCTGCAGCAGAAGACCCGTGTCAATTTGGGACACCTCCCTGAGGCAAGCAAAGGCTGCCCTACTATGAAATAACCACGTCTCTATCAACTCCTACTTAATTTTGGGTGTCTCCGGTATGCCCTCTGAAGTTCGGGGCAAGATATTGGTTGAGAGGGAGGCTTTGTAAGGTATGAGACAGTAATGACAGAATGGGGCTCCTAGTTGTCCTCACTCATCTTTATTGCACTCTGCTGTACTCCTTCTAAGGGAGATCCCTGCCTTTTTTGAACCGGGGAGACTGGAATTGGACGCAGTATTTCACATATGGTCCTCCCATGGCAGAGCAGAGGGGGAGGAGGATCATCTTCTTCGCCCTGCTGGCCATTGCACAGAGCAATGCACCCCAGGCTTGAATATTAAAAAAAAAAAGAAAAAAAAAAAAGAAAAAAAAAAAAGAAAAAAAAAAGAAAACCCTACAAGAAAAGAAAACCCTAAGAAAAAAAGAAAACCCTAAGAAAAAAAGAAAACCCTAAGAAAAAAAAGAAAAACAAATCCTAAGACTGAGAAAACAGGAGATTTTTGCAGAATAAACGCTACACTTCGGATTTCCCTGGGGATACAGCGAGGCGGTGGTTTTTCTCCAGCAGTCAGGACCGCCGGGCAATGACACACAATGACACAACCGCTCGCTCTGCCTCCCGAAGATCCTCCGTCCCCGCGCACAGCTCCGTCCCTCCCGCAGGACGCCGCTCCAGGCGCCGCCGGCCGCCCCGCGGACCCCGAGCATCCTCACGCCCGGGTCACGCCGCGCCTCCCCTCCGGCAGATTACGGCCTCCCCCCGGGCTCGCAGCATGACCCCGGGCCGCGGCTTTGCGGAGCTGTCACAAACGACCCGTGACGCCGTCGGCCTGCAGGAGGGGGGCGGCCGCAGCCTGGCCCCGCTGCGGGCCGGGGAGCCCCGCGGGGCGGCCGGCGGGCCATGGCGGTGCCGGCGGCGGTGCTGCTGCTGCTGCTGCTGCTCGCTCTGCTCGTGCCCCTGGCGGGGCTGGTGCTGGGCACCGTGCTGCTCGGACTGCCCAGCTACGACATCCCGGCCGGGGTGAACCAGCCTGCCAAGCTGCGCCTGGTGCTGGCCGTCCTGCTGGGCACGGCGGCCCTGGTGAGTGGGGCGGGTCGGTGGGTCGCGAGCCGGGAGGACGCGGGGATCGGGGGCCGTCGGGGCGACGCTCGGGGCTGCGGAGGACGGGGAAGGCCGGCATCCGTTTGGGCAAAGCCGGTGTCGCGATGCGGGGCGGCACGCCGGGCTCGCAGGCAGGTTGGCGAAGGGCGGCGACGATGCGAGTCGCGGAGCTGAGCCGGCGATTCGTTGCTAAGTGCGCCGGGCTGGGGGCGAAGTCACCTTGCCCAAGGAACGGCCCTGCAACTTGCTCCTGCCACCGCTGACATTTATGGGACCAAATCCGGTTAGGGCTGCTTTACTTAATCCCTGGACTCACTTTTACAGCGTTGCATAAACGGCATTAGAGCTCTGCTCAACTCTTCCTCTCGCACTTTACAGCTCCTTTGAGTTGTTTAAAAATCTCCTCCGCTCCTTTCGCCACAGCGTTCCCTTTGCTGACTGCGCACATCCTGCCCTCCTGCAGCTGCTTACACCACATCCATCCCCTCGCAACGGGCCCTCCTGAGTCCTCCCACAGCGTGGCAGGGGGACGGATAAAGAAACGCCCTCATGAACCATTTTTAAAGCGGGCATCTTGCTCAGCACGATGCACCACGCTGTGTTTGAACCCCTCCGTGTTGTTCCCACCTTCCCCTCATCCACTCCTTGCAGCAGGTTTATATTCCAGCTCAGCGCATTGCAGGAGCATTGGGAAGGGATGCATGCTTCTGTTCATTGCTGTTGTGCAAATAAAACCAATAAAACTTGCACGATGCCTCTCAGCATTAAGCATTTACGAATCCACCAAGCTTTATTCAAGAGTACCGGTTTGTGCAATGAAGAGCTTTGTAAGAGTTTATGAGGATGTTTCTGTGTATTTAATTTAATTGCTCTGGTTAAGTGTAAATAGACCAGAATGAGCACTGAGGTGTGCTGGGCAAGACTGATGATTAAAATACATACTCCAGGATTGCCAATTTGGATAGCCTTTATAAAATGTGTAATGTGACATGAGTACAACAGTGGATTTAAGTAAAGGAAGTAGGATTTTTACTCACTGTAGGAAGTGAGAGCTTGGGAAATCTGTTTTTCCTGAATGAAAGAGCTTTATTTTTATCAGACAACTGATAAACTCTCCAACTGCTGTCTGTGAAGCCTGGACTTCCACATCTGATTCTTTAGAATACGATCTGGAAGATTCCAGATGATTTAAGGTAGAACTTCCCTCCTTGGTAGGCCGAATCCAGGTATGGATATGATTGCTTTTTGACTTTATCCTGAGATCTCACACTTTCTTGGAAGTGAGCATTCTTATCAAGAAAACCAATCCAATACTTGAAGGGAGAGTATAAGCAGGAAGGGGAACGGCTGTTTACGAGGGTGGATGGTGATGGGACAAGGGGGAATGGTCTTAAAGTGAGACAGGGGAGGTTTAGGTTGGATATGAGGAAGAAGTTTTTCCCCCAGAGGGTGATGAGGCACTGGAACAGGCTGCCCAAGGAGGCTGTGGATGCCCCAGCCCTGCAGGCATTCAAGGCCAGGCTGGATGTGGCTCTGGGCAGCCTGGGCTGCTGGTTGGTGACCTGCACACAGCAGGGGGTTGAACGGGATGAGCACTGTGCTCCTTTGCAACCCAGCCCATTCTGTGATTCTATGATTCTATGAGTTGCCAAGTTGCATTTCCTCATTGTTTTCCATGTGTTTGTGAAGGCAAAAAAATGACTAAACGACCAATGAGAATGAACTCAATCTGTAGAATACAAGAAGCCATTTAGAGACAGTGTAGGAGATGCTTTCATAGCCATTATCTTCTTCTCTCAGTGGTCTTCATGGTAGTTATTCTGACTTCTTATACTGTGATCATTACTGTTTTTTATAGAACACCAACGGGTGATGTGGAGCTTTTTATATGTTGACTTTTTAAAAGGCCTCAATTCTTAACTTTGAACAGGGAAGGATTTTGGAGAAGACAGGACTTTGCAGCCAAATCACTTTTGGCCGATACGTGCGACAAGGATGGAGGCAGAGGGTGGACCCGAAGCTGTTTATCCAGGATCTGCAGTTTAACAAAGTACCTGTGAGGGTGTACCAGCCAAAAGCCACATCTCATGGGCGAAGGAGAGGTATCCTCTTCTTCCATGGAGGAGGATGGGTGTTTGGAAGTCTCGGTAAGACATTTGCTGGAGGAATTGTAGTAACTTAAATATAACATTTTCGTGTTTTCATTGTATTGAAAGAAGGAACTTTCAGCATGGGATTTTGGAGAAAGTATGAAGTCAAATAAACACCTTCCTAGAAATGAACACCCCTCCCATGTCTCAAAGACAAAGCACTAATGAAAGCCTTTCTTTTCCAGATACCTATGAAAAAGTGTGCCGCTACTTGTCCAGAGAAAGTGAATCCGTAGTTGTATCCGTTCAGTAAGTCAACCCGACCCAGTCCTACTGCTCAGAGATTATTGCTGCTGGGGTGCCACACAGAGCTGCACTGTTTTTCGAGATGTTATTTTTTACAGAGAGATTTCTAAAGAATTCAGCATAGGAAAAGAGACAAATAATGACAGCTATGATTTCCCAGCGCGCAGCTGTTAATGCACTGATACATCAGGAAGGAGATACATGGCACACAAAGGAAATCTAATTTAAAACTTAGGTAGAACAAATCTTCTTTGTGCTGAACATGTGAACATGTAACAAGATGCTCCAAATGTTTGTAATTTACACAAGAAAGAGAATAATCATGCTGTGTTACTCCCATTTTACACATAGGAAATAGAGGCAAAAAATCATTAAATTATCTTGTCACGAATACGTAGCACAATGAAGAAATTAATTAAAAAAGCTCATTGTTTCTTAACAATTCTTGTAGTTGAACACACAAATTACATGTTAGCAACCACTAGCTGGGAAATGCCTGCTCAGGAGGTAATGAATTGGCTTGAAGGTAGTGTAGGATAACAATCCCTGATTAACACTAATGATATTTCCTTTTCCTGTACTTGTCTGTTATGCATTAGGTATCGTTTAGCTCCTGAGCACAAATACCCTGCTGCATATGAAGATTGTCTTAATGCTACTGTACACTTCATGCGGAGTACAGAGCACTATGGGGTGGATCCTGCCCAGATCAGTGTCTGTGGGGACAGTGCTGGGGGCAATCTAGCGGCTGCTGTTAGCCAGACCCTGGCAGGCAGAGCAGACCTCCCCAGGCTGCGTGCTCAGATCCTGATCTACCCAGGCCTTCAGGCGCTGGACTTCAATTTGCCATCCTATCATCAGAATCGGGGAGTTCCTCTCTTATTCCGGGAACGCGCTGCTTTCTTCGCTTTGCAGTACTTAAACGGGGATGCATCGCATATGCAGGAGGTCCTGAAGGGCTCTCATATCCCTCCAGATATGAGGCAGAAGTACAGGAAGTGGGTGAGTCCAGACAACATCCCTGAAGAGTTTAAAGTCAGAGGAGTGAAGCCACTTAACCCCACTGATTTTATGGCTGAAGTTTATGAGACGGTGAAGCGGTTCTGTGAGCCCAACCTGTGCCCCCTGCTAGCTGAAGATGCTGTTGTTCACCAGCTGCCCGAGTCCTTCATCTTGACTTGTGAATATGATGTGCTGAGGGATGATGGCTTGCTGTACAAGAAGAGGCTGGAGGACAACGGAGTCCAAGTGACCTGGTGCCACCTCGAAGATGGGTTCCATGGAATCATAAGCCTGTATGATTATGGTGGGTTGTCATTTCCATCTGGGAAAAGGGGATTGGACAGCGTTGTTAACTTCCTTAAGGGCTTATAGTAAAACATCTTAGATTCCACGAGTCTGTTCATGCCTCAATCTAGAAAATATCTTTTTAGGATATTTAATATCAGGTGATGGGTAGTCATTCAAAGGCAGCCATTAACGATGACAAACATGGCTCATGTGAACCTCATTCCAGCTCTTAGTTGGAAAATGGAATATGCAAATATTATACATATGCTGCAAGCCCTTATCTTTAGCTATGTCAATAAATATGAACGTTATTTTGAATGGATTTCCTGGTTTGTCCCACTTGCTTACAATAAAATCCGTCTTTCCACCTGTGAAGACAGGCTGTCACACAGGTATGTGTGTTGTGTTGGTGTAAATGAGTAAAAGACATCGCAGTGTTTGGATGCGTTGTGCCGTGACTGTGAACTCTGCATGAGGAAAAAAGATGGTAGCTAATCTGAGTGGGGGAGGAGCCACTGGTTTGCTCAGCAATAACTGTGATGCAGCTTAGAACGTGGTTACTGGAATGGCAGTCACCGTGGGGACAGCAAACAAAAATGGCCTCAAGGCAAAGCAGTACCACACACAGCCCACTTCCCAGCATGACAGAAGAAGAAATGGAGCTCTTCTCTGCCCTGCTTTTAGCACCAAGCCACATTATTGAAGTGACAGTCACTAAGCAGCCAGGGAAGATAGCGCTGGTGAGACAAAGAAATACGATTGAACCAAAAAAAGATGGAGAGGATTGGTGGAAAGTTCAACCAAAGTACTCAGCTAAAGTTCTGATTGGAAACTGGCTGGAAGAGAGAAAAAGGGTAAGGTTGGGAAGGAAGTGTGAGAGCAGGACAGGGGGTCAGAAGCCACGCTCTGCAGGCTGTACAGCACTGCAGTGTGAGCACCTCAGGACAGCAACGAAGGGGAGAAGGATAATTATCTTACTCGTAGATTCATACATTTTATAATCTGCCATTCTTCTCTACGTGCCAGGACAAAAGCAATGCCCAGGCCTGCAGAATACGATATGACATTTGCCATGTACCAGATATAAAACTTGCCAATTAAAAGCACCGTGGCATCTTTGATGGCAGCCTCTTCAGAATGCTGTGCAATTTACCACATACAGCACGCACAACCACATAACATTCAAATATACAACTTCACACAGCCCAAAATGACAGAAGTTTCGTTAACACCTCGATAAGTTGGTACTTACTGCTTGTATCTTTGGATCCTTACTAGTCTGGATGTCAGCACTTTTGCTAGCACAGCTACTCTACAAATTACACATCCTACTTAAGACCTGAGCAAATTTTATCATTAAGCATTTAATTCTTGTTAAAACATTCTAGTTAGGTTCGATAATTGGAGCTATTAGGGCAAATGCTCCTGACTCCAATAAAATCACTTCTTTTTTTTTTTTTGGCCTGACAGTTGTGAAATCTGATGTGATCACAGCACATTATGCAGAAATAAAGAAATCCATGATGTATTTCTTTAGGTTAGGAATGAGGTTGAAATAAACTGGAAAGTAATGAGAACTCTTTGTGGTAATGGTGACAGAGCTCTGGAACAGATACCCAGAGAATATTAAGAAAAAGCTCTCTGTAACCAAAGTGAGCAGCTGGGGAACAGTTTTCCCGAGAAGATGTTCAATTTTTCTGCATTTCTTCAACTGACCTGGAGCAAAATGCTTTTCAGATGTTAGCTCACACAGCAGGGGATGGTATTTAACACCAAACCATGAGCAATTTTTCAATGGCTATTACAGTATCTTGCATTAACACCAAGGAATCAGAATAGAATTTTACAATGGCCATAGCATAGATTTCCTTTCAAATAAGTGCTTTTTAATGCACAGATGATAAAAAGTAGCAGAAGAACAGAGGTTCTGTAATTGTCAGGTTGCCTTTGCTGTCTCCTGAGTGCTCTGCATCTCTCCAGTTTATAAAACCCTGTGGGAAACTTGGCTGCAGCGTGTACAGCACAGACTTCACTCACTTCCCAGATCACAAACCAGAGCGAACATTAAGAACAACCATGATGAAGAAATACGAGGTAAGTAAAAGAGTTTCCTATGTGGGGTTCTGTGTGCTATTGTACCAAACAGCAATGACTTATAACCAACTTAAGTCACATTTCATATCCTTAAACAAATGCACGTGCAAAAGAATGCACTCAGCTCTGGTTTAGTGGGCAGTGTTGGTGGTAGGTGGATGGTTTGGATTAGATGACCTTTGAGGTCTTTTGCAGCCTTAACGAGTCCATCATTCTGGGCTGCTTTGCAGGATCCAGAGCTCCCTGGCATTACTGGATGGAAGCAGGGTGGACAAATCACACCTCATGCTATGCAGATGTAGTTGCTTAATTTAACTGAAAATTTACCATAGTTGAAAGGCGAATGTCCTTATTCTTGGGAATTAAGTTGCAAGTCAAGGTAGTGTAGGTATCACGGCATTTTATGTTATTGCTGGTAGCGCAGTGTGACTCAAAAGCGTGCTAAGCCTGTGGATGCTGTGCATGTTGCAAATGGTTCAACATGCATCTCATTTCAGGGCCTGCCAGCACAGCACTTCTTCACACACCACGAGGAGCCGAGGAGCCGGCATTTAGTGTCAGAGTATGAGGATAACTACAACAGACATGGTTATGTTCCCTTCCTGCCTCCCCTCCGCAGCTGGAACGGACGCAAGTTTGCATGGGTTCCTCAGAAATCAGAATTCCCCATTCTCGGTAGTTTTTGGTATTATGAATTTAAAAAAAAAAAAAAAAAGATGGGACATAGCGGAGTGGTCAACATACCAACTTAGAGCCCCTCCTGTTATAAAAATCATTTTAAAAGTGGATTTTGCAGTGTGCCTCTGCTACGAAGCAAGGCTGTGGGGGCTGAGCTTGGTCAGCTTGGAGGTGAGAAGGATCTGAGAGGAGCCTTCCAGTGCTTCAGGGATTTATAAGCAGGAAGGGGAGTGACTTTTTACGTGGTGTAATGGTGGTAGGACAAGGGGAATGGCTTTAAACTAAAGCAGGGGAATCAGCAGAGGAGGGTTGGGTGGTCTCTAGGGTCCCTTCCAACATAAGCTGTTTTATGCTTCTGAGATCACTATGTCTCTGAATGTAAAAGTTACGTAAATCTCTGCTAACTTCTTTAATTCTGATCACAGAGACAATGGAGAATCAGGATTCCTTATATTGGTATCATGACTGTTTTCCTAGCAGTACTTTAAGTACTAACAGTGATTCCCCCCGGGCAGATGGACACACACCTGGGAACAACCAGACTGCTGTTTTGTCCTTAATCTGTTGTCAAAGTAATAGAACACTCCTGATGCCCACTGCAGATTAAAAACACCAGGGCCAAGATTTTAATTCTACCATTTATAACACGTCATCACTTCTTGTCTCAGAACCACCCACCAACTACGGACTTCTCGAGCACCTGAAGAGAAAATGGCACAGGAAAGAAGATGGAGTGATGAGCAGCACCTACACCATTTCCTATGAAAAGCCACCAACATCAGCTTTTGCTCCATGCCAGTTCAGACGTGCAGCTAAACCTCACGGCCTCTCCTCCAGGAGGGGGGAGCTTCCCCGTGTTAGCAGAATCCTGGACTATGAAGGGGGTCAGAGATACCTGCAAGCCCTCAGCCAACTAGTGAGAGACAGAAAGACAAGAGCTGCCTCCATGTAAACAGCTTAGTGTGATCTTAAGCACTACTTAATACAGCTTGTTGCTGATGGACGTAAGAGTGATCTGTTCCATGTGGAAGGAATGGGAATTAGGTTATATGGTTGGAGGGCTGGCTGCTAGTTAGAACACGTTGCTGGATTACATTCTAAGCTGCAGATGGCTGGGAATATTCCTTTAACAGGAGATATTAATACGTATGTGTCAGCATCTAGTCAGTGGGTAGCTGCATTAAAGAACACAAAGTGAGGCAGAACCTAATAGCATATAAATCCCTTAGCTGTATTTACTTCAGTTATTTCATTTTCATGCAGCTTGCTACACATTTCTTTAAAGAAAGAGGAGAAAAGAAGCTTGTATTATTCCATTATATGTCTGAAACGTCCAAGAGCAAATTAGGCACACGGAATGGCTGAATACCTAAGGACAAGGTGAAGCAAGGTTTGCACCGACGCAGTCAGCAAGCAGTCCTCAGCTGCCCTTGGCTTTGCATACTGAATGGCACTTAATGGTAGGTAAGCTGCAAAGTAAACTACATTAGCTGGCCTTACATTACCGAGCACTGCACCCAGAAGATACAGCAGCTGTGGCCTTTGCATTGCTGTATGGGGCACCCTGGTACTCAGTGCTGACAGAAGTCCCTGTTCTTATTGCACTTATGTGGAAGTTTTGCATTTAAATCATGTTCATGATCTGCAGGAGATCAAGATTCAGCTGCTGCTGGTCTGAGGTTCAACAATAAATCTGCAACAACTTAAAGGCTTTGATGAAACATATCTGTAATTAATTCCACACATGTTTATGGTTTCCTTCATCTATTTTGCTGAAGGTTAGCAATATTATAATCACTTTTAGGCACAAGATAAAGCATATTCGTTTCTCATGGCCTGGACAAGCCTCTGGCCATGAGTTCTAGCTCTGCATAGAGGTGCACTTTTAGTCACCACGATTTAGTTTCGTTTTTTCAAGGTTGAACTGATTCTGAACTGAAGGACGCTGATGATTCAGGCACAAATACACGGAGCAACAGTGGCACCTATTGGCAAAGTGATTCTCCACCAACCTTTGGGAGATGTTTGCCAGCTGGATGCAGACCTCAGCTGCCTGCATCAGAAAGCAGCACCATTACTGAGATCTTTTAGAGAAGCAAGAGCCCTGGTAATTACATACAGCAGTATGTAGGGCGGGGTCTCTTTGGCTTCCAAGCCTTAGGAAATTGAAAATAGGTGAAAAGAAATTAGTGAACCACAGCCAGCTCTTAGCACTGTGCTAGGAAAAACATATTCCCTTGAAAAAACATCTTGAAAAGAATTGATAAAGAAGGGGATGGAAATTGGAAGATAGAATAATTCTAGTATCTGTAAGGAAGTCCATTCACATTCCTTTTATGGTCAGTAGGGCCACAAAGAGTATATTTTTTGTTTGTTATCCATGTACTAAAATCTGAATGAAAATACAAACCAGGTATCTTAATAAAAACACAAAGCCCATACACTGTATGGAATGCAGGTCAGACAAGTATACACAGATATTCTTCATTTCACACAATCCTACCAGTTTGTTTAAAAATATGCTCATCAACCCTTCAGAAGTATTAAATATTCATAGTAAATCAAACATTTATGATTGTTATCTATCTTAGTGCTTCTAAAACCAAAGCTGATCTGTGAGAAGCAACGAGCTGCTGGAGATACAGGGAATTACTGAGATGCACAAGTGCTGCCCATGAAATGTGTATAAAGCACTCATTCCAAACCTGCAAGCTGACTGGGCAGGGCTCCCCAGGCACAGCTCTCATCCCTCCAACCCCCGAGCCATTTACAAGTAAAAAACTGTGACACCCAGAGGAACCAGGCATAGCACGCAAGGCAGCTAAATGGATGAAATGCATTTTGATAGAGAGCCTCTTAACTACAAGAAGGCACAACTCTACGAGACGTGTCAGTTTTGATTAATAACACCTGGCAGAAAAAGGTTGGCTTTGAACTGTTGAAGTTATTAACTGTTTTCACTTCAGCAATGCTAAATACACAGCAAAGATAACTAGCTTTCTGGCGATGGAAGCCTCCAAACCTGCTGAACTTAAACTAAAAGAGGACAGATTTAGATTGGATAGAAGGAAGAAGTTTTTTGCAGTGAGGGCAGTGAGGCACTGCACAGGCTGCCCAGAGGCTCTGATGGAGCTGTGGGTGTCCCTGCTCAGTGCAGGTTGGACCTGATGGCCTTTAGGGTCCCTCCCAACTCCAACCATTCTGTGGTTCTCTGATGCTTCATCTTTATAGCAGATACTTTGCTCAAGCATTCTACAAATCAAGATTTCAGACAGAATAGATGATAATAAGACTTAATTGGTCTTAATAGTGGAGCTATTGCTGAAAGCACGTTTCTTAAACATGTAGAATAGATAACATTTATTCTAGGGCACTCAGTTATTGTAATCCACAATTCATTACTGTATGACAAACACTTTGGGAGTCCTGGAATCATTGCAAAATGCAAAGGATTACCCAATGATCAAGACAATAGAAAGTTACCCAATCAGGCATTACTATGAAACATCACTGTGCCAAACGTTTTCTTCAAATGCAAATTATTTTGCAGATGTGTCACATTCATCCAGACTTTTCTTGAAAAAACACCACCACCTTGTTTTAGTGTCGGGGCTTCTTTAGTTACACTCACTTGTGGCTGGAAAGCATGAATGCAGTGGTCTCTTCAATTCTGTACACAACAACTGGATGCTTTGGAACAACTCCCTGTTCTAAAAACATCCTAGACAGCCCTGCTTGCATGAAATCAGCCTCGTCTGTGAACTTTTGTGACATTACAGAGACAAGGTGGTAGCTGGAATTGACGCGTGTCTCTCAAGCGAACAGATTTCTTGCCTGGAAGGAGAGCAGTGTCAGGCTGGATGAGCTGCAGAGACAAGAAGCTCGATTCTTTGGAATGAGCATCTCAGCCAGTGTTGGGACTCAAACAAGGAGCAGTGATGCTGGTTGGCAAGTTGTGCAGGAACTGGGACTGTGGATGCCAGCTGGGAAGGGAGAGTGGTTACAGAGCAGAGAAACAGGCTGTTGACAAGAGGTTTGCTGGGCAGGAGGCCTCTTTCAGAATGTTATAAATATTCACTGGAAGGTGCTTATAAAGTCAGTTTTCAGGTAAAACAGCTTCACTGGGCTGAATTTAATCCCTAGCTAATGAGGATACAATGCCTGCCAAGTGCTGTCCTCCAGAGCTGCACACGCCATGGCACTGGTCAAGCAAGTATAGCTCCTGGGAACGGGGTTCAGAGTGACCCAGCTCTGTAAGGACAGAATAAAGCTTTCTTTGGTGGCAGCCACACATTTCTGGCAAAGCTTGCCCATGTATTTGAACATGTACATTTTACACCGGTGACAAGAACACTGACTTGCCACTAGTAGCTAGCAATTCCTTTTTCAGAACCATGGTTTCATGCTGTTTGCTGAACTGACATGGACCGATCAGATCTTAGAAGACTCCACCTTCAGCCCGTGCCACTGACATGCTTTATTCCTGTGGGTTTCAGCAGATGTCAGCTGTAGTACATTAATGATGGTAATCCTCCTGCCATATTGGAGGGCACCAGTTCAGGAAAAATCCATTTCCTAGCTTTTAAAAACAATTTGGTCCTTCTTTTCTAAACAGCATGGCTTCCCTCATAGAAATTCTGTCCTGTCACTGAGTTGATGAAGAGTCCATAAACTCCCCAGAATGTGACACAACCTTTTTGAAGACTCTTCCTTAATCCAAACTCCGTTTCTAAGGAGCCTCCTGTCTTTGAGAACAGCTACACTGAGTGCTGCAGCATGCCACAAACCTGGGCTGTGCTACGTGCTGCCTGCAGTGAAGACATCCCTTTTGTTCTTCCTGTTTGGTGTTTTCTTATGATTGAAAATCTGTTCCAGTTCAAAAGGCTGTTTGCATGAGAGCTTCTCATAAAGGCAATTATCCCATCAGTGTGAGGTATTGAAGAACTGCATTAACCACAAAATAACTGCTGAGCTCGTGGGTGAAGAGAATTCCGTGCTGGAAATAATTTTGCAGTGGCAGTGATGGGGGGCATTCACTTTGGATACTGAAGGACCCGACTTCTATTCAACAATGGCCCATAAGTAAATGGTTATATAAGTAAAATACTCCTTGTTTTGGGGCGATAACGTTTGCTAAGGAGGAAAAAATCTCCAGGCACAGTGGTTTTTAAGAGAAGCTGTTTATCATCACATGCTTTTCTTCTTTGAGTTGCAACGGCCCCTGAGGACACCAGCTTCCTTATGTCAGACTCACACAATGCAGAGACAGCTCCTGGCCCTGAGAGCTCCCTGATGGCACTGGCTCATTGTAGGACTGGCTGCATAAACACATACTTACCTGATCCAGTGCTGTAAATATGTAATTGAGGCTGCTGCCTCACGGCATATTTTATGTCTAATTTAAGGAACTGTATATTTGGATAAGGGAGTCCGGATGTCTGTCAGGTAAATGTTACGAGCTGTAAATTTTCACAGCAGATTTAACACTAAATTTAGTCAGCTCTATATTTAAAGAGCACATTGACCTGATAGCAGCCCTTGTCCTTGACAATCGTTGGCATGAGAGATAGATAAGGATCCCTGGGAGAATGCTGCTTATGAATGAATGCTTGAAGCTCCCTTATGCTTCACACAGCTCCCACCTGCGCTGGCAGCCCCAGCATCCTCCAGATCAGTGCCTCAACAGTGTGGGGGCTCAGCCTCATCCTCCCCACTTCTCCTCAAGGTAGGGGACACTCATGTCAAGCAGAAAAGTGCGTATGGAGAATGGGCTTGGAGGCCGTGCATTGCCTAAGCTTCCTCTGCACACCAGCCTAGCAGCCAATACAGAGAAAATCTCAATTATTACTTTTAGAAAACAAAAATAAAGCAACTTGGAATACCGACATTGATACAGAAGCTCTGGCTTTCCATGTGCTAGCTGCTGATGCTGACCAGAGTCAGCTTTCAAATTCAAACTCTGCTCCTGTTGCATATAAATACCGAGAGCAAATCGATCCCACCTCTGAAGTGCTCCAGGTTGAAATACAGCAGCCCCACTGGTGAAAATAAAGTCGGTGAGAGCTCAACCAGCTTAGGGCAAACCAAGAGTCCATCCACTGCACGTAAGGGCTGTAGACATGCAGGGAGGCAGTAGGTGGCAGAACATGCTCTGTTTTCCTGCTCCCCAAAGCCCACACCGTGGTGCCTTGGGTTCATCTAACACTTCCATGAGGGGAGCTCAGGCCATCTGTAGATAACAGGGCTCACTGCAGTTTGTGAAAGTCTGAGTGCCAACCAAAGGACTGCTGGCACTCCCAGATTCCCTTTTCAGTCTCAGGGAAATGAGTGCCCACTCTCTAAGCAAGTAAATTTCCATGTGTTCCTAGAAATGGTGCCGCTTTTCTGTTTGGAGGATGCAGTTTTTCCAAACATTCTGCAATCCCTGGAGATAAAGGATGCCGTTGTTACTCCTCATTTCTATTACAGTAGACACAAAGTCAAAGCAGAGCAGAAGGTAAACTGGGCTCAGGCCTCTATGAACAACACAGAAAGCAGAGCCTGCACAGGGAGCTGTGAGATGTACACAGCAAGTAGACATGGCAACAAGACATCTCTCTCTTTCTTAGAATCACAGGACCATGGAATGGTCTGAGTTGGAAGGGACCTTTAAAGGCCATCTAGTCCAATCCCCTGCAATGAACAGGACACCCCTTCATGAACAGAGTAACTGGAAGACAAAAAAGCTGACACAAACCAGCCTAAAACGACCTGTGGTGTTACAGCAGGAACAGTATGCACTGTCACACAAATTCATGTGATTTACAGCAGCCACTTTTGCCTTTCACACCCAAGACACAAAACCTGAAGGCAGCGTTACCTCCAGAAGTGCAGCTCCCTGGTTTTTGGAGGAATGGGGCCCTTTCTCAGAGGTTCTGTTACAAGGTGACCGCTGTAGGAGAGCTGGGAAGCAGCATGAGCACTTCCATCCTCATTCCCATATTTGCACCACTTGACCAAACTTTCTGTCCGACAGAACATTAACGTCTACCAAACTGTTGTGCCTAATGGCTCAGACAGCATTGTCAGCCCCTGTTTACGTGATCAGTGTCAGGCAGTGCTGTTGCTCTGTACCTGTTCCTGATTAATGAGCCTTTTCTCCAGCAGGTCATTTCACAGGGACAGCCTTATTTTCTGTTTGCAGGGGATGTTTGCACGGCCACTTCAGTCAGCAGCGCAGAAATCTCATCATCAGCAAACTGCTACAGGCAAAAAATTATGTTCCAATTAATACTAAATGAGAAACGTGGTATTTTTTTTTTTTTCTTCTTTTTTTTTTCAGAGCTGCTAATGAGGAAAATCAAAATAGCATCTTCCAGTGAACTGGTGACAGCTCTAAGGTGTTAAAAGTTTAAATCTTCACACAGACAAAGCACTCTCAAGCCCCCAAATACCAACCCTGTGAATGGGAAAATGTCAGAAATGCCTCTGAGGTTTGAGATGGCCTTTAAATATGTGAGCACTGGCACCAAACCCCCCCCAGGCAATGGGCCAGCTTATTGCCAAGCTAGAAGAAATTTCAAGTTGTTTTTTCTTTTTTAAAGTGAATATTGCTCTGGCTGATGGTGTTCTAATTTTATTCAGATTTGTTAGAACAAAAAAGTGCATTTCGCATAAGACAGGAAGAAATAGCAGCTTCTGAATAGCTTCTGTTGTAGAGATTGCCACTGAGGAATCAAAATGGTAGAATTCTGCCAGCCAAAATAGTATTTTTCCTTCCTCAAAACTTACTGAAATGCAGCCATCTTCCAGATGTTTTCAAGGCCTCTTTTAAGGAGACCCACTATGGCCAATTATTTTCTTCCCTTTAGAATTGTGCAACAGTGATCGTTTCCTCTTCAATATTTCTCATGGAATTCCTATGTCAGGACTAACAAAAATTGCTCGTGTTAAATAAACATTGACATGCAGATTTACCATAATATCAGCCACTGTGTAAGTTGAAATATCTGAGCATACATTCACGGTGAAACAAGCACTGATCACTGTGGGTCCATAAACTCTGCTGGAAATGGCATCATAACATGGATATCACAGCAGGACCCAGACTATACTGCCAGGGGGAAATTAGGAATTCTACAGTGCGAGATGCATCGCATGCAGTGTAGTCCAAAGTAAACTGAAAACAGTGGAAAGGCTCCCAATGCTCTGTGCATATGGTCAGGCTGTTAACAGTCCATTCTTAGAAGTGCAAGCATTGGGATTACAAATAATTCTGTTTCTAGGTTGGGCTGACTCACAAGAAATCCCCCCGTTCTTGTAGCCCCTGGCACTTCAGCATTCTGGAGATTCCTCCCCACATCCATCTCTACCTTGCTCCCTCATTTCTTTATCAATTAGACCACCCCGTGTCTGATTAGCCAGTCAGCCTCAAAACTGAGAATTCTCATTATCAGATTATGGTGGCAGACAGCTGATAGCACCACCATGCTTTTAAATTGGTTGCAGAGGAAGAGCCACAAGAATGCTGAATACCCCCTGCACCCTCCTCTTCTAATGTTGGGACTTACCATCATGAGTCATTATAGCAGGAGATCCTGACTCCAGTCCATCCGTGTTTAATTACCCACATAAACATGCAGTAGCATTCATGAGTGGGTCTACAATAAGGCACCAATGTGAGTTCAGTATTAGGAAGGCAGCAAGATTTTAAGGTAGCAAACTTGGGTACTTGTGGCAGTTTAGCTACAGGGTGCAGAGCTCAGCTTCATGTGGTCGGTTTAGCAGTTCATGACACATTTTGCAGCTGTGATCAGACAATTTCTGTGCATCTCAGGAAGCCAAAATTACAGTCACAATAGTGGTATATGTTTGCTCACCACAAAGAAGAATAGCATCATCCTCACAGCTTTTATACGGCTGTATAGGTTAGATACTAGGAGGAAGTTTTTCACCCAGAGGGTGGTGAGGCACTGTTACAGGTTGCCCAAGGAGGCTGTGGATGCCCCATCCCTGCAGGCATTCAAGGCCAAGCTGGATGTGGCTCTGGGCAGCCTGGGCTGCTGGTTGGTGACCTGCACACAGCAGGGGGTTGGAACTGGATGAGCATCCTTTGCAACCCAGGCCATTCTATCATTCTACGATTCTGTTCTTTCAAAGCATTTCAGCTTTTCGGTGCAATTCTGGCCCTGCTGAGGTCAGAGGTCAAAGTCTCATCCAAATACCTGTTAGGCCTGCAAAATGATCCCCTGGTCATCATGCCTTCCCCTTTCACAGAGTTCACTGCCACTACAATACCCCAATAACCACATCCATTCACTTGCACCACAGCTATTGCCATCACAAATCTGACTCCAGAGAAAATTGCCTTAAGGCCTTACAGCAAAGTGCAAGCTATGTTTGAAGAGGTTATTTAAACACTTGGCCTCGCCATGGCACAGCATGCCACCCAGGAAACAAATTCCAAGAACACGTGCTTTGATAAAATAACCTCTACAAAGATACAGCTGTTGATGCTGCACATCCAACCTCAGACATTTGGTCTCTCAGCCTGAACCTGTGACAGGCTGTGGCCACCTACGTTTGGAAGCCATATTCCATCATCAGCTAAATATACTCATATTGCAAAGGGGCAGAATACAAAAACAACCCTGCAAGTCTCTGCTGGATAAACTAAGGGATCAATTCCCTAATTAGGCCAGGAAAAGTAATCAAAGGAGACTGGAATAGCCACATTCCACCTCGCAGACAAACAAGATTATACTGGCAACATATCCCCTAACAAACATCATGTGAATGCTTTTCTCAACCAAGATAACAGAGATAAGTAGGAAAGAGAATCATTCTCTTATATATACTGATAAATCTGATATATTGACATGTTTTGTTTTAGCTCTTGTGTGCACTAAGAAGTAGAAATAATATTTTGGGGCTTCTGGAGGGGAAATACACTCCTTAGCTGCTCTAAAAATCATATGAACCTCCAGGGGACATTCAGGTTGGATATCAGAAAGAATTTGTTCTCAAAAGCATGGTAAGGTATTGGCAATGGCTGCCCAGGGAGGTGGTGGAGTCGCCATTCCTGGAGGTGATTAAGGAAAGGGCAGATGTAGTTCTGAGGGACGTGGTTCAGTGGGCACTGAACCTTGAAACTATTGGTGGTAGGTGGATGGTTGGACTGGATGGTCTTTGAGGTCTTTTCCTACCTTGATGATTCCATGATTCTATGAACTCCAGAGATTTCTACCCAAACTTTAGGAACTTTTCTATTTTGTAGCCATACTTACAGAGATGAGGTGTATTTCAGTCATCATTTAAGAGTTCCTCAATTAGAGGCAGTGCAGGATAACAGAGAGACAGACTTGGATTTGCCACATCCAATTCAGGACCAATATTCCCCTCAGCAAAGGCAGACACAGCCAATGCAATCACTGCTCCACTGAACGAAATGCAGAGAAGCTGTTAAAGCTCCTAACTCTAGAGCACAAATTTATTACAAGGTTGCTTAAAACAAAACTTTCCCTCAATATCACAGATGTTTAAGAGGTTCAAATCAGGGACAGGATTTATTTGGCATCCTAATCAGATTCATATGCATGCTGAGCTCCTTGCTGCATCACTGGCTGGAATATAGCATCAAAAAGTGCTCTGGAGCAGTGCTATGGTGTAGCAGAGACCAACATTTCACTATTTAGGGGGCAGATGTGCTTGAAGTGAAATTTAACAAGAATGCTAAGGCTTCCCAGTACTTGTGCTGCTGTGAAACAGACGATACACAAACTCTAATTGTGGCAAGTGATCAGAGAACTGCTTATGAATACAGTGATCACAACTTGGTGGTGTTGCAATTGGTAAAAGCAAGAAACCCAATTGGATTTATTTGGGCTGTCATAACTGAAAAACATTAAAAGCAAAGTCTAGAAAAAAATAATAGTTGTGTTTATTTATTAGGTAATGGAATGAAGACCTGTGTCATCATGAAATGTCCACTGATGTGGTCATCACCAGTGATGGTCACGGGTGTGATAAAACCCTGCTCTAAAGATGAGCCATTAATGCTTGCTCTTTTTCATCCATCTGACTGCATTATTCCACACCTGATTTTAAATGAAAGGTGCTTGGGGCAGTGAGAATTGTAACACATTCCCTGTTGTAACGCAGCCCTGGATGCTGCAATAAGTCAGCAGGTGTGTTTGTTTGATGACCTTTTAGTTGGAAAACATATTCCTTTTACTGATCAGTAATGTGCTGTGCCAACCCACACCTTGCCTATTTCTCCTCCCACTTAAGCTTTTGCCCTATTTCTTCATCTGAATCTTGTTCTCCTTTTCACCTGGGCACTCTATGGATGCAGGACACCCTGAACTGGATGGGTTGGAAGTGGATGATCTATGAGGCCCTTTCCAACCCAAGACATCCTACGATCTTTGATTGAAACAGGGAGGCAGTCCTGAGGATACAGAACAATGATCTCCTGAAGCAAGCAATGTCAGATGGGAAGGACAGCTGGAGGCTGATGAGTCCTATTAAAGCAGCCTAAGAATTTTTGCTGATATTTTCCCCTTTCATTTTGGAGAAGCGTAATGCTGGGCTGGATATACTCAGCTAAACGTTCTATGAATTGGGAATCTCCCAAGCTTTTTTTATTTAAAGAGCTCTTGATATTATTTTCCAGTAAGTCAGCATTACTGCAGTAAACACAGAGCTGTTCATAACCTTGCTGCCTGTGATCCCTTCTGAAAGTCACTCTGCAATCAAATGTACTGGGATTTCATAATAGTAATTTGCCACACTGTCAGAAATAGGCTTATCGTGCTGCTGTCATTGGTATCATGTGAACATCACTCAGTGTGCTGTGCCCTTCAAACGAAAGCCAGTGCTCTGAGCCAGTCAGAGAGAGAAGAAGGGGGGGGTAAGTAAGAGAGCATTAACCCTTAGAAATCAGGGACAGCCCCATGCCAAGGAAACCACTGTATATGGTACAGATGCACCTGTTTACATGGCAGTTAATATTTACTGGTAAGAAGGTTGCGTTTCTTTCCAGCCCACCTGAAATCCCTCCAAAATCTGTTCCTGTTGTCTCTCATTCTGTAGAGTGGGACACCTGCTAATTTCCAGCATCACCTGAAGGACATCACTCCCAAAGCTCACTGCTGTTAGCTGACACTGACCAGCTGTTCAGCCAAAACATTATATATATACTGAGAAAAATCACAGAATCACAGAATGGTTGGCTTGGAGGGGATCTTAAAGCCCACTCAGTTCCAACCCCTGCTGTGGGCTGGGTGCCCCCACCAGCTGAGGCTGCCCAGGGCCCATTCCTGGCCTTGAATGCCTCCAGAGATGGAGCACCCACAGCTCTCTGAGCGACCTGTTCAGTGACTCACAAAGTATTAGCTTGGTCAGTTCTGTAAATTCTATCAACAAGCATAACAGCACAACCTACAGGCTTGATACTGCTGGATTGCTTGTGCCATGGATTAATGCATGTGCCTGAAATGGATATGTCTTGGTGGATAAAGCTTTAATCTTCATATCTGTTATGTTATTTCTGAAGAGCACGGGAAAGAAAAGAAAGAAGAGAGAAATCCCCAAAGACAACATAGGGAATGGTCATAATGTGTCAGGTTACATTTTGTTTTTACCCTTTTTTTTTCCAGAAGAACTTAAATTACACTGAAGATCTGATCTCCAGGTAAAGAGCTAAAGCTAAATGTAAGCTTTAGCATTTTCAAACCTTCTGAAGTTATTTGGATAGCTCCAGACTTCAATGTTTTCCAAACTGCAGGTGCTCAGCACTTTCTTATCCCCAGGCTTCTCAAGGTATCTCAACCTGCACACTCAGAATCATCAGCTACTTTATAAGTTGTTTGCTAAAAGAGTTTCTTTGCTTAAGAACTCATTTCAGAAATTGTCTGAGACACAGCTATAAGTTCTGGGAGGGACTTTCCTGTGAATGAATCAGCAATGTAACATAATCAAAGTAATGTATTTCTAATGTCACAGCGTGGCCACTCAGTCTGGATGTCTTTTCCAGTAACACTTCTTGTTCAATTTAGACCATGCCAGCTAGCTGGTTGTCCTGCATCTGGAAAGTCTCATTTTCTAAGTGACTTTTAAAAGAAATAATAGAGGTTCTGTGAGCTAATGATTGCATCGACTGCAGTGGCTGTAAGAACATTTGGGCAAGTGTTCCTTACAACCTTGGTATTTATCTACAGATTCAAGAAATTGCCACAGGAAGCTTCAGGCTGTGCTGTTGTCCATTCTCTTGCAAAGAATGCTCGTGTTGTTTGAGGTTCTCACAAAATTATATATACGCAGTCATTTCTTACCGTGCAGCTGTACTTCAGGCACTGCACCTCCACTGATGGGGAAAAGAGCAGCAATTACAGTAATTTGGTGTGGGTGTTGTGCCTGCAAAGCACACAGCATCAAATTTGCTTAAAAATATTAGGTAAGATCAGAGCACTGCAGCATGTAATGGGCAATTTGGTCAAATATAGTACTTTGTTGGTTTCTATTCCTGCTTGCTTTTAGATGTAAGCAATTATATTTTACCATAAATAAACTCCTGAATGACTCAGTGACATAATTAGTAAAATTAAGTGTTTTTATAATTGTTTTTGAAACTTTTAGAGGGCAAAGAAGTAGAAGAAGAACATCCAGGATGATAACCTGGTCATATTCCATGAACAATCAGCCTGAAATGTAATGCCAGGTCCTTCAAGAGAAATTATTCAGAACGAGCTCCCCACAAAGGTGTCCCATTACCTCCCACCTCTCCCCCAGGAGGCCTGTTCTGTTCATAGCAGCCTACCGTGCTCTTACAGAAATGCCTTCAGCCAGGTTGTCCATTTCCTTCTGATCCTGGGGTTAAATTAACCCAAAAGACCGCCTGCCAGGACAGAGGTCTGAGGTTGAGTCAACACGGCGTTAGAAATGCATTAACAAGTTGCTCCACATGTATAATTAATAGAGATGTAGGAGCTCTAAGGTGTCAGAAAGTTGGCACTCCAGCCCAGCACATCTCTCCTCACGCTTCCCAATACTTCCTTTCCTCTTTGATGTCATTTCTAGAACGATATCATTCACCATACGTTATTCTCAGAAAGACCGATCTTCTAAAAGCAATAATACAGAAATAAAACCATCTTGCCTCTCGGTGCAGCATTGTGAGCACAAAGTCTTTTAACAGAGCTTGATTAAAAATTAAGCCTCAGAACAGCTGCACCAGGCAGGTAAGTGGTATCGCAGCCATTTTACAGATGGTTAAACACAGAATAGAAAGGTTAACTGCCTTGTCCAAGGCTGCTCACTAAGCTAGCTGCACTGTTGGGAGTGAGAACCTGGACCTGAATAAGTATTGGATTTCCTGATTTGCTAGCTGATGTACAAATGAGAAGTGGTGTTTTCAGTTCCACTAAAAATAATTTTCTTTTAATGGTCCCTTCGACCAAGCAAAATACAACTAAAAATTTAGCTCCTGCCAACCAATAAAAAAGCAGTTTAATCCCCAAAGAAATCCCACTGCAGTCTCTTGCTAAACTTTATATAAAAATTTGGGTGAAAGTCAAAAGGCAAACGGACATTTTGAAAACTCAAGTTGTTTTCTGAGATGAGTCAGAGAGTTGGAAATAAATTGTTTTGCTGGTGAGTTCTGACAGGGAAACTGATCGGTGTTTGGAACTGGTTTGAGTAAAAGCGTGAGCCTACATGTCAGTAGGGACAAGTCCTTTTTTTCCCAAAGCTTTAGTACTGATGAAACATATTCGACAAGGTCAATGTTCAATCCCATAGTGAAAAAAGTTCCTTCTTTGTGAAGCAAAGCATCACAACCAGCAGCCTCAGATGGCAGGACTTCTGCATGCAGAGCTACTTCTCCAACTCCTCCAAAAACAGGTTACAAAATGCCCTGCTTTGCCCCTGTGATGAACACAGCCTTGCACTGCACAGCACTTTGTCACCTCGATATGACATGTAAGGAACCACACAACCATGCACGGAGGTTTGGGCTTGAGCTCCCACTCCTTCCAGTGGGATTTTAACCTGCATGCTGCAGATTAAGCAAACTCAGCTGCACAGTGCATGCTGTGCTGACAGTACAGGGGAAGTTTTCCACCTCCTTGCTCCCTGATAAGCCAGCTGAGGGCCACCTCTGCTGAGTTTATCCTGTGCTTTTAGTGAAGGGACAGAGAACAAGCAAAGTCCTGTGAAAGTGGGATTTGACGGAGTGATTAATTCCACCATCCAGCTGGTAGACACAGCAGCTGTTACTATTACAGTCCTGATAGCATTTCATTTATTTTAAAACCCTTCCTTAAAGCTTTAATATCACATCCATTTTAAATCACTTCATTTGAAGGTGCCAGCGGGGGGGGATCAACTTGTAATGAACATGGGAAAAAAAGACCAGTCTCCCATGTCACTTTCTGAGACAAAGCTTCTTACACTTTTAAGATTGGACATCCTTAACTCTGCAGCAGTGGAACAGAACACAGAGTAAAATCCAGGAGGGTTGAGAAAGGTTCAGTAGTGACAACAGTAAGTAGGTGGAGAGCAGTTATACAACCTCAACATTATTTCCATTAATGAAGTGCCCTCACCAACACTTTCCATTTCTGAGCCATCCTGTACTCATGGCACTATGGACATTCACCATACAAGTTTAAGAATAAAGTCTCAGGACTGTGTGGTGATATCTGAGAAATGGGAGGACAGAAATTGATCAGGGGCTGCCTGTAGGCTTGCAGGAACAGCATGGCTTGCTATCAGGGAGGTCTCAATTCCTGCATCTAAGAAAAGATGAACTTCAGGATGGGAAATGGACAACTAACTGAATGGGAAGCTCCCCACGTGAATACATAGACCATCAGAGCTTAGGAGAATCTAAAGGCATTTTGCTCTATAAAAACCTATCCAATAACCACTGAACTTGTTGGGGAGAGTCTTCTGTTTAGCAGAGGTGTGATTTAATCAAATTCAAAGACTGAAAGTGGTCAGATTGTGGGTGACACTGTGCAAATGACAGGTGATGCTGTCAGAGCAAGCAGCCTTACACGCGTACTGCCCTGGGGACTGTGTGAGCTCAGTGATGCTGCAGGGATGAAAACGAGGCTGCGTACATGAAAGTAATAACCCCATATCTTAAATGCTTTTCCAAATATCTCTGTTCAATAAAAGATCATCTAAAAACAAGGCCAGACCAAGCAATCAGTCTAAAATTCCTGTCATTTGCTTTAAAACTCAGAAAAGTAATGAATTAAACTAGCATGGCAAAGATACTCCTCCAACAGATTAGTCCAAAGTAATTATCCCTGATTTTTGTTTTAATCAGATCATGCGTCCTACAAGCAAGAAAATCTCTCCCTTTGTACACCACAAATGAAACATTCCCATACCTAACACATCCCTCATGAGATTAATGTCATCTCTCAGGGATTCAGCTGAGAAGCAACACTGCCAAGCTCTGGTGAAATGTTCTGTAGGATGTTCTACAGGTGAGTGCTCACATGCTGGGCTGATGGAAGCACCACTCCAGCCCCCTTTCCTTTTGATGCCTACACTCCAACCTCTGACAAGCCTTTATTCATCATGGTGCAAAGGTTATCATCATATCCAGCTGCTGTGCTCTGTGCAAGCTGTGTTTCCCACTGGGCACTGCACCAGGTACACTTGCAATCATGCTTTGCTCTGGTGGGAGGAGCTGAATCACTGTTCTGTAGACTACAAGGAGACACCTTGAAGCAGAAAATGGCTTTGAAGAGCCAGCTTGCTCCACAGAGCAGATGGCTGGGCTAGGCTGAGGTTAAAGACATTCATTATAAATCCATCATCAAACTAGGACATCGACGTACAGTGATTATCAGATCAAGAGAATGTGCTTCGAATGGCAACTTCTGTCTTGCTGTCAGTCACACAGGGCTGCAGCCAAGTTGTGGGAGGTTGGGTCAGATCCCCCTCTCACAGACCTGAGAGCAATACCTCCAAAGCCAGAAGGAATCTGGAAAGCTGTTCTGCACAGAATGCCTGCAGTCTCCAAACAATGCCAGCTGCAGAGATCACAAACTGCAGTCACTAACGCACATACATCATACATCACTGCCAAAGGCCCCACCAACAGAGCCCTAAAAATCTTTACCAGATAGGAACCAGATCCTGAATAATGCAGTAGTGAAATGAGAATTGAGGCCAACTAAAAGCATTACTGTTAAAGCACAGCTCAGGTTAAGCAGAAAGCAAGTATTTCCTTTGCTGTGCTCACCAACACGTTGCTCAGTGGTGAATAAGCTGCGTCCCATATGCCACTATGGAATGGATGTGAGGAAATCAGCCTGCCTGAAATACTTTCTTTTGAAAACAATGCAAATTTCTCAGCCTAATGGCTTTTGTTCCCCCAGGGAATAACATAAATTAGACTGCTAAATTTGTAGTGATTTTCTTGTCATTTGGTATAATGATCATGAGGTTATGGCTTGAACATCTGAAATGCAGTATTGCAGGGCTTCTTAAATTGATTGTTATAAAAAGCCAGTCCAGACTAAATAATCTCTAGAGGCTTTTTTTTTTTTCCTCCAGTTTTTGCTTTAAAAATGATTTTTTTTTTGAAGCTGTGGACAATATACCTTACTTCAGACCTGCTTCAAAATTACAGCACTGCTGGAAACAATTTACAATTAGACTTTGAGAATTTCCAACCTTCAGTTATTCAGTGCAATATGGAATATTTGTATATATTTCTCCTCTGTCACTTTCTACACAAAGCCTTATCTGAAGCTACTTAATACATTCACAGCTAGTTAATGACATTTACAACTTGCTATGGGAAGAAAGCAGTGAAACCATTCATAGAGCAACATCCTACTTCTGTTCTGCCACGTGAAGATACAGAAGTTCTGATTTCTTGCTGCTGTCCCACACCTCCTCTGCCAGCATATAGGCTTTAACATCACCGCATTGAAATTAAGGCAAATGCTCAACAAATAGCTCAATTTATGGTCACCTCCAAAAATATTACTCCATCATCTAATAATCTCTCATTCTCCTTAGTGATATCTCTCTGGTTAACCTTTTATAAAACCAGTAGGTGCCATGTTTATATTTGGAGCCTGGGGAAGTGGAATTTGGATGATGAGGCACTGAACAGGTTGCCCAAGGAGGCTGTGGATGCCCCATCCCTGCAGGCATTCAAGGCCAGGCTGGATGTGGCTCTGGGCAGCCTGGGCTGCTGGTTGGTGACCTGCACACAGCAGGGTTGGGACTGGATGAGCGTTGTGATGCTTTTCAACCCCGGGCTTTCTGTGAATCTATGAAATATTTTTCCATCTTCAATAATAGTTTGTTAATATTGTAAATAACAGCATCTCTGTGCATTTGCCCAGCTGACTAAGATGACCATAAGGGATTTATTCTGGTCGTTTCCTTCTGTGACCCAAATTCACATTTGCAGACAGATCTTGAAAGGATAAAGAGTAATACTTTAACCCACTGCAGATTGCAAACCTAATCTACTCTTAAGAGAGCGACAGTCACTCAATTTGAGAAAAATTGGTGAGCAAAAATAGACCAGAACTGTTTGTCAAATATGTTCATTTTATTTATTCCCTGTTATGTACCAAGAAGTCTAAATATTATTTCTACTGTAAAATCTTCCAACACCTGCCCTCATTAAAGAGCAGAAGCCCTACACAACAACACAAGCTATGCCTTGGAATGTCAGATAGCCAGACTGTATCACAGTCAGATTTTAAGCAAAGGTCACAAAGCTGGCTTTACTGCTCAACTCAATCCTATTTTTGCTCTCTGTAGCTAAGGGGAGCTGCAAGGTGCTGCACAGTGCCTCCATCCTGTGCTTTCCTCAGCTGGTGGTGATGAAAGAAAAAGAAAGGGAGAGCCGAGTCCAACTGCTTACATTCCAGTGACGTCAGCCTGGAAGAATGACCTCGGATCGGTGAAACAGCTGAAGCACATCTCACCAGCACCACTGTCTGTATGGGTGTTCCTGACTTTCAGACTTTTGTGCAACCTATTAAGTGGCATATTGCATTTCAGATTGAAACTAAAGCTTCCCAATAGGCAACTGGTGCTGTGAGCAACAAGCTTTAAAAACTCTACCAGCAAGTATTTCTTTGAGTTTGAGTTACTCTTTAAGAGGCTATGCCATTTCATACCTGGTGTGAAGGGCTAACCTTTACTACCCACTTACTGCTTGGAGAAAAAGCAGCTCTGCATCAAAACAATGCTGCTGTGAAGCAAACTTAGCTCTGCTGATCAACTTCAACCCAAGCTGTCATCTTCACCCCTTCTTTGCTGCTCACCTCCCTCTAAACTTTTCACTTCCCACAAAACCAACAGTAAAAGCCTGTTCTGAAGAGTTTACTCGTACGTTTTTTTGACAAACCCCCAAAAAGCACATAATGCCTGCTAACCTAAAGTTACACGTCTTCATGGAGCTCTTGGTGAGCCGTGAGAGCTGATGGGAACTGGAGAGACACCTCATAACTCAGGCACTCTGTTTTGCAACACAACACCTGTCACCCTCTCTGTCAGTTTAAGATCCAATAGGTTTCTCCTGCTAATTATTTACAGTTGTGGATGGATAATTGGTCAGCGTGAACAAAAGAGTGTTTTTCCTAGTCTGCTGCTGATGGTTGTTGGTGATTTGCATTGCTGCACACTGCAGAGATAGTACCAAGCTGGATATATCTTGTTTAAGATGCAGACAAGATGTGAAGATACACATGAAGATTCACCACAATGAATCACCACGACTTACCTCCACAGTAAAGCAATTCATTTGCAGCTAGAGGTCAGTAAAAACAGGTTACAGCACAAATAACATTACTCCATGGTTCCTTCAAGAGGAATTATTCTATTCAGAAACTTTCCCAAGCCCTTTATTTTGGGCTTAAGTTAGCAGTGTGCCAGCTGGCCACTTGGAAACTAAGTTCATTTACTCACGCAGTGTGTAGGCTGCACATGCTGAATCAGTAAACAGTCCTGCACAGAGTTGCTCCCATGGGTTTGAAAGCCAGCACAGAGGGACCTCCACTAGGGATGAAGCACTGTCTCAGGCTCAGCATCTCCATCAGGCTTCAGCTTCCACTGAGGCTGTCTACAGGGGTGATAGTTACAGCAAGCTCTAGTATTGTTATACACACACTCCCTGCTGCACAAGTGTGTGCAACCCTATCCATATTTACAGGTGACTGCACACAGTCATTCCCACAGCAGGAAGACAAGACCATTTTAGATTGTCCCTAAGTAAGCTGGGCTAAATTGTAGCTGTCAGAGCACAGTGGCTCACTTGTACTATGCATTTGAGGGAGAGAAGCAGCATGCTCCTCTTTAAGAGCTCCCAGAGCCATCCCTTCAAGGTACTTTCCCGATGCGTTTTTATGCTGCTCCAAAAGCCGACCCATTAATGCTCACATCTGAGTAAGAGGAACGAACACAGCAGGAATGAAGCTGCCTCAAAAAGATACAGGCTGACTGAGGATGAAATGCTGGGTTTGGACAGTCGCTTCAGGTGATCTTAATTTTAACGTTCTGGGGATCAGACATTTTCTTAACTCAACGTGCACACTTCTAAAAAGTCAGCCTGTATCTCAATTACATTATGCAGATTTGCTTTCTTGCACATTTTTGGATTCTCACGCATACCAAACTCCAGCATTTCATCAAGGAGACATATCTGCAGGCAATGTGACAGCTGCTTCCTGGCTCCCTGAGCCTGCAACATTTTATTTGGGTCATGCATAGTATCTTTCCTCCCCTTTGAAGCAGGTAAAATGTCTGCTCGTTTGTGACAGTGGGCGATACCACCACCAAAATTAAGCCATTGCAGAAGAAAACTGTCAAGGAGGACAAAGTTGCTACTGCATGTTTACAACAATGCATGGGCACTGTTTCTTGAGCTAGCAATGCACTGCACAGGGAGCTAAATTCAGCTCTTCCACTTGGCAGCTTTAGCAATGGGAGTCAGTGCAGTGTGAGTGCAAGCTCACTGCATCCCATCCACAGAAGGATCCCTTCACAGGGAGGCTTCCCACATCCACAGAGCTGGAGATGGGGCAACCTCTGTGCACTGCCTTTGTGGAGGAGAATCTGCAGTAATAATGCAAACCTGGGGACACTTTCTCATCAGTTCTATTTGCAGGGAATCATTATGGTGATGACCAGTTCTGGCAACCAACCAACAGAGGATGTTTTGTGCTGAAGGTTACGTACAGCAACAAGGATCCCAATAAGAATGAAATTTAATTTCTGCCCCATTTACCAGCAATTAGAAATACGGAAAATCAATATAAATACTATGTAACTGTTGATGCCAACAATGGATAAATATTTCTGACTGGATGAATTCAATACTAATGAATTAGACATTAATCGGTAGCATAAAATATTATTAAAGTTTCTTATCTGGAAAAAACAAACAGACATACTTTGTAAAATCACTTTGATGTGAAGGAATGCCCCGAATGGCAGCTTCATAAATAAAGCTTTACTAAGCCTTGCTCCTCTGCTTGCACTGGGTTATGTGGGTGTCAGCTTGGTCTGTTCCTTGCTGTTCTGAGGGGTGCTAAGCTCCAAATAAAATCAGGGCTTTCAGAGCTCTATGTTGGGTTGAACAAAATGCTACAAACTAAGAACAAATCTAGATCTTCATTCTGAGGCATCGCAGTGGGATGAACCTGCAAGTAAGAGCAGAAGCCAGTCAAAATAGTTGAGTTTGAGATGCGACCTCTGCAAAATTAGTCAGCCTTACAGGATAATGAAGCAAAACCCTGTATTTGTGACCACAGGAAAAGTACACATGTGCTGAAACCTTCACTGGTGTCTCACTGGAAAGCTCGGTAGGACAGATCACTGTGTTAAGTGGGTGCAAGCTTTGAGTCCATAATAAAACCTGCAGCCAAAAAGGTGTGACCCAGTTTCTTGTTCCACCACTGAACAATTTGCACAGCTCTAAATATAAAACTGTTGATAACATATCCATATTTGTTGCACAGGGAGCTTGCTGCATGAACTGTACCAGGCAACAAGTTGGGTATTTCCAACCATCCTGCACAATCTCTCCTTTTAATAAGAGAATCAGACGCTGTTTTTCTCTTTATCACAGCCACATAGAAATAAACATGAAAGCCCATGTTGAAATTAGAAATATATTTGTGTTATTTTGAAACATGGCACTACACAGTGAAAATCATGTCATTGCATTTGTCTTGAAAGAGTAACAGAAGACAGTATTGACACAGAATATCCTCTCGCTGTCCCACTTCATTCTGTCTCAGTGTGTTTTTAGAAGTAATAACGTTAACGATGGCAGCATTAAGTCACATTGAATAAGCTGCAGAGCTAACAGAAGTAAACACTCTCACCCTGGTTTTAACCTCAGCGTGGTGCAAACCCCACTGCAAACACTGTGAGCCAATGGAGTAACTCCACTGATGCCAGCAAAGCCACACTGATACAGGATCACATTAGATCTATTCCATAGCTTCTGCTTGAGCCTGATGCATACAGCCCCAATAGAGTGCCCCCTCCTTGCATATCTCAAAGCTCTTTAAAATGATAGATAGTTACTGTGACCTTCATTTTATAGGTGGGAAAATGGAGGCACAGACAGAAAGAGTGAACTGCTGAAAGTCTTCTGGGCTCAGGAACAACAGCCAGGTGCCCTGAGCCCTGATCTTGCACAGCGATGTGCTCCTGTCTGCCTGAGCAATTAGCACAACTGATACAAGACATTTGGGACCAAGTGTCCATAAAGGACCACTCATATTAACTGAGCAAGGCAATGTTATAACCAGAGTGTTTTTCTTTTAAGAAATACTATAGCATTTGCAGTAGTTAAATAGATGCTACGTTAATCAGCTCTTTTATGCTAGCATACAGTCCTTAGATTGCTTATTACTATGTTATTTCTTACCTTAAGCCCTCCCAGCTACTCTAGATAATACTGGAAATACACAGAGCTTTAAAAAAATATTTCCATTACAAATATTTTAAAAATAGACTTATCCTAAAAAGCTGTCCGGCACTATTCCAAAAATCTCTTGTAATAAATGTCTTTTTTTTCTTCTCATTTTAACAAAAATAACTAATGCTATATAGTAGAGCTCAAGTTTTGACAAATCTATAATACAGTCAGAAATGTCTTGGGCCAGATTCCACTCTTGTTTATGCAGTAGGATCACGGTGTTCACTTCCTCTGGTTTACTCTGGCATAACCAGAAGCAGAATGTAGCCCTTAGTGTTTTAAAATAACTGAACAGGCTGAACACTGCAACAATTACTTGTGCCTAGCGTTACACAGAAGGGAATTCCTTTATTTCATTGCAACTGAAAATGCCAAAGAACGTTATGGTTCGTATTTTTGCCATAGCCAAGGAGGTGTCAGGCAGCTGCAAGTGGATGACTCAGATCCACAACCACATTTTGCCTCTAGAAAAGGAAATTTTGGCTGAATGTCTGCAGCTGCTGTCAGTCATTGAAAGAAGGATGCATATTCAGAGAGAAGACTCGTGGAGAGAAACCACCAACCTTCCTATGCTTTCCACCGTTCTAGGAATCCTTTCAACTGTGTTTTGTTACTCAGGAAGTTGTGTGAGCTTGCTAGAATCTCCCATTAATTCACTGTAGGAAAGACACTCTTAAATTGCACCCAGATTTCCAGCTGAGCTGCCCTTTTCCAAGTGCACATTTAAAACAAGCTACAAAGTGCTTACAGGATCTGCATCTGATCAGAAGGACAGCGTGGAAGCTGACAGTCTTTTAAAACACTGGAACATTTTTATGTTTTTCTCCTTTCTCCCTTTTCCTTCTGGCCTTCAAATTTAAATGCAACGTTTGACTAATTATGACAGAAATTAATCTGCTCTCATTGCATCAGGTTATATATGCAAGTAACAGTCTCAGCTGCAAACTGGGATTCCTTCCTGTGACCTTCATGGAATTAGTATGGAACCTCATACACCGATTTAACCTAACCATGTCTAAAACTTGTAGTCTGGTTTTCTTCCTAGACTTTGGCTGCTGATCTATCATTAATTTATAAACCAAGGAAATTTAAGCATATAGACTAAGTTCAGTCCTCACTGTCGTCTTCATCATCATCGTCATCTTTACTGGGAGCACATCTTTGGAAGCAGTGCACTAGAGTTGCTAGGAAGAAGCTTGACAGAATTGCAGCAATGGAGACTGCGACTCCAGAGAAGATGATGATAAAAAGGTCCGTCAATGACAAACTAAATTTGCATTCACTAAAGCTGACCTCAGATAATTCATTCAGAAAGATTCTTCTATTTTCTACAGGCAGGGAACACTGGATTTCATGGAGACCTGCAAAGAAGAGGAGAGGGAAACAAATCAGAGGAATATTGATGAAAACTTCTGTTGCTCTGGACAGAGACCGAATGCCTGAGGAAAATGTTTTAAGGGTTATTTCTAGGCTTAGGAATTTGTATGAAATTCAGGAAAAACAAAAGAACAAAGTTTGACACTCTCCAAAAGCCATTCCACAGCCCTCTGGAGCACCCCCACATTATGCTGTTCCATTTTTACTCTTCCAGGTGATGGTTTTAAACTGAGACAGGGGAGGTTTAGGTTGGATGTTAGGAGGAAGTTTTTCACCCAGAGGGTGGTGAGGCACTGTTAAAGGTTGCCCAAGGAGGCTGTGGATGCCCCATCCCTGCAGGCATTCAAGGCCAGGCTGGATGTGGCTCTGGGCAGCCTGGGCTGCTGGTTGGTGACCTGCACACAGCAGGGGGTTGGAACTGGATGAGCATTGTGCTCCTTTTCAACCCAGGCCAGTCTATGATTCTGTGGTGCGACCTGATGGCTGTGATTCTGAGAATTCAAAGCATGACTGCTGAACTCAGGATGCAGCTACAGCTGGAGGCCCAGGAACATTTCCCTACTAATGCTTCTGAACACACATCCTCACTCCAAAAAGGGATAACAGGGACACTGAATTTTCTTCTGCACTTCGGTGCTTTCTACACCTTATTTTTTTTTCCCCATGTACACAACTACAGCTGCCTTTTTCTTCTGGTCAAAATGACAACTTAGGTTTAACAAATGCTCCTTCTTAGGTTTGATTCTGACCTCTTTCAGCCTTTCCTCTCCAACTCTTCAGCAGATACGCCAACTAACAGCTATTATGCCTCGCTGCACTACTGAAGGATGCCTAGAGCCACGTTCTTCACAGGGAAAGCAAAAATGTCCACATTTTAAAAATGGTGAGGAATATAATGTGGTAGTAGGGAGCAAAAGCATAGCTCATTGCATATCCCCAGTTAGCTCATTTACAAGAGGGAGAATGGGGAGAGTATATAAATAGGGGTAGAATGGAACAAGCACTGAAGGAATGAAGTCTGTATCACCATTAGCAAGACAGCTTTGATCTGCTGTTGAGGATATGAATGCAAGGAGGAAATATGAGAAATATGCATTACTGATGTGAGAAGTGCTGCTGCTTTGCTGGACTTGCATTGTTCTTTGCTAATGATCACAAAGCATGACCCAGCTTTTGACTGCACTGCTGTGTGTGCAGTGCACGGGAGGCTTCTATTGCACAGCTCCAGCAAAGCACCAGCACTGTGCTGCTCTGCAGAAGGGATGCGTGCCTCTGCTTTATGATTTTCATTTTCCTTGTGGTTGAATTGCTACAGTGCATTAGGTTTTATTACAAACCCCAGGCTTCTAGCCCTAGTGGTGCAAACCTGACTGCTTACCTGGATGCAGCCCAGCTGTTATGCTGATGTGACAGGGAGCTTTAGCCAAGTCAGCGAGGGATTCATGCATCACCCTGACTTACATGGGCCTGTAATGATGATGAGCTTACTAAATTTTGAGTCTTAAAAGCCATCCTCTATCTGCCTTATCTGTCTATCTCCCTGCAGTTCTGCTGCTAGCCTCCTTTTCCATTCTCCTCTCCCCCACAACGTAACAAAAGCTGCCAGCAGAACAGGACTGCAGTCAGTCTGCCCAAGGCTGAATGGCTTCCTCTAGGCAGGCTGCCACCTGAACACAAGCGACGTTCTTCCTCTGAGCCCAAAGCACGGCAGATGGTGCAGCAATGTGCTCTGCAGCCCCTGAGCCCCCCTGGCCTGGAAGGTGGAGGATCCTCCTGCTTTCAGACATCCCCTGAGACTTCTGGAAATGGGGAACCTGCAGTATTTGTATTTATCTCATGTCTTGTAGACAGACTGACATACCGGAGCCCCAGAGCGTGCCTGCACAGATGGAAGAAGAAGAACTTCTGCATTGCACAGCTCATGATAAAGCTCCCTGTACAAAGCTTTCTTCTGTGAGAAGCTGGGGTTGGCAGCACCTCGTCCTTATTGTCCTCAGAATAGAAACTCAAGGGGGAAATAGGAGAGGCAAACTAAAGAGGATGGGGATGGTTACCTTGCTGTGTTTCAATCCATGAGAAATACAGGAGAAGTGAAAAGCACAAGGCTTGGACAACAAGGCCTGTGTGTTTTTTTGGCAGATTTTAGAAAAGCAGAAAAGTTCTCTTTAAATCAGAGTAATAAAAGCAGTTACTGCTATTGCATAGAAACAGCAAGAAAATGAATATAAGTTACTGAAAATTTGTCTGAAGAGGAAGTTCCTGAATAATAAGAAAAGATCATTACATGTTTGGACAGAAAAGCCAGGTCCAAGTGAATATGCCACCTCAAACTCCATTTCCTTACAGGAAATACAGGAAAAAACAATTTTCTACACCAGCTGTAGAACAAAGCATTAATGAGTGGTACGATCTGAGCAGAACTGCTGTCTGCAAAGCAGCTGAGCCCAGCTCTCAGCATGCCCAAAGACAGACTGCACAGGTGGGTTGTTTACAATTACTTTACCTATCCTGACTGTTCCTGCTCCTGGATGCTTTCATCTAACATCACAGTAGATAGAATGCAGTAGAAAAGTACCTACAACATACCTAGATGCTTAGAGGGTATTTCTTGCTATGAGAATCAGTGTATTGTAAGAGTTTTGAGTCAGATTGGACAATAAAAGGATAAAAAGGTTCTGCTCTCTCCATGTAGCTGTGGGCACTGAAATCTAGGTCATGTTCCCAAACAATGAGATAAGGAGTTTTGTATTCCCTTCATTCTCCACAGCCCTGAAGTGCTGCCTGAGCCTCACCTTTTTGCAGAATTCTTTGTCTTTGAAAATAATCGACATCAATAAGCAAAACCCAGCATCAGAAATCAGAAGCCTGCACCAAGCAGCTGTATTCTACTGACCCAAGGAGTGTCTCCTTCCAAAGCAGATGCAGTCAGCATTAGACCTGGCTTCCCTCTGCACACCTGAACACATCACAGCACAAAGGACATGCAGGACAACACGTAATCAAAACCCCTTCATCTACCTTCTTCCATAGCAACACAGAACTTTCTTTACATCATACAATATCAGGTTGTCTGTAACAAATGAGAATCCAGACTGAGTGAACTGATGCCCTATGCTCCACCTGTCCCACTACACCCGTGACCACCAACAGATCCCACTTTGTTCCTTGCTTAGGCAGAAAGCAATCCCACATCATCTCACAGCCTCTAAACACCCCACGCCACTTCTAGTGCCATTTGACCTCAGTCATCTGCTGTCACTCATTTTGACCTTTTAATTACATTATTTTTCATAAAATATATATAAATTCATTGAATTCTCTAGAGCTGATTCAGCTTATTCTTTAGAATTCAGCTAGGCTTCTTGCAAAGGGCATCACCAAGAAGTCTGCCATTCAGTGCTTGGCTGCAGCAAGAAACCCCTTGATGACAGTTATAAATATCTCCCTGCTCCCACAGCATGTTCAAGGAGTCTCCAAACAAATCTGTAAATGAAATAACAAGTGTGAGCATGTTATAAATACATAGCTGACGTTATTTTGGTCAGGGTCACTGCATTATCTGCAGCAACTCCAGCTGTCTCAAGGACAATGTCACACGCTCTTTCTGCTATGCCATCTGAAGAAGCCCATGTGCTACAGTGGCAATGGAGTTGTGACGCAGATGTAATGCACTTAGCATGGGAATGCTTTGAAGTCCCACTCAAGGGACAGGTGTTAGATTTTATACAGGCACTGAAAGCTGCAGAAATGAGATAAAAACATGGGAACAGATCACCTGACTAACAGGGGAAGTGTGAAATTGCTGGAACTCCAGAACAAGAAAACATATATAGAGTTCTTTATAGACTGCAGTGATGCAGGGGGGTTCCAGATGAAGTTCTTTTCAATGAAATTCCCTCATAGGTTTTCAAAGAATGTGACTGTGAGACGCCTGGCCATTGGAGGCTTGTAACTGTTGAAACCCCGGGCTTCATCCTTGGCAATCAGTTCTAGCAGTTACTTCAGCTAGGGCCTAACTGCACTGGTGCAGGACTATGCACAGCTCGGTTTGTCCTGCAGTCAAGGCTGAAATACTTCCCCTGGAAAGATGAAACTCTTAGAAAATGAATGCAGTTTGAAAGCAGTCTGTACAAAACCACATGCAAATGATTAATAATTAATTCCCCTGTAAATTAATGAAAACAGACCTATGATAGCTCTGCAGTGCTCCAAGTTTAAACTTTTCATGAAAAAAAACAGAAACAAAAACCAGGTACCAATCTCCATAACACTGGTATTTGTAGCTGTGATTCAACCGCCTTCATCATAGGAACTGCTGGACCAGTAAGCTTCCAATGGTGCACTGGCTCAAGCACTGATTGCATTCCAAAGCTGCCCTTGCATCTAACAGGAGGTTTTCCTACATATTTTGACTGCTGATGTATTCTGAGTGGTGCCTTTGTTTCATATTCCTTTGCTTAGAGACAACAGCAACACTTACCCAGATCAGCCTGACATTTCAAGCACTCTGTGTGCATCTGCTTCCTTATAACACTTATGACTTCTTAATACCTGTGCAAGCTGAATGTTTCATGGGATAGCTTCTGAAAGTCATCATTACTTCAATATTATGGTCTGTTAGCTCTTGTAGCTGAGAAATCTTGCTCTGGGGAGCAAGAATGGGAGAAGGAGGCCTCAATTCTATTGGGTTTTGTGGATTTCATATAGAACAAATATTAAGATGGTTTCCCAGCAGTTGGCAATATGCAATAGTAGGAGAAAATGAAAACGCCCATTCATACATACACTGATAGATGTAAGGAATACATACATGAAAGAAGCAGTAAATGTAAATGTGCTTCATGCATCATAGTGCTCATAACAGCACTATAAAAGAGCACTGTTGTGCTATTGAAATACTTGGGAGAAGCAGAACTGGTGTTTGGGTGGTGAGGCACTGGAACAGGAGGCTGTGGATGCCCCATCCCTGCAGGCATTCAAGGCCAGGCTGGATGTGGCTCTGGGCAGCCTGGGCTGCTGGTTGGTGACCTGCACACAGCAGGGGTTGGAACTGATGAGCGTTGTGCTCCTTTTCAACCCAGGCCATTCTATGATTCTATGATTTGCCCCTTTGGGTGGAGTTCAGCTGTTCTCTCCTATCACCAAGTACAGTTTACACACATTTGAGATGTTTAAATGTGGCGTTTAATTTCTTGTATGGTATTTTGCCCCCAGCTATAGTTCTCTTTAGTCTATTCAAGCACTGTCACTGATGTAATAGATGTATTAATAAATGGTGAGAGAGGCACAGCCTCTGAAGAGAGATGGAATTTCATTAAAGTCAGCCTCGAGCTACCAGAAAAGTAAGGCTTAAAGAAATCTGAGGCCTGTATTTAGATCTCTAAATAATTTTTTTAATGGTCAAATGCCCCAGAGTTTCCTACATTGACTTTAGAAGGTGCTCAACAGTTTGCTTCAATGTCTAAATATCAAGTTTAACATCAGGTGCCACGCTGCAAATGTTGCCCTCGTGTCCTGAAATCTGTGAAAGATGGATGTACTCCAAAAATCCTTATGATGGAAGAAATAGAGTGAAAAGCCAGTGGCAGTCAGATCATTTTACTGAAAATGACTAGGATATCACATTATGTATTTATATATGGATATATATAGAAACAGATTTGTTGCGCTTGTTAGGGAATCTTATTGCTCTTAGGAGTTTCTGCTTGAACAGAAGAAAAGCTGCTGAATGGGCAGTCTGAAGGCTTTCAGTTCATTTCCAAAAACTGGATATTATGTTCTGTCCCAGCCATGTGCCGACATGTGCTTGACTCCTGGGAAGAACTGACTGGCTGCAATGGTCAGAAGAGCAGAACAGCCTGTCCTCAGCGGAAGCTTTCCCTGGTTCTCTATCAGTACATGAAATTAAGGCAGCCTTCTCCACAGAGCAAATATGGGGTGTGATAAAGAATGGGAGATTGAGACAGCTTCCCAAAGCTCTGTGGTTTCACCTCCTTTTGGTTAGGTGAGAAGGTCACATGCAGACTGCACCCACCTGTAATTGGGATGCTGTGCTTTGATAAGGCCTAGATTAGTGAAACGCCATGTTATTGTCTTTAATTCACAGAATACATTTATTTAATAGCATATCTTAGATTGGAATGGAATTAGAGAAGGATGCTGAGAGCCAAGAGATGATCACCTTATGGCCCAGCCTTTGTAAAATGGCTTACAAACACCATTCCATGCTCACTGCACTGATTCACTTCTGAACCTCCCAGGTACTGCTGAATTCAGTTGGAGTTTGCAGTTCCAGAGGCCACTGTCAGTTTCACTGCCACCATCCCATCACCACCATCCCATCACCACCATCCCATCACCACCAGTCCAATTGCCACCAGTCCCATTACCACCAGTTCCATTGCCACCAGTTCCACTACCACCAGTTCCATTGCCACCAGTTCCATTACCACCAGTTCCATTACCACCAGTCCCATTACCACCAGTCCCATTACCACCAGTCCCATCGCCACCAGTCCCATCGCCACCAGTCCCATCACCACCATCCCATCACCACCATCCCATCACCACCATCCCATCACCACCAGTCCCATCGCCACCATCCCATCACCACCAGTCCCACCACCACCATCCCATCACCACCAGTCCCATTGCCACCATCCCATCACCACCAGTCCCATTGCCACCAGTCCCATTACCACTAGTCCCACTGCCACCAGTCCCATTGCCACCAGTCCCATTACCACCAGTCCCATTACCACCATCCCATTACCACCAGTCCCATTGCCACCAGTCCCATTACCACCAGTCCCATTGCCAACAGTCCCATCGCCACCATCCCATCACCACCATCCCATCACCACCATCCCATCACCACCAGTCCCATTACCACCAGTCCCATCACCAGTCCCATTGCCACCAGTCCCATTACCACCATCCCATTACCACCATCCCATCACCACCATCCCATTACCACCATCCCACTGCCACCATCTCATTGCCACAATCCCATTGCTACCAGTCCTATTACCGCCTGTGCTGTCTCTGGCCAACGCTGAGCGAATTCTTTAAGTCACTCTGGAAATATCAGTGTACACATCATAAGTCTCAGTCTGAACCATCTCATTACATCATTTGAGGTCTTTCTAATGCTATTTTAATGATGAGGGCAGCAAAACCTTTCATTCATGTATTGCATAGGGAGGAATGTAAATAAAACTTAAATAGACACAAAAGGTTGAGAAAGCACTATTGCATCTAGATCTGCAGTTCCAGAAATGCTATACAACTTGAGGTCTTTCAAAGATATTGGGAAGAAAGAAATAAAAAGAAAGAAATGAGAGCAAGATGAAGGAAAGGAGACATTACAGTCACATGCTAAAGAATATTTAAGTGCTAATTAAAAGTCATGTTAAAAATACATCAGTCAGTAGCGAACAAGGTGATGGGCACAGCTGTCCAAAGCATGTTCATGGAAAGCAAAAATCAGCAACAGATCTCTATAGAGCACGAGAGAGAGAGACCTTCCAAAAGCTTTTCCACCTCCAAAAGAAGTTATGCATTATTCTTATCTCCATGGATCTCCTCAGGAAGAGAACAGCAGTGGTTACATCTTCTCCACTCAACATCATTCTGTTCACAGCTCCTTCCTCTGCAGTTCAGTTATTTCACCAGTTGTCAACCGCATCCAAAATGCGGTTCAGTTTTCAAGTATGCTGAAAGTTCCATTATTAATATCTGCCTCACAAATATAAAAGTAAGATCTGTTTTTTTCATCGCCAGTTACTGCTTTAGTTAGAAATTCAGGTTGGATGAATAAATGCCTTCCAACGATGCAGATCCCAGCTGTCTGTGTGCGCGACAAGGCAGATTTGCAAAGGCAGCAGAGTGAGATGAGGCTTTCCAGGCAGCTGGTCAGACAGGTCAGCAAAGTTAGAGCTTTGCATGCTTTTTCTGGGAGTGTGCCAGAAAGAAAATGGACCTGGCTTTTGTGAGACTAATGAGCTGAAGTATGGCTTTTGTTCACATCGCCCAGTTCTCCAGAGGCCTTAATTGCAGAGGTAGAGAGTTTCAGGATCAATTAGTGAGATTTCAGTTCCCATTGACAAAACTCTGATTTTTAAAGCAACTTGGTATTTCTTCTGCGAAAAACAAAGGCAGGTTTGACCAGCATGATATTTTACTGCAGTGCTGAAATTCAAAGGTGGAACAGCAGCCGGGCTGTGTGACTGGTTACAGCTTGAGTGATTTCTCTTAGACATGCAGACAGAGCAGATTAAACTATTCCAAGTGTCATTCAAAGTGAAGAACCAAAATGAGCTCCCAAAGCACAAACCTGGCAGTGCTTTTCTCCCAGCCATTCTACCTCTGCTTGTTGAGCCTGCAGGGACCGCTGTGCCACAGCAACACTTGCAAACCGCAGGCCTGAATTCTCACTTCATCCACTGCGTGGTCGGAGCACGTTTCTCTTCCACTTCCATAGAACCATAGAACCATTCAGGTTGGAAAACATCACTAAGATCATCCCCCACTGTGCCCATTGCCCTCAGTGCCACATCTCCACACTGCACACCTCCACGGATGCTGACCCCACCACCCCTTGGGCAGCTGTGCCAATACCTCACTTTGGCACATCCCTTTCTAATTCTGAAGCATCCCAAACAGAAAACACACATGATGGTTCATAGAGCCTTTGGCTCCTTTGCAGCTCTTTGTGCTTTTCGTGAAGGGCTGGGGATCCCCGATGTAAGTTACTGTCATTCACCCTTCTCTATTCTTTCCCTTCTCAGTAAAATCAGGTCACGGTGTTTGTCATTTAACATCTGGCAGTGTCAGTCTGTCACAAACCTGTTCTACGGTGTTAATCACAGCATATTCTTAAAGAAAATCACTGAAAGAAAAGCACCACCCAACCTCTTTTTTCACCCTTCCCTTTTCCATTCATATAGGCCATGCAATGAAAATGCTTTTTGCAGCATTATAAAAGTATACAGCCAAGGTAAGTAAGTTCTTTCCTTGGGCCCTGGAAATGTATTCCAGTCTTTTTCTTTGGCAGGGTTTCCAGACAACGATGCTGCCCTACTTTTCTGCATTTGCAGCATGGATGAGTATCTCCAGCCATCCAGCAGCAATAGGAGCAAGCAGGGAGCAGGAGGGTGAGCCTGGGAGCTGCTCTCCCCAAATCCTGCTGGGGAAGGTGTGACACCCCCAGAAATGCCATGTGAAGGGGTTTAGACAAGCATGACCTACAAACAACAGAGTGCTGGGTTTACTTCTCTGTGTGCAGGAATTGAACACACGTGGGCTGCCAAGAGCTCAGCAGCCCCGTGCCCACAGGAAGGGCAAAAGCAAAGCATTGCTGAGGCCAGGAAGGGAAAGGGGGAACTGACCTAAGAAATGACCATTTGAATGGTTGTTCCTTCCCTTCTCTTGCTTTGAAAGATCTGGGAGGGCTGGTAATTGTTTGGCTGTATGGCTGAAAAGCAGCTTCCATTACTTTGGATGAGATGAAATACTGAAACAGATGGGGAACAATGAGAATACTACTGTAAAGCCTGATCATCTGAGATTTCCAGACATAAGAAATTTAGATGAGCACTGACAGGAGAGAAAGAGATGGGCTGGGACAGACTCTTTCAAACTGAACAGACTCAGTGCAGGTGAAGGGGAAGGAGCTACAGGTTCATAAAAAGAAGGAAGGCACAGGGAAGGCAGGAGTGGCTGAGGGCCAGTGTGAGAAAGGCAAATGCTTTGGTCAGAAAGAACTTCAGCTGAGGCACTGAGGAATGTGGGAGAGCAACACTGAGCTTGGTTGGGAAAGGGGAAAATGGGGAAAGAGGGGAAAAAGGGGAAAAGAGGAAAAGGGAAAAGGGAAAGGGGATATGAAAGAGGGGAAACGGGAAAGCTTCACTTAGACAGGCAGAAGAAACTTTTTCTTCAAACTACTTCTTCCTTAAAATAGACACCTATATATTTTTAAACAGCTAAGAATATTTAGGGCAATCCAGCTGAGTATAATAAAAGTTGCCACTGAAGGTCACGAGCGCAGAAGGAGCCTGAATAAGTGATTGCAAATGGATGATTGAGAGAGGGAAGACCTCTTCCGTGTGCGTCTGGAGCTGCCAGAACAGTTCCCTGACCTCAGCCCAATCTCCCCAGCTCTCCTCCCAAGTCCTTTTACCTCTCACCACCTCCTGCACAGACAGCCCTCAGGCAGAGCCCAGGCACCATGGCTTTCCTGCACCCCGTATCCCCGTGGCAGCCCTTACATTTTCCCTTCTATGAGCAGCAGGGCAGCTCCATAGCAGCACTGGGTGCCCTGGTGTTTGTTGGGAGGAGTGAACTGTGAGGCGATCTGCTAAAGCTGGATCAGTCGTGGCTTTGGGGTTGGATGGGAAACGTGGAGCAAAAGCTCTACACGTGGCAGCCTTAATACCTCTATTTTTTCCCCAATGCTTTTCTGAAAATTACTAGCTCAAATTCCAGAATTGTATATCCTGCATTGAGGATGTTCCAGAGTGTTTTCATTTGTTCCTAATATTGGAAGCGGTGCTATTTTAATAAAAGCACCATAATTGAAATACTGAGCGAGGTTTCAGAGCATCACAACAAAATTCTTCTGGAAAAGGGCTGACAGCTACAGTTGCATAAAACGGGGATTTAACTCTTCTGTAGCAGCTTTATGGCTGATCAGGAAAATGAGAGAAAGCACATTTTCCTAAGGAGCTGGCACAGGACATTCAGCTGTTCAAAGGGCTCATTGTGGAATGTATTTACCGGGAAGAAACCGGTGTCTGGAAGAGAATCAGCTCTGGGCACAACAGATTTGAAAAGGCTCCTTCACTGCGTATGCAACTTCAGCCTATAAATCAAAACTATTTATTTCTTAGCTGGGAGGAGGACGCGCCGTTAAAAAGAAACCAACACCATTTTAATGGACTCATTTGTTGGAAGCATGCAATTACAGTTTGACCAAAAGGCAGTTGGGGTCACTTGCAGGCAGGGCACACAGACAGCCCTCCAAAGACACACACACACACACAGAGCTTTACCTTTCTGCAGCTTAGAGGCATTGTCCTGGATCCAGCTGAAAAGATTGGCAAAGTCACAGTCACAGACCCACGGGTTGCCCTCCAGGCGTATCGTCCGCAGGGAGGGAAGCGCTTCGAGGGCTGCCACGTTTAGGCTCTGCAAGTTATTGTCGTTCAATTCTAACACTTGCAGCTGTTCCAGGTTCTCAAAAGCAGCCTCGTCCACATCCACCAGGTTATTGTTTCCCAAGCTGAGTTTTATCAGTTTTTCTGCCGATTTGAATATCCCGGCTTCAAGCTGCGTTAAATTATTGTAGCTTAAATCTAAATACACCAGTTTGGTAGAACTGCTAAAAGTGCCCTCTTCTAAAGAGGTGAGGGAGTTATTCCTGAAGTCCAAATAGACCAGGTCTCCATAAAATATAAAGAAATCAGCTGGTATCGCCTGGATGTTGTTATCGGCTATAAGAAGTTTCCGTACATCCAATGGAAACGGATTGGGAACACTGGGGAGTCCTTGATCCCGGCAGTCTATGGTGTGGTAGTCCATACAGCTACAGACAGCAGGGCAAAGATGACCTGTGGGTAAGAAGAGCAGGCAGACAAAGACAGAAAAAGGTAGAAGGCAGAAAGGAAAGCATGGCCACATCGTCAAGGATTCGGAAGCTGTGATGATGAGCACTTCTACGAGAAAGACATTTTGCTGAGCTGAGCAGCGGTGCCTGGTACTTTGTGTGTGTGTGTGATTGTATCCAGGAGATCACATATCATCACAGATCCGATGGCAGCACGGTGGGGAGGGGGAGGGAGGGAGAGGCTGAAGGCAAGAGGGAGGCAGGCATATGTGAGGATTTACACTGCCAGAGAATGATAATGCTGCACAACGCGAGGGAGGGAGCGATGATTGGGTAAAACCGAGGACCTTTCAAAGGACTCCCTTGCTTTTGTGAGCTAAAAAAAGCTGAGAGCCTGTTTGCATATTTGCTGCATATTCCGGCAGATGGGAAATCACATCACAGTGATACCCCCAGAAATGCAGGTGAGGGGTGGCAGGCACCCAACTGACTGCTGTGCACTCTTTTCTCTTTGATCCTAAAGAGGCAGCAGAAGGACAGCAAGGGGGAACCAAAGGCAAGGAGCAGAAGCTGTACCTGGATGCCTTCTCAGCCCTTAGAGCAAGGACACTAACATTACTTAAATATGACTCATTTATCTTTTAACCAAGCACTATCTGTGGCAGCAAGGAATCTGGTCTCAGAAATGAGGGTGGTTTCTTTCCTGTTCCAATGACCAGGGCAGCTACTTTCTGCGATGGCATTAGGAACGTCCTTCGGGACAAACAGCAGCACAAACTGGCTCAGATCTTCAGCTAGGTCAAAGAGAAAATGGTGATTCTGATTTAAGATCTTTTCATAACAATTCAGAGCATCTTTCATTCAGGATAAAGGTACACAGCATAAGCTGAATGCTGCCCAACGTGGAAGTATGGTTGGTACAAGGGAACTTAGAAAAGAATGTCGGGGTGGGCACAAAGGAGGAACAGTAAGGGACAGAAGCCAAGGGAGCACTTGCTGTTGCTTCTCTGAATCATGGGGGCCAAGTCCTATCAAAAACCTGTGATGATGATTTAAAATACTGAGATGAACAAGATGCAAAATACCTCTTGTGCTCAGGATTCACGCCATGAATCTGCATCACCTGCTAACTGCAACTGGTGATCCTCATGCAGAACTGATGCCTTGTAACCTGTGAACGCCACGTCGTGCAAACACTTCTGCTGTCATTTACTGCTTTTCTGCCCCTCTCTAACTCAGTTATGTCCTTAGGTCAGAGATACAGCATTCCTCTCACCTGTCAGTAAGCACAACTGACCTGATGTCCTGCAGTAACAGTGTGCTTAACTTTACACAGAAGACAGATCTTGGTGAAGTTATCCATACACAGGATGTAAGGGCCCCTCTGTGCAGACCTTTATTTTTCTCCTTATGAAGCACACAGAATCAGACCCTGACATTTTCTCTTCAAAGATGTCTCAGTGTTATTATGCCTGTTTCACAGATGGGAGACTACAGACAGCAAGGCACAATCTGTGAAAGATCCAAGAACATATTAGCGACAGAGGTGGGAACAAGACCGAACTCCCTGCCTTGCAGCCCTTGCTCAAACTCTTTTCTGTACGAATGGACCTTCCTGCTGCCCGTGTGTCCTTGCTGACACCGGAGAAGCACCGTGAGCCACACTACCTGCACAGCTACACTGCATGCCTGTATGCAGTTTGCAATTTCTCCAGAGAGTCTGTGGAGCTTTCCTGTCTGAGATGTTTGCAGGAGACTGACGATGATTATTTTGGGCTGGGCACCCTGTAGGTTTGCCAGCAGCCAGCCCTGCTCGCAGAGCAGCCATGCAGACAGTGCAAGGTGCCAGCACTGAGGGGCTGCAGCACTGCTGCCACCAGCACCTGCTGAGGTCTGACACCTCCCTCTGGCCACCTCTGATTTCTTTGTGTTTCTCCCAGACCTGTTTTTCTCTGTGTAACAATTCCCATGGCAGTTTGTCAGTTTATGTCTATTCTTTTCTCAGCTATCACTTACTTCTGTACCTCATCTATTTCTCTCACAGAAAAGAAATTCTCTTTAATCTTTCTGAAGCTTCACTCGCTTGCCAGACATCTCAGGCAATTTTGCACAGCACAAAGGAGATTCTGAAAAGCTTTCTATCTAATGAGATATTAAAGCTTTACCTCTTTAATCTTTCATTTGTATGTCAGATACAGTAACCTATATGACTATAGAAGGGGCCAGCTGCTGTACGCTGAGCGCACAGCACCCTCTTGTGCCCCATGGACCACTTTTCTCCTGCAAGAAGCTACCAGCAACTTCCACAGAATCAAAGAACCACAGAATGGTTGGAGCTGGAAGGGACCCTAAAGGCCATCAGGTCCAACCCCGCACAGAGCAGGGACACCCACAGCTCCATCAGAGCTCACAGCCCCATCCCCTGACCTTGGGTGTCTGCACCACCTCTCTGGGCACTCTGTGCAGTGCCTCACTTCCCTCATTGTAAAGGACCTGAAAAGGAAACACAAGGATAAAATGAAGCTTCTATTTCTTGCTTGCATGAAGACAGAGCCAAATTGCAAACCTACTGCGTGCTGCAACTCCTGGCATCTGGATTTCATCCTGTGTAATCTGATGTATCTTTTGGTTGCAGTAACTGAGACACTAAATTACAGATTGGTAATTGCTTATCAACTCTGGATTTTTGTGGAGGAAATCTTAGAGCATTTTACAGTAGATAATGCACATCAGGAACTTCTGCTTGTCTTCAGTTGGCAGCAGTATAAAACAACATATGCGTCTTGATTACTCCCAAGCAAAGCCCTCATAGCTTTCTACTTGTGTTCCAAGAATATTTCCAGTACTGAGTTCACACAGTGACGAAAAAGCACAAGGCTCCTAATTAGAAAGTGCTGTCCCTAAGAAAAGAACAAAGACAAACAAGGTTGGTTTAAAAAATCATATTTGTGAAACACACAGGGTAACAATCTCCTTGCCAGGGCAGCAGTGAGCAGCCCCACTTTGCCCTTTTGTCAGAACATTATTAATATTTTAGAACATTTATCACTAAGACAGACTCTAAAATAAAGCAAGGGAGTGACAAGCCATGGCCCTGGATGTGTTTAGGTTGGATATGAGGAGGAAGTTTTTCCCCCAGAGGGTGGTGAGGCACTGAACAGGCTGCCCAAGGAGGCTGTGGATGCCCCATCCCTGCAGGCATTCAAGGCCAGGCTGGATGTGGCTCTGGGCAGCCTGGGCTGCTGGTTGGTGACCTGCACACAGCAGGGGGTTGGAACTGGGTGAGCACTGTGCTCCTTTGCAACCCAGGCCATTCTATGATTCTATGATCTGTACAGTGCTGCCAGTACTATATCATGGCAAGCAGCAGGAAACAAAAAGCACATCTTTCTGCTTGCTGATTACACTAAGAAATGGAAGGAATTTGGAGGAAGAATGACATCTTTTGCACAGAAACTTCCAGCCCTCCTCTTATGAGAGCTCCTAACTTCCTAAAGCAATTTGACTAATGGAAAAAAGAACAAAACCACAGTACAGACGCACAGGAAGGATTCAGATGTCTCAGCTAAGAAATCATTACTTACAGCAGACTGAAACAGAAAACTGTCCGTCCTCATTCATATTTGTGAACAGCTAATTAAGCATATTTTTCTGTGGAGGAAGTTATTATTCCAGGCTCATGCTTTGCTGAGCTGAGGTATGCGTCACATCCCAGGCTGCTGCTCCAGGTGCATGTAACCACTGCAAAGGGTTTTCCTAATGATCAGACGTTAGCAACGTGGCCTGGGAACTGCTGTTCAAACTTGAATGACTACCAACCAGTTAATCAATTAAATGCAGAAAGCAAGTGTTGAACAACAGCTCTGAAAAGGGATCCCATTCTTACTCAGGTATTTGTCACTTTGGCTTCAGGATGTTAATCCTGAGAAATACCTTCCCCTGCTATGACCATGTGGTAGGTTTTTGTGAATGCTGTCACCTTTGGACAGTTCTTCCTTTGATCTTACAACAAAAAAAGGACCAAAAAAGAACCAGCAGAGAAAGAGGGTACACTCCCTTGTCTTACAAATGAACAATAGAAACTGTGAACTGAAGCTTGCATTATACCTGCCCAGTCCTCCTTGCTGCAGCTGTTGCTGCCATCAGCTGGGAGGGAAATCACATCAATATTAATCAGTGTGACAGCAGCAGTGATTGAATTTGAAAACTTGAGACACTGCAGTTCAGCAGCCAAACGAGAGCAGCCTAAACCCATCAGAAGACCTCCATCACTCGCTCTGGGGATGATGTGGCTGTAAGAGACATGTAGCCACCATTCCACTGCCAACCATTTACCATCACTAAAGCACTCACAAGGGAAGGACCAGTGTAAATGATGGTTCCTTCCCACCTCCCCCAGGATGGAGCTGGTATCCAGCTGCTGCACTGCAATCAGATGCTTGCCACGGTTGCATGCTGGCCCAATACTACCACACTGTAAAGCAAATCAAAGATAATTAAAAGTGAAAATTCTTCTGAGCTGTCAAACAGATATGTTGATGCATATCCACATCCAATTAGGTTTGAGACCGATTTGGGACAAGGTGGGTATGAGCTGGGATGGCCGTTCTCATATGTTATAAATCCACAAGTAAAGCTGGACTCCAATATGCTCCCAAACTCTTGTCTGGTCAGGTTCAAAGTGGGTCTGCTGAGATCTGAAAGCCCTAAGTTTAATTCAGCTCTTGTGAAAAGCTGAGTAGAACACGACTTTTAACCCCTGACTGCCATCATGAACACAGCGCGCGTGCTTAAAAAGACAGGAAAGTGACGGGGAACTAATTTCCTCCAAATTGTGTGTTCACAACACAGAGAGCAATTGGTGACCCTCCATCAAAGCATCCAGAGCAGAACGTGTCCCTGTGCAGTGCAGCTGAGCAGTGGGTAGAGGACAAGTGGTGCCTGTGCTGGGAAATGGAGGCAGAAAACAAAGCCATAGAGGAAGGAAAGCAAGGAATGGTTCTGGTATACGCAGGAAACAAATTTGTATTGTTTTAGCAGGGTTTGCACTGTTCTTATTTGTACTCTGCACTATCTAGGAAACACTCCTTTGTTCAAACCAACAGCAAATAGATTTGCAAGCAATTAGAACAGTTGACAGCTGATGCTGATACACACACAATACATAGCTTCTGAGTTTAAAAGTCCTTCCATTCATTTTACTCAGCAGGGATCAAAAAAGGACTCCAATTCATTAATTTGTAACATTAATGGGCTGAGTGCCCTTTCCAAACCAAAGAAGACTGTGCATGTGTGAAGATCTTATGCAAATTCAAACCAAATACACACCAGGAGAAAACAGTTCCACTTACAAACAGGGCACAGCTCACTTAATTGCAGGTCTTTAAATGACCCCTTGGTCTGCTTTGAGATTTCACAAAGACTTCCTTGGCTGTGCTGTTAGCCACGTTGTGCTGTTAGCAACCTTCCTCGGCTGTGTTGTGGTACAAGCTCAACATAATGGGAAAAGCAGGCCAGATTTTCTTCTACTGCAGAGAACAAACACCAAGGTGGTCATTTGCAATTGCTTCCCTTCACCCATCCACCTATTGCTGCATACGCTCCACAGATTTAAATATGCAGGAAGGATGTTTGTGTCAGTGGGAATTCCAAGCATCAGATGAACGATAGTGATAATGGAAATAATTATTTCACTCTTTTGTTGCTCTTTACTGTAAAAATACCAAAAATAGAACAAAGTGCTTAAAAGATCAGACTGTATGTTCAAAACAGGGCTTGGAAATTGTCCTTTGAGGTGCACCTCCCCATCTTCCAGGTTATTACTCCCATCTCTGCCCTGGAGCCACGCAGCATTAAGGTGCACAGTGGGGCACAAAGATCAGCATAGGATTTGAAGCCAAAAAGGAAGACCAGAATCCTGCACTACGATGAAAACAGAAGGGTGTGCAAATATGTTTGTGAGCACACACACATCTGAGTGGATAAAAAGAAATATGGAGAGCAGGCAGTTTGGTGGAAAGAAGGAAAGCTTTGGCCCTTACTGCTCCCTGTGGAGCATCCTTAGTGGGCAGATCAGTTGGCTTTCTCAGCCCAATGTCACACAAATCAACCCCCTGGGAAACTCAAGAAGTCCCCAGTTGCTTTGAAGCTGTATGAAGAGAAGAACAAAAGAAAATGGTGACAAAGATCCTTGAGCCAGTGGAGAGAAATCCCCTCTGATGCAAAGGACTTATTTTCACCCCGTAAGTATAATGCAAATGTTGAAAAAGCCTTGTATACTTTGCTGTTTGGCAGAGAATGCTTACAGGATGACAAAAACTCCCTGTGTGTACTGATCACAGAATCACAGAGTTGTAGGGTTAGGAGGGACTTCGAGAGATCATGGAGTCCAACCCCCCTCCAAAGCAGGCTCTCTACAGTTGGACTCGATGGTCTCCTGGTATAACTAAAATACCTACAGTCCAGTTCATGGTAAGTGACCCTGCTCATTCATTTCTTTGCTCTGAAGCGATCTTTGTATCCTCTTACAAGTTTCTCTGGCCATACAGTACAGTGTCCTCAGGGAATGCAGCATACTTTGACTTAATGGCTTCTGACATTTCACTCGCCTTGTTAATAAGCCAGGCGAGATGTCAGGGACCATCAGATCAACGAGTGCAGCAGATCCCAGCAGGGAAGCGTTTGGAGCCTCATCACACCACCTCTGGATCTGCTTTACAAAAACATGCTGATAGCCAATGTTAATTATTACAATGACTAACTCTCATCAGTGCCTCAGAAATGACTTATCGCAAGGAATTGGGGGTGCTCCTCAGTTACACTCTGCAGTGCTGTGTTGGTAAGCAGCACAGCTGAGCAGCTGCATAACACCTTCTCAGCCTAAACGTTGGTACTGCAGCAGCTTTACATGCTAAGGCTCCTGAAGGACTCACAGAACCATGAAGGATGGAAAAGACCACTAAGATGCTTCAGCCCAACTCATCCCCATCATGCCCACTAACCATGACTCCTTGCTCTGGGAGATGGAGCTGCTTGGTGGATTGGTTGCACAGCTCCAGCAGCCAGGTTTCAGCCCCTGGTCCCATGTAATGCGACTGTGCAAGGCTAAGTGCCAGCAGGCACCCCTGTTTTGTATATTTCATTTACGTTTGGATGAAGTCCCTCACACACCCGTGCATCCAGGCTTCGAGAATTTCTGAGGCTGACACTCTTCAGACATTAAAGCTGAGAAACAGCACCAAAAGAAGGTGAACTCCATGGGAAACATTACTGAAGTCAGTGGGTGTTAATGTTGGCACCGGCCAGGCTGCAGCTCTCAGCCATTGCAATTTTAGGGACTGTCCGATGTCAATTTCTTTATTAATATAGAAAGAAATGATCTCACAAAAATAGGATAAGTGATGTTTCTTAAATCCCAGAGCTGAATGGAACCTGAAAGAAAAAGTGTATTTGCTTCAGGCTCTGGTAAATTTTTCAGGAAGTTAATGGCACAGAAGATGGAAACAGTAAAAATACTGCACACGTGGTCACACGTGGAATGTTCTATTCTCTCCATTCACTCAGGCTGTGCTGTAAGCAAGAAGATATTTTTAGGGGAAATGGAATGGCTGCAGACTAGAAACAGAGAAGCCAAAAGTGTCCAACAAAGCATTTCACTTGTTAGTTCTTACATTTGTAATACAATGTTTTTAGTAGGGTGGTTGTATCTGCTGAGTTAACCAAAAAGTCATCTCCTAAAAGGCATGGTGTGGACTGACTTATCTAAGCATACAAGGAAAATTGGCCCAGTTTATCCATGTGGCTTCTTCTGATGCAGGCTGCTCTCTGCAAGAACTATATTTGCTTTTCTTGCCAACAGAAATCTAGCTTCCTTCACCAAGGTTCCATTTGTGTTGAGAAGAGGAAGATGGTTTGAAGGTGACTTCTCAGTGGGTACATCGTCAATGGCAATATTCAAAGCTACCAGAAACAGTGCTCCATGTCAGTGTTAAAGCATTCATGTGAGTGCAATGCACACAGAAATATGGAATATGTGCCAAGGCATTGATGTATCGGCTGTCCCAGCCTCCTTAAAAGTCATCCACCAAGAAACTCTAAGGGAAAAACGTCTGGGCTTGCAGACAATGACAGGTTTCTACACTGGGGGGAGAAGCACTATGTTTAAAACCACTTTGTCCCAAAAGGTGACCTTTCTTTTCATCAGAATGAACCCAAACACACCCATTTCTTTCCTATGAAATGTGCTGTGCTATCACTACTGCTTACAGAAAATCAAAATGGTTAATATTCTTTGTGTTGCTTTCACAGTTGCCTATACCTATAAACACGTGAATCGTGATCCTCTTATTCAGTGAAACCAAGAAGAGATTGACACTGAGAAAGAAAAACATCTTCATTCACTGCTAATAGTGAATGAAGTCATTTATAGATTAGATTAGTGTTGGCACTGAAGGAAAAACGTGCAATTCTTGTTTACATTCCTGACCTACTGGGTAATCACTACAGCACCCAGAGCTTCAGCTTCTCCACTGCTTCATATCAGACTAAAACCAACAAAATGGTCCCTTGCAGTTATCTGACACTCACCTCACAAGGTTTCAGCACTTCCATTTAAAAAGGCCTTTGAAATATTGATATTTAAGAGTACAACGGTGCCTGAAGACAGGTGTAGGCGACTTGGGGCCATGCAGGTGATGAGCAGGCCTCCAGAAGAGCAACAGTCCCATTCTCCTCTGTCTCCTAGAATTAGTTTATGCAAGGCAGGCCTTGCAAATACAGAGCAAAGCACAAAACTGTTCCTAATTTGAAGCGTGAACAAACTTACCCAGACGACAGGAAAATCCCGCATTTGAACTGCTTTCCCTTCTCTCCCTTGAGTTACTGCTGATAAAGTAGTATCACAAGAAGTCATCTCGTGCAATAGCTTGAGTAGTGCAAATATAAGGTCTTTGTTCATGAATTCCAGTGAAATTGCACCCCTTTAGGTCCACCCTCCATGCAGGATGGGACTCCACCCCTCTCATTCTCAAGTCATCATTTCACTTTATCCAAACATAAGTGATTTATGGTGTAGCTCAGAGAATAACCAAGCCTGAATCCAGTCAATGTTTTAGTATGATGAATATTCACTCAATTTTTTTATTTATTTATTTATTTTTTTTTTGCATTCTTTGCTGTTCTTTCTTCCCTTGCTATTATACATAACGGATTCTTTTCCAGAAAAACTAAAATGAATGAATATTGTTGACATTTGGCAGAAGTGTTTAAAGCAGTACTACCAGTCTGCTATTTCTACTAGACGGAACATTCATTGTAGCTGAGATAAACTCCTTATTAAATTCAGCAGCACTGTATTTCATTTCAGGACATCACAGTATAATACTCAACCGTGTCAGTGGAATAATGTGAAAGAATCCAGATTTTGCAAAACAGCTGAGGCACTCATTATTTCCCTGACCCTCCCATGATTTCAGCACTTAGTTTTGCATTCATTTGAAGCATGCTTTGTCCCTGAAAACTTCTCACATTGCTGTCTATTGAATTTGGTGGCCAGGAGCTGCGGTCACTGCAAGAAAGCCAATGGTTTTTGCTGCAGAAAGATGTCTTACATCGACCAGAGTGCTCCTTAACACCTTTATCAAGATGATGGAATCGAGTGACCCTCAGCAATTTGCTGATGACACCAAGCTGAGTGGTTGACATGGTGGAAGGAAGGGATGCCATTCAGAGGGACCTCAACAGACTTGAAAGGTGGGCCCAGGTGAACCTGATGAGGTTCAACACGGCAAAGTGCAAGGTTTGGCACTTGGGTCAGAGGAATCCCAGGCATCCCTACAGACTGGAAGGAGCTCCTTGAGAGCAGCCCTGTGGAGAGGAACCTGGGGGTCCTGATGGATGAAAAACTGAACATGAGCCAGCAGAGTGCATTGCAGCTTGGAAAGTAAATGGGATCCTGGGCTCCATCAGCAGAGGAGTGGCCAGCAGGGACAGGGAGGTGATTGTCCCCCTCTACTCTGCTCCTGTGAGGCCCCATCTGGAATCCAGGTCTGGAGCCCTCAGTACAAGAAGGACAGGGAGCTGTTGGAGAGGGTCTGGGGGAGCCACAAAGATGATCAGGGGGCTGCAGCACCTCCCCTATGAAGACAGGCTGAGATAGCTGGGCTTGTTCAGCCTGGAGAAAAGAAGGCTGCGGGGTGACCTCATTGCAGCCTTCAGTACCTAAAGGGAGCCTACAAACAGGAGGGGAGTCAACTCTTGGAAAGGGGAGATAACAGCAGGACAAGGGGAAATGGTTTGAAGTTGAGGCATGGAACACTGAGGTTGGATGTCAGGGGGAAGTTCTTTGCTATGAGAGTAGTGAGGTGCTGGAACAGCTGCCCGGAGAGGCTGTGGATGCCCCGTCCATCCCTGGAGGTGTTCAAGGCCAGATTGGATGGGGCCCTGGGCAGCCTGGGCTGGTATGAAATGTGGAGGTTGGTGGCCCTGCGTGTGGCAGGGGGTTGGAGATTCATGATCCTTGGGGTCCCTTCCAACCTGGGCCATTCTGTGATTCTATGACAATCCTCCGTGAGGCACGTGCTTTCACACCCACCTGAACAGGGTGGAAAAGCATGGTGCTGCTGGAAGACATGGCAGAGCCACTGCAGCTCCAGACCTGACCTGTCTGCAGCACAGCAATCTGCTCGGCTTCCTGCAGGCGCTGGGGAATGGTGAAATCCAGCCCTGCAGCTTCAACTAAAGCCACCAGCAAACATCCTGCTCCCTCTGCTGGCTGCAGAGTGCCGTGCAGATGGACGTTCTGCCCATTTAACCACAAGTGCTATTAGAAAATCGCTCCCAATTAGGGGAGGGCCAGGAACATTTCCACATTCTCCTTCCCCATATTCAGCAGGATCACCCACCCCCACCTTAAATGAAGCTATTATCCTTCCATAAGCTTTTTTTATCTTTCCACTTCCTTCTTGATGCTGCTTACACTTGGGAATTGGTACACAAAAAGAAACTACTTTCCTTCATAAGGAATACCTCTCTAAAAACACAGTGGAAATAGGAATTTTGCCACGGACCTTAATGGGGGGAGTGTTTCTCATGTATTCATCCGCGTGCATTTCATTTCTTCTGCAAGGATTCCCTCCACACACTTATTCAAAGAGCCAGTTACCATCTCCAGGAAAGCAGACTGCCCCGTGTGCTGTTTGTGCCCCTGTCCACCCTGCCAACCCAGGCAGGTGCCATCTCAGCCACGTACAGATCACGACGTTTCTTGGTGTATTTGCAGCACTCAAACACAACCCATTTAAAAATGTGAAGACATGTAAATCCCTAATGACAGCTGTTTGCTTTACCCATATAATTTCACTATAAAAACCAGGAAAGGCTTTGGAAGCATGAAGAAAAGCTCATGCAGAACCATTCCCTAAAAAAAAAACCTATGAGGCTGAGAAAGTTCTCTTGGCTCCACTGCTGTGTTGCTTTCCTTATTTAACTGTTCTAGTTAAAAGAACACTCCTGACCTAAGAAAACCTACAGCAACCTTATAATTTTTTGTTAAATACATGGTGGTCATCCACAGGTTTAAAAGTAGTAAAGAGTGGGCATCCCATATTTAACTCTGAGTCACACTGTTGTATGTCACGTAGAGACAACAGCTGGCATTATTCAGTCCCCAAAAGATATCGACCCATTTGTGCTCCAAGGCCCAAATTCATCAGAATCTTATGAAAATCTTTACAGTAGGAATGAAAAAGAATGGCAATTCTGAAGTGATCCAAGGAGGAAATAAAGCCACACCAGTATCAAACCATCCAACCACAGACACTGAAACATCCTAGAGGAGTGCTGGCATCACATACATCACCTTGCTGTTACATAGAGCTGCACGGACCTCCTCCTTACCCCTTCCTGCTCCCAGCACTTTGCTCAGTCCCTTCTGGAGCGATGGAAGTGAGATGAGAGAGAAAAGCAGCTCAGCCACAGATCTAAAGCGAAAGCACTGCAGGTGCACACATGTACATCTTTTATCCCTTAAATACCTGCTCATTTCCAGCCTCCAACAACTGGTTCAGCCTGCCTCCATTCCCTGGCTATGCTGGGAGCTGCTGCTTCAGAGCTGCTCTCTGCACTGTGACAACTGCACCGCCAGAGGCACTGGCTCTGAGTGCCCGTTTAACACATCATAAAACATTTCAGCTTGCCTCTGTGCCCCACAGCCTGCAGCATTTGTGAAACCTCGTGTATATCGACTGCTGTGCAGCTCTGTTGAGTTGCACAGCTGAAAACCTAGCCCCATCTCCAGGACTCACATAAATATCACTTATTCTAGCTCAAGATCTCCCACTTCACACACTGCGCCAAGTTTGCGAATCAAGAATCTCTCTTCACATCTAACAGAGGTGCTCCCATCTGTGCACATAATGTTCTACAGGCAGGAGCACAGACAGGGAAGGAACATCATCTTCCAGCGCTCCCATTCCCTGGCAGCTGCTTGATGGAAAACTTCTGGATGGCATCTCACATACCAGATACAAACTCGATGTACAGAGACTCAAAACCAAAAGCCAGCACTAAAGCATGGCTATTTGAGGCCTATATAAATCAATGAAGATATCTGACGGACTTCAATAAGGGAAAGACATTTCAAACAGCAAGATTTCGTACTCCTGCAGAAGCCTGCTATCAATCTTGATTTCACTGCAAGTAATTCTGTCAGATGGGAACACAACCAAGCATGCTCTCAGTTTGAAGGCTAACATGTCAATCTTAATATCAGCACGTGCATCTGATAGATGACTGCAGTCTATAAACACACACAAAAATTTTATCTGACAAAAAAGGAATACAAGACATGCAGCACATAGAAAGTAAACCCACATTTTCTTTCCCCATCCTTTCACAGGATGCCACTCTCACTGGAAGCTGCCTTCTCTTCCCATTGCTGAATTCCTGTACCCACAGGCAGCTGTAGGCTGTGCAACGCTGAACATAAAAGCTGTTTTCTCTAAGAATCATTGCTTTTCAAGTCGTTTCCCATTTTCTCACTGCAGCCAAACCCACCCCTTCAGCAGGTACTGAAGTACAGCAGCCCCTGATTTAGTCTAAGGAAATGTTCCAGTGTTGAAAGAAGAGACCCACCGAGAGCTCCAGTTTTCCATTGCTTTTAACACAGCAACTTGGCTTTACTGGAAAGAAACCCTACAACAAGTCACAGAATGACCCCCCTCAGTTCCTGAATCGTTTACATTACAGATTCACTCCTTGCAAATATCACTGCCACAAGCAGCTTCCACACACAAAAAAATTATTCTGGAGGTAGAAATAAAGAGTGAAATCTGGCTACGACAGTGGGGAGACCTTCAGTGCTCAACTGCAGCATTCTGGGGGCACAGAGTGACACAGCTGACTCAGAGGAAAGCCAGCTCAGTTCTGCCACTGAGACAGAATGCTCGGCAGGATGCAGGCACTGCTTCCTCCTCCTCCAGCTGTGTCTCATGATTCCACCCTTGCCAGAGCAGAGGCAGCCCGAGCCGCTCACAGGGCTGCAGGACGGACGGATAGGGTCAGACAGGAAGAACAGATGTCGAAATGAAAGTAAAAGGGCTGCCAGGACTTCAAGCCATTTCCACCTCCTCCCTTAAACCGCTGTGATTAAAGACATGCAGAGCAGCCTTGAGATAAAAAAACACCCAAAACGCAACAACAGACAATCAAAACACAGTGACCCATGCACGACTTAGCATTCTCCTCTTAGAAAGAATCACAGAATCATAGAATGGCCTGGGTTGCAAAGGAGCACAGTGATCATCCAGTTCCAACCCCCTGCTGTGTGCAGGTCACCAACCAGCAGCCCAGGCTGCCCAGAGCCACATCCAGCCTGGCCTTGAATGCCTGCAGGGATGGGGCATCCACAGCCTCCTTGGGCAACCTGTTCCAGTGCCTCACCACCCTCTGCATGGAAAAGAGCTCATGGGAAGACTGCACAGGAACCATTGTGATGCTCCTGTACAAAAAGACCAAATTGCAACATCCCTCTGTAGGCCTAAACTTTTTTCTTACAGCATCTGAGTAAATGTGTGCATCTGCAACCAATCACAGAGTCAGAGAATATCCCACGTTGGAAAGGACTCACACAGATCGAGTCCAACTCCTGAGTCCAATACATACCAACAGAAAAAGCTGTGCCTATATTCTACTGCAAAGCAAAGCACAACTGCTGCATTAGAGGAAATATTATTCAATCAGAACCTTAGTATAATTCCTCTATTTTCACAAAATCCTTTGGCTTACAGAAGAAGCCACAGAAGTGAGCCACAGTTCTATTAGCAAACCCTAATTTGTTGGGGTTCAGAGGAAAACTGCTCCCTTCTCTGCCTAGTCCCACACCTCCCTAAGGGTACATTGGTGTTTCTCAAAGAATTTGTGTTTCTTTCTCACCACGTGCTCAGCAATGGCTCTGGACCTCAATGTCCTTATTCAGCAATGTGCAGCTCTCAGCAGAAGGCAAGCAGAAGGAACTGCTTCATCCTGAAACAGCTGGAACAACACATCCAAGCCTTTCTACTAATTGTATTGCAACTGCAGGCAAGCTTCTTTCCCTTTTTTGTACCTATTTGATAAATATTTTTGAGGAGTGGGCTGGAATAGAAAAGAGCAGGGCACGAGACAAGCTATTTCTCATTGCTCTGAACAATGAAAATGTTCAAAAGTTGTTCTAGTAGCTACTGGAAATGGAAGTCCAATTCCTGAAAGCCCAAAAGCTCCACCTCTATGCTCAGAATGCTGTGCAAAGAAAGAAATTGTTTAATTCAGCAAATAGCTTCTTCTTCAGGAAGGCCTACTCATAAACCCAAGGGATTTGTTTATAGGAATGACCATAAAAATGGAAGGTCCTCAGAGCATGTCTGAGGAAGAAGGGATGAAGATCTAAACAGATCCACTTTTCTGTTCCTGGGAACTTGAAGTAAACAGAAGAGCAGTCACTGGTTCCAGTTTGTCTTTCATAGCCTATCTGAAAATATGTACAGAAATTTAAGCATTCCATTCTCACAAAGAACTGTTTGTTCCAATTGGGAAATAATTTTCCTTAGAACTGCCATCCTCCCCTAGAAAATCTCAGTTTCATAGCAGCAGCATTTCCCAAGTGAACAATCTTTACAACATCTCAAGCAACATTATCCAAAAGTAATTAATCCCAGATTAAGATTCAAGACATGCTGCTATTTGGTATTTGAGAGCATTTGTTTCAACGTTCAGTAAGCCAGTATCACCCACTGCCTCTGCATCAACACTTCCTTGTTCTCATCCTAGTCTCCTGGTGAACTTTGATACCAAGAACAGTTGTGGCACCATTGCTTTACCTATAAGAAATTCCCTTGGCACCTTTCATTTTTAAAGTTACAAAAGAGAAGCCCTATGGAAGGTGCTGCACTTCCCATCTGCAGTCCTTTTGGCTTGACTGCACCAATGCTGATGTTTAGACTTGCTTTACTCCTCTGTAGCAAAGTGTGGTGGGGTCTTAATGAGAGCTCTGACTCACATTCACTGAGAAAAACAACCCAGCTATGTGGTTCTTTTGCTTTTTTACCTCTCCAAGTTAAAACCTCCTCCACCGTTGTCAGTGGAAGGGAAACTTCTATATCTCAGCTGTTGTGCCTCAGAGCCTGGTGTGCCAGCACTGCAGGACTCCGCAGTACAGAAACAGGGGGCAAAAGAGCAACACTGAGCACTTGGTCTCACCACCTCCACTCACACTGGCAAAGACAGCTCACATGTGAAGCTGATTAAAACTCAAGAGGTCCCTGAATAGATGTGAGTTCCAGAATCACAGTGGTTTGAATGGACCCCAAGAGACCATCGAGTCCAACCCCCTCCTAAAGTACCTCCCTACATAGGTGGCACAGCTAGGTGTCCAGATGGGTCTTGAATATCTCCCCAGGAGACTCCACCACCTCTCTGCACAACCTGTTCCAGTGCTCCGTCATCCTTACCATTAGTTCAGAGCTTCCTATGTTGAGGTCATTATTCCTTGCTATGCACCACCAAGAAGAGCCTGGCCTCATCCATTTGCCTCCCACCTCCCTTTAGATGTTTATAAACACTTATCAGATCCCCTCTCGGTCTTCTTTTCCCCAGGCTGAACAGCATCAATTTACTCAGCCTTTCCTCAAACAGGAGATGCTCCAGCACGCCCTTCACTATCTTTGCAGCCCTCCATTAGACTCCTTCTAGGACATGGCTGTCTTTATGGAACTAGGGAGCCCAGAACTGGACACAGCAGCCTAAATGTGGCCTCACCAGGGCAGAGCAGAGGCGGAGGATCACCTCCCTCGCCCTGCTGGCCATGATCTTTTTAATGCACCTCAGGATCCTATCGGCTTTCTTGGCCACCAGGCACACTGCTGGCACATTCGTGGCCAACCCGTGTTCCAGGGACCCCCAAGTCCTCCACAGAGCTCCTTTCCAGCAGGTCATCCCCTAACCACATAATGGCACATACAGTCATTCTGCCTCAGGTGGACAATTCTACACTTGCTCTTGTTAAAGCTCATCAGGTTCCTCCCTGCCCAACTCTCCAGGTCTTGTTGAACGGTAGCACAGCCCTTCAGTGTGCCAGCCCTTCCTGGGGCAAACTTACTGATGTTAGACTCTATCCCATCATCCAGGGTGTTGATGAAGATGCTGAACAAAACCGAACCCAGCACCAACCCCTGGGGAGCACAGATAGTGTCAGGATTCCAACCAGACCGCATTGCTGGGGACAACCCTCTGAATTAGTAGTTCATTACTTGCCCAAAATTAAGAAAAGGATTTAGATTAATCATTGCTCCCAGAGCCCTGCTTCATCTATATGAGAGCTTAAAGATTAGCATGTTGCATACATTTTTGGTGCTAATCTACTCTTGCAGACACTTGATGCTGATGCACAGAAATGTATACAGGAGTAACAAGAGCTATACTGAAAGCTGTACAGCTGTACTACTTAGGGTTGTACACAAGAAGGAAAAATCCTCTCTCTCTAACATATGAAAGCAGCGCTGAGGCTTGGAAGCCCATGGTCAAAGATAAATGCTAGAGCACAGCCAGCATGTCACTTGAGGACACAGGCTGAAAGACACTCAGACGTGCAGAAGAAGTCAGACAGTATTTACTACAGAATTAAATAAATACCCTGTCCTAGAACTATTTCAGTATCCCTAAAAGCACATTCATTACCACACATACTCAGATAAACACGGGGTCTCGCTTTGAAATAAAAACCCATCAGTTCACAGCTGGAAATAACAGGACAAACGTCCTTAGTGTTGTTCCTTCAATATTTTTAGGGACAGTTTGCAGAAGGGAGGGAACTCCCTGAACGCTTCTCTCTGCCTGAATCCTCTTTCCCCCTTTGCTAAATAAAAGTCTTCTGAAAGCCACAACAGCTCCTGTAACTTTAAACCTGGGCTGAGATCATAACTTCAGCACTGCCCAAACAGCGCAGAGGGCGGGCCTGGCTCTTCTTTTGAGACCACCTTAGGCATGCTCCCACCCCTCTGCTAAACAAAAAAATGCTGACACCACTCAGATACTTTGCTTTAGCTGTATAGTTATCATCTGTGCAAACCTCTCCCTTTCAGCAACGGCAGCTAAAGGAATATTTGGAATACCAAAGTCGTTTCTGCAGTGATTTCTTTTCATGATCTCGATTCTTGCTTGACTCTAAAAATTTATCAGTCTGAATCCGTCTGGTCTGAGCATTGGAAAGCTCTTCTCTAAGCGGAAGGAAGATGTTTATTAAAGTTCCATTCTTCATCTTCATTCTAGGGAGCGTGCCCCTCGTAGCACTTGCTGAAGAAGGTAAGAAAAATCTTTACTTCAAAGTATTTGCAGATCTTTTAATTGAGCAGTTTGTGCATTTACTCAGATGATATCGTTTCTCTGTCCTGTCTATAAGGCTCTTCCTTAAAGCAACCACTCAGCAGTTGCTACGGTTGTGTCAGGAAAGAGACAGCAAAAGTTTTGTGCTGGGTTCTGTGCTGTTGGAAAGGACTTTCTGTGCATGTGAGCAAAGGAAGGAGCAAAGGGAGCAGCAGTGCAACGTTCATCAGCACTCTTGGAAGTGCCTTTGGTTTCACCACATGCAAGACTGCAGGCAAAAAGTTGTAACCAACACTTAGGTGGTGACGTTCTCTGCTGTGAATGTCACTTCTAAATCTTTCAGTGCAAGAGTTTAACTTCTGTACTCAGAGGTTAATACTCCCTTGGCCATAAGCAATGTGTGCACATGAGGGAAACTAAAGAGGAAGAATTATTACCTACGGCAGGTTTGAAAATATTACATGCCTGGAAAAGTCTGTCTGGTGAACTATTTCTTTTAAATTTGACAAGAAAAATTAGAAGTCTTTCTAACACAGTGATTTATGGACAGTAATCAGAGTTGGCCTGAAAAGCGCTTTATTCCAGGAACTTCACATTCATATTTATTCTGCGTAGTGTGTGAGCCATGTGAATGAGTTGGCCATGAGGCAACGTGCCCAGCGTGTGCACAGTGATGGCAGCAGTGCCTGCAGGGGTGAAATCCAGCAACCTCTGCTGCAGAACACGGGCATTCTGTTTGCCAGTAACAGTTCTCTGAAAGCAGCTTTTCCAAAGCATCAGTCGACTTAGGATCATAGAATGGCTTGGGTTGGAAGGGACCTCAAAGGTCATCTCTCTCCAGCCCCTCGTCTCACTCGGATTTTGGGACCCTACCTGAGACGTACGGCCTGATTTCGGCCTGGTGACAATCAATATCATTCCAATGGAAGTAACAGCTGTAGCAACATGCTGTACGTGTCAGCGTTGGCTTGTGACTTAACTGGAGCTCCTGACGTTCTGTACGTGAGGGTATAAGGCTCATAGTTCAGAGTTACACTTCAAAAAAAATCTAAAAGCAATCCCTATTAGATAAAATGCTAAATATTATTTTCACTGGGTCCCAGCTGGCTTATCTTCCCAATGCACCAGTATTAAAGATACTGAAGTTTACAGGCATTAAAGATGAGACAAGAAGGCAATGTTACTTTATAGAACTATCTTAGGCAGGCTCTTGTATACCAGAACTGCAGGAAAAATGCTCTTTTATCTTTAGGCTTTTGAGGAATTTGAAAGTACATTTCCTCTCAACTTTCCTGTATGGAGGATTCTATTTTTATTCACTTTTATTACCAGTATAATTTGCACTGAACTCTGTAGATGGACCTAGAACATGGTTTTGGGGTTCCTAAAGCTGTCTAGGTTTTAAGACTTTTCAAGTGGGGCTATCATTCAGGATAACATTCAAAAGCAGGCTCCAGATACAATAAGCAAGGCTCAAGTATTTGTTTCACTGCTGCTTGCCAATAACCATCAACAATTCTGAGTTAGAACAACCCTAGAATGGACGCATCACCATTGGCAATCTAATTGCTTTGAGCAGTGAGGATGGAAATTTTTGTTGCCTTGCAGATGTACAAGGTGGAGTGGGTATATTCAGATACCTGAATCACTGAGGCAGGCAGTTTGCCCTGAGGGTTCAAGAGAAAAGTTTCCTGGTCAGATTCTGATGCCTCTTAACACAGACCAGGTCACAAACATGTGCAGCTACTCCTGTAGTTGGGCACTCCACTCTGCGGATTGAGGCTGAGTCCAAAAAAGCACCATGTTTGTTCTGATCAGAGAGTAAACTTCCAAAAGGATTGTTGCTTGTTCCAAACTCCTCCTGAAATTGCTAAGTAAGTTCTGTCGCTGATCACATATCTGAGGACTGTCCTCTTCCCCATCCACATAGTGATGCGGAGCTTTAGTAGTTTCACTAGCATCTGCCATCTCTGAGTTGCTGCAACATTACAAAACCCAGAGGGAAAGGAACAATTTCAGAGCCAGAAACATGACTGAAGGACAGCAGTTATCACAGTAACTGGACTATCAGCCAACCTGTGAACATCTTAGTGAGAAACAGGAGTCTGGGAGATGCTGGAAGCACGTCAGTGCTCTTTGCTCAAAGCACAATGAGTTACATCTAACATCAGTAACTTAAAAATGAATGATGATTTCTGTTAAAACAACCCAGGAAATGTTACGAGGAATTTTTGGGCTCCAAGTCAGCAACTTCATATCCATTAGAATGGACAGAGTGCTTTAACTGGGTCACAAAGCAATACAGAAGCTATGAAAGGATAGCATACAACACTGACATAGCAAAGAAGAAAACTAAGTTATTGATTTCCTTATTTATATGTGAGCTTCCAAGTAAAACTGACGACAGTAGTTAGGAAGAATTCAGAAAGAAAACCTGGTAACATCACTGCCTACTTACAAACACATTCGTGTATGCTTTGTGTAATCCATTCGTGGTTTCAATCCTGTCTGAAACAGCCAACTCCTTTGTCATACTGACCACCCAAGGACAGCCCTGAGCACTCCACTAACCTCATGCATTTTCAGACTAAACCATTTCCTTCTGAATGATTAGCAGATACATTTGTCCTTCTGTGATCCTGGTCAGCATATGAAAGCCTCAGGCAAAGCTTAACGGGATCAGTCCAACTGAAATGGAAGTTAGCTGGGCAGGGCATTCATCACATGATGAAAAAGCACGAGTATCCCAATGGAGGCTTTAGAGGCAGCTCATCTCCTGACTTGAAACCTTCCCTATGGTGCAAGTATCAGTATCAGTGTGGGTGAGGGGATCACTCTAGTGGCTGTCACATAACATGCACAAAAATGGACGTGATTGCTAACAAGTTCCCACATGTCACTTGAGCTACATCAACAGTATGTGCACCCAGTCTTAACAAGAGGCAATGCTATGCAGTGCCTCCTCGTGCAAACCCCTAGGTTCAACACATCTGTGCTCGACGGTGGGACTACAAAGCAGTGAGTGTGAATTGCTGCATCTTGCTAAAATGACCAGCAAAGAACACAGCATTTGCATTCTCCTCTTCACTGGGACACTTGCCCAGCCATTTCTCCAAAGGTAGGAGTAAGTTTTTGAATCTGTGTAATTTTATACAGAAAGGAAACTGTCATATTTACAAGCTTACAAGTGAGCCTTTCATCGACTCAGGTGCCACAGTAAAACTGCAAACAGAGGCTGGATTCTCAGCGCTCGTAACTCAACTTTCCACAGAATCCATGCATTTCCCTCAGATCCTGTATTTCTAAATCCACAAAAAATAAGCAACTGACAACCAAAGAGAGATAGAAGAACATTAAGAATCAAAAAATAGTAAAGCAAGGTTAGCCCACTGTGTACATGCTGCTGGTCTCTGACAGAAGCATGCAGTGTTTCCTCTGTGTGTCATTTGAGGCAAACCATACATGCAACACCACAAAACTAACTACGGTTTGCCCAGCCCTAACTTAAAGCCTTCCTCAGTGGCACGTTTGTTTTGTTGGTTTGTTTGTTTTTTGTCTGGATGTGGTCAGGGACCACAGGATGGAAGCCAAAGGCTGCCAGGTCCCAGCGCTCCCTGCGTCCCACTGCCAGGCTGCAGACAGGCAGGCTCTAGAAGGGCACCAAACCTCAATATCTTCAGTTTGCATTCATGCAGCAGCACAGTTCACTCTGTTGCGTGGCACAAAGCTTGCTCCGCTTCATAACAAAATGCAGGACTGGGAATACAGGGACACTGGGAAATTCTGAAGGAAACTGAGAAAAATGATGACTGATTTGTTTCCAACCCACTGTTGCAGTAGCCCTGCCAAAGACTCAAAGGAAACCAACTGTGATGCTGTGTACCCTTCCATGTTGTTTTCCCATTGCTTCATGCGTGTGTATCTTTGTATTCGCTGCTTACAAATGCCACAACGGCCAGCATGAATTGTATCACAGTTCCTCAGGCAGGACTTTCTCTTCCTCCCCTCCCCTCCCCTCCCCTCCCCTCCCCTCCCCTCCCCTCCCCTCCCCTCCCCTCCCCTCCCCTCCCCTCCCCTCCCCTCCCCTCCCCTCCCCTCCCCTCCCCTCCCCTCCCCTCCCCTCCCCTCCCCTCCAAGCCCACAGAGGACAGGCTTCATTCTAAATGCATATTAGAACATTTCTTTGACTATGAAACCCATCCAAGTATTATCTAGTGTGTTATTAGTTAGTATGAATGCCAGACTAAACATATCCGAATGGATCTCTCTTGCTGTGTGGTAATATACAGCAAATAGCCAAGAACCACTGTGAGCCAAATGAAAGCCCAAGCAGCATCCAGCTCTGTGCGTATCTCAAAGAAATGAGTTAGGAAATGATGGTGCAAACAGTTCTGCTGACAGCTATGAGGGGTCAGTCACCTTAATGAAGGCTGTGATAAAGCACTGCAGGAAGTAGCTGTGTTGAGCTGGCAGATGTGAGTGGATAGTTTTTGGAAGGAAGTGATTCAGGGAAGATTCTTTTATTACAGTATCTGAGGTCATATCTTAACTCCTTTCATCTGTATTCAGAACCCTGTATTTGTACACAGTTTGTGTGATTGCTGTACGTTCTGTAACACTTGCTTATCCAGAGCATAAAATTCTATACTTCTCTCCTGAGGCCACTTCACAGAATCACAGAGCCATAGGAATTGGAAGGAACCACTGGAGATTGTCAAGTCCAACCCCTCTGCTGAAACAGGAGCCCTTTACTAAAGCAGGAGAGCCTCAGCTCCAACACTTGTTCCCTTCCAGCCATGCACTGATAAGAGGCACTGTAATCCTGCAGTTTTAGGTGCCACTTGCAGAATGATCCCAAAGCAACTTGCTCATACCTCCAATCTTGTTGCCCCAGCCAAACCCTTCCTGCTCAGAAACCAGAAAATTGCCATAAGACTGTGGCAGGGCAACCTTCTGGTTACAGGACAGCAGAAATCGTCATTCAGTGGTTTAGACAGGTTCCTGGTGCAGCAGCTCTGAGGTCAGCGTACACAGCAGACAGACTGACAGCAACCTTCTTAAAGTCACAAGCCTTGCAAGTCCCAGCTCCACAAAGATGATTTAGAAAGAAACACCCTTCAGCGGAGTTAGATAGTGTATCCCTAACCACAGCTTTGTGGCCAGTTGTGTCATGTATCAGAGAGAAGCTTTGCAAGTGACCACCTTTTCCTCCTGTGGCTTTGTTACATAGCTTTGGTTATGGGTCACATACATACCACCAGCATTTGAAGAGCAGCTGTTTTTTCCTTAACATCTGCCCCAGTTAAAATATATATGTATTTTTTTTGTTTTGCTTTCCTGTGGGTATCTACATATGGACAGTGTACAAAATAATATTGTAGCATTGAGAAGGTGGGACTTATTTCAGAAATAGCTGAGTGCTTCTTTTAAATTTAAAGCCTGGCTTTGTTCCTCTGGCTTAAAGCAGTCACAGCAATAGAAACCATCTGCAGCAGGGTGTGGTGACCAAAGGAAATGTTTCTGAAAATTCAGCACAACGTTGTCATGAGCTGCACAGAAGAGATGAACAAAGTCAGTCGTGCTCAAAATAAAGCTGAACTGAATCCTTCCCTGTGCATCACAGCAGTGTTTCCAACTGGCAGATACTTTCACCGTAGTTCTGTCCTCCAGCTTCCTTCATTACACAGAGCAAAGCCTGTCAAGGTTTGTGTAAGGAAGCAGCAATGAATACGTCAGCAATCAGTCAGACAGTGCATGCAACTCCAGTTAGGCACTCAGCACACTGCAGGACACTCCTTATCATAGCATGGTAGAGAACTGCAACTTCCAGAATCAATTAAGAAAAAAACCCACCAACAATACATGCCAGTGCCATGGCCCCAAATAGCCCAAAGAAAGTTCTCAGGGTGCTGAAGGTGTCACGAATCTTGCAGAAGCCACAGCTACAAATGAGAACTGCAGTTCTCAAGAAATTATTCCTTGCCTTTATCTAGTCTGAAAATTTTAGCTGTCCAAAGGCTCAAAATGCAAAAGGCAAATAAAGAGAACCTGGCATATTTTAACAAAACTCATTTTCAGAAAAAGTCCCAAACCGTTGGGGCCTGGATTTGGCACTGTGGAAACATTCCATGGGAAAAGGCTCACAGTCAAATGGAGTCTGGAGAACGCAGGGAGCTCTGCGTCAGGACAAATCCTGAGGCAATTGTAGCCCAGGCAGGATGGCTCAGTGGAATCATATGGAATCATAGGATGGCCTGGGCTGTGCACAGAACATGCACATGCAGGCCTTCAAACACCACTCGCTCAGTAGCTCAGGAAGAAGATTCTGAATACTGGCTCTTAAGAGAGGGAAGCCTTTAAGATCTGCAATTTTTATCCACTGCAGAGACAGAAATGACCAAATGACCCATTCTGAGAGCTTCCTACTTCAGGACTAAGCCCAAGGAAAGGCTCTGAGCTGCCTTTGCCCACTCGCATCTGGGTTTGTTCAGGCTGCTGGGAAAAAGGAGATCCTCCAACATCTGTCATCTTCAAAACATCTTTGTTGTTTTTGGAGACACCTGAAAGAAATTCTAATAGACAAGAGTTTTACAACCCACTCTCCTTTCCAACACAAGCACTGTGATTTGAAAGCAACCCTGAGAGGTTTTTCTAGTAAATCGTCTCTTTATGAATAACAATGAGAAGTGAGCTCATCTTTCCCTAACTGGGTCATGGGACGCTTAACCACACAATGTTTTTGAAGCAGTATTAAACTTTTAAGGCCATCAGATTCTCTCCTGGTGTGAGAAGCTGAGGGCTGATAGCAGCTGGGGACTTTGAACTGAAATGCACACAGCTGGAACGTGGGGAGAAAGAGATGGAATGATTAATTCACATCCACAGCAACCTATAGCTGCAAACAGAAGAGGCCACGGGACTATTTGGAGACTATTTGGGGACAATCTCAGTGCTGTGAGGAGATGTTTTTCATTTACAGCCTCCCTTAAGATCACAGTAAGAACACGTACACAACCAGTACTCGACCCTATGGCTCTTACTACATGAAGCCAGCTAATGACCAAAGTACACATGAGCTTACATCCCACATTATTCTTTGATGTCAACAGTAGATGCTACAGCATCCAAGAAGCCACACAGTTAAAAACACAAGGGCACTGCTGTCACTTTACTCTGCTCCAGTTTCCAGATACCTGCCTGGCCTTGAGCTTATTCCCAGCTTTCTCTGAATTGTGCTGTCTAATATCTAATATTCCTTCCTATAAATGCAACATACCAATAACAAAGGAGTCTCCTGATGACAGTTCAGCAACGTCTGTAACTACACAGCAATGTGTAGAACACATCTGTCCAGAAAGCAGACCTGGAAATGCAGCCCAGGGACCACGCTCCAGCAAACAGGACCTCAGCTTTAGCACAGTATGCAGTTCTCATTTGCAGCTGTAGGCTTCTGCAAGATTCATGACACCTTCAAAGTGGAGAGGCCTGGGACAAACCCTACAGACCTGTACAAATCAGGTCAACCTCAGAGCTTCAGGAAGTTAATACAGGAGCCTTATTATTCTCATTTCAGTTAAGAAAAGCACTCCCAGAGGATGATCCAAATCTCAGGAGAGCTGAATCACCTTCTGGAAGCATTTATCTTCTACAGACTATAAAAGGTCCTTATTAAAACACTGTAACAATCCTTATTAAAACACCTTCACAAAGAACCTAAAATCAGGTCAGCTCAATTCAGGCCATTTCCTTTTGTCAGTCACTGTATACCTATGGTAACACACTGAAATACATTCCCTACACTTCACTGGTTGCCAGGAATCTTTGATAACTCCACCACACAAAAAATAATTACTTCCATGATCTGTGACACTCACCAGTTCTCCACACCTTTCCTCTGTGACACCGTTTCCTTTCCTGCCTTCACTGTCAGGTAATTCTTCAAGGCTGGAAGCTGCTGCCATGCCAGGAGTAAAATTATCTTTCCTGAGTATGCTGCTTGTTTTTAACATACCAAACTTACTTTGCTTTCCATCTGGGGTTTTTCTCTGGTAATTGGTTTTCTCAGTCTGTGCTTATTTGGTGAATAAAGGATTTCTTCAGTTCTGGCTGCAATTACAGATCTACCTGATGCATGCAATGCGTGTTGGTGAGCTGTACTGCAGTTTATTTCTTTACACTTAACACGTGCATGCCATAATCTCAATGCTGTAATGCATACACAAACCAAACCTAAGCACTACAGAATAGCACTGTGTCTTAAAACACCCTGATAATTTAAAGAGATAATGAACATGCCTGGAAGACAAACCCCTTTCTCCTATCGATTTTCGGAGGATGTTTTTCACCCAGAGGGTGGTGAGGCACTGGAACAGGCTGCCCAAGGAGGCTGTGGATGCCCCATCCCTGCAGGCATTCAAGGCCAGGCTGGATGTGGCTCTGGGCAGCCTGGGCTGCTGGTTGGTGACCTGCACACAGCAGGAGGTTGAACCTAAACGATCATTGTGGTCCTTTTCAACCCGGGCCATTCTGTGATTCTATGATCTACACAAATTGCCAGGCTGCTCACTTGATTAAAAAAGGATCAAGGCATTATTTTTACCATCTAACTTAGAAGAATGCTTCACCCTGCCCTGTTCTGGTCTTTCTGTGAATTGTAAGAGCACTTCTGGGAGACTGGCTGACCTACTGGGCTGGCTGCATTAGGCTTCATGCTTTTCATTTGTTAGTGCCTGAAGTACTATTTTCACACCCACCTTTTGGAACTTAAATAGAAAATGTGTCTCTGTTTGGGCTTGTAAATTAAAGTTGTTTACTGGGGTAAATAAAGATCCAGAAACCTAAGCTTAGATCAGTATTTAGTACTTTGGAGAAGGCACAGCTCTTGTTCTTGCATTGCTAGAGAAGGATGAGCACTAATTTTGTTCAAAGATGAGTTTTGGGAGGAAGGAGATATATCTGTATATTCCTAGTACAATTCAGTGGCAAATGGAAATGAAGAATAATTTGGGTTTTTTGATATCTGATCACTCACCTTCTGCATGAAATGTTTCCTTTTAAAATACCGATGCCTTTTTAAAAATCATTTCAAATTACATCTGGGCTTTTTCATTTGAAATAACATTTTTCATTTAAAGAAGGCAGTTGAAAATTGCATAAAGGTCAAATGGAACTTGAATTAAAGAAAAATAATTCTCAATAGATTTATGTACTGAAAATCCAAAGCAATTCTAACCTTCTTCCATTTTGACACAATAAAATGCCTGGGTTGAAAAGGACCACAATGATCGTTTAGGTTCAACCCCCTGCTGTGTGCAGGTCACCAACCAGCAGCCCAGGCTGCCCAGAGCCACATCCAGCCTGGCCTTGAATGCCTGCAGGGATGGGGCATCCACAGCCTCCTTGGGCAGCCTGTTCCACAAATGCTGTTGTATAAACTACCTTGAAAAGGAAGAAAGAATTTGATATTTTGTTCATAATTAATCAGCACCTGATAGTGGTTACCCTACATACAGCTCAGGTAAATGATGTGTTGTCTATCCAGGGTTTTCTCCAGCACCTCTCCCTGCAAATCTCCCTGCTGCTTGAAGGGAACGAGCGCAGTTCTCCCCCACACCACTTTCAGCTACCATTGCATATCCCTGCAGTAACTCAGAATTATGCTGAACGTGTGAACTGATAAACTATGCTTGAAGGAGTTCATATAAACTTTTGCCCCATTTGCTGAAGGAAAAGTCTGGCACAAAATCTGCATCCAGGAAATAACTATCCAGGAGTTTTCATGTTTTATGCCTGATGCTTTTTGATCAGGACAACGTCTGCTCTCTGCTTACAGTCACACACTGCTATCTGCAATTAGCACAAGTCTTTTGCTCAGGCAGCAGCACAGCAAGCAGCTTTACTTCTGAGCTTCGTAGTCACAGTGAATTACAGACTCCCAGAAGCTATCAGACTACACTGGCATCACAGTGTGCATGGTTGTAGTCTCATGAGTCAGCATGCAACTTTGTCACATGATATCTGTGCTTCCAGTGATAACTGCCAATTATCTTCACATACATATTTACATTTTTTGTGTTCTATCTTGTTCTAACTCATTTTCCCTACCCGGCCATATACATGAGAAATTGGTTGTGTGGGCCAAATGTGAGGACAGATGACACGTAAGTCCAGAACAAAAAGAGGAGACATAAAAAAACAATTTGAGCTATGGCAAATCAGCTTTGCAACACTTAAAAACCACTAGATTAGATAGCAATAGATTTCTGTAGTAATACTAGTAATACTTTCTGAACTCTAGCTGTACCCATAAACATTGGTGACAGCCCTAAAAATGAAGGTTGCAGCTGAGACTGAGCTAGTGCTTGAAATATGGAGTAGCTACATTCACCTGCATGGAGGGGAAGACTCGTACTGAAGAAACATTTCTCTTGGAGAAGATGTTTAGTGATCAGTCCTTGCACAGCACTGAAACGCTGCAGCAGGTGTGTGCTTAAGCTCTTTATCCCACAGGAGAAGGCAGAAAGTCCAACTGATATTGCAAACTTAAGTGCAAAGCAGGCAGATGTATATCTCACATTTGACATAATTTAGAAGTCAAAGCAGCCAGAACATGTAACTATCAACTGAACCTCCAACCTATTTTTCTTAATTTTATTCAGCAAGTGCCATTCTAGAAGGAGAAGAAAGTGCAACAATCGATTTCAAAGACAGAAATGACACAGAGTTTGAGGAGTTACCGACGCTGGTGAGTAGCAGTCCAAGGAAAGGCTCCTTTCTGTTACCCAGATCTCACAATCTGCTTTTGTCTCCTTGCTTAGATTTTAAACCATCATAAATCACAGAGAACAGCTCTGAGTTTGAAAAATCAAGACCACGTGCTAATGCTTTTGCTTTGCAAGCAATTAGGTTGAAGGTGACAGTGCTCAAAGCATTTTTGGCAGTACATCTGTGCTGCCTCTTTGTTGCCATTTGCCTCTTCTAGCTCTTTCTCTCTCTCCAAACTGACAAACTAACAAAAAAACCCAACAAACCCAGAAAGATCAGACAGGTCTGCAACCTTCTGCATCCTGTCCTGCACTTCTGTATTCCTGCTGGGAATTCATCTGATCTACCAGAGCCTTTATAGCAGGGAAGAGCAATCAGCTGACAGATCGAGAGCTGTAAATGCTTACCTTCATACACTGAACATACTGAGGTTTTCTTTCCCCTCTGTTTTCTCCCCGAACTCTTTTAGCTGCCCACAAGACTACAGAGTGTAACAAATCTCTTGCAGTTTGGAAGACTAATGACCACAGAAAGTGCATTTGACGTGCCTGAAGAAAATGACAACGCCACGTATTATGAAGTTAACACTGAAACCGCTGACGGTAAAAGTCTTCCATTTTCCATTTTAATGTATCACAATCTTATACCATTTACTAAATACAATATCTGGAAAATTCAAACACCAAAACTAAGCTGGTCTTGAATACAAACTCAATTCCAGAAGTGGAGAACTGTACTAAACACATCTTGTGTAAGTTTCCATGCAGAAAAACGATGTAATCGGATCTGACTTAAATGCCACTGTTACACATTACAGCAGTCATTCCTTTAGATATTAGCTTATCTTCCTATAGTTTCAAAGAGCTCTTTGCATTCACTCTTGAGAGTTTTAGTTTCTCATTACTTATCAAAAAACAACCTATTACACAGCTCCATACCACTGTGTTAACAGTCAGTAAAAGTTTTCCTTAGACACAGTGCAGTAAATTGGGATGCAGAACTTGGTATAAAGCCCCTCAGTAATTATTCTTTCTTACTTTACAGGTGGACTGAATGGGGAACAGACAGAGAAAACTGAAAAAGGTATTAAACCAAAGACAAGGGAGATCTTAAGTGCCAGGTGATACCAAGTGCTGGGTCCTGCACTTTGGCCACAACAACCCCAGGCATTGCTGTGGTTGTGGGGCAGAGTGGCTGGAAGACTGCGTGGAGAAATGGACCTGGGGGTGTTGGCACAACAGGAGCCAGCAGTGTGCCCAGGTGGCCAGAAGGCCATCAGCTTCCTGGCTTCTATCAGCAGCAGGAGGTGATCATCCCTCTGTGCTGTGGGCAGTGTTGGGTCCCTCACTACAACACAAACATGGAGGCCTTGGTGTGCAGAGGAAGGAATGGAGCTATGAGGGGTCTTGTGGTCTACACAGATCACAGTGTGCATGGCTTTGCAGGTCTCAGTACACAGAACAGACCAGCTTGGTGACTTCAGCATGTTTGCAATCTAGCACAGAGGCTAAAAAAAATCCAAGCAAACAAAAATACCCCACAAAGCTGCTGAAATTACCAAGCTTACCTGAGAGCTCCCATCACAGAAGGAAATCTTCCCAGAAATTCAGCACAAATGTGTCAGTTCTATCACTACTCTCCATTATCAATCATGATCTTCATGAAAAACATGCCAACAAACCCAATTTCTTCTTTCAGGCGGCCTGGAAACAATTGCACTCGTTGGAATAATAGTTGGAATCATAGTAGCTGTTGGAATCCTTGCTGGAATCATAATTGCTGTTGTAAGGAAGATGTCAGGCAGGTACTCGTAAGTAAATTGCTCATCAGGCTTTTCAAACAGCAGCATCCCCAGAGTGAGGTCACAGGAATCCCTTCTGAAATGCCTAATACTTCCAGTTTGCCAAAAGTCACCCCTGCCACAAGAGCTGCCAACGCTGTGAGCGCTTCAAATCCCTTCTCAGACAGTGGAAACACTGTCAGACACTGCGGGCACAGTGCCCTAATACTCATCACATGCATGGCTTTTGGGTCAGCCTACAGGTATGAGGGATACTGAAGTTCTGGGAGTGCTGGATAACATGTGAACACTGCCCAGTGATCTTTATCTCTGGATGTTTGTGGAAGCTGGTACTGAAGAGTGTTGTTGGTGCCACTCCATCTAAAAATGCTTTACAAACTCCCAAATAGTTATAAAACCACGCTGCATTTTAACAAACAGAATTCCCTCAGCGGGCAGTAAACAAATATTTCCAGGAATAGGGGCAGGAGAAACAAAAATATGAGCTGGGAAGAAAAATAAAGAGGTGACAGGAAAGATGGGGAGAGAGAGGAAAAGAGATCACATCGTGACAGTTGGGTAAATTGATGAAATATAGAAAGATGTCATGTTCTCTTGTTTTGTTTGACAGGCCCTGAAAGGAGTTGAAACAAGTAAACATGCCATTCCATGTCAGTACACACGTGCTTCTTACTTCAGAAGAACTAAAGACTATTCCTGTATCAGTGTGAGAAGATGATCCATGGAAGATATAGTGGAACAGTTCCACATCTATGGGGATCCCACACAGCTCTCCCAAAGACTTTCCTTTTTTAAAAACAGACTGCAGAGCATGGAACATTTGCTTAGGATTTTTGCTAATCCCAGAGGAACAAAAAAAAATTATCCTACAGGAAAAAGCTCCAGTAGCAATGACATTTACATCTGAAAAATGATGTGCAGGTAATGTATGCTAGCTTCATTTTAAATGCTGCTGGCAAAGATTATTTCACATCACATAGTATGCATTTCTTTTTCCAAAATCTTTTAAGAGTTTTGGCTGGTTAAGTGCTTGTGGCATGTTCATCTACTGAATTAGCAAGGTAGGACATTTCTTATCAGAAAGGAGGTATTGCTTCAGATATTGATACTGATTTTCTGCTCAATGCTTACATTATCATGTGGCAAAGTATAATAGGTCCAGCTGGAACTGACCTACCAACTAAAAGCTTGTGCATTTGACTTGCATCAAGAATTTCCTGTCTCCTCTTGTTGCAGAGACACAAGGATTGGAATACACATCCTGAATTCAAGGGTGCTTGGAAAATACCCAGTTTTGATGGGTCACTTTAACCAGTTATTCAGCACGCTTTAGAGCTGATGTGCAAAGGCTTTTGAATTCATGTATTCACGTTTTTCTTTATAAGTGTCTTTTTCTAACAGCCTGCTTGATCACATGCATGAAAGACTAAATCAGAGCATGTTAGTGACATGTAGTGCATCCTTGGACTCTGCAGCTTTCTGCTATGGCACATTAAGTGCAGCAGTATCTGAACACGAGGAGTTCAGAGTGAAAGCTTTGTATGCCAGATGGCTGCAGTGCATTGTGTTTTCTAAACTAAAGCATCAAACGTTTGGTGTAAAAATCTTCCATTTCATATGGTTGACATGTATTAAACAAGTCAATTTACATAGACTGACATGTGTTTTGCTGTTTCTTCTTTGTGTCATGAACTTTCCCATCTATCTGATCCCTGGAAAGAAAATGCAAGTTATGCCATGTTTCAGACTAATTGTTCTCTATTTTTCAAAAATAACCTGAGAAAAAAGTCATTCAGAGGTCTTTTTGTGCAGTTCTTAGCACTTGTGAGTCTGCAATGACTGGCAAGTTTGTACACAGCAACAGAAGGGAAAAATTAAGATGAGAGAGTAGTAAATATCCCAATTGAGCAACATAAATGTTGACTACATCTTGAAAGCCTTCACTTGGATCTTGCTTGCTTGAGCTTTAGTGAGCTTTGTCTTCCTACTGGTCTACATGAAAAATTATTCTCTGGATCCAAAAGCTGTGATTTCCAGAAATGGGTGTTTTTCTGTCTCATTTATTAAAAAAAAACCACACTTTTTCCTGACATCTGAGTTCAGACTTCCCTTTAATCTCATAACTCAAGTATATATGTATGCATGGTTTTGGTTCGTAGCTCGCTGTCAGCAACAGCAGTCACCTCCAAACTGCCAACGTTACTCTACACTGGAAACAGTCATTCTGTTCCTTACCCAGGGAGATTCTAATGTAAAGTTCTCCACAAGAACGAGTTCCCCTTGAATAAATTGTTCCCATCACATCCAGGCAGGCAATTCATAATGAAATGGAAACATACTTCAACTTGTTTTCAAAGTCTGCTCTGATAAAACATGACTGAGGTTATTATGCATAGAGTGAGGCTACAGAGTAGGTATGCAGACACACGAGATGCCACTGACTTGAAAGAAAGTCATATATTTACATTTCCATGCTGATCTCCTGTAGTTATATCTCAGATACCAAAGCATATCCATCCCAGAATGTGTCCACAGTTATACAGTACCATGGAATAATGCATCCACGTGTCACCTCTAGCTTAATCTCATTTGGTTTAGCTCTGCTTACACTCAAGAGCAGAGTACAACTAAACTGAAAGGAAAATTAATGATACCACTGTACAAAGTCATGTGTTTACTATATGAGAGTCTATCACAGGTTTAAGCCTGGTGTATACCTAATGTCAGTTCTTTAATGCTGAATTAGTATTGGGCATTTTTGAAGTACGTCATCCTGGCCCCAAAAGTGGGCTGGAGATTGTTGTTATGGTTACTGAAGACAAGGGACTTCACTTTAACTTTCTTAAAAGGCACCTAGCTTGTGTCAATACACTTTTTATCTGTGACTCATACTTTCTGTAGCATTAGTCTTGAAAAGAAGTCATGTAGTTTATCCAATCATTTCTGAAAGCTCTAATGTATTACATCAGTTACCTTTCAAGCAAAGTGAGGCCACAGGCTCTTACAGATTAGCACATGAGATTCCATCCCTGAAATACAATTCACACATGCCTAGATGCACTTTCCAATTTGGCTCAGTTAAAGATATTGTGTTAGCTAGAGTCACCTTTCACACAAGCATCCCTTGCTTCAGTTTCCCTCTGTACTTTCACATTTTGGTACAAAAAAGTGCCCAGATTACTTGAAGTATTTTGTTTCCATGTCCATACGTACACTGCTTTTTGAGTGAGAAAAAAAGATCAATTATACACAGAACTTATCAGTTGGCTTGTCTGACTCGTATGAATTAGCTAACAGGTTTAAACTCACATAAAAGCAGTAATATTAAAGCAGGGGAGAACAGTATTTTCAGTTACTTTAGATTTGACAGTATCTTGCCTATACTGGAAGGTCCCCTGCAGGACGCACTTGATGCTTAACAAAAGCATGCCATATGGAATTATGAATTATTCAACCACTGTAAGGAATAGCACATATGGCAGCACTTCCTCCTGCACCAGCTCAGTTGCTTCTAAATTGCAAATACCACCAAATGGAAAAAAAAAAACACAAAACACCTTATTGTGTAAGTTCTGGACATTTGTTAAGCCAGGGGTAAGTCCCCATTTGAAAAAGGCATAAGATTAGAGCAGATAACTTCTAAGGCAAAGGGAGCTCTCCTTGATCAAATATAGAACTCCAGCTAACAGCCTGCATGCCAACCATGTAAGCCACGTTTTGCTCCTGCTCCAAAATTTCTCATTAAGATCCACTTTAACTTCATATATTGACTATTAAAGTCTCTTGGTCTTAACCAGGACTTCAGATCCTGCCCTTTGGTTCAAAGTAAAGCTTTATTAATCTTAGGAGACACCAACTGCTACCAGATGGCCCCTGCTCCACTGAAATATAACCTGGAAGGCTTCCAGCACTGGAGGCTTGGTATTAAGTACACTGTGCTGTGATAGATCTGAACCTATAAAGACATGGGGACGTGAAGTTCCCAGACTGAGCTGGAGCACAGGGTACCCAGGATATGGCTTAGAGAAGGCAGGAGCTCTGAAGATCCACCATTTCCTTTATTCTGCCAATGTGAAGAAACAATAACTGCTGCTGCATTACTTCTAGTAGGAGCTACGTGGGGGGTTTTGTGTGTGTGTTTTGGAGGAGGATAGATGTAGTTGGGTTTTTTTTCTGCTTTGGAAGAAGTCAAACAGCACATTGTCCTGGGGCAAATACTTCAGTGAGCTGAAATGAATGAGCAGTATACATGTCTGCAGGATGGGGTCTGAGGTCAGGAGACTTCCTATGAATGTGAGCACATCAGGAAACAACAGCTCCATACTTCGTCCAGCTGGCCAGGTTAGAATTTTTATCCACCAGGAATAGCATTCAATATATCAACACTTACTGTTAACCTAAAATCCTTACTCCTGATCATGTTCATTCCTTTATGGTTAGTAACAGCAACGTTCCCTTTTGCAGCTTGGCAGTGAGTCATGAATGTGGCTCTTCTGAACAGACAAGCAGGCACCAGGCTTCCTGTGAGAATGCCAGATGTCACTAAAAAGCATCATAAACATAGTTGTCCCCTTGTATTTGGGTGTGTGATGAAGATATATAGAGGTAATATATGGTGAAAGTAATGACTTGATGAATATTTATGACTCTAGGTATGAGTAGAATGATTCATACAAGCATTCTTCATAAGGAATGTTTTCATTCTAAGAATGGAAGACATCAGAAGAATGAATTCAGTAACTAGAGACAGCCAAACATTCACCAGAAGAATATTATGGAGATCTTAAACTACTCCCATGATTTTTAGAAGCCTTCACTAATAGTTAAAACACCAATTAAAACACGCAGCAATTGTTGCTTCAGATTCATTCTGTATTTTAAGGGTATCTGCAGTATGATGCTGCAAGTATCTCAGCTGCACACTACTTCAGCCGTGCATTAAGAACTACAACTGCACAGCAATGCCTTCTGCCAAGCTTTCAAACTGAAAAGAACTGATGTATCATCCACAAGAGAAAGGTAAGCAACCACAGAGTATGATGTACACACTAATGACTTGCCAAGGATAATAACCATGGTTAAGGGAAAAGCCATCAGCACACGAATCTTTACATGTTAATCCTGACACAGTTTTGTATTACTTCAGGTAAAGCGATGTTCCATCATGCTTTATGATAACATTATATTCTTTAATATAAGATAGTAACAAAGAGCACAGGAAAAAAGCCAATAATCAAATGTACCAGGAGCCCTCGGGTCTGGAATGCACTCAAGATTAATGTTTCAGATGAAACACTACTCCACTTAAAGCAATCTCTCCTGTACCACCTATAGTTCTGTAGTGTAAGTACTACACTGAAGCAATTAGCCTATGCCATGCCTGGAGACACTGTGATAACCATTTATACTCACCTACTTAACTAGATTAAGTATTAGATTGGCCATAAGCATAGTTTCTCGGGCAGTTTTTAATCTGAAGTGTTATCACTAACATCAAATTTCCCAGCATCTGGTTTTGCTGGGTGGCTGCTGATGGTACAGAAGGTAACACTGGATGTGCAACTTGATAGTAGGTGCTCTAAGAGGTCTGAATTGGTGCTTTGTACATTTCTCACAGCTGCAGCGTGGAGGCATTGCTGCATAAATAAACCCAGCACCACGCTGGCCGTGTGTCTTTGTCTAGGCCATGTGGATTTAGGCATCAGACCAAACCCACAGCCCCCCTGCTTTCTATCAAACAGTTGGACGATGCCACAAAAGTCCCTGTGCAATCACATGGCTTGTTAGGCTTTTCCAGCCTGGAGAGGTCAGATTTCGAGACTGGCAAATGCTGCAGCAGTGAGCATTCTGGTCAGCAAGGTGTGCTGTGCATTCCATGCATTTTCAAGGCTGTGCTTCCAGAAAGCATTTGGCAAAGGTGATTGATTTTGAGAGTTCAAAACCAAGCAGCACCATCCAGAGAAGCAGAAAACAGAACAGAGAAGCAGTACAGCAAAACTGGCATAAGTCAGGTTTAATTATTCAAATAGAGGATAATCCAGTGGCTGCAGCAGAATTATGAACAGGCAGCCTTTGCTTTATTAGTAAATAGCAAAAGCATTTAGGTAGTGTAAACTGCTGCTTCAAGTTACCTCCATGGTTCAGAGTGAGACTTCATCTGAGGAAACTACCCTTGGCACCAACGTCAATCTTTTTTGAGAGGCAAAATTATTAATGAGATCATGAGAACACGTTGTTATTAACTACAATTTACATGAAGGCAAAGCCTGCCATCTGTTCATTTAGAACTAGAAGTTCTGGGTTTCAGAAATGCTTGACTAATTATGAACTTACTTCTTGAGAATAGCTTTCCCCATAGATTTTTCTAGTTCATTTCCTCATCATTAATAATTAGCTCAATTCCACAATAAGTATGCTTGATTAACTGAGCAGAAAGCAATAGAAGCATCTGAGAGTATAAAGCATACCTGCATTTCAAGCAGAAAACTGAGCAAGAACTACAAGAACGATTTAAGATTTTATAACCTGACAGGAAGCAACATTTCCAGAAATACACAAACAATACTGGAAGGAAAGACTCCTCACTGCAGGCTGATAATGCAGATGCACCACGACAGCACACTCAATAAATTGCATTGTAGCACCAGCTAGTGGTAAGAATCAATGAAGGCATAGAGAGGAAAAGTAACAAATGCGTTCGCAACAAAAAGCTTCAGATTGCATGTAGCCTCCTATCCGAACTTTTTTCCTCACCTTTCAAATACTTTCAAAACAAAAGAAGTTCCACATGAGTTTCACTGAGCACGCCTACACCATCCAAAAAGCACTTTCAGTGTCCTCGATGCAGCTGCTAGAAGTGCTATGAGCAACAGCCAAGCACTTTTGCCACACTTAGAGCTACTGCATCCTCAGAGCCAGCCTCCCACTGACAAGCGGTATTTAGCCAGAACAAAAGCTAAATACTACTGTTGTGCTTTGTCTTCCACGGAGCATCACAGCATTCTCTCTCAGCATAAACTTACTGAACCAAGGAATAGCTCAGTGATTAATTCAGCTCTGAAACTCACGATCATTCATTTTCTGGACCCAATCCTACAGCATAGGAATTAGTTTACAGAGACCGCTGCAAAAAATATGAATCTAGTTTGCAATGGATACCATAAAATGTCAGCTGATACTCTAAACTCAATTGGATTTTATCTTTATCTCTGTGTTACTATTGGTATAATTTATATACCAATAGTATATATCTGGTATAACAGAATAGCAATATTGCTATGTTAAGAATACAAAAACTAAATGTTTCATACTTCAGATGGCTTGAGATTTGTTGGCTTCTCTGACCACCACAAAACGTAAATGGAAGTGCAGGTGCTCCAGAACACCACCAGGTGGAATACATTCTCAAAGTAAGGTGAAAATAAAGATAACTTTCTTGTACACTGGTAGCCAGACCTAAGTTTCAAGGAGAAGCGACCGCATCAACAACAAAAATTAAAACCTCCAAACACAGCAAACTGAGCAGCCTGCATGGCAGTGAACAGGGGCACAAGGAACCAACACCAGCACTGACCATGACACAACAGGACAGCCAGGCTGCTCCTGCTCCCTGAGGTTGAATGAGGTCTGGAAAATAATAGTACTGCAGAGCCACTGATGTGCCCCAATGGGTGAAGAATACCACAAGAAATTGATGGAGTTATAGAATTAAAGGCTGATAGACTGAGCTCTTTTCACCATAAAAAGAACCTACCTCCTTAATGCTGCCTATCTTTTAATCTCACTGATTTTGGATACCTTGAAAACAAGATCTGATTAGGTTACTGAAGCATTTATCATTCACAGAGGTATGATGCAGTAAGCTCTGTAGAGACATTCATAATTTAAACAAGCAGCTTGAGAGCCACAGGATTTATACATGGAAGACTGCTACATCAAGAGCCAGCTGCTGAAATATTTATAAATGTGAATTTCTAATGTGTAATAACTTCCAACTAGTAATATTTTAGCTTTTGCTACAGATTAATACTATTTTGCTACAGATTTCTGCTCCATACTTTACAGTTAGAAGCTATATATTCAGTGCATCACACTAGTACAGTAAAGTGTGATTTGGAATTTTAGTAATCAACAAGAATACAGGAGAAAGCACACTTGGCTATGGGATTTTGGGTGTCACTATCTTAGAATCTTTCAGAATATACTATAAAGTTCAGAGGTATTTTGGTCAAAGAATGCAGGCCTAAATATATAGAACCTAGATGAGTGACAGCTAGTGGAATAACAGCAAGAGCCTATTCACACTTGAGCAAAGCACAGCTGCTTAGAGGAACAGTGATAGGATATGCCAAAAATACAGCCTGAGAAACCACCAGTGAGGCCCCAAAGGAAAACAACTGGAATCCCTGTAGTTCAAGACATGCAATACTGAGCTGACAAATCATACATTATGTATCAAGTTTCTGCAAATCTTCAAGCCTACTTTGGTTTGGTTGAGAGTTCTTGTGACAGCTAAAGAGATTGGAGTTACTATTAGAGCTCAATAACCAAGGCTAAAATACTTCAAGCAGTTTCAAAAGCAAAGTCTGCGTTTGCAGGAGATTTGCTATCACACAGTTATTATCTGAGGATGCCCTCATAGGCACCTCAAGCATTTGAAACAGGCGCTGTTATATTTGCAACATGACTTATTTGCATCCTTCACGTGTTGATTTGCTCTATTCTGCACACAACAAGTTCTAATTTCACCAGTGCAGTACCTGAGAACCTATTGTCACAGCCACATAACTGGCATTCACCACTCACATTCTCATACTAAGCCCAGTGAGCCCCATGGCTGGCTTGGTGTCTGTCATACACATTTGTTACTTATTCTTTACTGAGATGCAAATGCCAGATTGCAGACAGGCTGCAGGAAACATCTGAGTACTGAATGAGGCACCAAATTCCTTTTTCAGTCACAGTCTGAAGGAAAAACTACTATTGGTCACATCCATTGGATTATTTTAACAGTTCAGATACACGAGAAAGCTTAAAGATGCCTTCAGTTATTTATTTTGAAGAAAACACCAAGATACAGCCATGGAAAAAATGCCTCAAAAGCATTACTGGACACACAGTTATTCCTGAACACAACACAGATGCATTCTTGCATTAGAAAAGCAGGTTTAAGAGTTTCCCCCAGTCAGTGTATGGAAGTGTGACTAACCAAGGTTCATACTGGCCCTCCAGAAGCTGCTCTCTCCTTTCATATATTGGCACAGGACCCCCAGTGCCTTTTCTCAGTTGACCAGAAAGTGACTTGGTTCTGCTCAGCCAGCTGAGGTCTCAGATTTGCCCAAGCAGCACTTGGACAAAAACAACTTTTTGTCAGCTCAGTCCTCAACACATCTTTTTTACTGACTGAAGAGCTAATGAAGTCCAGCTTACCTCCTTCAACACCAAGGTACAAAATAAATGACTTTGGAATCAACACTCAGAATATGCAATTAAGGAAAAGAAAAGCATTCAGCAAAGACCATCTCTTAAGCCTTTAAACCATCATGCAACTTAAAACCTCATTTTCAACGTGAATCAATGAAGACCTCAGCCCAAATCCCAGATCTAGCATCCCTGATCTCCGAATTCCAGTAAGTCAGAACTCAGCAGACAGCATTAAAACTATTTGCCTTCCCAAAGTAGAGTGCTACCTCAGTGTGAGAGAGCTCCAACCTCTCTGTTTTGAAGGGTTTAAATTCTACACCTATCATTCTTTTTATTTTCCAGTAATACATTTTTAACAAATTCACACAGGCTCAGTACAACGTTTTGGAATGCTCTAATAGAACTCTAGAGGACAGAAATGCTTTACCTTTTTCTTCTCACATTCCTTCCACGCTTCTTCATTTCTTCATATTTCTTCTGTCCCCCTGAATTTTGAGAAGAAAGGGAATGTGTAATTCAAACAGATATGGAGTTGTGAATCTCCAGCAGCCAAAAGGAATCGTTTTCTACTCTGTGGATCTTGTCTTAAAAAAGTAAACTCATCTTTCCTTAAAATAACTGTAAGCAAGAATCTCTTAGTTAATAAATTAAATAACGCAAATCAGTCAAGCCTATCATGTCTTAGCATAATTGTGGAGCTCATAGTGGAGCTCTTCAGCTGATAAGGCTTTTTTTTTTTTTTTTTTTTAACTTACCCGTAACAGTAATCATTTAAGTTTTTAACAGACCTAAGGTACTTTTAGCTTCTCTTATTATTCCAACTCTTCATTTTAAGGTAAATAGCAACATAAAACTTCTAAGAATATTAAGAAGCTTAAAAAAACCCAACTGATTTTGTTACCACAAAGGTATGACCTTTAATCAGCTGCAGTTACAAGCTTAAGAAGTAAGCAGCTAGAATAATACTACCTTGTTTCCATGCGGTTTAGAGCTTCAGCTTTTCAAGAGTTCTTTCTTCATCTACAACACAGAGCACAACAAACAGTTAATAAAACAAGAAGCACTAAAAATAACATTGATTTAAGGGGCTTTAATAAAGAATTACACATCTATAATTGGACGTAGATGATCTTTGAGCTCCCTTCCAACCCAAGCCATCCCTCAATTCTATAACAAATTCCAGGTTGTTCCAGCATTACGCTGCCAGGCAATGAGAAGTAAAACACCAGTTTTGAGTAGAAACAACTGACAGTTTTAAAGACAATCCATTAGAACGCTGCTCAAGAATAAGCATTAAATAATAACATACATTGAAATAAAAAGCTTCATAAAATCTCCAACTAAGCCAAACATAAAACAGACCTATCTTAACTATACTGTATTCTTACCCTATTACTAGAGAAAGCCAAGCAAACCCTTTTCCTTGCCTAGAGAAGTAATGTCAGTATTCAACAGAAAAGCTTTGCTTCTTTCAGCTTAAAAAAGTGTAGCTACTTGAGTAATGAATTAGAAATTCAAAACAAATTAAGTAAACTCTATGAAAATGATAAAGATAGGAGCGTTTTGTAGCTAGTGCTATAAGTGTACGGGTTGGCTTGCTGGTAACTGCGCTGCCCAGTTTACAGTCTCAGTGTTTCTAGAATACAGAAAAAGAAGTTAAAAAGACCTAAGAAAATGACAAACCACTTTATTTTCTAAATGGGATTCTTGGAGCTTGGGTTCTTCTTGGAACTTTTTCTAGTGTTGTAAATAGGTTAATTGTTTTGTGGGTTTTTTTTATTTATTTAATGTAAGGGAGAAGTTTTTTACACCAGGGGCACTGAGGCACTGCACAGGCTGCCCAGAGAAGTGGTGCAGACATGCAAGGTCAGGCTGGAGGGGCTCTGAGCACTGATGGAGCTGTGGGTGTCCCTGGTCACTGCAATGCAATTGGACCTGATGGCCTTGAGAGTCCCTTCCAACTCAAACCATTCTATGACTGTCGGATCTTAAGAATAGCTTGATTTGTATTAAAGTTATTGATGATAGTTTTGAAAAAACTTAGTATTTGTGAAGTTAGAAAGGTGTGTACTATGGGTAGTGCATGAAGGAAGATCACTGCACCCTGTTACTTCCAGCCTGCTGCCTGTTGATGGATTTGCACACTACAACAGAGGCATTAAAACTCTGACTTTGCAGTCAACATCCTCCTTGCACTTGAAAGCTCATTTTTGCAGCTATCCTTGTTGGAAACGCAGTGGGTTACACTCATAGGATCATCAAAGTTGGAAAAGACATCCAAGATCACAGAATCACAGAATCACAGAATCACCCGGGTTGGAAGGGACCTCAAGGATCATGTAGTTCCAACCCCCCTGCCTAGCAGGGCCACCAAACATACACATTTAGATCAGGTTGCCCAGGACCCCGTCCAACCTGGCCTTGAACACGTCCAAGGACGGGGCATCCACAACCTCCCTGGGCAGCCCGTTCCAGGGCCTAACCACTCTCCTTGTAAAGAACTTCCCCCTAACATCCAACCTAAATCTTCCCTCCTTCAACTTGGATCCATTTCCCCTAGTCCTGCTATTGTCAGCCCTTATGAAGAGTTTACTCCCCTCCTGGGTGTAGGTTCCCTTCAGGTATTGATAGGCTGCAATGAGGTCGCCCCGCAGCCTTCTCTTCTCCAGGCTGAACAAGCCCAACTCCCTCAGCCTGTCCTCATAGGGGAGGTGCTCTAGCCCCCTGATCATCTTAGTCGCCCTAAGATCCCCAAGTCCAACCACAACCCACCCCCACCGTGCCCACATCCCTCAGTGCCACATCTCCACACTGAACACCTCCAAGGACGGTGTCTTCGCCAGCTCTCTGAGCAGCTGTGCCAGCACATCACCGTTCTTTCTGACAAGAAATCATTCCTACAATCCAACCTGCACCTTGAGGCCATCGCCTCTCCTCCTATCGCTGCCAGCCAGGAGCAGAGGCCAACCCTGCCTCATCACAGCCTTCCTTCAGGAGTTGTACGGAGCGATGATGTCTGCCCTGCAGCTCCTGTTCTGCACACCGACCATCCTTGCTCCCTCAGCGGGCTGTCAGAAAGCACCAGCTTGACAAGAAAGGCTCAGCAGGGATCTTGTCTGCTCGTGGAGGAAGCTCCCTGCTGCCGTGGCACCACAGCTTCTCTGCGCATCCACATCATTAACATTTCTCCTTGATGGACTCGTGCAACGAGCGCGACATCGAAATAATCAATGGAACACAAAGTAATCCCTATATTCAATCTCCTACATTAACTTAATGACTCCATCCTGCTGCTAGAATTCCTCATTCCTCGCTCTTTTCTTTTTTCTTTTTTTTTTTTATTTCCACACAATAAATAGCAAACTCTTACCACAAAGGACAGAAAACCCCACAATAGGGCAAGAGAACCCGCTCTCCTCCACAGCTCATTGTCTGGGGATGAGGGCGGATGCCGGAGGCCGCGGCGAGGAGGACGGCAGGCTGCGGCAGACGGGACGAGCCGAGGCGCTCTCTGGTAAACATGGGGACGAAGCGGGGAGCCGGGGGGCAGCGGGGGCGGCCCCGCTCCGGAGGGGGTCCCGCTACGGGGGGCACTGCCCGCTGGCCTCTCCCCAACGTCACTTCCGAGGCTGGAGACAAAATGGCGTCCGGACGGTACCGGAGCTGAGGCCGTTCCGCGCCTTTTCGAGCCGGGCCGCGGATAGAGGAGAAAGAGGAGGACAACGAGGAGGCGGCGGTAACCTCGCAGGTGAGAGGGAGGCGGCCCCGCGGGCGCTGCTGTGCCGGAGGGCGGGCCGGGCTGTGGAGGCGGTGGGCAGAGCCAGCGGTGCGGAGCCGGGGGTGCGGCGGGGAAGGGGCCCGGGTTGTGGGGCTGTGGGGAGCGGGGGGTGCGGCCGGGCGGGTCGGCAGTGCGGGTCGTGATGTTCAGTGCCGGGGTTGACGGTGTGGGTGAAGGGCCGAGGGCTCCCTCAGGAAGTTTGCAGGTGACAGCGGGTTCTGTGCCTGCAGGTGGGATGGTTTGACTGAGGGGTCGTGGGCGGGCTGAGGTCTACGGCAACGAGTGCCCGTTCCTGGGCTGCAGTCACCGCAAGTCCATGCGTTGCTACAGGGCTGGAAGGCTGCGCTGAGGGAAAGGATCGGGGGGAGCCAGCAGTGTGTGCAGGTGGCCAAAGACCATCAACATCACAGAATGGCCTGGGTTGAAGGGACCTCAAGGATGATGAATCTCCAAGTCCCCTGCCACCTGCAGGGCCACATTTAATACCAGGCCAGGCTGCCCAGGGCCCCATCCAGCCTGGCCTTGAACACCTCCAGGGATGGACGGGGCATCCACAGCCTCTCTGGGCAGCTGTTCCAGCACCTCACCACTCTCTGTAAAGAACTTCCCCCTGACATCCAACCTCAGTGTTCCCTGCCTCAACTTCAAACCATTTCCCCTTGTCCTGCTGTTATCTACCATTTCAAAGAGTCCCTGCAAACATCCTGGCTTATATCAGCAGCAGTGCAGCCAGCGGGAGGTGATCATCCCTCTGTGCTGTGGGCAGTGTTGGGTTCCTCACTGCAATACAGGCATGGAGGCCCTGAAGTGTGTGCAGAAAAGGGAATGGAGCAGTGAGAGCTCTGAAGCTCAGTGCTGCACTGAGTGATGCTGATCTGATGGGTCAATCTGGAGAAGTGGCTCAGAGAACTCCTAGCTCTCTATAGGGACCAGAAGGGAGGTTGTGGTGAGGTGGGCTCAGCCTCTGCTCTATCTGCTGATAGACAAGAGGTGATGGCCTCAAGTTGCTCCAGGAGGTGTTCAGGTTGAATATTAGGAAAAAATTCTCCAAAGGAGTGGTTGGGCACTGGAACAGGCTGCTCTGGGATGTGTTGGGGTCACTGAAGATGTAGTACTTGGACTTGGTTTAGTGTGCGATGCTGGTGGGAGGTGGACAGTTGGGAAGTTTTTCCCCCAGAGGGTGGTGAGGCACTGTTACAGGTTGCCCCACGAGGCTGTGGATGCCCCATCCCTGCAGGCATTCAAGGCCAGGCTGGATGTGGCTCTGGGCAGCCTGGGCTGCTGGTTGGTGACCTGCAGACAGCAGGGGGTTGGAACTGGATGAGCACTGTGGTGCTTTTCAACCCAGGCTATTTACTATGACTCTAAGATCTTAGTGGTCTTTTCCAACTTTAATGATTCTATGATTCTATTTCACCCAACCCTGGGGTTTCTATGCTGTAGTGCAGTGATACTATGACAGGGGTGACAGGTCGGACAGCATCTTTGAGACATCATTTGATGCCACAGGAGAAGGTGGAGCCCTGCTGGGGAGCACCTCATGAGTTTGCAGCTACAGTCTTCTGTGGAGCTTTTAATGGTTTTAAGTTCCTATGAAGCTGCCAAAGATCCATTCTGAAGTAGTAAAGAATACTTTGAATCATTTGTAACACTTGAAGATTGAGAGGATGGTGATGTTCTTGTACCTCTTATCTGAGCACTCGGTGACAAAAGGCATTTTCCTTACTTTACATTTCAGTACTCAACAGCGGGCATCTCCCAGTGGTGGTGGGGCTGCTGGCATTCCTGATACAATACTTGAGACAAAGCTGATCAATGGAGACCTATAAGAACCAAAAGATCTTTCAACGTATAGGGATTGTTAAATGAGCTGTGTGGTGCTGCTTGGTTTTCTCATAGAATGACTTGGGTTGGAAGGGACTTCAAAGATCATCCAGTTCCAGCCCCTCTGCCAAGGGCAGGGTTACTGCCCACTAAATCAGGTGCCAGCTCAGATGGCCCAGGGCCCCATCGATGGCCTTGATCACCTGTGGGGCATCCACAGCTCTCTGGGTAGCAGTGCCAGGGCCTCGCTACCCTCTGAGTAAAGAATTTCCCTCTGACATTAGTCTAAGTCTCCCCTGTGTTAGTTTGAAGCCATTCCTCGTTGTCCTATCTCTATGTACCTGTCTTCAGACACATAGTTCAGCTAAGTGTTGTCTTCCCAGGGTTGCTGGGAGCCTGTCCACCCCATGCCTCAGAACATAAGAAAGAGATCAAGTTTTGTTTCTAGTGGAACCCTGCTTATGTGGAATAAAGGGCAAACAATCACTGTGGGGTGACAAAAGTGATAATATGTAAAAAGGAGTTCTAAATACTGTCCTGCACTAAATGTCAGTCTCTTAAAACAAGTTCAGGGTGATTTAGAGGTAACACTTGTAGTAATGTTTTTGCCAGTCACCAGTCTACAGCCGCTGGTTGGTGCTCGTGCCGTATGTGCAAGTAAGAGTCTCAGCTGGGAGAGAGGATGGAAATGTAGGCTATGCCTTGCAGCAACAGCGTGGTGCCTTTTTCATCATGAGCCACTTGCTTACGTGTGCAGATTGGAGACTGCTAATTTTATGGGTTATTTTGTTTTTGTCAGAGATTTACAAACAGCCCGAGGTCACAAGCTGATGCATGTTGAATGCATGCATTGGGATACCTTGTTCCCTGTATTTCCTCCTGAGTCTTTGATCTTTATAGTTAGCAACTCCACATCTCAAAGAATTGATTATGCTTTGTGCCATCCCCTTTTGATTTACTGTTCCATCGTTGTTAGAGTTCTGTAATTCAGCCTAATCTTTTACTCCTGTAAATCATTCTATTTCCCATACTGAGTAATACTTGCTGGAGTGTGTTGCCCTCACAAAATCACTCTAGTTCACTAATTCTTCACACATGGCTATCTTCCCATGTGAACACAGTATAGAAAAGATACCAGTTATTCAGTGCAGCGCTCTTCATCTTGGCTATGTTTATTTTGACTTAATTCAGATTATTTGGAGGAATCTTTGAACTGTGCGTAGTCCTGGCAAGTGTCACAGCATTTTTAAAGCACTGCAGTGCATTTTGTGTTGAATTTGTTGGCACATGCTGGGGCAGATGTGACCCTGCTATGTAACATCGTCCCCCAAACGAAATGCTTTTCTTTACCAGTGCTGTGTTTTCTCAGAATGTATTCCTAGCTGAAAAATGTTGTTGTGTTTTGGTTTTTTTTTTGCCTCTGTATAAAAGATGCTTGCAGACAGAAGTGGGAGGCAGCCCTGCATGGTGAAATGACTGGAACAGGTTGTTTCGTGTGCTTGTGAGTCTGCAATGCACTTGTCTGATAAAATTGTCATTTGAATGTACTGCCTTTGCAAACAGGATGAAGAGGTGTACTTATGTCTGAAACTGGAGCAGTATTTCTGTGTACTAGCAGTTATCAGGCACTTGGCATTTTCTGTTGCTTCTTTTGATTAGTTGCTGTTTCATGAGGATGAAGTGTTGTGTTTGTTTTTTTGGTTTTTTTGGTTTTTTTTTTTAGAAAAATATATGTGAAGGTGAAGAGCGTGGGGTTCATCTCTGTGTTAATTTCTTGGCATGGTTACTGAATAAACTCTCTTAATACCTACAGCTTATTTGTTTACCAAGCACTAAGCAAAACTTTTATTTTTATCAGGCAAGAGGCAACAGATGTTACTGCTTTCATCATTTTATGCCCACTTTTCTCCATTGTCATGTGGCACTCTACAGTAACTGAAAGCTTCATTGCAGCCCAGTGCCCATAGATAGCACTGTTGGTTCTGTCAAGTTTGTACGTATTAATCTTTCAGTGTTAACATGCTTTTTTTCTCTTTTTTTGAAGCTTTCCTTAACCTAACATGCTGCAAATATATGTAGAATGTTATTGTAGGATTGGAGTGCAACAAGGTAAGCACCCAGATGTTTAAAAAAAATAATGATCACTCCTCTGCTATAATTAAAAGCTAAAGCAAAGGAAAAGATCATTTCTACCATCCTGCAGTTTCCCAGCCTGGAGCCTGGTTGGGAAAAGAGGCTGCTGAGGCTTTCAGGTTTTGTTCCAGCTTTGTAATTGATGTGTTTTTACCTGGACAGAGACGTAATGCGTGTCCCATTTTCAGCTTCCAAAACAGGACTGATGCTCTCACGCCTGTTTATTTTTCCTTCCTCTGAAATGGAAGCAATATTCCTTCTCAAAGTGAGAGAATCATCGTCTAGAGATGATAACTGCGCCTTGGAGAAGCAGAAGGAGGATGGGTCAGCACAGCCACTGGAAGCACTTACTGGAAATGCTGACCCAACCAATCCATAACACACATAAAAGTAACTAATTTTATACAAAATTAGCAACGTTAATTCCAAGGAAGACTTTCTAAGGAGCCTTTCTAAGTGAATTTTTCAGAGATTAGGATGACACCACGCAATAGATCTGACTTTTCTGATTTGTTTCTCTGTTGCTTCGGTACCTTGTGAGCCTGCTGTGCTCATGGGATACACCGTGGGTGGTGGTTTGAAATAAATATGCCCTGGTTTTCTGGAAATTAATTTAAAAATTCCGATTGGTGGGTGTTGTGTTTGTGTGGTTTGGGTCATACGTCCACGTTGTTGTGGAACTGGAAGTTAAAAATGAAACTCTGTGTTACGAATGCTTTGTTTTCTATTCTTAGGTCATTTTTATGCAGCTAGAGGTTAAACCAGTGACTCTGTAAGGTGTATGTAGGCTGAAGTTGTTTTCTTTTTCTTAGTGCAGTCAGCCTTTCTACACAATTTTCTTCATTGTTAAAAAGGAAAGAAAATGGGGAAATGTTTTCAGATAAGTGATGTGAGCTCTGCAACTTAAAAACTACCTATCAGAGCAGCAGGAATCCAATCTCAAGGTGAAACGAGTGCTTTAAGTTGGTACTTTTATTAGTAGTTATTGCAGCTTTTTGATTACCACAGCTTCATTTTTCATCTTATACTTTCTGATGAACTGATTCCTCTGGTAACTTGTAGCTTAAAGTACAGGGCACAGCCTGTTTTGGAGCTGAGCTTTAAGTACATCATTCTGTGAGGTTGGTCACTTTGTATGAAGGCTCAGTGAGAGGTTTGGATACAGCCAGTTCTATGGAAGTTGAATAATAATATACATAAAATCATAGAATGGCCTGGGTTGAAAAGGACCACAATGATCATCTAGTTCCAACCCCCTGCTGTGTGCAGGGTCACCAACCACTGCATGTAGTGGATGAGTAGTGATATTGAATGTTTGCTTCTGTAAAACACCACTTTAATTCTGCCTGGTTGTATTTGTGTAGCTAGAATTATGAGTTAAATGCCTTCTTAGTTCATTCAGTGTTGAAAATGATGAACGTACTTGAAGATGACTCTCACTGAGTGCACCATAATGCCTGGGCACTTCTTAAAGCAGGCTTTCTAAGTTGATTTCCAGAGCCATGATAGGTTGTGGGTCTGATAGAAGATTGCTGAGCTGTTAATCACAGAACCATTAGAGGTGGGGGGGCCCTTGCAGATCACGTGAGGCAAGGGATGAGCAGGCAGCAGGTGCCACAGATGTGTTCTCATCCTTCAGCTGTAGTTCAGTGCTCTGAAATCAATAAAATGTTCTTGCTTTTGAGGTCTTTATGCGAATAAAGCTTTTAACATTCTAGCCAAATATAGAAAAAGCAAATATTTCTTCCCAAGAATCAGGTATTATTCGCACTAGGAAATACCATCCAGAATACTTGATTTACAAATTGCCATGAAGCAGACATCACCCAAGTGAGCACAGAATGAAAGAGCTCTGCATTTTCCTGTTCCTGCATCATCCCAGTGCAGAAGTGTACACGACTCCAGCTTTGCTTTTCCTTAAATCAGCACCTCCACGTGTGCAGGCAGTTCCAGCAGGTGACAGCAGCCTGCTGACCGCCTTTCAGAAACCATTTGTCCAGAGCAGAAGCAGAAATCACATTTGTCAGGAGGGAAAACGAGTTAAGCTGTCAAGGCTGTGGGGCGAACATGGCATGTGGGAGATGTGTTGGAAACAACTGCAGGAGAGCTTGGAGAGAAAGTGATGTTGTTGCCCTGGTTGGATTTGACATCCTAGGAGTGGCTGGAAATAGTAACAGATTTTAAATGAAATGCTTTGTATAGAAACTAACAGTAAAATCGTTTAGTGATTGTTATGTGGAAAACAATAAATAGTTGGGAAGAAGTAACAGCACTTAAATGAAATGCTCTGTGGGTAAGTACCAGTCAGCCTCCGAGAAGTTCAACTACTGACAACAGGATGGTGTCTAATGTCACTTGCTGTGTTATTTCCTACGTGTATTTAAAAAAATAAAAGGCAAGTTACTATAGTAAACTCTTAGATGTGACATTATTCTGAGCTACAATAACTGACCAATAGCTTGGAGCAGATCTTGTGTAAAGCAGTGTGCTGCGTTGTGAACAGCCCTTTAGGAAGAGCAACTTCAGCTCTGTGTACTTTCAGTTCAGTGTAAACTGGCAGGTAGGCCTTACAATTGTCTGTTTCTCTTTGTAGGGCTCATGTAATCAGAGGAGTTCTTCTGTTGTGTGTGTCTGCTCAGAACGCAACTGGAATTCAGAATGAATCAGGTGAGTTTCCATGGAGGACTTTATCAAAATACTTGGTTAATAGAGCAGCTCAGTGTTAACATGGAAAGTCAAAAAAGAAATGAAAGACTTCAGTTTTTCACCTTTTAGACCACTGCATCATTTCAAACATGCAGTGAGCAGCTTCTGCCATAGAAATTGGTTGATTGGGACGATTCACACTGCTGTGGAACCAGAGTATTTCCCTTGAATCAAGTGAAAAGGTTGGAAAAGGGCATTTATTTTGGAGTGCATCCTCTACTACATGGATGCCAGAATGTCCTGGATGCCCTGGAGAGTGTTGTTTTAATCAGTGTCAAGTGTGCCTGGTTTCATTTATTTTTTTATCTGTCTGTCCAAGCAGAAAAAATAGAGATAGTGTATTTGCTATGAACAGAGGAAATATTACCTTAAATTATTCTCATAAGTGCTTCTCTGTTTGGATTGTCTTACCAAGTCCCCTTGGCATGGGAGTGTGACCATGGGGTATTACCATGAAGGAATGCCAGTCTTCAATTTGCTAAAAAGATGACTGTGAACAGAGGCTTCTTGTTAGCCAGGAACAACCACAGTACACAGTGATGCAAAATGCTTTGTGTGCTTTTTTCAGTGCTGTTCCTAATGAATTACTTTTTTTGCTTTTAAACCCTTAATTGATCATTATTGGCACAATTAGCACTCTGCTGAAGTATATTCCACCACTGAAGTTACAGGAGTGTAAATACAATTACTTAAGTGAGGAATTATATGGTAGGATGTCTCCAATTGCTCTCATTTTAAGTGGGGGGGGGGGGGGGGAGGAGAGGGGGGGGAAAAGCATATTGAGAAAACAAAAAGCAAAATAGGAACTCTGTCAGTATTGTCATGGATTCAGAGAGTACATTTATTATGTATTATATATGTACATGTATTATGTATGTGCACAAATATGCATTATATATCATGCAAAGAACGTTTCTGTGTGCACCCTGTGGAAGTTGAGTGGTCTTGTGTGGGGTAGCGAGGATAACTATTGCTTCATCATTTCCTTCTTTTGAGACTTGATTATTTTTCCCCCTGTAAGGTTTATTTCCAAGGTGCTGTGGCATGAAGCCAACAGCTTATTGTTCTGCTCGAGCAATAGTCCTTCTGCTTCATTACTCGCTCCCAAAGATTTCGGTGTTAATCTGTGCTATCACTAGCTGTTTCCTTCCTGTTTGGTTTCCTCATTCCACCAACGCTGCTCCCTTTCTAGGACTGAACAAAATTTCTGCCCTGTATAAAATGAAGTCTTCGTCCTTCGTACCTGGATTGATAACACCATTGGTGCAGTGCTGTGACGTTTATTACCTCACAATTCAATACAGAGATCACCCTGCCTCTGGGGAGAGTTACAACAGCTTCGAGTCCTTGGCATCTCTGCCTTTTGCCTTTAGTTTCCAAAGTGTACAGAGCTCATAAGGCTTTTTATTGTTCAATTACCATTCATACTTGTGTACTTAGCATCAAACCCGTGGTGTTTTTTCTTGCAGTGCCCTTGTAATTTCATTCACTGTTGACAAGTTGTAGTGCCAGGTCTGTATGAGGCATGTCTTTGATGCCTGATGCCAAACATCTTTCAGGTGTTCTGCTCTCACTTCTTTTGTTCTGCTTATCTTTGCTTTTGGTGTGACTTCAGTGACCCTGAAACTAATCAGCTATTGTTAATTTTGCTTATATGAAAGGACTGCTCCTTTTGTTGAAATGAAAAAATCCTTTTCATGAACTGTTCTGGTCTCCTTCCAGTAAGGTTACAAAGGATTTAAAAAAAAAAAAAAAAAAAAAAAAACCCAAATAATAATAATACACCTCTTATTTGAGTTAATATTTTTGCCTTTCAAGGAAGATTGCATCTCAGGATAGATGACATGCATTCTCTATCTCTTTTTAAAACAGATTTTTCCTTTTATGTGTAAAGTGCATCAGAATGCTCTGAATAATTTATTAAAAGCAAACAAACAAAACCCACCAAGCAAGCGTGGGGTTTTGATCAGTAGCTTTTACTGCATCCCAGCCTGAGTTAAGATAAAGCAGGCAGAAAGTCGCATGGAACGCTGAGTGGGAAGTTATTGCAAAATTAATGTAGGCATAAGATAAATTACACCTGCACTTGTACTAAAGTGCCTTCTGAGTTTTTAAATGGATTAATTCAAATATTCTAATACATCTTCAGTCTTCAAGCACGTGCAGTAAAACTGCGGTGAGTTCAATAGGGTTTTTGATAGGAGACTCCTGCTTGTGCCTGCCATGTGCTAGCTCTTGGTTTCTGTTTCCCTTTCACAACTCCCTTCTGTCTCCTTTGCCTTGCCCCTGTCACTTCATTGGCAAGGGACACTCAAGAACAAGGGGCAATGGTTTTAAACTGACAGAGGGGAGCTTTAGGTTGGATATGAGGACGAAGTTTTTCCCCCAGAGGGTGGTGAGGCACTGTTACAGGTTGCCCAAGGAGGCTGTGGATGCCCCATCCCTGCAGGCATTCAAGGCCAGGCTGGATGTGGCTCTGGGCAGCCTGGGTTGCTGGTTGGTGACCTGCACACAGCAGGGGGTTGGAACCAGATGATCACTGTGCTCCTTTGCAACCCAGGCCATTCTATGATTCTATGAATGGCATCCTCTCTTCGTTCCTCTTATTCCTGTTTCCATCAAACTGTTTGCCAATCTTCACATCATTCAGCATTATTTCTTTTTTCTTTCACTTTTTGTTCCAACTGATCACCTGTAAGCATCTTGTTGCAGGTACTGTTCCTATTGAAAGTGACATAAAAATTACAGAGGTGTGCTGAAAGGCACTATCCAATGCCTGGACTCTGATTTGGATGCAAACGGGAAAGGAAAGCTTCAGTTAAGGCACCTTTAAGCCCTCCAACCATCTTTGCATTGTTCTTAGGTCACTTCACCCTTTCTGGTTTGAGTGCTGACAGTGTAATGTGTTTGGTGAACTTCAGAATTACTCATTTAATGGGGAAACAAGCTTCTAGTGCACACCTACTCAACAGAATTGCAACAGAATTGCTGGCGTGAGTGAAAAACACCATAGTAGGTCTTCAGTTTAATGCAGTGCTGGCTATAGAACGTGTGCTTGTATGTATTCTTACCAAGAGGTGAACTTCTCTTCATAGGAAAGAAAACCAATTTGAATCTGATTGTTAAATGCTGGTGGAAAAGCAATTGAAATCAGACTGTTTCTTCCTTTGGTAGGTAGGTCTTCCTTTGGGTTTTGATCTGGAAGGTGTCTTAAGAAGCTGCGTTTAAATTGCAAATAAAATTAGAATGCGCTGATTTGACTGAACTAAATTGTTTATTTTACATTAATAACTATATATTGTACAGTATGTTTGAGATGTGAAATGTCTTGTTACATCCTGGGCCTAATTTTATGGTATGTGCAAAATCTGTGGGTATAACTGGTGTGGAATGGGTCAGAGTGCTGTGTCCAGCTGCTGAGCTTTTATTTCTGTAGGAAGATGTTAAATAAAGTTCTGATTCTATGCTTTTCCTTGCAAATAGATTTCTGAAATGGGATGTTGATGGCTGAAAAGAGATATGACTATTAGGAAATGTCTGATACGTCGTAGGATGTGATCCAGTGCTGTGCACTTTGATCTTACTTGTCTGTTTTATAAAGTTTTGGTTGATCAGATTGTGTCGTAGGCTTGTTTGACTGCTCCTTTAGCTGTGGTTGCTTAAAAAAAGGGTTTGTCAGCTTAAAGCTTCCAATGCATTGTTCTCATAGCTGTCTTGTTCCGTGTCTGCTGTCCTCTCATCTATGCCCCATCCCTGCAGGCATTCGGGGCCAGGCTGGATGTGGCTCTGGGCAGCCTGGGCTGCTGGTTGGTGACCTGCACACAGCAGGGGGTTGGAACCAGATGAGCGTTGTGCTCCTTTTCAACCCAGGCCATTCTATGGTTCTATATGTAATTTGTTACAAACTGCTGTGAAGGGAACTGAGCATGGTGTTCCCTTAATGAAATGGGGGGGTGGATACTGGGAGGGTGTCTGGGCCTCTTTGAGATGCAGAGAGGAGCAGACAGAAAAGAAACTCGCTCAGATGTGGACTCTCCTATCAGTTCAAGGCTAACAGATGTCCGACTCGAACTTCTTTCATCTGTGTTTTTCCTTGCTGGCTATTGGAAGAGCAAAATAAAAGGAAATAAAGCAGTTCTGCTGTGAATAGACTTTCAGCTATTATAACTGAAGAGCAAGGATTTTTTTCCCCAGTCCCCTCACTCTAGTGGATGGGAAGGGATTTCTGGCATTCTGTTCCTTCCACAGTTTCCAATTTCGGGGTCTTTCTCCCCTACAAATAGCTCTCTAGGATGTCTCTGTGCAGCTGTTAGGGCTTACCAAGGCAGCAATAGAGTAACATTGCTAGACTCCAGTTTTATCATTTTTCTCGCTGTTGCAGAAAGCTGACAGAAGACATTCTTGTAACTTAACTCAGCAAGTCGTAAATATAGAAGAGAATAGTTGCCATACTGAGCACTCTTGAAGTGTGGATATGAAGTAGAAGAGGCTGGAGAAGCTTTATTTTCTTTGAAAGATTAAAAACTCAGCTGTGGTAGCCTATAGAGATACATTAAAAATGTATTTCCATAATGCCTCCTAAGTGCTCAGTGGAAAATGCTAGGTGTTATAGATGAACACTCAGCTCAGTGCATGAAGACTGCTATTATATCTCTGCTTTATGGCTGCAAGTAAAAGCAAGAGTCATGTCTGGTAAGTTGGAGTTTACTTGGACAGCTGTGGCAGTGCCTGATTTTTGTTGTTGTTGTTATTTAACACCACCTGAAGTTTCTTCAGAACTTAAATATAACATCCTTCATGTTAGAGGAGCTATTGCCTTCTTCACCAGTATTTGTGACTGCCCAGAGTGGTCACAGTTCAGTGTCAGGGGCAGATACTGTTTTAGGGCTGTAGCATGAAGTTCACCATATGCATACACATCGTTTGTGTCAAGCATCATTCTTTCATAGTGTGGATGCATTTATGGGAGGCTGTATGTGCTTGTGGCTTTTGCAGTTCTGGTTGTTCCATCAGGAGTAGGTGTCTTGTTAACTAAAGAGCTGGTTGTCTTGTGAGAGCTGTGAGTAACGCTTGCTATTTTACATTATGTGAGTAATAGCATGAATATAATTACAAGCGGCCTATTGACTCTTGTAGATCCCTTAAAATGGACATGATGAAGCTAATCACTTAACATCCATAAATCACTTATTAGCTTTCTATTGCATCTCCAGCTATTTGAACACCTTAAAACAGTTCGTATTAATTACAGGCTAAGGGTTCTGAACGGTTGGTTTAATTAAGAACAGAACACAGAAATAACTTTTATGACACTATTTACAACCTATCATTCTCTTCAAAGCAGAGCAGTAAGCTTGGCATGCAGGCACTTTGAGGTTGATCTCTGGAGTGAAATGGCTTGCTTGTAGGCTGTAAACAGAGCAGCAGGAGGAGAACAACAACCCAACAGTAGCTGTGGGAAGTGCATTACAAGGCAAGCTTCAGTGTTAGCCGTGCTACCAGGGGGGTATGTATGTGTTACTGGACTCAGGGTGTGCAGGGGAGCTCCTCTCTGTCCCCTGGCATCCAGGGCTGGGCAGCACAGGGTATGTTTGTGCTTGTGGCAGAGAAGATGGTGTATCCCAAATTCCCATTCTGGTATGTACATTGGAGTAGTTTGCTTACTGCTGTATCCTAGCTTCTACAGGTGGAAAAATCACTTTTCATTTGTGTGAACGACATACATTTTTCAGAACTTTAAGTATTGTTTTCTTCGTGAATTTCTGTTGGGTCTTTCTCCCAAGAGATACACGCTCAAAGAAGGCAACACCAGAAGCTATTTTAGATTGCTGTGTTTTTTTGAGATGGGTTTTAACAAGAATAGCTGAAAGCCATCACTTGAAAAGAGGAGTCAAAGAATTGCTGATGTGTATGCAGTTGCTCTCAGTGTGGTGGGTAGCTGAAGTTCCAGCTTTGCCCTGTATTTCCAAAGCCATCCCTTGTGTGTTTCTGGGCAAGTTATTCCTGTTAGTGAAGCTTTGCATCCTTTTCTCCTTTATGCATCAAGGCATACATGGGTGTTCTGGTTGGAACTTTTATGTGCAAGTTTAGCTAATGATTGACAAAGGTAAAATGGAAGGCTGCATGAGCAGCTCTGCTCCCTCCCATGAGTGCTCTGGATTTGGAGCTGCTCTTTCTTCTGTAACTTCAGCATGTCCTCACGCAAAACTGGGGCAGCAGTTCTCTCTCTGTGAGCACAACAGCACAAACCTGGGCTGCTCATGGGGAAATTGCAGTGTAAATTGCAGTGTAAATTGCAGTGTAAATTGCAGTGCATCTCATTTTTCACTTAAAAGAATTGGAGGATTTAAGAACAAAACAAAAAAACATAGAAAATAACAAAAACAAGCTTTGAGCTGTACCTTAACTATGTTTTTAGATGTCAACTACTTCTAATTTCCTACCTCTCCATTAATAGACATGCTTTTAATAGCTAAACATGTTTTTCTTGCTGTTGGTCACAGATAGCCAGATAGGTCACAGTGCTTTTCCGGGGCAGAGAGTTACCTCAAGTCAAACATAAAAATGAAAAGGATTGTTATTAACACAGCAATGTTTTTCAAGTCATCCTTTTCCTTAACGCTGTCACTTTCAATAAAGATGAGCTGTGTGCCACAGATGGGAGGTGGATCCAGTCCAGCCCATGTGATTCTATTCACCTTTACTGAAGGCTTTTTGCTGAGGCTTATAATGAAGAAATTGCTTTGCTGCCTCAAAGTGTCCTGAAATGTTTGTGACACCTTTTCTCATCATTCTGGGTCCAAAGAGGATGGAGCAGACAGAGATTGCATTTGAGACACAGCATGCAGCTGGAATATGCAAACAAGCCACAGAACAAGTTTTTTTTTAGTTTAGAAAAGATTAGGTGTGTGTGTGTGTGTATATATATTTGTAGCTCTCATTATTCTTTAAAAAGAAAACCTCACTACCTCCCTTACAAGTTTTTCAGTTGAGTAAGACTTTCCAGACAAAGGAGCTACAAAGGAGCTGGTTAGCTCCTCTGGAGCTAACAAACAAAGGAGCTGGTATGTTTATGCACTTCATGTTTTTTGTTTTAATCTGAGAACAGTCTGGCATCAGGAACAGAATTAAAAATAGATACAAATACTTTGTGTAGTCAAAATAATTGTGATGCTTCGCTATAAGGAACTGGAATTTTCCTTGTGATAACAGCTAAAATGGAGGCAGTGCTTCTGCCAACAACTGTGTGATGACAAACTTCTTTGAGCACAACCATAAGGCAGGTAGATTTATCTGACGTATTTGGTCTGAAATTTGGAGGAATGTTATTTGGAAATGGCTCGATGGATGTTGTCTCAGCATAGTGTGGCATGTAACAGTTCTGTTACTTAATTACTTGTTTGGTGTAGTTTCTCATGGCATAACTAATCAAATGAAATAGAGCAATTGAAAGTTGATTTGTGTTTCTGTCCGTGGATGAGTTTTAGATCACCATATTAATGAGCATTTTAACACTAAGCATGAATGCACATGAAAACTATATCCTGAAAGATCAACTTATGTAAATATTACATTATGGATAGATGATTTCCAGGGTATAAAGCCACAGTGATTCCTCTTCTGTCATCCTTTAGGAATAGTGGAACAGTGCTGCCAGGTGTGCTGCATTTGGATAAGATAAATCAAATGCCTTAAGCTCTGTATTTCCCAAGTAACCAATGGGGGAATTTTAAATATGGTTGTAAGGGAAACCAAAGAAAATAAATGAGATAGCAAATGCCTATGAGATATAGGGAAATCATTTCACATAGATTTACTCACTGTTTGAAGTCACATCCATTAACTTCAGCAGTCGGATACTTTTCTTACGAGTAAAAGTAGGGTTAAAAACTCTCAGCAACAGCTTGCATAGGTTGATCAGCTGTTATGCTGTTCTTTCTTTCTTTGCTGATGGTGGTGGCCCCTCTGGTTTTTGACTTGCAGAACACAACCGAGCCTCCTGCTGCAGTGGAGACCTTAGCTGATGTACCTGAGCACGTGCTTCGGGGGCTTCCTGAGGATGTCAGGCTCTTCCCATCTGCTGTTGACAAGACAAGGCTTGGTGAGTGCCACAACTGTAAAAAGAGAATGAAGGCTTTTAAAATGGCTCACATAAATTGCCTGCTGCAGATGCTGTGAACATTTAGTGCCTTTGTATGCTGGGCAATGAATGGAGAAGAAATAATGTCTGGTGCGTTGATCTGAAACCATTTATATTGGAAGGAGTGGTTGCCTACTAACAGATCAAGATTATGTTCCTAAAAGATCAAAATCAGGGTCAAAGAGGGACCAGAATGCAAAGAGGTTAGGTCATGGAGATGCTGGTGTGTTCCTTTACTGGCTGCTTAACTTATAGCACTTCTTTCAGTTTTGTATTTTTGCTGCTATCTTACTGTTGTTTCACTTCAGAATGCTGTGTCTCACTATCCAATCAATACAAAAAGTCTCTTACATGATTCAGTGCAGTCTTGAAAGCTGCTATATGGAACTATATAACTGGCTGCTATATTGTTTGTGTAATAATGCAGAATGCTGATTTTTTTTCTTTAAGCAGAGTTTAACCTGGGAGAACCTTAGAAATCAGAGTTGCAGATTGGATATTAGATGTTAAAACTTGGTAGATTAAGGAATATCCTGGTTTACTGTTGGTAACAGGTTATAAACTCCTTGGAGCAAGGTTAATATTTTCTAGTATGAATCTGATCTGGCATGGTCTGAATGAGAGTGTTGTGTTGGAACTGAGTGAGGTAGGAGGGGAAGTGTTAGAAGGCTTGTATTCCTTATGGTATTTTGACTTGAGCTTGAAATGCAGGAGAAATCGAGGGCGCTTCTTGTCGTCACAGCTACAGTAGCTCTGGAGCAAAGGATGAAAGCAGATAAATGCTTAAGCTTTATGTGACTGGGGGAAGTTCTGGGGACTTCTGTGGCTGTTTGAATTACTAATAGTGAACTTCATTTTCCTGGTTGTGATCTTAATAGTGCAGAGCACACCACAGCCTGAGACAGACACATGCAGTGATCGTAAGAGATACGAAATGCGAATAGAAGATCTTTTTTCAGCTGAGTTGGATTTGTTCTAATTACTGACATGTATCCTTTCAGGTGTTTGGGCAACAAAGTCAATTTTAAAAGGGAAGAAATTCGGGCCCTTTGTTGGTGACAAGAAAAAAAGATCTCAAGTTAAGAGCAATGTATACATGTGGGAGGTAAGAAAAACTTGTTAATAAAAAAGGTGTCTGTCACTGGGTCAGTATTTTGTATTTACCTTTCTAGAGATTTTAGACATAAAATAGTTGCTACTTGCATATCTGTGGTTACCATTGCAAATCTATTTACAGATACTTGGGTTGAGAAATGATTCTGAATTACAAAACTTATTGAAACTGAGATTGCTGTATGAATTTTCTCCCATACTGTCTGTGGATCCCTCATTTCTTTAAGAGTCTGCTACAAAGAAAGCTTTGCTTTGTTGGCTTGAACACGCAGTAATGTCCATTCTTCAGCTGTGTACTGCTAACTACTTACTGAAATGAGGGAAACTGCAAGGATGTGGAAAGTCTTAAGGAAATCTCAGTGTTCCTCCTCATCCAGCTCTTTGAAAAACAGCTTTGTTTTGGGGATTGGTTTTGCTTTTGCAGCTTTCATGAAAGTTCTCAGCTGTGTCAGTATTTCTTGTGCTGCTTGTATTTGGGTTTGCCTTAAAGCAAATACTGTCTGGACAGCCGAATAGTTTTTTTCAAGCTCCTCTGACAGTCATAAGACCTCAGATATTATGTAGACTTCAGAGTGTAGGTGTCTTATCTTAATCTGGAGTTAAACTCTATCTACAGTGTCTTTAAATAAGGCATTCCTAAGCACTCCCAGAGATGACATCACTATTTCTGAAGGTTTACACGCAGCAGGTGGCTTTAGCAGAATGCGTGGTCAAGGAGGAGGGATGGAGGAACTCTGGCACGGCAATTTCTGTTCAGAACATGCTAATGTACAGATCTTTAGGTTAAAGAGATTGATAGCAGTCATCCTTCTGGCCTCTGGACTGCAAAAAGAGAACTACATAAAACACTGGATAACTATGCAGAGCTTAGTGATAAGCCATCTCAGAGGAACTGAGCTAGAATAATTTCCCATAAATGCAAATTCACATCCAGGAAAGTAATAAAGTAAAGTGGCATGTTTGCTGTATCAAACTAGTGCTTTATTTTACCAATTCTACTGCATGAGGTATCTCAACTTTTGATCTGCTACATGAGCACATAGTGAGATTGGATCAGTCCAGTAAATTATTGACCTTGTGGTTGTTTTTCTTGATTTTCAATGTTCTTAATGTACCTTAATGTCTTTGGAAAAATTGTGCTGAGAAATGATAGCAGCAAACAAACTGACACAGTTTCATAGTTTGCAATGTAGGCAACAACAGGATCTCCTTCTAGATTTCAAAGCAGTTGTGTGTTGCTTTAATGCTGATTTGGGATTTAAAAAAAAAAAAAAAAAAAAAGGCAGCTAAAATGAGACTGCAACAGTTGTTCCCATATGTTGATATCTGAAACCACCCCAGCATCCTAACTGTTAGAAAATATGATTGTAAAAGGATGGTGTGTGAGAGCAGTGCAGTGTGTGGACTTTCAACCAGGAGAAAAGCTTTTCCACAGGAAATTTAGTTAATTTTAGTGAAGTTAATCTGAAGAAAATCTCAATTTTTTTTTAATGATTTCAATCTCCCACATGATTTAGAATAGGTGAGCTTTGTGTCCATGTCTGTGGTTGCTGTATCTCAGGAGAGCAGTTGACTTGAAGGCATTCTCATTTTCTGTCAGAGAAAAGCCACTGGTAGGGGAACAATGGCAAGTGACTGAAAACTGAGGGAAACGCCACCTCGTGAAGGGCTCAGAACGATGGTCCATTTGTAATTCACCGTGGGTTTTAGGAGTCATTTGAAGTTGCAGTGTTATACAGAGGAGCTGAAGCCATTTCCTCTCTCACAGTGCACAAGATTTTGCAGCAAAGAAGATGAGGTGACTTGACCAGAAAGCAATCCTGTGTAATGCTTTGTCACGCGTGCCATATCTACTACCTCTCCCAAAGCATTGCTTGGCTGTTTCCTTCCTTTTTAACCACCTCCTTCTGTGAAGCTGTTTGCTTTCTCATGTTGCAAGGGCTGGGTGTGCTGATGAATTCTTTCAAAAGTCAGCTGATGAAATCCACGCCGGAGTGGTTTAAGTAAGGAAGGAGTTTTCTCTTTGCTTGGAAAGAGATGAGTTCTTCCTAGTGGAAGCTGATGTCTGCAGGCTTAACCACAAGCAAAAAAAGCAAATAGTACAGCACTATCAGATAATTCATATCTTTACTTTTTTGTTGTTTCTGAAAATCTGAGAGCTGCCCAGTACTTCCAACCATACACAGTATCTCAATATGCCAATGTTCTGAAACAAAATGTTTTTAAATAATGGAAAAATGATGGCTTTCATTGCTGAACATTCTTCAATTTGGAAAAAAGTAAGTGTGTAACATCCATTGATAGCTTTTCTTATAGGACTAACTTGGACTATAAGAAGAAACATGGGAAATATTTAACATTTCTTGAAAGATAAGCAGAGCTGACTGTTAGCAGAAAATAACTGAAGACCTACCAGTATCTTTGCTTTAATGCAAGCTGTCTTGAACATGAGTAAACATTAAAAACATTGAACCAAGAATGGAAACAAAAGATGTACACAGCACCTGGGGACATTCAGAAGTTCATAGATCTGATCACAAGACTTCTGAAACATTAAGATTTTCTTCAGTCCTCCTGAGCAAGATTAAATATACAGTGTATCCTCCCTTACCTTTCCAAATAAATCAAATGCTTCTAAGTTCTTTGTCATTTCTTTTTCCTGATTCCTCAGATGGCAAAAATAAAACTCAACTGTATTTATATAATAACACCAAGCCTTACAATAGATATAAACTCCAGAGAATCACACCACAGAATCACAGAATGGCCCAGGTTGGAAGGGACCTCGAGGATCATGAATCTCCAAGCCCCCTGTCACCTGCAGGGCCACATTTAATACCAGGCCAGGCTGCCCAGGGCCCCATCCAGCCTGGCCTTGAACACCTCCAGGGATGGACGGGGCATCCACAACCTCTCTGGGCAGCTGTTCCAGCACCATCAGGCATGGCAAATTGAAAGCAAAGCATAGAATGTGTTAACTAGTTTGGCTTTTGAGCCCAAAGCCTTCAGACAGAGGAGGGTTTGTTGACCAAAAGTTGTTCAGTTTGTTTCAGTTATACCAATTTGTCTGAAAATAATGCAAGCAGCAGCAAAACTATCCAGTAAAAAATGCTCTGCTCGTGGTTTTTTGCCTTATTTCTGTCCTTTGTTGAGGATTGCTGCTTTGTGTAGCTTTACAGTATATTTTCTTTTGGTGCACGTACACTTCAACAGAAACAGATAGCAGTTTGCTTGGGATAAATGCCGATTTTCTCTTGTAGGTGTATTACCCAAACCTGGGGTGGATGTGTGTTGATGCAACGGATCCAAAGAAAGGGAACTGGCTGCGGTATATAAACTGGGCACGTTCAGGAAAGGAGCAAAACCTCTTTCCTCTGGAGATCAACAGGACCATATACTACAAAAGTTTAAAGGTATCAATGTCTGGAAAGAATCAATTACTGCTTTGCTTAATACGTTATATTTCATTTCCCTCTACTCAAAGCTTGATAAAATTGATTCTAGATGGGTGAAAATCTAGCAGGCTACATAAAACATTTTTTTTATATTCCTGTAGATACTGAGATGCTTTGTACTGAGCTTTGTATTTCTGGTCTTTGCACCTTATAGCAACCTTATAACCATCTTCTAACAAACAGATTTTCTTAATTCTATACCTGGGGAAGGGTACATTGCATGACTGGTGCACTGCATCTCCTGAGTGATGAAATATTTGTTTTAGATAGGTGAAGAGTCATAAAGTATGATAATGATAGAACGTTGTAGCTCTAAATTATTATTCAAATCTCTTACCAAGAATCTGCTAACAGTATGTGTAGGTCAGCTTTGTTCCTTCTTAGAATGCTTTTGTGTATTTACAGCCTTGCTGTTAAGCTATGGATGTTTCCTAAGTTTCCTTGTGAGACCAATGACATTTAACTGTTCTACATTTAAGAAGAGTTGATTCTGTCAGTTCTGAAGTTTATAGGGTAACATAAAAGTATGTAGAACTGTTGCATTTTAGGTAAAGCTCGATTGGGAAAAGCCTCTAAATATTTTCTGAGCTTTACTGATAGCTTTGACATAGCATTTGAATACAGGTTCCATATTATCAGCCAGACTGGCTTGTCTGTACTGCTCTTTCACTGGGGGTGTGCTCTCAGGGCTCATCTGTAGCCAGCTTACTTTGCTCTAGACATTTCATCATGGATTGCCTGATCTTTGCCCACAGTCACACTAACTCATTTATCTAAGTGAGCTTTTGGAGTCACTCTGACACTTTTTACATTTCTCTCTTGTTGAATCTTTCCAGCAAAGCTGTGATAAAGACACATTCACATTTCAGATCTGTTTTCTCAAAGACAATACTGCACTTTGGAAAATAATTGTACTGCTAAACGAAGGCTGAGCAGTGGTGACAGGATAACGAATATCTGGCTCCAATATCTGAAATACCTTTTGTTACTTTGACTGTCTTCTTCAGCTTGCAACCTGATGAATTTTATCCCAGTATATCTTGCCAGCAAGATCATGCTGCCAAGCAGCTTGTTCTGAAGACTGCTGGAGCATCCAATAAGGCTCCTTTTTATTTTTTTGTTTCAAATCCATTAGGGATTGCTTGCAGTGTGATGGAACGTCTAGCTTCTCTGGGATGCAGTGGGCTTCTTCAAAGAGCAGTCCTGAGTTCAGCAGTGTTTATCTGCTCCTTCAGCAACCACTCTGTGCTCTGCCTTTCCATGCACGCTGTGGGGTCGGTTTAGCTTCATGTTGGTGTTAGCAGGACCAATCCTGGAATCATGGCCTAGCACCTGGGAGCTGATGTATGCTGGTTGGAGGGAGCCTGACACCAGAAACTGTGTTACCTCCAAGCTGCCTATGTGTGAAGGCTTGTTGCTATAGCTGTCACCAGTGCAGAAGCATCTGTGAGTAGCTTTTGGTTTGGGTGCTGCTACAGCACTACTGAGTTGTTTCTGCCTTGCGTGTGTAGCTCCAGAAACACAGCTTGGACATACCTGAGCTAGCCCTGCAAGGCTGAGATCACTCATATTAGCACTCCCATCTTCGTACTGCTCAGAAGTGACCGAGCTGTTCCTAGGAGTGTTGCAGCCATGGCGCATGGGCTGGTAGCTCCCTGCTGTCCCTTGGTAGCCACTGACACACAGGTAACAGGGCAGCTCAGTGTGAGGCCATGGTTGGACTTGATGACCTTGGAAGTCTTTTCCAACCTAAATAATTCTGTGTTTCTAAGTGGTACGTCTGGAAAATTCTGACCATGTGAATTTGTTGTGGTTTTTGAAGTGGGATTTTGTCATGAAATTGGACAGTTTTCACCACCTTTAAACACTCAGCATTGTCAGTGGATCATGTTGGATCACATCAAGATTTAGCAAGTTTTTGACTGCATGAATGGGCTATTCTTTAATAGTAATTAATGCTAATAATTGTAATGATAATCACCCCAATATTCTGTCTGCCTTAGCTGTTCCAAGAATATAAAATGCCAAAGGGTGGCATTGTCTAGCACTTCCCAGAGTTACTTTTTGAAGTGACAAATTTAGGGTAAGCAAATTTCTTAACAGTAGAGTGAAGAAACTGAAAGCTGAGCTGCAAGAAAATGACAGCAGAGGTAGGGGGATGATGTAGAAGTGATTTTAAATTTGTGGTCTCTTGGGCAAGTTGCAGCATGAAGGCATTTATTGTCTGTTGTATCAGCTCTCACTATCCTATAACTTGTTAATTTCCCCTGCAGTTTCTAACTCAAAAAGAATGGTGCTGTTTTCTGCTGCTTTTTTACAAAGTGTTGTTTATACATCTCCCATTTATTTAAAGACTTGGTTTCTGTCTCGTTTTCTGTGTGGGAGGTGAATTTGTCCTTACAGTGTCCATATCAATCTTAGATTCCTTTATTGACCAGTGAGACAGAAGAAAACACGTATTTAATAACAGCTCACATGTTCAGGTTTTGATAAAGTGCTCCTAAATGGCTCCTTCCTGATCTTCTTTGTAATTCATAAATTCAAGAGAATTCCATTTAGTGATAAATAAACAGCACAGTTTTTATTTACCCCCAACAGAAAATTAGTGGCTTGTATGTCATTTTGTTCTGCCTTACCTGGCAGCATTTTAAATGCTGTAAATTTTTTCTCCAGGTGTTTGTTTGGGGGGCTCTGATTTGTAAGTTTAATTTGTAAGCCTTAATTTCCCTGTTCTCTGCCATACATGAAAAGTAAGGTAAAATTTCATGCTGGGGACTCCTAATGAGGTCTCAGATAACATTTTGAACTAAGCACAAGCGACTATTTTTGTCTTCTATCTTCTCTTCCTCTTTACTGAAGAACTGAGGATATTTGTAGGTTGTTTTGCATATGTTTTCCCCAGCATACATGTATGAGAGTTGTCATATTTCACTGAAACAGCTTAAACTGGTTAGAGGGTTTCAGAAGTTCTTCCTGTCTCTGCTAATTAAATGCGCTAGATGAACGGTGTTATTCTGCACACGGTAAATTGCAGTGGAAACTCAGTTTCAAAAAGTCTTCTAAATAAGTTAAGTTATGATCGTGTCCTTGATTAAGGTGAAATTAATTTGTTTATGGAAAGATGTTTCGTCAGACAGGTTTACAATAACTCGGGGAACACAGCGTAAAATAGTAACAGACAGAGTGAAAAGAGACCCAAACACCAATACCACAAAGTGTCTGCTGTGGTTACAGCTGGGGAGGTAAGGCCACATCCAAATGCAAGAGAGCAGAGTAGCAGTAAAATACAAAGTCAGTAGTGAAAAGTGCATGTTCTAGTGAGATCAGATAGGTAAATGCCTATCTCAGCCTTCTATCACCGCTGCCCCAACCTGATGCTACAACATGATCTAAAGGTGACAGCCTGGAGGAAGCTGCTTGTCAGGGGTGTTGCTGGAGGCTGCAGAAGTGGCATTTGGTCACTGCGGTCCTTTTCTCCCTCCTGTTGCTGCTGATGGAGCTCTTTTGATGGTCTAATTTTGACGTGTCTGCTGTATCTCATTTTAGAAGTACAAGGTTAGAGGGCTTAATTTAGATTCTAGCATCGTTGCTCCAAAGCTAAATTCATCAAGTTGAATGTCAGTTCCAGCCACGGAACTAACAAATTACGTGTTTGTTATCATGTGTTTGCATTGCCCAGTTTTACCAGCTCTTTTCTCTGAGTTAGTATATGGCTGAAAAGTCATTTGCATCAGATAACTCTTCTTTATGCCGGCTACAAGATGGAACCGTGCAAATACCAACAGCAGTGTGGCCAGCAGATTGAGGGGGGGTGACTGTACCCCTCTTCTATGTGCTGGTGAGGCCTCACCTGGAGCACAAATGTGGGGTCCTCAGTACAGCAGAGATGGAGAGGAGGGCCACAGCAATGCTCCCTGATGGAACGTGAGGACAGAGCTGGGGCTGTGCAGCACGGAGGAGAGAAGGCTGCAGGAGAGCTGAGAGCAGCCTGCGTGTCTAAAGGGGCTGTAAGCAAAAGGGGACAGACTGTTCAGCAGGGCGTGTGGAGATGGGACAGGGAAACGGATTCCTGCTAAAAGAGGGGAGACTCAGGTTGGATATAAGGAAGAAGGGAGGTGAGGCACTGCACAGAGTGCCCAGAGAGGAGGTGCAGGCACCCAAGGTCAGGGGATGGGGCTGTGAGCACTGATGGAGCTGTGGGTGTCCCTGCTCAGTGCAGGTTGGACCTGATGGCCTTTAGGGTCCCTTCCAGCTCCAACCATTCTGTGATTCTATGAGACACATTTACCGCCATCAGCCCTGCAGAGCTGTTAAGGAAGCCAAACAGCAGGCTTTGCTTATATTACAACCTAAATGCTTAACTTAATAAGTTACGATATAACTTCAACACTTGCATCTCTTGTTGCAGTGTCAGGACATAAAGATAGCTATCAGATATTCTATGATTCTTATCAGATATTCTATGATTCTATTGCCTCTGTCAAGTGCTGTGAGGCCTTCTGGAAAAAAAAAAAAAGTACTTCTGAAGGAACAGATTCTGCTATTGTTCCTTATACAAAAGTCCCCTTTGGCTTCAGACTTGCAATAATAGTCTCAGGCCACCCTTGGCTGTAGCGCGGTGCCCGGGCTGAAGTCCTTGCGGCAGCTGCTGGGCCGCCGGGCCCGCTTCTACGGGGGCGGGGTTGGGGGCTCTGCGCCGCGCGCCCTCCGGCCGCCAGGGGGTGCGGTCGACGTCTCCCTCGGCGCGCGGGGGCCCGCCGCCAACAAGCCGCCCGCTGATTGGTTCCGCTCCTCTCTCTTCTGTCCCCGCAGCCAATCGCGCCCGGCGAGGAGCTGTTGGTGTGGTACAATGGGGAGGACGACCCGGAGATAGCCGCCGCTATTGAGGAAGAGCGAGCCAGCGCCCGGAGCCGGCGGCACTCCCCGAAAGCCAAGAAAGGTAAGGCCCGCCCGCCGCACCGCCGGCCTCCGACCGGGCCCGGGGGCGGCTCCGAGCTTCCGCCGGGTGGGCGGAGGCCTCCGTGACCTTCCTCACCGAGCGGGGAACTCACCGTCCGGCCGAGCGCCGGCAGGCCCCGCCGCGGCCCTCGGCGGCTTCGGGCACCGGCGGGCGGAGCTGGGCGCGGATATCCGCCCTCACGGCGCTGCGATGCGTCGTGCGGCTCCGCGCGTGGCCTTATGTAACCGCGTCTGATCCTGCGTGCGATCCCCGGATCCAGCGCGGGGAGCTCTGAAGGTGACGGACGGAGCGAAGGAGGATCGGAGGTGGCGTTTAAAGCTGCGGCGTCGTGATCCCAGCACTGATATTCGGGAAGGCGGCCGTGCGGTGCTGCTTATAAGCGCTGCTGTTACAGCCTCTGAGCCTCGAGTGCTGGCTTGGATTTTTCTGTCTGCCGTGGGACGGTTTAGTAAACATGTAGCACATGCATAAGGGCGCCTGGGTGAATCGTTGTGCTTTTTTTTGTAACTGGGCATGGTGTTCGCAAGTGGGATTTGCGTGCCTGTGATTTACCTGAAAGGCCAGAAAAACAACTCGAAAGAATTTGATTAAATCATAAATTAGAAAAGCCAGACAGAGTCATTTCTAAGGTAATTTTTCACGGCGTGGAAGATTGATTTGCATTCCTGAAACTAGAGATTAAAAAAAAAAAAAAAAAAAAAAAAAAAAAAAAAAAAAAAAAAAGCAAGTCATTAAATAACTGTGGCAGTTTTGGGTGGGTCGTCCTGTGCTGTTCTGTAGCTCTGAGGCTTTAACTGCTAAGGATCTTAAAAATGTCAAACCACCCTCATTTGGAACAATAAATCTCTGCCTCCATTCTATGAACTCTTCCTAAATACGTTAATAAAAAAATGCTGAACATAGTTGAGAACAGAATAAGAGTTATAAGGCCCCAGTAACTTATCTGGGGGATTATACTCCTGTATCGTTAAGCAGGAAGGCCAGCTCCTCAGTGTGGTTGTTTTGGGTTATTAAAGCTTCATTATCAATGCTCTGTCAGTAAATTTACAGTGATTTGTGCTTTTCTAACGCGTGCGTGTTTTGAAATCCTATAGTTCTATTATTAGGAGGTTCTGTCGGTTTATTTTTATCCCTTCTACATTTACTCTCAGTTATTTTAGTGTTTGTAGTAGACCTGATATTTGCAATTCACACCTGATTGCTTCTAAGTAACATAATATTTGTGCTGCATTGACAGCACTCACTGCAGTTAAGATTCTAAAATGGTTCCCATTGCTGACACTCCTCTTGCTGGTTCAGAGGCTGAGATTTTATGGGAGGATAAAGGAAATAAGCAGTGAATTCAGCAGCTCTAAGCAGGTTTTTTTGTTTGGTTATTTTATTTATTTATTTATTTATTTTTACGTAATTCTGACTATACAATAAAAATGGGAGGGGGGGGAATGTTGCAACCTGTCGCATAGGAAAAAAATTGGAAGGCAGTACAAAGTAAGAATGCAAGTGAGCTTCCAGTGTAAGAAACTTCTTAGAAAGAAGCTCAGTGGGGTTGCAAAATTGGGATTCGTTGCCTGCTGACGCAGATCAATTAATTCCTTCTTTATAAACTTCATCGTGTTCTGTTATAGATTGAAAGCGTAAAACAACAAAGGAGAAAACAGAGCTATGTAAGAACTGCCAAGTTTGGACAGCTCTGAATTGCTGTGTCCTGCAGAAATACATTTTCCAGAATAGAAGCAGACACTTTAATACTTCATAAATGCCCAGACAAGGCTGTGTTTGAGAAAGGCATTGTAAGAGCTGTATGTCTTGAAAACTGACTTAATAACTGATCTGTGTTCAGTAAAACAAATATCCTTTTGAGTTTTAAGTTCAGCTTAGGCCTTGTAGGCCTTGTCCTTGAGCAATGAGATGCTCACACTTGGTCTTACAGCTGCAGTTTGCTTCAGGAACTCAGGAAATCAGAGAAAGTGATCACAGCAGTCACAGAGTTGTCCAGTTAGACTGCTGTGAAGTTTATTCCATACTGCAGTGGGATTCCTTTTGGTTTCTGGACAAAGCCTCCCATGCTATCGGTGCAGAGCCTTACCTTCAGAGTTGGGCCTTCCTAAACTTGTGAAGAGCCAGCAGCTGACCCAGCGTGCCACCGGCACAGACAGCAGATGGAAATACCACGTCCTGCTTGCCCTTGGTCCGACCTTGGTGCAGGTGATACTGATACTGGGTTCATAATCTCCTTTAGAGCATATTTAGGATGGCACCCGGCGTGCTCCCCACACGCAGCATCTTGGCTGTGCCTCAGTCGTGCATCTCAGAGCCCACCTGCTCTGCAGCTGCACCACTTCTTCACCAGTTCTGTTCCTGTGCTCTGCCTGCACGGCGCTGTGCATCTTCTGGTGTCAGGAGTTACTGGAGTTGGTTGAAGGTTGACGTAGCGGCAGTAAATCTCTTGTGTTTTTCTTTTAACGTGCTTAGGAGTTCACATTCAGTGATGCTTCTAACTTTTCTGCATTGAAACATTGTATGTAAAATCTTGTTAGGGTGATTTGGAAAGGAAACCAATGGGATAAAACAAAACAAAACAAAATGGAAACAACTCCGGGAGCATCTCAGACTTCTACTACAGCAAAGCCCTGCTGTCTCTGATGTGATCACTCAGTGGTTGAGAGCAGCAGCTGCCAGTGCATAAGAAGATTGTCAAGGTCAGCAGCTAGTAGGAAAATGATGCAGTGCATTTTTTTCTGCTTTTTCTGAAATTTTGCTCACTTGTTAAACTTTCTAGCCATTATTGCCTACTTGTCCCAAGCTGAAGCTGATGTTTTCTGACCTGCCAATCGAGCTCGTAGGAAAGTTTGTTCAAATAAAATGCATTTGTAGAAGATTTTTCATTAATGCACTTTCTAAGGAAAAAAAAAAGCCAGTCTAGTTTTCACTTGACAATTAAACTCATAAATCTATTAGAGGAGTAGCTTGGGCTTATTTTCCTTGCCAAGGCCTGTTTCTTTTAAATGTGACAGTGTAGTGTAAGTAGTAACATGAAAAGTTAGTGCTGCTTTCGCCGGGCTCCCAGAGCACTGTTTTCTGTTCTCAGACTATTGCAGCTGGCTTTTCTCTCATTTGTGTGCTTCCCTTGCAAGGACCCATTTACTCAATGTTATTTGGAGACCCTGACTTCATTCTGAATCTTCCTTCTAAGACTAACTTTATGCAAGCCAAGTAAAGGTATTATAGAGAGAAGATGGTCATGTGTAAAAATGCACACTGGTTTTGTCAGGCTGTGATCTGAGGTGCTGAGCAAAGTAAGCACACAGCACTGAAATAATCCAGACTGCTCCAGTCGTGGGCTGTGTGGCAGATGAGAAGTCTGGTCTCAAGGGAAGAAAGATACTGATGCTGAATGGGGTGCAGTTGTGCACTGCCACATGCTTGTGAATAGTACTTGAGACAAAAATGTTTTATCTGAACAAAGGAGATGAGGGCAGTGCTTCACTTCTGTGCTTATTTCTATCCCTGTGGTAGCAGCTCCACGCTGAGCTGTTCGGCTCTATTTGTTTTAGCTGTGTCCCTCTTTGCACTTTATCTAGGCAACGAACCCCAGTGGCATCATTTGTAGCATTGTGTGGAATGAATGCTGTGTGTGCCTCTCACATCTCTCTGTAAAGTCAGGCTGTCCATAGAGAGGAAGAAAGTTGGTAACTTTGTGTAGCTAAAAACATCCTGCATGAGCAGGCTTGGCTGGGAGTCTGTTCTGGAACCGAGTGACCTCACAGGGAGCCCAGCTGTGAGCTCCTAAAATACAGCCTTCACTGCAGTAAGACAAAACTCCTGTATCAGGACCCCAAAGAGCCTGGTGAATTCTCACTGTAGCGCAGTTTTAAAGTCTCGTATGGTTGCTCATAAATCCATTAAAACTTTGCTGCATAACTGCCTCTGCTGTTATAGTGGTGGGTTTTTTTCCCCATAGTTCTTATCAGACTTCATGGGATGTTCAGCGAACAATTCTGTCCTGGAAATAGCGTGAGATTAAGGTGGATGAATTATAAATCAATTGCAGTCAGTTACAAATGACCATTATGCCATGATTTTTATGTGAGGTTGAACTCTGAGTGCAACGTCAGGCTTCAGCTTCTGAGACCATAAATCAGTGCTGTCATAAAAGTGACAGTGGATTTACTTTCATGTAAGCGTGGCTGTTGCTGAAACTGCATCGAATTGCTGCTGTGTGAAAGTGAGGTGTAAAGGTGGGACAAGCAGGTGAGGTTCTGTGCACGCTCAAAGTTCTTACAGTCTTCGCTCTTAAGACTTCCATAGGCATTATCACTTAGCTCCATGCATCCACAGATATGCTTCCTGTTCACAAAATGTAGATTGCCATCTGGATGTCATCACAACTGGAAATCATGGCCCGATGATGCTGTGTCTTTTTTTTTTTAAAGTTGCTGATTAGCTGGACTTGTTACGTGGAATAAAATAGTTAAGATAGTTGAGTGGAATGCAGGCCATATTAAGGTCTGGGAAGTTCATGGAATCATTATAGAATGGCCTGGCTTGAAAAGCTCCACAACGCTCATCTGGTTCCAACCCCCTGCTGTGTGCAGGGTCACCAACCAGCAGCCCAGGCTGCCCAGAGCCACATCCAGCCTGGCCTTGAATGCCTGCAGGGATGGGGCATCCACAGCCTCCTTGGGCAGCCTGTTCCAGTGCCTCACCACCCTCTGGGGGAAAAACTTCCTCCTAACATCCAACCTAAACCTCCCCTGTCTCAGTTTAAAATCATTCCCCCTTGTCCTGTCACCGTCCACCCTCATAAACGGCCGTTCCTCTTCCTGTTTATAAGCTCCCTTCAAGTACTGGAAGGCCACAATGAGGTCTAAGTTGTGCATTTGTAGCAAGGATAGCCCTCAAGGAAATGACAGTGTTATCTATTTAGCCCTCCTTCCAACAGATTTAATGGAAAGCTTTGCAATTCAGGGCTTCGAAGTTTCTTAGCCAGCGACTGGGAAGAGATAAGTGAGAAAGGAGAAGGTCATAAGGAAGTTCTGCAGCAAACCTCTAGAATGAAGTTCAGTTTGAATTGAGAAAAATCAGAACCATTTACAAGATTACTGATGCAACTTCAGTTAAAAAGCTGCATTTGGTGTGTTAAGGGACCTGCATCTCTGATGGCAGCTTCTTTCTGGTGAATATCTGATATCTTTGAGGCCTTCTAACCGGCGGAGATGTTTTTATACCTCGTAAGGAGAGCTTTTTGAATAGAGCCTTGGTTACTTTCCATTCCCTTCTTTCCATCTGCAGCAATGCCCTCAACCCCTGTGATAGCTGCAGCTCTCAGCTCTTCCGAGCAGCAGGGTGAGATGGTTACGATTCATTCCGGCTTTGCTCCAACCAAAGCTGCATCACCATCTTGCTGCCATTAGCACCACAGACACCCAGCTCCAACACAGGACTGGTGTGCTGCTAAGAAAGCAAAACCTCATGTGATAAGAAGCGATGGAAGATCCTGCAGGCGGTCAGGAATGCTGCGTAAGGACTGTGCTGATTTTATCAGATCCTCATTAAAGCAAGCAGTGCAGTCCTGCACTACTGCATCCTGCAGGCATGTTGCTTTCTGTGTGTTTTGTCCTTAAGACAACAACATGCTTTGTGATTGTGACAAATCAATGGCCAGCAAAGGCCAGCGTGTATATATTTCGTAATAAAAACTTTGTGTGATTCCGAGATTCAAATCAAAATCTACACAGCTCTGTATTTTCCTCTTTGTTTCTTCCTCGTTTGACTTCCATATTGCTACTTAGCATATTTGCTAGTGCTGCCTTCAGTTAAATAACCTGCAGTGGGAAGGAAAACGGGGCACCAGGCAGCTTCCCAGTATGAATCAGTTTTTTTCTATTGATCAGGGTTAACTTTGAAACAGAGGAGTGGGGGATGGGAACAGACACTGCTTTCCACAGTCAAACAAGTGGTTTTCTTTTTCACCTCTTAAACAGCTTACGTGAAGCTTTAGGATTGTCTCCTTGCTTGTGACACACGAGAGCAAGCTTGGTGTTTTCTCTTATGCTCTGTGAGTTACTGCCTTGCCTGCACTCGGTCTGGGTTTGCCCTCTCCCTTAAAAACCCACTGACTTTTATTCGCATGAATAATCCTTTCTCGACTTCCTTTGCTTTGTATCCTGTGAAGGCAAGGCTTTACCCCAGACACTTACTCTTTCCCTTCTTTTGTCCTCTTACAATGGGAGACTTTGGGTTTTATTGTAGATACAAGCTGATCAACCATTGACTTCATTGTATTTTTATTTACCTTTAACTAGTTGTCATTTTTCAGCCACTCCTTATTTTGGTGGAGGCTCTGAGTTCTCCTTGCAATGGAAACCTTTCCTACCCCCTAATCATCATCATTGCAGCTTTTCTCCGGGTTCAGTGCTGCTGCTGCTTCTGTTTGTACAATGCTATTAATACTGATTCAGCACCATTAATGTACTGAACTTTGGTGCTGGTTTTATTACAGTGTACCATAATTTTGCCTTGACCATTTATTTTACTCGAACTATTTATGGGAGGACACATCTTGCTCTGAGGGCACATCTGCAGATGTCTGGTGTTATTTTCTATGAAATTACAAGCAGGGACGTGCTGCATAATATCTTCTAGTGTGTCATACAAAGTTTTGATAACCTATTTATGGGAAGAGATGCACATTCAACAGTTATTGGCAGACCAGAGGGTACTTAATTTTTTGGATCTGTCAAACCTTCAAATGCATTTTGTCATTCTTGCCAAGAGTGACAGGAAAGGCTTTGTTGTGAAGAGTTCTCACTGCCCACAGCTGCTGTGTCAGGTTCCTCACTGTAACATTGCATCTGCCTGTAAGATTGCACTTGGGTTTAACAGTTATTGAAATAACACTCAATGGCATTTCAACCCTTGTAGCTAAGAAATTAAGTGTTGTTTGACCATCAGATATTCATTAGCAAATATTTACCTACCTTTTATGAACTCTCCCCTGGATTAAGCAAGTGCAATGTTTGTTTGTATCACCAGTGTGTGTTTGTTGCTTAGCACGAAGTCTTCAGAAGCATTTAGGAGCTTACCAGGGTTGCTGTTGAGGGTTAATTTTGTTGTCACACTTTCTGTCAGATTTCTATAAGAGCTTTGATAGACTGTGATTAATGCTTTAGAGCTGCAAAGAGGCTGTGTTATTAATGTGAGGGCTGACATAAAGTTACTCTAGTGAGAGTATTATAATAGCTGAAAATCTATCTTCATGATTCTCATTGCTGCAGAGTGCCATGGAGATGGGTGGTTGGCTGTACATCTGTTTTAACTCGTGTTGAGAGCCAGATTCCTCACTTGCTTGAGTCTATTCAAGTATCAGTCTGGTTTTATTTGGCAGTCCATAAGGAAATTCTTTTCTTGAATGGGAAAGGCTCAGTCTTTCTGAAAGTGGCTTGATTACTGTAAATTATGGTAAATTTTCTCATGCAGTGCCGCTGTTCAAGGCCAAGTGCAGTGCAAACTTCCTCATTTCTGCAGGTAAAATGAACCATTCAGCTGGGTGCTAAGCTCCAGCATCAAGCAACTCAGCAGCAAGGACAACTGCTCTCTTTTCAGCAGCAGGTTTGTATCAGAATCTTAAAATGCACACCTTTGCCTTAGAGTCACGTTCTTGAAAGGAAATGCACACAGTACGGGTGCCGAATGTTAAAGCTGCCTTGGGCTTTATCCAGGCACTTGGTCACACTGAGCTTCAGCTAGCTGAGTAAAAAATTGACTTCCTGCAGTGTCTTCGAGTTGCAAGTGCAGAGCAAAGAGCCCAGCGTTTTGTGTCTTACAGCCCCTTGGCAAGGATTGCAAAAGCAAAGCGGACTTTGTGCAGATGATTTGTTACATGGCCACCACGTCCCTGCCTGGTGAGCGTCAGCCTCCAGTCTCTCCACTCATGTACCAGTGCTGTGTTTTCTCAAGTTCTTCATCTGAACGTCAAAATGCCCACTTTACTTTTTGGTGAGATTTTATTCTGCTGACATTCTGTACTATGAAAAACTTGTACACGTTTTGAAGTCCAGTTTCATTGAAACTGATTAATCTCGAACGTAGCAGTTGGCTTAGCAGAAGACAGATGTGTGTATCCTCTGAATCTGGGGTTTGTTTTCACGTTATTTGAGAAATGGAGGAAGTTGCCGTTCCCTGTGGTGACTTTATGGGCCTATGGAACTTTCTTGATTTCATAAATTAGACGGAATCCACTTTATTGTCATCTGCTTTGGGACGAGCTATAAACATATGTATTTCTCTTGTCAGCTGTGCTAACTGCTGTGTAGCACTGCAGTTCCAGCTGCTGTGCTATCACACTGCTCTGCAGCTGAGCAATGCAATGCTTGGGCAACTGGGGCATTGCAGCTAGAGTTCCTTTGGCAAGAGAACTCACTGTGTCTTCAGGTCCCAGGAGTTCCCAGGAGAAGACTGGAAAGCATTCCTCTAGGAAAATGTCAGCGGGCTGCAGCTGAGATGAGTGAAGCACTTGGTGTCACAGCAAAAACAAATCCTTCGCAGATATCTCACCAGACGCAAGCGATTCAGAGACTGCTCTGCATGTTAAAATGATTATTTTACATGATGTTTCTCCTTCACCTGCTTCTATGTGTTAGGAAGGATCTGCTGTGGTAATCTGCCATACGTCCTCGGATTGTCAGCCTGAAGCTGGAAGGAGACTTTCCAGATCTAACAGATGCAGTTTTCATGCCTGCAGATGTGCCTCAGCTGTAGCTGCTTATCAGCAGTTAAAGATGTTCCTTCCTACATTGGGCACCTACTTCATAAAATACCAGCATATATTTAGTGGAGGTTAATGGAAACAAACTGTGTATCTGCTGTAATAGCTGGTAATTCTGTTTTTGTCACCTCTACTTAAGTTGGCTTTTCTGTTGATTTCCTTCCTACAATGAAGGGCACTTGACATTAATTGTTTTCATTTCTGTTACCTGGTAATGTTCTTACGTAGTGCCTGAGCAAAAAGCTTAGGGACATTAACAGTGCTGTGCTTCCAGTACAGAATAGCTTCTACAACTGTTACAGCCCAATAAATGTCTATTTATTGCTTAAGGCGAGCTTGCATTGCATGCCAGAACTGATGGCTTTGGAAAGCCCTGGTAAGAGAGGGGGCAAGGAGGGAGCCTGTGCACTATGCTGAATAATTTCCCTTTTGAAATGCAAGATAAGTCTGTTGTAAATAATTGGATTGCAGCTCATAGCAGTAAATATATAAAATCATCAGTGACGACGACTGCTTTGTTTCGCTCCCCATTAAATCCCCCAAAGTCAAGATTACCTCTGCAGGTTGCATTGAAGAAGCAGAGAATAAGAAAGATAAAGGAAAACAGACTGGAAATACTTGCTGAAGAGGGGGATGAATACATTGTAAAGCGGAGCAGGCTGATGTGGCTGAGCAACCTTTACTGCTTTGGAGATGAACATCTGAGAAATGACGTTACCACAGTTGTAATAAACAGAGGGATTCAGTTTGGTGAAAAAAAAAAAGCCAACTAACAAAATAAATTATAGCAAATAAATGTAGTAAATAAAAAACGGAGTGTGGCTTTTTAGCAATTTCAAGACCTTTAATTTCACACTTTGTTTCAGGGTCAGACATTTCACAGAGCACTGCAGTGGGTTTAGGAGCACCATATTCGTGGCTCAGGTTAAAGCTCACCTTCATTACGGTGGAGATCTACGTTTTGAGCATTCTTCTGTGCTTAAATACAAAAATTTGATGCTGTTCATGAGCTGTTGCTAAGGATTCTCTAAATATAGAGAGCACCGCTCTCTTCTGGAAGATCTGTGAAGCATTTTGTGTGCCAGCTGTCACTTATTGCTTATTTTTGCCTTAATACTTACTTAAATGAAAGCTAGTGGAACGTAACTACAGAAAACAAGATGAGTGTTCTTCTCTGTGTCAGTAATAGCCATGTAAAGTGACTTGCCAACAGTGATGTAGGAACTGGGGGGAGGTTGTGTTCCTGGGCAGGGTGGGAGTTAGACATGCACAATGGTGAGTGATGGAGAAATTCCACAGGAGATCCAGTGCTGCATGTTTGTGTGCTCTGTCTGCTGTTTTAGCTTTAGAAGTGTTGGCATGAAGGCAGAAATAACATTTTAAAATCTGCATGTTTAATCATTTACACTTAATTGTTTCAGTATGGCTCTTGTGTGGCTTAAACTTGTGTAGAATTAAAGGCTGTGGATGTTTGTTTGTGCTGCTCTGAAGTTGTCAGATGACATTCTGTGCTATTTAAGTCATTCTGGATGAGTAAGTCTATAAGCTTAAGACTTCCTATGATTTCTGCTCAGGTTAGTCAGTGAAGGTGTAGCGTGTTGAGGATTTGAGTGTGGTGCTGTGAATGTAGATGGCAGATACCCAAGGTCAGGGAATGGGGCTCTGAACGAGCACTGATGGAGCTGTGGGTGTCCCTCAGTGCTCAGTGCAGGGGTTGGACCTGATGGCCTTTAAAGGTCCCTTCCAACTGAAATGATTCTAGGATTAATTCAGTTCACACATGTGAGGAAGACCAGAGGCAATTGTTGTGGATTGCTGTAATAGCATGTTTAAGATGTGCTTTCTCCTGGTAGGACTTTTCAAGCCTAAATGTATTAATCAATTTTGTGAATAGCTTCAGCTGTGCTATTCTGGGTCTGCCCTACCGTGCTAACATATCTTACACTGATGCTTTTATAATTCATAGAATCACAGAATGGCCTGGGTTGCAAAGGACCACAATGTTCATCCAGTTCCAACCCCCTGCTGTGTGCAGGTCACCAACCAGCAGCCCAGGCTGCCCAGAGCCACATCCAGCCTGGCCTTGAATGCCTGCAGGGATGGGGCATCCACAGCCTCCTTGGGCAGCCTGTTCCAGTGCCTCACCACCCTCTGGGGGAAAAAGAAATAAAGATGATCTTGGTGAGATCCAGTGATTTGATCTTCAGCGCTATCAGAAAGGCTTTGCCAAACGTTCTCAGAAATTGATGTTTTAAATAGCCCCAGCTCAGAATTTTCTTACACTTTCCATGGCAACAAGTTCATCTGTTATGCAAATGTCACGTTAACAGTCTCTGTAAATGCACTGCTCCATTTCTTTCCTGCAAAGTGGATGTTTAGTTCTTGGTAGAAGTACATTTTAACAAAGAAATACAGTTACGTGTGTGAGCACCTGCCTTGAGGTGAACTGAAATGTCTTCCTAAGGTGAGACTTGGGGGTAACATTTATAATCTCATTGGATGACTCAGTGATTTAAAAAGCTTTTTTATGCATATGAGAAGTGATGGTTTCTGTGTGTCTGTTTCTGTAGTAGGGCAGAATTGTTTTCCTAATGATAGAGGTGGTTGTTTTTTCTTTTTTAACGAGGCAGTTTGGTCCTAGCAGTCACTGTGAAGTTCGTCTTCAGTGCCTATGCTGTCCTTCCTCCTTCTGCTTCTGCTGTGTAAGCTCGAAAGTATATTTTAGGGAAGGGGAGGTGCAGGGTGTGGTGGGAGATCCTTTAGTCCCCGAATTTGCTTTTATTTTCAATGTTGAGGATGTATTTCTCTCTGCTGTTGATGGTCCTTAAACAAGGCAGTTGTACTGGTCATTAATTGCAAATTAGAACAGAAATGAACTAAAACAATGGGGTAAAACATGCAGTTTCTCATCAGAGGCTTTATGTTTTGGGAGGCAGCTGAGCTGTGGCCATTACTGTAAGTCAGGCTTGGACAGCTTGACAGCGCAGGACTGAGATCTGGTGTAGCTCTGAGTTATTCTCATCATCCTCAGAAGTTAAAATTCCATTGCACTTAATGGCAATAGTTTCTATACACTAAAATTGACACGGACTGTTATCAGATAACTTCATAATGCTGCTGCAAGAAAAGTGCTCCATTAATTATTTATAATAATAGATGGCAAACGGGGTCATCTTGACGTCAGGATGTTGTTGCCTTTTCTCTGCATGTTTTCATAGGTACTCGGCAGCACTGTTGAAATAAGACTCTTAATGATAGTATGTAGCCACTGAGATTTTAATTGACATCCACTTTAATTAGATGTTTGTGTTTCAGAAATCGAGCTGTGCCGTTTATGTCTTGGATCTCACCCTGAGGGCTGCACGGAGATGTGCTGCTCTTGCATCCTCTCAGTGCCTTTTTAACATTCAGTTTGAGAAGGGTTTGGTGTTGATAATGGAAGTCAGTGCTGGCAGATGTGGTTTGTGTCTTTGAATCAGATGAGTGCCTTCCAACCTGGGTAATGGCAAACGATCAGACGGAGGGTCTAAAAACAGAATCAAGACACTTCAGTGTTACCAGCAGAACACTCTTTTCATTCTTTTCCTGCTTAGTTCACTTGCTGTTTGATCAATTATGTATATTAATTAGGCATGGTCCTTAATTTTATACACCGTGGCATGCGTTGTTGGATGAGTTCTCAAAAGCCTGTGTGACATCACTGAATGTGGTTTTCTTTGTGCTTCTTCAGTTTTAGAGCAGTTTTTGCTGTTATTTTCAATGACTTCTTGCATGTGCAGAAGGCATTCCTTTTCTCTAGCTCGTCCCTCAGAGCAACCAGTCAGTTTGTCACATGCACCTAGAAATGTAAGTAACTGACATGAAAAACATGGCGTATCCATTAGTATGCTGGATGTGGGATTAGAGGAATTCTGATGCACAACAAACTATTTCTCAAATGAAATCTCAACCTGAGCAAAGTGGAAATGGTGATAGAGCTGTGGCTTTTGCTGAATTTTCTGTGAGGATTGTTTAACTTGGAGATACTCTTAATCTTTCTTTAATTCTCTTCAACACCAAAATATTGGTATTTAAAAAAGGAGAAAAAAATCTGAACCAGTCCAGAAGGGGTTTGATCAGCAAGTCTGTGCTGTTAGCCTGCAGTTCACATCATGGACCCACGTGGTTCTCACTGTTGGTGTAACATGGCAGTCTGTTGTCTTTGGTGTTTCTTGTAAGGCATCAAAACAGTGCTTGAGAGATCAGATGGGAGATTCCCCTTCCTGCTTTATGGTGGGAGCTGTGAGCGTGTTTGGTGCCGCACTTAAAGCTCATTAAAGATAATAGCATCTTGTGTAGTTTTGCAATACTTAATTATAGGATTCGACTCCAAGCAAGACTTGGTATTTGACTTCTTCCCTCCTGGCATCTGAGCACACTGATCTCACTAGGAATTACCAGTTACTATGGAGTCCCGTTAGTATTTTGGTGAACAGCAGCGATTGGAGTGCGGGCACTGCGGGTTGTTTGGGGATGTCTTGGTCTGTCAGTAGCATTAAGTACAGGCAAACAAAGGTAGTTATTGTTTGTCACCTGAACTCCTCCGAACCGAGCAGCACTGCAGTGTTGATATTGACCAGCTATCTGGCCACTGAGAGCAGTGTGAGATCTGTGCCTATTGCAGTGCTTAATGCTGTGTGGGTACTGCAGGTGGTACAGGCAGGTAATGCTCTTGCTCCCCTGTCTACAGCATGCATAAATAGCTTTTAAATATGGCTCCTCCTCCCCTTTCCTCTAAGTGGCAAGGCAGATGTTCCTGCATTCCTCTCTCGACCTTTGTTGCTGTGGGCAGGTTGCTGTTTTTCTGTCTCTTTCTTTCATTCAGTTTCCTTTGCATCTTTCTTTTGCAATTCCTGAAATGCCCATGCACATATATTAAGTTCTGCCCTTCATTTATTCTTTTGTCATTGTTTCCATTTCACTTTCCCTGTGTTTCATTCCTGTATCTTTCTTGTTTAGACCAAGTGGAGGATCCAGCTGGCCGTAGCAGCCATGTAGGACCCTTCAGGAACCTGATGGTAAGTGCACGTGTGTACTTATACTCAGGCTTCCACCAGGTTCTGTACTGTGAGGAGCTGTTTTCCCTCCTGCAGGCTTCTGTCAGTTCTTGATGTCTTAAACTGCAAGAAAACTGTGGGGCAGACCTTTGGTTAATTCCTTGTTGATGCTTTGATATCAGAATTGCAGGTAGAGGTTTTCATTGGAATTATGCAGGGAGAAAGTATGTCAGTCTTTCATGGTTATGTGAATTTTAAAAGCACTTTGAGAGCTCTCATGATGGAAAGTCTATCAAAAGCCATTGGGTATCTTCAGAAGATCCTGAACTCTGGTGAGTTTGAAAGCTAAGAAGGCATACCACGAGGATATGCTCTTCTTCAATTCTCTGCCTGGACATCTGCTGTTGAATATGGTTAGGATCATAGGGTGGATCCATCTGGGACAGTCCCTGCTGTGCTTGAGTATAGGACACTTCTGATCTTTATAGGGAAAACTGCAAACTACAAGCCAACAGGCTAAAACTAATAACAGGAAAACAGCAGAAACTGTGTGCTATCCCTGGCTGATGTGTCAGCAACTGAAGTGGCACATCTGATAAATGTATGCAGGCATTTTGCTCACTATAAAGGTGAACAGATGCCAAATAAAACTTCTCTTCAAATGCATTTGGACTTAAAGGCCAATAGCTTGAAATATTTCTGACAGTATCAGTAAGTAGGTTCCTTTTTTTATTTTTTTCCTTCTTAGGAGTGTGCCAAGGTATCTTGCAAATGGTCTTTTTCCCATCAATAGGATAAGAAAGTATGCTACCTAAATAACTCCATTTTGGTTAAAAATCCTGATACTTTGATGACTTCCCAGATAATAATTCAAAGTGCTGTAAATTTTGCATTCTATAAATGGAGAAGACTTTGGAAAACCTGTTTGCTTTGGTACTTCAGAGTGATTTTTGTTGTTGTTGCTTTTGTGTATCTTGCATTTTGAAGAGCACACTTTCCCTTTCATCTTGCTGTGAGAAGGAGCTGGCTCTTGGTTTGCAGGCTTTGACAGTAACCTGTCACCATGCTGAATATGGAGGCTGCTGTAGAATCAGACTGTATTGTTGCCAGTGATTTCATCTCCATACCATCCCCAGCTGAACCATCTTGTGAGGCTGCCTCTAGCTGTGGCCAGGCTTGGCAAAGGTGAGAGCTGCATCCAGGCCTTTTTGGTTGAGTCAAGACATGGATATTAGTCTTGAAATGATAAGTGCTCTGCAATAAAACGAAGCTCTGAGGGAGTTTGAATAGCTGAATACATGTTTTTGTTATGTGGCTCTTAACATGGTGATGCAGTGTTGATTCCATAGGATTATACTGCAGTTCAACACTTAGACCTTTTACCTAGAAGTAGAATGCTTGTTGCTTCTGTTGCTGTACAGGTCAAGAACAGTTTTGGGCAGCTTGGTGGATACTTCTGGAGAGCTGTCTGAACTTCTTGCTCAGATCTTGGTACTGCATGTTGAAGTTACAAATAGCTGAGGTGTCCTTAGCATCAAATTGTGTTCATGTCAGACCAAATCAGATGCAGTTGGGCTTAAACTGCTCGTGGCTGTGTGAACTGCTGACAGCTCGAAACCATTTGGTGTTGGAGCCTTGTATTGCCTTGTCAGGTAAATCAGAATTTGCTCCTTTTGGAAAGGTTTGATGTGAACTGATAGAATGTTTGCGGATATTATGGGATAATTGCTAGCACTGCCTAGGAAGAGTGCATGCCTATTTTCCAAAGGTGACAAAAATGTGTTCTGAATGACTGTAATATCAGTTTCTGAGACTGAAAACTCTTGAACTGGTAAAAGGGAAACGAAGAAAAAAAGGGTAATTACACACATGAATCTGAAAAGCCCTGTGGAATTTGGGGAGCGCCTGTGAAACTTGAGCTCCTTGGAAGGAAATGAAGGTAATTATTTGGATGATGTAGAAGGTTCAAATAAAAACAAGTATTTCCTTTTAAAGCTGACCTGTCTCGGTTCTATAGAAGGGGGTGCATACTTGGAAAATTTGGGTTGGAATAGAGAGGAATTTTTTTAAAAGGCATTTCAGACTTTTGGCCTACAGTGTGAAAATATTTCAAGAAAAAAAGGAGGAACTTGTTGACAGGGTTATGAATTGGAATAACGTGCTTCTAAATAAGAGATGAATTTATGGCTGTAATTCACACTGCTGATTTGAGAAGAGGGGTCACTGTGTTAGCGTGGTATTCTGTGTGTTAGAGGGAGCAACGGAGACATTTGGATGGCTGCTTCTGGAGAATTCTTGTTCCTAGGAGGTGGGTGTGTGGAAGTGTGAAGTTCCAGATGAGAGTGGTGCTTTCAGCACATGCTTACACGTGGAAGGTCACTGTGATGACTTGAGTTAGAGGATTTTGGTTTCATTTGTGCTTCCAGTCCTTGCCATCAGTTCCAAAGATTGCAGAACAGAATCTTTAGGAGCGGGATCAAAAAGATAGTGTTATAACTTTGTAGCACGTACATGGGTGAAGTTCTGAATGTCTCTGCGTGTTGCATCACAGATCAGGTCTTTGCACAATGCCATTTTACTCTAATCTTCATTGTGTTCATTATCTCATGCAAATCTAACACAGTTCCCAGTTTTGCGATCCGAGTGTCAGCAAGCTTGGTTGTGTCAGTGGACGTGGTGCTACACCCTTGGTTTGCTGTTATCCAGTTCCATCCCATTTGTTTACTGCCTTTGCTGTGTTGGCCAACATCATGCTTATACTTCATTTCTTTGATTATACCTCTTCTCCATGTCATAATTCAGAATGTTTGCACAGGTTTAGAAGCCTCTGTGAGCTTCTATTTGGTGCAGCCTTCCAATTAACACTAAAGAATAATAATGCGATTTCCATACATTTGTATGAAATACAGTAATCTCGCTGATTGAAGGTAATTAATGACTATTACTTGAGCTGCTTAACTCTGTCACAATAGATCTCCTTTGTAGTCTGTGCTTGCTTTGTAAGATATTTTGGAGTATTGGCTTTTTAGAGTCTCACGATTAATTTCTTTCAGGCCCTAGAGACTTACTACCTTATCAATACATAGTCACAGATTAGACATCAAAATTAAATATACAGATGGGTAGTTTCTTCTAGGTCATCTTTTCTTGTTTCTTTTGTTCTGTACTTGGCCTTAGCACTTTTTGCCCTGTGGTCAGTGTGTTTTCTGAGTGTTCTTCTTCCTTGCAATGTCATTTGAGTTCCCGAAGAAAAAAGAGTTTCTACAGTAGTATGTTGTACTCCAAGGCTGGGTGTTTTAATTTGCCAGTCAGATATGAAAAATAAAAATTGCTCAACAGGAATAATGCATATTTGTTGTTTGTTTTTCTTTCAGGAAAGAAAAAGACTCAGGAAAGTAAAAACAAGGGGAGGAAGGCAACAGATACAAAGCAGAAAAAGACTGATTTGGATTCTTCGGCAGATATGAGGGATTCTAAAGAGGGTGAGAGCTCTCAAGTATCTAATTGTTTTCTTTCCCATTATCTTCTTCAATCAAAGGACAAGTTTTATCATGTTGAATAAGCTAATGCATTATGCTAAAGCAGGAAAGTGAACAATGTTTATGTTTACCCAAACAGTTCGATTATCAGTCAATTTGGATGTCAGAACTTTGTCAATAAGGCAACTCTGCAATTGGAAAACACAGCTACTGTGAAATGTCTGTGCCCAGACCCCTTTGAACAGAGAAGACCTTATTCAAAAATGTCTTTAGAGCTTATAGCTGTAATAATGACTGTATAAGAAAGATCAGTGTTACAAGGGAAAAATATAGTAATAATGCATAGAATAGCTAAGCATACCGTTTGTCCTGAAGGTGATCTGAAAAGATTATGTATAAAATTATGCTGTTTACATATTATGTATGTAAAAATGACTTAAATGTGTTTTGAATGCGTGGGTTTTTTTGTTTTACAATCATGGAAAACTTGCCTTTGCTGTGGGTGTAACTGGTAATGGTTAAGGCTCTGTACAGGTACTGATAGATACATTTTTTCCAAACTTACTTAACTTTTTTGACCCGTTTCTTCACTCTGTTTTCTCTTCTGCTTGCACACTGCGTGCGCTGTTTTACTGCTGATGTCTGATGCTCTAGCTAGGGAAGGGAGATGAACTTCCTGCTCCATACTCAAGGCCGCTTCAGAAACTCTGTGTGAGTTGGCGGAAAGAAATACTTTCTTCAGAAATGGATATATCTGACAACAGATAAATAAAATTGGCACACAAAGGTGTGAATAAACAACCAGTTTACACTGATCACTGAGATGCATGCAGGCGGATTCAGAAGTGTAGGAAATAGCTATTCAGGCAATGGCTAATAGAGAAATTTCATAGACTGGAAAGCACCATGCCAGATCTAAGTTATGCCTTGCCATGCATTACAGTGTAAGTCCAGATTGTTGCATTGTGCACCAAGTTAGTAATAACTGTGGGGAAAAGCCCAAAATACTTTAGCTGTGTGTCCTGCAGTGCTTTTCTGACACTCTTTTAATGAAAGAAAAACCTGTGAAGGTTTTTCAGACATTTCTTTAAATGTTCTGAAGTCTGCTATTTTATATATATTCTTTGGCCATGATGTTCAATCCTAAGATCTCACCGTGTTAAGAATCAGCAGTTGTTTACATTTTCCTGATGTTTCAGAAAGGAATTTCCTGAGTATGGTTTTGTTTGTTATGGAATCACAGTGGTGAGAAGGAGAAGTATTGTGGGAGTTGTAGAGTATTGACTTCTACTGTGTAAAAGGTAGAAGAACGGTGTAATGTACTTCAGGGTGTTTGGTCAAAATGTTTCATGCTTTTCCTACTTCATTTATCAGGTCATAAAGAAGAAGATGAAAAGCCTTCCGTTTCTGCTGTACTGTCCCTGGAACAAACAGCTGTGATTCAGGAGATGGTAAATCAAGATGTGCTTCCAAAGCTGATGATTCCCAGTCCTGCCAGTGAACTGCAAATAGTGACTGAAGAGAAACAAGAAGAAGCAATAAACTGTGCATCAGATGATTTAGATGAGGATGAAGAAGAAGAGGATGAAGAAGAGGAAGAAGAGGAGATGGAAGATACCAATATGCCTAAAGAAAATGCTGAAATGCCTTTGATATGTGAAGAAAAGTTAGACTCTATGGAAGAGCAAAAGAGTACATCAGAGGAATCTCCAGAAAGCTCTCCAAAGAAACTTGTGGTGAAAATTCCAAAAGCAAGAGGTGAGTCAAACGGTGATGTTCAGGAAGCATTCATGTTTCCTTGTCAGCATTGTGAGAGGAAGTTTACAACAAAGCAAGGACTTGAACGCCACATGCACATTCATATATCTACTGTTAACCACGCTTTCAAATGTCGATACTGTGGGAAAGCCTTTGGTACTCAAATTAACAGACGAAGGCATGAGCGGCGCCATGAGGCAGGGCCAAAAAGGAAACCGTTCTTAACACTAACATCATCACAGCACCTGGATAATGTTGCTGATAACCAAGTAATTGTGAGTGATGGTCTTAAAGATGACTTGAACGTTTCCAGTCTTGTACAAGACTCCGTTGTCTTGGATTCTGAGAAAGTCTCCCAGGAAATGTCCCACTCTGCTTTCGCTGAGGAAAACAAGGAGCCCAAAGAATTGCATCCATGCAAATACTGCAAAAAGGTTTTTGGAACTCACACCAACATGCGGAGACATCAGCGCAGGGTTCACGAGCGGCATCTTATTCCCAAAGGTGTCAGAAGAAAAGGATACTTCCATGAAGAGCCACCGCTTCAAACTGAGCAGGCCCCACCAGTGCAGAGTGTATATATAGCAAGTACTGAAATAGAAGAGGAAGGTGAAATAGATGATGTCTACATTATGGATATTTCCAGCAATATTTCTGAAAACTTAAATTATTACATTGATGGTAAAATTCAGTCCAACAGCAGCACTAGCAATTGTGATGTGATTCAGATGGAGTCCAACTCTGCAGACTTGTATGGACTAAATTGTATCATCAGTCCAGTCACGGTGGAAATTTCCTCAAATATAAAGATTACACAAACACAGGTGAATGAACCTCCTAAGGAGCCTTCTGGCAGCGGGAGCAATGAATCCAAAAAGAGGAGAACTGCCAGCCCTCCTCTTGTACCAAAAATAAAAACTGAGATAGAACCAGAACCTATAACTCCTACTAGTTCTTTAAATCTTCCTCTTAGCATTTCAACAGAGAGCTTACCTTTCCATAAAGACAAAAGCGTTTATTTGTCATCAAAATTAAAACAGCTTCTTCAGACGCAGGACAGTAAGAAGATCACTCCATCAAGTGAAATCCCTAAACTGGGACCTTCTGTTGCATCATCATCTATTTTGCCTCCAGTATCCAGTAGATTTAAAAGAAGGACCAGCTCTCCTCCCAGTTCTCCACAGCACAGTCCAGTACTTCGAGATTTTGTCAAATCAGGTGAGGGAAAAACTGTGTGGAATGATAATCTTCGAAGTTCAAAAATGCCAAAGTTAGAAAGCCACAGCAGCTCACCTGCTTGGAGCCTAACTGGAAGGGAGGAGAGGGAGGCTGTGAGCCCTCTTTGCTTCGAAGACTTCAAAACATCAAAAGACTGGACAGTGGCTCCAACTTTTGGCAATGTATGCAACCAGCAGCCCCTGGATTTGTCTAGTGGTGTAAAACAAAGGTCTGATATCAAAAATAAGCATCAGGTTCCTTGGGAATCTGTATTAGATTTAAGTGTGCACAAGAAGCCTTGCAGTGATGCCGAAATTCGGGAATACAAAGAAAATTCCATTCAACCAACCTGCAGTGGTGTTAAAAAGAAGAAACCAACCACTTGCATGTTACAGAAGGTTCTGCTGAATGAGTATAATGGAATGGATGCAGCCACAGACAGCACAGCCAGTGTGAACAGAAGCCCGAGCCCAAGCAAATCCCTGGAATCTCAGGCAGAACCAGACACAGACCCCAGTCTGTCTGCGTCGTCTTCTGTTGACGCTCAGCCCCTTAGTTCCTCTGTTTCCCTTGTGCCACACGCATCTGTCGTACCTTCCATGTGTCAGCTGCCTCCTTTGTTAACACCAACTAATCCTCCTTCCCCACCACCCTGCCCGCCTGTGCTCACAGTTGCTACATCACCTCCTCCCCTTCTTCCAACAATGCCTTTATCAACTCCAGATGTCTCTGCTAGTGCCACTAACACTTCCTCTTGCCCATCGCCGCTTTCAAACACTACTACCCAGTCTCCACTACCAGTTCTTTCACCTACAGTTTCTCCTTCTCCATCTCCGGTTCCTTCAGTTGAACCACTCATTTCTGCTGCTTCACCTGGTCCTCCTACTCTCTCTTCTTCCTCTTCTTCCTCTTCCTCCTCCTCCTCCTTCTCTTCCTCCTCTTCCTCATCATCTCCATCTCCTCCTCCCCTTTCAGTGGTTTCTTCCGTTGTTTCTTCAGCTGATAACCTTGAAAATACTCTTCCAATGATAAAACAGGAGGAAACTGAAAATGAGCAGAAGGCCAGAGAAGATCCTCATGCTGCAAGTGAATCGGGAGTAGTGCAGGAAACATTCAATAAAAGCTTTGTGTGCAATGTCTGTGAATCACCTTTTCTTTCTATTAAGGACCTAACTAAGCATTTATCCGTCCATGCTGAAGAATGGCCCTTCAAATGTGAATTCTGTGTACAGCTTTTTAGGGATAAAACAGGCTTGTCAGAACATCGCTTTCTGCTTCACGGAGTAGGAAATATCTTTGCTTGCTCAGTCTGTAAAAAGGAATTTGCTTTTTTGTGCAATTTGCAACAGCATCAGCGAGATCTCCATCCAGACAAAGTGTGCACACACCACGAGTTCGAAAGCGGGACTTTGAGACCCCAGAATTTTACTGACCCCAGTAAGGCCAACATAGAGCACATGCAGAGCCTGTCAGAAGACTCTTTAGAACTTTCTAAAGAGGAGGAAGAAGACGAAGATCTAAACGATTCCTCCGAAGAGCTTTATACTACTATAAAAATAATGGCTTCTGGGGTAAAATCTAAAGATCCGGATGTTCGGATGGGCCTCAATCAACACTACCCAAGCTTTAAACCACCTCCATTTCAGTATCACCATCGAAATCCTATGGGTATTGGCGTTACTGCAACAAACTTCACTACCCACAATATCCCACAGACTTTCACTACTGCCATCCGATGCACAAAATGCGGGAAAAGTGTGGATAACATGCCTGAGTTACACAAACACATCCTGGCCTGTGCATCTGCCAGCGACAAAAAGCGATACACGCCCAAAAAAAATCCAGTGCCACTGAAACAGACAGTGCAGCCTAAGAACGGCATGGTTGTCATCACTGGTCCTGGAAAGAATGCCTTCAGACGAATGGGTCAGCCAAAAAGACTTAATTTCAACGTTGAGATTAGCAAAATGTCTTCAAATAAACTAAAAATAAACGCGTTGAAAAAGAAAAACCAGCTTGTCCAGAAAGCTATCCTGCAAAAGAAGAAATCTGCTCAGCAGAAGGCAGAATTGAAAAATAGTCTTTCTGAGTCAGACCCTCACATCTGCCCCTACTGTAACAGAGAGTTTACTTACATTGGAAGTTTGAACAAACATGCGTCGTACAGCTGTCCCAAAAAACCCATCTCCCCATCCTCCAAAAAAAAATCATCCAAAAAAGGTGCAAGTTCATCACCTGCAAACAGCGAAAAAGGCAGCAACCAGCGCAGGAGAACAGCAGATGCAGAAATCAAAATGCAAAGCATGCAGCCTCACTTGGGCAAGACAAGAGCGCGAACCTCAGGACCCGCACAGATCCAGCTGCCCTCTGCATCCTTCAAATCAAAGCAAAGCATTAAATTTGTACCTCCCATTCGATCGAAAAAGCCAAATCCGTCTTCGTCACTGAGGAACTCTAGTCCTGTGAGAGTGTCCAAAATGACTCACGTGGATGGGAAAAAAACTAAGGTGGTAGGTAAGAACACTTCCTCTGGCATCTCAAGCAAAGCCACCCGGAAATTGCACGTCAGAATACAAAGGAGTAATAAGGCTGTTTTGCCAAGTAGGTCTGCTGTGGCAAGTAAGAAAAAAGCAGACAGATTCACTGTAAAATCTAGAGAGAGGATTGGAGGACCTATTACACGAAGCTTACAGCAGGCGGCAAATGCCGAGGCAGCAGAAAGCAAAAAAGATGAAAGCAGTACAAAGCAAGAATTAAAAGATTTCAGGTAAGCTTTTAATTTGAACTTCCGACAAAACAGGAACACGTTGCTTGCTGTTTTGCCAATTTTCTTGGTCTTTTTTTTTGAATTTGTCATATTTAAATCAGAAGAAGATTGCGTTTCCTAAAACGTGGTTAGCGGCTCAGTCACGTATGATGTACATATTTGATGCATTTTGTCACATTGTCATATATACATCATTTGTATAGAGAATGTCCTTAATTATAAATGGATTTGGAAATGCTGGGAAAAATGTCAGCACTTGAGTGCAAATAAACCTAAGTCGTTAAACTTCATGTTCCTGGTGACGTGTATCTGCTATCCAGCACACGGTGGCCTGGAATGGTTCTAGGTTTAGGTGATGGTGGTTTGTTAAGCAAAAAGTCATGACTGCGTTTTTACCCTCCTATTAAAACAATTGGAAATGTTGTTTTTTTAAATAAAAAAAAATATATATATATATATATATTCTCTGCATATCGTATTAAAAAAAAAGAAAGCATACTTCAACAACTGTATGTGCATCCTAATTGAGTCAGATCTCTAAATACTTAATATAAGGGAAATAGATGTGTAAGAAAAGTTGACATGAATGTGTAAATTTTTGTTGAAAGTATCATGCTCTTATGTTTCAGTTTAAGAAAAAAAAGATTATAACTAAAGTTCTATTTCATTTTCAGATGAAGCATTTTAATCACAAGAAAGGGTAACACTTAAATAAAATAAAATCGTACTGTATGTGCCTGAGTCCCGTTTAAAGTCTTCATGTCATCTTTCAAAGTCAGCAGTCTGTTTTGCAGCCTTCAACATTTCTGTTAGCAGGCTCCTGCCCTGCTGTTCTTGTAACAGGTGTCTGATCCGCTGGGTGACTTTCACAACACTCAGTGCTGGTTGTTTGCTTTTTGCTTTGCTGATTGCAGCCCGTGGCTGTGATTAACAGGAGGTTTGTGGCTGAAGGTAGGATTTTTGTACCAAAGCGATTGGTAGTGGGGAGGGCCCAGCCTCTTTCACAAGTGCCCACAAGCAGAATTGTCAGGAGGTGTCAAAAGCCAACTGCTTGCAGCTTGTCTGTCTTACAGTGAAGACCTGTTGTGTGACAGTTTTGAGAAAATACTTCCTATAAAGTAAAGCTTTGACACAACAGAATGATTTCAAAGAGCTGGAAGGGAAATGAAACAGTCCAAGTTAGGGCATGTTGAAGGAAAAAAGTCTATATATACTCCTGCAATTTGGAGAATATAATGGTGTTGAATATGCCCTTAAAGTACAAAAACTGTCAACCAGGCCTCCTCTCTTGGACAGAATAATCTTCGTGTTGCTTAATTCTGTGATCAGCTGCTCCCTTAGTGCTTTTTGTGGAACTTTTACACGGTGCCAGGGCAGATCCGTAGAATTCAAAGCTGGAATGACACACCTTTCCACCCAAGCTAATCACTTGACCTTGAAGCAAAATGAGGGAGTGCTTGGAAATCTCTGCATATGGAAATTGTTTAGTAGCATTCAGGGTAAATAACGATCTACTGAGGGGCAAGGTTTCCTTGACTATCTCAAATACCATTTGTTTACTTTGGCACCTTGCAGTCTTCAATGGCTTAATGAATAGTTCTGCTAGAAGAATTCTTGCTTTTGTTTCTGAACTACTGTTCATAAATCCAGATTGTCTCATCACCACATCACCTTCGTTTTCATCTATCAAATGTGGAGAGGTGTTTTGGTTTTTTGCTTTTGTACACGGTTTAACATCTGCATAACCTTCAGTCCTACTCTTTGTAGACATTTTTTTCTCCCCCAGGAAACCTCTATTCCTAATATCATTCAAGACTGCCATTGAGTGCAGTAGTTGTCTCCAAACCTGTTCTTCACCTTTCAGTTTTTCCATGTAAACATTCTCCGTTTGCGAATAAGTTGTTTGGACATTTATCTTCAGTTTTTTGTTTTTGTTTTTATTTTCTAGGAATATCCAGTAAAACAAAGCAAAACAAAACAAAATCTCTTAATGACATGGTAGAGCTGGTGCATGCTCAACTTAGGATAAGCACTACGACAATGGATGTGAAGTCCCCCAAGCTTGTGAAACCAGCAGAAGCTGACTCACAATCATAACATGGCCTGCAGGCTGCTTGCTAACACTCAGGGGTAGATGCAGGGCTTTGTGCCTGACATGCGTGCTGGGCTTCGTGGTGAGTCAGATGAGAGAAGGGTGCTGTTAAAAGCCAAACGGAACCAAAAACAAGAGCAAACAACACACAGCAGTGCCCCACACAAAACAAAAACCACACACAGAAGCATTGAAAGAAAGTGGGAATAAACTAAACCAAATCTTTAGCCTTTGAATGCTTAGATCCTGGTTTTGTCCATGCCTTCGTGAATGACTTAAGAGACGGTTCAGTTCTAAGCTTGGTAAAGCAGAGATCCCCTGTTTTATCAGTAGTTTGGTAGGTTCAAGGACAGCAGTTTCTGCTGCACCCTTTCTGTCCTTTAGTAACTCTGTTAAAACCTTCCTTCTAAATGAATCAATACAGAGGGACCTGGAAGGACAGAATTTCCTTTTCCCTCCTCCTCTCCATTCTCTGCATCTTTTGGATGGCCATCATATAATGGGAAAAAAGCCTGAGTGAGTTCTCTGTGAGTTTTCCAAATTCTTATTTATACATGCAAATGAAACTTTATATAGCAGTGAAATACCAATACCAATTTCTAAATACTATATATAATGTGTATCTTTTTATTGATAAAAAGGCTAGACCAGGGCTACATACCTGTATATTTTGAAAATGAAATATATAATTACTCTAAAAGGTCCTACACCTCTATCTAATAACTTAAAACAGCATTGGTCTATTGTTCTTACACAGCTTTTTATGGAAATACCATTTCTCATGTTTATATAGCTTTCAAGATTAATGACTGAGTCGATGGGAAGTGACCAGTTTCATTATCCAGCCACCCCTTTTATTTTTTGTTCTTGACTTAAAAAAGTAATCTACCTCTTAAAATTTGTAGTTTAATACTTGTTTGGTGAATTTGTGCCACTTTAACTTTCACTTTCACTATCATTCCCATTTTGTTACATTTCTGTTATGGGGACTTTATGTTGAAATAATGTATAAAGCATTTGTAGCAAGTATAAAAAAAAATAAAATATTTAAAATTATTTAAATTGTTTTGGACACTTCAATTGTACTATATGTGATTTACATTTTACATTAATTTTCATTCTGTTTTCATCTTGGGCTGTTAATCTTGGAGCGTGTTCCTGTATTAAAAGTTTGCTGTTAGTCATATTGTTTCTTTTTTTTTTCTTTTTCTTTTTCCTTTTTGGAGAGTGATTCAAAGAGTATTCTAATGAAAACATTAAAAATTGCTATTTGACAACAAGTGGGTCCTCATTGCTTTTGAACAATGTAGCCTTGGTGAAGAGCCTGTAAGTGCAGGTAAGCAACAGGGGGATGTTTCTCCTCCAGCATGCAGTACATCTTGTAATTTGCAGATGTGTTCAAGGATATCTGTTGTGTTGCAAGCACTTAATGGCCAGCTAGATGGAACTACTATGACACGTTTTATATAACTGTAACCAATAAAGTGAGCTTTTTAAAAACTTTGTGGGGAAACTTGCTTCTTATATGGAAACCAGATGTGCCAGGCAAAATGGAGCAGTGTACATCTAGAAGGAATTAAGTATGCTTGCATCCTTGGGCTTTCTGCATCGAAACAAATCTATACAAGTCTAACACTTCTGAGTTAGTCCTTGATGTTCTTTCCTGTGGATTTAGTTAATTTAAAAGTTTAATTAACACTGCAAGCACCATTTGATAACTTTTTCTGTTCTCTGTGCTTAATAGTTGTGATCTAACTTAGTTCAAAATCAGTTCTGGCTCGGAAGACTTTAGAAAGTTGCATTCCAGCACCAAGAGGAATTACAGCTTGTGTCGTCCTCCAGCAGTGGGGCCAGAAGGATCCTTGGCCACGTTAGTGTGGAGCTGGATGGAGTAAAGTCACACTGCTGCGACTTAGCACTGTTACACGAGCCCATTTCTCTCCAGTAGTAAGTTCATACCTTATGTAGTCGTTTATTCTCATTCATAGTTCTGTTTCACCTCTGAAACAGCTTGTTGAGTTTTCTTGTAAGTCATTCTCTGAAGATGTTGTCTTCTCTGCAGTGAAGTTTTCCCTGAATTTTAATCATCAGGGAAAACTCTGGTGAAGCAGTGCAGAAGTTGGACATTATTCATTGAGTGTTTTTGCAGGCACATCTGCTCTGTGGTTATGGATGCTGCGGTTTAATGGTGGCAAAGATGGTTAAGAGATTCTAGCTAGAAGTGTAACGTGCAGCAGCAGTTATGAGGCTGTAGGACAGCCACAGCGAAGGTGATGAGTATTGGTTAGGCTTCACTATATTTACAAGAATGGAAACGTTATGTTTGACATACCATCAGATCTGGTTATTTTATAAGAGTTGGGAAGCATGAGAAGAAGTAAAAATTCCCCCATAGTTTTGAAGTTACTGAAGATGCAGCGCTGAGTAGTTACCACGTTTATCACACCTTCCACTGCTGACAACTGAAGCACCAACTGCAGTCTCAGTGTTCTCATCACCTCTTTGTGATGGCTGACATTGAACTGATCACAAATAAACCTGCGTTCTCCCCTTGTTGCTTGATATTACAGCAGAAATCCCATTGCCATTGGCTTTTCTGTTTTTCTCCTGTGATTTCAAGTCCTGCTGTGTGCCCACTCTGCCATGGTCTGCAGCGTGTTCACACACAGCAGTGAATTGAAGTATCTGTCCTCCAAAATGAGAGCTTGTGAACAGCCTTAGAGAACTTGGAAGAGCTTGCCTATTAATTCTAGCTTCTGTCTGCTGAGTGGGAGCTGTGTGAGTCACACGGTAGTCTACTGTTATTCATAATGAAATAAGAGATGAATTCTGAACTTGCTGTTATGGATCTGAGCTTTGTGGTAAGTGACCTATGAAGAAGAGGTAAACTTTCACATCCTTTATATGACTAAAGCAGTACAAAATTAGAAACTTTTTGGGTTAGTGTACAATTCGTAGTAATAACTGAAAATATTTCAATAGTAATACAGTGTAGAACAGCACAGCTTGATTTTGTTTCATCTCTGTGCAGTACTTAAACATACTTGTAAAATGTTTGAGTATTCTTTTGTGTTTTCAAGCTGAATGAGGATTTTTTGAAAGTGTTCAAGGCTGGAATGCACAAATATTAGGGAAGTTTAGAGGGATCTCTTCACCTGCACTGCCACAGCTTTTAAAGTGGATTGTTTCATTAAACTTTGTGTTATTCCAAGGTTGAATGGACTGAGAGCTACTGCTACTCAATAGAGATATCTTAGGATGCTTGGGAATGAAATACAAGTGAAAATGCTCTGGAGAGTTTTTGAAAGGCAGTCTTCAGACTGCAATGAAGATCCATGTTATTGCTGAGTGGGAAAGGAACAGTTGTTGTAAAACGTGGTTTTTGATGCAGGTTTCTGGCAGAGCTCAGTTAGGAGTGGGAGGTGTTGGACTCCCATGCCATCTTCTTGACCATGGGCTCTCCAGTGCTTCCAAACCTTTTGGGCTGCCCTATGACAATAAAAAAGTGAAGTAATTCCCTGCTATCCAGGCCCGTTTCAGCAAAGCCTGCCTCAGTTCCTCCTGCAGTTATGTCAGTGCTACTTGGCAAAGCTAATTGTCCACAGAAGAGTAAATGTGAGCACTCTTCCAAGGCAGTGATTCTGGGGAGACTGCAGTGGATGCAGCGCATGCTGAGGGCATTGGGCACGGCAGCAGGAGTGGAAACAAAGGAGCTGAGTCGGTCTGTCGGTGTGTTGTCCTTGCTGTAGGTTGGCAGTGAACAGGGAGCACGGCTGCTGCTGCTCAGGGACTTGCTTTGGAGGCAGACCAAGCCAACTTGCTTGTGCAGATCACATTGAGGCACAGTTAGTGGTATCCCAGCTGTGATGTGATGATAGACTGCACTTAGCATTCCTTCAGGTAGTTTCTGCTGGCCGTTGCAGTGTGGAATGGGGCTGAAAGATAAGGGAGAATGAATTCCTCCATCACTGAGCTGCTTTGAAAAGGCGTACCTTCAGACTTCACTCTCACTGGAATTGAACTGAGGTTTAATTCCCATTCATTGCAGGAAATACTTTCTCTCATCACTAGCAAATCAAAAGGACTTTTTGTTTGTTTGTTTGTTTTTGGCTATTTTTATGTAGTGAGATGTGCAGGACTGGGGACGCTTAGAATCATAGAATCATGGACTCATAGAATGGCCTGGGTTGAAAAGGACCACAATGATCATCGAGTTTTGACCCCTGCTGTGTGCAGGGTGATCAACCAGCAGACCGGGCTGCCCAGAGCCACATTAGTAGTTCCTGCAGCCTTCAGAGGTCTTGAGACCCACTTGGGTTACCCGTTTCTGCATAAAGCTAACTAAAAATCAACAGCAGTCTTCCCTATGTGTGATAATTGTTTCTCATTCTTTTCCTCTGTCGTGATTGCGAATGGGTAGATAAGCATTTTTTATCAGGTTATCAGGTTAGATTGCATGACAGTGTGGAGGATACATTTGAGTACTGCTACTTTAAATGCTATATTCATCACTTTCTGGCTCACACAGTACTCTGTGCTTCTTTGAAAGGGAGGTAAATTGCCAAAGCGATATTGTTCATGAAATGTGTATTCCTGGGTTTCTTTGTGACTGATATTTTCTTTGTGCTCCCTTAGAAATACCACGGGAGCCTGATTTTACAAATGCTCCACAGTCATCCTCAGTACCAAATCCCTTCTCTGTGGCCACTTTGGATTAGCAGTTGCTTCTGAAAATCTTACACTGAATTGAAATATTGCTGCATTCGTTTTAGACAGAATCCGAGTGAATTCTCTGCACAGGGTGAGATTTTTTTTCAGTGGTTCTCAATTCTGTGTCCATCACTGAAATTAACAGGGATTTGAAGAATGATTTCAGTGGGATCAAGTCAACAGAGATGAAACTTGTACTCCAGAGCACATGTGTGTCACAACGAAATAATTTCTGAGTTATTATGAGGGAGCAGCACTACTTTAAAGGCGTTCTGTCCTTTGAACCTCTGCTGTAGATCTTGTTGAAAGCTGGGAATGCAAACATCTCCGTAACAGGTTTTTCCAGCTTAGATTCATGAAGGGCCTGCCCGTAACATCGTGATATTCATGTTCTGTCCTTAGGAGTCATGCGATGGCAAGATAAAATCCTGACACGCGGCCCAGCTTTTTCACCACCCTCATAAATAGATGCAGGCTGCTCTCGAGTTCTCAGCAGCTGCATGTGCAGTGCAACACGTTGGGATCCTTTCTGTTTTCTGCTCACCTGCTTTTCCTACAGAGGCAGGACAAGAGAAATGAAATTCCTTCATCAAACCTTTTTGTCCTTTATCAGGGAAAATAAAACTCACGCCATTTGGTGGCTGATGCTTTTCCTTGTGTTGTGTTTCCCTTTAAGCACTGCACCACTCGGGTTAGCAGCACGGCGTTTTTGTTCTCACTGAGCAGAAAGCACAGGAATTTCATTTATCACCCCCTTGCTTGCCTTCTGGCCCCTAAAATCACATCAGATGTCAGTCTGTCAGCTTAGACATGGTTTTATGTAATAGGAGTAACCACTTTGGGCAGAGTGTGTCCCTGATACATCTATTGTTAGGAGATCATTGGAAGCAGCATGTGCACAGCTGAGATTTTGTACCATCTGCGTGTTATTTTAGGTTGCGAGTGTAGAAGTGAAAGCCCTGCAAGAAACCCACACCTAACAGATCCAAACTCCCCGAGTTTTGGGCCCTTTCCTTGGCTCACACTCCGACCTTGCTCTGGCCCATGGTGTGAGCAGCAGCATCATGGCTCCAAGCCTTCAGTCTCACAAGCAGCGCAGCTTGTTTGGCTGTTTTTAGAGAAGGAAAACTAGCAGCTTGGAAGAATGTCTATTGCTCAAGTGTGGTAGAAGAGGCAATTTGCATACCAAATGTATTTCAGGAATGTCTGAGGGCAGGGTGTGCGCTGGGGGCTGGCGGGTTTGCAAGCCTGTAAATCCACGTGTGCCATCTCAAGGGGAAGGTGTATGGTGAGCTTGGGGTGTGTTGGGATGCCGCTCTCAGCCATGGGGTTTGGGGTGATGTGTGCAGCCAGATGTTGGGCTCGGTGGTCCTGTGGGCCCCTTCCATTTGGGGATATTGTGTCATCCTGAGAGGAAACTTTGCTTTTGTTCCTTTTTCTGTAGGGTGGTGAGGCACAGGCACAGGCTGCCCAAGGAGGCTGTGGATGCCCCATCCCTGCAGGCATTCAAGGCCAGGCTGGATGTGGCTCTGGGCAGCCTGGGCTGCTGGTTGGTGACCTGCAGACAGCAGGGGGTTGGAACTGGATGAACATTGTGGTCCTTTGCAACCCAGGCCATTCTGTGATTCTGTGATTCTATGAATCTGTGATTCCTGCTTTAAAACTGCTCACCTCCTGGATGGCTGTGGCAAATAAAGCCCTCCTGACTCTTTTCTGCATCTCAAAAAGTAGGATTGTGGTACTCAGTGTAGCACAGAGCACTAAGAGCTGAGCACAGGAGATTGTAAGAGCCAGATTTAGGGCGTTGTTGCAGCCAGGGCTCACTAAAAGCAGTGCTTGGTTTTTCTGTCGAGCTCAGGTGTGCTAACAGTTAAGTGACAGAGCTCCTGGCACTGTCTAAAAGTGAAAAAATGACGTAGTTTTACTTCTGCTTTGACTTTAACTTGTAGTGTAGCGAGCACATTTAACCACCACTACTTACTATGATTAAAGCATCCTATTTGACAAAGCAAACCCAGTGCAGCTGTGACCTTTCTGCTGCCTAACTTTCAGTTTCTGTGCCTTTTTTTTTTCTTTCCTGCAAGCTTCACATCTTTCTGAATGCTCCCACCAAGGGACACAGCAGGGCTGGGTGCTGTGCTGCTCTTCTGCATTGCGTGGCTGTGGTGCAGCAGGGTTGGGCTGCAGCCCCTGCTCCCATCCCCATCAAGCTGCTTATACCAAGGAATTTCTTTTCTTCTGCCCGGCTACAGTTACCCCATGATGGTGAAAGCAGGTGCAGAGCGACAGTGCCCAAAATAGCATAACTCCATAACTCTTCCCCCCATGGAGCATTCCCAGAGCCTTTGGTGCTGTGCTGCGTGGTGTCAGTGCAGTGAATTGAGAGCAGTGGGGAGGAAGCAGGGAGAGTTCTGTTCCAGCCTCTATGCAGAGCATCTAGGCAAACGGTTCCTCCTTATCTTCTCCCCCTAATCCTCTGCTTCCAGATAGTAGCCCAACAGCTTCAAAGGGAGATGGAGTTGGGGGATAAAAGATCTCTTGACATATTTGATTTTGGGGGGGGTTGGGGAGGAAAGCGAGCGCCTTTGAAAATGCAGGTCAGGTTTTCTCAGCTATTTTAGGTTGGGATGTAGAAGTGAAAACCCTGCAAGAAACCCACACCTAACAGATCCAAAAGCGAGCGCCTTTCAAAATGCAGGTCAGGTTTTCTCAGCTATTTTGTCTCTGTGCGTTTGAAGCCTTTTCTCTGTGTTTTTGTTTGCTTGTTTCCCACGGGATGCAGACATTTGCTCATCACATGCGATAACACATGGTATTGATTATAGACATTGTAGACGTTGACGTTAAACATTGCTAAAATGGAAACGCTCTGAATAGAAGAAAAATTTCTTCTAGTTATAGTAAAGGACTGAAACCAAACCAAGTAAGCTTATTTTGGATTTCTACTGTTCCCCTTGGTAACAGCCTTTATATGGGACAACGAAATCTGGCTTGCATTGACTTCCTCACCACCACTCTGATTCTTACACAGCAGACAAAGGCTGCAAATTACATTCACCAAGGCTGAAGAGTTTGATTTGCACAGAACAATAACAGAATAACATTTGGCAGATGATTTTACCCGCAGCTTTTAATTGAGAAATGATGGAGTCGCTCACTCTTCAAAATTTCTGTGGTTTGGGGTTGGTTTCTGTTGTTGTAATGGAAAAATTTGCACTTCTTTAGTCCTAACTTGCAATGCTGCACAGTCTGCATGTAAGGATAACGAAAGCTGAGATGTCCTTGAAAGGGTGCATACTGAACTCTAAAAACACCCCAGAGAAAAACCTAACTTTCCAATTTTCTTGGATGTATTGTTATGTGGTAGAACCATGTTGTGAAATGTGGGCCTTTGGAAGAAGGTAAGCAGTGATTTGGGTTGGGCTTTGGGTGAATTCGTGTACCCAAGGTGAGTGTGCACGGATGTGAGCTCACCCAAGCCCTTTGCTTCGCCATGCTCTGACTCATGCTTTCAGGCTTTGTCTTGCAATCACAATTGATAGAGATGTAACACCATCAAGGAAAGTCCCAGATTTTTGCTTCTGCTTTACAAGAAGGTCGGGGTTCTCAGAGCTAGCCTAGAACTTGCAATGAAATCACATGTCACTGCAATAAGGATTATAGGTCACCATTGCTGCAGTGCCCTTTAAGCATAATTCATCACATCTCCAAGTGCTGCACTGGCAGAAGTGTACTCCATGCTTTGCCCTTGGCCACTAATGGGCAGGTATTGTGCTTACACAAGGTAAAATTCCTTTTCTATTTAAAAAGCTGATGTGGACCACGGTGAGAAAATAGACCTTGACTCCCTGCCCTCTGTATGGCTGGGGCTGTGTCTGTTGTCCCAGCCATAGGGTGGCAGGCTGCGTGCTGCTTGATTGAGACTTTCTTCTTCCTGCTTCTATTAACCAATGGATACATTCAGAACAAAAAGCCTTCTTGCCTTCAGAAGCAACACCCAGCACTTGGAGGATGAGTAGCGTTGGTTTCTTTCTCTCTCACAAAGCTGCTTTGGGGCCTTAGAGCACATCCCTGCTGGTTGGTTTTTAAAAGTTCTTAATTTCTGTGTCCCGTCATGCATGTGTGTTTTTCCTGCCTCTTTGTACAGTTACAGACTCCGCATGGCCTCTAGATGTCCCTCCTCCTCTTCTCCTAACACCAGCACCAGGCAATGCAAGAAATCCAGCTGCACTGCATCCCCCTTCTTCAAGGAATAGACCTCTGCGTGTCAGAGCGGAGCAGGTACAGCGTGCAGCAGTGCATGGAGCGCAGCTTGTGCTTCTCTTGGCAAGGACTGCAAAGCACTTTGCAGAGCCAGAGCATTGCTGCTCTCATTGCAGCTGCTCACCAATAAAAAACAGACGTGAAGGGCAAGAGCAAGATGCCCTGTGCCAGAACCAGCACCAGGATGAGGCTTTGGTCTCCATTTACTGTTTGTATCTGAGAGCAGTAGTGGTTAAAGTGCTTTGGGATCCTTTAAGTTGTATGGGTGAATGCTGAGCAAATTTTAGATAAAAACCAAAACCTGGTTGGCTGCTCTGCTTGAATGCCAGAGGCTCAAAGCCCTTAATTAATTACAATGTAATTTGGAGCTGTGTTAACACACAGAAACATCAGTTGGTGTTGTGGCAAGATCAGCTGCTGTAATGTGTATGGGCTTGGACAAATTAATGAGCTGGTCCAGTGTGTTGGGTGACGCTGAGTTATTTTCCCACTGGTTAACTTTGAAAAGACACTTTGTCTTCTGTTCCAGCAGCAGCATGCAACTAATTGCCTGCTGTCCACTAATGTGGTCGCTAAGGGACTTTATACTTACCAGTGTGGAGCTGAAGGTGAGAATGACTGCCAGCAAAATCAATACACTGTTACAGTATATTTGAAAAATAAAATGTGGGGAAAACATTAGGAAAATTCTCGAGTTCATTACCTCCCCCAAAGCGGCAGTGGTTGGTAATGGAACATTAATGTCCCTAAATAAAAGAGGGGACATTTAGATTGGATATAAGGAAGAAGTTTTTTACAGTGAGGGCAGTGAGGCACCGCAGACACCCAAGGTCAGGGAATGGGGCTGTGAGCACGGATGGAGCTGTGGGTGTCCCTGCTCAGTGCAGTGCAGTTGGACCTGATGGCCTTTAAGGTCCCTCCCAGCTCCAACCATTCTGTGATTCTAACTGTGGCTTAGACCACTGAGTTCTGGGAAAGCCAAGCAGAAGTCATAGCATGGACATCTCTGCTGTGCCTCATTGCCCAGGCAACCAGAGCTGCTCTGACTGCTTATCCCTAACATGGACCCCGATTAACCACAGCTCTCTGTATTTGCAGGTACTAGGAACTTTTGGCTGGAAAAGGGGAAAGGAAAGAATCCTCCAGCATTGTCCCAGCTGAGGTGAGAACAGTTCCTTCTGCTGTCACTTTGTTCTTCCATCCAGAAGGAGTGGGACAGCGTGTGCTGGGATAGCATGGAGAAATGGAGAGAGCCAACAGCTGGAATAGCATGGAGAAATATTCAGACAATGGCAGGCAGGTTACTTGTGTTCAGAGAGCTGCAGGGCTGGGTGAGCATCCTCTTCCTGGCCAAACATGTGGAGGGGTTGAACGTACTATGCAATTAAATGCTGAGAAGACTGTTACATCGTTTTATTCCTACTTTGCATCCTAACGGGTAAAGAACTGGGCAACTTGCAAAAACCCACAGGGAGAAAGGTGGGTTTTGCTGAGGTTTCCACGTCTGCAGCCTGTGGGTACCCCAGTTCCTTGACTCTGTACCTTTAGCTTTAATGGGCACGGTGCCATTGCTTTTGGAGTGCTTCAGGACTCGTGTTTCTTTGGAAGACCACTTGTTAAGTGATCTCTGCAACGCACTGATAGCCCACAGGTTCCTAAAGGGACAAGCATCTGTTTCCTAAAGGCTGCTGTTGCATTTCTCGCCAGTCTGGTACTCTTCTTACAGCCAGGATTTGTTTGTTTGGTGATTCACATGTCACTGAGCAGTGCCACGCAATGGTTTTCCTTAAATATGGAGCTCTGTGTAAGCTGTAATGCAAGCATGCTTTGCTTCAATGGTCCTATAAAAGGAGGCATCGATGGAGGCAGCCAGGAGAGCCGCAGCAACATTGAGGTCAGCTTGAAAAATGCAGTGCAGAGAGATCTCTTGCTCCTAAATGCTGACAATCACACACAGGCAGCTCCCGCTCATTTCACTTCTGAGATCCCACTTTTGGTGGGATCCCTGCTAATGTGTTCGAGTTTGGGATTTTTAAAGCAGGCCAAGCGGCTGATGGCCCCATTTCCCCCTTGTTTCAGTCAGTTTTTCCCTTCCCTTGTCTTTGCACTCTGCACAGGTAAGCATACATCTGTGTATCCACGTGTTAGTTGTGAAAAAACAGGTGCCCAGTTGATACTCCTCCCCACTCCCACCCTGGAAAGGGCACAAAAGGATCTATTATATATAGATCTACATATATATATGGCTTATATATAAATATGAAATGGCTGAAAACAGCTGATTTCGTATGGTTTTGCCGAGAATCAGAATGTTGGAGATGAATACAAAAGCTTTAAACAAAAACTATTGGTTCTGTTTGCTGTAAAAATGTCTAAGCTAAATGTTTGAATAGAAGAGCAAAGGTCATCAGGATCTTACCTTACCTAGCTGCAGATCTTTTGGATAACCCCTACTGCAGGCTGTCTAAGTGCAATTGTGGTGTGATGCTGAGGATTGGATGAGCCATAAGAAGCAATGTGCCCTTCCAGCCTGAGGGGCTGAGAACATGGAGGTGAAGGCTCTGTGGGCAGCTTGTGCCACTGCTGGCTGCTCTGCCTCTTGCCTGCGGAGTCTCAAGGATGTGTTCCCTCTTGAGCTTTTTGCTAGCAATAATTTCCTCTTGAATGATGTGGTTGTACCAATTCCAAACCAAGGAGGAAACGTTTCACAGCAGCCTGGAAGACTCTCATTATACATTAAAACCAGTAGGAAGTGAGTAACCAAATCTGCTGGGTAGCTTGGTCAATCGTGGTCAAATAGCACAGAAAATAAATTCCCTGGCCTTACATATCTCCAAGAAGCTGATGTGCACATAGAGCTCTCTGATCAGTTCTGCTTTCGTTTCACACGTCACCTTTCCTTTAATTTTTCCTGCAAAGTTTTCCTTCCATCGTTTCCTATTAGTGTGGTAAACCCTGTTCTTCAAAGCAGGCTTTACCTTCCTGTGCACCTGGGCATCATCTGGACAATTCAAACAGCAAATCCACAGGGCTTCATAACAACGCTCTGTCCTGAGCACCACCTCGATGTGCCCTTCATTTTCCCAGGCTGCGCAGAGCACTGTGGTGCCCCATCCCTGGAGATGCCCGAGGCCATGGATGGAGACCTGGGGCAACCTCACGTGCTGTGGGGCACCCATCCCACGGCAGGGATTGGAACTGGATGGGCTTTAAGGTCCCTTCCAACCGAAGCCATTCTGTGACGTTCGGCTGAAGGTGGTGCTCACTGCACAAATCCTCACTGCTCACGTGAGGGTTGTTGCTGAGCCCAAATCCTGCTTTAAACAACCCGTCCTGAGGTGCTCTCAGCTTCCAGCAGCAGTGACTTGAATGGAGTGCAGAGTTTCTGGCACGGATGCTGCTTCGTTCAGTGCCTTTGAGGCATACCAATGAGGTTAATAGGGGTGGCTTTTGTGCAATTTAGTTTTGCTGCTTTTTTTGTTGTTGTTGTTCAGAGCAGCATTAACGATGAACAAACTCAAGGGGAGAAGCATGTAAATTGTTGTGCTATATGAACATTTATTTCTCCAGAGAAATTCTGGCCTATTGCACCAACCTGTACGTATGTATCTACCGTTTTAAAAGCACGTCTTTCTGTCCCTGGTTGTAAATGCTCTGTTTTTAAGCTTTTATAAGGTGTGTTACTCAACCAAAAGACCACAGCACCCAGCTGTGTATTGTGGTGATCTTTTTGGAGGCTCCATTGCAGTCTGAGCTGTGGTAGAGAAATATCCACACCAAACCACTCATCGTTTCCCAGTTGTGTGGGAGAGTTGATTTTTCTTACAGGAAACAAATCAATTCAACACGGTGTCGTTTCTCCAGAACGATGAGGACTTTTTCTTCACAGCAAATTCAGGACAGTACACCATTTTTCATTTTTTTTTTTTTATTTCCCAATGGTGGAATTTCATGGTTTTGCAGCAACTTTTTAACCTCCCCGTCGTGTGCCTGCTGACAAAACATGAAATTCTGTTGCGAAAACCCAAGGAGAGCGTGGCGAAAAATGCTCAGGTTCTGCATGTAGGAATCTGCAAGGCCAACCATGGTAGCTCTGCAGTGCTCTCATGATGATGCTGACGTTGAGGAGTTCATGAAATAAGGAGTTACATGGAGATGTGGCGTGAGCTGGCTGGTGCTCAGATGCTGAACATTGCTTTGGAAGAGTGAAAGCTCTGTTGCCCGTCCATGTAAAGGGAAAGACCAATAAATCAATGTGACAAACCTCACTGGAGAGCTATGATTGTTATTTCAGCAAAGGACGTCTTCAAAATGGAGAGGCAACCCATTGTAGCTGTGATAAGTATAGATAGAATGTTTGGGGCTTTGCTGGGTGGCAGAAGAGAAGGAAGCAGACGAAGTGCCACCTCTGTGCCAGGATCCATCCGTCCAGGTTCAGACCCAGGCTGATGTGTGTGGGCAAGCTGCTCCTTTGTGGTTTGGAGTCCAGGATGGGATCAGCACAGCATGATGATGTTGCAGAGATGGCGTTGTTCTCTGTTGGGGTCGATGTTTAGGCAGGGTCTGAAGGGTGAGGTCCTTGTTTCATCCATCTCCACTGAGTGAAAGGGTTTGGAGCACAATGATCTTTAATGTCCCTTCCAACCCAAGCCATTCTGTGATTCTGGATGCTCCATCCCTGCATCTTGAGCAGGAGATGTGTTGGGCTGTGCGGGGCTGTGGGGTCACCATTCATCCCCATTGATTCAACCATACTCTTCTCAAATAAGTACGGATGCAGTGAATCACACAGAATCACAGAATTGGAGGGGTTGGAAGGGACCTCCAGAGATCATCGAGTCCAACCCCCAATGAGCAAAGGCTCAAAGGCAATGAGCAGGTCTGAGAACGTGGAGCTCAGATAGAATAGAAATGGCTCTTTCACCCAGAAAATCAGAAGATGCCACAGTAGATCCAACCTCTTAGTAACACCCCCACTGTTGTCACCACCACCCCGCCTGCAGCAGCCAAACTCTTGCAGCATTGGAGCCTCCCTGATTTGTGTTAAATGAGTTACTCACTCACTAAACAGTCCAGAGGAAGAAAGAAAACCCGTCAGGCCACCTTCATCTTTGATGCCCATTCCAGTTGTGAATTGTCTTTAGTGGCTGTGGGACATCTCCAACCCCAACTCATCCTCACCATGCCCACTAACCATGTCTCTGGCTGCCAACCCAAGGGTTCAAGCTGTGCTGCATTTGTTTTATGGCTTGCTTTGCAGCTGCCTGGGAGGAAGAAGAGGGAATTGTTAAGTAGGCTGCTCTGGAAATGGTATCTTGAACATGGGATGCTAATGCAAACAGTTTCCCTCTGCTCCTGTAAAGATATATGAAGCATTGGGTCACCTTGACTTTCTCAGGGCTCAGCAGAGTTGATTTTCTGTTAATTTCTTTTGCAGCAGACTGTAAGATGTATTTAGCATGCCTCATTAGCACTCTATTTACAAACAAATAGGTACATTCCTATCTTCTTCGTTTTGCTCCTAACTTCTTGTTTTTCCTGGAATTCTGCTGGGGTGATGAAGTCTTGCAGAGCACAGCTTTTCCTCTCCACACCACTTATGCCATTTTATCTACCATTCAAACTTTTCACTTCCAGAAGGAATAAAACCCAAACAAACAATTCTGTTTCAGCCAAGAGCTGATGGAGATGCAATCTAAAGGAAGGCAGAAATACATGGAGGTTATTGCTATCTCTGATGCCAAGACTTAAGTGCATTGCTTCAAAATCCTTGTGAGTTCTACCAGATGCTGATATTTTTCCTTGCATTGTGCAGGCATCGGGATTGCATAAATGTTCCAGAACTGACCTCAGCAGTGCTATCTCCAAAGGAATAACTGCATCCGTACTCCTGAGTTCCCAGTGCATGCAGCCAAGGATTTTGTCTGTCCTCTTTGTGTTGGTGCTGCACTGGAAGAAGATGCAAAACCTTTATTATACCCTTATTATACTTATTATACCATGTTTTTCTGATGCTTATCATGGGTTTAGAATTCTTGTAGGCTTCAGATATCAGTAGATATAATCCAGATGAGTTTGCTATAGGCAGCTGAGCATGGCCACAGCATGCAGAGAGGTGGCAGAGCCTGCCCATGCCTCCAAGACTTGGTGGAAGGTGAATGAGGACAAGGCTTGGAGCACATCCTCCTTCCCTCCCAACCCCTCCTTCCTTTCTCTAAGGATAACTTCTGATAACATCAAGAATGCCTGACATTCCTTATAGACTCAGAAAATAATGGTTCTATGATGGAATCACAGATTGGTTGGGGTGGAAGGGACCTTAAAGCCTACCCAGCCCCAACTCTTGCCATGAGCTGAGTGCCCCCCACCAGCTCAGGCTGCTCAGTGCCCATCCATGGCCTTGGGCACCTGCAGGGATGGGGAACCCACAGCTCTCTGAGCAACCTGGGAAAATCAATGGCACATCAAAGTGGGGCTTAAGACAGCAAAAATGAACACTCAGAGACAGTTTTGGTTTGCTGTTTCTCAGCTTCACTCTGCTGTATCTGATCTGACCCTAAAACCATCGACATCAGCACAGTGAGGTGGTGGTGGGAGGCAGCAGCAGCCCAGAACGCAGAGCTGCTCCATCCTTTGGCTGGGACAGGGCAGGCACAGCGCAGTGACACGGCTGTGGGCTGTCAGGACTCACAGGACCCCACACAGTGCCACTGCCAGGTTGGATGCCCCACTGCTGGGGCTGCTCCTCGTGTCCCCAGACCTGTCCCTGCTTTGGTTGCCTGCAGAATGTTGTGACCACACCTGGACGTGGCAGAACGGGCTGACAGCAGTTGGCCGGGGTGACAGCATGGGTTTGGCCTACTTGCAAGGCTCCTGCTGTAGTTTCCTGGTTCTGCTCCACCCCCTGTACCCCAGCCTTCATTTCCCGGGAGCTCTGTGAACCTTTCTTCCCAAAGGCAACTCCCAGTCAGCATCCTTTCCTTTGGCCAAGGGAGTTTTTAACGTAAAGACGACTACACTGGCTCAGACCCACTCGGGGTTACTTCCAGCCCTCCGTCTGTGCCGTCCCTGGGTGCTGTTGGGAGGGGAAGAGAGAGGAGCGATGCCGGCGGTGGGCGGGCAGGGGTTAACAGCGCAGCGCAGCCCGGAGCCGCCCGCATCGCATCGCATCGCATCGCATCGGGCAGAGGGAGGAACGGAGGGAGGAGGGACACTGCAGCAGCGGCAATCTCGGGGCCGGGTACAGGCAGCCCCTGCCCGGAGCATCGCTGGGCCGGGGGTCCATCCCAGCCCCGGGTTGTGCCCATGACCGACGCCGAGGATCCGAGTCGAGCCATGGATGTGACCCCCAACCCCGTCACCTTCTCGCAAGTTTTTGGGCAGCAGTGCCAGCTCATGGAGGCAGGTAAGGGAAGGATGATGTCTGTACGATGTATATTTTCCTGCCTATCGCTTCCTGGCTGGCGACGTCCTCCCTCCCATCCCCTCTTCCCAAGGTCTTCCCAAATTTCCCCAAGGGGAAGGTGGGGTGAGCCCCGCTTCAGCTCCTCCCCAAAACAGAGCCGTGCAGCTGAGTGGCCACAACCCCAAGGCAAGGGCTGGGATTATTGCGTGCAACAAAACAAGGGGCTCTGAGCCACGCAGAGGGAATTGCTGCGGTGTTTGGGTGCGTGCACAGCATAGACAGCAACTTTCTGAAGCAAAGCATGGATGTTATTTCAGAAGAGCCACGTTCAGGCTGGCAGTGCATCCAGGAATTTCTCACTGCATACAGGGCATCTCCAGCTGTGTGCATAGAATCATAGAATTGCTCAGGTCAGAAAAGACCTTAAAGATCATCAAGTCCAACCACAACCAACACACTGCCCTAACGACCAATCCTAAATCATGTCCCATCTCTGCTTTGGTTTCCAGTGCTATGAAAGACAGTGTTTATTTCTTTTATTTTTTCTTTGCTTTTTTTTTTTTTGGTGTGTGGCTTTTTGTGTTTCCATAGCACCTGGAAGCCCTGCTCCTTTCCCCATTTGTTTTCAGCTGGGCCTGATTGCCAGTTACCTTCACCAGCTGGCAACTGAATGTGCAACAGGGCTGCATCCCCTCCTGCCATCTTGTTTCTCTGTGTTGACTTTGCACAGGTGCTCTGAACCCTCTCCTATATTGGGGTTTTGTACAGCTCTGTGCAACTTTTGCTGTGGCTCTCATTGATTGAGTTAGAAAAAGATGCACAGATTGAGTTAGAATCCAGGGAAATGTCAGAAAATTTTCCGAGAGGGTTTGGCATCTTTGGTGTTATAGGACATGGGATCAGTCCCAAGGCTGTGGGATTGAGTGCTACATGAGGGAAAGATGTGTTGGAGAGCTGATGTCCTGAGAGAGGGGGTTGGTTTCCAAATGAGTAAGAGCAACCAGCTGGGAAAACACAGGTGGAATCGTTGCGTTGTTTGCTGTTCTTTTCCCTTTTTCCCAGTCTGTGAATCAAAGACTTTTGGCTCCCACCCAGTAACTCAACCACAAGCTTCTCTTCCTCCTGAAGGATGTTTTTGTAGCGTTTGCTGAAGGTATTCCTGGGGATGTGCGATGCAGTGTAAGGATGCTCCATGAATATCCCTGACAGCCAAAGACAAATGACTCGGTCGTGTGTGTGATTTGGTTTCTACAAGCTTTTTATTTTCATGGCAATAGCAATAGATGTACGAGGTGACCTTTAGGGGTCTCTTCCAACCCATACAATATGCAACACAGGAGAGCTGTGCACACAGAACCCTTCCTACTGTGCCTTCCAGCACTGCTGCCACTTACCTTGTATTTACTATGCCTCAGTAAGTTTGTTTGCTGTGATGTGCTCCATGCAGTTACCTGGGTGTTTCTGTTTGCACTCAGCATAGCACACAGTGCAATGGGAACGCTGTGGTTTATGTGGCTTTGGTTCACTGACACCATTCTGCACCCTGAGGCAGTGAATCCTTGCTGTCACATGCATTAAATTTGTCTGATGCAGAGTGATCTCGGGGCACAGTCACCTTTCAAGAGCATGTAATTATAAAAGGGACTGTAACTTCTCTCTAGGGCTGCCTGGGAGTGAGGCTTCCATCTCATATGCAGGTTGGTTGGTTTTTCTTCTGGTCCAACCTACAGTTCCCAAAAGCAGGAAGCGAGGGGCTGGCTTTAGGATGGTCCTACATCTTCCTATCACAACTGCATCTCATAGAACCATAGGATGGTTGGGTTGGAAGGGCTCCCAAAGATCATCCAGTTCCAACTCCCTGCCCACCAGGCAATGCTGGACGATGCTTTTTTAGAGCATGACTTTGCTTATCTTTGTGTATTATTCCTTGACTCGCTGCTCCATTAGATAAACTGTTATTTTCCATTAATTCTTTGGCTCAGAGATGCTGCTGTTTTGCTGGGCTCCCAGGTTTTACATCTTGCCAGTCGATTTTCCATTGGTTGTGAAATAAGGAACTTCATTCAAGATGTGACCTGAATGAGCAAGAAGGCTTAAGTAACTTAAAAACCATTCAGCTTTTAAGATGCTGCACTGAAATTTTTATGTATTGCCTTGCAATTACAGATAAATTATCCATTATGTGTATTTTGTAGACACGAGCCTTGTTTGTTGACTAATTAGAGCATTAAGGCTGCAACTTTAATAGGAGTTCTTCCATGGAAACTGTTGTGATGTGGCTCAAAACTTTTGCTTTCTTCCCCCTCAGATTTGTGTTCCAGCTCTTAGAATCACGGAATCACTGAGGTTGGAAAAGACCTCCAGGATCATTCAATCCAACCCCAACCCACCTCCCACCACCCCACCAACCATGTCCTTCATTGCCACATCTCCACCATCCTTGAACCACCATGGATGGTGACCCCACCACCTCCCTGGGCAGCCTGTGCCACTGCATCACCAAACTTGGCATAAAGATTTGATTTTTACCTCACTAAGCTCCAGCTGAACCCTGAACACTGACGTTCAACAGGCCCTAAGACTTCATATCAAACCCAACAAACCATCTTCACAAACAAAGCCTATCTGCTAAATGCATACATCTTATCTTGGGACAACAAAAGCAGCAAGCTGTAATGCATGTAGGAAACAGAACGTGCAGAGTACTGAAGGACACATCTCCAGCCCTGATTCACTGCAGTCCTAAACCACCCAAGCCAAGCACTTTTTATGCTGACTGTTTTCTTGCTGTCCGTGAGGAAAGCAGAGCTGTCATAGGGGGTTTGCTCAGATGCTCTTATGATGGATCTGTGCCTGGAGAATTCCAGGGCCAGATTCTCAATGCAAGAACACGAGCAGCTGCAATAGATGAAGCGTGCAGGGAGGTTGATTTCCTGGTTGGTGGGCATGGTGGGATGGGTTGAATTGGACTGAATGATCTTGGAGGCTTTTTCCAACCTTAGTATTTGAGAAAGCAAAATAAAAGCCCTCTAAAAACGAACAAAGCAACAACTACAACAAAAAACAAACACAGAAGAATAGAAAGAAATGCTGAAGATGTGATTCTTTGCAAAACTAAAGAACGCGTTGTTCACTGTCACCTCAACAGAGAGACTCAATTATGGAGCAGCTGTGTATGAAGCACTCACCAGCTGATTTACTTCTGATTAAATTAGGGGAAGTGCTCATCCCTGCTCCTGACAGACAAACCTGATATTGTCAATTAATGCTCATGAGCAGCAAAGTGTAGGGATGCAGTAATTCCTTCAAACTGAGTGCAGTCTCCATGTTCTCATGCCACCAGAATAATGAGCTGAAAACATGGGTATGATTAGCTCCAGCTCTGAGCATACCTCAAACTGCAGCAAAAAAAAACCAAACCCTTGGCTTCCCCTGCAGCATCCTTCTGCATGGATAAAAATAGAGCATGCCCTCATCTGAGCTCTCAGGTTGTTTTGCAGAGGTGCTTACTTGTTAGCTTGATTTTTTGCAGACACCAAAACAAAAGTACAGCACGCTCCGGTGACTCTGCAAGATAAAAGAGTTCAGCCTCAGTTCTGCCAGAAATAGCAGTGAGGATTGCAGGCTGAGGGCACGAGGATAACGGGAGGGCAGTGCAGAAGCCTGGAAGAAGCACTTCAGGTGACAAGAAGGTGAAAAGAAACTGGATATGTCTTAAAAACCCGTTGTTTCGAGAGAGGACTTCCTTCCATTTAGTATCTGTTCACCAAAACCAAATAGAAGCATTAAGGTTGGAAAAGACCTCTTAGATCATTGTGTCTAACACCAGCCACCCCCACCACGTCCAAAGACCATGTCATAAAATCATAGAGCTGTTTAGATTGGAAAAGACCTCCAAGATCCCCAACCCATCTGTGCCCCTGCCACGTCTGCATCTCCACAATGAACGCCTCCAGGGACAGTGACTGCACTCCCTCTGCAGTCTATGCCAGCACATCACCACTCTTTCAGAGAATAAATCGTTCCCAATATCCAACCTGAGCCTCCCCTGGCACAACCTGAGGCCATCATCCTATCTCTGTTGCCTGGGAGCAGCACTGAGCATTTCCCCATAACCCCATATCCAATACAGATCTGATCACCGTGCTTCAAACTTTGCACATGTTTATATTTATCTGCATAAAAAAACAACTGCAGGTTGGAGCTGCTGCTTTTTCTTGTATTTTTCTTTTTTTCCCCCCAACTGCTTGTTTTCTTCTTCCCTTTTAGTGTTTGTAATGCCACTCCTTGGGAATGTCTTGCATGGCACTCCAGGAAAGTTGCAGTCAACCTATGTGTTGCATTGCCTACTACACCTATGGGAAAGGGATTTTGTTATGGCAAACTTTCATTGGGCTCAATGAACTCTTGTAATGCTTCACTCAGTCTGCAGCTTTCATTCTGGATTGAATGGAGGGGATTCTGAAGGGGATCGTGGCTTAAGACTGATGCTTTCCCCCCTTTTTGTAGTAGGTTAAAATGATTAATGAGGAAATGTGTTTGTAATTGCTTCTTTCAAGAAAGGCTGAGCAGGAATTGTCAGGCTTTGCTACCCGTGCTTGTGATTTGAAGCAAGGATTATTGGTATTTTGGCTTCTCTCTTTTCTTTTGCTGGGTGTTTCTCACAGCTGCCAGCCCATGGCAAAATCTGCTTCCACAAGTCTCAGCACGGCGTCGGTAAGCTAACGATGGGAAGGATTTCCTCAGGGCTCTGCTGTTCTCTTTTATTGGCTTTGGGCATCTTAAATGGAAAAAAATATATATATATATATCCTAATCTGGTTAATGCTGCTTTGGCTTAACTTTGTATGGGAGTTCTTGATTTGCTCAATGCATGGGAAGAGGCCAGGAGAGGGAGGCAGAGTACACAGCAAGGCAGGGAAAATGGATGTGAAGTGCATCAAAAAAAGGAAGCCCAGCATACAAAAAAAATCCCAACTGTGCACCAAAAAAGATCCTGTGGGGCTTTTCTGTGCCCCCCACAATGTCACCACCACTGCTGATGCTCTGTTCACTGGAGGCTCACAGTGGTCCTGTGCAGAAATGTGCGTCCTTGAGATGATTGTTGGTTCAGGTTAGGTAATCTGTACAGATTTAGGCTCATTTCAGGTTAATTAGACTAATTTAATGCAATTTAATGAGAATGAGCAGCGTTTGGTTTATGAAATAGGCCAAATTTCGTGTAAACGTTCTGAGAATTGAAAAACATTGGGTTGTACAAATCAGGTGCTGGAGATCTCAACTGTAGTAAAGGAGAAATCAAAACTGAGGATCGCTTTGGTCACATCAAGGCCCTGCCCCATTTCTGGGGGTATACCCACATGAAAATCCATGCCGTGGGCAGTGGATGTGCTGGAGGTGGGTTGGGTTGGACTCGGTGATCTTGGAGCTCTTTTCCAACCTTCATCATTCCGTGGCTTCTATGGACCTGGGGTACCTGCATGGTGCTGACTGTAGGATTCTGCCTGCTGTGTGCTTTGGGTTGAGGATGGGACAAGGTGATCAAGGAAAGGATACAAGGCTGTGTCTCATGGGCAGGGAATGCTAAACCACCGCTTGGCTCCTCTTGCAGTGCCCCAAGGCAGCGTGGAGTTACCCACATCAGAAATAACTCACCCCGAAATAATTACAGGATTGGAGCTCAGGGCAAGCTGCACACCAAATTCCTTGCCAGGGAAGAGGTTTTAGCCAAATAAAGTTCCTGTGAACAATTACTCTCGTAATTCAGTAGTAATCCTGTTGGGGAATTGCTCTCGGTAACTCTGATGTTATTAATTAGCTCAACTAACGTGAGGGATGAATAAATACTGCGACATTTGGGAATAAACAAATAACATTTCATTATTTTACACATGGCAGACCTGAGGCATGGAGGTTTAAATGAGCCAGCAACCGAGAGACACAGCCAGGAGTGGAAAATGGAATTATTTCAGCTGCCGTAGTAGGAAGGCTTTAAGTTGCACTATGGGATATTCAGGGTTGGTATTAGGGAGAATTTCTGCTCAGAAGGAGCAGTGATGTGCTGCCACAGCTGCACAGGGAGGTGTGGGGTCAACATCCATGGAGGTGCTCAGTGTGGAGATGTGGCACTGAGGGATGTGGGCACAGTGGGTTGGGTTGGGGTTGGACCTGGTGATTTTGGAGGTCTTTTCCAACCTGAATGATTCTATAATTTATGAAAGTAGGAGATGCTCATGCACTTATATGGCAACGAATCCCCTTGATTCTTGGAGCAAGAAGTGTGAATTTTATGGGTGAGGAGACCTTCACATTTCCAAAGACTGGACAGGAGGACTTGCATCCAACACCTCCAAAACACGAAAGGACCCACATATGTAACGTGTTCCAAAATCACCAGAACTTGGCTCAAAACCCACATCTCGGGCCTCTTGTTCAGGGCTGGCCATGAGGTGTGTTGGGCTGTGTAAGGTCCTGGTGGCAGCAGGGCTCAGCCCTGGGGTCCTGCACTGCTCAGCCCTGCTGATATCTGTCCATGAGCACCCAGAGCTCAGCCAGCCTTCCTCCACTGCAGCCCAAGAATTAATGATGACACTTCTTGTCAGGAAATAAACTCCACCTGCCATTTGCTGCTCGTGTCACCAGCTTTTTTCCCCCCTCTACAAGTCTAAACCATTAGCTCTCTAATGCATCATCTAGACAATGATTTTCTGTGGCTTGATGCTCTGCTCAGACCTCTCTGTTCTTGTCACAGTGACATGACAGCATTTTTGTGGCACTCATGCTAAGAACAGCCTTAATCAAAGTACCAAGCACTGAAGGGTGGATGTGATGGGGAGCAGTGCGCAGTCCAAGGCTTGTTTGTGTTCCAACCTCCTGGCCCCACAGCCTGGGGATGGAACGTGGCATGGGAACAACCAAAGCTGGTGGCAGACTGTAGAAGTCCCCATCCCTGGAGGCGTTCAATAAATGTGGAGATGTGGCACTGAGGGACGTGGGCAGTGGGCAGTGCTGCCAGTCCATGGTTGGACTGGATGACTGTAGAGGTCTTTCCCAACCTTTATGATTCTGTGACTCTAAGTGTGAGGAATGGTAGCATTGCTGGGGGATCCTCTTGTTACCACCTCCAACCCATAACCTCTTGACCTCACTGGGGGCTGGATGTGGTTGCAGGACTGATTGGTGGCTCCTTCCATTCACTTCACTGCATGGAAAGGCATGTGTCCACTCTAAGACATTTCAGGGTGTATGTTGTGAAGTGAACCTTGCATCTGTTATTTATTTTAATGAAACATAAAACCATTAAGATTGGAAAAAGACCATTAAGGTCATCCAGACCAGCCCTCCTCCACCACACCCACTGACCACGTCCCTCAGTGCCACACCTCCATGGATCTTGAATACCTCCAGGGATGGTGACCCCACCACTTCCCTGAGAAGGAATTATCCCTAATATCCATGCTGACCCTCCCCTGGTGCAGCTTCAGGCCATTCCCTCAAGTGGTAATAAATGGAAGAATAATAAAGTGAACTTACACACCCATTCTGTGGGCATATGACCAAAACTGGAGGGATCTTAAGTCATGCATAGATTCACCCCTTGAATAAATCTCAGATCTTTATGGTAGGGATGACTGGTGGTTGGACTGCATGATCTCAGTGGTCTTTTCCAGTCTTAATGATGCTACGGTTCTTATGTCTTATCCCTGCAGCTCATGATGGATGGTGTGATTTATGGTTTCCTATGCAATGCTTTAAGCTTCATTGTGTTTTTGTATAAACCATTATTTCGTGTAGAAAATGAGGCTGTGAGCTGTGAAACTGCTGAATGTAACTATGTAAAACTTATCCGTGATTTGTGGGAAATTAAGGGCTGAAAGGTTTGATGTCCTTTGGGAGTTTTCAGCCTTTTTTTTTCCCCCCCCAACTTTGCATCTAGATTTTGTGTTTAGCTTTAATAGCTTTCACTTTCATTCATCTTAAGAAAAAAATCAGCAGCCAGCCAACTCTCTCCAAAAGAACCCAAAGAAACCAACCCTAAATGGACATTGGTTGAAAGTAAGACCTCTTGCAGACACTTTTCAGTATGTGAGACTGAACTGTTGAGGAAGGATCCAGTCCTGGGGGATCCTGAAAGTACTTCAATGGATCTGGATACCCTTTGCTACTTTGGTTGTAGGTGAGCAGCAAGGAGAACTTGTTGCGAGAGCATCTCCTCATTGCTGTGGACACGCGAGCTGTAGGGTTCTGGGAAGGAGGAACAGCTGCTCAGAGAGGCTGTGATGCCCCGTCCATCCCTGAAGGTGTTCAAGGCCAGGTTGGATGGGGTCCTGGGCAGCCTGGACTGTATTAAATGTGGAGGTTGGTGGTCCTGCATGTGGCAGGGGGTTGGAGATTCATGATCCTTGGGGTCCCTTCAACCCAGGCCATTCTGTGATTCTGTGATGCTGTGAACTTGAGCAGCAATGGCATTTGTTGCTCCTCATGTAAAATCAGAGCTCTGGGAAGAATGGCTCTTTGTTCCTTAGAGGGATTTACACTTTTGCTGTGTGCTGGTGTCAGACTGATGCGGATGTGTATCCCCGTACCTTTCTATGTTACTAGAGTAGCACAAAGCTGCTTGAAACAAGGGAAAATCATGTTCACAGCTCTCCTGAAAGCCTTTTGGCTGTTGGCTGAGTTATTGCTTGCTCCAAGATGTGCAATGCTGAGCTACACCCTTTTCCCACTGCAATAACAGAAGTTGCAGAAGTGTTCGCTGTTGCCAAAGCCACAGTTCATAGAATCATTCAGGTTGGAAAGACTGATAGGATCCAATGGAGACATCCAGCTCCCACCAGCACTGCCCACATCCCTCAGTGCCACATCTCCACACTGAACTCCTCCAGGGATGGTGACCCCACCACCTCTCTGGGCAGCTGTGCCAGCAAACCACCATTCATTTTTCCTAGCATCCAACCTTGGAGGTTTCCAAACGCTGTTTAGGATGATGATGTTGGAAGTGGATAAACGTTGGCACAGCGTAGGGAGCACAGCTGTGGGTGAGCAGTGAAGAGCTCCTTCTGTTTAACCACTGCCACAGCCTGAAGAACGACAACAAAACCCAACAAAACTTCTGCCTGAGCAGCTTTGAGTGCAAGACCTCTCATTTTGACTTAAAAGTCAGAAAAGTGTATGTGTGGGATAAATTAGCATGGAAATCCAGGTCGGGTTTTTTTGGGGAATATGTGCAAAAATGGCCATTGTAATTCTGGTTGTATTTCCAAACTTATCTACACACTGCATCTGTATAAAGGGCGTCTGTAGCCAAGCTCAGGGACTAGCTGCAAGAGGGAATGCATTTCAGGAGAAGATGAAAGGAGCTTTTCTGGTATTAATCCTTGAAAAATAGCCAGACGTTTCTTCCTGTATTTACCAGGTCGTCCTTCAGATCGAAAGCTTGTGTGTGGGAGGCATTTATGTGCTTTACACAACACTTGGAGATCAGTGGAAATGAAAAGCAGTATAATTACCCTCTGGCCTTCTATCTTCTTGCAGTATCAATCCCCAGAGAGCAGAAGGATGGGGTAGGGAAGCATTCACACTGAGGATAATCATAGCCATTAGATGAAACAATGCTGACTTAAACACACCCATGGTGTGTTGTTTTTTTTCTCCAGTAAATCCTCAGTTTCAGTCAGTGTTGTTCTGCCTGATAAGCAGCACTGTGATCTCCACGCAGGGCAGGACCTGCATGCAGACTTTGCTGCTGGGTATCCCACAAGAGCGAGGTTTGAGCAGATCCAGGTATCACTGTGTACAGGGGGCACTGTGCACAAAGACGCGCAGATCTGCTCTGAGTTCAAGCTCCGACTCAGCCTTAATTACAAATCTGTGATCAATGCGGCCGTGCTGCGTATGGGTTGGTAAATAATTAACAAGGGAGTGCAGTGTGAGGATGGGAATCTTATTGTAGGGCTGCGAGTTGAGGGAATGTAGCTGCCTTTAAATAGGGGAAGGAAAGGATGAGCTGTGACACGACTGGAAGCTGAAGGGAAGCAGTGATTTCAGTGGTGGTTAAATAGAAGGGAACTGCTTGGGCTGTCATTGTTAGAGCTGATGCACGAGCAGGGAGGGACTGTAATTGTGTGGGGAACCCGCTGGTGTCAATAAGAGCTTGACTGAATGTCACATCCACTCAATGGTGCTACGAAGGGAAGGGAAATCACTCAGCCTTGTGCCCCAGAGAAAGGTCAGAGCATCCGTTTATCTCTGCCTGAAGCCAATGGGGAGGACAGAGCTGGTTTATCCAGCATCAAGGATTTGGTGGTTCTGAATTCTCGTGCCGTGGCCAAGCTGGTAGGATTAAATCTATGCATGGCTGAACAAGTTTTAGCAGAGAATTCAGTGGAGGAGATGTTTGCATTATCCCTTAGCTAGAATGTTAGTAAATTAGGAGATTCTTCTGCCTAGAAAACTTGCAGGGCTTTGTACTAAGTCAAATTTCATCAGGCTTAAAGCATCATCCGAAATGGTGCTCAGTCCATCGGTAGGACCAGAGGTAACAGCCTCAAGTTGTGCCAGAGGAAGTGCAGGTTGGATATTAGGTGATAATTTCATCTCAGGAAGAGAGGTGATGTGCTGGCACAGCTGCACAGGGACTGAAGGGGTCCATGGAGGTGTTCAGTGTGAGATGTGGCACCGAGGGATGTGGGCACGTTGGGGTGGGCTGGGTTGGACTGGGTGATGCTGGGTATCACAGAGGGACAAGAAGGTTCCACATCACGTGGCTTTATAATGGAAGCAGAGAGTTTTGGACGTAAATAAGATGGGCAATGTTTGCATCGGTGCGACAGGACACGATTTAAGTGCCAACGGGGCTGATATCACCACTGCACCAAATGCCATCCATCAATCTCTGCTGCTCCTCTTAATTTTCATCACCCTTAAAACATGTGCAGAGAAATGGTTACTAAATCCAGGCAGCACCATCAGAGTGAGGCTGCTTGAACAGAAAATGGCCCAGCAGTGTTTGCTGCGTTTGTTTTTAATTTCTACATAAAAGCACCAGGATGATCGGATTCCGTGCTCTGAGATGAGGTGGCCTGAAGATTTAGAAAGAAGTGGGTGAGTGTCTAAATAATAAATGATCCCGGGAACAACATCATAGGAGAAGCTTAAAAAATGAGGAACAAACATGCTTTAATGTCGTAGGCTATGAGTTACCTATGAGAAAAATGCAAAGAATATCAGATTCAAAGTGGAGAAGTGCTCCACCGGTGCTGCAGTGTTGACAGTGATGCTCTAACAATTTACCAAGTGATAAAATAAAAGTGATTTAGTATAATTTTACAGTGTTGGATTTTGGTTTTTTTTTTTTCTTTTTTTTTTTTCATGTGGAATGAAAGGTTCAGTTGCCTCCAGTTTATTTCACACCTAATAATATTGATTTTTGCCATATATTTATTTATTTTTTTGTGTTCTTTTTCAGAGCTTTTATCCAAACTTGGCACGAGATTTAAAATTTAATGCAGTCGACAACATAAAAGCCAAGTTTTATAGAATCTTATTATGGTAATTACATTTCCCTGCTGGAAGCTAATGTGTATATTACATAGAAAAATACTTTTTATAGTCGGGAAGCCAATGTAAAGGGACAGTCACTTAAAATGTGACAAGCACCCTTCAGTGACAAGCTCTTCAATGTAAGACAGTTTCAGAGTGTTTGAAAGATGTGAGGATAGCTCCTGCCTTCCAATAGCTTTTAATATCTGCCCTCACCTCCATGGTGATAGATTCCTCCTACTGATGCTGGGACCCCAATGCTCTTGGATCCAAAGCTCAAATCCTGTTGGTCGTTCTCAACCTGCTGCTTTTGCAGGGAGATGAGCAGAAGCCATTTGGGGAGATCTTTAAAAGTTTGAAGACTCAAAAGTGGTTCCCATTGCTCCGGTGTCAAACCTTCCCTTCTTTCCCAGACCATCGCTGCAGCAGCTTGTTTGCTTTCAGACGTTCATCGCTCAGAAGGAGCAGAAAAATGGATCTTATTCTCCGCCTTCCCAGAAATAGTGTCTGTTCTTCTACATTTAAGTATTTTAGGTTTTCTCCTTGCTCCAGATCTGACTGGGAGCTCCCAGCAGGAAGCTGGAGGTGTTCAATGTGGAGATGTGGCACTGAGGAGCGTGGTCAGTGGGCACAGCGGGGTGGGTTGGACTCAGTGATCACAGAGCTCTTTTCCATCCTTAAGGATCCCCCGATTCATCATTTAGCAACAGCATTATGCAGGCTCAGTAAAACACATAAACAACCAGCAGAGCCTACCAGGTTTGCTTCTTGACTTGCTAATGAAGTTCGGGTGATGTAAGGAGGACCTTTGGATGCTGAGATGAGAGCAGCGGTGGCTGTGATCACTGCAGGGCTGGGATGCTGAGCTGTGCAAAGCACGTGTGGGCTGTGGGATGGATAGAAGCAGTGATGCAATGCAGTGCTGAGCTGCGTTCTGATTACCCATGTTAGCACCTGCATTCGCAGGCTCAGCTCTCCTTGCACTGCAGTGCTCCATGTGCTCAAAGCAGGAAGAAAATACCTGCAGATCTGCAACGTGTCTTTAGTTTTATCCCAGTCTTTCGAATCCCGTTGGTGTAGTTGTCATCACTCTGGATTGCAAACAAACCCCATCGTCCTGAATGTTTGCCTTGTTCCTAACCAACAGGTTGCTATGGTAACTTGATGTTGCTCTGGCTGCTGCACCAGATGCACAGCCCTCTGTCCTCGGACCAGTTTTTGTCTAATCAATTATTCGCATTTCAATTAAACATACAAAGTTATTTGATGTCAATTAGTTTGTATGTTAAGCTGGATGTTTGCGGAGTTTTTCTCTTCCTACTCACCCTGCAACATTAATTAACTCCTCCAGATACCAGAGTCCATCAGACAGCGCTGTGGTCTTCTCCAGCTATTGGCGTTACAGCCCTCACTGCCCACGTGGGAAGTCATCACCATCCGAAATAATTGCTTTTCACAAGCCTGCAGTCAGCTGTCTTGTCAGATATTTAAACCATAATGAAACTGTTTGCATTTCCAGGAGGAAATATTCAGCCGAAATGAATGGTAATTGCAGGTGGAAAGTGAGGATGGCAATGGACCTGGTCCTAGGAGCTCAGCAGCACAGGGATCCATTGTGCTCAGTAACAGGGAACAGCTGCCCAGAGAGGTGGTGGTTCCCCATCCCTGCAGGCATCCAAGGTCAGGGAATGGGGCTCTGAGCAATGCTGGGGCTGTGGGTATCCATGCCATTGCAGGGGGTTGGATTAGATGTCCATGAGGGTCCCTTCCAATGCAACCATTCTATGATTCTATAACAGCCTTTCTCCTAAAACTCACACTCTGTGGACAAGGATATTCATTCTGAGTGCTCACATCCAGCATTAGCCACAGAAATGTCATAGAAATGAAAATGTCATAGAAAGGAAAAGGTGGGGAATGCGTGTGCCACTCTTAAACAATTTGTACTGAGTTTTCTGATCTGTGGCCATAAACTGCAGAGAAACGGGCTGACAAATGAGTAGCCCACAGGGAAATGTTATTTACAAGGAAGGCAACAGAAACACTTAAGGATCTTTTATTAGCCTTATTTAGATCATGTGCCTCCTACATGGTGGGAAACTTTGTAGTCGCTGCAGTAAAACAGCAGTAGGTATGTGCTGAGTTACAGAGTCTCCCAATTTGCATCCTTAAAATCCTCTTCATCTCTTGCTGCAGAGAAAAGGAGTCTGGTAATGAACGTGCAGGGAAAAGGGGAATCCAAGAATGAGGTCATGGATGCCCCCACCCTGGAGGTGTTCAAGGCCAGGCTGGATGGGGCTCTGAGCAATCTGGTCTACTGGGAGATGTCCCTGCCTCCAAAAGGGAGGTTGGAACTCAATGCTCTTAAAGGTCCCTTCCAAACCAAACCACTCCATCATTCTGTGAATTTATAGAGTACCTAAACTGCAGGAACTACTGGAAGGGAAGAGTTGTTATGGCAGAGGGCATCTGCATGCACACACCAAATGTAAACTTGTGTTGTTGTCTGACTGAAGCAGGATGACTTTTCTGCATGTACCTCATCATTGAGTTGGCCTTCCATGGGTTTTTGCAGCTCAGAGTTACCACAGAGATTAATATGAAATCCAATTTAACAACTTCCGTGCTTTCAAGATCAAGCACTAACAGATCCAACGTGGTACCCGAGGGCACAGTTTAGTGGGCAATATTGGTGATAAGTGGACAGTTGGATTAGATGACCCTACAGGTCCTTCCCAGCCTTAATGATTCTGTGACATGGTTGGTGGGCATGGTTGGGGTGGGTTGATGGTTGGACTGGGTGGTCTTAGAGCTCTTTTCCAACCTTAACGACTCCTTGATTTACCAATTAAGCTGCACTTTGGTTGCCAGCCTTCCCTTGGCACTTAGGAAGCGTTATTTGTTTATTTACTCTTCTAAAGGAATGGAAGTCTGTGCACCATGGTGATTTCTTGCTCTCTCCATTGAGTCTGAATTTTTAACAGAAATGTAAGTCTGAGCACTCAGTCCCATTAATTGCTGATTAACCCCGCTGCCTGATTGTAGCTGGGGAATGACAGCATTCCCATGTTGCTCCTCATCACCCCCGGAATAAATTGGGAGAAATGCGTGGGGTGATTCTTGGGGGCTGCATTAATGCCAAACACAGCGATGCTCCTGCTCAGATTGTGCTACTTTGATTACTGAGCTGAGTTATTAGATCCATGAAGAACAGCCATTTAAATGTAAATCCATTCTCCTTCCGTAATAGATAAATGTGCTTTGCCTTGAATTTGTAAGCAGAAGACATCACTTTGATATACTAACTGGAACTGAATAAAGCTAGTCAGTAGACCAAGGGAAGGATGCGGATGGCTTTAAAGCAAAAGGAACAGAGGAGTCCATCAGTTCATTAATTAACTTCAATTTCTATTTTAATGAACTTTCTCTGGTGCCTGTTTAAGCATCCAGATGCTTGCGAACGTGTTTTTTTTCCCCAACAACAGACTTTTGCTGGCATTTAATAGATTACAAATATGAGGTCTATGTTTTCTGTATCCCAGAAGTACTCCTCTGTGGCAGTGGGGACGTGATGCCACCGTGGGTTCAGGGTCCAAACCTGATGGATGGATGATCTGAAAGGAGGAATGCTGGTGATGTTGTGCCTTGGTTTGTTCCTTGGAAGGGGTTGTGTGTTCCCAAAATTGAAATGCTCTGGCGAGGCTCTGTGCCCTTCCCCAGCAAGGTGGAGATGGGATAAATGGGGTTCTGCTCTGAATTGCCCTCTGGATGTGTATTGCTGTTAAAAATGGAAGGAATGAGAGAGCATAGTTCTGCCCAACCCAAGTTGTCCCATGTGTGTGGAGGTAATGCCTCCTGCAGAAGCTATCCTTCCCCATGCCTAACATTTTCTTTAGGTATTCTCTGCATTTAGGGGTGCAGAGAAAATCTCCTTTGCTGTTTGTTTCGTAAGCATTTTGGAAGGGACTCAGCTGGCTCAGCCCTGGGAGGGAGCAGGGCTAAGCAGGTGGGCAGTGCCCCGGAGCAGCTCACCCAGCAGCCAAGCTGGATCTCTGAAGTCAGATAAATGGCACGCTCGTATTTCTGTCTGAGCACAGTAAAAGAAGGAATTGTCCCTTGGTTCAAGACCTAGAGATTTGCAAGAGCTCTCAGTTTTGTGTTTTTTTCTTCTCTCTTCAAAATAAAAGGAAATATTTTTCCTCTTGCTGACTTCCCAGAACTCGTTCTGCCAAGGGCTCCCTGTGTGCTATTGAGCAAAATGCTTGTTCCTTCTCATTCAAATTCCCTCTTGCAGTTCAGCCCCTGCACCCTTTTGTTTCCTTGCAATAGAAGTGCTGTGGAGGAAGAAACATCTCCATGTATTTCCAGGGCAAAGCAGAGCTGTGTCCCAATAAAGAGCTGCAGAACTCCAACTGGGGACACGAAGCATTGAGTTTCACATTGTAGTCTGTAGGAAGTTGGGTCGATGGTTGGAATAAATGATTTTCATGGTCTTTTCCAGTCTTTATGGTTCCATGATTCCATGTTTTCTGGTTTCTTCATCTTGGGCTGGTTGTGTTGTATGTGTAGGTGCAGTTGTCCTTGCTTCGGGATGAATTTCAGCACTCGTCCCATTAGTTGGCTGCTTAATTCTTTTAAACATCACGGTGGAACGAAACAGATTTAAAATCTAATAATAATAGCTGAGGAAATGCATCTGCCAAGCATGGAGCTTCCCCACTATTGCTCATTGTAACCGTAATTAGCCAGTTATAGCCATCAGGCATCTGTGTGTTAAGAGATTAAGCCTGTCCTGCTGCTTCCATTAGCTCTGTTGTGTTACCCCCCCCAATTTCTCATTTCTCCCATTTCTCACCAGATTCCACGGGGAAGGTTTTATTAAAAACATACTGAAATAAAGCATATTAGAGATGGGCTTGTGGCTGCTGGTTTGGTGTTGTGTGCTGGGTGAAAAATCCTCGCTGATGCTGGAAAAGACTTCTAAGATCATCCAGTCCAACCCCAACCCATCCCCTCCATGCCCACTGACCACATCCCTCAGAGTCACATCTCCATGTTCCCTTTTCTTTTTTTCTCTTTTATTTCTGAAGATGTTTCCAACAATTTTTTCACTCTTTTTTTTTTTCTTTTTTTTTTTCCTCCTTGGCACTTTTTGATTTATCCCTATGTACCAAACCCCTCTCGTACCTGCATGAACCACAAGAACTGTTCATTTGAATGCTGCATTAATGGGATTTTGTCTGCGAGGAGGCAGCACAGATATTATTGCAAGTTAATCTTTTAAAATCACAGTGGGCTTAACTGCATGTGTCATTAAAGCCTCCTCTGAATGAGTTGCTGTAATGTCTTCAGCACAGCCAACACTTGTTTTGTTGTGAGAAAATGTACAGAAAATGCCCAGCTTTGATCTCATACTGTTTTTGCCAAATAATTTGTGCCACCTCCTGAGATTGGTGATGAAAACCCAGGCTGGAGCTACAGGGGCAGTGCTATGTAGGCTATATATACATATGTACCCCAATTCTAATGCCCAGACCCCAAAAGTAGATCTCTGAAATGCTTTCAGATCTCTGAGATATAGCTGTGGATTTGTTGTTGCTGTTTCAAGCCCGAATTTAAGTTCTTGTTCTCAAGACTTGAGGTTGGCTCTGTGGATTACCTGCCCTTGAACCTGTTTCCATGCATTTCTGATCATCAGTTTGACAGGAGAGGTAATTAAAAATTACGAGTCTGGAGAATCAGAGGTGGGACGGAGGGAGTTATTCTTTGTGCTATAAACAAAGCCTTCTGCACTTGGGGCAAAACTGAGCCTGGCAGGAAGAAAATAGGACAGTGATCTTGATGAGAATTGATGTCCAATGGGTTTCTCGGTCTCTATACGCTGCCTTTCATGGCATCTGAGTTATTAAAGCTGGATGACTGATATACCCACACAGAGAGGGGGGTGACCCTGAACCTTTGCTAAGCTTTGAAAACCTTAGGTTCATTTATTTGGATTTTCTTTTTCTGTCTCTAAAATCAGAATGGAATAAAACAAGTTCAGGAATCATTAGATAAGGTCAGAGGAGAGGTGGAGCAGTCAGTCAATGGGGATGCTGTGGACACAACTCTTCTGCAGTCGAGGCTGAATTAGTGGGCTGCCATTCCCAAAAAGCTGCTAGGTTGCAGAGCATTTCTTCTTCTATTTCTTATGTTAATTATTCTTCCCAGATATACAGTCAATCACGAAGGTTGGAAAAGACAGCTACAATCATCAAGTCCAACCACCAACACAACCCCTCCATGCCCACTGATTATCTCACACAAAACTCTTCGGTGCACTTCTGAACTTGCAGTGCTCAAGTAGGCTGAAAGCCATGGAAGAAAAGAGTGAATTCATCCCTCGTTTCCAATTAGGTTTGCATACAAAGCAGCTCGTGCATTGACTTAGCTCCGAGCTGAAGAGTGATGCTTTCCTGGGTCAATGATTTCTCTGCTAAGGAGCCCCAGGACAGCCTCTAAGGCTAACAGCAGCTCTAAAGTAATGGCAGGGATCACTCTACCAGGTCAAAAGCTATTTATTGTTGGGAACCACGGCACTGCAGCATGCTTTTGGATGTGTCACCTCTGTCCTGCCTTCTGGACACAGCAGAAAGCGTGAACTTGCTCAAACTGATATTAATATTTAATTTGTGATGAGATAATTAAACTGACCAGCAGAAAGCCTCAGAGGTCAAGTGTAATTTCAGCTCGTATCAGTTAACTCAATTTTTTTTTTTCCAGTAGGACTCCAGTGAGATGCTGAGAAAGTGTTGTCTTTGTGTTAGAATCCACTTCACTGCCTTGTGTGTTTAAATTGCTGCTCCGTAGGAAGGCTGTGATGAGAAGTATCTTGTTTTCCAAGCCTTTCCAAGGGACAGTGGCCTTATTTATGCCCCATCCCTGGAGGCATTCAAGGCCAGGTTGGATGTTTCCCTGGGCAGCCTGGGCTGGTGGGTGGCAACCAGCCCACAGCAGGGGTTGGAACTGGATGATCTTTAAGGTTCCCTCCAACCTCAGCCATTCTGTGAACACCTCAATGCTTATTTAGGTTTTAAAACAAATATACTAATCTGCAGGCATGTAATTAAGATCATAATCAAATCCATTCAATTATTTTATTGTCGAAGCTCAGGGTTTCAATAGAATTAAAAATGCAGCCGAATTCAAATCCAAGGCAATGTAAACCCCCCTCTGTGGTTCTGCTGATTGGGATTTTATATTCCACACCAGAATATGTGATCACAGGCCTCTTCTGCAGATCTCTGTGATGCCAAAACGTGCCATCTGCAATGAGCTGCTCATCAGACTTGGCTGCATAATTTCTGCCCTTAATTTATCGGTCGATGAGACTCTTAGTATGTACTTCATAGGTCTCCAAAGGATTGCCTTGGCTGCCAGCCTGGGAAATACCAATATTGTAAGGATTAAACAAACAAACAACAAAAAAAAAATCAGATAATCTAACAGTGTGACTAAATCAATGCAAAAGAAATATTTGGATTGTGTAGATGCGTTGGGCAAGGCAGGCAAGCTTGGCTCTGGAGAAATCAATGTGCCAATGCCATGGATGCAGGATGTCCATTTGGATACACCTTATGCATTGCAGCTTCAACTCTGCAAGATGGGAAATAATGGATTGACAACCTGGGACAGTGAGGTGTCCAGGAAAAGGTTTGATGTGGCAGTGAGGGATGTGGTTAGAGGGCATGGCGGGGGGGGGGGGGGGTTGGGGTAGGACTTGGTGATCTGAGGGTCTTTTCCAACCTGCATGATTCTATGTGAGGTGGGCACACAGGTGTCAGCTATGGGGTGACCGTCCTACCCACCACAGCAGGTCCTCTTTCCCAGCATTTCACCAACTTATGAATGTTTTCCTTCCTGGAGAGCAGATTGACTCAACTGAGCGTTGGGTAGAGGCAGGCAGTTCCTTTCCTACCAGGTGGGTTGGTGATACGTGGATGTAGTTATGAGAATATGGAGAAATCCTACAGACAATAAAGTAACTCGAGATGGATGGGAGCTGAGGAGGTCATGGAAAACGGACATAATTTATTACAGGCATCCACTGCGTGAGCCAGGAATGTGTTTTTTTGGATGCAAATTTGTAAATAACAGCTCTCTAACTGACTAATGCAATCATCATCTGTGCAATTAATTGCTTTCCGCTGATGTTGGACATGCGTCTCTTTGATCTGTACAATGTTTGCATTTCTAAATCCATAGTTTTTAACTGAAAATCCATGCAGCTGAAGGAAATCAAAATTTCTTCAAGTAGGATGCTACCAGTTGCAGGCTGTGATGTAGAACTGACATAACCTGAATCCAAATCTGAAAATGATTTAGTTTAGTCTATGTGGATTTGCCCCATCCCTGGAGGCATCCAAGGCCAGGCTGGATGTGGCTCTGGGCAGCCTGGTCTGCTGGTTGGTGACCTGCACACAGCAGGAGGTTGGAATTGGGTGATCATTGTGGTCCTTTTCAACGCAGGCCATCTTATGGTTCTTTGATTGTCATCATTAGCCAAAAACCTCTGTGAATGGAGACTTTGCAGATCTGCTGACTGCTCTGTCCCTGCGGGTGGTGTGAAGTTGCGGATGTGTAGATCTGATCCCTCTGGGGACCCCATAGAGAAGTGTTAAACCAGACAAATAAAAATGCATAATTATTTCCTACGATGAGTTTTCATGCACTGCATGTGCAGCCTGCTAAAAATGCAAAACCAAAACCACCGCTGGAAGCTGTGTGCCAAACTCCAACCTGTGCTTCCCCAAGACCCACATTGCCAAGAAAATTCACGGTGGATGAAAAAATTTCTGACGAAATGGAGAAGCTGGAAAAGAGCAGGCAATTAAGATGCATAATGTTCTGCTCTAAGTGGCGGACCATAAATCTCAGGCTGTGGAATACTGCATTTTAGTGCTGCATTGCAGCCCATAGCTGGGCTCTGAAGTCATTCCACAGGGAAGCAAGGAAGGTTAGACTGAAGCTATTAAAAGGTGTCAGGCCTTTGGTATGCTGTTGGCAAAATAAAAGGAATGAGGCTCTTTGTAACTGTTTGCTCTCACTTTTAGAGGAGGTTTTAAGGATCTTCGAGTGGGTTTCCTGCTTGCTTCTCTTTATTGAATGTGGTTTATGGAAGGAGGATGAGAAAATGTGGTTAGCAGAAATGGTAGTGTGAGAAATGAGCAGGAAGTATGACTTTGGGCAAAGCTCAGAGCTAGCTAAATGAACTTTGCAAGGAAAACATTAGCTTGATGGTGTGGTTGGACACTAGCAAATCCATGTATCAAGTAACTTGGTTAGAAGGATCCTACCCTTCTGAATAGAAGTGGATAGGCCAAAGACACAACTGCCACGTGAAAATACCATATGAATGTTGCTAAGAGGTAGAACAAAGCTTCTCTAAACTCATATTTTTTCTATGATTCATGTTTTTCTCCCATTTCACCTTCAATATATGTTGCCCAAGTAGCCAAGGACAAAACAGGACATGAGTTTCGCTGGCCCTCATTTATTTTTGTTGAAACTTACAGAAATGTATAGAAGGGCACCCATTCCCCTCAAGATTCTTGAACGAATAACTCAAATGTACATGTCTGTGTGCTCATCACTCATTGTCACATTTGGCATCCAGTGTTTGGGACTTGGCAGATGAAGAGGTCACCCGCCGGCCTGTCCAAATGTTGATTCAGAGATTAATTTCTCTGTTTTATTTCCACCCCTTGTTTAAAAAGAGAACGCCTCTAGTTCTCTTTAATTTCTTGTGCCTAAAAATGCACTCGTGATAAGGCAGTTGTATGTTTATATGCTACTTGAGCTGCCGAAACCATGTTTGACCTTGAGAGATGTAGGAGTTGGCTTTATTTGCCTGAAATCATAGCAATATTTTCCACACCTTGCAACCCTGCTGTGCCTCCTGGAAAACCATAAACCCGCTGATCAAGAAGCACCAACTGGAGGAGGAGCTGAAGCAGTCGGAGAGCTTGCTTGCATTTGTAGGCATGGCAGAATGCCCGTAGAGCTGCATGTGTATCTGTAGTGCTGTAATGAACATAATAGGTGTGCACAAATCCACTGTGTTATCAGCGTGCATCCACATGTTCCAGGTGTTTAGAGCCTTTTCCAAGCATGCTGCAGCTGAAGGAAGATGGTTGTTGATCTTTGGAGCGGCTTTGGAGAATGTTATGTTGAAAAGTGGTGACTTCAGTGGGGTTAATCTGGGCTTACACCACTTCAAACAAGAGGAGAATGTCTCCCATTGTTTTATTTCCCATTGCAGTGCTGCCTGGGAGTGACAGTGTTTAATTAAGTCGTATGAGAGTTGACCTATCTACAATTAAACCAATTTACTGAAAAGTACCAGGAATGGGTTAGACTACAAATAAAGGCAATCTGATTTTGGCTGAGCTCACTGTAGTGCTTTTTATGAATTCACAATTCTTTTCTTTTTTTCCTCGTTTGAGGCAACTTCAGAAGATATGATTGGAAGCAGAAGGAAGCCACAGTCTCAGATTTCTAGCCGAAAGTGTGCCCCTCTTCCTTTTTCATCTCGTGTTTATTATTTCATCCCATCAAAGAAAAAAAAAAAAGAAAGAAAGAAGCCAGATATTTGTGTTACAGGAAGAACCATGTGTAGGAGGAAGTGAAGGAAAACAGGCTGGAGGCTTTCCCAAGAAAGGAGAAATCTTACTGCTGGCTTATCAGCAGAAAGCAATGGCTGTGTTAAATGGAGCTGGGTTAACTGTGTAATTAATTCAAACCCTCTCAAAGGATGTGTCATCTTTGCATTACAGGAGGGCAGGAATGAAAGGCCTTGTCTCTGGAGCTGATTCTGTTTTATTTCTTAAGGGTAGTGAGACAACATCCTCCACTGCACACTCAGGGCTGTTGTAAAGCCCTTCTAAACCTTTCTTTCCATCAGTGCCCATCTGTGATGAGTTCAAAGTCAAGAAAAGCCCCTTGCCCACCAGGTAGGATGTCAGACCCACAAGTCCCAATCAAGCTGTGTGATCAGGGTGATGGTTTTCCTCTTGGTTTCTTATCCAATGGCCCAGCACTGAGTGGGAATGCATGCTCACATGCTTTTGTGGTCTTTGCTGAAGGCCAAGAGTAGGGTTGGAAGGCCAGTGCTGCTGTGCAGGAACAGAGCAACGTCTGCCTTGCTCATGGTTACACATGTATGAATGGGCAAAGCCGTGTTCTTTAAAGGAAGCACAGAATCGTTAGGGTTGGAAAGGCCATTGAGATCTTCTACTACAACCATCAACCCCTGCCTGTGATTGCTCTAAATCATGTCACTCAATGTCACATTTATCCTCTTCTTCTACACCTCCAGGGAAGGACCTCCCTGGTAAGCCTGTGCCAATGCATCATCACCACTCTGCTGGTGAAGAAATTTCCCTTATATCCAACCTGAACAGCTTCTGTGCAATCTAAGGCCATCATTACCTTTTGTCCTGTCAGAAGAAAGAAGATGCAATAAGATCTACACTGCCTGTTGCATAAGAGAATGGTCATTTTCTTCACAAAGACTCCATCTGAATGTTGTCTTCTGTCTCTTATAACAACCTATACTGTATCAATAGCCAACTTAAGGTGCATCCATGTATAGACTTCCTATTCTTACTTTTTGTTTCCGAAGTGTTGGGTATCTTAGTTACGTGCAGGAGAAGGCATGTTTGAGTATTTGTTCTTGTCATGATCCCTATTTCAACCCACTTTTCTCCCCACGTGAGACAGAACCACGCTATGTTTTATGGTATGTTCTCCAGTTTAACCAAACTCCATGGTCCAATATACACTGAGCACAAACAAGCTCTGCAAAACCGAGATCACTGATCTTTGCTTTTACTAATTTTCCTCAAACCATTTTAAGACCTCATCCGAGGTCAGTGAGAGCCGTGAACTCTTCAAATTACGTTCAGAGTAGCTTCACATTTGCCCTTTGGATGCATTTGCACTCATCAGTCTCCTTCCTGTTATCACTGGCTGAGTCACACACTGCCTTCCCACTTCACATTCTGAGTTTGCATGGATGGTTTGGATAATTGTCCCAGTAATGATTCATTTACCACTATCCAGAACCCACTTCAGCAAAACACTTAGATGTGCTTTAAAAAAATGCTGTGCTTATGAGGAATTGAAATTAGCAATTGCTTAAATAGTTCGGAGGTGGGGAAAGCTGTGTGCTAATCATGCTTTTCCCTTCCTGGTGTTGCAGAAAAATGGTCCCTTCTTACAGCATTTTGCAAAAAGTGCCAATTTGAGATAAATAAATTCGATAAGCAGAATCGAATAATGGCAGCGTGTCATTGGTGATTAAATTCGACACTGAGCTAACATCAATCTCCTATAAACTGTGTGGCATTGACGTAAGTCTTTCCTACTGGAATCTGGCTCTGAATTATAAAACTGTCTGAACCTTACAAAGAGATTTATTTCAATTCAAGAATCATTGATTTGCTGGAGAACAACAGAGGGAACCACAGCATTGGTGGATGCCTTCAAAATGTTCTCTGTTTAATCCTTCGTCTTTTGCAAACAAATGCGGAGTGGAGGAAATATTAAATAGAACTTTGATCTGGATGCTGCTCCACGTGGGGAACAGGGCTGCACCCTCAATGTGTAGCTTTGTATCTCTATAAATTGGCTTTTACTGGCTGAGCTGCGACAGTGAAAAATTCAGCCTGGGTTCCAGTAGAATTCTTAAGCTGTTGCGAATAATCTCCTATGCAATTTTTTTCTTTAAACCACATCGGACATTGATTCTTGACTAAATAGGCTGTGGAAGTTTGAGTGTGCTAATGAGTCGACTCAGTGTGCCACTAAATACTGTTTAATTTGCTGTTGCAGTTGCAAGAAAATTTTCCCATTAAAACCACAGCCATGTGAGCTGCAGTATGGAGTGTTCCAGGAGAAGACTTTTACACCTTATTAGCACTACAGTAGGGGAAAAGTACTTTAAAGAACATTAAGGAAAAAAATATAAAGTCATTAAAAACATATTTGTCAGCTTCCACAGAAGCTAATGAACAGAAACATAATGACATATTAACAGCTTGAGGTCCCTTGCTTTTCCAGAGAAAACTTTGGCCTGGCATTCCTCTTTCATCTCAGTATGGAAATGCACCCTAACGAAGGCTCTTTTCAGGGCTGTGGATATTTGAGGTTGAAGATGTGACCAAAAATGAATAAATAAATAAAGCCTGCAAGTGTGTAGCTGCTCCTTTTGAGTTGCATGCAAAGAAAAGCTCCATCCAAAGAGAGCAGCGAGCGAAGGGTGTAGAAAAAGCCAGAAAATAGGTCCTAAATACTGGGTTTTGGTGATGGCACTGAGGGAGGTGGGCAGTGGGCAGGGTGGGATGGGTTGGGGTTGGACTGGGGGATCTTGGAGGTCTTTTCCAACCTTAACGATTCTATGTTCTTCCCACCACAAGCATTTCCAAGGCTGAGGAGTGATTTTGAGGTTGGGACTTGGGGGAAGGGCGAGGTTGTTTTTGCTTCTCATTAAGCTGATCTCGTCTGAGTTGAATAGCTAAGACATGATAAACCTCATGTTCTTTTCATTAGAGCCACCCGTATCTCCTCGCTTCTAGCGCAGCGCATGCTATCTGTCAGCAGCATTAAAAGGTTTATCATTTTGGCTCCTCATGCATATCACAAGGGGGTTGAAAGGATTTGATCCACGGCTGAAGAAATTATTAGGTGAACCCAGCAGACCCTCGTGCTGTAATTGCACCTGGATATACTTTCAGCAGATGGTGCTGAAGATTGTGCAAGCGAATTACTTCTTGACCGCAGCTTCTTCTTTATTTCCAGATTCTAATCTATCCTTTGTTCTTGTCAGAATAACAATAGTTGTGTTGTTGTTTTTTTTAATGTAATTTCAAATGATGTATTTTCTTCTTCCAGATATATTAATACAGGAAAGTGAACCAAAACCTTTATAAATTTCTGTGGTGTCTTTGTCTTGCTACAAAGCTGTATTTGTGGGTAACTTTGCCTGTGAGAGCAGTATCTGATGGAGGTTTCCCATCTGTAGCAGGGAAGGAGCAGTAGCTGAACGCCAATCACTTATGCAAATTCAAAGCTGAAGTGAGCTGACCTTTCCAAGCAAGGAGATGTTGCAGTGCACTGATATGGCCCATAAATGTGCTTCTCTGCCCTTTCTCTGAAGTGAAGTGATCATGAGAGGTCATGAAGTTAACGATCATCGAGAAAAGGTCCTTTGAATAAGAAGCATTGAGAGCGAGTGTAGTCTGAATAGGCCATGAAGATGCAACATCTCTGAAATGCCGTGAGCAGATAACACAGAGCATGAGAGCACCCACGCTCAGAGCAGCAGGGCCAGCTCCATGCGTTCGAGTGTGCTGAAAACAAGCCTTTCAATTCTTAGTGCCCTGAACAGAATCACAGGGTCACTGAGGTTGCAAAGACCAACGCAATCATCCAGTGGGACCATCCAGCTCCCACCAGTGCTGCCCACCGACCACATCCCTCAGTGCCACATCTCCACACTGAGCACAGGTGACCCCACCTCCCCGTGCAGCTGTGCCACTGAATCTTTTTGCCCACTCGTTCTCTCTACCTTTGTTTTACGAGCATCCTTTCTGGTGCCTTCTTGCTGTAGTAATCCTCCTGCAGAACTGCGAGAACCTTCCTGAAGCTTTGGTAGAGCTCCACACCACAGCCTGACTTCAAGCCAGCTGCAAGTCCAGCACCTGTAAGATATCAAAAGGGCCATTTCTGCTCCTTGCTTTCAACAGCGACCTTTTGTTTTCCCCTCCATCAGGCTGAACAAAAGACATGCTTTCGCTCATGCTATCCATCAACCTCTGACGATTTTTCCCCAGCTCAAGATGTACTCGCGGAGGAATTCGGAGTTAATGGACCCAGATGTGATGCTGTTGCTAAGAAACCCTGGGTTGCCTCTGTAGCATCCTTGTGCAGTTCTGCAGGTGCCTCCCCAATGGGGCTGCTCCTTATCCAGAGGAGGGTGTGCTTGTACATCTCATAGCTAGAGGATGTTAGATAGAGACAGAAGGATGATTGAAAAACATAGCCCATTTGTTTCACATCTATATCCCATAGTTTTCTTGTTGCCATGGCAAACCTTGAAAGGAATTCCTAGGCAGCCCTTCAGGTGAGGCAAAGCTGCCTGTGGGGGGAAGCAGAAAAGAAGCCTGGGGCTGTTTTCTTTCTTGTAGGGTGAAAACTGGGATCCCTACTGCAGGGATTTTCTTGAGGCAGCAGTAAGGGATGGCTGGGCCTTGCTGGTGTCAGGTTTGCAGAGAGGGAGCCTGGGAACCCTCAGGGACCTTGAGAGCCTCCACTGAACCCTTACAGACCTCCAGAGACACTAAGAGGTGTTTTCTGACCCCGCTGTGCTCTGGCTGTGCTGTTTGTTGCCAGACAAGTGTCATGTCCCTAATTCTTTCTTCGTGTGTCTGAAGTTCACCCAGGACACCAAAGTTCCTCCTGTGGGAGCAGAGGTGGCTTTTATGCAGCAGGACGTGATTGGGAAGTTGTCTCCTATTTGCACAAGTCTGAGCATATGATATTTCACATTGCTATTGAATTCCAGCCAACTTGATGCTGATCTCACCCCGACTTTATAAGAAATAGAGAAAATAAACCTCACACAGTTGGCCCCAGCTCAGCCTTTGCGTCTTCTAAGAACCATCTACAAACAGCACCAACATCAGTTTATGGAGCTGTGTTATCATTTTCCTCTCTCCCTCTGTCTTTTTGGCCATAATTAGCAGGGACAGTGTGTCAATCAGTTGTCAGAATGGAATGCTTTCCCTTCATCCATCACAACGCCTGTGCCGAAGGAAAACTTGTTCCCTTAGGCAGCTGCCAGGGGAGAGCATGCAGTGATGGGCTGAGTTGTTAACAGGGGGCAAATTAACTTTTAATGCTCGTGCTGTTGTTTAAGCACATTCAGGGGTCTCAGGAAGACGAAAGGCTCTCAGGAACTGTAAGTTGTTCCTACTGCCAACGTAAAGATGTTCTTGCAGAAGGAAAGACATCCTCAAAAGTCAGGTGCCAAGATGCCACCAGTGCTCCAAGATTTGGGATCCAAAGAACCACGGGCATGTTTGAGAATGAAATAAACCCCAACACCCACTTTTCTCCTGGTGACAGTTATCCTCTTGTCCTTTATAAAAGTTTAATTTCATTGCTTTGCCAGACAATCTTGCTGCAAAGGCTGCAGATGAAAGCGAGGGAGGGAGGTTAATGCAGTGTATGTTCTCCCTTTCTGCTGGGATGTTTGGTTTTCTCCCACGTTCTGATTGCTAAAATAAATGCCACCAGTGAATGTTTGCCAATGCAATGTTTGTAAAGTGGATATAAAATGGGGGGGTTGGCTGATACGTTAAGCTTAAAGCTGAGGCACGAGAGCCAGAAAGCAAAGAAAACTATGCCTCCTGCTGTTAGGGGAGTTTGGAAACGTTAATTTCCCACTGGTTATCATAGAATCATTAAGGTTGGAAAAGACCTCTAAGATCATCCAGTCCAACCATCCTCTTAATTGCCCACCAGATCATGTCCCCAAGTGCCACATCTCTTGAACACCTGCAGGGTTGGGACTCCATCACCTCCCTGGGCAGCCCATTCTGGTGCCTGAACACTCTTTTGGAGAAGTCTTTCCAAACATCCAACCTGAACCTCCTCTGGCACAACTTGAGGTCATTCCCTCTATCAAAAAATAATAAAATAATAACAATTAAAAAAAGCACTTAAATATTTCCATGAGTCTTTCCACGTGAAGAAAAGTTATGAGGTGCTGAAAAATCCCACTGGCTGCAACAGGGGTAGAAGCACCTTAGTAGAAACATGAAGAAAATCTAATAAACAGAAAATAATGAGTCCAAATGGGAGTAGCATTTGAATACCATGTAATTAGTACTGAATGCTCCACTTGTTCTTTTTGCTGGGAATGTCATAATTTTTGCAAATGATTGTGCCGAGGTAGAATGAAAACAACACCACTGAAAAGAAAATGCCCACAGAACCCTGCTAAAATGCCATTTGGAACATGAGAGGAGGATGTGCTCGAACATCATCGAGAGATGTTTGTTTTCTTGATGATGCTTCACCATGAATGCACCTTTCAAAAGCGTAGAGATCTTCGTCTCGGCTGTGAGCAGGAAATGTTGAGGAAAGGAAAGCAAGACTTGTGAAATCATTTCCCCAGAGAGCTGTGGGTGCCCCGTCCCTGCAGGAGCCCGAGGCCATGGAGGAGCTGGTGGGGGGCACCCAGCCCACGGCAAGGCCTTAGAACTGGGTGCTCTTTAAGGTCCCTTCCAACCCAACTATTCTGTGATTCTGCTTGCAAAACAACAAGGGTTTCCTTCTCTGTAGCTCGTATTTCCCATATATCTATGAGATGATGAAATCCCATTATCTGGAAAGTTAAACCCGTCACATTTTATGACTGCTTGGAAAAAGGCTGGGTGCATTGCTACGCAGAGAAGCAGAAACATGAAAGATTTTCTAGGACTGCTGCTTGAGTTACTTGCTTTAACTATATGGAAATCCACCCGAGCTGAGCTTGAAGCGAGCAGACATAGCTGATCACAGGATAATATCCTGTACAGAGAACATTCTCTTGCTACGTTTTATAGACATAGTTGACAGAAAGAATAAGCTTAAATACTGCTCTGAAAAATATGCTTTATTTTGAGAGGATTTTATTCAGTTCTCTGCCAATGAAAATAAATGACGCTGGAGAAGTCTCTTCGATGTGAAGCTTTTGCTCCAAAGACATAATTGTGACAGGACTATTAAATAATGAATATAGTCTCATTTTAGCTCTGGTTGCACGAATATACTTCTGGATGCTTATTTTTACTCCGTATAAATAGATTTGGTGATATTTGATGCAATGGTTTGATGGGTACCAGTCAGAATTAGCCAGTAATTGACACAATAATGTCAAGATTGCATCAATTACAATAAGGCCAAACATTCAGTGAGTGATACATACGCAGATGAGTTGAATATTTTCAATGTAGGAAAAAAAAGTCCTATCTCCATCTATAAAATGCAGTAATAACTCTTCTGCTCATCATAAATTACGGGCCTGGGATGCAAAGGAAATGCAGCAGTACAATTAACAAGGCAGGAGCTGTTGGCGTGTGGCTCTGCCAGCAGTATCAGTGCAAATGTAGCATCTGGTGTGATCCTGAGTGTCACCTTTATCTGCTCAGGAACCGCATCGCCCTCCTGGCTTCTCTCAGACAGCCGGTTTTGTGCCAGCGCGATAAAAACGTGACCCTGTGATCTGCTGTACTCAGCCATGCTTTATCAACCTGTGCACTTCCACTGCTTGAACGTTAGCTTCTCATAACACTACGTCAACGATGGGCTTCTTTTTTTAAGGATAGAATTGCTAACCCCAGCGTTTTCTTCGTGTCGCAGCTTTAGGTTTTAAGCAGCTCAAGGAATCCTCCAAGGAAATTTAAAGACTTGCTTGAACAGTTATCTTCTTTTTTTTTTTTTTTTTTTTTTTCAACTATGAACAATTGGTTTTCATAGAGAGGTTTGTGGTTGCCATTTTCCATGACCTTATTGCAAATGTTGTAACTGGTGGCATTTTTTCACTGGGCGAATCCTGGGCAGCCTGATCTAGCAATTGTCAACCATGCCCAGTGGCAGGGGGTTGGAACTGGATGATCTTTAAGGTCCCCTCCAAACTAAGCCATTCTATGTGAAATACGAATGTTATAGACCTTTATATTAAGTTTCTGAACCTTCCAGTTCAGAGATGGGCAGTCTTAGGCAATATCTCAAAAATATCAGCAAAAAAAGCCCCAGTTTGCCTGCTCATTTTTTTATATCTTCTTGTTTTTTTAAGCTAGTTTCAGGATTCCTGGTGTCCTTCTCTGATTCTTGCTACCCCAGTGGATTGGCAAGACAACGCTCGTTAGTCTCTCAACACTCACAAAGGCTCTGCATCACTCTCTTCCAGATGTTTGGTGGGAAACAAATCAAGCCCAGTTGTCTTTTAACAATTTCATTTTATTCAAAACTCAGAAAAGCCTGCGATTTATTAAATTCCCCTCAGGATGTGTTTTCTTCCACCTTTGACACCGAGGAGATGGAGTATCCTGTTTACGCCAGGAGCTGCTTGTTAAACCAGAACAATTCATGATTTGGAGTTGAATAGCAGGGAAAAGCCAAGCAAGTCCCTCACCCGTGGTGGCATCTTTGTGTTTTATGGTATTTCCCTGGTCTACAGCCCTCATGTTTATGGATGAGAAACCAGAGAGTGAAAGTTGACCCATCCAAGATCATAGGGTTTAGGTGGCCCATCCAAGATCGTGGGGTTTCGCTGACCTATCTGAGATCTTGGAGTCAATTTTGGGCAAAGTGAGTGCCAGACCTCCCATGGGCTGCCCACCTCACCACTTGCACATATGGGCTTTGCTCAGTGGGATCAGCTCAGAGCAACTGGATATCTGGCCCGTGCTGTTGTGCTGGCTCATGTAATTTTGGTTGTTCACTTCCTTTTTGTCTAAATAAAGCAGCTATTGTTTATGAAATATAATAGTCACAATTAGCTAAAGAGATGACAAATGATTACCCACAGAAACACAAGAGCAGCTGCTGTGGAGCTGGGTGCTTCCACGTCTTGTCTGATCTGGGGAGGGGTTTTCAGTTTTTGGCAAATTTGAAATGAGTTTCTCTTGCAGAAGTTAGATTTACCAGTTTGGCATCATGCCTCCCAGTCTGACATTGTTCCTGGAGAGGCAGATTGTGGCTCCCCGGGGAGTTAAACATCTCAAATATCTCTGAGAACAGCAATAGTTGCTGGCCAAAGTTTGGCGGAGTCCAGTTTGCCGGAGGAGTTATGGACTCCTTCCATTCAGCGTATCACAAAGCAGCAAGAATCCACCTCTGGCTGCTTTGTTCCAACCTCTGACTTGGTCTCACTGTCCTACAGATACACAAAGCAGAATTCATTTGCATTTTTTTTTTCTTTCCTTTGGAACAAGTGGCGGTGTTATTTATTAGTGTAGCTAATAGAGCCTGGAGCAGGAAAGACAAATTTTTAGGCATTGGAAGCACTCCTGCTCTCCAATATTCATGGCTCTAGCAAGACTGTTGCCAGAATATAAATACATTGCTCATTTTCTACATGACCCCTGGCAGTATTTTAGCTCGAGTACACACTGAGCTTTTTAATTTCAAAAAATTTAGCCAAATGCTAGTAAACACTTCAGCTCACTCTCTGAGGAACCAGACTCACACAATTTAGAGCTGAAGAAACTGAGGCAAAGCGAAGTGCTTTCATAGAATCCTTCAAGTTGGAAGGGACCATGCCAGCGTGGGCACAAATTAAGGAAAGATCAATTTTTGAATGTGCCCAAACTTCTGCATACGGCCTTTTTCTCTCTAAGGAGAGTGTGAACCTCTGTCCTTGCATCATGGTTCCAAAATTCTGATTCTTTTTCTGCTTCTTACTAGGATAGATGGCTTTTCAATACACTAGGATATGTGGCTTTTCAATGTAGGAGCAATGTCATGCAAAATTATGTAGTTTGTTGTCAGATTACTGCATTCAAAATATATGTACATATTTACGTAGCCTGTTTAAAAATTGAGGCTTTAATGGAAATAGTTAAAAATCCAACCTTGAAAGAAACTCCCGGAGCATTAAAATAAAATATTAATAGAATAAAGGTCTCAATAAAACACTGATTACTAAAGAGCTATCACAACCCCACAAAGCTCCACTTCTCGATGTCGTTTTTCATTTCCAAAAAGGTCAGGTTGGTAAGGAGAAGCTAATAAGCTGAAAAAAATGACCAGCTTCATTTCTGAGCTTGTTTTGCTCAGGAACTGCAGGGCCATTTATTGGTCTGATGGCTTCCTTCTGCATCTGGGAAGCTATGAGTGCAGCTCTCTGCCAGTTACATACAAAGCATTTACAGCCCAAAGAGGCCAGCTCATTAGTAATTACTGTAATGAGTTCTTTGCAGTGTTTCTCTGAAAGGTGATTGAGCCCCTAATGTAGACACCAGATATTTTTCCTTCAGTTAATGGTGTGGTAAATTACTCCTGCGAGGGGCTCATTGAATGGCTCCTTTGGAAGAAGTTAAAGACTACAAAGGAAAGAAAAAGCTGTTGGTCTCTTCATACAGGTTACAGGAGACAATATTTACAGAGTGTTTCAGATCTAGATGCTTCTGCAGAGTGCGAAATGTTTGGCCATATAAATGGCAATGTCACAAATGCATGGGTGGAGGAGTTGCTGCAACCTGTATTTCCCATCTACCATGATACTGGACAGCTCAGCCAAAGGAGAGGGAGCTCGTTTGGGCTCCTTTGGGTTCCTTTGGGCTTGGTTTGCTCAGATGGAGCTTTTGCCTTGAGATTGATCATGGGCCTTGCAGGTCAGCTTCTTGACTCATTGTGTGTGCTCACCCATTGCCATGCTGGCAACAGAGAAGGGGGAACACTTGTCAAGAGCTTGGCTTTTACCAAGGAAGATTTCTTCTTCTACTATGTGAATAAACTCATTGGAGCGTCCAAATGCAATTAGCAAATGCTACAGTGGAAATGCTTCCTAATCAGAATCATTATTCAGGCAAAACTCAGCTGCTCCAGCCAAAAGACCCAGGCAACCACAGTAACGTGGTTATGGGACATGGTTTAGTGGTCAGGTTTGGTGGTAGGTGGATAGTTGGACTCGATGATCCTGGAGGTCTTTTCCAACCTTTATGATCCTGTGGTATGTAAAGACAGGTGTTTTTTACCTCTTAGCTCTCTGTAGAGCTCCTTTTCATACACTGCATGCAGCTGCAGCACTTCCACATCCCATAGCCCCAAAGTGCCATGAGTTACCAAGCCTACCCCAGCAAAGCGAGCTGTGTTGGCTCCCAATTTCTCCCCAGACCTGTGCAAAGAGAAGAAGGCATTGCTGAAGTACTGAAGGGGGAGTATCTGGGAACTGCTATTTAACTGTTTAGTTGCTATTTAACCGTTTTGAAGAAGAGAGAGAGATTTAGCCAAAAAGCTGATCAGATCAGTTTTAACTGCCCTTCCACAGGAGGTATCAGCTGAGATGCACTGTATGGGATGAGGAGCCTCTGCTGAAAGTAGGCACTTGCTTCAGGGACCTGCATCTGTAATTGGTATGGTGGCACACACAAAGAGGGGAGAGATGGTACAGAAAAGGCCTGAAGTGCTTTGAGTACTTTTGCCTCTGTGCAAAAACAAACCCTGTAGATGTTATTTGAGAAGCTGTTTTGTAATATTAAGCTTTTAATGAATTGCACAGTTTGCCCACACACGTCACTGCCTTTTGCTGGGTAGTCAGAGCCACTCATTAGAGATGAACTTTCCCTGGCAACCTACGCACTGAAGACTGCTCTGTGCTTGGCTGGAATAGATTTTCCAAGGGTCAGTGCACTCAGTGTGGCTTTTTGGCTTTTCTCTCCATGGGATCACATCTCCAGCCATGGTGATGAGTGCTGGTGGCTTGCAGAAAAGCCCAGCTTGGACGTTGTCTTGAATCAGCTGATGAGCCCAGGAACCCTTTCACTGCATCCCATGTTAAAATTATTATGGTGTACGTCGCCTTCCATTTAGTCAATCCTGTGAGCAAGAATTAAATTTAGACACTGCTGGCTTTTATCTGTCACTCTCAGGATGTATTATCTACAGTTTGCTTTGCACTCATCTGGGCAGTAGCTGGAGGGTATAAAATGGGATCTTCTGGAGCAGTTTTACTGCTCTTCCTTGAAGCAATTCGTGCCATGTGTTTATGTATATGTATGTATTTCCTCCCCATCTCTGGCAACAAGCAATTTCCTTGCTCCTCTGCACGTCCTTTGCTCTCTGGAGATTTCTGCCCAGCAGTGCTCTGCACAGAAAAAGACTGACTTGACAGCAGCACCCCTGAAACAGATCCTTTCATATTGTAGACGATGTCAAAGCAGTAATGGAAAATTGTGATGGTTTCTTCATCTCTTGAGATGGATCCTTGCGGTGAGGAAAGGTTGAAATTGGAATTGGAAAAGCTGGAAGCTCTGCAAGCTGTAACTTTTACTTAGCTGGTTGTCTTGCTCGCAGCATTACTGATGTGCTATCAAGATGAAGCCACAAGCACTGATACAAGGAGGCAAAATTGACTTTTTCTTCTTTCTTAAAGGCACAAACAAGTATCTTTAAAACTGAGCACAATATACCCGTGCTTTTACCTCGGGTCCATAATCAGAACGTTTTTCATCCTAAGTTACACATTTACAAAGGAATCACTTGGTTTGACACTGGGCTGCTCAGCAGATATTTAAGATTTCCTGTTATTTTGGAAGGTTTTCCACTCTATCTTTCCCACTTACATTTTGTGTCTGCACAAGGCAGGATGTTGCTCCTGATTTAAATGAGGAATATCAGGTATCTCTGTGTGTGACATGGGACATTCAGTTTGGGCGTTCTTTGTTTTTACTTTAGTGGTCAGAGATTCAGAAACCCATGCTTTATTTCCATGGAGAAGATCCCAACTGGTTTATTTTCAAAACATTGTTCCATCATCTGCATGGAAAACGCTTTGTTTCAACAACCAGAGTTTAAACATAGCGCTACACTGACCTTCCCAAAGGGTGAAAGAGGAAATAATGAAGAATATGGAGCTGTTGCTTCAAACCAGAAGTTTAAAGTAACTTAGGATAATATAATTTTTTTTTTTGCTTTAATTTCTTTTAAGTACAAAGGCTGCAAAATGCTGCATGTGCCAATTTCTGGCTGAAATCTGCAGCGAAGCCATCAGCTGGAGGAGAGCTCCAATGGATGCTCACATCGTTAGCAGCACAGGTTGGCTTCTGGTGCAAGAATAGGAAGAAATGACCCATCCTCAATTATCCATTGGTCAGAGAGGGTGTGAGGGGATTAATACCCAGTGCTATGATGATGGTATATGTAAGTCTCAATCATATGTGAAGTTATTATTTAGTGAAGCTTTTGCTTGCAGCCATCAAGTTTTTGGTTGAATGGCGTTTTTGGTAAGCTGTCTGGTGCTACGTGCACATGAATGGAGGAATGCTGAGCTCTGATTTTCTTCCTTTCAAGAAATACAATTAGCTACTTCAACTAGGCAAAATCTCAATGTGGATTTTATTTTAAATCACAGAAATCATAGAATGGTTTGGCTTGGAAAGGACCTCCAAGGTCATCTGCTTTCCACCCTTATTTCAATCTCTTGTTTTTCAATCTTTTATATTCACTGGAGGGAAAAAAAAAAAAATTCTTTGCTAATCTTTGCTACTCTGAATTTTGTGGTAAGATCGTTTTTGGACAGAACCAGGTTGAGTGTATTTCAATTGCCTGGTGTTCTTGAAATCAGTTTGTCAAGGCATCCTAAATTATACATTGCTTTGCTCACAGCAGCTGGAGCAGAGCGGGGGCTGCAATACCTGCTGCATGTGGCAGCAATGCACTGCTGGGAGCCACAACCTCATTGAGGGCTTTCATTGCAGGAGGGGAATACTCTGAAGAATTATTTGGGCCTCATTTATTTAATGAGTCTAGAGCGTAGACTCACAATTGCAATGGTTTAAAAGCAAACTGCATCACAAACTGACCGTGCAGAGATGAGATAAATGCTGTTGTAGTTGTTAGTCTTGCTCTCTCCTATCCTACAAAAAGCCACTTTTTGTGCCTTTTGTCTGCTCCGAAGAGCTGGGGCCCAGCACGTGCAGAGAGCTGGGAGCAAGAGCCTGATTTTTTCATATTTTTATTCCATCAACGACCCGTTCCCTGACCTTGAGCAATTTTCTCTCTTCATGGCTACGCGGTGCTGCTCTTTAGATTTGCCACACCTCAGGGGAGAAGGCTTGTCTCTCAGCCTAAACTTCAGCTTAGGTTTTATGAATGCTAATATCAGATGAATTCAGGAAATATCACATTAATTTATGTGCAATGAACTCTTCTGTGCCGACAAGTTTGAGCACATCTCGTTCCCATCCGTGCATCGCAGCATGTTTCATCCAATCATAGAGTAAGGTTGGAAGGGACCTTAAAGACCATCTAATTCCAACCCTCTGCCATGGGCTGGGTGGCCAACCAGTAGATGAGGCTTCATGCCCTTTCTGCTCTCCTCTGTCTTCCCAGCTGTGGAGTCGCTGCACTCCCTGAACGACCAGATCTCCCATTTTATCGTGAACAAGTCAAAAACTCTGGATGAAGATGAGGATGCCTTTCTGCCCAGCGAGAAGGAATCTCTGAAGAGTGCCATGATGCTGATGAGGCACCTCTTAATGGATGCACAGGTATGAAAGCAATACATTTGCATCTGTTGTCACACAAGAAAGGCACGTTTCACAGACCTGGAGGCAATAGTTCATTTTTAGGGGTGGCTTTAGCAGTGCAAAACGTTGGTCCCCGACACTTGTTTATAACTGACGTGTGCTTCCAAAATGCACAGCTGTGGCAAGGCCATCTCAGTACAGGGAACAGCTTTTGATGGGCCCGTGTGTTAGATTTATCATAGAAACACAAAATCATTAAGATTGGAAAAGACCTCTGAGATCTACTAGTTCAACTGTCCACCTACCACCAATATTGCCCACTAAACCGTGACCCAAATGCAACACCACTTAAGGCTGGAGATTGATATACCCCTGGATGGAAACCCAGCATCATCTGTAGCAAAAGAAAATCATTTTGGCACTAAGCATCTGTGCTGATGCCACTTCTGGAAGTGCTAGACTCACAGCTGAGCTGTTGGTTTAATCTGCCTCCAAAATGTCAGTTAAAAGTCATGAAATCCTGTGCAGATGTTGCTTTGTGCTTTATTATTTTTTTAATGGAATATCTGGTTGCTATTGCCCCTATTACATCTTGTGCCTGTCACCTCCCGTTAGAAACCCAACAAGAAAATAAACACGGAGGGAATTACTCTGTAAGGATTAGCTGTGCTGTATGCAAAGTTATCGTACCCAGGGTTTTTTCTGGTCACTATTCCATGCTAAGTTTGCCACTGTGGGGGTCAGCCCAGGTCTGTGTTGATAGCATCACCACTAATCTGATGGTCCCTGGGGTTTGGTTTCCTCTGACTTGCTGCCAATGTTAAATGGGAAATGCAAACAGAGAAAAACACACGTTTTCATGTCTTATTTCCATATGCTCTCAGGTGGAGTCTGGTGGTTATCTTATCTGTTTCTCTCGCTTTCAAAGACCTTTAGTTCTAATTGCTTTAGCTAACAAGGTTTTGTTGCATGCGAGAAGCAAGCTGGGAATCCCTGGTGTTGGTAACAAAGGCTGGGTTGCAAATGGAGAGATGTGCTGAAGGTTTAGGGTGGTCAGTGCTCACAGTTCAGTGGGAAAGATGAGCAAGGGAGCCGATTATACCCAAAAAACAGAGCCAGAAATGGCCACCCTGGAAGACTCAGGCTTTGCCAGCCATGGTGCTCCTCTTGTATCCATATGTCTTTAGCCAAGTCCCCTCCATTTTCTCCCAGATTACTGACGGGGGCATTGCTGCAAGGACATGGAGGAGGAGAAGGGTTAAACTGAGCCTTAGGATTGTGCACACTGCCTGTGCTGCAGGTGGCAATACCTCTGGGGAGTCAGGTGTGAGAGCCGGCGGGTGCTGACAGGCATCTGCACACTGCAGATGGAATAAAAATGGGGCAAAAAGTGCCGATGGAAGAATTCCTTACATGGGAATTCTTTTTTTAGCACCTGAGAATTGCTTTACTACTTATTGGCTGTCCTGAATGCATATTAAGTGCTGCTTGAGCGACTGATGAAGGAAATGCCAACAGCAGAGGAAAATGTCAAGAATTCGGTGCCTTTCTTAACACACCTTGACCCCCCCCTGGACACAGCTCCATGATGTTCCCTTGGGCTCTGTTGCTGTCACCAGAGAGCTCAGCACTGACCCTCTGCTCCCCATGAGGAGATGTGGGCCACGATGGAGCAGCAGGCTGCCATGATGGTTCTGCAGGCTGTGATGGAGCAGCAGGATGCCATGATGGAGCTGCAGGCTGTGATGGAGCAGCAGGATGCCATGATGGAGCTGCAGGTCACCACGAGACTTCCCCTCACCCTCCACTTCTCTGAGCTGAACAAACCAAGGGATGCTTCTTGCTGTGGAGCAGAGGAACCACAGCAGAGGCACAGGGGGTTTCAGAGCTGTGTTATCTGAGAGCCAGAATCCAGACTCCCTTCTCCTGATCCTTTGCCTTCTCCCCCTCTTTTGGACTCTTGGAAGAATCTATTCCCCAGTCTGTTTTGTCAACTTGGAGATCACTTGTTGGTAAATGCAGAACAAAGAAACAGACCCTGAAGGAAACCATCTCCTCCCATATGCAACAGGACTTTCTCTAGTAGATAATCATAAAATCATCAAGGCTGGAAAAGACCTCCAAGATCACCAAGTCCAACCCCATCCCAAGCCCACTGTGCCTACTGGCCACCTCTCTCCGTGCCACATCTCCACATTGAAAATCTCCAGAGATGGTGACCCCACCACCTGCCTGGGTAGCCTATGCCAGTGCATCACCACTCTTTCTGAGAAATTTTCCCAAATATCCAACCTGAACCTCTCCTGGCACAATTTAAGGCCATTACTTCTCATTCTATCAAATGGGACATTACTTTGAAGGTAATCCTACAGGAATGTCACTGATGTTAACAGGAGCAGCATGGGCAAGTTGCCCATGGATATACAGTGGGTGCTGACCAAGATGTGGCTGTCAGTATGCTGAGAGGTTCCCTTGTCAGCATTAAACGGTATCTGGGGACAGGTAATAAGCTCTGTGGAGGCTGTCAGCTCAGATTCTGCCCACGGAAGACAGGAATTTAATGAAAGTCATTGCAATCTGCAGGGATCTCTTGACCCTGGAGGTCTCCATCCATCTAAAGTAGGGTTTTCTCATCATAAAAATAACCCATGGCAGGGATTGCTCGCTGCCAGCCAAGGAGCATCACCCTCCCTCGGAGAGCGTGCTGGAGCTTTGCCTCCAGATTGCTCATTTCTCCTGTTTGTGTGGGATTTTGGCAGCATCAGCCTGGAGGTGACACGGCGTTGCGTTCCCTCGGCAGCGCTCAGCGTGCAGCCTGCTGAGAGGGCATGAGAGGGGGGAAATTCGGGGTGGGGGAGGTGGGAATGGAAGTAGCAGCATAATGTGAACTAAAAGCTGTGCTTAGATAATGCTGGTGCACAACAGCAGGTTGTGAGAAAAGGTGCACTTACCCTATGCAGCACGTCCCATCCTCTGTGTAGTACAGGGATGGATAAACAATTTCATTTTTGCCAGCCGGCCCCATGCAGGATGCTATCACATGGGTATGGCCTCCTATGACAGATTGTCATTGCTGTCAATCACTTCTGACAGTCCTATTATGCCTGGAAAGGATGTTTGCTCTGTGCATGGTGCTTTATAATCCTCAGAGGTGGAATTTTATAGCCGAGCAGTGTTTTTTCCTTCGACGTTTCCCTCAGTAGGATTTATTGCTTCTGAGAGACATGTGACCAGAATCCATTATAGCTCCCAACTTTAAATCCTCCTCCAGCTTCACCTGCATTACTTTTTATTTCTTTTACTTTCTGTTTTTAATTGCTGTTGTGAGAGATGTGCCCAGCATCGAGCAGAAGGTACACAGCAGCTCATGGCTGTGTCACAGGCATCAGACCTAATCTAGCATTTTGAAGCAATTAATCTAATGAATGTTACGAAGATGCATCCAGGCACCAGCACCAACCTAGAGTAGGTTAATGATCTCCTCTATTCAATTCCCAGATGCCTGACCCCAAAAGCCAGTCTTTCAGGAAGTTCTGAACATTGAGCTATTTCCATAAAGAGTTGAATTGACTTCGAGTGGATTTTAAGCTCTCTGGGAGAAACACCACCTTTCCACTTGTTTCCTTTCACAGCAGCGTGTGATTATCATCAGGGCCCACTTAGGCTCTGTTACAGGAGGAATAAACAGTCACAGAGATGATCTCTCAATTCGGACAGGACTTTTCAGATGCATGCATACCATGAATGATGAGGTAAGAGAGGATTAGCCTAGCGTGGAGCAGCTGGCTTAGATTTAATTGGATTTCAGTCATGGACGAGGCGTGATTCAGCAAGCATGAGGATGTCGAGATATCCGACTGCATCCCTGCTGAGAGGTTCATTGCTTTCTTAGGCAGAGAAAGAAAATAAACCAGGAGGCTGTAATAGCAGAAGTTGTCAACAAAATAGAATGGATGTTGCCCCAGAGTTATAGGGTGAAAACCGTTTTCATTTGCAGTTGGAAGTTTTTTTGTTTAATATCCAGGGTTTTAGTGAAATGCCTCAGCTTTCAGTAACTTAAGGGAGAAAGCTTCAGCGAGTATTAATCGTAGAATTGTAGAATGGTTTGGGTTGGAGGGGACCTTTTAGATCATCTAGTTCCAACCCCCTGCCATAGGCAGGGACATCTCCCTCTAGGTCAGGTTGCTCACAGCCCCCTCCAGCCTGGCCTTGAGTGCTTGCAGGGAGGGGGCATCTCATTGATCCACAGATACTGCTCGAAGCTGATGTTGGTTTGGGTGGAGGTTCTCACCTTATTTCCCTTTGGAAAATATTTGAATTGTCATCACCACGAGCCCTTTAGTTTTGACACCGAGGTCCCATAAAGTAAATCATTTAAGGTGAGAGGAAATACTTCAGAAGGAAAACCTCCTTGGTATGACTGACTTCTAACCATTCAATACCCCACCAGCTGTTTGCTTTTAATATTGCTCTCTGTTTTCTTTTCTCCCCCGGAAAATTAAACATAATTTCTGGAGCTGTCTTAAATTACATTCTTTTCTTCAGCAGTCTGTCATCTTTCCAAGGCAGACCATCGTATACCCAGCGATGGTAGTTATAGACCATGCAGGCTGACTAGCAGTAGTTCCATTACATCAACTGACCTTTAAAAATAGTTCTCATTTTCCACAGAGACCTGTTGTACAAAACCAACTGTGTTGTTGCAATATTTTGCTTGCTTGTTAAATGCTTTCCACCATCAGGCTCGTAGCAGCCCAAGCTTTAGGAACAAAACACTGTGACCTTTACTTTCATATGAGTGGGTTGTATTAGTATCTACAGGAAGAAAAAAGAAGGGAGGATTTGCTCTTTCTTTCAGTGCACTTGAATTGTTTGATTTCTAAAAGCATCCTTGCCACGCTGATGTGTTTTGGGGGGTGCAGAAGTAGATACAAGAATTATTCTCCTTTATGGAATAATATAAAACATAATTTTAAGCTGCATGTCAGCACTCAAGTTTGCAAACTGGTTTGGCTTGGAAAACACCGTCAGATAAAACCAGGATAGGGGAAAGCCTGAAAAATAAATCTGCTGTTCCCTGTGTAGTGATTTTTAAATTAATCTTGTCATCCCATTTCCATAAGCAGAAATCTTCTGAGCCCCTTCCAAGGCAGCAGCCCATCTTCTAATGATCCTGCTTGGGCTAGTCAGGCAGGGAGCACAAAGGACTCCAGTTCTATTGAAGGAGAAGATAAAACGTGGCATCTAGCAAGCTTCATCAAGGCTCCTGTTGTCTCTAATGGCATCATTAGCATGTGTTACATGAGCCCAGGCCATGATGCCTTTCCCTAAACGTGTGCCTGCCAACCTGCTCCCTCTTTTCATGATCTGGGAGAGGAAAAATTGATTTGCTTCTGTTAGTTCAATCTATTAGGGGGATGATGTGCCGTATAATGAAGGGAGATCAAAAGTAGCCTTAAAATAGGAGATGCGTGGAAACACGGACGCTGCTGCCTTTACCAACTCAACTCTGCACATCATTAGCTACCCACAAATGGTGAGGCTTGATAGGAGCCCTGGTCCCTTTGAACACCACACCTTGGCTTCTCATTATTCATGACTTGTTTTTAGCTGCCTGTAGTTTATTGATTCCCACGGGATTGGTGTTTTAAGGCTGATTTTCTCTGTCCTTCCATTCTAGTGGAAGGAAGAGTTTTTCCCAAATGTGTGATGCTATCCAGTTAGCTGGGATTTAAGACAGAGATGGGGTTATCACAGGACCCAGTGCGTGCCTGAGGTCAAAAGCTCTGCATGGTTCACACCAACCTCCCATGTTTCTTTTGCCAGTGACAGCAAAGCCAATCCCAGTTGGAAGGTAACATTTCTCTGAGTCTTTAAATCTGTGAAGTTTAAATAGCTGGGTGTTGTGTAGCAGCCCAGCGCCGTGCTTGGGTGAGATAAATATATATGTGTATGTCTATAAAAGAGTAGAGCATGTGAGCAACTACTTGCATTTGTGTAAGTTTTTAAGGCAGATGAAGGAAGAGTCACACATCTATTTGCACAAATCACTGCCAGAAATCTTCTTTATGTGGCTTCTGGAAGAATTCTGCTGCACAATTGGTCAGAAAGCTTCACAACAAGGCCAACTCTTTCAGTACTTGACTACCATGAGTTGCCCAGATCTATAACTTCAGGCATGAAGCACACCCAATATTTTACTCTTGCAATCAGCCTGATGCATGGTGGCCAAGTAAGAATAGTTCTGGCTGCACGTTTTTCATTGCTGTTCCTTGGCAGCCCAGGATTGCTGTGTTCATTTAGCCACCGCTGTACCCTGGCCAGCCTCCGCTCCTTTCCACCCTTGGGACTGGAGTAAAAAGACTTTTGGCATTTGTAAAATCCCAATGCACACCAAGTACAAGTGTCTGCATCATGGAGAGAATGTAAACTCAGCTGTTCTGCCATGCACAGCATTGCCATGCTGCTGCTTTGCCTTGCTGTGTCTCAGTTTGTTTCTTGCTCTCAATACAGCTTGCTCCAGGGTGTACAGTGCAGTGTGTACAAACAGGGGAGGAATTCTGCAAAAGCCTGCCTTAGATTTTTCCAATGAGATGCAAAGATGAAAAATAGCAGAGAGAAGTTGGTTTTGTTGCAAAGGGACAGGGAAGCAAAGAGCAGCTGGTGACAACGTGATCCCATCCAGCAGTTAACTCTTCTCTTTCTGCATTTCTGTTCTGTGAATTGGGCACAGATTTATTTCTTTGACATTTGGATAAGCTCTCACTGAGGTTTCTGCCTGGGACTCCAAGGCATGGATTTGGCTTTCATTTTCTTCTTGCACTCTCCGTGTTATTGCTCTGCAATGGATGGATTCTCTTGCCTGCAATTACTGCAAGAAAATATTTATATCACTGGGTAACAACACTGAAAAGCAATATTACATTTGCCATCACCCAAGTGCTGTAAGACCAGAGCTGTTAGAAATGCATTCAGTAAAAGATGCTTCAGTGCCGTGACATTGGGCTGGCTCTGATCTCCTTCCCTCTGTTCTGTTTTGTTCTCCTTTGGTACTGGAAAATGCTCATTATTTGGAGTTAGGTTTGATATTGCTGGATTGAAAACCCAGAGGTGCTTTCAATATTTCCTGTCCTACAAAAGGAGAAGACTTTCTCCCCATCTCCCCCATAACAACCAAAAAATAAAACCCCACTGCAAAATCCCTTCTGCAATCAGGAAGGAATAACCTCGTGTTTAAAGGGCACAGAAGAGATCCTCAACAGGTCTCTTGTTCAATTAATTGCTGATAAATTAGTATTGACTCCCCTGTTTTTGTTGCTCTATGGAGGTCATGCCAGGAGAGAGATCAAAGCTGGGTGTTGTGTAGCAACCCAGCGCCATGCCTGGGTGAGATAAATATATATGTGTATGTCTATAAAAGAGTAGAGCATGTGAGCAGATGCCTTTCCTTAAGGCAAGGGGTACCAAGACTGAGAACATCTGTAAAGAATTTTCCCTGGAGGTGTTCAAGAAGCATGGAGATGTGGCACTGAGGGTCGTGGGGGCATGGTGGGATAAGTTGGGGTTGGACTTGATCTTGGAGGTCTTTTCCAACCTTAATGGTTCTATGATTCTATTCCTGCAGGCTGCAGATGTTGCAAAACAAGCTCTTGCCCAGGTAATCCCCAAATCCCAATCTACCCACCACCTTCACTCACCTATTGCTCTCCCACCTCTGACCCAAGGCAGAGCTTTTCAACCATGGAGACCTGTTAAATGCAGAAGGAAAGACGATGGCAACTTTATGTGACTTGCAACTGATGTATATTCATGATCTGGGAAGTGCATGCATGAGTGTGTGTGTAAAACCTCTGCAAGCTTTAATTAGAGTTCATGAGAGATAAATGAAAAGTATCCTCATAAATGTGGAAGGAGCAATTAAGAAGGCTGGAGAGTCTCTGCAATCGCAGCGGTTTATCAGCAATGCAGATTTCCAGCTAATAAGCAGTGAAAACACCAATTGTGCAGGAAACAAATGAAACAGAAAATCCTACCTGGCTTTGCAGCCCCTGCTCTGTGTTCTGAATGAGGCAAGGAAATGAAAACTTGAGAAAAATGTGTTTGATTCTCTGCAAGCATCGCTTGGTAGCAGGGCACAAGAAGCCTGTAGGAAGGTGCAGATAAGAGGGGACAGCACGCAGCGATAAGGCACCATCGTCCTTATCTACTTTGAGATGTGTGCAGGTGGAAAGCAGGCTGCAGGCTGCAGGGCTGCTAGCATGCATGCTGAGCAGGTCCTGCAATGCCCTGTGCAAGCAGGGAGGTTGCATGGGTCCATTCTCTGCTCAGGGGCAGCAACACTGAGCCCAACATGCACGCAGAGCAGCCAAGCTTCATGTTTGTATTCGTGTCTCCCAAAGGCTGATAAATATTGAATGGCTCTTTGAGATACAGCCTTTGTGTTCTTTCCCCGTGTACCAACGGTTGCTTGATAAAAAGTGAAGTTACTTCTTCAAATTTGTGCCTCGGATGCTGGAGAGGAAGGTAATTTTGTGAGAAAAACTCCCTTGATTCTTAGGAAATGCTAATAGAAGATAGGTGTTTTTTTAAAAGAGAGTGCTTGCTATCGATACTGGAAAGAGGCAAAAATATTCAAAACATCCATGGAAGTTCACCCTGGCAGCCAATTTTGTCCAGATGTTGCAGCCCCTTATAACTTAACTCCTTCTGGGCCACAGGCAAAGCTGCTCTGCAATGAATTCACTCACCACATGTCGGCTCCGATTTCATTTGCACAGGGATTTGGCAAACAAACAATGCAGATCTTCTCCAAACTTGACTTTTTTGTTGCAAGGGTTCTGTGGTTGTAGGACCCCTTCATCACCGAAGAGCTGCTTTCCCCATTGGGATAAAGTGCCTTTGACCCGCTGTGTAAATTTAAGAATGTCATTTAATTCCCATCTTCCTCACTTATCTGTGAGTTGGGAATAATTTTTGCCTACTTCTCAGTGATAGCATGAGACTCTTCATTAATTAATGCGTGTAAAAGCATGGGGATCCTTGGGGTGAGAAGTGCTTTAAAATATGCTGTTAATAATAAATATCAAGTAATGCACCTTGGTACCTCTTAGCAATAATTGGTGCTATCATTTCTGCCCAACTCTTCCATGAATTAAAAGGCTTTGAGCAGCATTGGAACCGTGAATGGTGCTGGGACCAATTAACATCTAATTGTACGTCAGTTCGTACATCCTTGCCTCTCCTGTAATGGGAGTCTCAGGAAAATCTCCATGGATTTTAATGGTGCAGTGTCAGAATCCAGCCCCAGACATGTTTGTGGGATTACTGCTGAATAGCCTGCGTTCTTCTGGTTGCTTGGTGATTAAGCTAAAGGCAAAGCTATGCTGGTTTAATATTAACGTAAATGGAATTAGCCGCTCTTTTCATGAGCTAAATGTTACATGAAAATTTTCATTCTAAGCAAAAGATGCATTTTTTTTTTTTTCCTGTTGATATTTGAATTTAATTAACTCTTTTGTTGAAAGGTTGATGGTTGGTGACCTGCTCTTTCTGCTTAACCTCCTCTGGATCTTATGGAAAATCCAATAATTTGCTGCTCAGTCACCCAGCTCAAGCTCTTATTAGTTTTCAAGCAGATAGTACTCCTAAAAATGGAGGCTCTGGATATGATTCTCATGTTAAAAAATAAAAAGTGAGAGGTGTTATGAAGAGATGATCAATCTTTCAAAGATTGGCTGTCCTTTGCTGGCACACACAGTATTACTACATTACTTTGGACGAGAGGCAGGGCAGAGTAACCATGCCAATTAGAACCATAGAATCATTAAGGTTGGAAAAGACCACAAAGGTCATCAAGCCCAATCATCAACCCATCCCCACCGTGCCTTCTAAACCATGCAATTCAACACCACAAATGAAGACCTTGCAAATTAACACAGAAGAAAGTCGATGCTTGCTAAGAGGCAAATTTATAGCAAAACCTATGGTGTGGGTTAAAACGGCCCCTTTTGGCATGAGCACCTTCTGGTTGTTTGGCCATGGGTCAAGATGAAATGATGGAGCCTTGATGCTGAACCTCTTCATGCTGACACACTGCTTTCTGCATTGCTCTGCTGCTGCTGGTCCATGATTTTGGGAGGGTTTGGGTGAGGAAAAGGAGTCGTGCTGGTGTTTGGAGCACTTAGTGTGATCTCTTGCTGCCATTCCCTAACGTGCAGAAAGCAGCAGTAGCCCTGCACAAGTGGCTGGTGATGTATGTGAGCCTGGTGGCTTTCTTGTTTCTTCTTAAAATAATACTTTGCACACTGCCTGGGAATTAGTGGTTAACGTTATTTATGCATGAGGAATCTCTATAGAAGGGGCTTGAGGGAGAAAGGATATATGTACTACATGAAAGCCAAAAAAAGTAATTTTTGAAATATCTTCCCAATCTCCATTCTTTCTTGCAGCAGTTTAAAAAGGCATTTGCTCTAGGATTTTGCTATATCTTACAGTATCTTAGCAGCTAGGTTAAGAGGTAGAAGCAAGCACGGATGTAAAAGGAGCAAACACAGAGTTTGGTAGCCTGGGGGAAGTCAAAATCTCTTAATTTTACTGCTTTCAAAAAAAATAATCTACAAACACAGAGTATCTTTCCAAAGCCAGGGAGTGCTCCTGCTGACTCTGGTGCAGATTCTGCCTCACTTTCAAGCATGCTCTCCCTTCTCTGTCTGCAGACTGACAGAGGCTGAGCATGCATCACCTCTGTTCACCGTCCTACTTGGAGGAATTCAGGATTGCTGCACGATGTGCAGCCCTGTTTAGCATTCCCCAACTGCTCTCTGTTCCCTTCCAAACGAAGTCAGTCTCTGTTACTTTTGGCATATTGATATAAGAAGATCTGCATCTTGGCTTCTCCTTTTGTCCCATTATTCATGCTTTTAGCAATCTTTGCTCATCTAAGGATTTGTACTTCTTTTTTTCTTTTTCAGCTGTCTGGTTTTGTCTTACATCGCGAACGACCCAAATAAAATAATGAAAGCTGTCTTAATCTATTAATCCCCAGATTGTACATTATTAATAATGAAGGCAGTGTAATTAGGCTGCAAAATGCACAGCGAGCACAACATTAAGATGTCCTTAAGTAACATCTGTGGCTTATGCTTGTCTTCTATTGGCAACCACCACCAAGATCTCACATGAAAACAGCATTCACGCCTGGCATTGCTTTTACAGAACACAGTGGCTTCATTTTTACCCAATGCCTATTAAAAAGCAGTCCCCAAAAAAGGCATAAAATCATCGTGAACACTCAGCCCTATTTAAGTCATGCTTAAGGTGCAGATCCTGCTCTCAGCTCTCATTGCTACCCAACTCTTCCATGAATTAGATGGCTTTGAGGAGGACTGGAACCATGAACGGAGTTGGGACTAATTAACATGTAATTGCAATATAGTCATGCTTAAGGTGCAGATCTTGCTCTCAGCACTGTTGGTGCTTCACTGAATGCATTTCTTGCCCCCTTGGTTAGGAAGCAGTGGCACAAACCCCTTTCCAGGAGGTGCTTTGCTGCTTGCCATACCCTTTCCCATCGCTGCTCACAGTCCATGGCAAATCCCCATGGTCCCCATCCCTGCCCTCTGTGACAGCTTTGAAAGCTGAAAGACCAACAAAGGACCTTTGGAAGCAGAGGGACAGGTGTATCAGGTGTATCAGCCTTTGGCAAGGGCTGCAGATCCGAAGCAAAGTGCTTCAGCATTGTTCTGAGTTTACTCAGATGAAATTGTCCAAACCTAGGCCAAAGCTGGGGAAAGTTTCAAAACTCAGCCCCTGTGCATCCCTCAGCACACAAACCTGTGTACACACAAATGGTATCCGGTCTGAAACAGGAGCTGAAGTGGTCCTCAGATTCATCCTGTGTGGTTAGGGACATAAAGGAAGAAGTTCCTGTGATTACAGCCTTCTTTAAACAGCCCTCATGAATAATACACTTGAGCTGCTGTAAAAAAGCTGCGGCAGTGATGCTGTGACTCATCTCAATGCACAGAGCTGAAGGTGTAATTATAATTTTCGGCATGGCCACTTGCTTCTGCCACAGCTGTGCCATGCTGGATGGGAGCTGGGAGCTGCCCCAGCCCTGGTTCTGCTCCCTGCTTGGGATCCATGGGAGCCTTATCTCTGCAAAAGTGAAGAGGTACCTGGAACGTGCTTTGATATCTTCCTCCCCTAATTCTCCTACTTGGTGTAAGGGTCCTAAATCAAAGCCATTGCTGCTCTGTAGGCATGTCATTCCACTGGCTTCTCTTTACAGGGTTCCTCCTCTCTACTGCACTGCTGTACCATTATGTTGGTGTGGCAGCAGGCAAATTGTTCCTGAAGGCTTGGTTTAAGCATAACCCAGTGCTTGGTGAAGAGCTGCAAAGTGGTGATGCCCCATTCCTGCAGACACCCAAGGTCAGGGGATGGGGCTGTGAGCACTGATGGAGCTGTGGGTGTCCCTGCTCAGTGCAGGGGTTGGACCTGATGGCCTCTAGGGTCCCTTCCAACTCCAACCATTCTGTGGTTCTATGAAATAAAGGTGAATTGTCAAAGCTTTGCTGCATTCAGTGGGCATTGTCCTTGCAACTAAACCACGGACCAGCTCTTGCCAAACCATCCAAACATGACCTGATCTTTTATATGGACTTGAGAGGAAGAGTGAGCTCTGACTGCCCAAAGTACAGGTGGGCAGACATTGCATCTGTGTGGTGCTACCGTGTCCTGCAGTAAAAACAAGCACCCTTGGTAGCAGGTGCCGTTAAAGATATGGTTTGGCAAGCGTGCACATCTCAAACAAAAACCAAATAAAGGATTTTAAAAGGGTTTTAAGGAGTTTTTGAATAGTGTTTAACAGTGGAGCGTTATACAGAATAACTCTGCTCTCCCCACTCATCTTGTGGATGCAGCCCTGTCAGATCCAAAATTATTAGCTGAGCCGAATCCCAGCGCTGTGCTTACATTACTCATACAATCAGTGGCGACTATGCCCAAACAAGAAAAGAAGCCAGTCCTACAGCTATATTAATGTGGCTGCTCTGCTGAAACACGGGAAAAATGCAATGTTTGCAAAAGGGGCAGGGGAATTGATAGTGCCAGGGATTGTGTTGTGGCACCTTTGAGAGCAGCGCGCACAACAGAGGGTGAATAAAGACCTTATAAAAATACTTGGCAGCCACCCCGCTAAATCTTTCAAGGTATGAGTTTCTTATTTTAGTTGATTTACGGGTCTGAAAAAGAAGCAATCACTGTTAATCAAAATAACTCACTCCTACTCCGAGTGTGAAAGCTGAAGTTAGATGAAGGTCATAGAAGAGGGATGGTAAACCAGCTTGGGGCAGTTCATGCTTTGAGTTTATGAGGGAGTCCATTGCGGGGAGGAAATAGGTTCTGCAAGCGATAATTATTTTTTAAATGGATCTTTTTTCCCCCCAAAAGGTAAAGTTCCTATCTACAGCAGATACGCAGACACAATATTCTTAAATATGCCTGAAGGGATGATTTCCCAACCAGTTTTGGTAGTAAAAGACATCCAGGGGCTGAGAAGGGATGAGGTTCTGTAGGTGTCAATCTACATTTTTTCACTAAGCCAGTGATGCTCCATAGTCTTCTCTCGTGTGCATGCTTGAGGTCTCCATCGTCTGCAGAAGTCTGTTTCTGGATAGGTGGGTGCCTTCCCTTGTCCTTTGGAGGAGCAGTGCTTCGTTGCCACGTCCCATGCCCTGCTTGGGTTGCTCCCACTGAAGGACACCATTGGACACTTCGTTCAGTACTTTGCTGGTGGCTGATCCCCAAAGAAAGCAAAGCTGAACAGGCAGCACCCCAAGAAACCCTTCAAAATGCTTCTGTTAATGGCTCTGAATGAGTTCCATGTTTTGCCTTGAAGCTCCCTTTGATAGCTGAAATGTTCCTTGAATTCCATTTGGAAGTAAGAGGGCAATATCTAACTTCAAGCAAAAAAAACCTCAATTGCCTGTAGCAGGCATTTTGCTGCCAAAATTACCAGTTTTGCCAGCAGCATTTATGACTGAGAAACTGCAACAGCTGTGTGTTGCACGTGGATAATGCAGTGAGTGAGCATAGCAGTGACGAAGGGAGCCTGAGTCCATCAGAAATGCTGTTTAAAACCAAACATTTTGTGGTCGGTGGGGTTCATCTCCTATCCTCTGTCCCTCCACATCCCAGGAGCCCACACCTTTTCCTTGAAAAGCTTCCATGAGATATTTGGAATTTCTGAAGAACACATGCATACATTTTTGTGTTTGCATAACCAGTCGCACAGACACTCCCAGGGACTGCAAGCGCTCACAGAAAGCAAACTGCAGATCAGCTCCCAAATACTGGGGACCAAGCCAACATTATGAAAGCTATAAGTTATAATATAAATAGCACACACCTAAGTCAGCTCATGAATTAAGTTATATTTCCAAAAGATCTCTCGTGGCAGCCTACTAAAACAATATATTATGTGCTCAGAGGCAGCGTTCGCCTGATGCACTGAAAGGGGATAATTAAAGGCTTCTCAAGTCCCCAGTGTGCTGGCAGCTGTGGGTCCATGTGAGCAGCAGCCCCAGGTCCCATACGTGTCCCTCCCACCAGGACAGAGCCCATTACTCAGAATAAACCTGGAGGGGAAACAGCTTCTCTGTCCTCATAAATATATAGAAGTAATCCTCTGGGAATCACGTAAAGAAGTAGTAGCAGGTGGCAGCTCTTCTTTTCACCCTCAGAGTGCATGTTTAGAGGCAAAATGGAGGGGAGGAGCCAATTACTGGGATTAGTGAACTTCAAGAGGCAGGTGCTGGTGTTCTAGCTAGGAAACTGCTGCTTCCTATTCAACGAGATGCAGGTGCTCAGTGTGCAGTGCTGGCTTTGGCCACCAAGTTTGTTTAATTATAGAAGCAGAAGATGAAAAGAGGTAACGCTTGATGGTGGCTTGCTTCTGAATGAGAAAAAGGCCCATTGCACAGCACTGAAACTCAATAAAGATGGCATTCTCGGAAGTGAGTATGGAAGCCATGCAGGTGATGTGTTCTACGTGGTTCTATCATAGGGAGAGTGGTGAGGTGCTGGAACAGAGAGGCTGTGGGTGCCCCATCCCTGGAGGTGTTCAGTACCAGGCTGGATGGAGCCCTGGGCATCCTGGTCTAGTACCAGTTTTGGAGGTTGGTGGTCCTGCCTGTGGCAGGGGTGTTGAAATTTGATCTTTGTGGTTCCTTCTAGCTCAAGTCATACTATGGTGCTGGGAGATTGTGTCTTGATGGTGTTGCTCTGTGGTGTAAGTGATAACGTAACATCACAGAATGACAGAATGGTTTGGGTTGGAAGGGACCTCAGAGCCCATCCAGTCCCAACACCCTCCCATGGGGCAGGGACCCACCAAATCAGATATAGAACCATAGAATGATTTGGGTTGGGAAGGACCTTTAAGACCACCTACTTCCAACCGCTCTGCTCTGGGAAGAGACACCTGTGTGGCATAAAGGCTTTGGTTCTGAACAGAGCAATAGAATTCTAGACTTATATTCTTGTGTAAGATACAGGAAAATGAACAGCTGAGAACAAACCTACGGGTTAGCACCAGGCAAGAGGCTGAAGCAGAAATCCTTTTGCTCGTCTGGCTGCAGCTCCTGCTCGATCCGAGCTGTGCGTGCCTTCTGCTGGTTACAGAACAGATGGTCTTCATGGGCAGTGCTGGGAGCAAGAGACCCAGGCAACAAGCAGGGGAAGGCTGGGGGCACAGAGCCCAGCTCCTGCACAATGAGCACATTTTGCAGTATTTAAAAGCAACCTGTCCTGCATGGTGAGAGAGATGTGACAGGGCAATGGTTCATGTGCTTTACCTGCAGGGTAGAGCCCAAAAGCTGCGGGGTAGAGGTGGAAAGGGGGAAAAGAGCATTGCACAACAAGAGGAATTTCTGGGGAAATAAAGATGCTGCTTTATGTGTCTGTATGAGCTCTGTGAGGGAAGGCAAATAAAGTCAGGGCTGGCTGGGACCCCACTGTCAGTTTTCAATTACTGTGGGATCAATAAATATCAAAAGAGGAAAAATAACTGTGCTGAACTGCATTTTCAGGGCCCTCTGGTTAGGGAGATGGTGATGCTAAACGTTTTGGAGCCTCTCTGCTGTTTGAACTGTTGTGTGCTGCACCTCCCCACCTGGCTTGCTGCATCCTGTTAAAAGAAATCCTGGAGATTTCAGGTCTGCAAAGGATGCTCTTCAACAAGCAACCTTCTTCCAAGAAAGCAGAGCTCCTGAGACCTAATTAAGTGCCTCAAATGTATTAACAGTATTGTTTCTTGCAATTTTAAAACATGGTTACTTGTAGCTAAAGAAAAGTAGAGCTGGCGATACAGGAACAGCTGAGCTTCCTTTGCACGATGCTGGACCAAATAAAAAATCAATAGTTTTGAAAAGGTTATACTGTTCATAAGAGATGACATTTTGGAGATGACATGTTGAAAGGTGATGGCGTGTAGACAGTTTTCTCCTATAGAAACATTTTTTCATGGCAGTATTGACAGAGTATTTAGGTATTGAAGACCCAAGTCTCACTGCAAGAAAGACATTGAGGCCCTGGAGGATGCCCAGGGCAATGTCACCATCGCTGGAGGTGGGGTTGGGCCTGGTGATCCGAGAAGTATTTTTCAACCTTAGAAATTCTGTGATTCTCTGATCGTACATCGACTTGAGTTATTAAAGTGAGCAGAGCATGGCCACTGGAAAAAGCTGCCAGAAGGCAGCCTTGTTTCTGGCACAGGCTGGTTATGAAGCACTTGCTGGTATTGCAATTTTCAGTTGCCTCAGGCAAAAGATGTTGACTATGAATCCTAGGATAGAAATCTCATGTTGCGTTCCTTATAGAAATGGGAGATCTAAGCCATGCATTTTTAAACAGAACCCCCGAACCAGGGAGCAGTTGCAAGTATCTGTGAATGACCCAAGCTGAGGAAACTGCAGGACAATTCTGGGACATTTCTTCTGAGAGGCATTTCAGCCTCTCATAAGAAGATGAACCCAGTGCTGGATCTGAGATGAAATAGCCTGGGGAGCAGACAGAGTGGAGAAAAAGCCACAATTATCTTCTGACAAAGTAATTAAAATCTGACAAGCAAAGGCAGTCTTGGGCAGCAGGATGAAGCTTATGGAAGTGGACAGGGCTCTGTAAGTGAGTTTCATAGCCAAGCCAAAATATGTGGGTCATGAGTACAGTGCATGAGGCTGAAACCTCGGTGACAGAGAACACACCATGAAGCTACACCGAACCATGAGCACCTTCCAAAACACCCAGGCAACGTAGAAATTGCTCCCTGCCACTGTCAACTTCATGATTTTCCCCTCTGGGTTCTCTAGTTACCAAAATAGATTTAGCCAAACACTGACTTATTCTATGTATTCTTTTTTTGTTTCTTCTTGGTACCATGATCTTGCTTGTGTTTGGGGATAGGAGAAGAGCAGAAAGGCCATTTGAAGTCTTGTCAAAGAAAAATAGCCCCGTTTTGCTTGTCTCTCCCATGTAAGGAGAGCAATATAGAGGCATTCAAGGCCAGATTGGATGGAGCAGCCTGATCTGGTGTGAGGCACCCAACCCACAGCAGGGTTTGGAACTGGATGGTCTTTAAGATTCCCTCCCATCGAAGCCATTCTAAGTGACTCTATGAATATATGCGTATGTGCAAAGCTGTGAAAGCAAAGCAGAAAAAAAAAACAAACTATGTAAGGACCATCAGCCACGTCTGACAAGGCACCATGTGTGAGCTCTGCATTTCCTCACAGCTGATGAAACTGGTGGCAGCAACTCGCGGATCTGCACAAACTGTACGAGTAGGTTGACTGCACAAATGAGTTTAATCGTTTGCACAAAATCTGCTTTGCTTCTTCACAGTGTAACACCGATCTGATTACTATTTTTTGTTGCTTTCACTGACAAAGTGCATCTTGTTGGTTTTTGAATAATTAATGCTATCGAATTCGGCTTTGATCCAGGAACATGCCAGGAAAAGCTGTGCTATCCAATCTACTGCAAAACAGCCTTTCCTAGCACATTATTTTTATTCCAGTGCTGTAGTATGGGAAGCCCAGCAGTGCATTGGCTGATGTGGCTTCTTCTGTCTCTTCATCACAGCAGTTGCCTCATCCCTAACCTGTGAGAGCTACAAATCCCATTAGTTTAAAAGCAAAATCAACCTGCTTGCAAACTCCAGCCTGCTTTGGGCTATTAGATCTATATGCATCATCATCTTTTAATTTGGGGTGCTTTAAAACCTGCTGGAGCAGCAGAGCACCATCAGGTGGGAAGCTCATTCGATCCTGGCGCAGTGGGTTTTGACATGCAGCTTCCCATAGAGGTTGGAAACCACTCAGATCTCCATGGGAAAGCATGTTGGAGCTGAGCAGGGTTTACCTGGGGGAAACTTTAAGTCAGTTTGTTGTTCCTCTGAAAGATCCATAGACATTGTGGTCAACAAGGGAAATCCTTTCCTTATTTTCCAGAGGGACTGTTAAGAATGCCCTTTTTATCATGTGAGGACATGACAATAAAGGAACACACTGCACGTCCGGGGTTGGAAGGGACCCAGTTCCAGCCCTGGCCATAGGTCTGGTTGCTCCCCACCAAATCAGGTTGCCCAGGGCCCCATCCATGGCCTTGAGCACCTCCCAGGATGAAGACTTTTGCAGGGCAAACTTGTGTATGTTCCTGCAAATCAAAGCCCAGTAACATAGATGATGGTTTGCTGGCACTGGGACAGTCAAAAACCATAGGGCGGATACACCATGCTCTTCATCTCCACTTGTTCATTGCCCTGTGATCAAAACTAGGTGTGCTGCTCTGAAGTGAGTCAGTGTTCCACAACCAATTCAGCATTAGAAATACGATAGGACTTCCAATTAGGGAAATAAAGCTTCCTTCTGATAATTAGTTGAAGAAACATGCTTGAATTCCATTTTTTTCTTTTAGATAGATAAGAGCAATGAACAGCTTGCTATTGAATAAATGAACATATTTTGCTACCCTGTGCGTGTTGTGCTAAGAAGGTGCTTTGCCTCATGCTGTGTTGGAGGCTGCTGGGTCCTTTTCCCTGGGAAGTTTATGGAAAGGACTGTAGACAGACTGTCCAGGCTCAGAGCTCATGAACACATGGAGTCCACTAGGATCCAGCAAGGAGGTTTCCTCCCTTTAACTGATGAGAATTTTGGTTTCTAGGGCTCTAAAATTCACTCCAACTAAAATGACCTGGGTGCAGGTGGTGGAACTCACTGCTGTCACCTCATGTAACCCCTAAATACTGGGATTTCCCTAAGGGTACCTGTATGAGTGAGATGTATCAGGAGATTGCTCCATTGAGGTTTATTTTCAGAGCCTGATTCTCAGTGTGCTGAGAGAAATAATAGGTGATAAGAAAAGAGGTAGTTTGCTGTGTTCAATTACCATCCAAACATCATCCTGGCATGGGAGAAGGAAAGGAATTGGAGTTTTAGTACAGGAAATGTGATGGCTTTGTAGGCGCTTGCCTGAGGCTGTGCATGTTATGCCTGGCAAGAAATGGGGGATTTCTATTCCAGCCATTGATGCTGATTATAGCAGGAGATAATTTGTGAGTGAACAATACATTAAAAGCATTGCCTGTGCCTGCTGGTGGGTTCAGTTCTGCATCCCATTGCCTTCTCTTGTTTTGCTTCGTTTTTATCTCCTATAGAGCAGCTGTGTGGCAAACTTTTCTAATTTCCCCCACTTTGGCACAAAGAAAATAAATTTGGCTTAGCGCCTTAACAGTTAATGTTAATTTAAAGACGTCGTTCATTAGAACGACTTAAAGAAAATCCAAATCAAATAAGCTAAATAAGAATAGGATTCTCTTCTGCGGATTTATAGGTGGCAAACTGAAATATCAGAGGGTCATGTATTCATCTGTCAATGTGTAATGTAATTAGACAAGATAATTGGGCGTACTAAGCTTTTACTGAGGGCTGAAAAATGTATTAACTTTCCTTCATTAGCTTTGATAAAAGTGCATTGCCATTGGAGATGGGCATAAGCTGCAATACTGAGTATGGATTTGGGATCAAAGCAAGAAGCTTTCCAGTGAGGAGCGTGCATCCAAGCAGCTTTCAGAATGCCCCATGTTCAGCTTGTGGGAGAACAGGATCCTTGGTTTGCTTTGCTTAGGTATTGATTGGGCAATGTTCAGTCACTAAAATGTCAGGGATAACTGTAGATATGTGCCTGGTAATATCTCTTGGTTCACGTTAGAAGAGTCATAGAGTGGCTTAGGTTGGAGGAAACCTTAAAGGTCATCCAGTTCCAAGCACTTGCTATGGGCTGGTTGCCATCCACCAGATCAGGCCGCCCATGATTAAAAAAAATCCCAGTGAACAGAATCATCTGTTCATAACCATAGCAGTTTTCACTGTGGTATCTCCAATTCTCCTTCAGTGGTGAACACCAAGTTGGAGCGTGAACAGCAAGAATGGGCTCTACCTGTGTTCTTCTATGAAAGGTTATGAAAATCATGTAGGGTCCCAAGCAGCAGCAGGACGTGGAGAATTGGAGCACTTGTTTGGAGTTCTTTCATCTGACCATCACACTCTTTGCATCCCATGCACGTGGTCATGAGTTTACGTATGCCTTGCTCTCATGCTGGTGTGTTTCAAGCATCAAATCTGAAATGGTGTTCCTAGACCTTACAGGAAAAGAGCTGGTAGGTTTAGAAGTGCCACTGAATTAAAAAGCGTGCTGGAGTACTCAACAGTGAAGTATTAAATGATGTTCTATTAAATGAAAATAGGCCAGCACATTTGATTTAAGCTACCCGAGCTTCCTATTCACTATGCACGCGGAGTCTTGTGGTAGCAATCAGCTGGCTATATTCAAGGGAAATTGTTTCTTCATGGTTTAAAGTGGAAAGACTTTTAGATAACCACGTATTGCCTCCAGCGGGACCTTTCTTTAGCATGTTCAGCATCTGGAGACGGGAGCAAATAGCACAAAAATTAAGGGAGAAATTGAAGAGTGATGGCCTCGAACTGATGTAGGGCCCTGGCTCAGCCAAGCACTCGTGTTTAACTTCTAATCTCTATCAGCTTTGGTGAAGGGGTTGTGAACCCAAAAGCTTTCCCATTTTTTTGCAGCTACACCAGCTGGTCTGTACACAGATATCTCTGCAGCCCAGAGCTTTCTGTCTTGTATCCATAGACCATCAGCTTGAACAACATTACTGCTCCTTGGGCCATGCGACCTGCCAAGACACTTTGGTTACTGGCGCTCCCAATACAAGCTCTTCTTGAATCTGATTTCCTGCCTCAGGAGTGGGATCCTTTCTGCTGAAACAACATAAACACATTATTTAATGATGTAGCTGAGAATAGAGAAGAGTTATTTCACATAGCCATGGGCTTCCACGTTAATCAAACAACAGTGTGCATCATCGTAGCGGATTTTTTACTGCAATTTAAACGCCACGTAGCAACAGCTACCAATGAGGGGAAGAATGATCCATTGCTACGAGCCCTAACTCCCTCAAGGCTTAGCATTTAAGGTAATTACTGCACTTTTCCTTCATGTTTCATGTATGGGAAGCTCTTGGATAATTATGAAGTTCAGAGGGAAAAACGCACGAATAGAAAATTTGTGGGTTTTTAAGATGTGCTTAAAGGTGGCTTTTTGTCTGGTGTGAACCATTCTGTTAAGCTAATAGACATGAAGGCAGCCTATTCTGTTAAGCTAATAGACAAGAAGGCAGCCTGGTTGTTCATAAATACAACCCGAGCCACGTGCAGCCACAAAGCTTAGCAATAAAATGTGCAAAGGGAAGGGATGTTCTGCCTCACCTGCTCCAAGCTATTGAACCAGGGTGGAAATACAACCCCTGGTCCTATGGAAAACCTGGCATCAGGGTGTCAAAGAGCAAGAAGGATGACAAATAAAGCAAGGGGATGAAAATCCAAATGCAATGGAGCAAGTGTTACATGCTATCTCAGGCGAGCATATGTCTTGGAGAGAGCTTCCAGGGTGCAAGGCATCAACTGCATCTGGTGGGGTTAACAGAGTGTTTGTACCCTGGGTGTTGGGACCCCTGTTGTTACTGACCAGGTGTCAGATCATCCCAAGGACCACGTGTTGCCAACAGACAGGCATCATGACCTGCTTCTGATTTCCCCCTGAGGATGCAGGAATTTTTGGAAACCATTGCTTTGGTAAAGCTTTCAAAGTAGGAGATTAATGATGACATGCTGTAGTGTGAAACCTAGAATTTGAGCACGCCGGGTTAATAGACACCAGCAAGTTGCCATAATTCACAAATTTAAGGCCCTCATTTTCACAGTCGGGCTGCAAGGTCTAATTAATGCTGGTGGTGCAATTCACTGGTTGGAAAGTTACCGCCTTGCTTGGATTTTGCTAGCTTTGTTTTTAAAAACTGCATCCCATATACATTTGGGTGTTGTTTATTATTTTTTTGTGTGTGTGGATAAGAGAATCTCTGAAAAAAAAAAAAAGATAATATGCAGGGACCAAGGATTAGGAAATGTGGGCTTTCCAGCACTGAGAACCAAGGCAGCAGCTTGTTTGGGGCTCTCCAACAAGGGCTGAGTCTGAATTTCTCCCTAGATGGACATTTTTTAGGGTCAGAGAGCCAACGCACCCAACCTATTCAACCCTACTAGCAATTGCTGCATGTTATCTATTCTATGTTCATCCCTCACGCCCAGAAAACTTCAGTAATAGTGTTGGGGACTTAATGCCTTCATCTGCTAGGATCCTTTGACACCAACTGGGAAAGACTGACAAAGTCAGTGCCCACTGGGCATAGTGGGCTGGGTTGGAGTTGAGCTGGTAATCATAGAGGTCTTTTTCAGCCTTAGTGATTCAATGAAATTCAGCCCTGCAGGTGCAGAGCCAGTGGAGTTTAACACTAAAAATTCCCAGAACAGCTTTTATCTGTCATGATCAGTTCTTCTAATCGCCTCCCCTACTAGGAAATCACTTTGGAGAAGGAAATGACACTCAAGAAAGCTCACCTGAGCTTCAGAATCACTTGAGTCTGGGAGGTAGATATCTCCCTTACATTCCTCTCTGCAGAGGTACGCCTACAATAAACCTGTTTTTTAGCCTGCAGGTAATCAAATAGCAGCTGCTAAGCAAGTCTCAGGCATTTTGAGCGTGACCTCTGCGTGTGTGCTGCCCATTGGCAGATGGTAGTTCCTCATACCAGGACGAGGGCTGGGCAGCCCCTCTTTCTGCACAGCAGCATTCAGTGCCGTGCTCAACCTGCCCTGGGTCAGCCCCAGCCATTGTGCTGCACACACACAAATCATTTTGGTGTCAGCCACACTGGAACAACAAAAAAGAGCCGTACAAAGGGACCGAAAACCTTATAGGCTTGCCAGGAAAAGGAAACCATGTTGTTATTTGGCTAAAAACCCCCTTTGCACAATGAGAAGCTGCAAGGAACAGAGCTCGAGCTGTTCGATGGACCACATCTGAATGAGGTGTGGAAGCTGTGGGAGATTTGGACTGGATAGAAGGAAGAAGGTTTTTACAACGAGGCTGCACAGAGAGGTGGTGCAGGCACCCAAGGTCAGGGGATGGGGCTGTGAGCACTGCTGGAGCTGTGGGTGTCCCTGCTCAGTGCAGGGTTGGACCTGATGGCCTTTAGGGTCCCCTCCAGCTCCAACCATTCTATAGTTCCATCACTACTCTTACATGGTAGACCCTTGGGTCCTCATTTCTACTGGAAGAGCTAAATATCACGCATTCAATTTCTGAGCACCCACCACTCAGCAGCACTCAATGGAGGGGAGCAGCATGTGCTGCACGTTTCACAACTCATTTAGCTTTGATTTGCATCTGGTATCTGGGGCAAAGCCTGAGAAACGTCACATTTCTTCCAGTCTCACCAATGTGTGTGATTTTATCCAAAAGTCTCCTGGTACTTGATGTGTTTTCTCCTTAATGTTCCAGTTTGGGCTGTCAGTTGATCGCGTCACACCTGAATCACTCGGTTAAAAATAAAAGCCTGCGTCCCCTGAAACACCAAGCAGCAGTTGGAAAAGCACAAAAGCTTAAGGAAAGAGGGGAGAAAAAATTGCAAGATGTCAGAGCTTTTGATTGTGAAGTGCAGAGGTCTGGGGGTGGGCTGGGGTCATGGAGGCTGCGCACGGAGATGGTTGGGGTCACCATCCTGGACCTCCACATTCAGTGTGGAGATGTGGCACTGAGGGGTGTGCTCAGTGGGCATGGTGGGATGGGTTGGGGTTGGACTTGGTGGTCTTTTCCAGCTTCAATGATTCTATGGTTCCATGCTACGTGCTCGATCAGAAGTGTCATCCCACCTCCATAGGAGTTAACACGTACTCATCCCGTGAGTCATGGCAGCTGGTGAATGACTTGTTTATCTACTGTATTTGGGGATGTTTTCCTTCCCTCTGTAACACTCACATCTCTTTTTCTTAATCCTCCTGCTTTTGTGGCTTAGAATCTTGAAATAATGGCTCTGCTGGATGATATTAAAAAATAATTTCCAGGTTTCAGGCCTTGCTTTTCCTTAGCAGCACCTACTTTTGGGTTTTGTTTCTATATTTGCAGCAGTATGCCATCTAGTAAGCCATGCTTTTATTATTCTAGCAATGTGCCATTGAAAATCAGGGAGTTTTCGAGGTGTCAGGGTGCACCATGGCTGTGCTGGGCATTGGGCTTGGCATTTCCCTGTCCCTTCCTGTCATCTTCAGGGCATGAAAAAATGAGCCCTTACTCTCAAACTCATACAAGATGTACCATAATGACCCAATTCCCAAAGCTGAAAACAGAAGAGTAGGAAATATTTATAATAGGATATTGCATTTTCCCCCTATTGTGCCATACTTGTATCACCAGAACCCCACTGGCTGTGCTCCCCCGTTTACTTAGGAGGACACAGAAATTTACTAAATACATTTTATTACCAAAACATTTCCAAGAAGAGTTTAATTGTGCATATTCTGCTGCTAATTCCACTTGTAAATATTGTGTGACGTGTTTATATACTTCTTTAATGTGAGCAGCTGTAATGGACTGGGAGGCAGCTCCAGTGAACAGATGTGCGTGTCAGAAAAAAATCTATTATCTGTCTTTTTTTCCACCCAAAACTTGCTAATTTTTGGCAATTTGCTGTTTAAAACACGATTTTGCTAAACACCAAGGGTAAAACAAGAGCCTTCAGAAGTGTAAATTTTCTTCTTTGCGTTCAGACTGCTTGATGTTCATCCCATGGAGCATTGCTGGACCGTGGGCAAAACGTTTCCATTTTCCTTTCCCATTTTTTTTTTTCTTTACCTTCCTGTAAAATGGAAAGCTGGGAATTATCCGCTCCAACCGAGTTTCTTAATGTTTCCTTTTGGTCTGCAAGAAGCCCATATAAAATACACCCAAAAAAAAGTTGGCTGTAATTCAGTGGAAAATGAGGTGTAGCTAATGCCTGCAGAGCTTCCAGAATCCTAAACAGTTTACATTAACATAACGTATGTAAGGAAACATAATAAGGAAGGAATTTGGCATCTCTGAACTTCACATTTTTATTTGACTGAGGTCTAAGTTTGGCTTCACCTAAAGAATAGAAGCTTTTGAGGGCACAAGCAGGGGCATTCATGATCATTTTGTTCCCAACGATTGCTCCCAGGTGTTTCAGAGCGTGGCAGCATCCAGGAGCAGCCACTCTTGGCCACAAGCTCCTTTCCCCTATTAAAACCAACACAATGCATCGTTTATTGCCATACATCGGTGTTTCTCGATGCTGAGTTTCTCGTGAGAGGAAAAAGAAAGGATTTAAAGCAGCTTGCTGTGGTTTGGATGGGTTTTTCTCGAGGCCACCTGCAAAAGTTTACATCTAGGAGTAAAAAGCCACGTCTGAGTGATAGTAGTCATTTGAGGAAGCTGAAGGTAGACTGTATTGCTCTCCTGGAAGGAGGTTTTGGTGAGGGAGGCCAGCGTCTGCTCCAGATAACAGCAATAGGACAAGAGGTAACGGCCTCAAGTTGTGCAGGGGGAGCTTCAGGAAATCAGGATCCTGATTGGGTATCAGGAAAAATTTTGTCTCAAGAAGAGTGGTGATGCTGTGGCACAGCTGCCCAGGGAGGTGGTGGGGTCACCATCCCTGGAGGTGTTCAGTGTAGTGACGTGGCACTGATGGACCTGGTCGCTGGGATGGGTTGGGGTTGGACTTGGTGATCTTTTCTTGGTAGTTTTTCCAACCTTGATAATTCTCTGGTTCTATAATCTATGATTCTGTGTCTCAAGCATGATTTTCTTCCTTAAGCCAATATGTGTATGTACCCACACATACGAGTCTGCATGTGCCTGTGTGTATGTAACAAATGCCCATGTCCCTCTGGGGGGCATTTCCCTATCTGCAGTCTGAAGTTCACTTTGTCTACCTCATGTCTGTGCTTCTATTCCTGTCAGCCTCTCTTCCCCCATCTCCACGGCACTGCCATGCTTGCAGCTCATCCAGCCTCGCCTCCCCATCAGCCGCCTTGCTGACATTTCCCAACGCTGTTGTAATTGATTGTGCCACTAAGAGGCTGTTTGGGCTGCCTTCCTCCACTGTGAGGTGAAGGTGAGACTGTTCCAGGGCCATTTAGGTGATGTGTGCTCCAATCTGCAATGGGAACCTGTTATTATGCAGCTTGAAAAGCCATTGGCAGCTCCTGCACATACCTCATGCTGCAAACTCATATCTTATTTATTGTCCACCATTTAAATTAAGTCGCATTCAGTGTGGCTCCAAGGCATCCTTTCCCCCTTGAATCTCTATTTCCAATTATTTTCCTTCAGATGTCATTAGCTCGTGTTTGCCAGGTTGCATCTCATTTTGTTTTCTGTCTTTTTGGTTAATAACAAAAACATAAGGGGTCACTTTGAGGCAGTGGAACTAATGGGCAATTGTGAGTATTAAGGAAGCTTGAAAAATTATTAGGGTGATGAAATCTTCCTCATGCTCCATGCTAATGAAATCCCAGCGTGTGGTTGCTTCTGATAGAAGCCTGTTGGCAGACTGATTGAAATATCATTGTAAATGCTTTCTTCTAAATATACATGATCTAAATATACATGTGTTTACCTTTCCGTGAAATTGGAGCTCCGTATTCAGCTGTCTGTGAACTCTCATACGAAATATATTGGGTGGATATCTGTAAAATCTTGTGAAGAGGCTGTTGCTGACATTTTGTGCTGCTCCTGGGGGGATAATCTGCAGTAGCCCACTGGGCACGTGGATGCTTGCTGCGTTCCACCTACAGCCATGCAAAGCAAGGTGGGATTTCATAGGACCACTGAATGGCTTGGGTTGGAAGGGTCCCTAAAAGTCATCAGGTCCAAGCTGCACTGAGCAGGGACACCCACAGCTCCATCAGAGCCCCATTCCCTGACCTTGGGTGTCTGCACCACCTCTGTGCAGTGCCTCACTGCCCTCGTTGTAAAAACCTTCTTCCTTATAACCAGCCCGCATCTCCCCTCTTTTAGTTGGAGACTGTTTCCCTGTTGTCCTCTCACAAGATTTTTAAGCAAATTCTGAACAAATAAAAAGAAAATAAAAATTTCTTTTTTGTTCCTATTTAGGCAAGTACACTTGGAATTGCAATGAGACAAACCTGGTGAGATCAATCCCGGGCAGTGGGGAAAGGAACAGCATCCCTGTGATGTCTTATCCTCCCTGCTCTGCCCTCTGCACTCTTCCCTTCTCCTAGAAACACCACTTTGAGCCAGAAAACCCATTCTCAGCTATTTATGAGATGTGATATTTGCTTCTCACTCTTCAAAGCCGTATTAAAAAGTGAATTATTTCCTTCCTCCTCCTCCTGCCAGGACATGCTGTTAATGCAGGCACAGACACTGGAATGCCTGACAGAGGTGATGTGCTGCATGAAACCCCTTGCCAGTCAATACAGCTTTCTGCAATCACTGCCTTGCAGTCACCCAACATAATTGATTTTGTTTTGTGGCTGGTAGGTGCCATTTCATGGCCTGAACTCCATGCCCCCAATTTTTTCTCACTCTTATTGCATGAGCTAACAGGAAAAAAAGACCAGGTTATTGGCCTATCTCACTTATTTGCAGTATCACCAACAAGTGCAAAAATGATTACAACCCTCTTGTTTAAGCCAAGCCAGTTAATTTCCTCCTTAGTGCTCCAAAAATTGGGATTATTTGCAGGGAGAAGGCGCCTATGGATGAGTGAGGATTTCAGTGCTTGCAAGGAAAACGCATTGAGGAGCAGAAATTGGCTCAGCTGCTGAAGTCTCAGTCAGGGCTGGGGCTGAACTCAACATCTGTAGCTGAATAACTGCATTAATGCAGGGAACACATAATAAAAAGTGTGGATTGTGTGCTGGCATTTTTCTTTTTATATTCAGTACAAGCAAAATTCTCTCAGCAGAATGAATGGCAGCTATTGAAGTCAGTGAGAGGAGAGAGAAGGAGTCGGGACGATTTTACTAACCTTTAATAATGCTCTCAATCTATTTATAAATTGCCATCAAAGTGTGGCTACACATTCAGCAAGTCAGCAAAATACAGACAGATGGCAATAGTTTAGTTCAAGCACTCGGGTTGTTTTTTCTTTTCCCTTTACTGCGGTAAAACCATTAGGGCTCTTGCTTAGCGAGGCCCATTTGGATTGGATATAAGAAATAAAGGAGGTGAGGCACTGCACAGAGTGCCCAGAGAGGTGTTGCAGACACCCAAGGTCAGGGGATGGGGCTGTGAGCTCTGATGGAGATGTGGGTGTCCCTGCTCTGTGCGGGGTTGGACCTGATGGCCTTTAGGGTCCCTTCCAGCTCCAACCATTCTATGATTCCTCTTGACAGATAAAGGTCATCCTCCTGCTGTCAACTTAGGGTTGGGGCTGGTGGTGCCTTCACTCCTTTATCCATCCCCTCCTCCTGCTCACAATCCACCTGCCATCACACCATCTCACTGCATCTCGTCCTGTGCAGCCAGACCCCCCCCCTTCTTCCAGGATCACTGGTCCTTTTTATTTATAGCTTTTGATCAAAATCAGTGCTTTCTGGAAAGAAATTTGATGCTTACTTGTAAACATTTTGTTCAAAAAAGCAAAAAAAGATGTTTTTGAATTCATTCCCTATAATAGCACAGAGGCTATCCTGACAATCTCTCTGAATCTGAGGTGCATCTGCTTTCTATTTGCACGTATTTTTAGTTAATTATTAATTGCAGTGGGGATTTCTTCTCAGTCTCAGCATTGTTGTAAAGTGCTTTAACACAATGTTGTCACAGCATGACATCCTGTGTACGAGACTGAATTTGGGGTGAAGTGGATACCAGAGCACCCTGCTGCCCAGGAAAAGGTTGGCAGTGGTTTGCATGGGCTGACGTGGTTCACAAGGATAACTCAGATTTCTTAGCATTTTTATCTCTTTAAATAATCTATAATATAAAGGAAAGAGGGAAAAAAAAGCCACCAACGAAAACCAAATGTTGAGTTGTGTCTGTTCAGACTCAGGCTTTAGCCCAACAGCATCCTCATTTCATCCACGTGGAGCCTTCATCGACTCCTCTTGAGTCTTCCTCTGCTGGTGAGAGTTGTCAGGGCGTTGTGGAATAGAATCATGAATCACTGCAGCTGGGAAAGACCTCTAAGATCACCAAGCCCAACCCCAACCCACCCCACCATGACCCTCAGTGCCACACTTTGGTCTACTGTGGGACAATCTGCAGGGAGGAAAGCTTTCTGCTTTGCTGCTGAGTTAATATCCTCTGGAATTATATTCCAGGAGGCTTCTCCTGCTTTATCACACATCACGTTAAACCAACCTCTTTGGCTTTGTGGCATGTGATGTGCTGTCTGCATAAAAGCTTCAGAAACACTCCGGAGCCCCAGATTGCAAGGGCTGCAGGGAGGAACCCATTCATGCTATGTTGTCATAACAACAAACAACGATTTGAAATGCAGATTTTTCATCCTTACTCTTTATTTGTGATTGAAAGCTGTGGAAAATGCAGGATTTGCTGTACTGAGGTTGTGCCTATTAGAATAAGAACGTGATAATGGGAGTTGGTAGGATGCCCAAGGGATGAAGAGTACAATTTATGTAGCATCTAAGCCAAGAATTACATATATTCATGGGGTTGCCTATCCGCTATTTCTATTCAGCCTATAGGACTGGAGTCACTGCAGTAGAAGCTCCTGGTTCCTGGAACAAACTTGACTTTTACCAGAGTTAAAGCACAAGTCTTTGACCTTCTGGTGACATCAGTGGTAATTATGGAGTGGATGGTGTTCGTTCCCAAACCAGTGCTTCTTCCCTGTGTGCCTGGTGCAGCCCCAGGTCCTCCTAAAGAAAATCCCTTTGCCTTGGGGAGACCTGGGCTGTGATTCTCACCCCTCATCCACAGGGAATGGGGTTCATAGCACCTTCTGGATTGACCCTGCAGGATTCTAACAGGCGCTGATGTTTGGGGAATTGTGTTTGAACTGGACAGTTGATTTACAAGAGCAATGTTTAGCGTTGCTCTTTCCACCTCTGAGTTTGCTCCATAAAAGTGGAGGTGAGCAGAGTGCCACACTGAAAGCAAAGGGAGAGAACAGTACAGGGAGCAAAGAAAATGTTTGCAACGCCAAACTGATGGCTGTGGAAACAATAGCTAACACAGGACACCTGCATTGTTTAGTACAAGGGTGCTTCAAGTTGCATCCCAGCTATGCAGGCTACTTTCACAACATGCTTTTGTAATATGGAACACAAGCTGTGCTGTCACCAAAGCAGAGCTGGTGGAACTGGGCTGATCTGGGCCCCCAGTCCCTGTCTCCATTTTGATATTTCACACTCAAGCAATAGGAAATCACATTCTCCATGTGAACTCTCATCTGTTGTCAGCCTTTCAGGCTCGATTCACTCTCCCTTTGCTACTCACCTCGTTTTGTGACACCTCAAATGTCAGAAACTTCCTGATTTTCGCTGATAGGACTTGTGATTTCCTCACTCATCCATATCTGCCTCAGCTCTTTCCTTGTTCCAATATTTCTGAGAAGCCGACTCATTTCCTGAGCTTTCAAGAAGATCCTTTTCTTTTCCTTTTCACTTCTAATCTTCATTTCCTTTTTCTGTCTCTGACGATGCTCTTTCCACTCCCTCATTGAAGCTCTTCCTGCTACCCCAGCACTTTTCTCCACCTGCATGGGTAAAGCACAGCCGTTCTGATTTTTGCAAAGCACTCATCATAAAGTGAATATATTCAGTATGCCAGCACAGACACGGTTTTCAGATGTATGCTGCTGGCATCACCTATGGCTTCGTGTGACAGATTGTATATGCTAAATGGTACTTCGCATTTCATCCCTTGCAGTGGAATTTATTCCTCTCTCCCTCCCCTGTGGGGTCACAGCTTCAGCCTCTCTCTTGCCCATCGTTCTCACCAAACACCAAGGCAACACATCCTTAATATTTCAGCAACATCTATTTCTGCTGTTGGCAATCTGATCTCGCTGCATTTTCCAAGGCTCCTCATGTCTCTTTCAGTGATCCTTTTTCACATTCCACACTTAGGAGGAAAAAAAAAAAGGAGATAACTTTATTTGCCTGTTCTCTACGCTTTTGTGGCCCTAAAGCTGCTGCCATTCACTGCCCATCAGGAGCAAATTGCACACCTTGCCCAACAGCAGGGTGTTTGCTTTGCTTTCATGGAATCACAGAATGGTTTGAGTTGGAGGGGACCCTAAAGGCCATCAAATCCAACCCCCTGCAGTGCACAGGGACACCCACAGCTCCATCAGTGCTCAGAGCTCCTCCAGCCTGACCTTGGGTGTCTGCAGGGATGCAGCACCACCACCTTTCATAGAATCATTAAGGCTGGAAAAGACCTCTGGGATCAAGTCCAACCACCAATCCAACCATTGGGTGTCTCCAGGGATGGGGCACCACCACCTCTCTGTGCAACCTGTGCCAGTGCCTCAACACCCTCATGGTAAAAAGCTTTTTTGTTTCATCCAATCCAAATCTCCCTGAATCTCTTTGCATGATGTGGTCAGTGGCTCATGAGGATGAAGAGCTAGGTATTAACCAATGCACTCCAGTAAGAGGTGAGTATTCCTGACATGGGCACCAAGATGGTGATGGATGGACAAGCCCCATCAGTAACAGATAAATCAAAACGTGTCAGGGATAAATTACATAATACTGAGGGTGCACTTACTAATTTACATGCCTCCATTCAGCCATAAATTTGTATCCCTAAAGTGAGATATCTTCTCATACTCGTGAATAAGACGTGTGAGCTACTGCAGCCCTTCTCTGTGCATATGGCATCGGCGGTGCCCGCTGCAGTGCATCAGCATTCGGCATATCCATCAGCTGAATAAATCAACATAAAATCCCAACACAGACAACACGGGTCAAGATGTTTTTATTCCTGTTAGCAGATCAAAGTAAACACCAAGAATCCCATTAAGGATGCTTTAAACTTGCTTTAAACTGAACACATGCATTAAATCCCTCGCTGGCTTGTTTACAGCAAGGTTGTGGCACATCCTAAATCACATCCTCCTTTGGATACAAGCAGAGAGGCTTTACAGCTGGGTCAGTGCTCACTCTGCATCCCTTATCCCAGGGTGGGACCAGTTAGTGGCAGGAAAGCTGCTGGGCTGTATTTGAACACATTAGCTGGGCCCAAAGTCTGCGGATGCTGGGACAAGGAGCTTTCTGTTTCATCGTTTCAGTGTTCTGTCTTCACGCCTGGCCATGTGGATGACAGCAATAATGAGGGCATTTTTAAGGCTGGCTGGGGCAGCTGAATCACGTTTGGAATAAGGGGAATGGAATGATCCTCCTTCTAAGCACGGGGAGGAGGAGAAGTGGCTGAGCCAGCCCAGGTCAGCCTGGGTGTAGGCTGAGAGCAAGGCGCGCACGTTCTGCAGAACAGCATTTCTCCAAAACCAGTACAACTTGCCAGGGGAAAAAGAGCAGACAAGTTCCTGAGAACTGGATAAAGACTCAGATTGTTCCAGTGCTTCATCAGGGTTGATCTGAGCCTCTTGTGTTCCTTCGGTAGTTGGAGGGGAGCATTGAGCTCCTACACCCTGACGTGGGCTGGGTGTCCCCACCAGATGATGCTGCCCAGGGCCCATCCTACCCAGCCTTGAGCATCTCCAGGGATGGGGCACTCAGTGAGTGACAGGCTGGCTGTTGGACTAGATGATCTTTGAGGTCTTTTCCAACCTTAATGATTCTATGCTTTGGTGCTATCTTGGAGGGAGGTAGCGTGGCAGGACTCACACTCACCATATAGTGAGCTTGCAAGGGTGGCATTAAGAAGTAGTGCTGGAAAAATTGGCTGTTTCCAGGTAAGTTCCAGGTACATGCCTGAATTTTAGTGTTCTATGCTCAAAACTGAGTTTGCACTTGGTTCACTGTCTGCAATGTGTTGGAAGAGCAATGGGGCCGTTCCCAGCAGCAAGGAGCCCAAAACTGGTTTCCTTTCTCCAGCTCTTAATAGTTTATCATCCAGTGTTTTGCCTTTTTCCAGTAATTACGTGATCTGTCTGCAGCAGCCTTAGAGTTTGTGGAAAAGTCCAGGTTGGTCGCTATTAGAACTGTTGGGTTTTGGTGTCTAAAACAGCAGAAATGTGCATTTCCCAATTCCAGCCAAACCTGGAACTGGAGAGGCAACCCATCACGGGGAGATAAGGCAGCTGGCCCAGAAACCACTCAGCCCTTTGGCTTTCCCCTTGAAGAGATGTGGAGAGCCATCCGCCAGGATCAGAGCCCAGCTTTCTACCTCTGGATAATCCTGGCTGCATCAAAACCAACAAGCAGAGCCTCAGATGTGTGGTGCTCCACGGCTAAGCTGCTTTTGTGCCCTCCCAGTGCCTCGGCACATTGCAGACAGGTGGCATTCAGTGGCAACAGCAGACATGAAGCATCCCCTAATCCATCTCCACCAGCATCAGAAATCACTAAGAGCCACTTCATCATGAGCTGTGAGGGGAATTGTTAATTTTGCCTCTTTGCAGCCCAGAGTATTTTTGGCCAGCACGGCTCTATTATGATGCTAAGTAGTCTAAAAATGGCTTTTTTTTTTTCCTTTTTTCCTGCTTCCATCATTTTACATCAAATACAGCATGTCATCTCTTTGCCAGCAGATCACAAATGGGGTATGAAGTCCTGATGGCAGGAGCAGAATTGCCTGCAATTATCTGGGTGCCAAGGAGCATCCCTGGAGATGTTCAAGGAACATGGAGATGTGGCACTGAGGGCATGGTGGAGATGAGTTAGGATTGGGCTTGGTGATCTTGGAGGTCTTTTCCAGCCTGAATGATTCTATAGTCTTATTTCTGGCAGTATCAATAGGGCTTTGGTTTACTCACTTCAAACTATTTGTTCATGTCTTTATTCTCCCATGGATATTTCCAACAGCCAAGGGGGAAATCCTATTTTTAGGTACTCTCGGGTGCAGCTGAGCTGCTAACAAAGTTGTTTGCAGGTGAACATTGCCTGGAGCTGACACTACTTGCTCACATTTCCATCACCCAGCCCACGAGTTGGGCCGGATCAATAGAGCAATTCATTCCACTTCGCACCATGCCTGCAAGCACTGCATGATGGCATCAGAAGGGTTAAGGCTGTGCTGCCTTGCTGTGGACCCCAGTGCTGTAAGGCACGTCCCAACACCCGCATACATTTCTGCACAGCCACGGGGTTGTGCATCTTTGGGGAACATCAGGTTTCCTCTGTCTGAATCTCACGTAGGCAGCACAGAGACAACAAAGGACAGAGCGCATCTTCTCCTTTGGTTCCAATGCCCTCTTGGCTCCTCGTGAGGGAGGTCACCCACCATGGAGATGAAAACCAGAAAGATGGTTTTACCCATTCCTGTGCACACTCAGAGCAAGGATGCATTTGGGAATTCACCCTCTGGTGCACAGGTGTCCCAGCATTAAGCTCTCTGCATGGCCCTGCAAGAGCACCCGCAGCCCAGGAGATGCTCAGTCAGATCCAGCAGGTGAAGCTGTTCAGAATGGGATGAGGCAACCCACACCTCGTTCAGTCCTCACTGCTTCAAACATCAATCCTTTCTTATTTCCCCTCGCTCCTTTCTTTGGGCTCGTTGGACTCCTTCTATTCCCAATTTGTAGAATACTGGCATTGCTGACCTGCCTGTTGTTACAGCTAATGCTGCATCTTCTTGGGACTACAAAGCCCAGAGCTCACATCTATTACTTTATCCTGGCTACCCAGCAATTTCAATCACACTTCTAACAGCAGTTTTCCTGAAGTCTGCCCAGCCAAGTTAAGCTGGAAACCGTAGGAATGTGCTTCAGCTTCTGCCTGGGAGATGGGCAGAAAAGGCTTTCCTATAAAATCAGGGGAGTCAATATGCATTAGTGCTGTAACCCAGACAACACCTACTGAAGATCCAGAGCTGACCCCAGTGTCCATGCAGCCCATCAGAAGATATGTTGCAGTTATCTTAGTGGTCTTGAGGACCAGCTGCTTTAAGCTGTCTCTGGCACTGAGCAATTTGGCAGTGTGCTGGATATCCCTGTGTCCACAGGAGATGCTATTACCAGAAATACATGCAGGTTATTATTAGTCGTGCTCAGCCTGGGTTTTGGTGGATCCCTCCAGGATCGACTTCTAGTCACCATTTATTTTCATTAATGGTTTGGATGATATAACAGATGATGCCATGACAAACCTTGCAAGTGATGGGGCAGGCTGTAAGCAAGGCAGGGTTGTGCTTGAGTAGATCTTGGCTCGTTGTACTTTACACAAGCTGAAATTCAGTATACTGGAGAGCAAAAGCTTTCTCTTAGGAAGAACAAATCAATTCTGCAAATTGGAAATTGTGAACCTGGCACAAGCATGCACTGTGAGTGTTTGGGGTCGGTCATGGATTGCAATAAAGAGCATGGCTCAGCAATGCAGCACACTTGGTGGGGAAAAAAGCATGCACAGACTCTCTAGGAGGGTCTGCTGTGATAGAACAAGGGGAAATGGTTTCCAACTATGAAAGAGAGGAGATTCATATTGGATATAAGAAAACATTTTTTACAACAAGGGCAGTGAGGCACTGCACAGGCTGCACAGAGAGTTGGTGCAGACACCCAAGGTCGGGGAATGGGGCTCTGATGGAGCTGTGGGTGTCCCTGCTCAGTGCAGGGTTGGACCTGATGGCCTTGAGGGTCCCTTCTGACTCCAACCATTCTGTGAGGCTATGATTCTCAGAGAGCACAGAAAGGTGTTGCTCAGTGGCATTTCTCACTTCAAGGCCACGTTTAGGGGGGCAAATCTGGCTGTGCCTATGGGTGCAGTAGGGTCTCTAGATGGTACTGCTGTGAATACATCCCTGTTGCTCATGTCAGAAGGCCATCCAAGCATCCAGCTTACAGCACAGCACTAAACATGCCCGTGCTGTTGGTATTTACAGCACGGTGTCTGGATAAATGCAGGTGTTTATATGCTTGCAATAAACTGAGATCTTTATCTGTGCAATTGTTCCTGGTCCCTGCTTAGCCAATGAAGAAAAGCTTGGCACTGTCAAGCCCTTAAATATTTTATTTAGAAGGTAAGCCTGGTTCTCTTTGAATTTGTTCTGTCTGAGCTAAACAAAATCCTAAATTGCTTTGGAGTATTGGAGTTCTGCTGCCTCATGAAAAAAAAAAGCATCTGTAAAGGAAGCCAGCTTGAGCTTTGCTTTGGCAAAGCTAAGCCCTGACTTTCTTTCCCACTATAAAATGAGAACCAGCTTCTTCATTTATTAGTGATGAAATCAAAACTTCCTCCAAAATTCTGGATAGCCTGATTGGGTCAGCTATGTTTCTACTAAACATTGATTCAAGTAATCCAGGTTTTCCAAAACCAAATTGGAGTTCTTGCACTTTCCTGGGCATTCCAGTGGCATCACACAGGTATCAGGTAGAAACCAGCATGTGAGAGCAACTGGAATCAGATGGCCTCCTGGGGAGGAAGAAAACAAACAAACAGACACAAAACCCAAAGATAATCATACAGTCAAACAAATGGAAATCTACTGGAGCATCCCATCGCCAAGTTGCCTGTGAGTTATTTAAGAACTAACAGTGCTTCTGTCGGGTACCATCATTCCTCATTTTTGTTCCTTAGCCTCTGCTCATTGCAGTGAAGCACTTCTGAAGGGCGAGTGAAAAGATGCAGCCTTGGCTGTAAGCAGGAGCAATGGAGCAGAGAGGGAGAGCTTCACTTCCCTTGACTGGGGTGGAAGCTGGGGCTGTGGGTAAGCACCAAAGCGATGTGGTGTGAGAATGCATATGCTAACAGATCATAAAATGGCTTAGTTGGAAGGGAACTCAAAGATGACCCAGTTCCAACCTCTCTCCCATGAGCAGTGTTTGCCAATCACACATCAGGCACTAGATCAGGTCAACCAAGGGCACATCCAACCTGGTCTTGAACACTTCCAGGGATACTGAGCACACAGGCAGCACTGATATCCACTGCTGGGCTCCAGCCTGGGGTTTACAGACACTTCTGGGCTTTTTTAATGGGTTTTTGGGGATGTGGAGCTTAGGGACAGTGGTGGGTTTAGTAGTAGTAAATGGTAGCTGGACTTCATGGTCTTATGAGCCTTTTCCAATCTAATGATTCTATGCTGCTAATAGAGAATGGCAAAGGTCCACAGATTGAAAAATGGTTGCAAGGTTTTGTTACAGATTCCAAATATAATTTTATTATTAATTATTATTATTATTATTATTATTATTATTATTGCTAACCTGCATTGCTGGCGCATGAAAACACAAATTTCATGTAATGGGAAGAGAGCTACTGCTTCTCTAAGTTTAAGGTAATTTTTAATGCCTTTCCCAGTCTTAGAGGTCTCATCTTGTTAGGGCAGGAGTGACTGGGATTTTTTTTCTCCTTATTATTGGCAAAATTGTTCTTTGTTAGGTTTCCCCTGGAATAAGACAGTGTCTGATTCTGTAACAGATTCCTTTTCAATGAACTACTGACAAAGATCCTTGTGACTGCTTTCTTTTGAATACATTCTTGGCAGAGCTCTGGGTAATGAGATTTCCATTGAACAAGCTGTTAGCAGAGCAGCTTTAACTCAATTCTGAGTCCAAGGCAAGCTCTGGCCATCAGAGAGTCTCCAATTGGTCTACAGCAGTGACGTGGGGAAAGGAGCCTTGCATCTGTCCTTGCTGTGGCTATAAAATGGGTGCTTATCCTTGCAGACTCTATGCTGAAATGCATGTAAAATCCCCCAAAAGTCATCAAAGTTGAGGACAAACATTTCTGCCCTTATGAATTCAAACAATGGCTCCAGGATAAGCCTTCAGCAGGTTAGATGTGCTGATCCTGACCGTGATATTTTCAGGTCACATCTCTACGTCACAGCTTTAAAACTCCTCTTCTTCCTGCCTGTGCTTCTGGAGATTCTGCACCTCGTTCCTTCATTTGTGTCATGCTGGGAGCAAATGTCCAGGCACTGGGAATGACACATTCTTCCTTCTCCTCCCAATGGTCGTGTGTCTGTAATTTCAGTCTTCCATCCCAATTTGGGATTATGAGTGGCAGGCATTCATGCTCCAAACCTTTACAGTTGGATTAAGTGGGTAAAGACAAGAAAAAGATGATTAGTGCTGACTTTATGGGGAAGGATGGATGCATAACTGAGCAGATACATGTACTGCTTGATGAAGAATGAACTGTTTTAAAACTCTGTGAAGCATCCTTATTGGAAACACAACTTGAGTGCAAGGTGTGAGAAGAGAAAAGATGGCCAGGGGTCACCAGATAACAAATATTACCCCTGTGGATGCTGAAAGCTGTGGCTCCTTGGGGAAGTGTTGGTTGCAGGATAGCATGGCTAGCAGCCAAAGCAGCCTTTGCATTTTCAAATACTTCCTAATTAATTTCTGGCTATTAATCCATTTTCCCGAGTAGAAGTTCTGCTACAAAGTGAGAAATGAACGTGAGCACCTCGAGGCAGAGGCATGAGGTCAGTTAGATATCAAATCAGGTGTGCACAGCCCAGTTGATGTGGGGTTGTGGCTGAGTCATAGGGAAGGCTCTGTTTTCTGTTGTGTGTTTGGGTTTTTTAATTGATCCTGGAGCTTTATGAGCTGCCATATTATCCAGTGTGCTTTCACACAGATAAAACTCAGTCTTGAGGACGGGACAGGAGGTGATGGCCTCAAGTTGCACCAGGGAAGGCGCAGGTTGGATATTAGGGAGAATTTCATCTCAGAAAGAGCAGTGATGCATTGAGAGAGGGAGAGGTGGTGGGGTCACCATCTCTGCAGGTGTCCAATGTGGAGATGTGGCACTGAGGGACGTGGGCAGTGGGCACAGCGGGGTGGGTTGATGGTTGGACACAATGATCTTAGGATCGTCTCTCCTCTAAGATCTTGGATGATCGGATGGACTCTTGATGGATCCAACGCCATCTTGGATGATCTTAGAGCTCATTTCCAACCTGAACTATTCTAAGATTCTATCTGTGGGGATGGGGTGACCTCCCTGTTCCTGGGAGCCTGTACCATGCAGTGCCTGAACCCCAGCATAACTGCAGGTTCCTCTGTCCTTTGTGGGCACACCAAGTCTTCACCACTGAGATGTTACTAATTCCCTTGATCTGCTGGGCTCTGTGCACTCCTTTGGACTGCAAATTTTTCAGTGCTGGGGCTGTAGTCTCTGTTTTATTCACAATATGCAGTAGGAACAGGGTCTCAGAGGTGCTCCCTAGGCACCACCCTCATAAATGTGATTAATGGCTGACGTTGCAGTGTGACTTCCCTTTAATTTGTGGGTGAACACAGTGCTTAGGAAGGAGGCATCGACTTTCCCATCCTCTGTTCTTATCTGTGCTACTATATGCAATAAATAAACCAACAAATAAATAAAGCCCACACTTTTGGAGAACCTGAGAGAGAGTGCAATTTTCTCTAAACACCTTATTTTCCACCAGGACAATTGTACCTCTTTTCTAATATGCAGCTGTGACACTGTAATGATTTGTAAAGCACTGCTCTGGGTGCCCTCCTGTCTGCTTGAAAGCAGTCACCATACCAAACCCTTCCTCTTAATTCTTCCCTGGTCTCATCTGCTGACAGCATCGTGATTTTACCTGGCAGGAGAGCCTCACAGCACCTTAACATGTGGTTCAGACAGCTGCAACCCATTAGCAATTGTCCAAGAGCTGAGCTCTGCCTCTTGGGGAAGCTGATCATAGAATCACCATAGAATGGCTTAGGTTGGAGGGGACCTTGGAGATCACTGAGCTACAACACCCTGCTATGAGCTGGTTGCCCCCAGTGGATCAGGCTGCCCAGAGTCCCGTCCGAACCAACCTTGAATGCCTCCAGAAATGGAGTTCCTATGGCTAATCCCCAACCCCATCCATCTGGTCAGTCATATTTCTCATGGGAGACTCCTGGGCTTTTTCCTTTGGCTGAAAGCATGGATGGAATTTAAAGCAGGAAGGATGCCATAAGGAATCTTGTTATTTCTCACCTTGACTGGGTAACACACGTCATGTCAAAAGGAGAGGATGCACTGCTGGTAGTTGAGACAAGCTGTGTGGACTGAGAAACCCACACAGAGATTCCTGTGCTCACCTGAATTCAAAAAGTACACAAAAAAGAGCAGAGGAACTAAATTAAAAATAGCAACATAAGGGAGAGGGATTTGTAGATCTTTGGTTCAGAAAGTTAGCATTAAAACTGAGAAGTTCTGGACAAACCTGCAGTAGCTTTGCAGAATAGGTCGTGGATCTGATGATCCTGTATTTTAGAGAGTCCTCCAGTGGGGTCAGCAAGGAAATCACAATTAATAACAGAATTTGGCTGGCCCCAAATTCCAAATCTGTCTACCTAGGAGGTAATGGATGGGCCCACTTCCCAATAAGTTTGGATGGTTTGATCATACTGTGGTAATCTCACTTTGTCTTGCAGTCCTCAAATTTCCCTCCCTCAAATTTGCATAACAAATCCTATTGATTCCCAGCTGAAGTGCAAAAATCGTTGTTTCCAAGCACATTGGATCCTATAGCATAAGAACACTTCGTAAATAAACTTTTTAGGTGGTGAATTCATACTAACCTTTAATAATCCGTGTAACTATGACTGAACAGCCTCTCAGTGTTTGTTGACTTGGTGCACCACCAGAGATTCAATCCAATGGGGCAAAACAAAGCTCAAAATACGTCCCTAAGTATTAATTTCTCACCCCTGGTGTTGTTACTGTTCTCCTAGGCAAATAATTTGGCCAATTACATGTTTTTAGACACGTGCTGCTCTCACACATAAAGCTCATGTGAAAACTGCTGATTACAACTAAAGAAGGTCTTTTATCTGGAAAATCCTCCTATTTCAGGCACTCTTAAAATGCCATTAACACCACAGCCTGACTTTGTGCTATTTGGGTGCAGCAGGGTAATTCCTGGCTGCCAGCACATGCTGGCAATTTCTTCTCGGTTTGAGGTTAACTTTCAGCATCTTTTCATCCAATGCAGTGTGACTTTTCTCTCCGAGCAGCAAGAGATGATTTTCTGGGTGCCATGCTAAGCCTTAGCAAGATCTGGGATAGAAATCCCATGGACTGAATACTCTACTTGATAGCCCAAACACCCCTGGTCTTGCCACCTGTAGGCTGGGGGCTCTCCAGTTATCCATCCTCCAACTATTTCCACTCTGCAGTAATAAGTGTCTTGGATATCAATGAATGTCAAGGAGTAATATTAAAGATGATCTCCCCTGTGGTTGAAAAATGTGATTTGTGCAATTATTTGGTCTGACACTTAGGGAAGCAGTGATGCAGACTGATCCATCCATGTGCCTTGGGTGTCATCCTGTTGCATGTTTAGAACTGGGCCTTGGTCAAGTTGACATTTGGACTCAGCGGTCTTGGAGGTCTTTTCCAGCCTAGATGATTCTATGATCCTATTCTGTATGCCTTTTTTTGTCTTTGAAAAACCCTATTCCAGTCTCTTCTTGGCTTTGGCACAGGGAGGTGGTGGGGTCACCATCCTGGAGGTGTTCAACACGGAGATGTGGCACTGAGGGTCAGTGGGCATCATGGGGTGGGTTGGGGTTGGACTTGGTGGTCTTAGAGGTCTTTTCCAGCCTTAGTGATTCCATGATTCTGTCTGCTGGGTGGACGAGCAGGGTGGCACATCAGAAAGCAGGGATCAATGCACTGCACAAGTGCCTGAGGATCAACCTTTCCCTTTGTGTGTTTGTACATACAGATTAGGTGTCTTACAATAAATCAATGTACGCAATTTGGGCCGAGCTGCCAGAGGTTTCTCCAGACTGCAGGAATAAATCAGAGGTTTTTATCGCTCTTTCATCAGTAGACAGCACAAGTTATTGATTAGACAGCAAAAAGTCCAGGGCAGCTTTTGATTATCACTCCTTAAGCCTCTCTGAGCAGAATTTCGGCTGCCAGAGGCACTCGAGCTCCCCTTCCCTTATCAACATCTGCAGGACCGGGGTGTTTTATCCTAGCTATGAAATAGCTCAGCCCCAGATGCGACATTACTCTCAGTCCGCCCGATCTCGAGCAGAATGTAATTATTGGAAATTAACAACTTTGGAAGCGCCTCGGCGAACGGCATCAGCTTGGAATTCATCACCATTTTAATTGGATGGGAGACGAGGACGCTGCTCACCGCAGGGCTCCCACCCACGTGCGGAGGCTGCTGCAGGGTGCCCGAAGGAAATGAGCCGTGCTGCCTAGTAAAAGCCTATTTAAGTGATCAGCCATAGACCAGCTCAGAGTATTAGGCAGTAAAACAGGTTTTCTAGAAAATGAGATCGCCCCTGGCACTGGTAAATCCATTTGGAGCGTCAGGTGGATGTGGTGATGTTTGGGAGGTAACGGCTATTTTTCTTCCTTAATAATTTATATGAAGAGAGGCTATAAATTAAGTAGTTCTGAACCACAGGAGCTGAGCTGGCTCTCATCGTCATCCTGTCCAAAATCACAGAATCACAGAATGGCCTGAGTTGGGAGGGACCTGAAGGGTCATGGATCTCCAACCCCCCTGCCACATGCAGGGCCACCAACCTCCCCATTTAATACCAGACCAGGCTGCCCAGGGCCCCATCCAACCTGGCCTTGAACACCTCCAGTACCTGGTGCAGTCTTGCTGGTTTGCTCATCTCGGCTCCTGCGAGAGAAATGTTAGGTGTGATTTCAGAAATAACACAGATATCCTGAAATAACCCAGTGCCTTGCTTGGGATGTGGTTGTGACCATGGGCTGGGGAAGGGAATGGCTCCACTCCACCAACAACCTTGTGTTCTGTGAGGCTGCATGTCAGTGCTGTGCTCAGCGTTGGGCCCCTCATTATGGGAAAGACGCTGGGAGTGTGTCCAGAGACGGGCAATGGAGATATGAGAGGTCTGGAGCACTGTCTGATGGGGAGCAGCTGAGGGAATGGGGATGGGTCAGAAGAGGAGCCTCAGGGGAGACCTTATTGCTCTCTGTAGTGACCTGAAAGGAGGTGTGGGGAGTGGGCTCAGCCTCTGCTCCAGGTAACAGAGATAAGACCAGAGGTGATGGCCTCAAGTTGCACCAGGCGAGGTTTGTGTTGGATAGTAGGGAAAATTCCTTCTCAGAAAGAGTGGTGATGCACTGACAGCTTGAGCTGTGTGCAGGACGGGGCTAAGGCTCTCAGGATGCTCCAGCAATGTCAATGATGAACACGGGCTGGTGAGAAAAAGCTGTTTTCTCTGAATGAAGCAAGATGGAAGATCTGTGTAACGCATGGGTTTGGTAAATTAGGAGTTACACATGCTGCACCCACCCACCCATCCCCCTTTGCATATGTTCCTGCTTTCCCCAGTACTTATTAAAAACAAGAAAACCAACACATGAATTGTCTCGCTGAGTGTCTGCAAGCAAAACCGTTCTGGATCTCATTGCCTTGTTTGCTGCATCACAAACAGGAGAAATCTGATGGGTTGTGCCTGTTGTAGGATCATAGTGTGGCTGGAGTTGGAAGGGACCCTAAAGGCCATCAGGTCCAACCTGCACTGAGCAGGGACACCCACAGCTCCATCAGTGCTCACAGCCCCATCCCCTGACCTTGGGTTCCTGCACCACCTCTCTGGGCACTCTGTGCAGTGCCTCACTGCCCTCATCATAAAAAAACTTCTTCCTTCTATCCAGTCTTTGTGCCATACAAAGCGTAATAAAAGCAGGGAGAAATATTTAGTGGATCCAGACGAGAGGCAGGTCCCATCTCTCTTAATCTAACTAAATAAAGCAGCAGATAAGGCTTTCGCAGAGCAGGAATTTCAATTACTCGCAGGAAATTTTCAAATTAAGGTGGAGGATGTTAACAATGGAAACCATTTCCTTATGTTTTGTGTTCTGCAGTGTGGTGAGATGGGATTTAGGAGCAATTGAAAGGACAAGCAGCTCCAGTTCATGCCAGTGCTGTTTGCAGTAGGCAGCACTCCACTACTGCTGCCATGTACCTTGATCCAACGCCTTGCATTGTATGTGAAGGAGTGATTGCTCCCTGCCTGGCTGTCAGTGAGATTTTAAAATAATGATTCTAAAAGGCTGCAGGAGTAAAGCATCACTCCGTGGGAGGAGGTCCTACAACTCTGCTCTGTAGGGACTGGAGATGGGGTGATGGTGGTGATGGGGTTATGAAGGCAATGCTGGGATTAGGAGGTGCCACTTCCTAAGGCTCTGCAGCTCCTCCAGCTTCTTTATCTTGGCCAGTTTGATCTTTCCAGAGATTGAAAAAACAAAGGCAGATGTTAGAAGCCACTACGGTGCCCACCTCTTGTCATTGCTTCCAGATCAGCTGCAGATCCTACAAAGCCTCTGTGTATGCTCAGTCTGTAGCTAAGCACAACCAGGGAGCTCAAACAGTAAGTTCTTGGTCAGAAACAACTTTAATATAAGCTAAAATACACCTCAAATATCCTTTTTTTTTTTCTTCAGGACTTTAAATTAAACATAACCTATCATTTCCAAATAATAACAAAATCGACATTTAAGTTGATAGAATCATAGAATCGTGCAATGGCTTGGGTTGAAAGGGACCTCAGAGATCATAGAACCATAGGATGGCTGGGTTGGAAGGGTCCTAAAAAGTCATAGCACTACAGGATGGCTTGGGTTGAAAAGGACCTCAGAGATCATAGAACCATAGGATGGTTGCGTTAGGATGGACCTCAAAGATTTCCAACCCTCTGCTTCAGGCAGGATTACCAACCTCTAAATCAGGCACCAGATGGTGCCTGGGGTGCCCAGAGCCCCATCCAGCCTGGCTGGATGAAATACTATTAGTTGAATGGAAGCTGAGCGTTGGGCCAGATAACATCCACAGATCTCTTCCAACCTCAAACACCCCATGGTTCTGTATTACATCAAAGCTACAATGCCAGAACGCTTGAGGATCGTGGATTATTCGACCCAAAAGCACAGAATAGGCTGTGCTCTCCTCCTCAGGTCCCTCTCGTTGGATTTTCAGAGCTACAAAGCAGGAGGATGGGAGCAGAAGGAATCTCCCCTCCCCTCCCCCCCCCCCCTTTTATTGCCAGCCCCATTGCCATCAGCAGGATGTCATTTTCAGGTATAATGCGTTTGCATAAAGCCCAGGCAGAGAAAGATCACAGCCAAATTTAATAAAGCTCCTGGTATTGTTGTATTTATTTCCTATTGTGGTGTTATCACCTCCTATTAGGCAGTGGCTATGCCCTGGCTGCCTTCAATCTCTTTCCATCATGCTGCCGCATTGGTAATCAATTTTTTTAAGCAGAGCTCTTTTTCCGGGATAGAATTATTTGGATTTTTTTTTATTATTATTATTAAATAAATGTGCATTTGTGTAGAATGGAAACTTTGCTCCTTATCAGGATCATCTGTCTTGGTGAAATGACTCGTAACAGCTGTTCGATGAAGAAAATCTGATAGAAACACTTGGAATGGATACAAACATAAACATTAGTCACCATGGGAACAAAAGTTGCTGTGAGATGGCTTCAAAAGATGGGTTTCCTGTAAGTTCCTCATCCCAACTAAATATTCTTAGGGGATTTTGCCAGCCACTTCATTTAAATCAGTCTGTGACAGCCTCCACTCGCATGCATACAAATGGCTCTGCAGCAGCACATCCAAATTTTGGTACCATGCAGCTCCACTATGAGAATCAATGGGGTTATTGACTGATTGCAGCTCCTGGGGCTGGGGAGGGACAAAATAGGAGTGTGAAATAGCAAAGGACGAGGCTGAGTCTTGGTGCTCCCAATCCCGCTGTGTGCGTTAAAATAACTCATCACCAAAGGGCGATGCTTTGCCAGAAGGGCTGCAATTAAAACCCAGCTCCTCAGCTGAGCTTCACCTTTAGATGAGCCTTGGAAAACAACAGGAAGAAATGGCAGTTGCTGGGCTGGGATTGATGACTTGCAGAGAGGAGCTGGGAAAGACCCGGTGTGCAAAGTTGGCTGATGTACAGAGAGCATGGAGATGTGTGCTGGGAATGCCTGAGGCCTTCCTGCAAGAGAGATGCTCCTCTGGTGGCTCTGAGGCCTTTGCTCTCTTTTTGTGCAGGATTTTAAAGACAAATCCATCGTCACCATAGCAACCACCGGCTCCATCCATGGTGCACGTGGGGATCTGGTGCTTTTATATTGGAGCGCAGGGCTCAGCAATGGGAGAGGCACTGAGCTTTGGGGTACAATAAAGGTATGGGTGTCCATATGGACCCAACGGGGAGCTCAGATGGGCACATTCTGCTGCGAATGCCAAATCCCTGCCTGCCAGCTACCAAGGTGCTAAGAAAACAAAGTGGGAAATTCAGGTTGGACATAGAGAAAGGCAAACCTAAAAGCTGTTTTTTTGTGTGTATGTGTGTTTTGTGATATGCAAAAAAACAGTATTTATTTTTTCATAGGTACATTAAGGTTCAGTTTTTCTCCCTTGCTATCTTCTTGATTGCTTTGTCACTCATTAACTTCACCTGAAACCCCTCCCCACTCATTCACTTCACCTCCCCACGCACTTCACGGACATCTCTCGATCCCCCGCCCCATTTGGTGGCACAGACAGACCCCAGAAGCTGGTTGCATGGTGTTGAACCTGGCTTGGTGCAAAGCCCTATGGATGCAGATTGGCCGCATCCCCAAATGCACAGATCTGGCTCTTCATCTGCCAGAGAGGCTGCCGAGGGCTGAAGGAGCCAAGGGTGGCACATGATGTGAATTTATTTGCAGCTCCAAACAATCCTGCAGTCATTCTGCCTGGGAAACGTGCGTCCCTCTTAATGCTCCTTTATGTGGGTTTTGTGTCACAGTTGTTCGTTTATTTTGCAGAAGTGAGGAATAAGAGGCAGAAAAATGCAATTTCGTTTTTATTTGTTCTGTTTTGTTTCTAATTTTCTTCTCGTTTATTTCAATTTTCGGATTCGTTTTTCCCTTCTTTCAATCATTGGGTTGGCTGAACCCATCATGGGTTGAGAAACACCAACTCCCAAAGCCATCCCCAAGAGCAACCCCACACAACAGGGCTCCTTCTTCCAACCCTTCCATGCCAAAAGGGTCCACATTTGGGCACTCACTTGGAAGCCTCTGCTCCATCCTCAAAGTCCTCATCCTCTCCAGATCCATCCTCAAAGTTCCCCTTTTTGCTCTGGAAATGCAGAGCTGTTTGGGTTTTGAAAAAGGTGCCTTATTTCAACTTTACTCGCCAGAAACGGTGCTGGTACATGGAGTAATTACATAATAAATTCGTTAGAGGAATATAAAGCTGTGAAGGTAGTGGTAATGGTTTGCAATTTAATAGCTGAATTGTAAATGAATTTTCCTATTGCAGATTTAATGCAGCGGGCTGCTACAATTAAGGGAACATTCTTTGGGGTGCCTTTAATTTTTTGTTGTGGAGTTGGGTGTCATTAACTCCCTCATTTACGGATGCTGCAGTGTTAACCACTTCAAGCCTTCAGACAGCTTCAACATCCTCTGCACACAACAGAACACTGTCCCAGGGCAGAATTTTCATTCAATCACAGAATTATTGGCTCATTAAGGTTGGAAAATACCTCCAAGATCATCCAACCACACACCTACCACCAATATTGCCCACTAAACCATGGCCCTAAGCACCACATCTTCACATTGAACACCTCCAGGGATGGTGACTCCACCACCTCCCCATGCAGCTTATTCCAGTGCCCAGCCACTCTTTTGGAGAAGTTTTCCTTTATATCCAACCCACTTGGCACAAATTTTGTTATAGGAGCTGCAATGCTGGAGCTGCACTGTGAGCATCCAGGTTCCTCTTGGGTTTTCTCATTGGATTCCTCTCTGCTTCTCCCATTTGCAGCATCGTTTGGGTACCAGCACCACCCCCGTTGCCTCTGCTCAAAGGAAACTCTGTGTAACGCTGAATCTCACCCACCTGTAGGCATCTTTGGGGTGATCGAAATTACAGGTAATTACTGATGGCTCTAATGAGGCCGGCAGTAACACCCCCTATTTCGATGGAGGAGCAGGCAACTGTTGCACCCGCGGCGTGTTGGGAATGTAAATTAACACAAGCCACATGAATGTGATGATAATTAACGAGAGGGTCATATGGAAGGGATGGGAAAGCCAACAGGGACTGGCACTGCTCCAAGGGATGGCGATGAGCTCCCTCCCCCCCGGCGTGAATCTGCACAGAGAAACACATGAGATCGGTGCACGGGAAATGCAGTTCCTCCTCTCAAGTGCATCCTTATTACTGTAACCTGAGCTGCAAATTCAGCTTTCTTGTCGTTCACCAGCCCTTACCAGTTGGCAATTCACGGGTGCGATGTTAAGAGCCCACCCCGCTTCCAGCAGGGATTTGACCTTGCACTTATTTCTCCATAATCATAAAAAATTTGCTCGCTCGTTGCATTCCAGACCAAAGCAGGCGATAGAAGGAAATAATTTAGTTAAGATCAGTCTTGAAGCATTCTCTCGGCGTGCTTCCTCGCTCTGTGGGAGCACTGGGTGTGCAGTGATCCTGTTAGCAGATTGGGGCATGGCTGGTGTCAGGATGTGGCAGTTGTTACGGCAACAGTTTGTCTTTGCACAGGATGGAAATCCCCCCCCTAAAAAACATTTATTTGATGCTTTGCAAAAGAACTGTCTGCAAAGTCAAGCAGAGGCAGCTTTGCTACCAAAACTTTGGGAGACTGATTGTAGGGTGCTATGTGACAGAGCCAAAAAAGCGTCCTGCACTGCAGAAAGTGCTGCTTGTTTCGGCCAGTAATAATTAAAAGTGAGGCTTTGGTGCCTTTGGATCTCTGCTCCTTTGCCAGGAATCTGCTGGGGGAGGCAGTGCCGCTGTGGGTGTCGCTTTCTGAAGCTTTCATGGATGCAAATTGGGGAATGGAAAATAGAGGAATCCATTGTACGCCCCACACAGCCTGCGAGCATGGGAATCTGAGCTCCTGGCTGAGAGCTGGAGCTGCAACCATGGGATTTAAGACAGCAAAAAAGCTTTGGTGAGGATGCTCCCAACTGATTCCAGCTCCAGCTCCGACCTCTTTGACGAACACCCCACAGGATGTTATAGAATCACAGAATCATTAAGTTGGGAAAGACCTCTAAGAGCAGGCACCCCACCCCATCCCCACCGTACCCACTGGCCACATCCCTCGGTGCCACATCCACCCCTTTTTCTCTCCAGATCACAACTTTCTCAATCTTTCTTGGGATCTCGCAGGAATGCATGGATGCCTCCACTCCAACGTTTGTTCCTGAGCCCAAAATTCACAGCTGCCACTCACGGAGATGGCAGAGCATGGCTGGACCCATCACACGTCACCTCGCAGTGTTTGTGCAGCACCCAGCACGGCCCCGTTATCTCCCGAGTGCTCCCACAATATAAATATTTAAGTATAATAAACAATTATGATCAAGTTTCTTGGGTGACTGCACTGCACACAGCAAGTGAATTTAAAATTCATTTCCCTCGGGTATTCAAGCTTCAAATTCACTTTCTGTGCATGTTTGTGCTAATAAAACTCCACCACGCAGGAAGGGAACACAAGAGAGATGCAAATAGGACAAGGGCACATTTGCTTAAGAGTTCTGATGAATATTCACCGAGTTTTTATTATTTTTAAGTATTCATCCCCATTTTCTTTAAAAAAAATGGTGTTAACTTCTCTCTCCAGGCTCGGTGGAGTGTGTATTGTGGAGGTGTAATCTATGTTTCCTTGCACTGATGGAACCCAAGCAAGCCATCACCATCCCAATGTAAATCTGTATTCCAACATACCTCCGCATTTGAGGATGAGCTCTCAAGCAAGCTTAAGGAAGGTTTAATTAGGGTCTATTTCTGCTCTGCACTCCCTCTTTCCTTCCCACTCTTTGCAGCTGCAGAGTTTTTCCCCTCTGATTTTCCTTGCCCATCTCCCACCCAATGCTACCCTTAATTGACGACGCAGAGCTTCCCCATCACACAGAGCGTTTGGGGTTGGGGTCACCACATCTCCTTTTTCCCCAGGCAGAGGTAGCACTGTTTTGACATCTTCTTTCGATTTTCCTCCCAGAGCTGAAAGAGATGCAAATTAGCAATAATGAATATTTTCATTAAAAGTATCTAGACATTATATCTGAGAATGGGATAATGATGCTGTTGCTTTCTATAAAATATTCTGAAGCAGACCCATGCCATTTTATTATTTTTTTTTTCTCTTGGAAAAGATAATATTTAGTTTTTAAAAAAATGTAATTTAATGCCAGCGAAATTAGGCTAATTGCTAATTATGTAACTGCAAATGAGGCAGATCTTAATCTCGAGGCACAGAGACTGGACTGCTGCGGATGACGAACCTCCAGTTTAAGTGGAGCACCACTAGAAAGTGAGAAAAGTGATGAAAATTGGCCATCCCCAATGCTCATCCTGGCAGTGGGTGTGAGGCATGGGGCAGAGCCCCTCGTGTTTCACATCTGGCCCAATATTCTGTATTTCACGCTCTTTAGGTCACACCTCACCTCTTGGGCTTGAAGCTGGGCTCAAGGTCCAACACAAATTCATCTTCGATGGGTTGATTGTTGGGCTGGATGATGGCAGTGGTCTCTTCCAGCCGTTATGATTCAGTGATTCCGTCACAAGGATCCATGGGTGTAGTGGGGATGGGTCAGATGTTGGATGTGAGGATCTTGGAAGGCTTTTCCAACCTTAATGGCTCTGTGATTCTAAGACTGGGCACAGTGGAGAGGGGCTGATGGTTGGGCTAGATGAATTTCATGGTTCTTTCCAACCTTAATGATTCTATACCTTAGGCTTCTCAACGGGAGAGGTTTTATTTTTCCACTTGCAGCAGAACAAAGGGTTTTAATGGGCATCACCTCCTTAAAGCCCTTCTACCATCAGTATCAATCCTTTTCTCCAGCTCCATTTTAGCACATCCAAACTTCCCAACTCCAGGCATCTTTCAGTCCTCTTGGAGACAGCCAGCCACAGGCTGACTTAGGGTTGGAATTCTTCAAAGGCTGCTAATCGCCTCGGTATTGATTTTATACTAAGATACTTTATCACGCTTGCAGTTGTGGATGATTATTATATTTTTTAATGTAATCCATGTCAGAAGTTAAACCGACTTCATTAAAAGAGGCATGCACCCTGTGCCCCCATGGCTGGCAGCGACACTGGGGTACATCAACCACCATTGGATTTCAGTAACATCAGCCCAAACATGTGATGGTGCAATACCCAAACATGGTGGTTTGGGTTTATTTTTCTAGCACTGCACTAAAGCAAAAAAAAATCTGCTGAGGCAGTTGGAGCCGAGACAGCACTGGGAGCTGTGCTCCCACACCATGGCTTTGCATTCCCTGCTCTTTAACCTCTGGCTCGTTAATATCAGAGAGCTACAAAAACTACCCATCATGCGAGGGTGAGCACAGAGCTGCACGTGAGCATGAATCTCACTGCAGTTTCCTACCCAAGAGATGGAAGGATTGTTCCTGATTCAGCTCGAGAGGCGAGCAGGGATTCCTGGCTCAGCTCCAGCCCATGGTTCATCATTTCCTACCTAACCCAGAACGAAGGGACCTGCCAATTATCAGGTACACAGCTACAAAATCCCTCTGTCCAACCCAACAACTTGCTGTTTTCACACAGTAGGCGACTGGTGGTGATGGGCTGACAGTTGGACTTGGTGATCTTGGTGCTCCCTTCCAACCTTAACGATTCTATGGTTCCATGGCACGGTTAGTGAGCACTGTGGGGAAGGGTTGATGGTTGGACTTGGTGATCTTGGTGCTTTTTTCCAACCTTACTGATTCTATTGTTCTATGACTGCAGCCCATCCGAGTCAAGAAGATGGACACTAGTGCAACCTCAAATACATTAGAATGGTGATTGCGTGCTTAATCCTTACAGTGAGCCTATAGATCAAGGGATGTTTATGCATCTGTGCATTGCTCAGTGCTGAAACATTGCCCAGGTATGGGTGCAGGGCTTTGCTCCTGCCTCCTGCCCAGCACAGCACGCAGGGCTAGCCTGCTACCTGCCATCTGCAAGCATCAAGGGGGTCATGAAGACTCAAAGGCAGCTGAATTTTCCCCTGCTAATGTCAGATCCTGCTAGGAATTGACTTCACAGGACAAAGAAGCTGTCAGAGGAATGCTGCTGCTGTATTAATGATAGGGTGCATTGACCCACCCTGTGTGTCATCCTCGTTGCCAAAGGAAACACAGAGGCAACCCATAATCACCTTTCCTGCATCCGTCCCACTAACACCTAATTTAAGTATATATTTGTCTGCTGATTGATCACAGGATTTTTTTTCCTGGCAATTATTTCCTGCTATCGAAAGGCTTCAGAACCTCCCTCTTCATTTAAGCTTTTATCTGATCCTTACAACAGTGTCTGAGCAGATGCAAATTGGGTCTGCAGAGCAGATGTCTCAGTGGACTTCCCATTCTGCTTTCCCAAGAGCTGGTTCCATGCTGTAGGACTCAATCTCCCAAATCACCCCATGCTTACATAAAAGCCAAGCATGCTTCTCCCCTCTCATTTGTGACCGAGAAGGAAGAAGAAATGACATTCCACGTGGACTTGGCTTGGCGTGCATTCTCTCTTCTCTCTTCCGTGATGGAAAGGTGCTTTGGGAAGACAAGTTCTACCAAATGTTAGGGAGGTGTTAAAAGAACGTGAAGATGTGGCACTGGCAGCCATGGCTAGTGGGCATGATGGGGGTGGGCTTGGACTGGATGATCCATAGGTACTGTGTGATAGAGGAGGTTCCTCGGTGGGGAGAGGACCCATAAAAGCTGAAGCATGGGCAGGATGCAGACACTTTGGATTGCTGTAATTCATTAAGGAAATGTTGGGTTTAACAGAGCTGCAGAAAGGCTGGTGCCATCGATGCGCTCAGCTGTGAAATATGCTATGGAAGCCATTTGTTTGCCAGGGGCCTACAAATCTGCTTCCTATTATCCTAACACAGCTTTACTGGAGGCAAATCCCCTCACGGTTTTCTCAGCTCCCCCTTCCCAATGGGATTCCTGCAGCTTTGCACTGGGATAACTGGGATGTGTCAATGCAGGGCTTCAGATCTCAGCTTGGTTTCGCTGCCTTAAGCTGAGGTGATGCAATTCCCCCAGCCAAGACAATTTACAACCTGGCCTGGCTCTGGTTTTGGGGATCCCAAACAGCTCACTGAGACACACAGAACCCAGGATGGGGGGTATGTCTTACTGCACTATCACAGGGGAGATGGTGACATGGTTTAGTGGCCATGGTGGTGACGGTTGGTCTAAACGATCTTAGCAGCCTTCTCCAATTGGGAACAACTGTGGTAACGATTCAGGAACTCTTACTGCAAGCAGAGATACGTTGAGCAGATGAGAAAATAATGTAAAGGCCATTTTGTGTCTGGTGGATGCGACACACAAGCAGATAAAGAGCCATCAGCAGAATTTACATAAGCCCATACAATCTCAGAGGTCATCATTCTGGAGGACGGCACGTAGAAATTCGTTTTTATTAAATTCTGGCTGATTGTTTAATTGGAAGAGAAACGATTTAATTGAATCATGCCAAAGGGCCGTATTAGATTACGGTCGTTCCTAATACAAAAGGCTTCCCCCATTTAGTTAGATCAGTTCCTTTGCATACTCTATCTATTAAACTTACAAAGTGGTAATCTGAAGGGTTTGGAAGGCCTGAATGGTACACATGTGCTACCCAACCCTCTTCCATCTCCCACACTGCTCATCTTCCCTTTGCTCAACAACTTGGTGAGGCACTGGCACAGGTTGCCAGAGAGGTGGTGCAAACACCCAAGGTCAGGGAATGGGGCTCTGATGGAGCTGTGGGTGTCCCTGCACTGAGCTGGAGCTGATGATCTTTAGGGACCCTTCCAGCACCAACCATCCCATGGCTCTAACTTGCTGCAATGAGAGCAAGCAGGATGGGCAGCATCCTCAAGCCTTCCTCCATCCCTATTCATGCCATCCACATATTCTTGAGAAGCAGCCTACTGGAATGTGATGCTCTTACAGGAGGCTGGCCAAAACCGATGGGTTTTTCAGCTTTTCAAGGGAACCCTTGCAGAAAGATGCTCCCATTTTCCATGGGGCTGCAGGCACCACTCCCAACCCCTCCGTGCCACCCAGGACTGCCATCCCCCGGGGCCACATTTGCAGGAAAAGCAAAGCAATTTGAGGAAATAAAGTTTCTAATTTGGGCTATTTAATTAGTCTTTCATTTAATACGACTAGGAGAAAGGGAATGAATTTGTTTCTCAATGCTTCATTTCATCCTGATTTTGAGGATTTAAACCTTCTGAGCAGGAGCCGTGAGCTCAGGATCCCCCATTCTGCACAGGAGGAACCCCATCTGCTTGGAGATGCACGTCAGCTTTAGGGCCCAGCTGTTTCCCAGCACGGATAGGCATGGGGGAACATGCAGGGTTTTCTCTCTGCCCGTTGCAGCCCAATTAACAGAAGCACTAATTAGCGCTGCAGGTCGCCCTGGCCGCACTGCAGTGCTCCCTGCACCTGAGGAGACACCCGGGGGGGGGGGGGAGGAAGAGAGGGGAGGGGATGTGGGCACAGCAGAAATGCAGCAGCTGCTGCAGCACTGCATCTTCTTGCATCCCCCCACCCCCCAACCAAAACCAAAACACAAAAACCCCTCTTCACACTCCTGTCCCATGGGAGGGGGGAGGGGGAGGGCTGCAGGTAGGGGATATTCCCTCCCCCCACCCCTTGCACAGCCCCCTTCTATCTTTCACCCCCCCCCCCCCCCCTCCCCACACACCTACACAACCCCATTCCCCCTCGCAGCCCCTTTGCCCAATTCCATTCCTTTTTGCACCCACTCTCCCCCCACTTCACACAAACCTGGTCACTTCTGCATCACTTTGCACCCCCCCCCCCCCTTCACACCCCACAGCCCTATTCCCTATTACACCCCCCTTGCAGAATCCCACTCCCCTAAAACCCATCTGCAAAGCCCCATTTTCATCCACACCCCCCTCTTTGCAAAGCCTCATTCCCTTTTGCACCCCGCTTTGCAAAACCCTATTTCCATCTGCACCCCTCCCCTTTGCAAACCCTCATTCCCTTCTACACATGCCTTTGCAAAGCCTCATTCCTTATACACCCCCTCTCTGAAAATTCCCATTCCCTTTTTCACCCCCCTCTGCAAGACCCCATATCCATTTGCACCCCCCTTTGCAAGCCCCCCCATTCCCTTCTGCACTGTCCCTTTGCAAAACCCTATTTCCATCAGCACCCCCTCTTTTCAAACCCCCATTCCCTTCCACACCTCCCTTTGCAAAGCCTCATTCCTAACACACGCCCTCTTTGCAAAGTCCCATTCCCTTTTTCACCCCCCTTTGCAAAACCCCATTTCCACCCACACCCCAATTTTCAAACCCCCATTCCCTTCTGCACTGTCCCTTTGCGAAACCCCATTTCCATCAGCACCCCCTCTTTGCAAGCCCCCATTCCCTTCCACACCCCCCTTCGCAAAACCTCATTCCTTTACGCACTCCCTCTTTGCAAAGCCCCATTCCCTTTCGCATTCCCCTCCTGCAAAGCCCCATTCCCTTTTTCACCCCCCCCTCGCTTTTTACACACCCCCATTCCCTTCTGATCCCCCCCCCCAAGACCCCCTTTACACCCCCTCCTCCAAACCCCAACTCCTCCATCTCCATCCCCACTCCCCCTCTCTCCCCGCCCCCTCCCCGCCCCTCTCCTCTCCCCTCCCACCCCCTTACCTCCCCCCCCCACACCCCCACTCACCTCTCTCCTCCTCTTCCTCCCTCCCCCCCCCCTTAACCCCCCCCCTCAGGCCAAAATCCTGCACATGATGGACGACAACAGGCAGCTGGCGCTGCGCATCGACGGCGCGCTGCAGGCGGCGGGCCAGGAGGTGACGGCGCTGCGCGCGGAGCTGGCGGCCACCGGGCGCCGCCTGGCCGAGCTGGGCAGCGAGCCGCCCATGGAGCACGGCCCGCAAGGTGGGCAACGCTTTGGTTTGTTTGGTTTTTTTTTTGGCTTTTTTTTTTTTCTTCTCTCTTTTCTTTCGCGTTTCTCAGAGCCGGCTCTCCTTTCCCCGCGCCGTTTGCTTTACCTGCTTGCTTCCTGCTCGCCTTCCTTTCCCTTCCCCAACCGGTTTCGTAATTTGGGAAGTCGGCGCAGCCATCTTCTCCTCTCCGGAGCGGCGGAACGGCGGCGGCGCTCGCTGCGGGGCAGGGGGCGGGGGGCTGCGGGGCGGGGGGACCTGCGGGCTCAGCTGGGACCCCCCCCCCCCCATTCGCGGTCGGTGTGTGCGGTCCGCCCCCGTGCCGCCCTGCGTGGCCCCCGTGTGCCACCCCGTGCAGCCCCCCGTGCCGCCCCGTATGCGCCAAGCCCCCCCCCGTGCCCTCCTATGCAGCCTCTCTACCACCCTATCCAGCCCCTCTGTGCCACTCTGCGCAGTCCCCCCCTCCTCCCCGTGCCCACATACAGCCCCTCCGTAGCACCTTGCACAAACCTCCCCCCCATCCCATCCTATTCACCTCCACCCCCCCGAGCCACCCTATGTAGCCTCCTGCATGCCGCTCTGCATCATCATGGCCCCCCAACAGCCACCCCATACAGCCCCCATACCGCCCTGCACAGTTATCTGCACTCCAATCCTATGCAGCCCCCCCGTAGCCCCTCTGTGCCGCCCTACACACCCCCCGCATGCCACCCTATGGAGCCCGTGTGCCATCCCATACAGCTCCCTGTGTGCCATCCCATACAGCCCCCCACGTGCCACCCTATGCAGCACTCCATGCCATAATACAGAGCCCCTACGGTAGGCTGCACAACACCCTGTGCTATCCTACGTCCCCCCCCCCCCCCCCCCCCCCCACACACACACAGTTATGGGCACACAGCCCAGGCCAGGCTGGCAATGGGGTGCAGGGAGTTGGTGCTGTGGGTTTGCGCTGAGCTTTGCAACCCGAGAGGATTGGAAGCGGGGGGGGGGGGGGGGGGGAATTGCTTCTGCATTGCTCTGGCTGAAATTCAGTGCTTTCTGCTCAGCCAGGCACTCGCTGTTAGCTTAAAGGATCTGAATGCAAATAGATCTGTAAATTCCCCCAGATCATCACGGGCTTGTGGCATAATTCACCCTGAGCAGCCACGGTGTCGGGGCATGCATGGTGCGAGCCCTCCCCTTACACCTCTGTGCCACCCATGGCACTGAGTGTTGTTTCCCTGTTACTTATTTACTGCTGTTGTCCCTGGAATGGGGCTGTTTGTTGCTGGGTGGTTCGGTTTTGGGGTCTCTTGGGGTTGTTGTAAGGCAGCATCGCTGCTGCACTCCCACCTCTACGCCCCATTGTGCACAGTGTTGATGCAAATGGATTGTGAGGGATTAATTGGTGCGTTTGTTCCAGCCAACCTGTTGGGTTTTGCTGTAGGAAGGATGGATCCCACCTGCTAAACATCAGCGGGGTCCGTTTGCCTTTGTGGCCATGTGGAGGGCTGAGAATGCACCCGGTGCTGTGGGGTTGGGTTGGTTCTGCACTCAGGATGGGTTGATGGTTGGACTTGGTGATGTTGGAGGTCTTTTCCAACCTTAGTGATTCTGTGATTCTATGGCATGGTCAGTGGGCACGATAGAGATGGGTTGATGGTTGGACTTGGTGATGTTGGAGGTCTTTTCCAACCTTAGTGATTCTGTGGTTCTGTGAAACATGCATCTCCGAACGGCTCTTAGGAGTAGGAGGATCAGCAGAAGTCCTTATGGAGCTGGGAATGGGCTGGGCAGCCACCAGCCTGTAGGTTGCAAGGGTGAATTTGGGGTTTGAAGGCACTCAGTGGCGTGGTCCCCAGGTGTCATTGGCCATGTGGGTGCTGTGGGCCCGTCCAAAGCTCTGTGAGCCTAGGTCAGTTCATGCCTGGCTCGGTAATTAACGTTGCCTTTGTGAAGTGTGTTATTCATTTAATTAGGGTGCAGCTCAAGACAGCTCGAGGTAATAACTCTGCCCTTCTTGTGTGCACTGAGAAATCTCCGTGCTGCAGCCTGCTATTTCTTGCGGTGAGGTGCCCTTCAAGGGCATTTTAGTGTAATTTAAACCAAAAACTGAAGGAATTCAGCAGGTTGAGAGCAGGGCTGGATGGTGGGCGTGCATAGAAGTGGAATTTGTGTGTTGTCCCAGTCCTTTGTGCGAGCGTTAATTGCAGAACGGTTGGGTTGGAAGGGATCTCGAAGACCATCCAGTTCCAACTGCTGCCATAGGAGTCAGGCACTACATCAGGTTGCCCATGACCCTATCCGACCTGAACTGGGTTGGATGACACCCAAGATCAGGCTGGATGGAGCTCTGAGCACTGGGGGAGCTGTGGGTGTCCCTGCTTACCGCAGGGAGTTGGGTTAGATGGCCTTTAGGGTCCCTTCCAACTCAAACCATGCGCTGAGCCCTGAGCTCAGCCCATCTCACCCAATGCTTTTTCTGCAGCCTCCTCCCGGTGTTAAAGGTAAAACACCTTAATTAATTAATGTTGGCAAAGTGCTTGAAGATGTAAAGCACAATCAGTAGCTAAGTGTTATTAACAGGACCTTGCTCAGCGTTCAGCTCATCTTGCTTCGAAGCATCAGTACCGCATGGTGCTTCGTGTGCTGCTTTGCACCGGTGGGGATGCTGGTGTGTGCACGAGCAAATTCACCACTCATCTTCCCCACTGCTTGTTCTTCCTGAGCTTGTGAGCTGATGTTGCAAAGGAACCCGAGGAACTCAGATATCGCAGTCCAGTCGGGTATTGGAGCAGTTCTGCACCACGTGTATTGCAAGCTCAAGGTCTTGCTGCGCTATTACTGTTACAGTGGCGTGCCCTGGGAAATCAGTGTGTGCGTAGTAATATCCACGTGGTTGCATTAGATTCCAGCTGGCTGCAGCCAGCACTTCAGGTCCCCGTCACATCTCAGCTTTTGATGTTAATTTCAAGTATCTTTATGTATCTGCCGCTTTCCTATTCATAAGCCTCATTTGGCGTGGTTAGCTTAAGCTTTAGGATGGTGATAAATGATGATTCCTTCCCGTCCTGCAGCACTGAGCGGGGCTGTGGCTCGAAGTGAGGCACCAAACTTCAGCTTGAGCACGGCACGCAGCAATGCTTCCGTCTGCAGCTTGTTAAAATTCAATTCTCGTAATTCCTTGTTGACAGTGACGTGTGAGATAAAGAGGATTGGAGGCTGACGCAGCAGCTTGCACAACCGGGGCGTGCGAAACCCCCGGTGAATTGGCCGTCCTGGTGGATCGAGTCCTTCTGCTGACTCCTGTTTGCAAAAGTTACCGGTGTCGTGGAGAAGGGAAGGGAAAAACTCATCCCCAGCCACCCCCCATCTGGCTGAGGGTTGTGGTTTGGGGATGCGGTTTAGCCGTGGGGCAGTGAGCACGTGATGGAGCTGTCGGTGTCCCTGTTTGGTGTTGGGGAGTTGGACCCTTCGTGGCCATCTGGTCCCTTCCGACCCAGATGATTCTATGATTCAGTTTTTCCTTTTTGCAACAGCAAGCAGAATGCAGGGAGCTGGTGTTGCTGATGGCAAGTAGATTTCTGCAGAGATGCAACAGGATTGTGCCTCTTCTGCAGGCACGGCGAGGCCACGGGCGGTGTTTGGGTTTTGTAACCCAGCCTCTGTTTTCATTTGCCTTTTATTACTTATACAAACATGGGTTTTGCAGAAGGGGCCGTACCTTTGTGCTCTCAAAGCACCGCTGTAAAACCATGTGACAGCTGTGTGTGTAGGGACGTTTGAAAGAAGAAAAGACAGACTCACAAACCACCTCATCTTTGGATGTTCAAAAAATGAAAGTTATTTGTGCGACCTGGTGCAGGGAACCTGCTTTGGCAGGGGGGTTGGACTCGATGATCCCTGGAGGTCCCTTCCAACCCCTACGATTCTGTGATTTTCTTTTGCTTTGTCTGCTCTCTTGTTTATTTGCCCAGCACGCAGAGGTACCTTGCAGCACCCATATCTGCCCTTCTTACAGCTGAAACCCACAATGCAATTTCCTGAGCATTTGGGATAAAGGCTTATCATGCACAAACAGCGCGTTGACAAATGGCTTGGCCCTACAGCAGGAGGGTTGTCCAGTCCTGTATGCACACCACTGAAGCACCAAGAGCGTAGAACCATTAAAGGTTGGGAAAGGCCTCTGAAATTGTCCAGTCCAACTGCCTACCATCACCATTGCTCATTAAGCCATGTCCCCAGGTACCACATCTGCGTGATGGCGATAGCTGAGCACACACAGAACACCCAAATGCTTGAGCTACAGCCTGTTATTTTTAAGCAAATTGCCCATCGTGTTCCTCCCTTTGAAGCTAACTTGGAGAAATGCATTGGGGCTGCTGTTGGCCATCGCTGGTGGACGGAGTAGGAAGACCCACTGGGTCTTGATTAGCACCACAGAAGCATTGCAATGCCTTTCAAAGCTGCATTAAATGGACCCACTGGAAGAGTAATCTCTGCCCTCCCGTTATAAAGCAGTGTTTGTTGCGTTGTTGTTTTGTGTTTGTTGTTTTTTTTTCCAAAAGACATCTCAGATCGCTGTAAGATATTATTGCTGATCGAAATTTGCTGTAGGCGTACAGGTCCTGGAAGCGTGTGCCTGTTTTCTGAGGAGATGTGCTGTGTTCGGGGTGGAAAGCAGAGCAAATTGATTTGAGGAAGAGATTTGAGGAATTGAACTTTGATGTCTGGGTTTAGGCAGTCTAGACGCTCTTTCAAGCTGCAGAAAGGGGAAAAAGATTCTCTCAGAAGAAACTTGGAGATGGCTGTGAAGGCTTTAGTAGGATATGCTGAGATTTCCAGGAGGAAAAAAACTCCAAATTCAGCTGTACTTGGAATTTTAAGTAGCGTCAGCCCTGCTGAGCCCATTGGGGCAGGGGGGGGGGTCTGTAGGGCCCCCGTGCCCCCATGGTTGGGTCTGTAGGGCCCCCGTGGTTGGGTCTGTAGGGCCTCCATGCCCCCATGGTTGGGTCTGTAGGGCCTCCATGCCCCCATGGTTGGGTCTGTAGGGCCCCCATGCCTCCATGGAGGGGTCTGTTGGCTTCCATGAGTCTTCCCCTCGGCCTCTTCTTCTCTGGGCCGAACAAACCAAACCGGTTTGAATGCCTTGTAGTTTCTTCACAGACTTTTTTTTTCATTTCAATGAGATTGTATGTTATCTCGGGCTGAGATTTGGGGATATTTATACAATGCTGCTGTGGTTGGAGGACTGGGATGCCATGTTGTACCTACACCTTGTGCCTGCACCTTGCTATGTTTGTGGTTGTTTTCTACCCATTTCTGTTGAGAGGCAAACAACAACAGCAAAAAAAAAAAAAAAAAGCCTGGATAAAAAAAAGTCTTGAGATCTTTGCCTGTTAATTAGTCCAACAATAACATGATAGTGATCACAGGATTAAAAACCCATATGCAGATAAGGCTTTAACTCTACTTGTTGGCGGCAGTAACCCGTCCTGATAGCATCGATGAGCGGAGCTGGCGGTGTGTCAACGACAGCCCATCCGTGGTGGGACATCACACCTCTGACCTCGTCACCACGCTCAGCCCTGGCACCAACGTGTTGTTCAACGTTGCCTGGGGACCAACCAAGTCCCAGGGAGGTGATGGGGGTCACCATCTCTGGAAGGGTTCAGTGTGAAGATGTGGGGATGGGTTGGGGTTGGGCTGGGTGATCTTAGTGGTCTTCTCCAAAATTAATGATTTCTATGCTTCTATGAAAATCCCCAGTGTTTGGATGTCTTCTTTTGCTGTTCAAGCTCTTCTCGCACCGAGTATCTTTGGGGAGAAGGGTGGGTTTGGCTGCAGGTGATGGCATGAAGCCATTAAGCACACACTGCTTCCCTTGGGCCGTGCTTCCAGCCTATCTTGAATTTCTTTAAGCATGTGTATGCAGTTCAGAGGGTAATACCATCAATTAGACCAACAGGAAAGACTAATAAAAACCAATAACCCTCTGTAGTGTGCTGGGTTTATCCCTGATTAGCGGGGCTGCTCTGATCTCGTAAATCTGTGTATGTCATTAAGACAGAAGTATTGGTAATTAACGTTACCAAAAAAAGTTACCATCGTGCTTTCTGTTGGAGAAGAGTAGGAAATGGTGGGGAAAATAAAGCAGCATTGAGTGGAGATAAGGCTGAAGTGTGACGGCTGCCCTTTCTTTCAGTGTGTTTGGGGAAGAAATGTGGGGAGTGCATCCTGAGCAAAGCGGATCCCGCAGATCCTGGTACAGATGCTCACGCTCAAGCTGGATGAATATTGCCCTCAGCCACACGCAGCCATTTTTTTTCCCCCAAATTTTAGCCCAAACTTTCCTTGGTGAAGCAGCAGCGTCTTAAATTGCTGATGCATTTCATCATGATAAAGGGGGGGAGAGGTGGCGTGCGGGGAAGTTGCATTATTCATGGCGCTTTGCTGCGGGCTCTGTCGGAAGCATCCGTGCAGCTCGGTGCTCAGCTCTGTGCAGCTCAGTGCTCAGCTCCACGCTCAGCTCTGTGCACCCAATGCCCGTGCAGCAGAGCAGAGCCCACACCGTCCCAACCTGCTGGGATCTGCCTGCGGCGGGTGCTTCCCTTCCTGCCTGCTTAGCCAGGCAAGCAGCAACCTGCTGCGCTCCCTAGTTTGCTTCGTAGAAATGATGGCGAGCCAGGGAGGTCTTCTATTTTATTTTATTGTATTTCTGCAGTGGAGGGTGGCAGCACGGATAAGGAAAGTTTTGCTCTTTGTGCAGGTTGTACTGGAATTTCATCCCTGTTGACTTCCAGCTGCAAAGCGAGCAACTCCCCACATTGCAGCCTGTTGCACAGCCAGCTCTTGGTGCAAATGACACACCAAAAGCAGCCATTGCCCACCTGCTCCCTGCCGTCATGCAGTTGGGCACCAGCATCCTCCTCGCTCACGGCCAAGAAGCTCTCAAGGCGTTGTTGGTTGGTTGGGAACGCTGATTGCAAGGCTTGTCCCAACTGGTTGGAGCAGAGGGATGGGCTCTTCCCAGGACTTTTTTTTGATGGTGCAGGAGGAGGGGAGCAGGTCTGGGCTCTCCCACCAGCTGGAGGCTGTGCTCTGGCTGTGCTGCTTGGGGCGGGCGATCCCACCCATCGTGTTAATCCTAATTAAGGGCTGCGTTGGGTGAAAGCTGCCGTGCTTGCGTCACATTATGTCTGCCAGCAGTCTTTTCTCAAGGGTGTTCCCAGCGCTGCTCGTTGCCCCATGACCTGCACCTAGAGGCACTTCTCCCCTGTGCAGGTATGGGGGTGCCAGCAGGCCCACTGGGCTCGTGGGACAGCCTGTTTTCTCAGATAGCAATAGGACAGGAGGTGATGGCTGTAAGCTGTGCCAGGGAAGGTTCAGGTTGGATATTAGGAAGAATTTCTTCTCAGAAAGAGTGGTAATGCATTGGCATGGGGTCACCATCCCTTCATTGTGGAGATGTGGCACTGGGGGACATGATCGATGAACATGGTGGGGGTGGGTTGGAGTTGGACTTGGTAATCTTAGAGCTCTTTTCCAATTGTAATGATTCTATGATTCCCAAGGCTCTGTAGAGCTGGAACCCATGTCTAGGATCTTAGTGGCTGGGGATCAACCCAACAACTCTTTGGTGTGGAGCTGCTTCTGGCTTCCAAGCTCCAAATGCTCCCAGCTGGATGAACCCCAAATCCTGTTCACCCTTTCATTAGCAATTAAACAAGCTCTCCTGCCCCCTTAGGAGCATTCTGCTCACTGCCTGCTGACCAAAAGGAGCATGGAGTTTTACATAGGTATAAGATCCCCATGCAACACAACTGCTTGTAGAAAAGGGTTTTCTTTTTGTCAGATGGCCAAATCCAGAGGCACTGCCGGGACACAGCAGCCTTCACCATTTGGGGTCCTCATCCTTCACTGTTTGGGGTCTCCGTCCTTCACCGTTTGGGGTCTCCATCCTCATCCTTCACTGTTTGGGGTCTCCATCCTTCACTGTTTGGAGTCTCCATCCTCATCCTTCACCGTTTGGGGTCTCCATCCTTCACCATTTGGGATCTCCATCCTCATGCTTCACCGTTTGGGGTGTCTGTCCTACTTTTAAAGTAAATCAGTGCAATGGAAGATGATTGCATCTGACCGTCCCTGCCTAGAATGCCGCTTTGTGTTTCGGTGCGTCTCATCCCTTGGCTCCACATCCAGCTCCTCTGGGGCAGCACAGACCCAGGCAGTGTTACTGAGCACAATGGAACATCTGATATGTCAGCACTATCAATGCTGTGGTCAAAGGGAAAAGCACCACGTTGATGAAGTTCACAGCCCGTGATGAACTCGGTGCTGCAATGGGCTTCGTCTCTGCCTGTGCATCGCCTCCTCCCCTCCTCTGCTTTGTTTGCATTCCTAATCATATCCAGCTGAAACTGTTAAAAGTGAGCTCAGACAGAAAATATTTGTGTGAAAAATGTTAACACGTTTTTTGGAGGTGGAAAACTTTTTTTTTAAAGGGAGAGTGGGTTTCTCTGGGTGTTCTGTTGGCATCTGTTGCGCCGTGGCCGTGTTGGAGGCAGGTTGCTCTGTGTCCCAAATTGAGAACACAGGGTTAGAAACGTGGAGCCGAGCTAAGTACAATTAATTCTGGATGCTAAGTGAATTAATTTGCCCTTCTCTTAACCTCCAATCCGCACCAACAGCACTCAGGTTATTAAAAGGATGTATTAAAATGAAGTGTTTTGTCGGCTCGTTATCTTTCTTGTTGGTTGGAAGAAGGATGTTGTTTTAAAGATCAGTTACTGTTGATATGGTCCTGTTATGCCATCTTGAAGACTCAAAATGTTTTGGATTTCTCTCATTTGTTTTGAAAACATTTTGCAACTGATAATTTCTTTTATCTGCAACAACTTCTTTTCCAACTTGGCTTGGGTGCAGCTGGGAGCACGTGCTTAGAATGCGTCCTGCATTGGGAAAAGGAGCAATTCCTTCTTCAAAAGAGCAGTGGTGTGCTGGAACAGCTGCCCAGGGAGGTGGTGGGTTCACCAACCCTGGAGGTGCTCAGTGTGGAGATGTGGCACTGAGGGATGTGGTCAGTGGGCATGGTGGGATGGCTTGGAATTGGATTGGACTTAGAGGTCATTTCCAACCTGAATGATTCTATGATTCTAACATGTGATTAGCAGACATGGCAGTGATGAATTGACATTGGACTGGATGGTCATAGAGGCCTTTTCCAGCATTATTGACTCTGTGGTCATGGTGGGATGGTTTGGGCTTGGGCTGGATGATCTTAGAGGTCTTTTCCAGTGTTACTGACTGCATGATTCTGTGACGTTAGTGAGCATGGTGGGGTTGCCTGGACAGTTGGATTTGATGGTTGTCGTGGTCTTTTCCAACCTTCACCATTCTGTGGTTCTCTGATCCATCACACTGCCATCACAACAGCACCATGCCCCATCTCCTCTACCTGAGCCACTGAGCCAGGTGCCCATGGGTGCTGCTGTTGGGTGCAGCATGGGATGGCAGTGCTTGATCCGACCCCTTTGATGTCAGAGGCCATCGGCTGTCGTTTTGTAGAAATTAATCATACGTTCAGATCACACTTGCAGAGTTGTGGGAGTTGGTGTTTTTTTTTTTTCTTGTTGTTTTACTAATTGCAATTGTTTCCCTTCCTCTGATCTATTTTACTTTGTAATAAGGCATAAAATTCATTATTTAAGTGGCAGCGTTGTGATAATTAGATGAGTTATTTTTGGCGGGGATGATTAGTTGGTAAGTACAGATTGATGGCTGGAGCTGTGCCGTGCTCCCCTGGTATTTTGGCTCTGGAGAGATGCACGGTGCTTTGCACCTTGCTCACAGCCTGCTCCTTGCAGGAGCTGGTGGCATATTGCACCGAGAGGCTGAAATAAGTTGGGTCTGGTGTCTTTATACTGCAATGTGTGCAATGGGTCCTCATCCCAAATTCACTGCTGGGGACGTCGCAAGAGCTGGCTGTGTCCTAGAAAAGCTTTGTCCCTTTGCAGACATAAAGCCACATTGTTTTTGTCCCTGGAGTTCATTGCAGCACATGGGACAATGCAAGCTTTGTCCCTGCTGCCCAGGGACGCTTTCTCCTCTCCCCCCGTGCCTGGCTTGTTGCTCTTTATTTGCACTGCAGAAGCTGTTTGCAGGATTAAGGCTTTTTTAGCTCGTTTGCAGACTGCTTAACGAAGGGCGTGGGTTGAATGCAGAGGTCTGCGGGGCGAGACGCCCAGCGTTCTCTGTCCCAAGCAACCAGGCCAAGGAAAACAGCTCACACACATGTAATTAAGGATGTGTTTTTGGAGTCTGAGCCCTCTGCCTTCTCCGAGATGATCAGAACTGTGCTGCTGGGTGAGTTTACCTGGAGCCGAGCCACCACATTATTCAAGAGCAGAACTCTGGAAAGAAGGGGGAAAGCACAGTCTTTTGTGTGCCTTGGTCACCCTTTCCCAATAAGCGTGGGGCTGTGCAGTGCTGCTCTTATTGCCTGATTGTGGGTTTAGAGAACCGTAGGATGGTTGGCTTGGAAGGGCCGTTAAAAATTGTAGAACCACAGGACAGCTTGTGTTGGGAGGGACCTCCAAGATTATAGAACCGTAGGATGGTTGGGTTGGAAGGGACCTTAAAAAAAACCATCCAATTCCAGCCCAATGCCATGGGTTGGTTGCCAACCATGGGTTTGGTTCTACCCGGAGGTGAAGCCTTGGGATGGTCTCTGCAGTGGTGCCCAGGGCTTAACTCATCACTTGCCATACAGGGATCTGTCTGCAGGCAGTGGGATGCTTGCATGGGCTTCAGAGGTAAGTTTGCAGACTGCAGTAAAAGCAGTGCAAGAAAAGGATCTACTGAAGTAAAACCAGTGGGCTGTGTTCCCAGTTCCCCCAAGATTTTTGAATCTGTTGGGTTGGGTTATGGAAATGCATCAGGGCTCAGCAGCTGGGAGGACGATACAGGAGGGAGCCAAGAATACCCTCTGTCCATCCATGCCTCCTCCTTCCATCGCAGCCTGGGATTTCCAGCCACTTTTCACCCAAATTGCAGTGTCGGGATAACAAGAAACGGCGTGTTTTACAAGAAATGGACTGTGCTTTATGCACGGTCTCACCACTGAAGAGGGGTCAGAGTGTAAGGCAGTCGAGAGCTGCGTTGCCCTGGTATGTTTGCCACGGGATAATGGAAAATTCCTGTGAGGAGCCTGCTTGATCTGGGGCCAGAGGAAACAGGATGAAGCCTATTGCCCTGCAGAGCGATAGAGGAGCACACTGAGCGCCTTCCGGTGCCTGCTGCCAGTGTTTTTATGGGCTTGAGATTTACGTTTTAAGAAGAAAAATAAATGCGCTTTAGGTCAATCCGTGATCTTGCCAGGCTTCTTGGGTCCTGTTTGTGCCATTCCTTCATAGGATCATAGATTGGCCTGGGTTGAAAAGGACCACAATGATCATATAGGTTCAACCTCCTGCTGTGTGCAGGTCACCAACCAGCAGCCCAGGCTGCCCAGAGCCACATCCAGCCTGGCCTTGAATGCCTGCAGGGATGGGGCATCCACAGCCTCCTTGGGCAACCTGTTCCAGTGCCTCACCACCCTTGTATGGTCTTGAAGGAGTGCATGCATGTGGTGAGTCGGTGGATGGACTGGGTGATCTTAGTGGTCTTTTCCAACCTTAAGGGTTCTGTGTGCAAAGGCAGTGATAGCTTTGCTCTTGGGTTCCCAAGGTGATGGGAGTATTTGTGGCAGTGCAGGGTTCCCTGTGGTTCGTCTCCTGACCCATCTACCCAGCCTTTGGATGCCAACAATGCTCCATAGGATTCCTCCTCCCTACAGCTTCTTTAATGATGGAACTATGCTTTGGCAGAGCCCTACGCCCAAGGCACTGAGCACCTCCAAATCCCTTTCCTCCTCCAGCAGTCCGTAATGCCCTCATTCCAGATCAGCCATGACAATCTTATGGATGTCCCCTTCATTGTCACCCTGTTACATTTTCCCCTCTCACTTACCTTTCATTAACTGTCTTTCGGGGCTATCTGATGACTTTTATTTCCAGGGGATAAGCCTGTTAGAGGTAATCTGGTTTGCTGAATTTCCCTTCCTCTAGGCGATCTCCCTAATAGCTGCCTCGGAGGATTTCATCTTGTTTGGTAGCAGGATGCAATTTTGTGTAAATATTCTGTTTCTTCATGGCCTTTTTGCTGATTAAGGTCTGCTCTTTCTCTGACATAAACTGTCACATAGAATACTTCTGAGAGGGGAGAGCCTCAGGGACGTGTAGTGCATGTTTGGTGCTTTGATGTGAATTGCCCTGGCCAAAATGGTCAGGGTCCTGTGCTGATTTGCTCCAGTCCCAGTTTGCTCAGTGTCTCCAGTCCCACTCTGACTATTCCTGATGTCCCCATTGTTCCCACTGTCCTGGTGTTCCCTGTCCCACTCCTTCCATTCCTAATGTTCCTGATCCCAATCCCAGTGTCCCCAGTCCCACTCGCACCATTCCCAGTGCCCTCGGTGTCCCCAGTGCCAATGTCCTCAGTCCCACTCCTTCCATTCCCAATGCCCTCAGTGTCCCCACTGCCCATGTCCTCTGTCCCAGCATCACTCAGCATCCCCAGTGCCAATGTCCCCAGTCCTCGTGCCCCCACTGTCCCCAATCCCACTGCCACCATTCCCAGTGCCCTCAGTCCCAGTATCACTCAGCATCCCCAGTTCCCATGTCCCACTCCTTCCATTCCCATTGCCTTCAGTGTCCCCAGTCCCAGTGCCTCCAGTCTCACTCCTTCCACTCCCTGTCTCCCCAGTCCACTTGTCCCCATGAGTCCTATTCTCAGTGCATATTTTTATATTGTTTGGGACTCTTCCCCTTCTCTCCCCCCAGAAAAGGGAAGAAAAGGGAAAGAATGATAATCCTTAGATTGGGTGTGCCATGGAAGGCAGAGTAGAGAGCCTTAAGAAATCATGGGATATCCCCTTTTTATGCCCAATGCAAAAGAAAAAAAAATAACAGTCTGATAAACCAAACCTCTCCCTTTTCATGTGCTCTGCAAGGATGTATGGTTTTCTCCCTGCCCAAGTCAATGCTGGATGGAGGGTCGGGAGATGACAGTTCTGCTCCTGCCTGCGAGTCGCTGAATGATCTCCAGCAGTTCATTTGATCTCCCTGCGCCTCACTCTCACAAATAAGGACACTGGTAATAGCTTTCTATTGTTAAAGCTCTGGTAATAACTTTCCATTGTTAAAGCTCTTGTATAGAAAGTGCTTTATGGGAGGGAGAATAATTATTGTAATCATTTACAGCAGAGGCGCCGCAAATAAAAGTTTCTGCAGTATAGGACCCTGTTTCTTGTTGAAGGGAATTATTAGAATAATTGTGGCTGGAATGACCAATAAAATGTGAATAAGGCAACTGCTGCTATTGAACTGGTGTTTGATGGAGAGCTGGATGGCTGAGAGAGAGAGCTCACAGGTAGAAGGGGCAGATTTCCATTGCAGGCTCTCTGCTTGTGGGTTCATGGTGCACGTCGGCACCCATCGCTCCGGGGTGTGCAGTGCAAGCAGGAGCAGCTGTGTAATGTACAGTAAGGGAAATGGGTTCTGACTAAAGGAGAGGAGATTTAAGCTGGATATAAGGAAGACGTTTTTTATATTGAGTGGTAAGGCACTGCACAGGCTGCACAGAGAAGTGGTGCAGACACCCAAGGTCAGGGGATGGGGCTGTGAGCACTGATGGAGCTGTGGGTGTCCCTGCTCAGTGCAGGGGTTGGACCTGATGGCCTTTAGGGTCCCTTCCAGCTCCAACCGTTCTGTGAATCTGTGATAATGATGCATGTGGCACTGGATGCTGCAGTTATGGGACACTGGGGTAATGGAGAGGTAGATAAGTTGGCTCTATAAATTTCTGAACCTGGCTCCCACCCCGTCCCTTATTGCCTTTAATTTACAGCTTGCTAAAAATAGGCAGTGGAGAAGGCTTGGAGCTGCTGAAACAGAGCAAGCCCGTAAATCACTTGACAGCTCATTTCCTTATACCAAATACCTTGCTCTTATGACTATATGTTTAGATTAAGGGAGGAATAAAATGTAGCAGCCGCTGCTGATTTCGGTGGGGTTTCGTTTTTCTTAGGAAGAAATGGCATCAGTGCACAGGAGTGGGATGAATCACGTTGGTGCTTCCTTCCTTTGTGCACAAAGACCTCCAGCCACACTTGGCCAACAATGCCTGACCTGGGCACCCCTTCTCGGTCACTAGAAATTCAGACTGTGCTATTGGGACAGGCTGCCCAAGGACGTGGTGGAGTTAGCATCCCTAGAGGTGTTCAAGTGCCACAGAGGTGTGACGCTGAGGGACCTGGTCAGTGGGCATAGTGGGAAGGGTGGGATTGGCCTGGATGGTCTTAGAGGTCTTTTTCAGCCTTAATGATTCTATGATGTGGTTAATGGACGCGGTGGTGATGGGTTGATGGGTGGACTGGATGATCTTACGGCTTTTCCAACCTCAGACACTCTGTGATACCATGCAGGGATGTGGTTAGTGGGCATGATGGAGTGGGTGGACGATTGGACGTGATTGTCTTAGAGATCTTTCCCAATCTGAATGATTCCCTGATTCTTTGAAAGCTGCGTATTGCAAATAAGGGTCATGAGATCAGAGCTGCAATAACAGCCTTCATTTTCACTCATGACATTTGTGTTTTCGAGGGGTGAAATTAGAGCCCTGCCTTGCTGCATGCAGCTTTTGATAATCAGACCTGTGATCTATGCTTCTCATAGCAAACATTTGGGCTGGCACGAGTCTTGCTTCCCACTGTGACCATCTCTGCAACAGAATCAGGGCTACAGCTCCTGTCTCCTGAGCTGCTGCTTCCCAACCTTGATGTCTTGGCACAAAAAAATGCAATGTGACAGCCAGGGTTTGTTTCACTGCTGTACACTGTTGCTGTCTGTCTGCATGGCACGACAAGAAGAAAATTGAGTTATCAGTGTCCCAGGAGGCAGGGAACAAATTTAGGTCGTGATCTTGCATATGCTGACCCTGCAGATGAGCTGTGCTGGGTGGAGTCCATTCAGTCCATGGCGTTCGTCCTTCATCTGCTCAGGGCAACGTATATTGCAGCACAAAGTCACATCTTGCACACACCTCATTTCTTAGGTTCTCATTGAAAGCAAGAAACAGACTTCAAATCTAGGATGTTTGGGGTTTGTGTGTTGTGCATTTCTGCTGCTGGGCTGGAGCAGGTGGGTTAGGATCCCCTGCAGCTTCCATCCCATTGCTGCTGGAGATGCTCTGGTCTTATCATCCATGGGGATACGTTTCATAGAACCATAGAACCATCAAAGATGGAAAGGACCTCCAAGATGACCAAGTCCAACCGTACTAACCATATCGTAGAACCATAAACTCATTAAGGTTGGGAAAGACCTCCAAGATCATCACGTCAAACCATCAACCCAAACACAAGACACCACTTCAGAACCAACCCAACCCAATCCCACAGCACTGGGTGCAGTTCCTGCTCTCAGCTCCCTGCATGACCACGATGGGTTAGGGACCAATCTCACCCTGTGGTTTGATGCTACAGACTTAGGGTTGCTTTGTTCCCTCCATAACTGGAGGGATAAAAGACCCCCGAATGGACCATGCTGATAGCAGAGAGCTTTCTGCTATGCTGAGAGCCCTGGGTTGTAAGTTCCCAACTGCTTCCAGTGCCAAAAAGGAGGATGAATAATGAGCAGCAATAGCTCCATGCAAACATTAGCATCCCGCTCGGGCTGATAACAGTGTGCTCCCTTTGAAGTGCCTTTAAACACTCTTGGTGTTGCTGGGATTCTTGCTTTCAAAAATTCTGCTAGATGCCAGTTTCTCTGTTTTCTTTTAAACTGCTTTAAATTGATGTTTGTTGAGTTAGTTGAACTCACAGCGAGCTTCGTCTGAGCAAAAGGGGACAGCAGTAGTTGAGTCATTAATGGGAAGTGAATGTGAAGCAGCCCCAAATCTGTAATCTGCCCCACACAGGAAAGCTCTGCTTTAAGGAGTAAATATAGGAAGAAAATCAGTTTGGCTCTAATTGCTTTGGATGTTACAGGCAGAGTGTGGGGAGACGATAAAAGCTGCAATTCAGAGCTCGGCAGCAAAGTGTTGCAACCCCAGCGCTGGGATTTGATGCTTCATCCGTGGTGCTGAGCTGAGCATGGAGCTGTGAGGACGGTGCTGCTCCTCCCAGGGGCACCTGGTGGTCGTTCACCCCCTCCCAGTGGTGTCCACTCACCCAAATGGCTCCATTTGAGGATGAAATTGCTTTTTTAACACTTTCCCACTGGGACTAAAATCCCTTTATATGCAGTGATACCCAGCAGTGTGTCTCTAGCAAGAAGCAATGCGTTAAATCTCCATTGCAGAGCAGCTTTATGCAGCACCGTGGCGTTGGGTCAAGCTGTGAGTGTGAATCTGCTGTGCAAATCATTCCCCATTGAGATGCCATTGGGTCTGGGTAGGGAGCTCGATGCTGCTGTGTTGTCTTGAGGTGTCAGGGATCCAATCCCTGCCCATGGGTGCAAATATTTGCAAAACTGAGCTAGGATTTTGTCTGCTCTGAGGTGACTTTGAAGGGCTTTGCCACTCCTGGTCCCCTCCCACTGAATCACGATGGAGGCTTGGGTGTGAGTTGAATCATAGAATCGTTCAGGTTGCAAGAGAGCTCTAAGATCCTCAAGTCCAACCCCGATCCCACCATGCCCAGTGATCCTCAGTGCCACATCTCCACACCGAACACCTCCAGGGATGGTGACTCCACCACCTCCGTGGGCAGCCTGGTGACATTCTCCATGCCCAAGGTGCATGAAACAGAGAATGTGCTTCTCCTGCCCAGCTCTTACATCTTTTCTGGGCTCTGCCAGATAAGAGCTGAAAGTGAGGAAGGACAGAGGAGGGTAAGAAGACCAATCTACCGCTTTTATTACTCTGTATGCAAAGAACATCAAAAGCACTAATGGAAAAGGCTTTTTGTATTTTTCATCAAAGCACTTGTTAAGGTTTGGCAGGCCGATTTCTTATCGGTAAAATATTTATGAATGGAGAAGCTGGGTCGTGATTTGGGAAAGTCAGCAGTGAGTGCTGCCTCCCTCTGCTCTTAGAGGTCTTTCCAACCCTAATGATTCTACTCAGGTTGGATATTAGGAACGATTTCTTCTCTGAAAGAGTGGTGATGCATTGGCACAGCTGCCCGGGGAGGTGGCGGAGTCACCATCCTTGGTGGTGCTCAGTGTGGAGATGTGGCACTGAGGGATGTCATCAGCGGGTTGGGGTTGAACGTGGTGATCTCAGAGATCTTCCATGATTTTATGACACAGCTGAGAACACACGATGAGTTAATAGTTGGACTGGATGCTCTTGGAGATCTCCTGCAACCATATTGACTTTGTGATTCCATGACAGCATTTGGGGGCTGCTCACTGTGCCCACTGGGCTCAGAGGGTGATAAGAGGGGCTGCTCCTGCATTGTGGAGCACAACTGCAGTGCATGGAGAGCATCACAGCTCTTTAAAATTTAAAGCAGTGCTGCCACCCGAGTATGGTGTGTTTTAAATATAGAGCCTTTGAAATGCGATCGCTTTGGTCATCGAAGGATGGGAGCTGGAACAATATGAATATTTACAGCATGCAAATGAGCACCAAGCAGGAGCGCAGAGCTGGGTTAATTCTTGGCCGATTCAGAAAGTTGCCTTTAATTTCAAGTTTTGACCAGATGTGGAGGTGGATGAAGCCCATAAAGATACGACCGCTTGTCACATCTCCCTCATGCGTTTCTACAGAGCGCCGAGCTGCCCGATGTCACCACCCAAATAACATTAATAATTGAGGGCTCAGCCTGGGCTGTGCTCAGACAGCCGTACCCTGCGGGCAGATGTTCCTGCAGGCACCTGGTGGGGTGGCACGAGAGGGAGGAATGGGTGCAGTGCTTGAGCAAGCACAGCAGGAGCTGTCTGGGTACCCAGACTGTTATTGGTGGGCAGATCCAGATGGGATGGAGCAGGAAGAAATGGCTAGATGCAGCACAGGTGGGGCTGCTTTTATGCTTTTAGATATATATTTTGTAAACACATTGGATTTATCATTTTCCTTTGGTTGCGTTATGCTGTTCTCTGCAGCCCATCTGTAGATGGCAAAGTGTCTGTACCAGCTGATATATCCTTTTGTCTGCACTAGTTAGGATATCCTGCATCCTTCCCCAGCCATCTCTCAACAGTAGGGACATCTTGGCTAATGGAGGAGGCAAAAAACTGACTATCCTGGCCCTGAATCCATGTATCTCTTGGTCTCCATGAAGATGCTGCCCAGAGAGGCTGTCCCATCCCTGGAGGTGTTCAAGGCCAGGCTGGATGGGGCCCTGGGCAGCCTGGTCTGGTATGAAATGCGGAGGTTGGTGGCCCTGCATGTGGCAGGGGGTTGGAGATTCATGATCCTTGAGGTCCCTTCCATCCCAGGCCATTCTGTGATTCTGTGATGCTGCTGGGGTGAAGCCGTTCTGAAAGGAGAGCTTCCAGTCGTGCTCCTCCAACAGTTACCCAGCAATTGGCTCCTCCAACAACTGGCCATTCTGACAATGGGAGGAGGACGTGTGAGGCAGCACTGAAAACAGAGCTCCTCAAAGAGCAGAAGCACACTGATGGGCAGGGAGGGTCATTAGTCTGACATGAGTGCTTTTCCTATACATCTGAATTTGGGCTGCAGGAGCAGACTTTAATTTCTTCTATGAGCATCGTGGCGGACAGTGCTCTGAAATAGAGCCTGTATGGTGGCAATACCAGGCACGATGGCTGCAATTTAGGTTATATATTTGTTTGAGACAAGAGCAGTTGCTGCTGAACGCCTGATGTAATGAGCACTGCGGAGCCTGCTCTAAAGATGGGTGCTTTCTAAGTTGCTGTAAAACAGGAGGATAAAAGAAATCAGGCTCATTTTTCTCAAAGGGCTGTAACATCCTTTAAGGTTTAATTCTGCTTAATGTTTTGCCTGTCCTCTGTAGGCTGTGCTGTTAAGGTTGCACCGATCGCAGCCGTCCTGTGGATTTAGAGAAGCATTTGAGATCTGTGCTCTCTCTATTCCTTCCTTTAAGCCATCCTCAGTGCGTGTCAGCACAAAACACGTGGCGCTGCATCAGCTGGGGAGCAGCAGGCAGGGTTGGAGCATGAGCTCTGGATTTGGTTTTTCACTTTTCTGCAGTTTTGGGTTGAAATAGCAACCCACGCTGCTTGATGTGTTGGAGACCTGGGCAGGAGGTATGATAACTGAGGGGACTGAGATGTTCTGGGGTCGTCATCAGCCTTGCCTTATGCATGAGATACAGATGTCTCTGTTCATTGTAGGGGAGTTGGACTAGATGACTTTTAAGGGTCCTTTCCAACTCAAACCATTCTATGGTTCTGGGAAGTGAGAAGGGGCATCCTAACCACAGGGATGCCCTGCCATAAGGACATCCTAACCATAGAGACTTCCTAACCATAGGGACATCCTTACCATAGGCCATCCTGCCATGGGGACATCCAACCATGGGGACATCTGCTGCCCTGAGTGATGCCTCCATGCCTTGTTGCTCCTCCCATTCCCATCTTTTCTCCAGCCCTTCCTCATCTCCATTTCAGATGATCCCCTTTTGAGGTAGGGAACACAATGAACCTCACGTGTGTCAGTGCTTGGATTGGGAGCCCACTCAGGCAGTTTCATGGTGGCCACTGTCTCCTTTCACTGGCCTTTCATTTCTTCAGTAGATGGAATATTTCTTCTTTAATACCCTCTGCAGTCTTCGTTTCAGCCTCCACTTACTCCCTTATCACTTTCTCTGCCCTCTAACCTTCCCATTTTGCTTTCTCCATGCTTTCTAAAGCATTTCCCCCAAGGGCCTGCTGGTGATGTCCTGCCTTGCAATACTACTGGAGGGCACAGTGGACAGTTGAGCACGTTAATTTGTTTTAAGAGAGCTTTACTTCGTAATTGCGCGTGTCTAGAAGCAAAATGCATCCTGTCTGTTTTCTTTCTCTCTAGTATTTTATTCCATTGGTCCCAGCACTTCATTACAAGCTGATAGATTCCTTGAAGAACAAAGGCAGAGTGGGTCGTGTTCAGCAGTCGTGGTAGGAAGGGAGGTTGAGGCCGCTTTTTTAATGGGGAAAAAGAAAAATGATTGGATCTTCATTAAAGGGAGTTTCAAAGCAGTAAGCAGATTCTGTTGCTCTGGTGGTCCTCCACAAAAACCAAACTCTTCTGGAGTTGTTTTGGTCCTCTTTGCCCTCTGCATGCCACGCATTCCTTGTGTCCGGATGCTCTGGTGTCTGCTCTGTCTCATTAGTTCCTTGTGACCCTGCTGGCTCTGTGCCATTTTCCTATTGCTTTTCTCCTTAGAGGAATTCCCCTTTCCTCCCAGATTCCTTTATTCAGCATTCTGCTTAAAGGAAGATGAGTAGAGTGCAGGGAAACGGGAAGAATTTTGGTCGATGGCACCTTGCTTTTGGAGGCACCCAGCGTGGTTCTCCAAGGACATCGTACCTAAAAGTGCCCACTTTGGGGTATATTAGAACAGGATTTTACATCTTCCCGATGACAGAGTGGAGACCACTAAGCAGGTAAACACTGAAGCCACAGATATTCGTCCTTGCAAAGCTCCCTGGGCGGTTCATGAGGGAAGGGGAGATGCATTGACTTGGACAGCTGCTTATAGAAAACAGATGTGCGAGTTAGAAAACACAAGCAATAAATCTGAAGCCATATGGCAGCACTTTCATGAGTGTTTAGAGTCACGGCTGGCCATGAATGGCTTCAGTTTCTCTCCTGCGAGAGGAGCTCACTGTCTCTTGTAAGACATGGAAATGGCTTTGTTTGCTTTCAACCTCAACTCCTCTTAGGTGTAGAAACCTGCATCCCACAGGTGTTCCATGTGTGTGAGGGCTTCGGAGGTGTGTGTTTGGGACACCTTGATGGCTTTCCCATTTCATGGTTGTAATGCCGGGAGCTGGCATTAACACGGATGGCTTTCCCCTATACCACTGTTGGGTTTTAAGCAGTTGCAAAGTTGAGTTTCTTTCTCAAGGCTTCATGGAGCTGTTCTGTGGGCCTGGGGGCTTCCTGCTCCCTGCAGACCCTCACACCATGGCCATCCTGGAGGTATTTCTGGGAATACACCCTTTCTTCCATCCCAGGTCCAAGCTCTTCCCCTTTTTCCCCTTCCCCAAGCTTATAAAGAGGGAATTTCCAAGCTACCTATTTTTCTCATCGTAGATGTGTTGGGTTTTGTTGTTGTTGTTGTTGTTTCTTTTTTTCATGCCTATCTGAAAACTGCTTTTCGGGCAAGATGGGGCTCAGTGAGCTGTGCAACCTCCTCTGCATGGAAAGCCATTTCTGCAGCCCTCCGCCTCCTCTCGGCGCGTGGCATCGGCTCCACTGAAGTCTTTTATACAGGAGCTTAATGAGTTTATCTGCTATTGTCTTAAATAAGCCTTCTATGAAATTGGAGTCCTCTCCCACAATATCATAAGGAGATTAAAAAGAAAGCTGGGATTTATGGGAAGCAGAAAGTGAATACGTTTGAAACCTGAAGAAACGCTGTAGGAAAGTATCGTGAGCAAGTGCATTGAACTTAGAATCCCAGTTTAACCCAATGATCACCATTCATGGGGCTTTTTTTTCCCCCATAACTTGAAAACTACTTAGACCGGAGCCAAGGAAGGGGAGAAATGATATAAATGAAAAAAAACACAACTCCATCAACTTAATTGGAGCAGTTGGCATTTCACAAGACAGCACTGCCCTGTCCTGTGGTCAGCACTGCTTTGCCATATCCCTCACCCTCTTGTGATGGAGCAGTGTTAGAAACCCCACTCTTAGTAGGGGTGACCATGGTGTCAGTCCTTGTGATTCTGGCATTTCTTTGCACGTGTCCCAGCAGACTGATGTCCCTGCTGCAACAAGGTTTGGTCATTGGTTCGTTTCCTTCTCCCTTTTTATGCACTGCTGCAGCCTGACCATCCAGTCAATTCCTTATCCACCAAATAGTCCAGCCTTCAAATCTACATCTCTGCTATTAAGAAGGAAGGATATGGCGTGGGACCATGTCAGAGGCTTTGTGTGAGTCAAGGAGGACAACATCAGTTGCCTTCCCTTTGTCCACCGATGCTGTCACTCCGTCATAGCAGACCATCAGATTGGTCACACACGATCTGTCCTTGGTGAAGCCATGCTGGCTGTCTTGGATCACCTCCTTGTCTCACGTGTAGGGTCGAGAGTTGAGTGTGAGGTTCTGAGGAGGGCTGCACAGTTAACACTGGCAAACCTCATGGTATGGCCATGCACAAAAGGGCCATAAGATAATGGAGGCTGCTGGCTCACCCAGGCTGCTTTGGAGATGGCACGCTGGAGGCGCATTAAACAAGGAAGCAGTGACACCTCTGCCAAATTACCTGTTCAAATGATCACAGTAATTGTAACAGGGGAGACAGATGAGGGTAACAGAGTGTGTAATAGCAATGGCGACACTGAAATTTATTGAATGGAAGACCTTTAGAAACGTGCAGGGCTGAGGACTTGGGGGGCCTTGGGTTGGGGCTGAGGGTTGGCAGGGGGTCTGTGGGTTTTGGTGGGACCAATGGTTCCTGGTTCTGCCCTTATGGAACCTGCTTACGTTGAAGTTTTTTGTTTTGGTTTGGGTTTGTTTTTTTTTTTGCAGTGGAAATGGTAGCAAGAAGTGCAAATTGTGCTGTTCAGAAGTCAGGGCTTCTCGTGGCAGTTGGCATCACTGAGTGTTGTTTGTATTGATTGCAGCAGAGGCAATTAAGAGGTTCCCACTGCTTTCACTGGGAGTTTTCCCTGCATAAGGAGACTCAAAGCAGAGGGGGGGACTATTATGGGGTACAAGCACAGCACAGGCAAGAGGACAGGGTCTGCAGGCAGCTCGCAGCCTTGTAGAAGCTGAAATATCTAACCAAGTACCAAGTGCAGCTCTCCAGCAGGTCCCACAAGCAGCACGTACACAAGGAGATGGCATCCCATCTTATCCCAAACCCTGGAATTGAGGCCACTGGGTCTCATCACAGAGGCTGGTTATCATCGAATCACAGAATGGTTGGCGTTGGAAGGAACCCCTACAGGCCATCAGGTCCAACCCCCGCGCTGAGCAGGGACACCCACGGCTCCATCAGTGCTCACAGCCCCATTCCCTGACCTTGGGTGCCTGCAGGCATGGTGTATACACCAACATGTTGTTATCCTACAGCACATCTCCAAAGTTCATTATTCCCACACGCTCATTGGGTGTTGACGTTGAAGGGAAGCCAAGGGCTCAGTCCTTGGCTGTCGGGGCATCGCTTCATTCCCAGCTAGGAAATAGTTTCCTGAGTTTCCTGGCAGTAGCTCACAAGTGTGAAATGTGAGAATTCAAGGCGCGTTGCAGGAAGTTAATTCGATCGCTTGGCGAGAGAAAGGGGGTAATCCAGTTTTCATGTGCTTTTTAAATCAGTGTAATTCTATCCCAAAAGAAAGAGAGTCGCAGCAAACGGGTTTGGTTCTCAGTGCATTGACACGTCCCTTACTGTCCCTGATGTCTTTAACATCGCTCTTTAAACATGATATTCCTCAGCAGCCCTTTAGGACCTGAAATCCTGTTTGGAAAACATAAGATTTGGTGGAGCTGGGCATTTCTCATTCAGTAGCGTGGCTGGAAGAAGGTTAGCATGTAAATCATAGAATGGATTTAGGTTGGAGGGGACCTCAGATATCATCCATTCCAATTCCCTGCCATGGGAATTGCCAGCCCATCCAACCTGGCCTTGAATGCCTCCAGGGATGGGGTATCCATAGTGCAGTGCAATCTCCTCGTGCTTAGACTGCAGTATCCATTCTCTCCTAAGCAGCGTTGCTTGCTGGAACTTCAAATTCATGTTTTATTGAGCAGAAACATGAATAGTCATTTGTCTGCTCCTGTAATGCTGCAGAATTCTTGGGGGAAAAAGAAAAAAACTACAAACAAACCAGCAAATGTGCTGAGTCTGCCCAGCAGGGTTGTGTTGTTGTGAGCAGAGCAGACCCTGCTGGGCTCGTGCATCATTAAGGTCACGTGAAATCCGTGAGAGGTGATGAGTTGAATTGGGAAGAGCTGGAAGGGAAGCTGGGGCAGAAGGGCTTTGAGTGTTAACGAGGCAGAAATCACTCCTCATTGCTTTGGAAGATGAAATGTAACCGTGGTACCACGCTGGGTCATGGGGGGCTCTCAGTTCTTTGGGAAAAGACAGAGGAGCAGTGGTGCAATGTGTCTCACTGCTTATTTCTCTCCTTTCTGAGCTCTGCTCGTCTGTGTGCATTGATCTGAAATGTTTGGAAATCAAATAGGAATAGCAAAAATGTGCATCTGCTACTTAAATACATGTATGGATCTCAATTTAGCATAAAAATGATGCTTTTGCTCTCAGCTCTGACTCGGTTGCTGCTATAATTGACAAAAGGTGGAGGAAAACATGTTGTCTCCCGTTCTGCCTTGCCAAAGCCATTTGCCCTACAGGCTGTGCAAAGGGAGCAGGGGGTTCTGCTGGGATGGGCTCAGAGACCAGAGCAGTGCTCAGCCCCTGCCAGGAGATAGCAGTGCTGGTGTGCTGCTAAGCCTCTTGTTTGCACTAAGCTGTTTATTTTGCTGCTAAAGGATTTGAGAATCTCTTTGGCTGAATGGAAGCGGCCGGTGAACCTCTCTTGGTGTGAAATTCCCTCCTGTCTGCGTGAGATCTACTGCACACATACAGAATGAGCATAGAATAAAGCAACGTATCTATGATTTCCTGCTGTTGCATTTCCTAAATGCACGTGCATTTGCAGACAGGGAGCACAGGGTGCATTGTTCAGTGCATGGGATGGCGAAGCCCAGCTCTGGGGCCGGGTCGGAGCAAAGCAGGAATACCAAAAGCTTTCAGGAAGGCTCAAATCCATTATAATATTACTAAACACCATAATCCTGTGAGCCTTGGCTTTGTAATGCGATAATGAGTTATTAAAGGCTAAGGCAGGGGATGGTGGGGAGGGGGGAAGCTGTGCTTTGGGGTCTTGTCTTCCTTACAGTTGGCAGGGAGCAGCTGAGGAATGCATTGGGTTCTCCTCCATCCATATGATGCTGCAGCAGTTTTCCAGCCACCTCTGCTTGGGATCAAGTGCTGTTTTGTTGTTATTTTTCTTGCAAACGCTGCGTGTTTATTCTTGCTATTCTGGATGTTCCCCATCTGCTTCTGGACAGATCATTCCTGAGGAATCTGCTCTCACCATGTCCCCGCTTTCCTCTAAGTGCAAAGGAAGGGAGGAAAATCAATTTCCATCAGCTGGATGGTGCCCTTTGATTTATTGCTGCTGGAGGAAGAAATTCTTTATCTCGTGCTCCTGAAAAGGATTGCTTCAGTGTTTGTTATTAGGGAGAGATGCTGGAACAGCCCCAGTTCTCCGAACCCTGATATTTTGATAACCTTTACCAAAGGACATCCACGCTCCTGGTTTTATTGCAAGAGCTCTCTTTTACCTAAATACTTCCAGCTACCTGAATACTTACAGCTAAGTTGTTCTTGAGCCTCGGGATCGTTGCAGAACGGGTAATTGAGCAGAAGCAGAGCTACCAAAGGGCAGTAGCAGCACATGGATGGCATGGGGTGGAGCCAGGTCACTGCCATCCCAAAAGGTCCCTGCTGACAGGCAGTGAGATTTGATGGCGTTTTTGCAATTAGTACATAGTGTGAAGTCTGGGCAGAGCAGCAGAGCTGCCCAGCACTGTGTGCAGACATGCAGTGCTCACCAGCATGATGCTGCCCTGACAGCAGCCTGCTATGGACAGACAGACAGATCAGGGTCCAACACTTCCCCAGTCAGGAGATGGGCGATGGTTTTATTGCTTGTTGCCATTACTCCCTAGATTCTGAAGTTCATTTCCTGTGTCAGACTGCGGATTCCTAGCCCTACAAATAAAAACCATCGCTGTTTCTGCATCTTCTTTGCCTTGCAGCCCAGCAGGCTGGTCGGTGCTTGGGGCTGCATTGCCCTCCTGCCATGGGGGTGGATGTGAGTGCTTTGATTTATGTGTGTGACAGTTTCTCCCCTCCTGTGCCCTCCCACTGAGGTCTATGGGACACACTGTGCTGCATTCCTTGTCAGCAAGCTGGTTGGAGTTGTAATGAATATAGGGCCGTGCTTTAATTATCCCTAATTGCTATAAAGCAGGTTAGTGGCCAAGTGAGCAACCGCAGATGCCCAACTGGCCTAATTTGTTGGCAGGGTGAATGACCTGCTGCCCTGGCACTGTGATTAGGGCTAATTTGGTGCTGGAGCTCTCCTTGATGGGAATGAGGGGCAAGTTCCTCGTGGTGCAGCTGCTCTACAGGCACCGTTTCTGAGGGGTGAGCGATGTACAGACGGTTTGTATGTGGGCAACACCAGCACTGCATTGCAGCAGCTTAGGGAAAGGAGCAAAATCCAGCTCGCCTCAAAAGCACTTAGTGTCAAAATGAGCCTGCCTCTCCTTTCAGTTGCTCTGATCGCATTTATTTGTGCGGTTTTCTGGGACATCGGATCTTCGCATCATCCATCAGTTTAATTCTCTTTAAAGGAGTGAAATAGAAAAGGGAAGCTGAGTGATAGGCAGCAGGGAGCACGCCTGGGGCCATGCAGCCGGAGGCACAACAGTTGCCTGGAGGAGAGCCTGGGGTGGTCCTTCCCCCACCAGCAGTCCTGGTTGCTTTGGGGTAAATCCCACTGTGCTCTGAGCAGCAGTTTTGATAGAATCATAGAATGGTCGCCAACCAGCAGACCAGGCTGCCCAGAGCCACGTCCAGCCTGGCTTTGATTGCCTCCATGGATGGGGCATCCACAACTTCCTTGGGCAAACCTGTTCCAGTTTTCATAGATGGATGCTGGGGCTTTGTGAATTGGGAGCATTTCATTTCCCCGCTGGCACTGTAGGGTGGGTTTGTGTGTCTACTGCTGAATGCCCCCAATTAATGCTCACTGGGGTTGTGTAGAGCCCAGCCAAGGTCCAGAACTTAGCACGTGTGCTACAGAGGAAGTTCCTTTCTGCAGGATTCTGCAATCTAAAGCAATTACATCACTCAGTAACATTCTTAAAGATTCTTTAGTGGGCATGGTGGTGATGGGCTGATGGACGTGAGCAGGGAGGCTGTGGATGCCCCATCCCTGCAGGCATTCAAGGCCAGGCTGGATGTGGCTCTGGGCAGCCTGCTCTGCTAGTTGGTGACCTGCACACAGCAGGGGTTGGAGCTGGATGAGCATTGTGCTCCTTTTCAACCCAGGCCATTGTACGATGCAGTGGTCTTTTCCAACCTTAATGATCTTGTGATTCTAATTCTGCCATGGTTATTGAGAGCCTTTTCACAGGGGCATCCCCATTGGGGCTCTGGTGTACGGTGGTCAAATTGAGTGATCAGCGTTGTTGCAGCGTTAATTATCCTCCAAGTGAAAGGTTAACTTGAAGTTGTATGGCTTGGAGTTGGGCAGAGCAAAGTGCAACGTGTTTGTGCAGAGGTGTTTGGGTCTGCTGGGTTCTCTGTGGCCTTGTTCCATCCCAGTGAAACTTTGGGGTCTTTGTGCTGAAGCAGGAGCCTCCCTTCTCATCCCAGAGCCTGTGCTGGCCACAGATGCCATCATTTCTAGCCAGTAGCCACAAGGCTGTGTGCCCATCCATAAGGGACACAGTCCCCTCCTGGCTGCCCTTGTTCAGGGTTTGCTCATCCTTGCAAATGCAGTTTTCCAAATATCGCTTGTAGGACCAAGAAACTTTCCATCGGTGAGCTTCATTGCCTTCTGGAAGCCAAACTAAGAGCTAAACTCAATGTTTCTTGTATTGATTTCGCTCATGGAGCCTTCATTAGAAAAGCAGGAAGGACGGAGATTCGTTGAAATGAATTATTGAAAATGTCATACGTTACATTTCCTTCTGGTGTGCTGCACTGGAGAAAAAAGCAAAGCGTAGCCTCCTTCCCTATGATACAGCAGCTTTTTTATCTTCTTCTTTCTCTTTTTTTCCCCCCCAATAAATAGTTTTCAGCCACCAGGCATGCTTTTACCACTGTGCAATAACTCAGCCAACATCAGCTTTCTGCCGCAGGCCTTTCAACAGCAGCCCAAATCAATAGGTACAGCAAAAAGAAGGGAACCAGAAACAATGGGGCAGGTGTGGGAAAACAAAACGCATCCGTGGGTTTGGTTGATGAAATTACATGGCTTGTTTTAAAAGGCAACCATGTGCAGATAGATTGGATCCAGCTACCCAGCCCTACGATGCTCCCTGAGCACAGAGCCCTGCTTTCACCGCATGGGGTTGGGTTTTCTGCTGCTTGTTGTTGTTGTTTCCTGCTGCACCCAGGGGAATATTTCAGCTACACCGGGTTGAATTATGGGCTGCCTTCCTCCCTGCAGCACAGTGATGGCAGAAAGGTGCAGTCCCCGCTCGCTCTGTGCCTCGCTGCCCTCCAGCTTTGAGCACGCAAAGCAAACCCAGCAACACAACCAATGCACGGGAGCTGCAAACCTTATTTCCCCAAAAATGCCGTTGAATATTTGCCCTGCTTGCTGGCACAGGAGGAGCTGCCATGGTGCCTAAGGAGCATTGCAACGTGTGGACGGCGTGGGCTCAACGCTGCCCGGCTTCCATTGGAGGAAGGCGGAGGCTGCGGTCGATGCACGCTGATGAGCAGCCCTGATGGCTATTGATCTGTTGGTGCTGCCCTTGATTAATCTCCTACCGATGGGTTTGGGGTCCTTTGTGCATCCCTCCTGACGTGGGATCACATCTCCCCAGCGCTGCTTGCAGCAAATCCCTGCAAAAAGGGAGAAGGCGGATTGAACGTGGATGCACCAGAAGGATGGGCAGTGCAATGGCCAAGATGTGGACCTTGGCCACAGATAGCCAAGGTGCAGCTCCATCCCCTGCTCATCCCCTCGCTGTAAGCATTCCTCCCAGCTGCAGCTGCTGGCACAGAGCTGGAGGAAGCGCACGGCTTTCCCTCCGAGCTTGTTTCAAAGAGGCTTTGTAGATTGCCATCTCCCCTTCATTGCAGCGATAAGGTGAGAAGGGTGGAAATGAAAAAAAAACCCCAAACAGCCCTCGATTGCTGTTTGCCCCTCCAGTTATGCAGAGGAGGTGTGAGACAGAATGCAGGTCGATGCCTGCTGGGTTGGCTCCCCCATGATTGAGATCCCTTGCCCCGGTTTGGCATTGGCCAGCAATGGGATGGGGATGTAGTTAAGTGGCTAATGATGCTAATGAGCTGGGATTTATGAGGGGAGCTAAATACAAAGGGGTTTAGGCACTGAACCAGCTTAGGTGCTTGTGAAAATCCCACTAAGCTCTGCAGTTCCTGCAGGGAATGTGCCTCAAGGTGAGCCGCAGCCCTTTGCCTGGACAGAAACAAGGAAATCCTCTCATACCAGCCCCAGGACACCAGGGAGGAAAATGAGTTTTTCTTTCCCCACCCTTGGCACAGATTTTTCCCTAATACTTACTCAATCCCTTACAGCATCTCCCTTTCTTGTACCACTTGGCTGCAGCCATGGCCAAGAAAACCAACCTTGGCACTTTCTTCCCACCCCATTCAGAGCACCCTCAGCCTGTGGGGTGGGAATACAGCTCTGTTGGGGTGGCTCCAGCCCCCACATCTCCAGATTCTCATGCATGGAGCTCTCCTTTGCGTGCAGGGTTCGTTAGGTTGGGCTTTGCTGGCTTGATTGAGAATGAACTCACCTGCAGCACGGCTCTGTGCACAGCTCCTGTTGGGTTGCAGAGCCCGCAGGGTATCTCGCAGTGGTGATGCTGCTCCTCTCAGAGGCACTTGGCAAACAAATGAGCGAGGAAGAAACACAGATTGTGTTTGCTAATGGAGCACAGTTGCCAAAGAATGCATAAACCGTTATTCACCGCGAGGGAAATTCCTCTCTGGGAGATGTTTGGGCTGAAAGGCTCGGGGTTGCAAGCGTTGCTGAAAGGCTGCATTTTTTGCTCAGTGCACTTTGTGTGTGGATGCTGAACTTAGAACCTCGGTGTTTGCTGTCCTTGCATGGTTTCCTCTATGGAGAAGCAAAGGATGCGTGGTTTAGTGGGCATGGTGAGGATGGGGCGATGGTTGGACTGGACTTAAGTGGTCTTTTCCATGCTTAATGGTTCTGTGGTTACACAGGCATCGTTTTGGGGCCGCTGACCCACAAACATCAACCCTATGGAGATGGGTGTCACCGAGTTGGAATTGGGTGGGATGGGGCTCCGGGATAGCAGAGCTGGGGGAAGGGGAGGTGGTCGGATATGTGGGCACGGTGGGGATGGGTTGATGGCTGGTCTTGGTGTTCTCAGTGTTCTTTTCCAACCTTTATGATTCTGTGTTCCTGTGCTCAACCATCTGTTGCAAAGAGTTGAATTTTGTTAAGCATGCTTGCTCTTCTCCTTGTGTCCCCCTCCCCCCCCCCTTCTTCTTGTGCTGGGTGTTAAATTAAAATGTGGTTTTGATTTCAAATAGTTTAAATTAAAATGTCTCCGTGTATAAAACCCTCTGCGGACTATAAATTATGCAGGAGAGGACTGTGAATTATTCAGAAGTGAAACAGCACTGGAAACCCCTCCAGAAAACAGAGCAGCAATGGGAGAGCAGCCTGCAGGACCCAGACCCAGCAGGACTCACAATGGGCATCACCAGGAGATGCTGAGACTCAAAATGGGGTTTTTCTTTGTGCTTTTCCCATTGCTGCTTCTAAACAGGCAGTGGATGTTTTGTTTTTCCCCCTGAGAAAGCCCTTTGGATATCTAAAATGAAGACTTTTTGTTCACATTTGCACGGTTAGCTTTGCATTTTGCAATGGGTTTGGATTCAGGGTGGTGCCAAAGGTTGGACTCTGTGGTTCTGGTGGGTCCATTCCAAATTAGGGGCTTCTTTGGTTCTTTGACCAGGTTGGACCAGGCTCTGAGCAACCTGATGGAGCTGTGGCTGTTCCTGTTTGCTGCAGATGAGTTGGATGGACGACCTTTAACAGTCCCTTCCGACTCAAATGATTCCATGATTCCTGAGGACTTCTCACCCCAAATAACAGAGCCTCCAGTCCTGCCCTATTTGTGGCTGCAGAGGAGGGGGAAAGTCTCTTTTTGACCCCTTAGCCCTGGATGCCTGCTTTGCTGATGCTTAAGGGCTCTCTGAGGCTTCTTCCACATTTCCAGTGTTCTCAGCCTCTTTGCTGATTTGGGATTGAGGGTAGTGGGATATTTAGGATAAGGGATGCTATAATGGGATATTTGGGCAAGGAATACCATAAAAGGGGATATTTTGGATAAGGAATGCTATAAAGAGACTTTTGGGATAAGGGATGCTATAACAGGGGACATTTGAGGTAAGGGATGCTATAATGGGATGTTTTGGGTAAGGGATGCCATAAAAGAGGATATTTGGGATAAGGGATGCTATGGCATGATATTTGTAGTAAAAGATGCTATAATTGGGACAAGGGATGTTATAAAGGGATATTTCAGGTAAGGGGTGCCATAAAAGGGGGTATTTGGGATAAGAGATGCTATAACAGGATATTTGCCATCCAAAAACCAAAACTGGGGGGAAAATATAAATTCCTATTGGAGCACTGTGTAATGAAGTGAGCTGAGGGGAGACAGCTTCATTTAGGGAAGCTATCTCTGCACTTTTGAGTTGGAATAGCATTACCTCCAATGGAGTAACGCTGTTTCAGAATCCGGCCCATCGTTGCCATTCTAAGGCAGAAGCAGCACCAGAGTGCTGTATTTTCCTCCTCCTTCGCCTGCAGTCATCACACCCAGAATTTGAAGACAGATTTTGGAGGTTAAAACTTCCCCGCAGAGCCCAGATTGTTTCCCTCTCAGCTGTCATCTCGGGACGGTTCTGTTTGCTTTCAGATGGCATCAAATATTTGGATTCCTGCAGGGGCTGTGGTGCGAGGGTGAATCTCATGCACACAAAACAATACAAATAAGCTTTTTGTAAGAGGGCTTTTTTAGCTTTTCAGTGTGTGCTGCTCCTGTGCAACCCCTACTTGTTGCATTTCTGTGTGGACATCAGTGTACAGAAGATGGTCTGCTTCTGCTTGCACCGAGTTGGCTGCGTTGCATTTGCTCCTTTGTTGCTTTTCATTCCAAATCCCCACGTTGCCTTGCTTGTTTTTGCTGTGATTGGCCCTTATCTCTCCAATAGAACAATATTATTGCTGGGGAGGTGCCCAGCACAGGGCAGAGCTCCAGAAGGTGCATGAGATGAAGATGTCTGCAAGGAAACATCAGGGAAAAAGAATAAATCATTAAAAGTAATGAGTTGAAAACTTTCCTCCAGCGAGCATCACTGCTCTGTCTCATGGAATTTGCAAACAAAAAGTATTGTATTTCCCCCCCCCCCCCATCTCAGCTGTGCTTCCTTGTATGCTCTTCTTCTCCTAGATGCAATCATGGATTGAAAAGGATCTCAAAGATCATCTGGTTTCAACCCCCTGCTGTGTGCAGGTCACCAACCAGCAGCCCAGGCTGCCCAGAGCCACATCCAGCCTGGCCTTGAATGCCTGCAGGGATGGGGCATCCACAGCCTCCTCGGGCAACCTGCTTTTCAGCTGCAGCACAAAGCACGTCCTCTGGGGATGCAGAACTGAGCTCAGCCCCTGCACCCTGCTCATGCTGCAAGCTTTGCTCGTGCTCCTGCAGCTCCCTTTTAATTGTATCATATTGTTCTGCTTCCCCACACCCGGTGCGAAGCGCTGATAACTTTGTCGGAGCTGCTGCCTGGCAGAGAGAGCAGAGATTAATAAAAACCTGTCGCTTTTATTAACTTTGCAATCTAGTGCATCACTTAATTCCAGGCAGGCGCTGACCGCAACGCTCGGAGCTGTAAGCAGCTCTTTCTGTCTTGGTGCACAGCTCTGCTGGGCTGGATGGGAGTGATGCAGTCCCATAAGGCTTTCCCTAAACATTCCCTCTTGCCAGACCCCTTGGCTCCTGGTAGATGCCTACTGAAGATGCTGCCGTTGGCTGTGTCTGTTGTCTTGCTGGAGGGGTTTGGTCTGGAGAAAGATGGAAGTAACCCAGTGGTGGGGATGAGGTTGTAATGGAGTGATGGAACTGTAAACCCTTGGATATTCCAAGTAGAGCTTCCAAATAGTGGCTTTTCTTTTATAGCAGAGTGTGAAAAGCACGGGGTGATCATTTGATGCATGGAGTGGAAGCGTTCTATTTAGGGGCAAGGGAAGGTGAAACAGTTCCACATGTACCAGATTCCTTCTCAAATGCAAGACCAGAGATGCCTCTGGTGTTCTTACTGTGGTCCTTTGGAGGGGGACGTTCCTTGGCATGGATGTTCTGGGGTCTTCAAGGAGCAGGCAGAAGATGCCCATTGGATCCCATTGCGTTTGTGCCTGATGTGGTCTCAGCCTGAGCGCCCTGTAACCATTTAGTTTTTTGGCTAATGCCTCAAGGGCAGTCACAAAGAAATAAATCAAACCAGAAGCACCCAGACAAGAGCCAGGCTGTTCAATAGGTGCCAGCCCTGCAAACATCAGAATGGGTGGCACTTCCCACTGCTGCCCCATCCTGAGCCGTTGAGTCGATCATTGGCTTTTTAGCAGCAAGGAAGCAGCCTGTGTCATGCTTTCCATCCCTGTGCTGCACTGCAGTTATTTTTATCTGTTATATATTGTTCTTGATGGAATTATTCTGCCCTCAGCCTGTAGATAAGGGCTGTTGCTAAACGAGCGTGAGCTTTTTCCTTGAAGGTTAAATCTCTGCCTTGCAGGTTGCTGAGTGAGGAGATGCTTTCTGCTTCCCCTCTGCATCTTCCTGGGCTGTTTTGGTGTTTTCAGGTGCTTCCAGCAGCGTGTAACACCCCTTGGAGCAGTGCATGGTGGTAGTGAGGGTGCATTTAGGGCTGTGCCTCTCTTGTGGGTGCTCTGCTTAACAAACAGCAGCTTTTCAGAAGCTGTTAGCATGAGCCATTAACTCTTCCTTTTAATTATTCAGCTCGCCTGTTTTAAATTTTGGTTTAAATGCAGCTAATAGGCTTTGTGGAGGAGGCTCCGACCTCGGCGGTCCCTCCCCAGAGGAGCCCACATGGTGCCTCACCAGCTGATCACTTTGGCTCATTATCTCACGTCTTTCTCCAGCTGATGGATGGCTCTGGATTGATTTATGAACATCCGTGGGTGGGTGCAGCAGACGAGTGGGGAACGTGGGTCCTTGCAGCCCCATATGGCAAAGAAGGAGCAACCCCAGCCACCATGTCTATTTTGTTGCGATTTCTGCAGATAACCCCAAATTGCCTTGTGGCATCATTTTGAGTCTTGTGCACGTTGCTTTGTGTGATTGGTGGTTGGGCTGGGTGACCTGATGGTTGGGTTTGGTCACCTAGTGGTTGGGCTGGATGATCTGATGGTTGGGCTGGGTGACCTGGTGGCTGGATTGGGTGACCTGATGGTTATCCTGAGTGACCTGATAGTTGGGCTTGGTGACCTGATGGTTGGACTGGGTGACCTGATGGTTGGGCTTGGTGACCTGGTGGCTGGATTGGGTGACCTGATGGTTATCCTGAGTGACCTGATGATTGGACTTGGTGACCTTATGATCTTAGTGATCTTTTCCAACCTTAACGATTCTATGATTCTATATCCTGCTGGGAGGAACATGGCTACCCCATTGTTTGTGTTGGGTCTGCACCCAGCTGCAACATCTGGCCTCAAGATGATAGGGGGTTGCAGCCAGAGTTGGTGTTGTCAAGGGTATTTGTGCTGGGCTCCCACCCCATGCGTGGTAGGAAGGGGCCCCAAGGATCATCAAGCTGTGCTGACGTGGTTAATGAAGAGGGATCGCTAGAATTGTTTATTTCAAACTTTCTAGAGGCTAAATGAAACATATTACTTAAAATAAATAAAAAAAAAAAACACCTTAAAAAAGCAACAACATCTGGTTAGTAGCATCTGTATTTGGAGTTGAGCTGCTGACCTTCAACCCCATTAAAATCACAGATGCAGTGGAGGATGCAAATGAGCCTGGTGCATTCTGGAAGGGGGGCCCATCTTTGCATACGTGTGCAGTGGTTCAGCTCTGCAGGTGTTGTTCTGTTCTGCCACTTCCACGCACACAACCGGTCCCATGCAGACATTCAAAAGAGCACAGCCTCAGTGTGTAGAGACTTAATTACACGTTGCTTATTAGAGATGGCCTGTCAGCATGGTGGTTGGGCAGCCGAGGCGGCCGCTTTATCGCCTCTTTGCAGGAGTCGTGCAATTTCTTTGTCATCATATATGGTAATGTATGCACTGCAGCACGGCGTGGGGTGAGATTCAATGAATAATGGAAAACCCAGAGTCATGTTGAATCTATATTGGCCGTGCTGTTTCCCCACCAGTTATCTTTAAAAGGCAAATATTAATTTTGGGGGCTTAGAGCAATTTTAGAGCATCTCGGTCCCTGCAGCAGGTGCAGTTTGTTGGAAGGCTGCAATGAACTATTTGCCAGCACGGGGGCTGCAAGACGTGCCGTTGCAATGGCCACTTTCTATCCTCATATGGCCATGCTGCTGATTTGGGCTCTGGTAGATCCCACAACACGACCTACCAAAAAACATGCCCGAGGAAGTGCTGGTTGCTGGTTGCACTTGATGGTGTTAGAGGTCTTTTCCAATCTTAATGATTCTGTAGTTCTGTGATTCAGTGACATGGGTAGTGGGCATGGTGATGATGGGTTGACAGTTGGACTTGATGATCTCCTAAGGTCTTTTCTAACTGTGATTCGGTGACATGGTGTAGTTGGCGTGGTTGGTGATGAGTTGACAGTTGGACTCGATGATCTTAGAGGTCTTTTCTAACCTTAACGATTCTGTGGTTCTGTGATTCTCTGACATGGTTAATTGGCATGTTGGTGATGAGTTGACAGTTGGACTTGATGATCTTAGAAGTCTTTTCCAACGATTCTGTGATTCTGTGACGTGGTTTAATGGCGTGGTTTGTGATGAGTTGACAGTTGGACTTGATGATCTTAGAAGTCTTTTCCAACCTTAACGATTCCGTGGTTCTGTGATTCTCTGACATGGTTAGTGAGCATGGTGGTGATGAGTTGACAGTTGGATCTGATGATCGTAAAGGTCTATTCCAACCTTAACAACTCTTTGATTTCTTTCTTTCCTGCCTTCCTTCCCCAGTTGCTGTCTGTGAATGCTAATTAGGATGGATAATTTCTATTTGTTTTCTTTTTTGCTTTAACCAAATCCCTTCTATTATGATCTGTATCATTTATTTCTGTGGGCCATTATCTCAGTGTCATTACAGCGTTTTAGCAGCTGAATGGAAACATCCGAAGGAAGCCAGAAGTCGTTAGGCACAACATTCTGTGATAACAGCCATAATTCTCGTGATAGAAAAAAAAATAAGAAAAAAAACCCAACAAGAAGTGTGATGAGTTCAGGAAACAGCACAAATGGAGCTGGAGTTGTGCAGTGACACCGTGATGTTTGTGCTCTGCAGTCACCAGTGCTGTAACGAGGAGTTCTACAAGTGAATGTCGGTGGGGAGGGCTGGGGGTAAAAGCTGCTTTTTGTCTCTTTACATGGATTTTACGATTTCAGTTGTCTTTTTTGTTTTTAAGGAGGGAAAGGTCCAGTGTTTATGTCCTGGGTAGGGATGTGACAAAGATGTTCCACTGAATGATGTGGTTTCGTGGCACGGTGGTGTTGGGTTGATGGTTGGATTTGATGATCTTCGTGCTCTTTTCCAACCTGAATGATTCTATGGAAGGCAAGGTTTGGATTTTTTTTGTTGTTGTTGTTCTCTGAGCAATGGTTGCAAAGCCGTCAGGTTGGGGAAATTTCTTCTCCAGAAGAGCAGTGATGTGTTGGCACAGGGAGTGGAGGGGTCACCATCCCTGGAGGTGTTCACTGTGGAGATGTGGCACTGAGGGACGTGGGCACGGGGGGCTGGGGTTGGATTTGGTGATCTCAAAGGACTTCTCCAACATTCACGATTCTGTGATTCAGGAGCATGAAATCCTTGCAGGCAGCAAGCAGAGCCGGGTTCCTGCAAGAGAAAAGATGAGTTACCAAAAGGAAAAGCAAGCAACTCTTGTTTTGAAACCTCTCCTTGATGCTTTTACTTGAAGCAATGTAATCCAACAGGAAAAGAAACTGAAACCAGCACTGGGTTTTCCCCTGCCAGCCCTGCCTATGCCCCCGTGTTGTAACTGCATTTCATCAGCTGCTGTCCTGCAGTGGTCCCGGAGGATCAGCCCTTGGGGGATGGACGGTGCTGAGGCTCAAGTTCATGGTGACCCCAGTTGTGCAGGGCTGCAGGAGCAGGTGGAAGTTGGGCTTTTCAGCCCAGCCTTGGATCGTGGAATCATTCAGGTTGGAAATGACCTCTCCAACCATCATCCCACCCCCACCATGCCTGCTGAGCATGTCCCTAACGAAGGTGCTGGTGTCCCAGGGTTCATTTCCCTGTTTCATTTCCAGCAGCAGCACAAGAAGCATTGCTTCAGACCCTTCCTATACTCCAGCATTCAGCTTCAGCACGAAGCAGCTCGCAAGCCAGACTGATGGAATAAAACAGCACTGCACAACAGAAAATCAACCACACGTGCTTCCCATTGCATGAAACGACAGGCGCTGTGCCTTCCCATGCCTCAGTTTCCCCACCCAGCGCTTCTTTCCGCCTCCTTTCGGGTTCCTTTTTGCTTCCTTTGCATTCCTACCCGGCCAGGACAAGCCACTCCTCCGGCGGGTGACATCAGGCTGGAGCCCAGCGGGGCCCTGCATGGCCGCCATGCAGCAGGGAGTGGGGACAAGGAAGGGGACAGCAGCAGGGAGCGGGGGAACACAGGGGAGCGTGGGACGAGCTGGCTGGAATCCCACGGGTAAGAGCTCAGAGATGGGGCAGGGAAGTGGGGGGGGAGGGGGGGAGGAAGGGTTCCGCCGGGCGTCCCCGCTTGGTTTTGAGGGCTGTTTGTTGTTATTTCTTATTTTTGTGATTGCTTTTAATCTTCTTTCTCTCGGCCGTTCTTCCGCGCTGCTTTCTATCCCGTCCCTCTCCGCGTTTTCCCTTGTTTGTTTTCTGCCTGCTTCCTTTCGCTCCCTGCAGGAGGAAACAAAAACCAAACCCTCGCCGACTCTCTGCTCTTCCCCAATGCTCTGTGTGTTTCCCCCCCTCCCCTTGTACCCCAAGGGGGGGGGATCACAGCAGTGCCACCCCCTCCATCCTCCTGCCCTCCCCTCCTGCCTGTGCTGTATGGCTGTTAGTAGGGTTTTGGTTATATCCCAGTACTGGAGGTGCCCCAGTGGTCGCGGATGGGCTCTGCAAAGTGCCACATCCTCAGGATTATCCCAGCAGGAAGGCAGTGCTGCTATGGGGGGAGGTTTGGAGCTGTCCCAACGGCAAGATGGGGATGGGCACGATGGGTTTGCGCAGGCATTGGGGTCCTTCTGTAGGTCAGAGTGTGTTTGGGGCTCTCCAAAGGAACGTAGCCTGGAAATTTGGTGGTTTTCCCCCATTTTATTGCCTGCTGGGAAAGGGGGGGGGGGGGGGGGGGGGGGGGAAGAGGACAACACACATGGATGTTTCCCACAACAGGGCTGCTTTGGTGTGAACCTTCCCCAGGTACCCAAAATCAGACCAAACCAGAACCATCATGGGGTGCTCTTCAAGTACGAGTTTGACTTATCCCTAAGTCCTTAAATCCCTGCTTTTCTCTGATACCATTCTGATACCGTCCCAGGGCGAGATGCACACGTGTGTGTGCGTGCACGTATGGAGGTCTGACAGCACCTTGGAAGTTTGTTGCTATCAGCTGAGGTAGAATTAACAGCTAATTATTGTCTAGGTTTTCATCAGCGAGTCCAGGAAACGTTTAAATTGATGCTTGGGTTTAAAAAGCAGCCGTGCCCAAGCGCTGCGTTAGAGGCGTTCGCCACGGATGCTTCCAAAAATTAAATGAAAATTATTATTAATATTTAAAAAAAATAATAGTAATGATCTCTGTGATTATTTGCATTGTCTGTCAGCACGTTAATCGGTGCTCAGAGCGTAAAGGGTGGAGAATGCGGCAGGGTCGTGGATGTTGAATGCTATCAGCTAAAATATAATTAACAGCCAATTATTTAAGTGTGCGAATGGCAGTTTTTTGTCAATTAGGAAACGTTTAAGTGGCGTCGATTTCTGGCTGCTCTGGGTGCTGCAGTGCGAGGAGGGAGCTCCTTCCATCCCCATTAATTGCGGTGCTTCGTTATGGGGTGGGGATGAGCCCAGCCAGTGAAGCAAAAAGGGAAGAGGGCAAAAAAAAGATAGGGTTAAAAAAGAGAGGAAAAATGCTTTGTGGGAGCTTTTTGCACTGGGGTTTGGCCATAGGGAGGTGAAACAGAAGATCCTGTGATGCTGTGAAGAAGGGGGTGGGATCCTTCCAGCACCTTGGGTTGAATCTGAGCTGGTTTGGATGGAGGCAGAGATGGATGGTGTGTGGTTGGGTCTGGGGCAGCATCTCCTGGTGGGGTTGTAAGCTGCTCCCAGTGGCGTATGGGGACGTGGAACATTCATTGAGATGCTTAAGCTGGACGTAGAGCATGGGGGTTTGGTTTATTTCCTGCTGAAAGGTTTCTCCCAGCGTCCATGCAGCTCCCAGCATGACTTGCTTGAGCATAGCAAGAGATACGGGATTTACCCCCCAAAACCTTCAGTTTATGAGTTGTACTTTGGTCCATGTGTAGAGACACCGTTAGATGGACAGATAGAGATAGATAGCTGGGTTGTACGTTGTACCATATGGATGTGCCATTGGGTAGAGGTGGATAGATGCAGGTAGATGGGTAGGTATTAAATGCCCTTGGGTGAACCATCCTTGCCATGGTTTGGGCTCCTTCTCTCCCACCAACTGTGCATCTCTGTAGAAAAGTCACTTTTTTAGCAATAAAACAAGGAGTTCAAAAAGTTCTCTAAAAAAAAGATAAGAAGTTAATAAGCATAAAAAGATTTTGAAGATTTAAGGTTTGTTGCTTGCCAAGCACACTGGTTTGGCCTCATGTATTTATTGCATCCTAGGTAGGACCTGTAGAATCTCATAGACCTCACTGTACATCTGTGACCCTGTACGTAACAGGGGGGTTGAAACTGGATGATCACTGTGGTCCTTTTCAACCCAGACCATTCTATGATTCCAACCTAAGACCTTCAGTTGGGATGATTGGACCAGCATTGCCCATATGCAAGTGGGGATGCAGTAGGCACCAAATGAATCCTGATGGGGATTTAATTAGCTGATAGCACGGCTTGCAGAGGAGCTGGTTGGAGTTGAACGTGTGTGGTTAATCATTGGCCATGGGGCTGATGGCTGGGGATGTGAGAGGGGAGAAACAGCACAAGGTGGGCTGGGGTGGGCATGGGAGGAGAAAGAATGGATGGCAATGGAGTTGTGTGGTTGGTTGCTTGCAGAAATGGGATTTTTGTGGCATTTGGGGTGGTAAGGACATGGGAATGGTCGTGTGCAGAAGTGGGGGAAAGGGGATTTTAATGGGGTTTGGGGAGGCAGGTCTGTGTGCAGGAGGGAAGCTTCGCACCGCAGCCAGGCACTCAGTTGCGTACCGATGGCCTTTGGCAGTGCACACATTGTGTGTCTGCTCAGCCAGGCTTTGCTTGCACTGCATGGACCCGGTGCATTTGCCTTGATTTCCCACGTGCTGGAGGCCAAAAATCTGAATTTCTCCTGCCCCTTGGGAAATGGTAACGTGGGCAGAGCTGAGCTGTGCTCTCGGACACCGATTTATCTGAGCTTTTTTGTGAGAATTTCAAGAAAGCACTCTGGACTTTAATGAAATCCCCAGCCCGCAGCTCGAATGTTCCTCGTTAGTGACTTTATTGCTAAATAATTTACAGAAGGAGGCCTTGCCAGTTTTCATAAGGGAAGCATTTCAAGTATGCAAAGCAGATTTTATGCCTTCCCGGAGCAGCTGCTGGCTCAGGGATGGGGGACCAGCACTATGCTGGCTCTGCCCCATTTATTCTGCATCTATAGGGAAGGTGGGAGGCAGCAGTGCAGGTAGGGCAGGGGCTGTTTCTTCCCAAAATAAGCCCCAAATTCCCATACTGCGTGACCAAACGGTGGGGGAAGGACCCACACAGTGCAGGCATTGGTTTTATGGCTCCTGTTCACTTGTTGTTTCTGTCTCCCCAGCACTGCTGAGAGAGGAGGTGGCCCAGCTGCAGGAGGAGGTGCACCTGCTCCGGCAAATGAAGGAGATGCTAACGAAGGAGCTGGAGGAGACACATGGCAGCAAATCCCCCGAGGTGCTGTCGGCCACTGAGCTCAAGGTGCAGCTGGCACAGAAGGAGCAGGAGCTGGCACGGGCCAAGGAGGCTCTGCAGGGTAAGGGCTGCCTTTCCCTCTAGGGCTTTATTCCGCGCATCCCATAACCCCAGAGCAAATTAGTTAGCCAGGGAAGGAAAAGCTATCCCTGTTATTTGGGTGAGGGGGTGTGTTTTTGTGGGGTGAGGTTGGGTGCACAAGCAGAGCATCCTCAGCAGGCTGGGAAATTGGGCATGTCGGGCGCAAAGTCGTCGTTGTACAGAGCAAAACTGAGCTGAAATGCAGATGGAGAGTATGATGAGATGGGTTTGGTTCAGGTTTGAGCTCCTTGGAGTCATTGAGGAAGGAGGCAGAGCATTGCTTGGTGATGCATGCATTGTGCTGGTGTAGGGAACCTGCTTTGGGGGGGGGGGGTTGGACTCGATCTCTGGAGGTCCCTTCCAACCCCTACAATTCTGTGATTCTGTGATCCTCCTGCATGGAGCTTGCTGAAGGGTTGTGTTGCAGGACAGAACCTGGTGTTGGAGGCTTTCCTCCTCCAAAAAGCACTTCTTGGTGAATAAACTCGAGTAAGTGAAGGCTGGATGGTGTGGTACCCAGGGTGAGGGCACTGTGTGGGGCTGTGGGGAAGGGAAGAGAAGGGAAAGGGAAATGGTAAGGGAAAAGGAAGGGAAGGAGAAGGAAGGGAAGGAAAAGGGAAAAGTTAAGGGAAGGAAAAAAGAGGGAAAGGAAAGGAGAAGGAAGGAAAAAGAAAAGGGAAGGAAAAAGAAAAGTCATCCCTGGTCTGTGTGTTTTCAGTTTTATTGCTCTTTGATGGTGTGCACATAAAACAAAGAGGCTTTTTTTTAGAGTTTTTGCTACGTTCCAAGGGTTGGAAATGGTTCTTGTGGGCTGTTTGAGGCTTGCCCCCTCTCCATGGGAAATCGTGGTGTAGTTGTATGCAAAAAGCCAAAGCTGAGCAGCAAGCTTTCCACTGCTCTGCCATAATGGTTTGAGAATCACGAATGCTTCAAGAACATGGTGATGCTTTGCTTTCTTTCAGTTGGGCTCTTACTGGTCAGCTATAGAAGCCACTGGGATTTGTTTTGCAGGACTTCCTTGCAGGTGTGAGGGATGGGGCGAGGGAATCTCGACTCACACTTGTGAGCAGCTCAGCCAACAGCCCATTCACATCCCTTCCTCCTCCCTCCTTCCAACCTTGGAAGCCTTTTCCCGTCCTTTTGGCAAAGCCCACGGTGCTGGATCCATCCCCACGGGCTGGGCGGCAGCGCAGCGCTTACGGGACGCTGCAGAAATCCTTTTTCCTTCCCATGAAAACTCCTGCCAAAAACAAAAAGGGCAGCAGCACCAGAAAAAGAAAAAAGGAAAAGAAAAAAAAAAAACAAAAAACCCTACATTTGGGGAATGGTGCTGATGGGAACGTGGCCAGGCTCTGCTCGGCTGCAGGATCTCAGGCTCCTGTCCCCACGCACGGCTGCAGCATCCTCCCTGCTGGCTCCATGCACGCTGTGTTCTTAGCAGGCAAGTGATGGGGAAATTGTAGGGGAACGTTAGGGAAATCCGCTGCCATGCTTGGCTGAGAGCCTGGAAGCACTGCGGAGGCAGAGGGTGAGGGAGGGGAGGGGAGGATCCAGCCTCTATGGCATCCCAGCACCTCCATAAGGGTCTGGTTTGGGGTTGGAGAGGCGTGAGTGGAGCCTCGATCTGTAGGGAAATGCCTTCCTGGGTTGTCCCACGCCAACGAGCCCTTCCTGCTGCGGAAGGGAGAGGAGAGCAGCTCTTCCTGCTGCCGTCGTGCAGTCGTTTACATCTCCCAGCAAAGAACTGGTGTGGTGTGGGATGCGGCTCAGAGCGGGATGTTGTGTTGCAGCTCCTTCCTCTGGGCTGGTTCTGTCCTTTGGGCCTTATTTTGTGATAGTAGAATGTCCAGGATGGAATCGTGTGAAGTCCTGGGGAATCCTGTGAGGTGGAGTGGGGGGGATCTGGGGTCCCCCAGCAGGTGAGGGTGGATATGGGGTCTCCAGGAGATGGAGGTGGATCTGGGGTCCCCCATCAGACAGAAGTGGAAATGGGGTCCCCATGAGGTGGAGGTGGATGGGGGGTCCCCCCAGGAAATGGGGGTGGATACTGGGTCCCCCCGCAGATAAGGGTGGAGGTGGGGTCCCCAGGAGGTGGAGTTGGATCTGGTGTCCCTCAGCAGATAAGGGTAGATAAGGGATCCTCATGAGAAGGAGGTGGATATGGGCTCCCCATGAGAAGGAGGTGGATATGGGCTCCCCATGAGATGGAGGTGGATATGGGATCCCCCAGGAGATGGAGGTGAATCTGGTAGATAAGGATGGATGTGGGGTTCCCAGGAGATATGGAGGTAGATGACCGTGGTCAAGGACCTGAAGAAGACCCTTAACATCCCAACATAAGGCAGTGACCACCTCCTTGTTGCCCATTTGGGTCTGGTTTGGTTTGGAAAGCCTTTGGCTTCCTGCCGGGGCGTTTCCAGGCAAATTCTTCCAAGGCAGAATCTCCCATGGAAACGCTTTTCCTAAAAGCCAGTGTTGCACTGGGATGTCCCATTTCTGCATGGCCAGATGCTGGCTGCAGAGTGCCAGCAAGATGCTGCGTGCAGGTGTCAAAGGCTGGGCTCAATGAGTGTGTATTTAATTACAGAGCAAAGATCCCCACGCAAGGCTGCCCAATTTTATGGGTTAGTCACAGTGACAACATTGGATTTCATGGTTGGGATGGAGAAACAGGAGAAATTAAGTGAATGTTAATGCGACACGATGGGTTTGTGCATCCCTCCTGTGCAGGGCTGGTAGTTCTTCCATTTGGAATCACATGAATGTGATTAGGGAAGGCTTAGATTAGAGATTAGGAGGAAGTTTTTCACACAGAGGGTGGTGATGTTTTGGAACAGGTTGCCCAAGGAGGCTGTGGATGCCCCATCCATGGAGGAATTTGAGGCCAGGCTGGATGTGGCTCTGGGCAGCCTGGTGTGCTGGTTGGTGACCCTGCACACAGCAGGGGGTTGGAACTGGATGAGCGTTGTGCTCCTTTGCAACCCAGGCCATTCTATGATGTGATTCTACAAAAGTGATCGTGGAGTCATTAAGGTTGGAGAAAACCTCTAGGATCGTGTAGTCTGACCTTATGGTGTGGTGGAACGCAGCAGCAGGAAGCCAACCCTACAGAAGGTGGTGATGCTGGGGACCCGGGTTACCCAACTGCTCTCTTTACAGCCATGAAAGCCGACCGCAAGCGCTTGAAGGCGGAGAAAACAGACCTGGTGAGCCAAATGCAGCAGCTCTACGCCACGCTGGAGAGCCGCGAGGAGCAGCTCCGCGACTTCATCCGCAACTACGAGCAGCACCGGAAGGTGAGAGCGTGGCTTCTCTTCCTTTTGGGGCTTCAGGTTGGATTTCTTTGGGGTTGACCCTAAAGGCCATCTGGGCCAATCGCCCTGCAGTGCACAGGGACACCCACAGCTCTATCTGTGCTCAGAACCCCTCCAGCCTGACCTTGGGTGTCTGCAGGGCGTCACCACCATATCTCCAGGCAGCCCCATTTAACTGCTCCCTTTTGCTAGCCAAAGCCCTAAGGCAGCTTGCTCCCAGTGTGCCTGCAAGGTTGGAGCGTGCAGAGCACACACACAAACAGTTGCTCTGTAATAAAGAGCATTTTTGGGATGCTTTCGGGATGGAAAGCTGGGGGGTTGCAGCGAGGCTTCCTGTTGTGCTCGCGGTTCTGCCATCCGCAGGCACGAGCGAGCGTGGGAACTCAGCTCCCACAGCTATTCTGGGCTTTTTTCCATGCAAAGGGAGAAATTTGCTATTTTTGAAGGCTGGTGCCATAGGAGCAGCGCTCACAGCCAGCTCTGGGTTAGCTGGGGCAGCCACGGGGACATTTTTTCCCCTGCCACGAGGAAGTCATTACAGTCGTCAGTGCACAGAAAAAAAGCAAGGAGCATGGAGTGAGGTGCTGGCAGTGCTCTCCAGCTTTGGGGCACGGTGCTTGCATCCTGTTTGGGGCACACATGTCTCATTTTAGGGCACGGGCATCCCGTTTTGGGGCATGGATATCCAGTTTGGGGCACAGGCGTTTCATTTTGGGGCACAGGTGTCCAGATTGGAGCACAGGTGTCCAATTTTGGGATACAGACATCCCATTTTGAGGCATGGGCATCCCGTTTTGGGCACAGGCATCTCGATTTGGCGCACAGGCATCCCATTTTGGGATACAGGTGTCCCATCTTGGACACAAGGATCCCATTTTGGTGCACAGGCGTCCCGTTTTGGGACACGGTACCTGCAGGGAGGGCCAGGAAGGAGGAAATTTTGGCCATTCCCTGTCTCAACACCTTCCCTGTGTTGCACCAGGAGAGTGAGGATGCAGTGAAAGCCCTGGCCAAGGAGAAGGACCTGCTGGAACGGGAGAAATGGGAGCTGCGGCGGCAAGCCAAGGAAGCCACCGACCACGCCAGCGCCCTGCGCTCCCAGCTTGACCTCAAAGACAACAGAATGAAGGAGCTGGAGGCCGAGCTGGCCATGGTGAGTTCAGCCTTGCAGCATTTCCCAGCTGTAGGGGATGCCTGGTTTGGGTCAGGGCTCAGCATTTGTTGCATCGAGGTGAATGGAGCGGAGTTGCAGTTTGAGCACTGTCACCAGATTGCATTTTTAGGGTTTGTTGCTGTATTGCATGGGTTTGTTGCAGCATTGCATCCACATGCTATCTCCAGTGCTGCAGCATTGCATCCAAGTATTGATTTCGGTGTCCCCACAGGCCAAGCAATCCCTGGCCACGCTGACCAAGGATGTCCCCAAGCGCCATTCCTTGGCCATGCCAGGCGAGACGGTGCTGAATGGCAACCAGGAGTGGGTGCTGCAAGCTGACCTACCACTCACTGCTGCCATCCGACAGAGCCAGCAGACCCTGTACCACTCCCACCCTGCACACTCGGCTGACCGGCAAGGTGAGACCTCCACCAGCTTTGTTTTTGCATGTGTTGTTGCTGGGATCTTGAACGGGATCGGTGGTTTTGCGTGGGTCTGGGTCTTGCACAGGGGTTTGGGTTTGCACAGGGGGTTGCTGGGGTTTAGGACAGCGTCAGCCTTCTTGCGCATGGGGTGCTCGGGTTTTTGTGGGTTTAGGTTTTACACAGGGGAGTTGCTGGGGTGTAGAGCAGGATCTGGGTTTTGCACAGGGTGCATTTGTTTTATTGCACCGCGGGCTGAGCCTCTGCATGGGGGTTGAGGTTGTGCATGGAAGGTTGCAGAGGGTTTTGCACAGGTTTAGGCCTTGCGCAACAGGCTGGGATTTTTCATGGGAGTTTAGGTTTTGCATAGGAGGTTGCTGGGATTGTGAACAGAACCTTTGCACAGGGAATACTTGGGGTTGTTTTGCACAAGGAGGTGCGTTTTTTGAACAGGATCAGACTTTTTGCACAGGTTTAGGTTTTGCAGAGCAGGCTGGAGTTTCGCATAAGGGTTTAGGCTTTTTGCACCAGGAGTTGCTGGAGTTTTGGACAGAACCCGGGAATTTGCACAGGGCATATTGGGGATTTTGCACAGCAGGCTCATGTTTTGCGTAAAGGGTTTGGGAACTGTTGAGTTTTTGAACAGACACTGGTTTTGCACAGGCTTAGGTCTTGCACTGGGGTTTTGCACAGAGGTTCAGGTTTCGCACGGGGAGTTGCTGTGCTTTTGAGCAGGATCACCTGGGTTATTGGTGGATTTGGGTTTTGCACTGCAGGGTTTTGCATAGGGATTTAATTACGCCCTGGGGTATTGCTGGCTTCTTGCACAGGGTCTGGCGTTTGCATGAGGGTTTCGCTCACGCTGGGGGGCAGCCCTACACCCCAGCTTTGCCACTGCTGACCCCCCATCTCCCCATTGCCTCACAGCAGTCCGGGTGAGCCCCTGCCACTCCAGGCAGCCGTCCATCATCTCCGACGCGTCAGCAGCAGAAGGCGACCGATCGTCCACGCCGAGCGACATCAACTCGCCGCGACACCGGACGCATTCGCTCTGCAACGTAAGTCCCAGGGGCAGCCAGGTACTGCAGGGTGCCCACGTTGTGTTTCTGCTGTTTCAACATCACCCGTTTCCCTTCTTGCTGCAGGGGGACAGCCCCGGACCGGTACAGAAGAACTTGCACAACCCCATCGTACAGGTAGGGCTGCAATCCACTGGAAACCCTGCTCCCGAAAGCACATCCTGCACTAGAGAGTGGTTTTGGGGATACCTAGAGGCACCGACGGAATTATTGAGTTATTCTTAAATGTTTTACCCTAAAAAGCTGTGGGTGTTCATGCAGATGGTAGGTAGGCCTCCCTGTGGCTGTGCCGTGTAGCTGACATCCTATAGCGATGGCATTGAGAAACCAAACTTCTGATAACATGGGGTGGGAAGAGGTAGGGTCTCCCAATGACTTCAGATACAAAAGTTCAGGACCTGGACCTCACAGAACTTTCATTGGGTTCTGTGTACTTGGTGGTGTTGAACATCCCCGGAGGTGTTCAACGTGGAGATGTGTTGGGAATGTGGTCAGTGAGCGTGACAGGACGGGTTGATGGTTGGACTTGATGATCTTGGAGGTTTTCTCCAAATTTAATGATTCTATTTAGGGACACAATCAGTGGGCATGGTGGGGATAGGTTTATTGTTGAACTTGATGACCTCGAGGGTCTTCTCCAACCTTAATTATTCTATTTCTATCATTCTATTTGGGGTTGGGTTGATGGTTGGACTTGATGATCTTGGAAGCCTTCTCCACCTTTCATGATTCTATCTAGAGATACGATCAGTGGGCAAGGTGGGGATGTGTTGATGGTGGGACTTGATGATCTTGGAGATCTTCTCCAACTTTAATTATTCTATCATTCAATTTGGGGGACACGATCAGTGGGCACAGTAGGGTCTGTTGATGGTTGGACTTGATGGTCTTGGAGGTCTGCTCCAACCTTAATTATTCTATCATTCAATTTGGGGACACGATCAGTGGGCATTGTAGGGTCTGTTGATGGTTGGACTTGATGGTGTTGGAGGTCTTCTCCAACCTTAATTATTCTATCATTCCACCTGGGGACACAGTCAGTGGGTATGGTAGGGATGTGTTGATGATCTTGGAGGTCTTCTCCAACCTTCATGGTCTGGTGATTCTGTGACATAGTTTAGTGAGCAGTGGGGATGGGTTGCCTACCTCATGCATGGGAGCCTCACCCACGCCCCGCAGCCCCAATGCAGGCAACACCTGAGTGACAAATCCCCCAGCAAAACCCCAAAGATCAGCCATACCACCTCCACCCCTCCTCTCCCTGCAGTCTCTGGAAGACCTCGAGGACCAAAAACGGAAAAAGAAGAAGGAGAAGATGGGCTTTGGTTCCATCTCACGGGTGTTCGCTCGGGGCAAGCAGCGCAAATCCCTCGACCCAGGGCTGTTTGATGGCACGGCCCCTGACTACTACATCGAGGAGGACGCGGACTGGTGACCCCTCGCCCCCAGCAATGTACAGCCCCCATGTGTGCACACCCAGTCACGGTGTAATTTTGTCCCAACCCTTCCCCCCTCCCCCGTATTTCAATTTTATTTTTTTAAGCATTCCAGTAATTCTTCCTTTGTCGTCACTTCTTTTTTTTTTTTTTTTTTTGTCGTTTGGGGGATTTTTATTTTTTTTTTCTTGTTTTCTTTCGTTTGTTCCGTTTTCGTTCCCCAAACCTCCCTCCTTTTCGACAAAACTTGAAACTTGAAGGACTGCTGTGTGTCTGTAAATAACGGGAATCTCGTGCACTTTGTGCTTGTGACGTCTCTTGTCCGAAACCGCTGTTTTTTTTTTGGAGCCTGTCCTGCGTGGGGACCCCACTTCAGAGAATGGGACCCCAACATCTTCAGAGACATGGAAAAAGCAAGCAAAACCAAGAAACGAAACCCACTCAAATCGCATTCACCCGAGGAGGTGGCAGCACACGGGCTCGTCGTAACGCCTTCTGGAATCTGTGTTTTTTTTTCCCCCCCCTTTCCCTTGTGTCGTTTTTAATTTATTTGCACAAACCCAGAGAGGAGCTATTCTAACTAAATTATTACAGAAATGTTGGGTTTTTTTTTGTTTTCTTTTTAATTCTTTTTTGTGTTCTTGTCGTTTTTTTTTATATATATATTTTTTCCACGTCGCTGGGGAGGAGGTGGAAGGGGTTGGGGAACGGGGACGGCGTGGGAGCACTTAAAGCCTTGGAAAAACCCAGCGACCTCGAGCTTCCCAGTGTGGATTTGGGGTGCTTGCCCTTTGCTGGCATTAAAACAGGGGGCACTGGGGGGCCAAGGGAAAGCAACGTCCCTGTAGAGCAGTGCCAATTTTAAGGGGGACGCTTGGAAACCGCGCTCCGCTTAACGACGAGCTCGCAAACCTGTATGCTTTAACGCTCAGCGGTGTCATTGGAAGCTCTTAAGAGGAAAAAAAGAAAGCAAACAAAAGTATGAAGATTTATTTAATAGTGCTATAATAGTGTCTTATTTTTCTGAACTCCGAGACGCGCGCCCCGTTTGAATGGGGAATATTTTGTCTTAAATGGCAGAAATTCACTCCCGGGCTCTGCGTTCCCCCATGTGATGCCGTGGGGAGGGCCGGGGAGGAAAAGCAGAACTTTTCTGCAGAAAAGCTGATTTTTTTTTTTTAAATTTTTTTTTTCAATACATTGACTTTTTTTTTTTTTTTTTTTTAATCATTTTGTTTTTCTCCTCACATTTCTTTCTATTTTTATTTTTATTTTTTTAAATAATTTAAACTCTCCGCCGACGAAAGCAGACGAGCGATCTCCCTCGGTATCCAGTAGTTTCCTTTTGCATTTCAGCTTTTTTTTTTTTTTTTTTTTTTTTTTTTTGTAAATTAGGAAATAATTCTAAAAAAAAAAAAAAAAAAAAGAAAGAAAGAAAAAAAGAAAAAAAGAACTTACTAAGAGGATGATTTATTTAAAAGAGAGAACTTCGGGAAATAGCATATGGATTATGGGTAACCTTAGATTTAACTTTTTTTTTCCCCCCCCAATGAAGGGGGGGGAGGATCCTTGAAGGCATGGATGCAAATATTACAAACAAACAAACAAAAAAAAAATTATAAAAAATCTAAATAAAGCTTATTTTAAAGTACGGGTGAGCTTCACGTGGTTCAATTGAGGTTGGGGATTGGTGTTGGGTTGGGTTGGGCACTGGGTTGATTTGTCTTCATGTCCTGGCCAATGGGATCTGTTGGGTGGTGCAGGGGGGGCATGGCAGTGGGGTGGAGGTGGGTGTAGGGCACTGGGCAGCTCAGCATCGTTGCAGCACCTTTTGGGTGCCGATGGGGCATGCTGTTGGCTGCCCCACCAACAACGCCATCTTCATCATGGGATGGGTTTGGGTTATTTGACCCGTGGGAACAAACAGAGTTGGGATTTCCTATAGGTAAGGATGTGGGCCAAGATCCATTCAGGATCCGTGGATGTGATGCCAGGGATGGAGTCCGCCGTGGCCAAGGCAATGGGATGGGCATGGGAAAGGTGTAGGGCAGGATGTCCCTGTTGTGCATGGAGCAACCCGACGCCAATCCAAGGTGGTGCACCCTGCAGAAAACAGGTAAGAATCCCTTTTTTATCCCATAGGGCAGCACAGCAGGAAAATATGTTCCCATGTGCTTGGTTTTCTACCCCATATCTTGGGGTCAGGTTGTGCGTAGTTGGGTCTGCCCATTTCCCAACAGGCTGAGATTGGCTTTTTGGACTGGAGGATGCCAACGCAACCACAGATAATACAGAACAGCACTGCAACAAAATACGATGAACATTTGATATTTGACACATCTAAAGCCCACGGTGTGCATGGAACCAAGCAGGAGTGTTGTGAGCAATGGGAAGGGAAACATGCACCAGCTGCCAGCTGGCAGTGCAGCCCTGTTAATTAGCACTATGATGGAGTATTAATGGGAATAAAACATGGCACTGAGGTGTGACTATAGTGAGATAAGCCCGGCGCAGTCCGTGGCTGAGGTTGGTGGCAAATATTTGCTGATGCCATATTGTGTGGCTGCCAGAGCTGAAGGAAACTGCACTGTTGAAGCCAGTTTGAAGAATGTGACCTGAAATCTATGGTTGACCTTTAAGTTGTTCCTGTTTTTAAGGCTGGCTGTTGCTAACTGGTCCGTGTGCATCCCTACTTCATCCCTGCTGTGGCTCTGTTGCATCTCTGCTGCACCCCTACTGCATCCCTGCTGCATTCCCAGTGCATCCCTACCATATCCTTGCTGCATCCCTGCTGCATCCCCATTCCAACCCATCATCTGCATCCCCATCACATCCTTGCTGCATCCCTACTTCATCTCTTCTGCATCCCTGCTGTATCCTCTTTCCATCCCCTCTTTCCATCCCCTCTTTCCATTCCCCCCTACATCCCTACTGCGTCCCCAATGCATCCCTGCCTCATCCCTACTGCTCCCCAGCACATCCCAGCTGCATCCCCACTACATCCCTGTTGCATCCCGTTGTGTCCCCGCCGAGCATCCCTTCCCCCCCCAGAAGGGCTCAGCTGCGCTTCAGTTGCTGCTACGCCCTATGGACAGAGGAGGGAGCACGCAGCCAGGATTTCTCGCCACCGCAGCGCTGAGCGTTCCGTGGAGAACCCAAAGAAACACAGAGGTGTGTCTTATTCCTGAATCAACCCTATAAAACAGCTCTCCTCACTCAGATGCATGAGGGCTGGGGGCTCAGCTCAACACAAACCCGACTCCTCTTCTTCCGAAGGGCTGCAGGCATGAGGTTGGCATTGGGCATGGAGTTGGCGTTGGGCACAGTGATGATGTTGGGCATGATGATGGTGCTGGGCATGGTGATGGTTTTGGTTATGGTGGTGGTGCTGGGTATGAGGTTGGCTTTAGGCATGGTGATGGTGCTGGGCATGGTGATGGTGTTGGGTATGGGGTTGGTTTTGGGCATGGTGATGGTGTTGGGCATGGGGTTGGGTTTGGGTATTGGGTTGGGTTTGGGCATGGTGATGGTGCTGGGCATGGTGATGGTGCTGGGTATGAGGTTGGTTTTGGGCATGGTGATGGGGTTGGGCATGGGGTTGGGTTTGGGGGTTGGGCCATCCAGGACCACCCAGAGCTCTGTGATGACCCCTGAGCCCCAAAGGGAACCTGTCTGGAGCTCTGTAACACAGCCCTTATCCTGTGAAGCAGCCCGTCCTTGGCCAACGCTCAGCTTTGCAGAAGGGAGCACAAGGAACCCATTGAGCTGCACCAGCTCCTGTTGCAACCCATAGGGGCTGGTTCCAGAGCTGTAGGGTCTGCTTGAAAGCACGGGGCTCATTTCCTGGGTGAAGTTGGATTGAGTTCCATTTTCTTACAGAAAAAAAAAAAAGGAGAAATCTACAGGTAATGCTCCCATGCACGGTGTGGGATCGGGAGGAGTGTGGGGAGGCAGCCGAGCTGGAAAATGCCAACTGAAGCATACAAAGGGCAGGAAATCTGCGTGCATCGGTGTGCATGGCACCACGGAGCTGCTCTGGGCTCTTTGCCCAATGGGTTGGGTGAGAAAAGGAAGGGCAGTGCCTGCTCTGCCCCCGGGGCAGGGGGGAGACAGTGGAAAATCCCATGTGGCAGCGTGGAGAGGAGGGGAAATGTGGGGAAACAGTGGGAAATTGTGGGTAATCGTGGGGGGAAATGGGAAGTAATGGGGAAACGGTGGGAAGTAATGGGGGAAAATGGGGAAATAGTGGGAAATGATGGGAAATAAGGGAGAAATAATGAGAAATAGTGGGTAATAAGGGGAAATAATGGGGAAATGTGGGAAAATAATGAGAAATTGTGGGTAATCGTGGGGGGAAATGGGAAATAATGGAGAAATTGTGGGAAGTGATGGGTAAAAATGGGGAAATAGCGGGAAATAATGGAGAGATAACGAGAGATACTGTGTAATAATGGGAAATAATGGGGAAATTATGGGAAAACTGGGTAAAAATAGGGAAATAGTGGGAAATAATGGAGAGATAAAGAGAAATACTGGGTAATAATGGGAAATAATGGGGAAATTATGGGAAGTAATGAGGGAAAATGGGGAAATAGTGGGAAATGATGGGAAATGAGGGAGAAATAATGAGAAATAGTGGGTAATAATGGGAAATAATGGGGAAAATGGGAATATTATGGGAAATTTTGGGTAATTGTAGGAGAAAATGGGAAATAATGGAGAAATTGTGGGAAGTAATGGGTAAAAATGGGGAAATAGTGGGAAAAAATGGAGAGGTAACAAGAAATACTGGGTAATAATGGGAAATAGTGGGAAATCATGGGTAATCATGGGGGGAAATAGTGGGAAATAATGGGGAAATTATGGGAAGTAATAGTGGAAAATTGGGAAATATAGGGAAATAATAGGAAATGAGGGAGAAATAATGAGAAACAGTGGGTAATAATGGGAAATAAGTGGGAAACGTGGGAAAATAATGGGAAATTGTGGGTAATCGTGGGGGAAATGGGAAATAATGGGGAAATTATGTGAAGTAATGGGGGGAAATGGGGAAATAGTAGGAAATAATGGGGAAATTATGGGAAGTAATGGGTAAAAATGGGGAAATATGGGGAAATAATGGGAAATAACGGAGAAATAATGAGAAATAGTGGGTAATAATGGGAAATAATGGGGAAAATAGGAAAATAATGGGAAATTGTGGGTAATCGTAGGGGGAAATGGGAAATAATGGAGAAATGATGGGAAGTATTGGAGAAAAATGGGGAAATAGAGGGAAATGATGGAGAGATAACGAGAAATACTGGGTAATAATGGGAACTAGTGGGTAGTAATAAGAAGTAATGGGGAAATGTAGGAAAATAATGGGAAATAGTGGGATGGGCAAATATGGGGGAATAATGGAAACTAATTGAGAAATAATGAGGAAATATGGGGCAATAATGGGAAATAATTGAGAAATAATGGGAAATAGTGGGAAATAATGGGGAATATGGAGAAATAATGGGAAATAGTGGGAAATAATGCAGAAAGAATGGGAAAGAATGGTGGGAAATAATAAAGAAAAAATGGAAAATAATGGAGCAATAATGGAAAATAATAGTGAAATAATGGGAATAATGGAAAAACAATGGGGAAATAATGGAGAAATAATGGGGAATAACGGGGAATAATAGGGAAATAATGGGAATAGTGGGAGATAATGGGGAACAGGGTGAAATAAAAGAGAAATAATGGGAAATAGTGGGTAATAATGGTAAATTATGGGAAATAATGGAAATATAATGGGGAAAAGATGGGAAAGGATGGAGAAAAACAGGAAGAAGTGGGAAATAATGGAAAAATGATGAGAAATGACTGGAAATTATGGGAAATAGTGGAGAACTTATGGGAAATAATGGGAAATAATAATGGGCAGCGCTCCGAGCCCGTGGGAAAGGGAAGTGCCGGGGGAGGCGGAGGGGGAGCCCGGAGCGGGCGGAGCCGGAGCTGCAGCCGGAGCGCAAGGCTCCCAGCCCGGCCCCGGCATCCAGCACCGCCCCGGGGAGGATCCGAGCCGCTGCCGCTGTCGGGAGGTGCGTGGCGTCCAGGGGGCTGCGTGGGGCCGGGAGGGGAGCGGGGTCTTGTGGGACCCGGGTAGGGCTGGGGCGGCGTTGTGGCTCCGGGATGGGATGAGATTGGGACAAGGGTTGGGATGGGAGCGGCTGTTGTCCCCCGGTGGCAGCGTGGGGAAAGCATAAAGAGCAGGAGAAAGTAATGTGTGGGGTACGGGTGGGACTTGGGGGGCGCGGGGGTGTGGGGTGGTATGAGGATATGGGGGGATATGGGGACATTGGGTTATGAGGACATATGGGGATGCAGCCTGCAGGAGTGCAGCGCCGGGCAGAAGGTGATGTGTGGGGCAGGGATGTGGGGCGGGCATGGATGTAGGGGGGTTGTGTGTGGATATGGGACAGAGCTGGGGGTATGGGGTCGTGTGGAGCTACGTGGGGTTATGGGATCACAGCCTGCAGGAGCACAGTGCTGAGCAGGAGACGGTAATGTGGGGCAGAGATGTGGGGTGGAGGTAGGGGGCAGAGGGACTTGGGGATATGGGGGGCACAGAGACATGGGGACATTGGGAAATGGGGTGATTTGGCATTGTGGCCAGCAGGAGTGCAGTGCCACGCAGGGGGATGTGGAGAGGTGGGGCAGAGATGAGGGGCACGGTGACATGGGGATGTATGGAGATATGGGGTGGAGATGTGGGGCGGAGATGGGGCTTGGGGTACATTGTCACCCTGCGGCACTGGAGGTGGCTGTCCTGAATGCAGGAAGGGGTGGGAAATGGCAAACCTTACACTGAACCCAATGGTGCTTTGGGGTCAGAGCACAACACGGCTGCTGGAGCTGCAGTGTTTGGAGAGCAAACAGAGCTTGAGGTGGCTCTGTAGGGCGGGACTGAGCTGGGTGCTGGGTGAGTTTCTGTTGGGAATATTGCTGCAGTTCTTCCAAAAGACCGATCAGTGAGCAGCTTGGGCAAAGCAGATCTGTGTGGGTTGGGTGCCCAATCCCAAATGCACGTCTTCATCCCGATGAGTTTCATGGCCGGTTGGTGTCCGGATGGTGTCCATATGGTGTCTGGATGATGTCCAGATGGTATCCAGGTGGTGTCCAAGTGGTGTCTGGATGGTGCTGTGAGTTCCAGAAGAGGGTTTGCTGCTGGAGATGGGCTGGATCTCTCAGCTGGCAGAGCGGAGCCCACGTGACGCCTTTAATTCCTGTATCCGCGGCACGAAAAGTCAGAATCAGGAAATCTGAAAGAAAAAAAAAAAAAAACACCCGGCAAACCAAAGGTACTGAATGCAATGCTGTGCAAAGCAGGAAGAGAGCAGGTCAGGGTGCTGGGAGTTCCCCAGGCTGGTTTGTTTGGCTCAGGCTTTTCTGCAGCCGCTGCGATTGCCGTTGGTTCTGAACCAGCCCGGAACCAAAACATGACGGAAGGGCAAAGCTTGGGGCAGTTCTCCATGGAAGGGAAGTGTGCAGCCTGGCTCACTCTGGCCAGTGTTTTTATTTCCTTTAAATCAAAATCGAAGGGGATTCTGAGATTGCAGAGGGATTGGGAGCAGAAAGCAGAGCGCACCCGGTTTTGCAGGAAGAGGCGCCGCTTTGCTGTGGGCACCTCCTGGGGAAGCGCCGTGGGGAGGGGTGGGTGAGCCGAATACCTGCATAGGAAATAACTCCGAAAGTGCCTCTCTGGAACGCGGGGAGCAATTAGTGCCAATCGCTGCTGGCAGGAAGCAAAACCCCACGGCCTGTCCCTCTGTCTTGCTGCCGTTTGCCCAGCGAGTGGCGATGGAGGTGGCTGGAGGTTGGCCAAAGCCAACAGGAGTTGGACAAACTGGCGGCAGGGAGAAGCTGTGGGTGTTTCCCACTCTTCTGGGTTAGGGGGCGGCTGAATATCACCGCGTGCAGGACTTTGTGGAGGAGAGGGTTGTGGGGATGGGCTGAGCTCACAAATTAGAAGGAGAAATCATTAATGAGAAGGTTGCCCGGGTGCAGATATGGACATGAAGGCAAATGCCTTGGAGCTGACATCAGCCTGCCTGCTCCCGGGGCTGGGGAGGTGCAGGGAGGAGTTATCCACAGTGTGGGGAGCCTCAGAGTTCGGGGCTTGGGCAAAATACCGGAGAGCTGTGGATGCCCCATGCCTGAAAGTGCCCAAGACCAGGCTGGATAGGATTTGGGCAGCCTGATCTGATGGGGGCAGCCAGCCCATAGCAAAGGTAGAGGGCTGGATGGGCTTTGGGGTTCCTTCCAACCCAGGTTTTCTCTGTTTCTGCAGTCTTCCAACCCAACCATTCTATGGATCTTTGATCTTTAAGATCCCTTCCAACCCAACCATTCTATGATTCTATGTTTCTTCGATACTGAAAGTTGTCAGAGGCAGATGCTGAGCCACCATCAGCCCCAGGACCACGCTGGTCATCAGCTGTGTGTGTCATCCCCTGCTGAGCTCATTTGCCTGCAAGGTGAAAATGGTCCCATGTGTCATGACCTGAGCCAGTGGCCGGCCCCAATGGGATGAGCATCCATCTCTGACCTCATCCAGGGAGTGGAAAACCCTGGATTTCACCCTGAGCAGGGCTTGGAGCTGCAACCTGATGGCAGTAGCAGGAAGGGGATGCAATGGATTGGTTATGGGGAGCAGCGAGGACTGCCGTGGTTTCTAGTAAAAGGAGCTGAGTGCACACAGAGCCGTTCTGGTTTAATGATTCGGAGTTCCTGATGTAAATCATTGACAGCAGTGAGCACAAGACCGCAGGTGTGTGTGGGATGGGGACAAAGGTGGCTGGGGCTGCTGGTGTGGGGCTGGCTATGGGGCGGGGGCTGGCTGTGGGGAAGTCTGGAGCTCTGGACACAGACACAGGGCATGTCCCCATGTCCCCACTGAGGTGGGAGCAGAGCGGTGAGGGCGGTGAGTACAGACTGGTTGCAGGTGGTGGCTCACGATGGCAGTGAACAAAGTGGGGAAAACGTTTGCAAGAACAATCTTGGAGGGTTTCTGGATTGCAGCACGGGACTGAGAATTCCCTGCCGCCGGTTGCCAGAGCAGGGAGGACACGTGGCAGCTGTTCTGCGCTGCTTCATCTTGCTCTAGATGATTGGATGGATGGATGGATGGATGGATGGATGGATGGATGGATGGATGTCCACGGCCACTGCCAAACTGGAGGTGCATTTCTGGCCATAGTAAGGCTTTGGTTTGGTGCTTTCCTGGAGGTGCTGCAGCTTTCCCCATGCTGCCACGTTCCCTTTTCACTGAGGCTGCACTGCTTTTTCCAGACCTCCTTCTCCGACCATTGACGTCACAGCAGTGGGGCTATGGCTACGGCAGCGAGCTCTGATAAGCCTAAAGTAGAGATAATTAGATGGTGAGAGAGACACGGACATCGCCGCGTGGGTTAATGCGATTTGCCCTCCCTGCAGGGCAGGGATCTGGGCCAAACTTTTCAACGCTGCAATGACGGAGCAGCTTAGAGAGGTGCCAGAGGGAAGCTGGAGACGGTGGGAAGGTGCTTTGCTTTTGGAAACCTTCCATTCCTCCAGCAAAATGAGTGCTCTGTTCCTTTCCTGTCGTGCCCCTCCCCGCAGATCTGCGGCTGAGGGCATGCGGTGCTGTGATTTCTCCTCCCCCAAAGCCCTGGCAGCGCTTTGCAGGTGGGAGCTCAGTGCCTGCACGATGCTCTGCTGGATGGATAGCTTGAGGATAGGAGTCAGTTGGTAGGGGAGTGAGTGGCACATGGGGGCCATCGCTTGGTCTCGATGGCACTGGTGTGGCTTGGAATGGGGCCGGATGCAGCCGGGAGGTGAGGAAGGAGCGGGACGTGTGATGCAATTCCCCATTGCAAGAAGCTCCACACCCACAAAGGTTGTCGAGTTTACAGCCACCTGCAGCATGGATGCTGTCCCCAGCACAAGGCACGGCACGGAGCTGCCAATACGGCACAGTGGGCTCTAGTTGGGGCTTGGGGGCTGTCAGGCAACCTTCTGACAGTGAGTGCTGGTGCCAGGGAGCAGCTGTGGATGATGAAGGCTCCAGCAGCAACACCTGGCGTGTCCTCACTGGGCTGCTTTCTAGGGCAGGAACTTCAGGAGAGGTGAGGAGCAGGGCTGGGGCTGTGCTGAATGCAGAGAGAGTCCTTTGGGAGCATCCAAAGGGGAATTTAAGAGCGAAGGGCTGAGATGGGGAAGTTTGCTCTGTGTCCCCGTTGAACTTGATGGCCTTTAACGGTCCCCATTTCCTTCCCTGGCTTTTCCTACAAGTTGCTCTGTTTTCTGGGAATGCTGCTCATTTCTAGCCATGACCCAGCAACCCAGCACGCTCTCGAGCTAAACAAGCAAACACGAACCAGGGACCAACGGCATAGATTGCCACGACGTGGAGCAAAGGCGTATATGGGAAAAGCATGCAGCAGCATCCTGTCCAAGGGCTCCTTGCACAAACAAGCACTGCAAAGCCAAGAAAGGAAAACAAAGTGGCGGTGTTTGCACAGCTGCTTGCTGGCTTTGGCACCCATGGGATGCTGCTGTCAGACCGTGACATGGAAATCTGGGGTCCTTGCTGCATTACCTACATGCAGCTTGCAGCGTGAGGTTGCGCTCCTTGCTGCCATCCCTGCGTGCTGAGGTTGAGGCGAGCTGCCAGGAGATGCAGTTGCATGTGTTTATTTTTGGAAATACACATCCCGTGTGTGTGGCTGGGGAAATGCAGGCATCCCATCCAGGATGGATAGGCACCATTGGCTTGGCTGGCTCTGAACCAGAGCGCTCAAAGCGAAGTGCTTGGGTCAGGGGGCACCCACTGGAGCAGTGTTCTCTCTCTGCAGGTCTGCCCATCTGCTCTGCCCGAGCACCGCACGCATGGTAGCCGCCCGGGGCCACCAGGGATGCAGTGAGGTGGCCAACACACAATGGCCCCATCTCGCACCAACGGGTCACACTATGCACTGACAGCCATCGGGATGGGGATGCTCATCCTGGGCATCATCTTGGCCGTGTGGAACATTGTGCCTGGCTTCGGACACCCCGATAAACCCAACGCTGGGAATAGCAGCAAGCCTGACCGCGGTGGTGGGGGCATTTTTAAGAGCAAGACGTTTTCTGTGGCCTACGTGCTGGTTGGGGCAGGTCTGCTGCTGCTGCTGCTGTCTCTCTGCTTGAATGTCCGTGACAAGAAGAGGCAGAGCGAGGATATCCCCAGGGTGGTGCAGCACCAAGCATCCGTGGAGCCTTCGCAGCAGGAGGAGGACAGGTGAGTCCTGGGGGGGCAGCAGGAGCTCAAGCTCAGGGAGAAGCAAACCCAGCTGTGTTGATGGTGGTGTGGGTGAAAGGAAGCACTGTGGATATATATAAGATGTGCTCTGGAAGCCAAGTGGGCATAGCTGAGCCGTTGGTTGCCTGCGTGGTCAGTACACACTCATGGGGTGGCACAAGGAGATGCTGTTAATTGTTAACCCCAGGAGATGAGTGGCTGCTGCAGAGCAGGCGAGGGGTTATGGAGTCATTAAGGTTGGAAAGACCAATAAGACTATCCAAATGTCAACCCCTCCCCACCATGCCCACTCGTAGAATCATTAGTGTTGAAAAGACCACTAAGATCATCCAGTCCAGCCACAGGACCCCGCCACTTAAAAGCAACTTGCTAAAGCAGGAGCAGTGCAGAGTGTAGGTGTGCAGGTACCAGCGTGCAGGCGGATGCACATTCGTGGGATGGAACCCAAGCTGGTATGCATCCAGGTTGGATATTAGGAAAAACTGCTTCTCAGAAGGAGCAGTGAGCAGTGATGAAGGAGGTGGTGGGGTCACCCTCCCTGGAGGCTTTCAATGTGGCGCTGTGGCACTGAGGGAAGTGGTCAGTGAGCACGGTGGGGGTGGGTTGGGGTTGAACCTGGTGATCTGGGAGATCTTTTCCAACCTTTGTGGTTCTATGAAGGCAGTAGAAAGATGCCTGAACATAGGTGGCGTTGCGATCTATTCAAACTGCTGTATAACATAGAAGGGCCAATGTTCTGTCCTTTATTTCTGGCTGTGTTTTCATCACCTCTCTCTATCCCATGCCCCACTGCAGTCGAAGTGATGTGGGGCTGACGTTCTCTCTTTATCTCCCGCAGCCAAGAAGAGGATGAAGATGTGTCCTCCCGCTACTACGTCCCCAGCTACGAGGAGGTGATGAATACAGGCTACTCAGAGCCCCACGACCCGGAGCGGAACCGCAGGATCAGTGTCTCACTGCCCTCCTATGAATCACTGACAGGGCTTGATGAGGGCACGCAGCCCCCAGGAGCAGCCAGCGCAGAGCCTGGCACCGAACGGCCACCAGGCCGGCACAACTCGCGTCTCAGCAAGCGCCTGAAGCCCCTCAAGGTGCGGAGGATCAAGTCGGAGAAGCTGCATCTCAAGGACATCAGGCTCAACCTCGGTGATGGGAGCAGCACCGGCCCCATCACAATTGAGCCGTTGACCCCACCTCCAAAATATGAGGATATCCAGGAAAAAGCACCTGGAAGCCAACAGTTGACTTAGGAAGGACGGGTTGGTCATTGCGCGGATTGGAAACGCTCGGAGAGGGCTGGTCATGGAGTGCGGGAGTGTTGGATGCTCTCTGGATGCTGAGGTGCTGATGTGGAGGGAACTGCAGCATTGCACAAATAGGAGTGGGTCTTCCCAGGACAGCGTTGTGTCAAACACCAAGGGGAAACGATGATGTTGTGAAGGATGTGAAGGCTGGAAGAGTCAGACGTGTGTTCTGCGTTGTTTTAAGTTAAGGACCACCTAATGTGTCTTCTCTCCTTTGTGCCTTGCCCCAGCAATGGATTTCCAAGCCACCAAACTGCTATTTAATAAGAATTTTCCAAGAGGAAAAAGGGAAATGTTCTGTCTTTCTTTTTTTATGTCTTTTCTTTTTGAGCAAGGCAAGTAAAAGTGTCAGGTTAGTGATGTAGCTGTCACCACTCCGGACACCAGTGGGGTTGGGGATAGTGGCAGAGGGCTGGCCAAAGTGCCTGCGGTGTTGCATGCTTGCTGGTGCAAAGAGGAATGAAACAAGCCTTTAAGCTTGTCTGACCTATAGGCTTTACCCATAGGAGGTTTCTTACTGGCATCACTGTCCATTCTCCTGTAGGAGAGGACTGTATTTCTTGCCTCAGTGGTTTTCTCTTCTGTGTGTTGTGCTGCAAATCGAAGGGACAGTCCGTCTGGGGCTGGAAACTGCCATAGTGTACAACTGCCAAGAGTTGTTCAGGGTGTTCTGGGTGAAATGACAAGACCATACAGTGCAAGCAGTCCTTTTCTAAATAAATATTTTGTACGTGGGGTGCGTGTATGTGTGTGCATCTGTGCGTGCAGGTGGCCATTCCCATGGATCGAAGGCCAGAGATGTATGAAATCAGCCAACTGGTTAAGGGTGGGTGCTGCTCCTTGGGAATCCCAAACATGTGCTACCTCCTGGGCAACAGCATCTGCAAAGTCTGTCACTGTCCCCCAGCCAAATGTTCATGCTGTTGTTGTTTGTAGGATGCTGATCTTGGTGTTGGTGTGGGGATGGTTGGCTTGGTGGTTGGGGATGTAAAAGGTATGAGATGAATGCAAATGGCCAAAAAAAAAAAAGGTGTGAATGAGATGTTGGTCCAAATCCATATGGTGGTACCTGTGATGATTTATTGCTTCGTATTCTATCCCATCGTTCCCATTATTGCAATGGGAACTGTGCCCCAAGGGATGACAGGCGGGCAAATCATATAATAAGAGACTTCCTTAAACAAATTAATGGAACGACAGCGAAAAAAAAGAGCACTTTAAACATGAGGGAAATTTGGAGGAGGCAAAACGGAGATCCTTGTTTATCACTGTTGATGATGAAGGGATGAAGAGGTTCTGCTGCTCCTTGGCAGCTTTTCCTCATGGCGTGGGAGTGTGAGGGTTGCATGGTAATGTGCTGACAACTGGAAGAGCCCTTATTTCTGAAGGCAATGGGAAAGGAGAGGGAGAGGTGGCAGCCATCTTCAGTGTCACGTCCCTTCTCATTGGACAAGATGGCTGGTAAAGGTCATCTTAGAAACACAGGAAAAACCTTTGTGTGCAATATATGTGCGGTTGAGTCACTGTTTGGTGGGGGGGAAGTGCCGTTGAGTCGAGTTTCTTCGGGATTCAGCACTCGGTGTTGCAACACCCATAAACCGGAGTGCAACACCCACCAGCTCCTCGTTAATCTCATTAGTGTTGGCCTGGGTGTGGAACGTGTGCCCGGGGAGTTTTGTGGTGCTTTCCACCACAGCCTGTCAGGTGCTGGCGGAGATGAAATTGCCCGTTCCGAGATCCGAATCTCACATAATGTGAGGTATTGATGCCCTCCTCTTGAAACGTGGAGGGAGGTCTGTGTGCGAAGGAGGACGGTGGTGTGAGGAGGGAGGCCTGGCCTTCACCCCTAATGGCGGCCATCATGGCGGCTTGGTTGCCATGGTGACAGGGATGGGGGGGGGGGGGGGGGGGGGGAAGCCCTACAAAATGGTGCCCAGGGCCCTGTGGATGCACCAGGCCATCATGTCGGCATTCAAACCTACTCACAGCACCCCAGGCTTCGATCTCCATTTAATTAAACCCCATTAATCCCCTCTCCACAGCGGAGGAAGCCCCACAAGCTAAAGGGCCCTCGTGGGCCACATGGTGTAACCCATTGCAGGAGGTGAAAAACAAGAGAAAAAGCAAAAGATATATACATATATATACTGTGACATGGTCAAACCAGGTAGGCTGCATGACAAACTGTGTTTCAATACGGGGAGAAGCGATGTCCTTGGAGAAACAAGGAGCTGCAATGACACAGAGCTGTGTTGTGCCTGTTGCTTGGATAAAGGGCAAAAAAAAAAAAAAAACCAACAAAAAAACTGAGCAAAACAAACAAGAAGGAAAGCGGCCGGGTTTTGGTGTCACAGAGGTTTCCCTGGCTACCGTGGGTGCAGGGAGGAGCAAAGGGAGGCTCTGTCAATAACGTTATGGCTTTTATTGCAGGAAGAGTGGTGTGAGGGGTGCTGGAGTTGTTTGCAGTTATGGGGGGTTGCTAACTAAGTAAGATTTATTTTGCTTTGGTCTTCGAGGCCATGAGAGCATTCCTGAGGAGCTCGGAGGAGTGTTTTCAACTCAAACAGCAAAGAACCACGATAGGGAAACACGAAGGGTCAGACATCATCCTGAAGGTAGGGGTGAGCATGCCGTGAGGGTGGATGATGGATGGGAAAGGTGTCAGAAATTAGAGGGAGAGAAGGGGCATGGCAATGCTGGCATTAGCAAGGGTGTAATCCCAGCACAGGGGCTTAACTGCCCATTTTCGTGCTTCGGATGTAAGGAGGGTGACACACTGCAAGCCTAAGTGCCAAATCTGTGCAGACACCCGAGGTCAGGCTGGAGGGGCTCTGAGAGCTGATGGAGCAGTGGGTGTCCCTGCTCAGCGCCGGGGATTTGGACCTGATGATCTTTAGGTCCCTTCCAGCATGAAGGGTTCTACGATTCTGTGATATAAGGTTGGCAAAGACTTCCAAGATCACCAGAGGGCTGGGCAAATCCGCACCGGTAACGCAGCCCCAATTGCTCTCCAAGGTTTTTCCCACTGTTTGCTGCTGTCAGTCTGCAGGGGCAGAGGAGCACCACGCAGCCCTCGAGTTCACCGGGTGGGAGAGTGGATTCGTCCTGCAGGACCTCAATTCCCCACAGGGCACCTTTGTGAATGGCTGCCAGGTGCAGAACGCGGCCGTACACGTGAGACCAGGAGACATCCTGCGCTTCGGAGCTCAGGGAGCATCCTTTGAGCTGGTGGTGGATGGAGTCCCCCAGGTAAAGGCAGGCTCCAAAATGGGCGTGTGGTTTTATGTGATGTCAAGGGGGTGTCATGCTCTCGGGCTTTTAGTCTTAAATCATCAAGAAATAAAAAGCTGGAGCTCCCTCTGCTGAAGAAATTCAGGCAACTCGGTGGGGTGAAGGAAGCATGGAGCAGATTTCCGATGGCAAGCCCATCTTGTGGAGATAGGTCTTGGGAAGGTGTGAAAGCATTGGGAAATGGGCTTTAGGTCTCTTTCAACTGAATTTTCCATTGAGTCTTTCCTTAGATGCTAGCGTTAAAGGTCCAAATGAGAGCAAATTAATAAGCAAATACACTGTTGGTGCTTTTCTTGGTAGTGCCGTGCACAACTGCAGGCTCTGTTCCGCACAGCAAGGCCAGAGCATCACAGCTTGACCTGTGGAAACAACAGAAATCCAAAGCAATTGTAAATACGGGGTCAAATCTAGTGGAAGTCTTCTATTCCTGGGAATAGGGCCATCTCAGGATGTCAGTAGTGCATGTGGGTTAAAAGTACTTAAAATCAATACAATCGCATTTATTTTTATTGTCCTGGCTCTTGAGGAATCCTAAGAAAACAGAGATTGAGAACGGTGCTGGAAACCTGCGTGCCTGGCAGCCCAGCCTGGGATCAAGGTGAATGAATGGCAGCCTGTGTACTCAGATGCTGCTTTTGGACTCAACAAGGTTCTTTGTGTTGGAAGATGACCCCACGAACGTGCCCAGAACGCTCAGCCCGAGAGGAGAAAATGCATTTTTGCAGGATGAATCCATTCACCTGGCGGGCTAAGGCTGTGCAGGTGAAGTTTGTTCCATCTGGAACACCCAGCACTTTGATTTCCAAAAGCAAACATGCAGCCTGCACACAAAAATGTAGTTGTGCACAGTGGCACAGAAAAAGCATTGTCAGTGCCTCTTTATTGCTCTGGGCTTGACGATCCTCCTTTGATAGAACAGCTTTGAAGCCTGACACCACTGACTGCAGAGAGTAAATCACTTCTCCACTTCGCTGTGTGAAGTGTTTACAGTGTTTAATGTAGGGAGGCCTCTCTCTCATTTTCAGTGGTATTAAGGATGAACACGCTCTGAAGAAGAGGAGCACCCAGCCACAAGAGCGAAGTCCTCCATTATGAAAAATAAATCCCAAGCTCTGAATGTATAACAGCATGTAAAGCAGGCTGGCTCTCTCTACCTTTCCCGCTAAGCTGCTCATGTTGCAGAAAAAGGGCTTAAAAAACTCCTACCCCTTACTAACAACACAGTCCTGTTCCCCAACAGAAACCCTCCTACCCGCTGGCACAGTGTTGCACGTCATGGGCTGGACAGGAGGCTGCAGAGCCCCAGCATGGTGCCCACCTCCCCTTGCTGCAATCCCAGCGTGGCTCCAGCACCTGGGTTGGCCCCACACCCCATCCACCACTCCGCAAGCGACCCGTAAGTGCGTGGACCAGGAGTGCAACCATAACCATCCCAATGGATGCGCTCAACCAGCTGCCTGCAGAGAGGCCAGGTACTTCCATATGGCTGCAGGAAAGATTTTGCTGTGACACTCAAGGGACTGTTGGTTCTCAGCATCAAACAGGGCTAATCTGAGCAGAGGCGGTTTTGATGCACGCTAGTAAATGATGAGCATCACAGCCAGTTAGTTGTGATTCCTTACCAAGCAAAGCTAATTGGACCCTGCGTGCTAGCAGTGGCATTTGGGTTGGTTGAGAAAGGTGCTGTGAAAAAACACTGGGGAATGCCATTTCCTGGGTAAGTTAGGGTGACATTTCCTCTTCCTTGTTCCTCGTGCGCGATGTGGAGCAGCGATGGCTTTATCTCCGTCGCTGACTCATGCACCTATTCTGGTCTCCTGACTGAAGCAGTGGGTTGGTTCCTTGGCTGTGCAGTCACAGGCTGCCTTGAGTAAAGGAACGTGAAAGAGATCCGTATCTGATGTGTTTCTTAAAGGCGGAGCGTGCAGTGGTGGAGCAAAGGTGAAGGCTCATGGGATGAACTGGTGGAACAGTAGGATGGGAAGAGGCTTCTTCTGGTTGTAGCAAATTGCACCGTGATTTGTGTGGTTCCATTGAATATCCCAAGTTGGAAGGGTCACAGAGCCCAACTCCTGATAGAATCGTAGGATCACAGAATCATTCCGGTTGGAAAAGAACCTCTCAGACCATCCAGTCCGATCATCTGCCAACCATCAGAGCTGCCCACCAACCACGTTCCTCAGTGCCACATCTCCACACTGAACACCTGCAGGGTCGGTGACCCCCCCACCTCTCTGGACAGCTGTGCCAATGCCCAACCACCCTTTCAGAGAAGTTTTCCTAATATCCAATGGAATCACCCCAAGGTCAAAGCTGTATTTCAACAGTTTATGGGGGTTTTGCCGTTATTAACAGCCATTAGCAAGACAAAGTCATTAACAAACAACCAAAATAATACTCCAGAGCAAAGAACATTGCTATGCAGACCATAAAGCCATGTGCACAACATGGAATTCCACAGAGAGTAATGGGAGTGAAGCTCCCAGCAGTGTAGGCCTTTGGCATCCAGCTGAAAATAGGATCCTGGGCAGAGTAGAGAGACCTTACAGGAGTTCTATAGAGAATGTGTTACAGCACATCCACCCAGGTTTGATCACATCATTTGGTTTGTGAAATAGAGCCAAGAGAATCAGTGTGTGTTAATCTTTTAACTCTTCCTGTGCTGTAAGCAGTGAATGTAGAGTGTCTTTCTTTGGGGTTGGCCAAAAAACCCAACTGCTTTTGAAACTGGTGTTGAAATACCAAAGGAGCCTTCATCCACTGTGTCTGTATGTGTCTGTGGGTTTTTTTTGAAGCTCCCCAGAAGTGCATGGCTCCTTTCTCTTCTGTAGGCTCTATTGGTAAGGGTCTTTTTAGTGCCAGATGAGTGGCTTTTGCTCAGAGTACGAACTAAGAATTGACTACTGCCCTAGAATGGTTTTTAGACAAGGGAGGGAGATGCAATGAGCCCCAATCCTGCAGGTTTTCTGCTATTTTCTCTGCTTTCATTCAGCCTGGACCACCAACTCAAGCAGCAGTGGGATGGGAGACCCTTTCCTGGGGATTCACAGCACGGATTGCTCCCTGCAAGAAAAGGTGATGCTGGGGAGAGGGCAAGGGGTTTGCCCCATGGTTCTGCTGGGGCTGTGCAAAGTCATAGAATCGTAGATCTGCTGACCAACAGACGGAATCTACCTGCAGGATGAAAAACTGCTGAGCCTGGAAAAGGAAATCGGCCGTCTGTCTGCTTTTGAAGCAGAATCAAAGCAGAAGGATACGGTGATAAGGGACCTTCAGGGGGAACTGGCATCGATGGCCAAGAGCATGGCTGCTGTGAGAAATGACGTGGAGCTGACCCAGAGGCTTCTAACCTTTGAGGGAGAAATCAGGGCCAAAACAGAAGAGATCAAAGCCTTAAAGGAGCAGGTATGCCATGGCCAAATGGGCACAGGTGTCCTATGGGAGGAGTTATTGTAACCCGGAGGGGTTTCTCCTTTAATGCCATCAGGTCAACCATGCTGTTCTGCAAGAACTGAGACTGGGAGGGGGTTCATGGCAAGCTGAAGCCTTTCAGATAACAGGGAGCTCTTTGTGGGGCTTAGGAAGTGCTGCCTTTGAGCTTAAAGCAAAAGAAAGGTCACTGGAGCTAAAAGTTTGCTGGTGGAGTGTGTGCATTGTCCTCTGTTTCAGATCAGCAACCTGCAGAAGGGCTCGAGTGAAGTTTATAGCCATTCCCTTCAGGAAAGAGACCTGGAGATGAGAAGCCTGAGAAGAGAAAGTGAGAAGCTAAAGAGGGATCACGCTTTGACCACAGGTATTTTCTCCCTCGGTAGAACTCCTTGCAGGGGCTGTGAGCACCTGAGGACTGGCTCTGGAAGGTGACCCCACATTTGCAAGGATGTTCTGGTAATAGATACTTTGCAGTGCCTCCTAAAAATTGCCCTGACATAGAGAGGTAACGGAAACTGATCCATCAGAGCTGCTCATCCTCCAGGGAGCATATGCTGCAGGGCTCATGGGGACTCACTAATGATGCTGCTGTGGGATGATGTCCAGCACGGCGTGCCAGGAGCCAGATCTGCACTCCAAGTTGTGCAGTTGTCAGAGATGGAGGCTTGCCACTCAGTGCCCAGAGGGCTTCTGCAGGGAAATGCTTGGTTTTCATCTCCCTACATTGTTGTTATCAGGCCTCGTGACCAGCCTGCAAAGGGAGATTGCTGTGAAAGAACAGAAAATTCAGCAGCTCAAGCAGGAGGTGGAAAAAACAAAAAAGGCAAACAGAGAAAAGGACAACCAGCTGGCAGCTGTGTCTGCCAAGGTTAGTGTCCCCAGTGCTGGTCTCATAGGTGGGTTGGCATGGAAAAGGAAGATCAGAAGGGTCGTGTTCCTCTCTGTTAAGGAATCGTTGGATATTAGGAAAAATCTCTTTACTGAAAGAGCGGTGATGCAGTGGCACAGGCTGCCCATGGAGGTGATGTTGGGGTGCTCAAGAAAAGTTTAGATGCTGTACTAAGGGACGTGGCCAGTTGGTATGGTGGGATGGGCTGGGGTTGGACTTGATGATCTCAGAGGTCTTTTCCAGCCTTAACGATTCTATGGTTCCATGGCCAGCAGCTCTTTGAGCACAAGCGCAGTAAGTGCAGGGCTGTGTCTCTGCCTTTGCACACTGCAAAATGCCCACAGCAAGGTGTCGGGTTCCCCAGATGAATTCCCCTCCTTGTTGTTCGTGCAGGTACTCAGTGACCTGAATTTCGGGAACACTGTGGCTGTTTGTGTGCTCTGGGCACCGGTGCCAAGATCCTGCTGAGGAGCCATGGAAACCCGCTCTTAGCGATGCTCCCTGCAGCCAAGCCTGGTTTTTTCCCTTACAGAAAGCTGCCTGGACAGCATTTTTCCTCTCCCAGCCAAACTATGATTAGATATGGGCCTGTTAACGTGTCGTTGCCGTCGTGCTCTTGATGCCATGATTGCCCTACCATGGGCACTCCCACTCATCAACTGGCCATCAGGCAGCTGAGCACTTCCCTGTGCTAAAGGACTGAAGGATGTGTTGACATCTCCAGCAGAAATGACAGTACCTGACCAGCCTGCTAATTTTTTCCCTCGGTTGCTGTTTGTTCCAGTGCTCTAGAATTAAAGAGGAAATGAAGCGTGAACTTGAAGAGAGGGAAATGGCTGCCTACCAAAAAGTGAGTTTCTAGTTGGTTTGGGGTGATATGACACTGTGAGAGAAGTGTTGTGAATCCTACTCCTGTAAAGAAAAGGATTGAACTTTCATAGCAAAGTAGAGTAAATGTCAGCTCCTGGCAAAAATGGAATATTACATTGCAGTGCAGGATGTGGTGAGGCCATGGCACAGGTTGCCTAAAGATGTTGTGGATGTTCCATGCCTGGTGGTGCTCAAAGCCAGGTTGGGTGGGATTTTGGGCAACCTGAGCTGATGGGGAGGCAGCCATCCCATGGCAAAGGGTTGGAACTGGATGATATTTGAGGTCCCTTCCAACCCAACCATCCTATGGTTCTGTGATCTTTGAGATCCCTTCCAAACCAAGACATCCTATGATGACACTGCCATAAGATATAACCTATCAATCTATCAGCTGTAAAAATAGGTTGGAATAAAATAGCAGAGTAAATGAAATGAGAGAGATGGGTAGAATGTCTTGCTTGTCCTTCATTCTCGAGTGAGCTCCTCTAGAGAAACTTTCTGCTGTCCTGGACTCTTGCAGCGCATCGGAGAGCTGGAATGTGATCTGAAGGGATTGCAGGAAGAGGTTCAGAAGTACCACAGCGAGCAGAAAGCCATCCAAACACAGCTGGCAGAAAAAGTCAAGGTGAACCCCAGCACCCAAAGTAGCAGCTCATCCATCTGATGGGAACGGTGGCTAGCTGGGCTATGTAGAAGCCCAACTGGTAGAGCTTTGATATTGAAATGCTTCTGTTGTTGCAGGTGGAAGAGGAGTTGAAAAGCACCTGCGAAAGGAAATCCCTGCAGCTGCAGGAGATGGGGCGCAGGGAGAGGCTGCTGAAGTCTGATGTGGATCGGGCCCAAGGGCAGGTAGGGGAGAGGGATGAGGTGTTCCTGTGGTGTGGGCTGCAGGCACTGAAAGTGCTGCTTCCCTCGTGGGAAAGGGCATCTGTGGAAGGCAGATTGTGAGTTCGGGGAAGGAAGTACTGAGCACTGAACTCAGATTATACCTGGTCAGGAGGCTCAGCATGAAGGGCTTGTCAGAAGGATTTCTTCTGTGGTGGTAGAGGATGGTCGTGGTCCAAGGTGCTCTCAGTGTTGATTGTTGTAGGGTTTTGTAGGGCACTGAAGTGGAGTCTTTGTTGATTCTCAGTGATTATTGTTTTCCTGTGTTAATCTCTGCTGCAGCTAGAGTCTTTCAAAAGCCAAGTGATGCGAGTGTGCAGCCCACAAGCAGCAGGAGAGGCAGGGAAGGCCATCACAGTGCAGCAGGTGAGTGCAGAGACCATCTCAGAGATGCTCAGAGCCTCCAAAACCCGTTAGGGTTTGAGGATACTGCAGAACAGGCACAGCACCAGCCAGCTTCACATATTACAAGTGTAGCCACTCCAGATGAATGGCCGTGCACCATAACATAAAAAAAGTTTGGCTCTTCTCCATCTCCTCCAGAGCTTGGCTGGAATCCTGGAGCTTTCACTGGGAAAAGCCCAGGAGCTCACCCAGTGTGGCCAACCAACTGCAGAAGGCTTTTGTCACTGCCACGTATGTCTCTGGCCCCAGTGGGTGCCCAGGGAGCTGTGGGTGCCCCATCTCTGGAGGTTCCCAAGGTCATGGATGGGCTCTGGGCAGCCTGAGATGGTTGGGGGAAACCAGCCCATGGCAGGAGAGTGGGCTTCATGGTCTCCTCCAACCCACTCCTTCTATGGTTCCTCAGCTGAAGAATGGTGCATGGTGCTTTGTTCTCCTTTGGCAGGTAGTCAAGAAGGTCCAGCATATCTGGGAGGAACACCAACAAAGTCAGGCACGAGAGAAGTGCCTCCAGGAGGAAATAAGTTCCAAGCTCTCGAAGGAAAAGGAGATGACTGAAAATGTGGAGGTGTTCAAAAAATCACTGCATGAGCTCCAGGTCAATCATTTAAATTCTGTTCACAACATTCCAGCTGGGAGATAAGGGGCACAAGGAGTTCTGTTGGCCTGAGGACAGGTCAGAGACAAGGTTATGCCTGTGCATCAGCAGTAGGAAGCCTTGTGAGAGGTGAGCTTAGCCCTCAGAAAGCACTGGTTTGAATGGAATAGAACCTACCACTCCAGCATCCTCCCCTGTGCTGCTCCTACCCAAAGATATTATTGAATGAAAGCTCTCAGCGAATGGGTAAATCTTAGGTGGTTTGTCAGTTATGTGAATTGTGGAGGCTGGCACATTGATGGGTTTTATTCTTTGTAGGTATTCCTGAGGGCCTCATTCTGCAGCAGCAGCTTGAGGAGTGAGCTCAGCAAGCTGGAGGCCATGCTTGTGGACCCATTGGTGTTGGACATACATGCAGCAGTGGTGGAAATCACACATGTGGTCCTGTCCTGGCTGCAGGAAGCAGAACTGCTGCTGGCAAACACGGGGCTGGAGCTGCCCACCTCCAAGAAAGGTGCCTGCCCCATGGGGCATCCCAACTCTTTTCTCCCCATTGGGGTCCCAGAGGTCGGTGGGTGTTCATGTGTGCACTGTATTGTCTGCAAATTGAGTTTGGGAAGCTGGAGCTGGATGATCTTGGAGGTCCCTTCCAACCCAACCATCCTATGGTTCTATAATCTTTGAGATCCCTTTCAGCCCAACCATTCTGTGGGTCTATGATCTTTGAGATCCCTTCTAAGCCAGTCATCCTCTGGTTCTATAATCCTTGGGGCCCCTTCCAACCCAAACATCCTATGGTTCTTCAGTCTTTGAGGTCTCTTCCAACCCAAGCCATTCGATGATTCTATGACTTGCCATCGTTGTTATTCAGTTGTAGTGTTTTATTTCCCTGGTGGCATGTTGGAAATGAATCTTTGCAGCGATTGTAACAGAGTTTGATAAGGAAAATGTAATCTCCCAGTGAGAATCTGGGCTTTTTTCAATCTCCCTGAAATGTCTGAGGGATGGCAGTAATTTCATCAGTGCTAGATTTGAATAAGAAGCCTGATGGTGTCAAAAATGAGATGTCCAAAAAGCCCCTACAAGTAATACCCTGTTTGCTTTTGCAGGATTGACAGCTTGTCTCAAGAGGTTGTTGGAAAAGTATCAGGAAACTGAACGAAGGAATGAAATGTTGCAGGTTAAAATGTGTGCATGTGTGTAGATACGTGTACATGCAGTTGGGAATGGGTGAACCACTGACCACCATTGGTGAACATGGAGATACAGTGAAGAGAGCCAGTGTAGAAACTCAATAAGAAACGTGCAGTAGCAGAGACCCCTGGAGCTCCAGATAAGGCCTAAGAGTAGAAAAGACAATGTCCTCATCTTAAGAGGGGAATCTCTTGTGTCCATGTTGCTGAATGGACGAGTTGGACTTTGTGGCTCTCTTCTGAATTGTTTGTTGGTGCGTGCACACAAGGTGCAGTGGGCTCTGCTTTGTTTTGTTTGCTTTGTTTTGCTCTGCTGCCAACGCCTTTCTGTCAGCAGAAGTTTCTGCTGTTTCCCCACAGGCCCAATTAGAGGAGGTCCAGGAGTCACGGGATGCTCTGCTGCAGGAGCGCCTGGAAGAGCTGAAAGCTAAACACGAGCAAGACCTACAGATAAAAATCAATCAGATTATATTGGAAAAGGAGGAGGAGAAGGCAAAGGTATGGCAGCGTGGTTGTTTTTCAGAAAAAGGCCTCTTCCAAAGACAAAAAGGTTCTATGTAACAGTGTTGCTTAGTAAGAGGAAGAAGTCTATAGCCCCAAAATCAAAATGTGTGGGGGCAGTTGTCCCACAACAGGGCAACGATCCTATGAATTGCTTTCCTCACCTAAATCAAGTTAGTTTGCCTTACTCTATGATTTTATCTTCACTGAAAACGTGGGCTGTTCAATCTCAGATTCTGGAGAGCACTGTTCTGAAGGAGAAGGAGAAGCACAAGCAATGCTTGGATGAAGAAAAGAAGAGGATCCAGGACTTGGAGAGCCACCTGAGAAGTATGGCTGAGGTCCGTCACGTGTGTGGGAGGCAAAGCAGAACTGGTTTCCAATGGGACTGGCAGTGTTTTCAGGATCTCTTGGTGGATATTTTACTCTCACACATGAAAACACACATAGAGGTATATGGTTGGAGATCCACCTTCAATAGGATGAGAGGTGATGGCTTTAAGTTGTGCCAGGGGAGGCTCTGTTTGGATGTGTCTCAGAAAGAGAGGTGGGAATTGGCACAGGCTGCCCAGCGAGGTGGTGGAGTAACACCTGGAGGTGTTCAATGTGGAGATGTGGCACGTATTTAACAGGCATCGTGGGTGTTGGATTTAGTGATCTTAGAGGCCTTTTCCAACGTTCATGTCTCTACGATCTTCTTGAGCATTGCTCTTTTCCTCTTGTAGATAATTGAAGGGAAGTCCAAAGAGCAGGAGGTGACGGATCTCAAACTGCAAGAAGCTGTGCACGACCTAGAGGAAACCACAACCCAAGAGGTAGTTCCAGCAACCCTACTTTGCACAGAGGATGTGGCATAGATACGGTTCTCTTGCACAAACTTTCCTCATTCCTGGCTGGTGATGCTCATCGTGTTTCTGCAGAATAACGTGTACAACTGAAATCACACGTCTTGTTTCCTAGATGATGCTAAAGCAGCAGGTACTCGTGCAAGACGAGCAGCTCAAGATCCTCCAGGATGAGAGAGAGGTACTGAAATGGAAAATGCAGGAAGAAATAGCAGAATATAAAGAGCAAATTAAGCAACACTCTCGGACAATTGTTGCGTTAGAAGACAGATTGCTGGAGGCCGAGCAGCAGCAAAAGGCACTAAAGGAGGAAAACGTTGTGCTTGTGGAAAGAATAAAAGGTAGCTGAGGGTTGTGTGGGTGCTGGGCGGGGGGTACCCACAGCAAGTGGAGGGGCAAATAGAGACAGAGCAGTGAGGATGGTCAGAACACAGAAAGAGCCCTGTGATACTGTGAAGGCTCTGTCTCACTGTGAGCTGCCATTCATTGTTCAGGGTATTTGGTGACTTTTGGTGGTGCACCATTGGCATGGATAGGGCCTTCCCACTGGAGAAGGGCTCTTTGCCCTCAAGAAAGCAGAAGTGAACCTGTGCCAAGAAGGACCTAAGGAATTGTGTAAACACTGCTACAATAGCCCAGGAGACATGGCGTGCCAAAGAGAGGCTGGTTGTGGTCTTCAGAGATCATAGAACCATAGAATGGTTGGAGTTGGAAGGAACCATAAAGGTCATCTGGTCCAACCCCCTGCAGTGAACAGGGACACCTACAGCTCCATCAGTGCTCAGAGCCCCTCCACCTTGAGTGTCTCCAGAGATGGGGACGTGAAGATGTCACAAAGGAGAGGATATATGGAGCATTGCCTTCATAAGGCTGCAGAACCCAGTGTGTTCTCACAGCCTGGTTGGTCCTGGATCTGAGCAGCCAAGATAGACACAAGCGTCTGGCCTATGGGTGTTGCTGCTAAGACCTCTTCCATCATTCCCCATAGGACTTGAGGATGATGCCTGCAGGTCTACATCAGGAGCTTCCCAGGAGGCCAGAGAGTCTCATTGCTGTGGTCTGTAAGTGCCTGCGAGTGCTTGCTCTATTTTGGAGGGTGTTAGAGAACAGAAGTTATCGAGAGCAGAGCTTTGAGGAGCTAAAGGGGATGATCTCAGCACAGCAGTAAGTGCTGCCTGCCCGTGGGTTGTCCTGGGTGGGGGCTGAGGCAAGCACAGATTCTGCAAAGTGAATTTTTCTTGGAAGCTATGAGATTTGTGAGTATCTTTCTCACAAATTTCAGAGAAGAGCTGGCTGCCATGCAGAGCTTACTCCAGGCCAAAGAGGCTGCCATTGTGGGATTAACGAAGGAGCTCTCAGAAACCAGGGCCAGGATGTCAGACATGAGAGGTTGGTGAGCTGTGTGTGTGATATCCAGCCTGTTCCCATTCCTGCAGAGCTATGGCAAGGCTAAGTAGGAGAAAGGCATGCACAGGTAGTAGGAAATAGACCCACTTTCCTAAATGATGCTGTTGTTCAGCCCTGGGTTAAGCAGGATGTCCATTCCCTTTGGCCATGTAAATTTCATAGAATCATAAAATCATTAAAATTGGAAAAGACCACTGAGATCTCAAGTCCAACTGCCAACCCATCACCACCCTGCCCACTAAACCGTGTCGCAGAATCATAGTCATAGTAATCATAGTAAGCTTGGAAAAGTCCACCAAGATCATCTGGTTCAACCGTCAAACCGAACTACAGATGCTGCTGTGCTGAACACAGAGAGAGTCATGAACCCATGGCAACTCTGCTGTGCTTAGGAGAGCTCAGTGAGAAGCAGAAGGCAGAGCTGGAGCAGAGCCTGCACCGCGTGAAAAGCCAGGAGCGTGAGCTGGGCATGCTCAGGGGGAAGCTGTTGAAGATGTCAGACCTCGTGGCAAAGAAGGATCGAGAGCTTCAAGCAGCAGCTGCAGAGTTAAGGTAGGACCTGCTGGGAGGTGATGGCCTGTGGATTCCCAAGAGTTGAGTGCATGTTGGTAACTTCCATGGGGCAAAAGATAGGTTTGAGTATGAACGAATCGAGCTAAGCTACGTTAACTCTATGGAAACGTCCCATGTTCTGAAGGCGAGATGGTGAGGAGCTCGTGCAAATGGACTTGTAATGAAATCCCTGCTTGGTGCTATGCTCTGACATACACCGTGGTTGCTGTCTCTTGGCACAGGGAAGCCCAAGAGGACTGCAAAGCACTCAAGGATGCATCTCGACGAATGGCAGAAGAGCTGGAGATGCTTCCACAGGCGCAGGCTATTCCTGCCACACCAGAGGAATCCTCTGAGCAGGTAATCCTGCAGGGACACGTTGAAAAAGTCAGATGTTGTGTATGCTAACGGCAGCTGTAATTGGCAATTAGAGTTGTAACAGCTCCCTGAAAGATCTGTAACTCTTCCATCCCTTTCCCAACCTTGCTCCACAATGGATGTCGGCAAAAGTAGGTTGGGGTGAGCGTTTGGGAGCTGTATTTTCTTGTGCAGGAAAGGGAGAAACAGTCCTAGTTCTCCCATGCTGTGCTGAATCACCATCTGAATTCCTGAGTCTTAAAGAACTGAATAAATCAAAGGTGGTTCCAGCAGCAGATGGAGGGACTGCAGAAATGGTACAGGCTGTACCGAAACAGCGGCAGACATGGTGCCAGCTGGAAGGGTTCGTGTTGGCCAAGCGGTGACTCATGGCTAGATGGGAGCAGGAGGCAGTGCCTTCCTCCTTCTCAGCAAGAGGTGGTGAGAAACACGAAGCTAGAAATCCTCCAGAGGAGAATAAGTTGTCACTGCAGTGTGAAGATGGTGAGATCACGGTGGCAGCTGGCAGCTCTCATTAGGGTTTTAATTGGGTGCTCACCCTGTTCTGTAACGTCAGTCGTCGTGCTGGTGGGGCTGGGAGGGTGAAATGTGAGTGTGAGTGCACAGATGTGTTGTAAAAGGGAATAACGTGTGAGATTGTGGATAAATGGTTGGGTTGGGTGAGAACCATCCGGGCTTGGACTTCTAGGAGCTGGCATTGGACCTGGCCAACCTGGGTGTGAGATGCAGAGGCCTCAGGCACGAGGAGACGATCCAACGGCAAAAAGAAGGCTTGGCGGAGCTCCGGGAGAGGATCAAGGTGCTGGAGAAGACACAGGCTGCTGGTAAGCACAGTGTGATGTGCCTTTGGTAGGAATGGAAGATGCAACTGCAGGCCTGGCTGGAGCCTTTGCACCTGGCAAGTCTCAGAGCCGGTGTTGTATCATAGAATTGGAACGGTTGGGTTGGAAGAGACCTTAAAGGTCACCAAATTCCAACTCAGTGCCGTGGGCTGGTTGCCCTTCCACCGGATCAGGCTGCCCAATCCAACCTGGCCTTGGGCATTGCCAGGAATGGGGCAACCTCAGCTTCATGATTCCATGGTGCTTGGTTTCCTTCAGCTGTCATGGGCAGGGCCAGAGAGCTGCTCGTGGTGCAGAAGGCAGCCCTACCAGAGAAGGTCTCCCAGAAAGCAGGACTCAAAGTGAAACCAACTCCACTGCCAGGTGCAGAATTCAAGTGCAGCAAGGTAAGTAGACATTGGTGTAAAGATGTTCAATGGAATGGGAACATCAAGCCCTTGGGATACAAGAGGGAAAAGAAACCAGGAGGGAGGTGTGGATGTGTGCACATCAGTGTGCAGGGAGCTCAATCAGCATGTCGCTTCTGCGCAGTGTCTGGGCCAACTTCCTGATGGGAGCTCATGTGGGGCCGTGAGCATGGAAGGGTTGGAGGACTCAGAGCTCAGCGAGAGGATGGTACGTCTGCAGCAGATGTGGTAAAAGAATCATTGAAGCATGGAATGGTCGGGTTGGGAGGGACCTCCAAGATCATCCAGTTCCAACCCCCTGCTGTGGAACACTCCATAATGTGGGGCATCATCTTCCCAGTGATCAAATGAATGAACCCATCTGGGTAACTCCTTAAGAGGGGAAGCAATGTAGAATTGAAACTGGGAGTGCACAAATAGGTTTACATGCAGGATCTGAATCTCTCGAAAGACGAAAGCGGAGTGGGAGCAGATGGCTGAGAGCAGCAATCGTTTTTGAAGTAAGACTTGGCAGGTCTGGTAAATAATTCATCCTCTATTCTTTTTGCAGTACCTTGACTTAATCTGTGCTCTGGGAGGGCTGATGAATATGAAGGAGCTGGAAGGAATGCAGCCCATGGAGCATCTTCCCCAGGAAGAAAGGGAAAAAGTGGGGCAGCAGAGACGGAGGGAACTGGGGCTGTTGTATGAGAGGATCAGCAAGCTGAAGGATCGCCTGGAAAGGAAGGAGGAAAGGCTCCAAGAGTGTGAGACCAGCATTGAGCAGCTCAGGTACAGCAAGGTGATGGGGATTCCTCCCAGGAGTGATGGTGTGAGAGCCTGTAGCACATTATGGCTTAATGGGGCAGCAGGAATCCACAACCCCACTCCACGGACGCTGGGCTCTGCTTTGGGTATGTTGGAGATGGGCTCTGAAATGCCAGGGAAGGGACCACAGCCAAGGCAGCATCAATGGGGTGTCCATATGGGGTGCACAGGGGGAAAACCATGAATGGAGGTTTCATCTTGGTCCAGGCAGGAAGAGAGGGGCTGGGGTGGTGGTCAAAGACCCACATTGGTGTTTCCCAAAGGCTGAACCAAGAGTCCCTGCAAACATGCCAGGAAGAGATGCTGAGACTGGAAGATGAAGTCTACAGGGAAGCAGAAGAGAAAGCTCTGCTGAGAGAGGCTCTGGAGAGGACGAGGGCAGAGCTGGGCCAGGAGAAGAGGTTGAAAAAGGCAGCACGGCAGCGCAAGGTGGGAGTGCTGGGGTAGGAAACGTCAGTGTGAGAACAACCAAGGCAGCTCCTGCAAGGATGCAAAGATGATTTTCCATTTTTTTTATCCAGAGCCTTGCAGAGAACGGGGAGAAGAGAAAGGAAAAGGAGCTGCCCAACCGTGCTCACTCTTCCAAAGAACGTGGAGGGAAGGTATGGCACGCTGGTACGCACTGAAAGCAAAGCACAGTGGGACTTGGAAGCAAGATGTCCGTGGCCACAGGGAGCACATCTCATGTAAGGGGATGATGCGTGGTTCTGTGCCGTGTTCTCGCCCACACGTTGCAGGCCTGACCGTAGCCAGCCCTGGAAGTGTTTGTTGTGGAGATGTGGCACTGAGGGATGCAGTCAGTGGGCACGGTGGGTTGGGGTTGGACTGGATGGTCTCTCAGAGGTCTTTTCCAACCATAATGATTCTGTGATCCTAAGTTTATGCAGTGTCTGCTTTGCAGCCCAGAGCCCAGCAGCCATCCCTCTTGGTGAAGGTGAAGTCAAGGGAGCGTGTGGTGGGAGAGCTCGAGGTGATGGGCAGCCCATAGGAGCAGCACCACAGGGACGTTCTGCTCACAGAGCTGTACAGCGAGGAACTGTGTTGGGGTTGGACATGGCACCATGTAGGCACGTATCGGGGGGAAGAACACCTATGTGAGGCCATCCTACAGTGACCAGGACTGCCGGAAGGACCGTGACATGCCCAGGGCCAAATCATCCTGCAGGATGTGTATTGTAGAGCTTAGGGAAAGCTGCAGAAGACAGCTTATGTGAATACAGCCAGAATGTGTGGGTGAAGCTGATGGTGTCAAGTCTGATCTCTGTGCCACGGCGGCTCCTCCGTCCCCACAGCATCATGGGGGCACAGGGAGAATAAAAGAGGGGGCAAGGGGGAGAAGCTGGAACAAGGCACTGCGAGATGGGAAGAAGGCAGAGAATGAGCTGTGCTCGCCCTACACTATGTGGCACTGGAACGTGTCCGGGGAGAGCAGGGCCAGGTCTGTGCCCTGAGTGGGGCATGGTGCTCCTGGGCACCCAGTGGGGTGCAACGGGCAGCTCCTGCTGCAGGTTTTGGGGTCAGGTGCTGTCCTGTAGATCTGAGCATGGTTGTGTTCAACTTTGGGGCAACCCCTGGATCCAGATATCGTGGACACAGAGCTGGAAGCCCATCCATGCCCTTCTTGCACCCTGTGTCTGCAGGGGCTTTGGGTTGGGCTGTGCCATTCGTCTACCATCAAACAATGCTGGTGGGACCCTAAGGGGGGGAACACTCGCAGGCTGGCAACCCCCGAGCCTGGAGGTGCTGGGGGTGCCCCGAAAAGATGCGTCCCCCCCGTCCCCCCCTTTGCTAGGCGGCTGCTGGGGCGGAGCGGGGCGGAGCTGCATCTGTTCGCCCATCCATCCATCCGGGCACCATGGCGGAGGAGCTGGCGGAGCGGCTGGGCCGACGGTTGGGGATGCGGGAAGGGGATGCGGAGCAGCAACAGCAGCAGCAGCAGCAGCAGGATGCGGAACCCACCCCGGTGCCCCCTGGCAGCCCAGCGATGCGGGCGGTGGGCAGCGAAGGTTCGCCCGGGGGCGGCCGGAGGCTCTTCAGCCCCGCGGCGGAGTTCCGTGAGTTCTCCCGGCGGCAGCTCCGTGACATGGAGAGACTCTTCCGACAGTGAGTGTGGAGGGGAAACCCCCCCCCCCATGGGACCCGCAGCAGAGACCCCGGGGAGGGAGCACCGGACAGAGAGTCCCCATTGCCCCGATCGTATCCCCTATGCTTTGGAAGCCTGCAGCCCCTGGTTGGGAACTGCGCGGGGATGGAGGGAGAGGGGGGCGGTTATGGAAGCCCCCAGCCCCTTTGCAGAACCCGCCCAGCCCTTGGCTGATGGTGGGAGGGGTCCTTTGGACTCCTCTGCAGGGGAGATCTCCCCCACTTCCTTGCAGGGGGCTCCCCTCATCTTCTCATCCCTGGGACCCCCTCTTGGCTCCCTGTGGAAGGAATCCATGGGACCCCCCTTGGCTCACCACGATGCCGCCCAGTTCTGCGCAGGAGTTGAGTCTCAAGACCCCCTCTCAGCTCCTTGCAGCCATCCTCCCACCCTCCAAACTCTTACAGAAGGGTGCCCCTGGATGCAACCCCCTCACAACCTTGCAGAGGGGACCCCAGGACCCTCAGAGCAGTCTGGAAAAGGGACATGGGACCCCCCAGCCCCAGGACCCCCTCCCTGGCTATGCACACGGCTTTGGGCTGCGGCAGTGGTGTTGTCACATCCTCGGTGCCATCCCCACGCGTCCCCACGTGTGATGTTGCAAGCTTGGGTCAGTGGGGGGGTGGAGGGGGGGAGGGGAGCTGAGCAGAAAGGCGTGGAAATGTGCAGGGGGAAAATAGGGGCTGTAGGAGGAGGGGATCAGCCTCCCCCCAGCCCTATGCACTGTGCAGCATGTGGCCGTGGGTGCTGTGCCCGCGGGCAGATGGCAGCAGCACGGGACGCAGAGCAGGACGTGCACGCCTGCACGCACCGCAGCGAGAGGAAGCAAAGGGGGCTCACCAAGGGGGGGGAGCATGGGGATGGGGTGACGGTGTGGGGCCGAGCCTAGCCCCTGCCTCGCTGCATGCATGGGTTGTCCTCTCTCCCACCTTCCCCCGCTGCGTTAAAGGATTGCGACGCAGGAGAGCCCGCCCCAGTGGATGCAGAGCTGCAGCCAGGGGCTCGCTTTGCAGCAGCGGAGCTCACAGCCCTGCGATGCCAGCAGGAAAGCACGAGGGTTCTGTGCCGGGGCACAGTGTGAGCTGCACCATGCTGCGGCTGCGGGGACAAATGAGTCACAGCCCCGCAGAGCTGCATGTCGCTTCCTGTAGGCTGAGCAAAGAGAAGTGGAAAGTGCATCCTATAGAGCCCAGCTCAGTCCTACAGGCTGCACGGAGCTGGTGGCACACTTGGCAGCAAGCTGCTGGGTACCCGTGCCAGAAACCACACTCCATGGGCAGGGAGTGCTGAGGATGCTCCTGGGAACCATTAGTGGTTGGATAGAACCAGCAGTGGTTTGGCACAGCAGCCCAACGCGACAGTGAGGATGTGCCCAGCGATGAGGATTTACCACCTCCCCGCAGGTATGACGCAGGGAAGGATGGCTTCATCGACCTGATGGAGCTGAAGCTGATGATGGAGAAGCTGGGAGCGCCGCAGACCCACCTGGGCCTGAAGAACATGATCAAGGAGGTGGACGAGGACCTGGACAGCAAGCTGAGTTTCCGCGAGGTGAGCGCAGGGGTTGGGTTGTGGCTGTGTCCCTTGGCGAGGAGCTGGATGCCACATCCCTGGTGCTGATATCCCACCCCATGCTGCAGTTCCTGCTGATTTTCCGCAAGGCAGCAGCAGGTGAGCTGCAGGAGGACAGCGGGCTGCATGCACTGGCACGGCTCTCCGAGATTGACGTCTCAACGGAGGGCGTGAAGGGAGCCAAGAGCTTCTTCGAGGCCAAGGTAAGTGTTGAGCAACACAGCAGCAACCATTGGGCGTTGGGGACATGACCAACGTGCCGCCATACTGCACGCAATGGGGACGGGGCCAATGTGTCACCATCCCCAGGCACAGGCGGTCACCGAGGGCAGCCGCTTCGAGGAGGAGATCCGTGCAGAGCAGGAGGAGAAGAGGAGGCAGGCGGAGGAGATGAAGCAGCGCAAGGCAGCCTTCAAGGAGCTGCAGTCAGCATTTGCTCAATGACCACGGCACGTGGAAGGAGCCACGCCGCGCCGTCACCATTCCCTGCGTGTCATCATGCCCACGACTCGTGCCAAGCTGGTGGCAGCTGTCCCTGTGCTTGGTGCCACGGAGCAGGCGGGTGTGCCCATCCCACTGCACCCAACGTTGGGTTGGAGGTGGCCTTGGCTCCCCTTGGGCTGCTGGCTTATTTTGGTGAAAGACGCCCATAAAGGCCACCGAGGGGAGAGAAGCTTTATTTTTTGTCTGTCTGTCTTCTAAGCACCCCAAGGGACGGCGTCTCACCTGCTGTCCCTGCAGCAGTGGTTGTGCTGATGACTGTGATGTCCCACGAAGGTGTTGTCTCAACAGCTGCTTCCATTCTGTCGTATGGATGTGTTCTTTGCCGCGTTGTTCTCTTTCTTTTTTTTTTTTTCTTTTTAAATCCCAAATAAATATTATATTTCCTAAGTGTTGCGCCTATCCATGCCCAGGGTTGGGTGTCAGTGTGGGACCCCCACGTCCCCTCGTGGCTGGGGTCGCGGTCAGGGCCACATCTGTGGGGTTGCACATGGGACAAGTGTATCCATTCCCAGGTGTGTCCCGATAAGAAATAGAACAAGGTGGGCACACAGGCTGTGGGATTTGGCCACCTGTTAGCAGGCTGAAGGCCACGTTCCCAACGGCTGGAGGTGGCACAGCAAACATATACAAGACGGTGGGCTCCTTGCTTCTGCCACACTGGAAGCCTACAACCATGCTGGGGGCCGTGTGTCTCGCCGTCCTGCTGGGCTACGGTGGGTGAGGGCACGAGGAGGGGGGTGTCTGTGGGGCTGGTGGCCGTGCCCATGCTGATGTCCCCATGCTTGGTGTCACACAGCCTATGGACGCGGGCAGCCGGCAGTGCAACCGGTGTTAGGCTCTCGCGTGGTGGGCGGTGAGGAAGCCGTTCCTCACAGCTGGCCGTGGCAGGTAAGGGGGACTGTGTGCCACCTGGGCTCCATCTCCACTGTTGGTGACACGGGGATGGGTGGCCACCACCTGTCGTGACTCCGTGCCGCCGTCCAGGTCTCACTGCAGTACAAATACTATGGTGGCTGGAGCCACACCTGTGGAGGAATCCTCATTTCTCCCTGCTGGGTGCTGACAGCTGCACACTGTTACAGGTAGGGTTGGGGGGCATCCATGGGGGACACAACCCCCCACGTCTGCCCTCATGCTGATGGCCATCGGCAGCTCGAGCCTGACGTACCGCGTGGTGCTGGGAAAGCACAACCTGTCAGAGGAAGAAGACGGCGAGGTGGTGGCTGAGGTGGAGAAGTTCATCGTGCACGAGGATTATAACTCCTTCCTCATCACGTAGGGCAGCAAAGAGGGGAGGGAGGGGTGTGCCAACCCAAGGCTGGGTGTGAGGATGGGTCTGGCAGTGGGCTGTTGTGGGGTTGGCAGGGTCTGGTTGGAGGCACTCTAAGGGGTTTGGTTGGCGGTGCTCTACTGGGTTTGGTTGGAAGCATTCAAAGGGATTGGGTTGGTGGTGCTCTACAGGGTTTGGTTGGAGGCACTCTAAGGGGTTTGGTTGGTGGTGTTCTACAGGATCTGTTAAGTGACATTCTACAGGGTTTGGTTGGAGGCATTCTATTCAGTTTGGTTGATGGTTCTCTATGGGGTTTGGTTGGCGATCCTCTACAAGGTTTGGTTGGTGGCTCTCTACAGGGTTTGGTTGGCTGTGTTTTTGGGGTTTTGTCATTGCAGCAACGGGGTTTTGTCATTGCAGCAACGACATTGCATTGATCAAGTTGTCAGAGCCAGTGGAGGAGAGTGACACCATCCAGGCTGCCAGCCTGCCACCCAGCGGGCTGGAGCTGGAGAACGGCTACCCCTGCGTGGTCACTGGCTGGGGAACCCTCTGGAGTAAGAGGGTTGACCACAGAGGGAACTGAATGGGGTCAGCATTGGACATGGGTGCAACTTGAGGCTGTCATTGCAGCTAACGGGCCGCTGTCGGAGGTCTTGCAGCAGGCCGTGCTGCCCGTCGTGGACTACGCAACGTGCTCACAGAGTGACTGGTGGGGGAGCCTGGTGACGACTTCCATGTTGTGTGCTGGTGGTGACGGCCAGGTCGGGGCATGCAACGTGAGTGAGGGGGCTGCCGGCCATCCCCAATGGCTGCGGTGAGGTTGGAAGAATGGAGATGGGGAGCTGTGGGGTGTATGAGTGTGACACGGCGCCCTGCCTGGGTAGGGGGATTCGGGTGGCCCTCTGAACTGCCAACGGAACGACGTGTGGGAGGTGCACGGCATCGTCAGCTTCGGCTCCTCCTGGGGCTGCAACGTCCCCAAGAAACCAACAGTCTTCACAAGGGTGTCCGCCTACATCGACTGGATCAACGAGGTGAGAGCAGAGCTCTTGGTGCGTGTTCTCTCCGTCCTTCTCCACGTGAAGGCCTGACCACGGTCTCATCCTTTTGTCTTTGGCAGAAAATCAGTGAGAATTCAGGATGCGCAGAGCAGATCACGTATGGTGGTGGGCAATAAAGGGAAACAACCGGCCTCGTGTGTCCCTGTGGTTATTTGAGGGGTGGAAGGGGAGCACGTGGAGGGAGAGGAGCCCCCAGGGGGCTGAGTCTACCCCTCTGCACTCTGTATTTCTTTAATCTTTCCTGCAGTGGAAAGATTCTTTAATTTACAGTGTGCCAGCGACGTGGGGTGCAATTAGGGTGAAGGACAGGCATTTGTGCTATTGACAAGACTGACAGAAACATTTACTACTCTGACTATTAGAAACACAGCAGTTGCAGAAACATCATTTACTGACTAACTCACAAATAACACGTTCCAAGGGGAAACAGCTGGCAGCCAAAGTGCACAATAGCTGTATAGATTGTAAAACCTGGGATGTTCCTCCTAGTTTTACACCAAGATCACCAAGTCCAACACCAACCCATCCGCCCCCCCTTCATCCCATCCCTCAGGGACACATCTACAGCCACTAAACATTGAAACACTTTCTGGTTTGATTGCCCAAAGATGGTTTGGGGGTATAATCTGTAGTCCTAGGTACTGGGGACTGTGTGCATCAAGGTCATGACGACAACGCAACTGAGCTTTCTAGAGCTAACGCTCTAGGACACAAGAGACAACAGAAGACAGAGTACAAAGCAAAAGTTTCCGTGTTTGTTGTTTTCCTTTTGGTTTTTCTTTCGCTCAAACAGAAAAATCCCTTGTTGCAAAAATCATGTATTTCCATCGACTCCAGCCATTGGTTCCATTCACTCCTCCAATCCACTGCAGTCGCACCAGGAAGGAGAGCACAGCCACAGCACAGCTGGAGGCCCTCACTCCACAGTGCCATCACTGGGCTGGCACACTCGGGGGATTCCAACACACATCCCTTCCCCCTTCCCACCACTGGGATAGAATCACGGCGGTTGCAAGGCACCTTTGGAGAGCATCAAGCCCAACACCCCTGCTGCGGCATCTTCCCTACAACAGATTGTCCCTACGGGTTGGGACAGGGCCAGTCCTCATCTTGTGGCCGATCACCCCAATGACAGCGCTCACAGATTGCATTTCTCAGCAGAGACCCCTCCAAAGCCAGACAGCAGTCACCAGGAGCACCTGGTTCAAGTCACAGCAGGGACAGCTTTCATCCAGCCACAGGGAAGCTGTCCCTCACGTTGACTGCGACCTCGACAACCCCACATCATTTGCACAGGAAGAAGAATCTCTTACGTAGAAAGTTGAAACAGCCTGGGATCTGCTTGTACTTCCCCTTGGTGGATACGATGTCTGACACCTGGGAACACAAGGTGCACTGCATGCTCAGTATCACCACCCTTTACAGCCTGCCTGCCTACCCTGACAGGTGGCACCTCTGATTATTGCCCTCACTGCTGTAACACCACACAAATAAGGCTAAGAAAAAAGACATTTACCCGCAGCAGCATGGTTTGCAGGTCTTCAGAACGGGCATAATGTTCCAGCACACTGTCCAGGGTTTCCACATACCACGAGCCACTCACCTTGTCCCTCCAGGACACAAAACCTGCAGAGAAACGAGAAAATTACTCTTGCAGTCAGTCTTGCTGTGTCTTCATCTCCCTGCGTACCACCCCCAACAGGTGGCTGCCCCTAACTTCAGTAGCAAACACTGACTCTTGGGGACACTATGCTGTGGCACAGCAGCTTGGTGGTGGCTTTCTCCAAAAGCCAGTGGCAGAATTAGGATGTCTCCAGCACTGGCCAAGCCCTCAGCACCGACTGCTTCTGCAAATCATTTGCACTTATCTCACAGAATCACAGAATGCCCAGCGTTGGAAGGGACCTCAAGGATCATGAATCTCCAACCCCCTGACACAGGTAGGGCCACCAACCTCCCCCACTTAATACCAGACCAGGCTGCCCTGGAAAAGTAGCTCACCTGGAAAGGTTGAGTAGGACACCAAGATGTCACCAGGAGTGGGCAAACTGGCAACGGCGTCCGGCTCGTCCAAACTCCCCGATGGAGCCTGGAAAGGAATCGCATCCGACTCTACGGAACCTCGGCAAGTTTCATCTTGGGGTGATTCACAGCCCACCTCAAATCCATGGTCCTTTTCTTCTGCAAAAAATGGCAGCAACAACAGCTCTCGCTCACATCTGAGACGCTCTGCAGCCATACATCCTCTGTTAACAACTGCAGGGGAAAAAATCCTCCAACAAAACCACGCTTTCCTGCTCTCTGACAGTGCTGCTAGAGTCAGAGCCATCCGGCTACCCACTAACCAAGCCCTTCCAACCAACCTCCCAACCTTCCTTCCAACCCAAGCCATTCTACAGTTCTACCCTTGTTGCTAAACACAGACAACAGGAGGAATGCTCCTGGATGTGGGGCAAGGGATGCCACTACTGCCCTCCTGCCATCTCACAGCCCCCCTCTGCACATTAAAACACCCCGCTGCACAATGAAACCACCAGTGCTGCCCTCCTGCAAGATGCTCCTGAAATTCAACCCATCTTAGCAGTAGAAATACATGGGTGGGAATGCTAGGAAACACCTGGGTAAAAGGGCAACAGACATGAAAGGAAGACAACGACAAAGCCCAACTGTGTCTCACCAGCCTGCTCACACCTAACAGCTTATTGCCAACACAAAGATTCACCTCCTCCACAGGCCTGGATGAAGAAGAGTTTGGGTTTTCCTCTCAAACTTGGGCACTGGGACCCATTGAAATAGTTCACAATCTTTTCAATTGGAATGGTTTTGCTGTCACAGCACTGCTTTCAGCTGCAGCAGCAGCTCAGGAGCCCTGTGGGACTTCTTTAGTCCAGGTAGAAGTTTAAGCCACGCCAAGACCTTTTTTTGGACTTTCTCTTCCTTGCATCGTGAGGGTGAACACTTAAATATCTTCAGCCTTGCTCGGCCTTTTCAATTCTTAAAGCACAAGCTCCTTGCAAACAGAATCTCTGAGATGACTGGCAGCAAAGAACCCCAACACAACGACAAATACAATGGGAAAGAAGAAATATCTAGAATACTAACCAGTCTGTGGTCACCCCGCTCAACAGCTGAACCTACAACACAAAACAGAGAAACGGGATTTAGCTCTTAGCGCTCAACAGTCAGATGTTAAACCTGTTCTTCAAAGAATTAACACCAACTTTCTCCTGTCATCTGTCACACAGGGGTGACAGACACCCCTTCCCACCCCACCACACACCAGAAGCAGCATCTGGCTCTCATCTCTCAAACCACAAAGAGGAAGAGTGTCAGCAGTTAGAGCCTGGACCTCAAGCACATGCTCATCCCCCACCTGGGGCACCATACACCATTTAGTTGGGGTCACCTCCCACCCAGCACACATCTGAGCTGCTCTGCAATTCACACAGACACCCAGCACGGTGTGTCTCAAGCAAGGAAGTGACCAACAAGCTCTACAAGCTGTCAGATCTCCCTCAGGGCTCCAGGACAATCCTTACCATGGGCTGCTGCTGGAGGCATCCGAAATCGCTGACTCTCAGCTTGGACTGGGATGGAGAAGCGTTCCGCAGCGCTCACACCTGTCATGGCATGGCAAAGTCATCTCTCTCCTTCTGCCCCTTCCAATTTCACATTAGAATTCAACTGCTCTGGTTCCCCTTAAGGACCACAGCTTGCAGCTACGCCACTGCAAGGGCAGAACAAAACCATCTCTGGTTTTCTCTTATCCGACTTCAGTGAGGTTTCTCATGACAGCTGTATGAGCTGCATCAACAGATAAAGGGCAAAACAGGAGTAGCAAACACACAGCGAAGCCCGTTTTCAGCACAGTAGAACAAAGGCTGCATGTGAAAAGCAGAAGAAAAAGCAGACACCCATAAAGGCCACCGAGGGGAGAGAAGCTTTATTTTTTGTCTGTCTGTCTTCTAAGCACCCCAAGGGACGGCGTCTCACCTGCTGTCCCTGCAGCAGTGGTTGTGCTGATGACTGTGATGTCCCACGAAGGTGTTGTCTCAACAGCTGCTTCCATTCTGTCGTATGGATGTGTTCTTTGCCGTGTTGTTCTCTTTCTTTTTTTTTTTTTCTTTTTAAATCCCAAATAAATATTATATTTCCTAAGTGTTGCGCCTATCCATGCCCAGGGTTGGGTGTCAGTGTGGGACCCCCACGTCCCCTCGTGGCTGGGGTCGCGGTCAGGGCCACATCTGTGGGGTTGCACATGGGACAAGTGTATCCATTCCCAGGTGTGTCCCGATAAGAAATAGAACAAGGTGGGCACACAAGCTGTGGGATTTGGCCACCTGTTAGCAGGCTGAAGGCCACGTTCCCAAGGCCTGGAGGTGGCACAGCAAACATATATAAGACGGTGGGCTCCTTGCTTCTGCCATACTGGAAGCCTACAACCATGCTGGGGGCCGTGTGTCTCGCCGTCCTGCTGGGCTACGGTGGGTGAGGGCACGAGGAGGGGGGTGTCTGTGGGGCTGGTGGCCGTGCCCATGCTGATGTCCCCATGCTTGGTGTCACACAGCCTATGGACGCGGGCAGCCGGCAGTGCAACCGGTGTTAGGCTCTCGCGTGGTGGGCGGTGAGGAAGCCGTTCCTCACAGCTGGCCGTGGCAGGTAAGGGGGACCGTGTGCCACCTGGGCTCCATCTCCACTGTTGGTGACACGGGGATGGGTGGCCACCACCTGTCGTGACTCCGTGCCGCCGTCCAGGTCTCACTGCAGTACAAATACTATGGTGGCTGGAGCCACACCTGTGGAGGAACCCTCATTTCTCCCAGCTGGGTGCTGACAGCTGCACACTGTTACAGGTAGGGTTGGGGGGCATCCATGGGGGACACAACCCCCCACGTCTGCCCTCATGCTGATGGCTATCGGCAGCTCGAGCTTGACGTACCGAGTGGTGCTGGGAAAGCACAACCTGTCAGAGGAAGAAGACGGCGCGGTGGTGGCTGAGGTGGAGAAGTTCATCGTGCACGAGAAGTGGAACGCCTTCCGCATCACGTAGGGCAGCAAAGGGGGGAGGGAGGGGTGTGCCAACCCAAGGCTGGGTGTGAGGATGGGTCTGGCAGTGGACTGTTGTGGGGTTGGCAGGGTCTGGTTGGAGGCACTCTAAGGGGTTTGGTTGGTGGTGCTCTACAGGGTTTGACTGGTGGTTATCTACAGGGTTTGGCTGGAGGCACTCAAAGGGGTTGGGTTGGTGGTGCTCTACAGGGCTTGGTTGGAGGCTCTCTAAAGGGTTTGCTTGGTGGTGCTCTACAGGGTTTGGCTGGAGGCACTCTAAGGGGTTTGGTTGGTGGTGTTCTACAGGGTTTGGTTGGAGGCTCTCTAAAGGGTTTGCTTGGTGGTGCTCTACAGGGTTTGGTTGGAGGCATTCTATTCAGTTTGGATGATGGTTCTCTATGGGGTTTGGTTGACGATCCTCTACAAGGTTTGGTTGGCTGTGTTTTATGGGGTTTTGTCATTGCAGCAACGACATTGCATTGATCAAGTTGTCAGCGGCAGTGGAGGAGAGTGCCACCATCCAGGCTGCCAGCCTGCCACCCAGCGGGCTGGAGCTGGAGAACGGCTACCCCTGCGTGGTCACTGGCTGGGGAACCCTCCGAAGTAAGAGGGGTGACCACAGAGGGAACTGAATGGGGTCAGCATTGGACATGGGTGCAACTTGAGGCTGTCATTGCAGCTAACGGGCCGCTGGCAGAGGACTTGCAGCAGGCCGTGCTGCCCGTCGTGGACTACGCAACGTGCTCACAGAGAACCTGGTGGGGCAGCCAGGTGACGACTTCCATGTTGTGTGCTGGTGGTGACGGCCAGGTCGGGGCATGCAACGTGAGTGAGGGGGCTGCCGGCCATCCCCAATGGCTGCGGTGAGGTTGGAAGAATGGAGATGGGGAGCTGTGGGCTGTATGAGTGTGACACGGCGCCCTGCCTGGGTAGGGGGATTCGGGTGGCCCTCTGAACTGCCAACGGAACGACGTGTGGGAGGTGCACGGCATCGTCAGCTTCGGCTCCTCCTTGGGCTGCGCCTACCCCAGGAAACCATCAGTCTTCACAAGGGTGTCCGCCTACATCGACTGGATCAACGAGGTGAGAGCAGAGCTCTTGGTGCGTGTTCTCTCCGTCCTTCTCCACGTGAAGGCCTGACCACGGTCTCATCCTTTTGTCTTTGGCAGAAAATCGGTGAGAACTGAGGATGCGCAGAGCAGATCACGTATGGTGGTGTGCAATAAAGGGAAACAACCGGCCTCGTGTGTCCCTGTGGTTATTTGAGGGGTGGAAGGGGAGCACGTGGAGGGAGAGGAGCCCCCAGGGGGCTGAGTCTACCCCTCTGCACTCTGTATTTCTTTAATCTTTCCTGCATTGGAAAAATTTATTTACAGTACAGCGATTTACAGTGTGCCAGCGATGTGGGGTGCAATTAGGGTGAAGGACAGGCATTTGTGCTATTGACAAGACTGACAGAAACATTTACTACTCTGACTATTAGAAACACAGCAGTTGCAGAAACATCATTTACTGACTAACTCACAAATAACACGTTCCAAGGGGAAACAGCTGGCAGCCAAAGTGCACAATAGCTGTATAGATTGTAAAACCTGGGATGTTCCTCCTAGTTTTACACCAAGATCACCAAGTCCAACACCAACCCATCCGCCCCCCCTTCATCCCATCCCTCAGGGACACATCTACAGCCACTAAACATTGAAACACTTTCTGGTTTGATTGCCCAAAGATGGTTTGGGGGTATAATCTGTAGTCCTAGGTACTGGGGACTGTGTGCATCAAGGTCATGACGACAACGCAACTGAGCTTTCTAGAGCTAACGCTCTAGGACACAAGAGACAACAGAAGACAGAGTACAAAGCAAAAGTTTCCGTGTTTGTTGTTTTCCTTTTGGTTTTTCTTTCGCTCAAACAGAAAAATCCCTTGTTGCAAAAATCATGTATTTCCATCGACTCCAGCCATTGGTTCCATTCACTCCTCCAATCCACTGCAGTCGCACCAGGAAGGAGAGCACAGCCACAGCACAGCTGGAGGCCCTCACTCCACAGTGCCATCACTGGGCTGGCACACTCGGGGGATTCCAACACACATCCCTTCCCCCTTCCCACCACTGGGATAGAATCACGGCGGTTGCAAGGCACCTTTGGAGAGCATCAAGCCCAACACCCCTGCTGCGGCATCTTCCCTACAACAGATTGTCCCTACGGGTTGGGACAGGGCCAGTCCTCATCTTGTGGCCGATCACCCCAACGACAGCGCTCACAGATTGCATTTCTCAGCAGAGACCCCTCCAAAGCCAGACAGCAGTCACCAGGAGCACCTGGTTCAAGTCACAGCAGGGACAGCTTTCATCCAGCCACAGGGAAGCTGTCCCTCACGTTGACTGCGACCTCGACAACCCCACATCATTTGCACAGGAAGAAGAATCTCTTACGTAGAAAGTTGAAACAGCCTGGGATCTGCTTGTACTTCCCCTTGGTGGATACGATGTCTGACACCTGGGAACACAAGGTGCACTGCATGCTCAGTATCACCACCCTTTACAGCCTGCCTGCCTACCCTGACAGGTGGCACCTCTGATTATTGCCCTCACTGCTGTAACACCACACAAATAAGGCTAAGAAAAAAGACATTTACCCGCAGCAGCATGGTTTGCAGGTCTTCAGAACGGGCATAATGTTCCAGCACACTGTCCAGGGTTTCCACATACCACGAGCCACTCACCTTGTCCCTCCAGGACACAAAACCTGCAGAGAAACGAGAAAATTACTCTTGCAGTCAGTCTTGCTGTGTCTTCATCTCCCTGCGTACCACCCCCAACAGGTGGCTGCCCCTAACTTCAGTAGCAAACACTGACTCTTGGGGACACTATGCTGTGGCACAGCAGCTTGGTGGTGGCTTTCTCCAAAAGCCAGTGGCAGAATTAGGATGTCTCCAGCACTGGCCAAGCCCTCAGCACCGACTGCTTCTGCAAATCATTTGCACTTATCTCACAGAATCACAGAATGCCCAGCGTTGGAAGGGACCTCAAGGATCATGAATCTCCAACCCCCTGACACAGGTAGGGCCACCAACCTCCCCCACTTAATACCAGACCAGGCTGCCCTGGAAAAGTAGCTCACCTGGAAAGGTTGAGTAGGACACCAAGATGTCACCAGGAGTGGGCAAACTGGCAACGGCGTCCGGCTCGTCCAAACTCCCCGATGGAGCCTGGAAAGGAATCGCATCCGACTCTACGGAACCTCGGCAAGTTTCATCTTGGGGTGATTCACAGCCCACCTCAAATCCATGGTCCTTTTCTTCTGCAAAAAATGGCAGCAACAACAGCTCTCGCTCACATCTGAGACGCTCTGCAGCCATACATCCTCTGTTAACAACTGCAGGGGAAAAAATCCTCCAACAAAACCACGCTTTCCTGCTCTCTGACAGTGCTGCTAGAGTCAGAGCCATCCGGCTACCCACTAACCAAGCCCTTCCAACCAACCTCCCAACCTTCCTTCCAACCCAAGCCATTCTACAGTTCTACCCTTGTTGCTAAACACAGACAACAGGAGGAATGCTCCTGGATGTGGGGCAAGGGATGCCACTACTGCCCTCCTGCCATCTCACAGCCCCCCTCTGCACATTAAAACACCCCGCTGCACAATGAAACCACCAGTGCTGCCCTCCTGCAAGATGCTCCTGAAATTCAACCCATCTTAGCAGTAGAAATACATGGGTGGGAATGCTAGGAAACACCTGGGTAAAAGGGCAACAGACATGAAAGGAAGACAACGACAAAGCCCAACTGTGTCTCACCAGCCTGCTCACACCTAACAGCTTATTGCCAACACAAAGATTCACCTCCTCCACAGGCCTGGATGAAGAAGAGTTTGGGTTTTCCTCTCAAACTTGGGCACTGGGACCCATTGAAATAGTTCACAATCTTTTCAATTGGAAGGGTTTTGCCATCTGTTCCATAAATCCCTCCGGGAAACTGAATATGGCTTGTCTGGAAGAGGAAAATCCAAGAGCTGTTAACACAGAAGGAAAGGCAAGCTCACAGGGAACCCGTCTCTGTCCAAGTGTTCTCCCTCCCCCATCACTGTCTAGCATAAAGTTTCCATATAAGCATAAAGTGAGAACAAATCTCACTTCCTCATATCTGTGCAAATATGCATACTGCAGCAGGGCAAAGGGATTCCAGCAGACAATACCCAGAAATCCAACCCCTCAATATAACCCAACTCCTATTCCACCTCCTCCAGGACAAGGGGCACACAACACACAACCCTTTTAGGAACAGTTTATCTCTTCTCCTCTAACTCCAAGGTCTACACCTTGTGATGATTAGTCTTAATCATGACTAATGACTCCCCAGGCAGAACCAGAGGATCAGGAAGCCCTCGAGGACTACAGTATGAAGGTCAGCACCATCTCCTTCTGCTCTTTGCCCCCCACTCGGTTCTGATGTACAGATCCCACACTCAGAAGCTAACAACTTCTGACCAAATGCCACCAACCTCTGCAAAGGTACTGCAGCAGGGAACCTCGTGTCTGCTTTCACCCAGACACAGGATCAGAACTCCCCATGATGTCAGAGGAGCACAAACCCACCTGGCAGCCGTGGGAGAGGATGACAACAAGGCAGCAGTCCAGGGTGCTGTGGTCGAGCTGTGCCAGCTTCCGCAGCTCCAGATCAATTTCCTACATAAAAAACATCATGCTTTAAACTGGCCACAGATGACTGGCAAGCCCTGCCCTATCAGACCCAGCTGCATCTCTGCTGCTTTCTGTCCAGTAAAAGTGTGATAACAGACCCTCCACATACAGACCACAAAACCCACTGGGCACAAAGTAAGACTCACACACATCCCTATACATCACATGCAGGAATCACAATTGAGCCTGAAGAGTAACCAGGTCTTCATTCTGCCACCCTCACCTGAGCTTTGAGGTTCCTCAGGGTCCGGACGTGGAAGCACAAGGACTTGAAACGCTTCTCCAGCTTCTCACAGTCTACGTCAGAGCCAGCCCGAGCTGACAGATTGGAGTCTGTGCTGAAGTTGACGTTGTTGAAGATCAGGCAGTGCCCACAAGGGTCTGCTCGCAGCTGGTACACCTGGCATGCATGAGAGAACTTGTCAGTCACAATTAAACACCCCTAATTCAGAGCATTCGCCAGCTAGTCCAGTGGAACATGCTGTAAAAGTGGAAGAGGAGTCTTAAAAGCAGCTCCTTTCTCAGTTCTTTCACATCTCTAAGCCTAGGGACGGATAAGAGTGTCTGTTCTCCATGCTCACATTATTCAAATGTGCAACCAGAGGAAAAAAGAATTGCCTAATTCACAGGAAAACGGCCACGACTTTAGCCACAAGGTTAGGTTTTCAGGTTGTTCAGGCACATTCATCAAACCTGAGATCATCACCATGAGATCCCAGGGAGCGTGCTCTAGGAGCCAAGAAAACAGGCAGATCCATCTCCTGCGTAGTCAGATTCAGCATCAACTCCAACACATTAATTTGGGAAGGCCCCTCCAAACTCCAGCCACGTGAACACAGCCAAACTCCCTGCCCTGCCTCGGGGGTGAGTTGTGCTGTCAGAAGGCAGCACACACATTTCTCAGTGCCTGCTTCACCATCAGCCTCCTAAAGCTGCCACAAATGTTTACTGTTGTTTTCTCTGCTTCTGTTTCCCAACACAGTGATTACAAAGTCAAAACACTGCTTTACAAATGACTTGGTGCCTGAGGAAATCACTAGCTGTCTTGCTAGAAACTCTTCAGCACCACATTTAGCACCATATCACGTTATTTGCAGCACGGTTCATGTGATCCCAAGGAGGAGCTGGCTAATGATTGACCCACTCTGAGCACATTGCCCTGGTTACAGCCTTGTCAGCCTCAGCACGATTCCTCACGTCCCAGCACCAAGGGCTGGCTGTCACAGCACTGCTTTCAGCTGCAGCAGCAGCTCAGGAGCCCTGTGGGACTTCTTTAGTCCAGGTAGAAGTTTAAGCCACGCCAAGACCTTTTTTTGGACTTTCTCTTCCTTGCATCGTGAGGGTGAACACTTAAATATCTTCAGCCTTGCTCGGCCTTTTCAATTCTTAAAGCACAAGCTCCTTGCAAACAGAATCTCTGAGATGACTGGCAGCAAAGAACCCCAACACAACGACAAATACAATGGGAAAGAAGAAATATCTAGAATACTAACCAGTCTGTGGTCACCCCGCTCAACAGCTGAACCTACAACACAAAACAGAGAAACGGGATTTAGCTCTTAGCGCTCAACAGTCAGATGTTAAACCTGTTCTTCAAAGAATTAACACCAACTTTCTCCTGTCATCTGTCACACAGGGGTGACAGACACCCCTTCCCACCCCACCACACACAGAAGCAGCGTTTGGCTCTCATCTCTCAAACCACAAAGAGGAAGAGTGTCAGCAGTTAGAGCCTGGACCTCAAGCACATGCTCATCCCCCACCTGGGGCACCATACACCATTTAGTTGGGGTCACCTCCCACCCAGCACACATCTGAGCTGCTCTGCAATTCACACAGACACCCAGCACGGTGTGTCTCAAGCAAGGAAGTGACCAACAAGCTCTACAAGCTGTCAGATCTCCCTCAGGGCTCCAGGACAATCCTTACCATGGGCTGCTGCTGGAGGCATCCGAAATCGCTGACTCTCAGCTTGGACTGGGATGGAGAAGCGTTCCGCAGCGCTCACACCTGTCATGGCATGGCAAAGTCATCTCTCTCCTTCTGCCCCTTCCAATTTCACATTAGAATTCAACTGCTCTGGTTCCCCTTAAGAACCACAGCTTGCAGCTACGCCACTGCAAGGGCAGAACAAAACCATCTCTGGTTTTCTCTTATCCGACTTCAGTGAGGTTTCTCATGACAGCTGTATGAGCTGCATCAACAGATAAAGGGCAAAACAGGAGTAGCAAACACACAGTGAAGCCCGTTTTCAGCGCAGTAGTACAAAGGCTGCATGTGAAAAGCAGAAGGAAGCTGGTAGAGCACAGCTGGGGCTTCAACACTTCTGCTACCAGAAAGCACATCATTCTCCCACAAACTCAGGCAGTCGCCACTACAACCTGTGCCAGAGGATAACAAAACCAGGACTTCATTTTCTACACCAAGAAGGAATCCAGCTGCTACACCCCATCCTGCACTTCACCATGCAAAGAACCACCTTCTCACTACTTACTTTTGTCACGCCTTTCTCCAGGCAGCTCCAGCTGCACAGGCCTCAGGTCCACAGGTGGGGAGATGGGGCTTCCACACCCCTCCTCCAGCATGTCAGCCAGGTCCTCGTGCCCGGTGTCCCTCAGGATGGAGAGGAATATTGGGAATGCCTGCTTCCCACGGGTCTCCAGGTCTATGACCAGCTGTCGTGCTTGTTCCCTTCGGGTGCCAGCACTCTGCAGAGGAGGGAAGGCAGGGACAAGGCTCGGTGATACTTCCTGAGCCCTTCAGCTTTGCCACAGCCAACAGGAAACAAAAGGATACTGGAACCCCTGGTTCTGGGGGATGGGAGGACCAGGGGACACCCCCAGCTTGACAACACAGGGATAAAAGACACTTTCTAAATCAGCTTGCCACCAGTATCATGGAAGGGAACAAAGGGGAGGACAAGAGGGCACCATACAGACGGCCAGTGGAGGACATAGGGGTGCCATGGGCCATGTCATGGGCATGGAAGGGACACAGAGGGCACCAGGGCTTTGTCACTGGGCTGCAGTGATGCAGGGACTCACAGGGACCTGTCAGCAGGCAACAGGGACACGAGGACCCATGGGGCTGAGAGGATGTTGGATCCCTCAGGGCTTGTTATCAGACTGTGGGAACATGGGTCCTTCCCAGGGCCTGCCATAGGGCTGGGGGGGTGAGGGGACACTTTGAGTCCTGCTACTGGGCAGGGAGGAGGAGGTGAGAATCACAGAATTCCAGGGTTGGAAGGGACCTCAAGGATCATGAATCTCCAACCCCCTGCCACATGCAGGGCCACCAACCTCCACATTTCATACCAGACCAGCTTCCCCAGGGCCCCATCCAACCTGGCCTTGAACATCTCCAGGGATGCACGGGGCATCCACAGCCTCTCTGGGCAGCTGTTCCAGCACCTCACCACTCTCATAGCAAAGAACTTCCCCCTGTCATCCAACCTCAATCTTCCCTCCCTCAACTTCAAACCATTTCCCCTTGTCCTGTCCCCTTGTATCTACCCTTTCCGAGAGTTGATTCCCCTCCTGCTTGTAGGCTCCCTTTAGGTACTGAAGGCTGCAATGAGGTCACCCCACAGCCTTCTTTTCTCCAGGCTGAATAAGCCCAGCTCCCTCGGCCTGTCCTCATAGGGGAGGTGCTCCAGTCCCCTGCTCATCTCTGTGGCTCCTCTGGACCCTCTCCAACAGCTCTCTGTCTTTCTTGTACTCGGGGCTCCAGACCTGGACGCAGTGCTGCAGATGGGGCCTCACCAGAGCAGAGCAGAGAGGAACCATCAGCTCTCTGTCGCTGCTGGCCACTCCTCTGCTGACGGAGCCCAGGATCCCACATGAGGACACCCCGAGCCCCGTCACCGAGCTGAGGGGACAGGAGGCCCTTTCACCGGACCGCGAGGACGCGGGACCCCCGGCCGCGCCCCGCAGCCCACCTGCATATCCTCCACCATAGCGCTGGTGAAAACCCCTCGGGCCTGCAGCGGCCCCCAAAGCGCCTCAGGCCGCAGCCCCTCCACCAGCCGCACCCGGCCGCGCCGCAAGGCGCGCCTCTGCGCCTCCTCCATGGCGATCCACGTCACATGACCGGAAGCGGAAGCGTCGCTATGGTGACGGCGGGCGGGCGCGCCGGAAGCGGCGGCTGCGGGGCTGAGGCCGGTGCCGGTGCCCGCCATGGAGCTGGGCCGCGCGGGCCCGGCCGGCCTGCTGCTGGTGTTGCTGCTGCTTCTGGCGGCGCAGGCCGCGCCGGAGCGGGACCCGTACCGCGTGCTGGGCGTGGGCCGCTCCTCCAGTCAGGCCGACATCAAGAAGGCGTACAAACGGCTGGCACGACAGTGGTACTGAGCGGGACCTGCGGCTGGGGGGGGCGGGGAGGCCTGGGTGCGCGGCAGGGAGTAACGCCTCGTCCTTCCAACCCCGCTTCAGGCATCCGGACAAGAATAAGGACCCGGGCGCTGAGGATAAGTTCATCCAGATCAGCAAGGCCTACGAGGTAAGAGAAAGGCGCTGCAGAAAGGAGAAAGGAACGGGACCGAGAGGGGGCTGGAGTGCAGCGCTGGGATGGGTGAGGCTGGGGAAGCTCAAGGCAGACCTCATCGCTCCATACGGCTCCTGAAGGAAGGCTGTGGTAAGGCAGGGTTGGCTTCTGCTCCGGGTGACAGCGATAGGGTGGGAGGTGATGGCCTCAAGGTGCGGATTAGATGTTAGCAGTGATTTCTGCTCTGAAAGAGCAGTGATGTGCTGGCACAGCTGCACAGGGAGCTGTGCGGTCACCATCCATGGAGGTGTTTGAGGAATGTGAGGATGTAGCACTGAGGGATGTGGTCAGTGGGCACAGTGGGGGTGGGTCGAGGTTACTCCGGTCCCCACCCCTCCACGCTTTGCACTGCGCCACCTTTCTTCTGTCCTTTGCTTCCCAGATCCTCTCCAACGAGGAAAAGAGGGCAAACTTTGATCGCTACGGAGATGCTGGGGAGAGCCAGGGCTATTCCCAGCACCAGCAGCGCCAGTTCCACCACTTCCACGAAGGCTTCTACTTTGATGAGTCCTTCTTCCATTTCCCCTTCAATTCAGAGAGACGTGACACCTCCGACGAGAAGTATTTGCTCCATTTTTCACATTACATCAATGAAATCGTGCCAGATAGTTTCAAGAAACCATACCTCATTAAGATCACCTCAGATTGGTGCTTCAGCTGCATCCACATCGAGCCCGTGTGGAAGGAAGTTGCTCAGGAACTGGAGGCACTGGGTAAGGACGAGGCGTTGGGGTTGAGCACGAATTTCCTTGCAGAATGAGGTATGGGAAGGGTGTCCACCAGCAGCTGGTCCATAGAAGGACTCAGGGATTTAGGCCACAAGCCTAACACTTTCCTGTATGTTAGTAATAACTAAATCAATGAGACTAAGCATTGTAAACAAGGAAACATTAGGCTTTCCTTCTGACTCATACAGTTTCAGCTCTTTCTAGCTGGTGGTTTCACTGTTGTTCCCTCGGTCACCCCCGATGCTACAAGGGGAAGATGCCTTTTCTCCCTAATTTTAGTCCAGCAGCCATGGTAATAAATAACCACATTAATTAAAGCTCATAGGTAAATCCTGCATGGCTCTGTCCTGAACTTGGAACAAGCAGAATACAGCACCTGAGTCACCACCATACAGGGCTGCAAGGGAAGCCCTACTGGAAATATATTTGTGTGCCAACAAGAAAGCTGGGAATGCAGAGAGCAAGTGGAAATTTTGTTTTTCGTGCTGATGTCTCCTGCATGCACTTTCCAAAAAAACACAGCAGGATGCAGAGGTGGTCCAGTCCCTCCTTACTCAGCTTGTTCTCCTTTGGGTTTTACTGTAGCACGTGTGACATCGGTGGGTAAAATAAAAGAGGCCATCACGTTCCCTCTCTCCCTTGATAAAGCTTTCGGTACAAGTTCCAAGGGACTGCAGCGTGAGGAAAGCACAGAGCTGGGAGGGACCGTGACACAGATAGCTGCCAAGCGTGGTGCTGAGCAAGGGAAGGGGTCTTCAAACTCAGCTGTCTGGTCCAGGCGTGGGCTCGTGGTCATCGTTTAGGTCAGTTTGCTCTCCTTTCACAGGGGTGGGCATTGGGGTCGTTCACGCCGGGTACGAGAGGCGCCTGGCCCACCACCTCGGCGCTCACAGCACGCCGTCGATACTGGGACTGATGAACGGGAAGATCAGCTTCTTCCACAGCGCCGTCAGTCGAGAAAACCTGCGGCAGTTTGTGGAGAACCTGCTGCCAGGGAACCTCGTAGAAAAGGTACACGTGAGGGGGGCGTGCAGCGCTGCGGCTGCCGTCTGATTGGGGCAGACAGAGCTCGTTAGCTGTTGCAGCTGCTCATCCAATTAATGCAGCCCTGATGTGTGTCACTGACATGAGAAGAGCCAACTGGGGAACCAAAGTGCTTCAAGAGCTGTAATTATGGCTCCGCACCCTGCTTCCCTGCTTGGAAGCAAGCACACCACACTGTTCTGTAACTCTTATTTTCTTTGTGACGGGGCTCATTGCACTACTGCACATTTAGGCCAGCAGTGCAGTCTGTATGCTGCTCTTCCAGCTGCAGTCAGTGCCGAGTCAAACCAGCACACACGTCAGGCATACCTGTGGCAGCTTATTCAGACCTGGTTCTCACTCAGGCACCAAACCCTACAGCACTGCACGCGTCTGACTGTTCTGAGGTTCAACTAACAGTGTGACTCCATTTAAAGATTACAGATAAAAACTACATCCGCTTCCTATCTAACTGGAAGAAAGAAAACAAGCCCCACGTCCTTCTGTTTGATCACATGCCAGTCGTGCCGTTGCTGTACAAGGTAAAGCAATATCTGCCTCTGGATTTTGACTTGCTACTAAATCCAGCACATGCCCAATGGCATTTAAACAGCGGGGGGTGTTCATAAGCAAAGTCACCACGAGCACTGGGGGGACAAGGCATTCTTTTTGTGCTAATGTGACACATTCTGGTGCTTTCTTCCCACCCAGCTGACTGCCTTTGCATACAGAGATTACTTGTCCTTTGGTTACGTGTACGTGGGGCTCAGAGGGACTGAAGAGTTGTCCAGTCAGTACAACATCAACGTCTACACGCCAACCCTGATGATCTTTAAGGAGCACATCGACAAGCCCGCTGATGTGGCACAGGTACAGCTCTGAGCCCTCTCCGAGTGCTTCCATGAAAGGAAAGTTTTTTCTCTGACCAAAATGAGAGGTTGGTTGGCTGCATTCTGAGGAATAAGTGGCATTGATTCTCAGTGGTACGTCTGGCTTCAGCAAAGGCAGTGAGCGAAGCCCCATGAGGGAGGTAGCTTGGTGGGCATCAGCTGTGGGGTCTGAGCTTTGTAGGATAGTTGCAGGTAACTTCTTGGTCCTCTAAGTGTCTTTGGGGGTTTCAGTGAGGACTGTAATGGCTGGTATCCTCCAGCTGTTCAGGTGAGAGGAAGCCTTAGAATAGCTTTGCTCTCCTCAACCCACTCGGTACCAACTCTGCTTTCTTTCTTTTCTCTAGGCACGGGATATGAAGAAGCAGCTCATTGATGACTTCCTTTCCCAGAATAAGTTCCTCATGGCAGCCAGACTGACCAACCAGAGGCTGTTTCAGGAGCTGTGTCCTGTGAAGAAGTCACACCGTCAGCGAAAGTAAGGCTCCTCGGGAACCCATTTTGTCCCCCGAGGCTCTTGGGTTGCTTCTAAAGCCATCTCTTGTTGGATTGAGTGAGATATAAAAGGTCTCCAAGGGAAGGAAGGAAATGACTGCACTGGAGATTGCTGGGTATCCATGCAGCTTGATAGCTTTTGTGCCTCCACTGGGCGCATCTTGGGACAGAGGACAGGGAGAAGGGAGGAGGAGTGGGGCAACAGCCTGGAGAGCTCAACGTCTGGAAGGCAGAGGCAGGCTTTCAAAAATAAGCCCAAAAATGACAAACAGGGTTTCCATCCCTTCAGGATCATTCTCATTAGCAGAAAGAGGACAGCTGTTTCCTCTGGCAGCCAGAACAGCTCTTCATTCTCCATCTCTCTGTGTTGCCCAGGCACTGTGTGGTCCTGCTCACTGGAGAAGGCGATAAGTTTGCTGACGCTTACGAGGCATTTTTGACCTTTGCTGTGGCCAACACAAAAGACACACTGAGGTTTGCACACATCTACAACAACAGGCAGCCCGAATTTGCAGATGCCTTGCTGATGGATGAGGAGAAGTACCGTGGGAAGTCAGCTGTGAGCATTACCATTACCTTTCTTTTCTTCTGCTGTGCTTTTTGTCTGTCGTTGTAAATCTCTTCGCTCTATGTAGGCTGCTGTAACTTGACCTGACTCCTAATTCTGGGCAGGGATTTGAAGCTAATGTCTTTCTCAGTAAAAGTGCTGTCCTGTCAGACATCTGATGTGGTTGGCTTGTCCAGGTGGTCATTTTGGAGAGGCGCAACAACGCAGGGAAGATTGCCTATAAAACCTTGGAGGAGGCCTGGCAAGGCAGCAACGAGGACAACTTCATCCTTCTGGATCTCCTGGACCAGCTAAGAACGGACCCTGGTCTTCTCTCCTCAGAGACTGTCCTGGAAGACTTGAATGATGAGCTTGCTCCTGTAAGTGCACAGCCTTTCCAGCCACTTAACAAGCATGTTACCTCCTTGAACAATTCTGTTATGCTCATTAGTGGGAATCACACTCTACAGGTGTTGTTGCTCAGGAAAGGTGAGCTCATGGCATAATCCAAAGCTGATTTGGGGCTGGGGTTCAGTTCAGGGGCTGGGGCTCTCATTGGTGCTGGGAATAACAGCTTTATCATTTGCCTTTTTTTTTCCCCTCCCTTCTCTTAAACAGATGTTTCTTATCCGGTGGTTCCATTCCACGCTGGACTATATCCTGGACTGCTGGGACAGCTTGTTTCATAGCAACTGGTATGGAAGGGGCACTGACAATTCTCAATAGGGAGCAGGATTGCTGTCCTTTTATTCAGATGCATGGTAGAACCAGGCTTGGGTTAACAGGAAATGAGAATGCACCAAGTACACGGGTGCTTGTATGCTCTGAAGATTAAGGTGAAAAGCAGTGGCAGCACAGTGACATTAGTCTCTGCCTGAAGTACTGGGTACTCTGGCCTAGAAGTTGACTGTGATATTATGCCCCTGAAAACATGCCAACCGTATCATTTGATGCTTTCCACTACTTCCCCATAGCCTTACTTTAAAAGTGTTCCATTTTTGTCCTCCTTTTGGATGGGAACAGGACAGTGCTCCAAATCCTGATCATGTTTAAATTCAAGAAAAAACTGTGCTGCTTACAGACCTGTTTGCAAATCTTCCCTTAGGCGAGAAATGATGCCACTGCTGTCCTTGCTCTTCTCAGCGCTCTTCATTCTCTTTGGCACTGTCATTGTTCAGGCCTTCAGGTGAGTGCACATCCAAGGGGATCTCACAGTCCAACCAGCAGCAGCTCAAAGCAGCCCTTAAAACAAGCCCCGAATCATTTTCCTTTGCAGTGATTCCAGTGACACAAGGGACTCTCCTGCCTCCGAGAAAAAAGACACCACTGCAAAGACCGAGAAGAACGACACGAGCTGCAGCAAAGAGAGTAACAGGTTCCCTTTCTCTTCAAAAACATTTTTTGCTGAATTATTGTTTGTGAAGAGTAGTACGAGCAGCACAGCGAGTAGTAGGTAGAGAAGTGCATGGTAGAGAAGTGCCAGAGCTGTGTGGATGGAGTAGTTGTTGCAAGGGCAGTGTGGGTGCAGAAAGGCAGGAAGGAGTGGTGTTAGCAGGGCAGAGAGGATGTGGATACAGAAATTTAGTTATTAAGTGATTCCTGCTAACATGGGAGAGGAAGCAGCTGTTCTGAGATGGACTTGGGACTCTGACAATCCAGGGGAAGCTGTGACTTTACACCAGGTCTCATTCTATCCAGCCACTCTTCCTTGCTCTGCATAAATCCATTCTTCCTCTCTGCAGGTTGCACCACCAACACGGGCTGTAGCTACAGGGCACAGGGCTGGATCAGCTTAAGGAGGGGGGAATGAATTCATGCTTGATTCCCCTTTTACTCCATCTTTGTTTTGTTGCAGCAGGGTTCCCAAAAAAGGCTTTGTCGAGGTGACAGAGCTGACAGACATCAACTACAACAGTAACCTGGTGCGCCTCAGGCCGGGCCACATGAACGTGGTCTTGATTCTCTCTAACTCCACCAAAACTGCCCTTCTCCAGAAGTTTGCCCTGGAAGTCTACACATTCACAGGGTAGGTTGGGGTCCTCTCCTGAGTTTACTTTCCTGTTTTAACACCTTGCATAAGCAAAGCTGCTTAGGTGGAAAATCAGGGGGGGATTTATGCTTGACCACCTCTTCTCCAGACTAAACAATCTCAGTTCCCTCAGCCACCTCCCGTAGGACTGTGCTCCAGCCCCCTCACAGCTCTGCTCCCCTCTTTGGACATGCTTCAGGGCCTCCATGTCCTTCTTGTAGCAAAGGGCCCAAAACTGAACACAGCACTCAAGGTGCAGCCTCACCAGTGCCGAGTACAGGGTCCAGTTGGCTAAACCAACACTCACCAGCCTGACTTGGGAGCCATGCTCATCCTGCTTCTCTCTTCTCCCCCTAGGAGCAGCTCTCTTCATTTCTCCTTCCTCAGCCTGGACAAGCACCGTGAGTGGCTGGAGTACCTGCTAGAGTTTGCACAGGATGCTGCCCCCATCCCCAATCAGTACGACAAGCACTTCCTTGAACGCGACTACACGGGCTACGTGCTGGCTCTGAACGGCCACAAGAAATACTTCTGCCTCTTTAAGCCTCACAGATCAGGGGACGAGGGGGGAACCCTGGGGGCGGGCGAGGATTACGATTCCTCGCTGCACACCGAAGCCAGAGGGAAATCCTCCTGCAGCCCAGGATCGAGATCCATTAAAAACAAATTACATAAATTGTCCTTTTGGATGGAACGCCTTCTCGAAGGCTCCTTACAGAGGTTCTATATCCCCTCGTGGCCTGCACTAGACTGAGGGATTTTAAGAGATTCTAACAGACACACTTTTTACGAAGATGCCGAGGGACAGCTCTCTCCAGGTCTAAACAGATGATTGTGATGAATGGACCTTAGGTTTTAGGTGAACTCTCCAAGGGCCGGTGACCAGAAGAATCTCCCCGCATCCAGAGCCCGGGAGTGCAACGAAGCGTGCTGAAACGCCCTCCACCAAACCATCCTCACGTTTGGATGCTGTACTGTCAAAAAGCCAAGAAGTCCTTTTTTCCCTTCTCATCATGCCACACCTGCTTCCTGGGCCGTCCCCGAGCCATCCCTCATTTCACCTCAGATGAATAAAAGCCGTGATCACTGCTGCGGCGACGCGGCCGGTTACGCAGGGCAGGTCGTGGCTCTCCTCTCGCTTCCTTGTGTGCTTATTAGCCCATGGTGCATGGTGTAACCCTGGCAAGACCCTCCAGACCCTCCCAGCAGACAGCCGTACCCCTCGGCTCCCCCTGGGTAAGTGACCTGGAACGTGGCTGGGAGCACTCCTGCAGAGCAGCCCTGAAGCTGGCACTCACCTGTGGTGTGGGCAGGGAGGTGATCTGCATGCGCCGTGCTCCTTGCGTGACAGTTCCACCGTAACCAGGGAGGGAAGGGGTTTTGCACAGCCGTAAATACTGTAACGGTGTCGAGCCATTTAAATGTCACATTGTTTTCCAGATGCCTTCCTGCTTCTGTCAGTTTTAGAGGATGTATTTTAGAGCCATAACTTTAACCGTGTCCTCGGATTGTAGGCATATGCTGCTATGAGCCAGTAGATGTGTAGAAGAAACTCTACCTAGCTGCTAGAGAGCCAGTGGGGGCTCCTTTCAAACACCCTTACATCTGTAGTACAAACCAACCTTTCTTTGTATCAAGGAACCTAATTTGTCAATGACTGTACTCCTGAAACGTCGCCCCAGAAGTGCTGTACCACCAGACCGTCGCTTACGTGTGAGGCTCCTTTTGTTTCAGGTGTGGGTTTAAGATGCTTTGTCATCTTGCCCATTCCGTTCCTGCCACAAACCTTTGTTTCTCAACATGCAGGCTGCCTTGGGTTTTTTCTGTTGGTTTTTTGTTGTTGTTTTTACACACAGGTCTGTGTAAAGCTCGTGCAGTCACAAAGCACAGAGTCCCACACTGGGGTACAGGCTGCCTGTTGTGAGCTGGGGGAGGCCAGCAGCAGGGGCCGGTGTGCTTTGTAGCTCCTCCAGTCACAACACAAAGCCAAAGGATTTCCAAAGGGACTGAAATCCTGCAGAGTCCCAACCTGGAGCTCAAGCCACTTTGCTGCCTGCATTACTTTGATGCACAAAACCTTGGCCTGTTGCATTCCCAGCACGCTGGGCACAGCTTTGCCCGCTGTTGGCCATCCCAGCACTGCGTGTACTCCCAAATAAACATGGCTGTGCTGCCAACCACCCTTATGTGAGGCTGCTGGATTTTAGCTCAGCAGGTCCTGGGCCTCAGCTGCAGAAATGAGGCACTGAAATCGGGGGAAGGAAGAAAAAAAATGAGGTCTTCTCCCTGCTAATGAGCTACAGGGCACACACGTGGTGTGATGGGGTTGGGGCAGGACACTGTCAGCCTGATGGTGACACACAAACACACCAAATCTGGGTGAGGAATGAGGATGGACAAACCCATCTGCCGCCTCTTCAGCGAGTCAGAAACCCGAATAAACTTTTGACATGCAACTTAAAAAGACAAAGTGCCTAGTTGTGCTACAGCAAGGGAATTCACCCCTGGGCCAAGTAAGGAAAAGATCTGGCCTTGTGGCCTTCAAAATGTAATTTCTGTGCACTGCAGCAATGCCAAACTGTTCTAAAATCACCCACTGAAGGAGTTCTGGTTGTCATGGAGCACTGGGCACTTGCTTGCCAGTAGAAGAGTTGGTCAGAGGCCCCTCAGCTGCTGCTTACGCCTGAGCTCTGCCTGCCCTCTCCCAGCAGTCATAAGCTGAGATCCCCAAATCACCCCAGGTTGTGAGGTATCATCAGCAACACGCACCTGCTGCTCTGCTCTGCATGTGGCAGTTTGTAACCCAAAGATTGAGGCAGTTCAGTCCCAACGCGCTATCTGGCGATGAACAAGCAAGCAGCCCCGCTCACAAGCTGGAACAAAACATCCTTACAGCAAAAAGGGAAGCAGCCCCAAGTCAGAGGTTGTCCCAAAGCCCTCCTCTTCCCTCTGCCAGCAACTCGAACACTAACACAGCCTGACAAGTGGGACTGAAAACAAAGTACATCTTTTGCACTTTTGATACAGGGAGGGAGGTGGGGAATTAACTTATTTGGCAAACTTGTCTTTTTTATTTTTGGTTTGGGTTTTTTGTTTTTGTTGTTGTTGTTGTTTTTTTTTTTTGTCATGTATTTGTGATCAGGCACTGATGCCATTTTGTTTTAAAGATGATTACAGATTCGCAACCAAAATAAACTATTTTAATGTGTGATGAAATGGCTTTTGTGTTTTTCCATTGTCTCGACCCCATGTCTGCACCAACTCACACATCCTGAGGGCAAACAAACCCTTCCTGAACACCAGAGGTTGGGCCAAGGGACACCCAGCTCTCCCCAGCTGCTAGGCTTCACTACCTCTTCTAGCAGCACACAGCATTTATTCCTTACTGCAAAGCACACGTTCACTGCACCTGGAGGAGAGTAGGGCATCAGGAACCTCATCCAAGGTCTGCAATGGCATCTGCTGGTGGTGGGTCATTGCTGTGCAGGGTTGGGGCCCAGACAGGAGCTGCCCTCACATGGTTTTCACTCCAGGAAGGACACACAACATTTCAAAGAGCAGATTGGCTCCTAGCAGGGCAGTGTTACCTAGGAATAGACAAAAAAAGATGCAAGAAAAATAAAAATTAAAAAAAGAACAGTAATAAAAGTTGTGCTATGAGTGCCCATCTGTTTTCACCCGCAGATCTCAGCCACCTCTACCAGCTCCTACCACTCTGTGACAGTTCCTAGAGCCCAGGGCTGCCCTTGGCCTTTCAACACTAGGTGGCACCTAGCAAAAACTCTTCAGTTTAGTGCAAGTGTCCTTTCAGCCCTGCAGCCCCACAGATTTCCATCGACTCACCGGAGACATCATATATGGGTGCCACCTCCACAAGGTCACATCCCACTATATTGAGTCCTTTGCAGCCACGAATAATCTCCAAAGCCTGAGAGGAAAACAGATTGGGGTACAATAAATGATCAGAATTCCTCAAATGGGAAGAAAACATCCTTATCTTATGAGGAAGGGAGCTTTGTGACCCTCACCTGCATAGGTGTGAGCCCAGCAATCTCTGGTGTCCCCGTTCCCGGGGCGTAGGCAGGGTCCAGCCCGTCGATGTCAAAGCTGATGTACACCGGGCCATCCCCCATCTGCTGCCTCACCTCTCCCATCAGTGGAACCAGGGACTTCATCCAGCACTCCTCAGCTGGAACCACCCGGAATCCCTGCGAAAGCACAAGCTCAGCATTCATCATCCCACCACCAGCAACCCAGATCCCACTGGGGATTTATGGAAAGGAGACCGGGCTGCATTTCCCAAATAAGCTTTAAGTCAGAGCAGCTGCCAGAGATTACCTGGTCCCAGCAGTACTTGTACGGATCGGGGGCATAGGAGGAGCCACGGATGCCAATCTGAACCACGCGGCTGCAGTCCAGCAGCCCTTCATCCACGCAGCGCCGGAACGGGGTCCCATGGTAGATCTTCTCCCCCAGGGCCACGTCACTGGTGTCAGTGTGAGCGTCCACATGCACCAGCCCCACAGGTCCATGCCTTGGTGGGATCAGGTGGGCACATCAGTCCCCAACCCACACCCGGTATCCCCCAAATTACACCATCACTGCCATCACTGGAGGGGCTGAGCAACGTTAGGACGGGGCTGTGTTCTACACCTCCGCGTTGGAAACTTACTTTTCTGCCACTGCCTGCAGGATGGGGTATGTTACAGTGTGGTCTCCACCTGCGACAGGACAAGGAAGAGGACGTTGCATATTGCTCTCAGCACTCCTTGCGTTTGTTTTCCAGTGATTTTTCCCCCCCTGTATTTATGCTGCACTTGTTTATATGCTCAGACCAAATCAGGAGGAAATGGAATCAGGACAGGATTAGGAGCTCCCACAGGGCACTTACCCAGAGTGAGAGGCACACAGCCAGAGGCCACGATCTTCTGGTAGGACTCGTAGATGCGGCGGCAGCTGTCGGGCAGGTTGTAGAGGTTGACATTCACATCTCCAACATCAGCCACCAGCAGGGAGTCGAAAGGCGCTGCCCCAGTGCTGGCGTTGTACCTCCTCACCATCACTGACTCAGCACGGATCTGCTGAGGACCAAACCTGAGTAGGAGAACGCATGCAGGGGAAGCTGCAGGCAGAGCCGCGCTGCCAGCAGGAGCCAAGCAGCAGCTGCCCTCCTACCTGGCTCCGGGCCGGTTGGACGTGCCCACGTCAAGGGGAACGCCGACAAAAGCTGCGTTCAGCCCCTCTGCTGAGGTCTGAACAGGAAGCCTCAGCATGGAGCAGAGCCCCACGGGCCGGGCCACGCACTCAGCACTGGGAGGCACGTTGAACCGCGAGGCACGGCGACAAGGAGCAGCAGCGGATGCAAAAAGCCACCGAGCAGAGAGCCTGGCTGGCCTGAGCAGGCAGCTCATCCTGCCACACACACAGCAAGACCCCAAAGCCTGCCCCGCTCCTGCAGCTGGGAGCAGAGCCAGGCGGCTCCCTGTGTCACCCTGCCGGGTTCGAAGTGCGTCCGGATGCCCTGCAAAAGGCAGAGTGCTCAGGTTCCTGTTCCCACACATCTTTCTCTTTCTCATTCCCCTTCCACACGCTGATCAGCTGCAGGAAGCAAGGCATCCATTTCTTACCTGCCTCAAACAAAGCCACCCCAAGTGCTGAAGTGCTGAAGTATCATAAAAACGTCCCGCTAAGGAAAGGCAGTGGGGCAGAACAGAAAGCATCTGACCTCACCAGAACTGCAGACACACAAGGTGCAAACAAATGAGATGCAACCCCTGTGCAATGCCAAGGCTGAGTGCAATGTTCTGCTCACTGCCCTTCTAGCACCTGGATCTGGGAGAGATAAGGAGACACAGGGGGGGAAAAAAATAAAAGGAGTACATTCACAACTGAAAGCCTGCTCTATATAATTTGTTTTCATGTGAAATACGTCTGTAATTTCAAGCTGCAGTGACATGTAAGCAAGTGGGAGCTGTGCTGTGTTCTTCTGAGTCAGCACGAGCTGATGGGTTGAACAGCAAACCAAAGGGAAGAGAGGTCAAAGCAGGGCTCCTCCAGGAAACTGACAGCATTTACACTGCAACGAGCACCAGGGGAGCGAGGGGTACAGGAGTTGGCTTCCTGGGGTAGCAAACAGCTCTCCGTTGCTGTAAAACGAGCAGAGCCATTCCCTGACAGGCAGCACTGCACTGTCAGCTCAACCAGAGAGCACTTCAGAGAGACAGATGTGACAGCATTGCTGTGTGATGGTGTGCTGGGATATCAGCCACCTGAGCCACAACCTGCACGTCAGTTGCCAGCCAGAGGAGTGAGGATATGCATGATCACAAGGCAGGGCCCGTTCCTCAAACAGGAGGGGGCTCTCGCTGGGGAACTCCCTTTGGCTGGAATAAAAGAACACATTTCAGAGACAGGACTTTGAGACACCAACACAGACCCAGCACTACGGGCCAAAGACCTGGATCCGGTGAACAGAGATGAACTGGATTTAGAGAGTGCTCAGAACGTCATCATCCATTTATTGTGCAACCAGCAGCAGTAACATTTTCCCCCAGCTCCCCTTAACACAATTACAGACATGAAATCAAACGGTGTTTTCATTAACATGGCTGTTATCGTTCCAACAGTGGTGTCTCCTATCCTCTCCAAGCAAAGGATGTTACTTCATTGTTAAGCACAAAACCAGGTTCAGAAAGCAGGTTAGCATCACAGGACACTCCCTAAGCTAGCACTGCTCCTCAGCCCTATTCCACATGCAGTATTATCCCTGACAGTTTGACTTGGCCTTGGCAGAATTAGGACAGCCGCTGCACAGCAGTCAAGAAGTTTGTATGTCCTTCTGCCAGCGCAGCTTTCTTTGTGCATCGTTTAAATCCGTGATATTTGTGTGTAAGAGCACCTAGACAGCACCTCCTTCTCCACAGACAGCACCTCCTTCCCCACAGACCCTCTTCTCAAAAGGAACTTGCTTCACCCAGCGCGTGACTTCGAAGCCAGCTCTGAACTCCTGACTGAACACAACCAAGCACACACCCCAGGACACATTCTGCAAAGCCTGACTGAAGGAGTAATGATGAGGCAAGGGCACGTCCTCTAGCAGGAAGAGAAAAGCAGCGTGTACTAAAACTCGCTACAGATGAACTCAACCTCTCGGCGCAGGCCTGCAGATATTTTCCCTAAGTTAGTACAGGATTCCGGGCAGACAGAACAGACAGATTCCTATGTGCTTTCAGCAAGTGCCATTTATCTACTGCACGGTCACGGCCTGCCCAGGTAGGACTCTTCACCCAGACTGGTTTCTCCAGGCCAGCAACAAGAAAACTGCTGTCCAGAGGTCTTCGAAGTCGAGGTTGGCCAAAAAGCACATCTTCATTTTGGTTTCTACCCTGCTTTTGTCCACCAGTCCGTCCATGAGCAAAGTGGCTGCAGACTGGCAGAGAAGCCAGGCAGTCATCTGGTCTGGCTTCAGGGCCTTGGACGCCAGAATGCTTTCACCCCAGAGGCTCAAGTGGAGCACGTTAGCAGCAACTCTAGCAGACAATCTCTGCAAAAGGAGTGAGAGGGAAAATTAGCTGTGCTCACATCACATCCTGTCCCATCTGCATTGCTAAAAGTGCCCTAGACCTTCTCTGAGGACAAAAAAGCCTTCTGTTATTATTATTCAACACAGCATGGGGGTTGAAACTAGATGATCATTGTGGTCCTTTTCAACCCAGGCAACTACATGTGAGCACCAACCATGGACACAAACATCTGAAGTCACTGAAACGTTCAGTGAGCGCTGTGCTGTGCTCCCACAAAGACCCACATTCACCTTTGTTTGTTATCTACATTGCAATTACATCTGCATTACAGGAGCACCTGGAGCATTAGAGGGTAAGGCGACCTACAGACAACGCAAAGAGCAGCTGGATGACTTCCTCAAGGCAGGTTTCTGACCTTGTTGGGATCCCTCTGCAGCAGCATCCTTATCACCTGCTTCACCTCACAGGGCACACCAACAGGCAGGCTCGGCAGCTCCTCCTCACAGTAACTTCTGCTCTCCAGGAACGAGTCCCCACAGCTGTAGAAAGGATTGGGCAGGCCCAGGATTTCATAGGCAATTGCTCCAACAGCCCAGGCATCAGCTTTGCTGTAGTCAATCACCATGCCTGGACCTGCTGATGCTGTGGTCACCTGCACGACAAGTTCAATGAGATGGAAAAGTTAAAGCAAAGAGTTCTAACTGAATATGTTCTGTTAGGCACACCTCAGGTTTTCGCTGCTTCTCAGCCCACCACTACATGTGGAAGATTTTGATCACTACAGCTAGGATTTAGTTGTTACCTCCCACCAGCATTCCCACCGAGTCCTAAGAGACATTTCACTTTGAGATTTAAAACAGACAGGAGACATGGAATAACAACCAGTACTGCACTTGCATGCAGGAAATACAAGGCAGAGTGCTCTGGTACATGAAGACAGCTAGACTGCCTTAGGTTTTATCAGAGCTATCACCAAAGGACCAAAAGGCAACTATCCATCATCTCACCACCACCTTGAACTTCGTTCAAAAGCTACATGCTGCCCCACCGCAAGGACAGCTGCAGGAACTCCTCTAACAGCTATCTGGAACTGAGCCTGAGAAAGAGGCTGCAGAACAAACTTTCTGTGGGAAAAGTCAACACTGCCTCAAAACACCGATTGATTTTCATTTTGTGGCCAAAGTACCCATTTGACAAATATTTAGTGTGGATTCCAAGAAAATTCCATTCATTCTTTCGAGACCCAATCCCACACTTTGCCAAGATCTCACATATTGCCAAGATCTCACATATTGCACCTCAGCTGGCGCTGAAGCTTTTATCCCCAGAAGCAGCACAAACCCACAACCAGCAGGATGGATTTACCTCAGGTGGCATGAGAGAGCTATTGCCACCACGATCCATGTCCGTGCTGATGAAGGGCAGCCTAAGACCAATGCTGTCATCTGCCAAACAGCAACCAAAGTCTGTGATCACCAGCCGGGGGCAGCCAGCTGCAAGCAAGAGGGACAGCAGTGAGCATTCAGCTTGGGAGCACCTGGCTGCATGAGACAGCAGCATGGGAACAGCAGGAGCAGGCAGCATGGATACCCTGACAACCAGGACACACGGGTTAGGAACTCTTCAATGATGAAACAATCTTTCCATTTCTCTACTTTCATCTTTATCTACAGCAAAAGCTATAAGGATACACACTGAGCTATAGCAAAAGGCTGGAAAAATTTTGCATAAGTTGACAGTTCTTGTCCTGAAGACAAGCCAAACATTGCAAAGCAAAATCATTACATCTCCAGAGTGTCTGAAAGGGAAAAATCAATGCTTTAAATCATTCCTTGTGTAGCTCCAGAGGAGCTCTTCCTTCAAGAAAGATGACATTAGCACTGCTGGAAGCTTGCCACAGCTGCTGCACCAAGACTTATAATTACAAAGAGCTGGCTTCATTCTATTGTTTTCTGCCCATTTGATTTCCAGTCACACTGAAAAAAAGTAATTAAAATCTCACTTAGAAGGGCCAACAGGAGAAGCTGGTGACCAAAATGCTGCTTTTGGTTTTAATACTCTGCCAGTTCCCTGTCTTTCAACAGATGTGCAGCCATAGCAGGGTGCAGCAGCACTGTAAGAACTGCCCTGTGCTGTTTGGCAAGCAAGGAATGGCACAGCCTAATGCCAGGGCACCTCCAGCAATGCCAGCATGGCAGTTCTGTATGCCTTCAAGCCAACATTCTCTTTGCTTGTGCAACACCCAGCACCTCTCCCTCAGGTTCCAGCACAACCTTCTACGTCCACAGACACAGACTTACACCCAGTGATCTACACACCAGAATCGAACTCCACCAAGATGTTGTCAGACTTCAGGTCTCTGTGCGCTATCCTGTGTCGCACGAGATGGTCCACGCCTTCCAGCAACTGCAAAATCATCATGCTGGACAGATGGGTATCCGGGCTGTTGTCCCTCAGGTACTGGCGCAGGGTGCACGGATAGCTAGTGAGAACATGGAAGATACCTGAATTAGCATCCCAGGAGCTCTTCCCTTCCAATCCGACCTCAGTGCTGCCTGGCTGGGGTTACATTGCACACAGAAGTGACAAATTCTTACTGAACTTTGCCACACCTTTCCATATTTGAGTCACCAGCACGGTGAGGGTCTCCAGGTACACCTTGTTACAGGGTTCTACACGCATACAGGTTTTATTCCTTGCATCAGAGAGGGACACATCACTGATACAGACTGTAGGAGTGTAACAGAGATGTGCAAATTGAGTGAAAGAACATTTTCTTGAGCTACAAAGAGGACAGAGGGCTCCTCCAGATGCAGACAGAACAGAAAAGTGGGAAACAGAAAGTGGTTTTACATCAGTGGCACAGCCATACCCACTGAAAAACAAAACCCAGCTGGGGCAGACAGAGACACCAAATCTCATCTTCTCCTCTGCCTCTAGAAGCGTGTTCCACCTAGAGGCAACATTCACTTTTCAGGGCAAGTTTTGCATTCCTTTGTGGCAATTATTACCGTGGACAGCTTGTCTTTATTGCTGAAGAGCTAAAATCTCAACAGCTCTCAGGAGCCATGTTTCCAAGCGCACACCCTGGCTTTTGGCAGCAACCCAAGCCAAATCTCTAGCAGGACCCATGCGGCAGCAGAACACACAGCCCTGCTGGGCAACCCCACAAAGTCCCAGCGCCCAGCACGCTTCTCCCCACCTACTTTTTCATCACTAAGAAGAGCGTGTGGCTGCGACCAATCCCTCTGGGATTCAGGCTCACTGGAAGAACATCAGGATAGTCTGTGAGGGCTCCAGGCAGCAACGGGACAGAGGATGTGAAAGCTCGGATCACCTGGATTATATTTGGATGAGGTCTCAACCTCTTCCTCCCAAGGACAGGTGCTCTGTGCAAAATACAGACATCACAAGTTACACCAATCCCTATCACCTCCAGGATTATTTTTCATTACTGTGCCACATCCCCTCCACCAAAGGGTTCCAAACACGTTTGTTCTGCTGTCACCTTGTGACTGGATTTTCTGCAGCCTGATGGATGAGCAGAAATGCTGCTGCTTTACCTGCACAACAAAGGAAGATTTGGTGGAAACATTCATGTTTGACGTGCTTTCATTTTCCATAACCCTACCCTGTTAGACTGAAAATAAAGGCCAGATTCACACTAAGCAGATCACCTTAGACCTCTTATTGACTGGCATAGACAGGAAGCATTCTTGCTGCAAAATGTGAGCTCTCCTCTCTGAATGTCAGATAGCCCTCTGGCTTCTCTGTTGCATTCCCAGGCTAAGGACACACTGAGAAATATTCATTATCCACCTGCATTGGCACAGACAAATTTGAAATGTAAATCAGGCAGTCTGGACTGTGGATTCCACTGTTTCCAGTTGAAAAAAAGACAAGTTTTTGAACAAGAGCACAATTAAACTCAAGATCCTTGAAAAGTTTCCGTGCAATCTGCCACCTCAATGCTGCCTGCCTACCCATAGCTCAGGTGAAGAAGAGTTAACAGCTGCTTTCCATCTGCCTTCTCACCAATGCCTGTTCTGTGCATGCAGCAACCTGCACTGCAACAGCTTCCACCTCCCTTCCCTTGCACCTGTTTTAGAACCAGACCAACATTAGGTCAGGTTTCACAGGGCTGCCCTTTCAATTCAGCACCAAACTACTACAGAACGTCAGTGTTTAATTCTGTAATTAAAAAGCACAATTATACTTTTAGATCACTTCTCAGAAACAGCTCCTCCCAGCTTTTCCAACAGAGTTAACCTTTTCACTGTCAGAAGCAATGCAATTTATGCACTTTACACACGGGGAAACCGAGGCACGGTGCCCCATCAGACCCAAAGCAGGTGGGTCCCTGATCATCCCATGTCCTTTCAAGTCTTCAAGACTAAGACACTGCAGGGAAGCATACAGCCAAGCTGCAGGGATCTCCTGCATGCCAACAGCTCCTCAAAGCAAACACTGTTGAATTATTATTTGAACAGCACCGCTGCTATGCTCACTAGAGAGAAAAGTCACTAGGATAGGCAGAAGCGTGCTCCTACATAGCATCTCAGGCATACAGCACTACCAAAGGCAGTGCCATTTAGCTAAGGCATTCACACACACGGAATAATCCCAAGGATTCGTGCTCATTTCTTCCCAACAACCATCTCAGAAACCTCCAGCTGCATTCTCTACAGCCCCGACGTGCTGCAAAATGAAAACCAATGGATCAAGTTGGATAGAATTAGCACATCACACTTAGAGAACAGCTGCCACTGCCATGGTTACCAAACCTGTGGTGGAAGACAGCTCCATACTCCCCAGCTAAGGCAGTCCGTGTGGCTGGAACGAGCTCTCGGTGCATGTTGCGCAGAATGGCTTCACTCGAAGAGTCAGCCTGCAACAGCAACATGCTGTCAGCTAGACAGAATTACAGAATGGCCAGGGTTGGAAGGGACCTGAAGGATTATCAATCTCCAACCCCCCTGCCACATGCAGGGCCACCAACCTCCGCATTTAATAATGACTGCTAATCACTGGCTGTGTGATTAGTCACTAATAATTGGCACTCAACATCATCTCCTTATAGAATAGGTTAGGCTGGAGAGGACCTTAAAGATCACCCAGTTCCAAGACATTGTGCAGGCTGGGTGCCCCCGTACCACATCAGGCTGCCCAGGACCCCATCCAACTTGACCCTGGGCACCTCCAGGGATGGAACACACAAGAAGATTAAGAGCTGACTCCTTACCGAGATGTTCCACATCATTTTGATAGCCAGGGGGAAAGCAGCTTGCTGCTGATGTTTGTCAGACGGCTCCTCTTCAGACACAGACAGATCTGAGCTCTCCGTGCTCCCCCGGTGATGGAGGGATGAAGGAATCGCTGCTTCATAGACAGCTGCATTGCAGCCCTTCCCGAGGGGCTGCCCGATCAGATAGTCCTCCAGCTTGAAGCCCTGCCAGCGCAAAGAGCTCAGAGGATCTTTTTGTGCCTTGTTCTTCTCGACAAACACAGTCTGAAAGGAATAACAAAAGAAAAGCATAAAGAGAAAGCACTCAGTTATTCAAGATCGCACAATGAAGGCAAACCCGACTGACTGGAAAGAGTAAAATGCCTTTTTTTTTTAACCAGCCCACAGCAGGGGTTGGCACCGGATGGGTTCTGAGGTCCATTCCATCCCAGCCATTTAGCGATTCCACACACGGGGACAGGCATGGTCTAGCCAGGGGCTGACATTCAGGCTGTAACCATAGAGACAACAGAACAGAACAGGCAAGAAAATCCCGCTAAGATCATCACCAAGCCCCTCTCCCTCCCCTCAAGGCCCCACACCTGGATGCGGCCACACGCGGCCCTTGCCCGGCGCTGCTCCTCCAGCGGCGGCTCCAGCAGCGCCAGCCCCAGAGCCAGAGCCATGCACGGCCCGGCCCGGGCCCGCCGCACCGCCATGGCCGCCAGGCCGGCCGGGCGCCGGAGGGACAAGAAGCGGACAAAAGGCAGCCGGGAGAAGAGGGAGGCTGGAGAGGCGGCTGAGGGGATGGGAGGAGGAACGGGGATGGGAACGGGGCGGCGCGGCGCGGCGCCGGGCAGCAGGCGGAGGGCGCGCGCAAACAGCACCCGCAGCAACATGGCGGCCACAAAGTGCCTCACGGAACGGCGGGAACCGAGCGCCGGCGGGAGGGGCAGGGGGGTGGGAAAGGGGCCTAGTGCGTAATGCGCATGCGCAGTGAGTCAGGTGTTGCTCGGCGCACGCGCAGTGCGGAAGGAGGCGGTGCCCAGAGCGCAGGCGCAATGTGAGGGATTTAAAGCGCATACTGCGCATGCTCAGTGCGGGCTGCACGCGAAGGGCGGCGATGCAGTGCGCAGAGGCGATGCACGGAGCGCATGCGCAGTGTGAACGGAGGTGATACTGCGCAGGGAGGCGATGCACAGAGCGCATGCGCAGTGCGGAGGGTCAGGTTGCTTTGCTGTGTTGGTGCATGGGATGCTGCTGCAGAGTGCATGGTGGATTGGTGCTCAGAGCACAGTGTAATGGTGCACGGAGCCCTGTGCACAGTGCATGGGGCTTTAGTGCACAGAGCACAGTGCATTAGTGCAGAGAGTGTTGGTGCACAGAGCACTGAGCAGAGCACGGTGCTTTGGTGCACTACATGCATTGCACAGTGCATGGTGTGAGGTAAAGAGCACTGTGCATGGTGCACTGGCCCACAGCTGCTGTGCATGGCGTATCATCAATGCAAAGAGCATGTGCACAGCGTGTGGTGCTTTGGTGCACTGAGTGCAGCACACAGTGCATTTGGCACGCTGCACAGTGCATGGGTGCACAGAGCTGGATGCATTGGTGCACAGTGCATTGGTGCACAGGGCACAGTGTATGGAGTATGGCTGCATAGCACACGGTGCACTGAGCACAGCATGTGGTGCACAGGGCATGGTGCACACAGCACAGAGCACACTGCAGGGCACAGGGCATGGTACACAGGGCATTGGTGCACAGAGCACAGCCTGGCTCATTAAAGTAACATTATTATTTTTTTTTTTCTATTGCGCATAATTTAATTGCCAGGACAAACAGTGAACACCCCCAGAATTCCTCTTTGTCCTCACAGGAGCAAAAAAGGAGAAAAATAGGCAAAAAGGAGCAGTGGCACCATAGTGACAGCCCACTGAACACCGAGCTGCCCGTGCACAAATGGCTGATGGATAATGTTGGGGACTTTGAGCTGAAATTGCTTTTTGTCCCCAGTTTTGCAGCCTTGGATCCAAGCAACATCCACTCAGCAAACCCTTTCACGTGGCATTGTTCCCATGGAGCCACGTGCATAAAGGGAAAGTTGGGGGAATAATCCATCACCCCCAGCGCTGAAAGGGAAATGCAGGTGTGCAGTTCATGCCTTCTGCAGGTCCTCAGGGCCGAAGGAGAGTGGCAGGAGCTCCTGTAGTGTCTTCACAATGTAGGTGCCATCAGGTTTGGTCAGGTAGACGTCCCAGTCTGTGCCAAACTGCAGGAGGAGAGGGGGAGAGAGGCTCAATGGGGAATCCATGCTTCTTCCCCAGCTGGCTGCAGCACCCACAGAAACACCAGCAACTGCTGGGCTCCCTCAATTTGGTCAGCTCATTGCAGAGGAGGTGGAGGGGAGGCCCTGTGGTGGCCTGCAGCTCCTTGTGGCCCTACAGCTCCTCATGGCAGCCTGCAGTTGCAGGATGGCAGGGACCCCACTCACCTCTCTCATCACCTGTCTGCAGGCTCCGCAAGGCGTGATGAAGTCCTCCATGTCACTGCCAAAAAGAGAACCACACCAGGCTCAGTCCCACTCCACCCCCAAACCCAAAGGGAGTAAACACCTCGAAACCCAAAGAGATTCCCCTGAACCCAAAGGGATCGTCCCAAAATCAAAGGTGGAACCAATCGGGAAAAGAAAGGCATCACCCAAAACCCAATGAGATCACCCAAAACATAAACAGGGCACCTCTCCAAAGCCCAAAGGAATTGCCAAAAGCCTAAAGGGAGCAACACACCAAAACCCAAAGGGATTTCCCAAAACCTAGGGGTATCACCCAAAACCCAAAGGGGACACCATCACAAAACCCAAAGGGACTGCCCCAAAATCAAATGGGGAATCACCCCAGAATTAAAGGGGTAACCATCCAAAAAAACAAAAGGATCACCCCAAACCCGAAGGGGGTACCTCCCCAAAGCCCAAAGGAATTCCCAAAAATCCAAAGGGAGCAACACTCCAAAACCCAAAGGGGTTCCCCAAAACCCAATGGGTCTGCTCAAAACTCAAAGGGAGAACCACCCCATAAAACAAATCCATCAGCCAAAACCCAAAAAGAGGCACCACCCCAAAAGGAAACACTACACCAAAAAACCCAAAGGAACCTCCCAAAACCCAAAGGAGGCATCACCCTAAACCCCAAAGAGTGACACGGTGCCATTGGGCCTCACCTGGCAATGGCCATGGCCCTGAATCTTGTGTGCCCCTCGGAGATGGCTTTCTGGATGGCGGTGCGCTCAGCGCACACCCCGAGGCTGTAGCAGGCATTCTCCACGTTGCACCCTATGGGGAAGCACCGACACCACTCACCACCCCTCACTTGGTGAGACACCTTCAAATGTAGCCCATTCTGAGCTCTGGCCAATGCACGTCTCCTTTCCATGATTTATTTCCCTTTTTTTCCTACTCTTGGGCTCTTCTGGTGACTACGACTGGTAGGGAGCATAGGGAAGGGTTGTGGCACCCACCTGGAAGACCTCAAAACCTAAAGGGAACACCACTCCAAAAAGGAAAGAGATCACCCCAAAATCAGAGGGGGAAACACTTCAAAAATCAAAGAGATTTCTCCATAATCAAAGGTGGAACCACCCCAAAAGCAAAAAGGAACTACTCCAAAAAGGAAACGGATTGCCCAAAGAGCAAAGAGGGAAGCATGCCAAGAAGCAAAGGGATTGCCCAAAAGTCAAAGGGACGCCGCCCCAAAAAGCAAAGGAAACACCCAAACAGTAAAGGGATCACCCAAAAAGAAAAGGGGGAACTACCTCAAAACCAAAGGAATCACCCAAAACCCAAAGGGAGCACCACCACAACACCCAAACAGATCAGCCCGAAATCAAAGGGGGGACCACCCCAAAAAGCAAAGAGAGAACCACCTCAAAACCTAAAGGTGCAACACTCCAAAAACTAAAAAGGATTGCCCAAAACCCAAAGGGAGAACCATTCAAAAACCCAAAGGCACTGCCCCAAAATCATAGGGGGAACCACCAAAACCCAAAGGGAGAACCACCCAAAAACCCAAAGGGTTTGCCCCAAAATTATAAGGGGAACCACCTCAAAAACCAACTGGATTTCTCAAAACCCACAGGGGGAGCCACCCCAAAACCCAAAGGAGGCACTGCACCCAAAAAAAAAAAACAACACCCACAAAGAGATTGCTAAAAACTCAAAGCAAATGCCACCCTAAACCCCAAGGGAATCGCTCCAAACCCAAAGGGACCAGCACCCTAAAACCTCCAGAGATGGCCCAAAGTCTCCGCCACCCCACAGGGATCAAGCCTAACCCAAAACGGTCAGCACCCCAGAAACCCAAAGCGGGCATCATCCCAGAACCCAAAGCAATCCCCCAGAACCCAAACGGGCCACCATCCCACAACCCCAAGGCGACGTCTCACCGGAGAAGATCTCCCCGCTGGCGGTGAGCAGCGCGGCGCCCACGGGGAAGCGGCTGTAGGGGCAGTAAGCACAATCTTTGGCCTCACGGCAGCGGCGAAGCAGCAGCTGTAGGCACTCACTGCCCTCCATGCCTGCACTGCCTGCCCCACACGGTGACGCCGACGTGGTTAAATATTTCCCCGAACGCAACGCCCCGTCGGGATAACGCCCCATGCGTGCGCCGGGCATCATCCCCAACCTCGAGGTTTTGGGATCAGGGTGGAGGTTGAGCTCTCTCTGAGCCTGCTTTCTTATTTTATAGATATATCTTCTTCTTTTTTCTAGCCATTTTTCTACGTGCTTTGCTTTTTTTTATGCATGTGTGTGCTAAGCTTTCTCACACCGCCTTCTTTTCCTTCCTCCCCAGCAGGAATTTGGTGCTGGGAACGTCCTGGGGGGAGCCACGGAGAGGTCAAAGGGGAGAAAACCATTGGGTCACAAACAAGAAATAGCACATTTCCCCCCTCAGCCCCCCCTAGTTTCTCATTGACAGCCAACACACAGCAGGGGAAGCGGATGGGAAGTCTCCCTGACGCTGCTTTCCCCTGCTGCTGCACAATCCTATTGCTGAGCGCAGATAAGGACTGTTCTGCACCATCCTAGGGGGTGGTCACGTCTCCCCTGTGTGGCTGAGCACCATTTCCCATCCCTGATATCCCCATATGTGGGGATAATAGGACGATCGCCTTCCTAGTTCCTTGTTCACTCTGAAACCTAATGATGGCGATGGGAAAAAAAGCCATTTTATAGCCAAAATCGCCTGCACCACTGTGCTGTTCGCAGAACTCAAAGGAGGCACCACCCCAAAAGGCAAAGGGATCACATGGAAAGCAAAGGGAGGACCACCTGAAAACCTAAAGGGTGCAACACAACAAAAAACAAAGGGATCGCCCAAACCACAAAGGGGGAACCACCCCAAAACCCAAAGGGGTCGCCCAAAACATTAAGGAGGCACCATCCCAAAAATCCAAGGAATCACCCAAAAACCAAAGGAAATACCACACCAGAACCTATAGGGGATAAGCATTTCAAAACCCAAAGGATTCACCCCCAAAATCAATGAGGGATCCACCCAAAAACCCAAAGGGATTGCCCCAAAATCAGAGGGAGCATCACCCTAAACTGCAAAGGAATCATCCGAAGCCCAAAGAGAGTAACACCCCAAAACCCAAAGAGACCAACCATAACTCAAAGGAGGCACCACCCCAAAAATAGCTTGCACAAAAAGCAGAGGGAGAACCACCAAACACCCAAAGGGGTTGCCCAAAACCCAAATGAAGCACAACCCCAAAAGCTAAAGCAATAGCTCAAAACCCAAAGGGACTAATGCCCCAACAACAAAATGGATCACTCTGAACCCAAAGGATTGCCCCAAACTCACAGTGGATTCCACCCCAAAACCCCATAGCTTGAAACCTGGAGGGAGTAAAACCCCAAAAAACAAAGGGGTCAAGCAAAACTCACAGGGGGCAACACCCCAAAACCCAAAGGAATTGCTCCAAGCCCAAAGGGAGTAACACCTCAACAGCCAAAGGGACTGCCCAAAAGCCAAAGGGATCAAGCAAAACCCAAAGGGAGCAATACCCCAAAAAACAAAGGAATTGCCCCAAAATCAAAGGGAAACCATATGAAAAAAGAAACAGAAGGATCCCCCCAAACCCAAAGGGGGCAGCACCCCAAAACCCAAAGGGATCTCCCCAAAATCAAAGGGAAAATCACCACAAAAACCCAAAGGGATCTCCCCAAAATCAAAGGGAGAACGACCCCAAAACCCAAAGGGATCTCCCCAAAATCAAAAGGGGAATCACCCCAAAACCCAAAGGGATCTCCCAAAATCAAAGGGAGAAAAACCAAAGGGATCTCTCCAAACCCAAAGGGGGCTGCACCCCAAAACCCAAAGGGATCTCCCCAGATTCAAAGGAAGAATGACCCCAAAACTCAAAGGGATCTCCCCAAAATTAAAGGGAGAATCACCCCAAAACCCAAAGGGATTCTCCCCAGATTCAAAGGAAGAACGACCCCCAAACCCAAATGGATCTCCCCAAAATCATTATCAGCACGGAGCACGGCTGGGGCTGCTCTCTGGGCTCTGCACTCTGCAGGGGCTGCTCTTTCTCCCCGTAGCGGAGCAGCACATCTCCCGCCGGCAGCAGCAGCTCGGCAGCATCCCTCCGTGTGCGCCGATGCGTTCTCCCTCCTCTCCACGCTTTGGGCTGCGCGCGGCGGCTGCCTGCACGCCCGGGGAGGTGGAGCAGAGCTCCGTTCCGCAGCAGCAGCATCATTGCCTCCTCACCCAGAGCATCCCGCTGGGGACCGGCCCTTGGGAACGGGACACGGGGACAGACCCTCGGGTCCGGATCCGGATACGGCAGCGAGGTGATGCTGCCCTGGCGCCGCAGCAAGTTCGTGCTGGTGGAAAACGAACGTAAGTGCAAAGGGAAAAGCTTGGGGCCAGGGTTGGGCTATGCCTCGTTGCTGGCCGGCTTCCTGCGCTCCTGCCCCGATTTGTTGCCCGAATGCCCCTTGGAGAGGTTGGGTTCTGTGTTTGGAGGCCGGCGGCAGAAAGTGGAGCTGAACAAGGAGGATCCCACCTACACCGTGCGCTACCTGGGTAATGCAGTCACGCTGCACGCCAAAGGAGAGGGATGCACCGAGGAGGCGGTGGGGAAAATATGGGCCAAAAGCGACGCGGGCGCCGGTGGGGCCAAGATGAAGCTGACCTTAGGGCCGCACGGCATCCGCATGGCACCGGGTGAGAAGGGTGCCAGGAGGTCGGGCCACGCATACCTGCTGCACCGCATCACCTATTGCACAGCCGACCGCCGGCACCCGAAGGTTTTTGCGTGGGTTTACCGGCACCAGGTGAAGAACAAAGCCGTGGTGCTGCGCTGTCACGCCGTCCTCGTCCCCAAAGCCGCCACGGCGCGCGCCATGGCCCTGCTCCTCTTCCAGACCTCCGCTTCAGCCTTTGATGAATTCAAGAGGCTCAAAAGGCAGAACGACGGCCGTCGCCTCCAGCAGCAGCTCCTGGGTGAAGCCATCGTCCCCTTGGTGCCCCTGCGCAGGCTGCTCAATGCCAAGTGTCCCTACCGCCCGCCGGCCGAGCGCGCCCGCTGCGCCCCACGGCTCAGCTCCATCCTGGAGGAGGACGAGGAGGAGACGGGGGGCACGTGGGGGGACGGGGGGCCCACCGTGGTCTCTTTGGCCAGTGAGATGCGGGGCTGCAGCTTGCGTGGCCCAAGGGCCCCCATATGCTGAGAATCCCCATTGGCATCCACTGCTTTGGCCACACCGGGTGCCCTCGGGACACAGCTGGACAATAGGGCTACGTCCCTAGCTCTGAAAGGGGGGACACCTGGATCCCCCCATCCCTCTCCTGGAAATAAACCCAATCTGTGTTTTCTGCCTGTGACAGCGCCTGTCTCTCACCAGCCTGGAAGACTCACGATGGTTTGTTGCTTTTCTATTTTGTATTTATCCTTTTTTTTTTTTTTACTCTAAAAAATTTCCACCCTGGGGGGGATGGAGAGGAGGGCGGGGGGGGGTTCTGCACCTTCCATGCCATTCCACATCAAGTGATGCTCATATTACCATGGCAACGTGGGGGTTTAAATAGAGCAGGCCCACGCTTTGGAGGGGGGGGCTGCAGTGGGGACCCCAGGCCTGAAAGCTAGGTCGCAAAGGCAGCCCAGAGAACCTAAATCCCTGGAATTTTACCCAAAATGGTTTATTTTCACCCAGTTCCTGCTCTCCCTGCCCTGACAGGAGCAGCAACGCGGGGGCACAGTGGAAGGAGCTGAATAAATGGGACGGTGGGAGAGGGAACAAGGGGCACCGCTGCCCCACAGCCTGAGGAAGGGGACGCATCACAGGGATGGGGTTTGGGTGAGCTCCCCCCACGTACAACAGCCAGGGAGAGGACAGGCTGTGGTCCTGATTCCCTCGGAACTTTGGGAGCTGGCATCTGGCTGCCCCCACAAAGGGCTCTATGGGACAGGGGTTTGAGATACTGCCCCCCAGAAGCACTATGGGGCCGAGATTTGGGCTAACACCCCAAAAAATAAACCTTCGGAGCTCAGACAGAGCCTGCATCCTGCAGAATCCTAGGGTGAAAGACTGGGATTTGGGCTAAACATACCCTGAAAGCCCTGTAGGGCTGAGATACAGGCTAATCCCTCCCAAATAGTGCCATAGGGCTGGAATTTAGCTTGTCCACTTCCAAAATCTGGGGGTGAGAGTATGGCATTTAGGCTAAACCCACCCCAAAGGCCCCGTGGGCTGGGATATGGGGTATCCTGCCCTAAAATGCCGTGGTAAAAGGCTGGGATTTGAGTTAAACCCACCCCAAATATCCAGTAGGGCTGGGATTTGGGTTAATCTGACCCCAAAAAAGCCCTGTGAGACTGAGACTCGAACTATTTCCCCCAAATAAAGTGAAGTGGGGCTGGGATTTGGACTAACACCCCCACAAAGCATCACAGGGCCAGGATTTAGCCTCTCACCTTCCAAAATCTTGCTGGTTGAACGCCGGGATTTGGATTAAACCCACCCCAGAGACCCTGTAGGGTTCGGCCAAGCCTTCCCAAGGCTCTGCGGGGCTGCAGTGGGGCTCCATCAGCCCTCCACCCCGTCTGGAAACCCTCCATCCATTTCTCGGAGGACCGCGCACTCTATGGTAAAGGCGCGCTCTATGGTAGAGCGCCGCGCTCTGTACGCCATCAGTGACGTCATCACTCCGCGCCGCGCGGTTGCCGCGGTAACGGCGGCGATGGAAGGCGGCGGGCGGCCCTCGGCCTTGCAGGCCGCGTTGCTGGCGGCCGGCACGGGGCTGACCGCGTTGTTCTACTCGGTGTACCGGCAGCAGGCCCGTCTCGCCCGTGGCCTGCAGGTGGGTATGGGAGCTCCGGAGCTGGGTTGCGGCCTGCAGCCTGCTGCGGTGGCCGCTTCGGGCCTAGGCCGCGGCCTGCTCCCGGGTCCGGGCCTTGCGGTTGATCCTTCCATCCCATAGGGCGCCCGGAGGCTGCGGCTGGACGGGGAGCTGCGGGCCGTGCTGCTGGAGGCGCCGGGCCGCTGCGTGCCCTATGCTGTCATCGAAGGTATTGGCGTGGCAAAACGCTGGGCCTCTTTCCCCACCACCTCTTTGGTTCAAGCGATTTTGCCCAAAATCTGACGTTTTGCGCCAAAAAAAAGCTTCCCGCATGCAAGTTGTGGCAGTAACAGTAATGGGGGGCACGGAGGAAGGAGCTGAGGAACTGGGGCTGTGCTGGGTTGGGGCATCACTGCCCTGCAGCAGTGGGGAGGGGGATCCGGGCTCTTCCTTCACAGCCCCACAGAAATGGGATTGGGGTGAAATGCCCCCAAAAATGGCACCCAGGGAGGGGACAGATGTGGTCTGATTCCTTCTAAATTTCAGAGGGGCAAATGCCAGCCCTAACAGAGGGCTCTGTGGCTCTGACTTAGGCTAGGGCTAATTCCTTCCATATGCACTGCTGGGGTTTGGGCTAGCACCCCTAAAAACAAATCTATGGAGCTTAGATATAGCCTGCTTCCTGCAAAACCATGGGGTGAAAGACTGGGATTTGGGTTAAACGTACCCCAAAGGCCCTGCGTGGCTGGGGTTGGGGCTAATCCCTCCCTAAACATGCCACGGGGCTTGGATTTAGCCTGTTCCCTTCCAAAATTCTTGGGGATGGGATTATGGAATTTAGGCTAAACCCACCCTGAAGGCCCTGTAGGGTTGGGATTTGGGTTAATCTGGCCCCGCAAAAGCCCAACAAGGCTGTGATTTGAGCTACTTCCCCACCAAAAAAAGCCCCGTGAGGGTGGTATTTGGGCTATTTCTCCCCCTAAAAAAGTACAGTGGGGCTGAGATTTGAGATAAGGCCTCCACCAACTCCACAAGACACATTTGGGCTAGGATCTAGCCTGTCTCCTTCCAAAACCTTGGGAGTGAAAGACTGGAATTTGAGCTAAACGTATCCCAGAGCCCTGTGGGGCTGAGTTTTGGGTCTGTAACCCCATATAAAAAAAAAAAAAGAGAGAGACCTGCAGCACAGCTCAAGCACTCCACGTGTTCCAGGCGTGGTGCGCGCTGTCAAGGACACCCTGAGCAGCCAGTTTGTGGAGAACTGCAAGGGCGTCGTGCAGAGGCTGACCCTGCAGGAGCACAAGATGGTGTGGAACCGAACGACTCACCTCTGGTACGTACCCACAGAACCATGGGACATCCTAAGATGGAAGGGACCCATAAGAACCCCCAAATCCAGCCCTTGGCTCCACACAGGAATGCCCCAAATCTGAACCCTACGTCTGAGAGCAGCGTTCCAACACTCCTTGAGCTCTGGCAGCTCAGGGCTTTGCCCACTGCCCCACACATTTGGAACCTGGAGGCCGTCCCGAGCAGCTGACTCACGTATCCTCACGCTGCACTGAGCAGCCCAACAGAGCTCTTCCAAAAGGAAACTCTTCTCACCACACTGCAACTCATCACAGCTGTGAAGGTGATGAGCACTGGCTGGGTTTGGCTGCCCCGAGAGCTTTCCCTGTGACAGCAGAAGGTTTTGCATGGGGGACACCATGAGGACAACAGGCAGCGTGACAAATATTGCTGTGCTGACAGCTGTGGTGTTTCCCTGCTGCTTGGCTTTTTGTAGTATCACAGAATGGCTTAAATTAGAGGGAACCTCAAAGATTATCAAGCTCCTGGGTAGATCAGGCTCCACCCAACCCAGCCTGGATTGCCAGCGTGGAAGCACTAACGCTTGTTTTATCCCCAGGAATGACTACGAGAAGATCATCCACCAGAGAACCAACACCACTGCCTTCGACCTGGCCCCGCTGGACGACGGCACCGGCATCGCCGTGAGGGTGATGAAACCTCTGGAGGCCGCCGAGCTCAGCCTGGAGACGGTGCACGAGAAATTCCACCCCTCGGTGCAATCCTTCCCTGATGTCATCGGGCACTACATCAGCGGGGAGCGCCCGAAAGGCATTCAGGAGACAGAGCAGATGCTGAAGGTGGGAGCGGCGCTGACTGGCGTTGGGGAGCTGGTGCTGGACAACAACACCATCAAGCTGCAGCCACCCAAGCAGGGTTTGCGCTACTACCTGACCAGCGCCGATTTCGACGCTTTGCTGAAGAAACAGGAATCGAGTGCCAAGCTTTGGAAGATCCTGACCATCCTTTTTGGCTTCAGCACGTGTGCCGTTCTCTTCTACCTCCTGAGGAAGCAGTACAGGCACCACCGGGAGAGGCGGCACCTCAAGCAGATGCAGGAGGAATTCAGGCAAGCGCAGGAGCGGCTGATGCGCGAAGTGAACGCCGAGGGTGGAGAGACGCTGAAAAATGCCTGTGTCATCTGCCTGAGCAGTGCCAAATCCTGCGTCTTCCTGGAGTGTGGGCACGTCTGCTCCTGCAGTGAGTGCTACCGAGCCCTTCCAGAGCCCAAAAGGTGCCCCATCTGCAGACAGGCCATCAGCAGGGTGGTTCCCCTGTACAACAGCTAAAGCGCTGCTGCTCGGGGGGGGTTTCTTTGGAGGGCTCCCTCTCAGTGAGGGTTTGCTTGCAGCCTGCCCCTCTTGCCGCTGGGGTGGTTGGATTGCTGGGGATGAAAGGATTGCGGAAGGGGGAGGGAGCTGGAGGGGAGCTGGGCTTGAAAACGATTGCAGGTGCTCAGGGTTCACGTGGTGCTCCTGGAGGCAAAATCAGTTTGTTTCTGCAATACCCTGGTGATTTAAAAAAAACTGTTATAAGACATGAGGAGTCCTGAGGCTGCGCAGTGCTGCCTCCCAGCAGCTCCTCCAGCTGGCTGAGCAGGGGGTCAGAAGAGCTTCTGCTTCATGCCAGTGGTTTTGTGATAAATGGTGAATACAGGCAAGGAGCAGCGTTTCCATCGTCCCCTCCTGCCAGCACTGCCAGGGGCTGCACTTTGGCCACACATGATTGTGTCACGCCAGAATGTGGGAATCCGGACACGGCAGCGCTCTGGTTGATTTCTGCAGCGGGGTTTGGGCTGGGGTAAGGCACAGCTTGTAATAAAACTGATTGAAAAGTGTGTTTGTCCTGGCTTGTTCCGTCCCTGCGACCCTGAGGGCGCTGCCTTCCTCTGCTCCCGCTGCATTCCGCGAGCTGCAAGAAGCAGCATCCACCCCAGAAGCGCGAAGTGAGGCCGGGGGCTCTCTGCTTCCTCTTTGAGGAGACTGAGGTTGGAGCGGGACGCGGAGAAAACCCAAAGGCAGGGCCGCATCCAGCCGGGCTGCAGGTGGCGGTGCGCTCCCGCTGCGGGAGGAGGCGGAAAAGAAGCAGAAATAGCAAGAAATCCGCAGGGACGGCGGCGCGTCTCCTTCCCTTCTCCCGCTGCCATCAATCCATCACCCCGCGGCGCGCTCGGCAGCACCGGCTGAGCCCAGGCTCTCCCCTGGCGCCACAGACGCAGGAGGGGATTCTTTTCTTACCCCGTGCAGCACCAAAAAGCCGTTTTTTCCACCCAAACCCCGTGCGGGTCCTGCGATGGGGGCTGTAGGGAACGCAGCCATCCCCGCAGCGCCCAAAATAAGCTCCTGGGGGCTGCGCTGCCCCCGCTGCCTTTTGCCTCCTGTTCCCCAGCTTCCCCCGCGGGATGCTGGGCGCAGACGCAGCGTTATGCAAGGAGCTGGCAGCGGGGCTCTGCGGCTGCGTTCCCAGCGAGTCCCGGCCCCAAAAGCACGGGAACCCCGGCCTTCACCTGCCCCAAAACGAGCTGTTCTGCCCCCAGACGAGCTGAAGTCCCCGTTGGTTGCGAGCTGTTCGCAGAGATGGTGCGAGGCTGCTTCGTGCAAACCGACTTTTTGTTGCTATCCCTGCTGTCCCCTCCGACTTTTTGCAGGGGTTGCGTCGAGAATGTGCCGGGGATGCAGCACTGCCCCCAAAACTGTTGCTCACCCCGTGTCTGTGCTGGTTTGCGTTGTCCAAAATAATCCCCTCTGCAGCCACCGGGCAGAAAGATCAGTGTGAGCTGGGAAAGGTGGGTGTGGGGACATGGCGTGGGGGCACAGTATGGGGACATGGCAAGGGGATGTGGCACAGGGATATGGCATGGGGACATGGCACAGTGGCACACTACCGGGATGTGACGTGGGGGCATGGCATGGGGACATGGCAGAGGGGCACAGCACAGGAACGTGGCATGGGAACACAGTACGGTGTCATGGCGAGGGGACATGGCATGAAGACATGGCACAGGGACACAGTGCAGTGACATGGCACAGAGACGTGGCACGAAGACACAGTAGAGGGCACAGGGACAAGGCATGGAGATGTGGCACGCAGACACAGTACAGGGCCATGGTGTGGGGTCATGGTGTGGGGATGCAGTACAGGGACGTGGGACAGGGACACGGTATGGGTATGTGATATGGGGACACAGGGACATGGCATGGGGACACGGCGCAGGGGCATGGCACGGAGACACAGCACGAGGACGGGGCATGGGGACCCGGCATGGGGACACAGCACGGGGAGGTGGTATGGGGACATGGCATGGGGACAAGGCACAGGGGCACGGCTTGGGGACGCGGCACCGGGAGATGCCATGGACACACGTCACGGGGACACGGCAAGGGGACGCAAATGGTCCACGACACGGGGACGGGCACGCTCCCACGGGCAGCGCAGGGCAGCGCCGGGCTCCCCGGGTCGGTTCCGGGGCATCACCCCCTCCCGGCTCGGGGGATCCCCGCACCCTCCGGGAAGGGTTGCGGGGTGGGGGGTTGGGGGGGGACCGGCCCATCCCGGGGGCGTTCCCGAGCCGCCCCGCCCCGCTCCCGCCCCCCGCTCCTCTATCGCCGCCGCCACCGATTCCGCCGCCGCGGGACCGCCGGAGCCGCGGGCAGCGCCGGGCGGGCAGCGCCGGGATGTGACGGGGCGGCCGCCCCGCTCCGCCGAGCCGCAGCCCCAGGGGGGCTCGGGACCCCCCGCGGCCCGGGAGGCTGTCGGGGGGGGGGGGCGGCGCCGGGCCCCCCTCTGCCACCGCCGCCACCGCCGCCCCGGCCATGGCGGAGGGGCCGCCGTACGGCGGGGGGCAGCTGGCGGGGGGCGCGGCGGGGGGCGAGCTGCCCTTCCCCGTGCCCCTCCGCCACGGCCCCGACGCGCTGCTGGCGGCCGGGCAGGGCAAGCGGCCCCCCAAGCTGGGGCAGATCGGACGCAGCAAAAGAGGTGGGTGAGCGGGGACGGTGACTGGGGGGCCCTGGGGAGAGACTGGGGGTTGTGGAGGGAGCGGGTCAGCCTGAACCGGCGGCCCGGGAATGCGGGGACTCCGGGGATGCTCGTCCTGCTCGTCACTATGGGGGGTGCTCGCCTTGCAGCGTTGGGATGCAGCACATCCTGCACCCTGGGATGCTCCCCGAAGTACCGGGGCTGAGCATCCCCTGCGGGACGCCATGCCATCAGTCCCACCCTGGGGACGTGCCCTAATGTGCTCACCTTGCACCGAGCATCCTCGGGGACTCAGCTCATCTCACGCAGCACATCTCGGGATGAGCATCCCGTGTCCCCATCCCATCCCTCCCCAGATACCAGCACCCCGTGACCTCAGTCCCTCCGCGGGTACCGGGCTCTGCCACACCGCGTTGACGGCCGTCCTTTTGTTTTCCCATTTTCCCCATCCTTCCAGTGGTTATCGAAGACGATAGGATCGACGACGTGCTGCAGAACCTCTCCGAAAAGGCCCCCCCCGGCGTGTAATGCCCCCTCGGCAGGGATTTCTGCTCTCTGAGGTTATCGGCCAAAATCCCAGCACCGCCGGCACGAGGACGAGCGGCGCAGAATCCCCCCAAATGATGCGAAATTACACCTAAAAATAATAACAATAACAAAAACCGAGAACAAAAAAATCATCGTCATCATCACCCCCCCCCCCCCCCTTGCTCCCAAATGGCCCCCGATGCAGTTCTGCTGTGGGGCTGCCCCACGGGGGGTCCCAAGCCCCTCTGAAGCTGCGTTCAGGCGGTGGAACCCAAGCGGAGGTTCCCTTCCCGGCGCTCCGTTCGTTTCGGTTTTTAATTTGATGTCTTTGGATGTTGGCGAATGCTATAAACCTATAGATATCTCCGTTTCATTTCGGTCGCGTTTTGAGGTTGGCGGGGGGGGGGGGGGGGGAAAGAAACTTTTATAAAGGGATGGGTTTTGGGGATGGGGTGGTTGGGGGAGGGGGGAGAATGGGGTTTTTATTGACGGCGCTTGCACAAGGGAGCGATGGGAGGATGTCTATGGGGTCGCAGCTTTCCTTACAGCCATGCAGTGTGGTGTGGGTGACCTTCGTTTGGTTCATTTTTCTTCCCTCGTGGCAATTTCCCTCTCTCTCACAGACCGTCCGTAAGGAAACGGATCGACGCCGACGAGAACTGCTGTCATCCGGAGTGCCAAAACGCAGGGCTCCGTCGGGCTCTTGTGGGGTTTTTGTTTTTTTTTCTTTCCTTCTCTTTTTAATTTTTAATTTTTAACTATTTCGCATGAGATGCAAAAAAATAAAATAAAAAAAAAAATAAAAATAAGAAAAATTTAAAAAGGGAAAAAATATATATATATATATATATTCCCCTCTTGTGATGAGGGTGATTTTGTTGTATGTTTGCGGCTCGGAATGACGGAGCGTGGCCGGGTGTCCTCTCCTCCTTTATGGGAATATCGTGTCTGGTGCACTGTCCTCCACACACAGGGCTATTTCTGCAATGATGTACCAATAAAAAAGGAAAATGAGACAAAAGGCGGAGTGCTCCCGGGCTGCTGTGCTTTGCTGAATAATTAATGGGTGTTAATATTCATTAGGGATGGGGTCATTGGGGTGATCGGTGGGAAAACACCTCCGGGGCTGGGGATGCGGTGATTGATTCAGCATGAGGTGGATGGGATATGGGGATTCTGAAGGGTGGGGGGACCCCAAAAGGCTGGGGGATCCCAATAATCGCTCAGATTGGGGACCCCAGTAGTTCCCTTGGTTATGGTGAAGGGACCCCGAAAGGCTGGAGGACCTCAGTGGTCCTCCAGATGGTTGGGGACCCCAACAGTCCCCTTGGCTCTGAGTGGAGAGACTTCAAAAGGTTGGAGGACCCCAATAGTTCCCCAAATTGGGGACCCCAGTAGTCCCGTTGGCTACGGGTGGAGGGATCCCAAAAGGTTGGAGGACACCAATCATCCTCTAAGTGATTGGAGACCCCATCAATCCCTTTGGTGATGGTGGAGGGACCCCAAAAAGTTGGAGGACCCCAATCATCCCGCAGACTGGGGAGCCCAGTAATCCCCTTGGTTATGGTGGAGGGATCTCAAAAGGTTGGAAGACCTCAATAGTCCTCCAGATGGTTGGGGGCCCCAAATGGGGGTTTTTTGCTTGGCTGTGGGGTCATCTCACCCTACAGAGTCCAGGAGGTCCCCAAAACAGTGCTGTGATTGCACCCAGGTTCATAACCTGGAAGTTCCATTGGGTGATTTTGGCCACGATATTCACCTTTTTGAGTTTGGGATCAGGGCTGTCACTGGGATCGCCTTTGTCCCCCTTGGGGCTGACCCATACAGGGCAGCTCTGCTGTTCGTTTCTTATTACTTCTTCCAGCCCACGCAGCTTCCTACAGGTGTAGAACAGATGGGAAGATCAGATGAAACTTTCCCTTAAAAACTCTTACTTTAATTATTGTTATTTAACCTCTCCGCACTGCGTTTCCCATGGGTTCAGCTCCCATGGCTGCAGCTGGGATGGGCTCAGCACTATAGAAAAAACCCTACAGGAGGAAATCCGCAGAAAACCCTAGACCGCAGGAAATCCTACAGATGGATGGCACCTGCTTCGGTAGATTTACCAAAAAGCCCTCGTTTTGCATGAAAATGGGGTCTGTCCTCACTGACTGTTGGATACATCTGCCCATTTCCTTCCCCTATACCCAAATCCCCCAAAGCCAGGAGGAGCTGGGAGGAAGCAGAGCCCAGTGCTGAGCACAGCGCGATCCTGCAGAGCCCCAGAGCCGCTGCCATGCATCTTTCATGTGCCATAAATAAGTAATGGGGCGGGCAGCAGCGGGGCCAGGAAAGGGGGAGAGCAGTGCTGGGGGGGTGAGCGTGGTGCCAAACCCTGCAGCGCTCATAGGAGGACGATCCCACACCCAGGTGGGCACTTCCATCCCATTCCCCTATGGGATTTGGGGCCGTGCGATTGCCTGTGTGCTCTGAGCCCTCCCATCCCTGTGTATGGGGCAGGAATTCAACATCTGCAGTGGGAAGAGGATCCCATGGAGAACGCCCTATAGTGGGATGCGGGTGGGGATGCCCCATCCTTGGGGTCCTCAGCTCCTTATGGGTTTCACCCTTCCCTAAAGCAGCCGACTGATGGGAAAAGCCATTTCTAACCTCGAAACAAAGCCTCTGGGCAGCTCTGCCAAAAAAAAAGGGGGGGGGGGGGGGGGAGGGAGAGAGGTGGAGAAGCAGAGCATGGCTGCTGCAGAGCAATAGTGCAACATGGGGGCTGCCCCGAGAAGAGCCCTGCTTTGCAAAACCCACAGAAAGCGCGGGCACTCACGGCACCACCCGAAATAAATCCTCATCCCCCAGCAGAAGTAGGGCACAGAAAGTAGGGCAGCAGCTCCCTGCAAAATCTTTTATTTATCGCCCAGGGAGCGGCGGCGCAGGGCACGGCCGTGAGAACAGCGGGGTCCTGGGGGTGGGATGGGGCCGTTCTGTCCCTAAATGGTGCTGCTATGGGATGGAAACGGGGTCGGGGTTGGCTGGGTTGTGCTGTTGTGAGGGGAGTGATCGCCTGGAGGGAGAATAGGGTTGCAGTTATTGGGGAATTGGGGAAATCAGTGGGAAAAACACGGAACTGATCGTTCCAATGGCGTTGGACAGAACTGGCCGTTCCATTGGCATTGGTCGTTCCAACAGCACTGGTTGTTCCAATGGCACTGAACCCTTCCTGGGCAGGAGCTGGAAAAACCCGATGGCCGATCGCTTGCCCATGGGTTTTTGCCCACCCCTACTATGGGGTCATGGCCACTTCCACATCCCCACGTAGGGATTTGGGGGGCTTTGCCCCCATCACCCTCCTCCATCCACAGCATCAGGAGCTCATGGGGCTTTTGGGGGCTGTTCCCGACTGCTTTGGGTTCTCCTTTAGAGGAGCAACATCTTGCTGCATGGAACCAAAGCATTGGGTTGAGTTTTCCTTCCAGGAAGGAGGATTTAGGATTTTCATTCTGGGAGGAAAATAAGGAAGAGAAGCCCTGAAGAGACACATTGCTGTGTGGGGAAACACCACCAGCAGGAAAATGAGAGCTTCCCAGCCCGGATTTGGGAATGACCATAGCTATAGGAGCCAGGTGCAGTGGGGATGCCCCATAGAAGCATCCCACAAAAGCCCCAGATCCCTCCTATGCACTGCGCTGTGCCTCTCCCCCCCTCCCAGGCATTTCATTTTCCTTCAGCCTGGAGTTAGAATTCCTCCACTCCCGCCAGCTGTTCCCGCTAATGAGGACGAAGCAAAAACATCAGACATCTTAATTCATGCATTGCTCGAGGTGTCGAACTGTTGCTTTACAACCACACGTGGGAGGCACCGCACCGAAAAGAAAAACCAAAAAGACCATCATTTTTCACCAAGGGACCCGAATGCAGCCCCAAAGCCACGGTCAGCATCAACCCCTGGTTCGGTAGTCAGAGATTTGAGGGGAGGGATTCTTATTTGGAGGGGGTGGGCACACACACAGCCCTGCATCTGTGGGTTCAGGGGCGTCTGACTCACCTCACCTGAGCATCGCTGATGATTTTTGGGGTGGGAGATGGTTTTGCCATTTCCGACGGGTCCCAACTTGGGGAGGGATGATAAAATGAAACAAAAACAACCAACGTTGGGGAAATCAGTGGGAAAAACACGGAATTGGTCGTTCCAATGGCATTGGACAGAACTGGTCGTTCCATTGGCACACGTGTGAAATTTAAACCAATAAATAAATCAATAGAAGCCCAACATGGGATGCAACACCTTAAATACCGGGCGGTGAGTCACGGTGAGCTGGGGCTGGGGGGGAGGGATCCAGGTTCTGACTCAGTGTGGTGGTTCTTGTTTCCCTCAATGGGCGCTGAGGAGCCTCGTGCCAACGTGACCCAATGAATATCTCTGTGCTGTGGGGAAGGAGAGGACTGGAGAGGCACGCTCAAGCCCAAATTTAGGGATAAGTGGCCCCAAATTTAGGGACGTGATTAGTGGGCATGGCGGCGATGGGTTGGTGGTTGGACCTTGTGACCTTAGAGCTCTTTTCCAACCTTAATGATCTGATGAACCAACCCAAGGGATCCGGGTGTCATCCCGGATCCTGCACAGGCACATGGGGAAAACAAACAAACAAACAAATCCCCCCAAAATACAATTCCTAATGGATCTGAAGCCCATCCAAAATCCACCCTTCGGAAAGGGTTAACCCAAAACAGAGCTGCGAATCCCCCAGTGCGATGGGTAGGGAGGAAGGAGAAGCTCACAGAGCTCCAGCTTGGCTTTTCTTGCTCACCTGCACTGTGACACTGCTGCATTCAGGAGGTTTAACGACTCAAACCTCCCCAGAGGTGCAGCCTGCAGCCCAAATGCTCACCCTGCGAGAGGGGATTTGGAACGGGGCCGAGATTGGAAAAACCACAGGGGTCCACAGCACCATCAGCACGAGCCCCCCCTTTTTTTCTTTTTCCCCTAATCCTGATTTTCCCAGTTAAATTGCAAACCTCAGAACGGACTCAGCACAGCAGCTGGAACAGAACCTGTGGAAGGAAGGGGGCGAGGGGAACCTTTCTACCACCTGCAGCTGTCCCTGATGTCCTCACCGCTGTCGGCACAGGAAAAAAAACCCCATGGGAACAGCATTAGGAACAGCCTGACCCCAGGGGAGCACTGTTGAGCCCGCGACCCCCATGGGGCACCCAAATCCAACCCCCCCAATGCCCCTTTTCTCCCGTGGGTCGAGGCGTCGGTGGATGCAGCTATTTTCAGGATGTCAGCGCCCACTGACAGCCCCACACGGCGCAGGGTGCATATGGCTCTTTATATATATAGGATGCACGCGGGGACACGTCTCTGCCAAGCGGTTCCCCGGCTCTCTGCTCCCAAAACCTCAGGAGTTTGAGTTCAAAGTGCATCATCCCACACCCAACGGGGGTCCGCATTCGGGGGGGGGGCTCTGGATCCCAATGGGCAGAAACCCATCGGACCCACGTGTGGGTCGGTCACCCCACGTTGTTCTCAGTTGCTGGGATTTGGAGGTGCAGCCAAGGAAAAGCGACCGATTGTGTAACGTTTGGCTCCAAAAGCTCCTTACACAGTCGCATCTTTCTATTGGATTTCCCTTGCCCCGCGCCGCTGATTGCTGCCGTATTTATGTATAAATAGAAGCTGTCTTCCCATAATCTGCTCGTTTCTCCTCATTAAGTCGGGGCTGAGCTCAGGCTCTGGTTTTGGGGATGCTGGGACCCGGTGGTGCTCAATGGACCCAAATCCATCCATTTTCCCCCCAGACCGGGGTCAGTTTTTAAGCTGTTCTCTTTGGGTTTCCAAGCGACCAACGCAATGCAGCCCATTCAGGGCACCAAGTGCCCTTCTACCCCTCACAACCAGATGGATGCTGAGGAGAGAGGGGAAGAAATCCCCCAACCCCCCCCCCCCCCAACCCCATTCCCCAAATTCTCATTCCCAAAACCCACGTGTTCGCTGCCAGGCATCCCTCCTCATCCTCACCCCTTGGGGCACAATTCCTTCCCGTCCCCTTCCTCCATCCTCACGCTGCTTCTCCCTCATTTAGGGAACGTCTCGATTTGCTAATTATTTTTAATCATTATTACTCATCTCTCCCTTCCTCCCCCCCAACACTCGGTCCCGGCTCCGTCAATCACGCTAATAGCTGTTTACAACCTATCATCAACTCTTGCATAACATCCACATGACTGTGCTCGGATGCCTCCGACACCCAGAGCTGCCCTGGGCTCTATTTTGGGAGAGCTGAGCCCACGGCACCGAGCGGCCTCGTCCCTCCTGAGAAGCATCCCTCGATGGGGACGGTGTTGGTGGCTTTCATAACCCGCCTGCGCTCCGCCGACGCGCCCCATCTATGGAGAACACGAGGTTTGAGGTCTGGCCCTGGCTAGGACTGCAGTTTGGCACCAGGGATGCCCCACTCGGGTTGGTTCTCTCCCCAAAACCCCAACATCCAGCCCACCTGCCCTGTGGAACTGGGGAAGCCACTCTCTCCCCACGCAAATATTTATTTTGCGCAGCACGGAGGGGCTCATTTATTAAGCTCCAGCTGATGACTGTATTCAGACTCATTTCTCCTAATGAGGCACTCACGGTCACTCCAGCAACAGCATCCCAGCAGCCACACTGCATCCAGTCCTCAGCCAAACCCAGAGAGAGCCATGGGGACCTGTCCCCTCTCCAGGCAGACCCCACGGCCCTCATCAGCAGCCCAATTAGGCAGCTGGAGGTGGCTAATGAGCCCAGAAAACAGTGGGCAGGCACGGCCTGGTGCTTGGCTGGCATGTGGTAGGGTGTGAGGATGTGAATAAATGACTCTTTGCCATCCATGTGGCTCAGCCAAGGGAGCAGCCGTGGGGCAGGGAGGGGAGTGGGGAAAGGAATGGGATGGGGTGGGGAAACACCTGCAAGAAGGCACTCAGAATCACAGAATTGTAGGGGTTGGAAGGGACCTCCAGAGATCATCGAGTCCAACCCCCCAAACTCATATAACCCCCCACTCATACAACTGCTCATCAAACCCCGCAGCCATCAGTTCTCCACGCACCACGGAAGCTCCAGGTGCATCTCCCTCCCCTCTGAGCCAAAATGAGGAAATGAAAAGGTTTTTTTTTTCTCTCCTGTTTTGCACGATCTGCACCACACTGCAGACAGTGGGGGTGACCCCAAAACAAGGCAGGCTTGGTTTACCCAGACAACACGGCAGTGCCAATGATCCCATCACACAGACCCCAAAGGGTGACACTGATGCTCACAGATCCCTGACTGCACACACACACACACAGAGCACAGAAACCTGAAGCACAAACTGCAGGAAGAAAAGGCAACGTGACGTGCCCACATCCGTGGAGCTTTCCAGGTGGGATCTTTGGGGCAAAGTAGGATGCTGGGAAAATGTTCCCTTGCAGCCTGTCCTCTGCTCCCCACAGCTCTACAAGGAGTGACACGGACAATACATTGGTCGACAGCACAACATCAGAGCACTGCACACAAGGGATGCAGCATTTTGGCAGGGAGCACAACCCCCCGAGTTGTTTTGGCACAGGGTGTCTCTATTTGGTGCCTTGGGGGCTGCTCTCCCTGCCCACCCACTCTGGCAGCCTTGGGGCTACAGAGCTCAGCACCATCCAGATTTATGGTCCCCATCTGCAACTGATGCAGCTCACGGGGCTCAAGGCAAGGCAGCATCCTCCCAGCTCCGTGGTCCATCACACAGGTTTCCCTTATGAAATGCTGAGGGATGCCCACTTCTGCTACGAGACAGCTGAGATAGGAGAAGCTGAGGATGCACGGATTTCTGGAGGGGACACAGAGTCCTGGCAGCAATGAAGGGGCAAGAGCTGACTGGGAACCAGAAGCACACAGCTAGCATCCTACTGCAGGGACTGTCCTGGGGCAAAGCACCAACCCCTGAGCACAGCATTCTGCCCAGGCTGCTTCTGTTTGCTGACCAGCTGGAGGCTGCCTGGTCAGCCCACACGGTCCCTGTGGTGGCATCCTCAGGGATGGGTCCCTATCCTGCTGCCCCATCTCACACACTGCCAGGGTTGTAGCACAGCAGGTTGAACTCCAGGTTCTCATCCCAGTGCCTGAGCAAGACGAAGAGCTGCTGGGCTGCAGATTTCACAGCAGCCAGGCTGCAGCCCTGTGGGAAGTCCTGCTCACCCAGCCACAAGCTGGCCTTGGCAGCCACCAGCTCCCACTCAGTGAAGTGGGATGCTGAGCTGTGCTCCAACCAGGCCAGTGCTACAGCCGTGGCCCACAGCATCCCCTCGGGCTCTGTCTGCTTCTGCAGCTCGATATCCAGCAGCAGCCTTTGGACATCAGTGCTGTCTGCCTCGGAGATGCTGGCATCCCACTGCTCGGCTGGGGAGTGGCGGATGGTGATGGCAGGGGGGGAGAGCTCGCTCTCAGCTTTCAGAGCTTTGGAGATGCTTTCCATGGCGCCTCCTGCGTCCCACGCAGAGCTGCTGTTGGGGGTCAGGAGCCGCTGGCTGTGCACGGGGCTTCCACGCTGCTCTGGCTTCTTGGTGATGGAGGAGCTGGAGGGGCTGAGCGCCAAGCGGTGGCAAGAGAAGGGTGAAGTCCAGCAGAGCTTCTCCATGGGGATGCTGACTGCCTTGCAGAAGGCACTGTTCATGAGGAAGGCACCGCAGGCCAGCTGCAGGGACACCTGCAAGGAGAAGCAAGAAGCTCTGAGATACCAACCATATGCACGTTGTGCAGGGAAAGAGGAGATCCCCATCCCAAAATGGACCTTCTGACACAGTGCTGGATGGCCCAGGGGTTCCCTGCCCAGGGCTGAGCTGCTCACCAGGGGAAGGTAATCGGCGCTTTCGCTGTCACTCTCAGAGCTGGCTTCGCTTGCTCTGGCTGGAGATTTGCTCATGAAACCTTTGGCAGCCCGAGTCAGCAGCCTGGTCTTCTGGAGGGTAAGCCTGCAGGAGGATGGGATGTCAGCCATCGTCTGGGCATCCCCTCCTCATGCCCACCTCCCCATCCCATCCAATCACCCCTATTCTCAATCAACACAGTGATGGTCACTGCTCCGTGCCGGACACATGAGACAGACATGGCAGAGGAAGGCAGGGTGCAATCATACCTTGCAGCAAAGATGCTCTCGATGGATTTTGGGGAGCGTGTGGAAGAAGCAGATAGGCTCTGGAATGGCACTGGGAAGAAACACCAAGAAAATGAGACAGGAGAGTGACTGTCAGAGCAAGGGAAGCAAAACCTACAGTGCTGGGGTGTGAGCTGCTGCGTCTGCTAAAATCCTGCCTCTCTTCTTGCTTGTGTGGGATTCAGGGTAACCGAATTAAAAAATGAACGTGAGAAAATCTGCGCCAAAGGCTCTGTGCCTTTCACCTCTGGAAGCAGCCAGGTCTTGTGCTCACAGGCCTAATTGTAGGCAATAGAGTTTGAAAAATAAAAAACAGAATACTCAGCAGAAAACCGGGTGAGGAGCCCAAATCACTGACTCAATTTCCCAGCAATTATGCTGCAGCAGCTCCAAGCCGTTTTCCTGCCCATTCCCATGCCCAGACCTGACTCCAGAGAGCAGGAATCATGAGGGCTGAAGCTACGTGGAGAGCAAGAACGGTGCTGGAGCCCAAAATGTGGGGCCTGGCATGTAGCTGTGAGCTGCCCCACCTTTGGGCACCCTGGAAGCCTTCCCTTACCTTCAGGGATGCGGCAGCGCTTCCAGCTGGAGGACAGTGGGGTGCTGCATGGCGACAGCCTGGGCTCTTCCATATCTGCAAGGAAGGAAGCACAGCAGCATCGCTACCAACCTGAAATCTCCCTTGTGCCACCTCCAGCCCCCGAGCACGGAGATGATTTTAGTTCTGCCGCATCCCTGACAGCAACAGATGCAGTCCCAGCCCAGCTTGTCTTCATTAGCAGAGGATTTGGTGACAGGCAAGTGCCTCACAGCCCCTTGCCTCTAATTATGCCCCGCTTCATCCCTCATGCTATCCGTGCTACGGCTGCCAATTAACTTCCAAGCATGGTTGGCAGCCACTGTATGTGGTTTGGGAGTTTCAGGGCAAATTGCAGCTTCTTCCCTGTTTAAGGAGAAGGATTCCAGCCAGACGTGTGGTTAATTGCTCTGAGCAAATGGCTGGGCTTTTTTTGGGGGGGGGAGGAGAGGGGGGAGGGGGGCAGAAGCGAGGAGTGGAGAGCACTGTACATAACAGGTCAAAAGACCAGAGAAGATATCAGTTACATATCTTCATAAAATCACAGAATGGTTGGGTTGGAAGGGATTTTGCAGCAGGCTGGTTGCCAACCACTGGACCAGTCCATCTTCATGGACTGAGGCAATGAGAACAACAGCAAGGAGACACAGCCAAAGCCAGGTCTTACCCATGCCATAAAATCCATCATCTCCATTCTGGCCGCACGGTGAGAGGGGTTGTGCAGAGGAAAGGTCACGACACCTCCTGCGCCCCGAGCTGAGGCTCCTACGGCCACCTTGCTTGGACAAAACCCCTTGGTATGAGAATTGCTGGTGTTAACCAGGCACTGGGGCAGCAACAAACCCCGAAGGCCGGTGAGCTCGGTCCTTATGCCATCCCAACCCAAGGCTGGCCACAGAGAGTGAGGTTGTTGCCACCACCAGTGACAGGAACCCAGCAACAAATAGAGGGAGCAGCCTTAGGGGCACAGATCTGGTGTTGGGTTGAGCCTTGGCGAGGCTCCTGGGGTGTCCCCCACCCAAGCCCCAGCCCCACGTTACCTGTGTGGCTGTACTCAATGATGGGGGGCAGGTAGGTGCCACTGCTCAGCTCCACCGGCACGAAGGCTGTATATTTACTGATGACATTGCAGGCCTTGCTGGTGTGGACGGCGTTGAGTTGGTATCGCCTCCCTGGCCCTGCATGGGACAAACAGCAGCATCAGAGACCTCTGCATCCTCTCTGAAAGAGCAGTGATGCGCTGGCACAGCTGCCCAGGGACGTGGTGGGGTCACCGTCCCTGGAGTTGTTCCAGAACCGTGGAGATGTGGCACTGAGATGTAGGCATGGTGGGGGTGGGTTGATGGTTGGATCCCTTGATCCAATGAGGCCCCTTCCAACCTGGGATGTTCCATGGCTCTATGGTGCTACATGAGGCCGAGGCTCCGTTACCGTGCTCGATGTCGCGCTCCCTCTCGGCGAGCAGCTCCAGGTCCCTGATGACGGCCCTGGCTGCCAGCTGGTGGAAGGTCTCACTCCACACGTCCTCCTCGCCCTCCTCCTGCCCGTTCTGCTCTCGGAGGAGTGCAGGGAGGTCGAAGGTGATTTCCCACTGCATGGGCTCACCGCCCCGCAGCCCCTTCACCACCGCTTTGCACGAGGCGCGGGGGGAGCGCGGGGAGCCCCGGGTGGCACCGGAATCCCAATCCTGGGGCTCCCAGTCTGAAGAGGTCTCTGTTTCAAATGTGAAGGATGGATGTTGGGCAGCCTCTGAAGAGAGGAGAGAAACACGTAATTAACCACAAAGCCATATTTAACCCTCCCCAGTTGGAGGCACTGAGTGGTGGCACTGAAGGATGTGGTTAGTGGGCACGGTGGTGATGGGGAGGTGGTGATCTTGGTGGACTCTGCTGACTTTGGCGATGCTATGATTCTGTCAGTAGGGATGGGTTGAACTCGATGATGTTAGTTTGTCATTTCCAACCTCAAACATTGTATGATTCTATTGGCAACGCCACCCAAATCCTTCTCCCACATTACCCAGCTCCCCAGGGCTCCGGCTGTCGGATGAGGACTGCAGGCTGGCATCGAGAAGCCCTGAACTCCATCCCCCAGCCACGTCAGGTGCTGGTGGGGATGTGGGGCAGTGGCAGGAGGACACGTGGCTCTGCTGCAGCAGGGAGGGCCGGCGGGTGCCTGCACCACAGATCCAGGTGGTGGAGATGTGTGGGGTGGCAGTGAAGGGCTGAGGAATGCAAAGACATTGAGCTTTACCCCCTGGCTGGGACAGACCTGGAGGGTGTCCCCGAAGCACCAAGGTCCCAGGGGCTCTTTCCCTATTTGCACAGGAGGTGAAATATGGGTTTCAGCCCTGCAGACATTTTAATGGCTTCATTTGGGAGACAAGGGAAAGAAGAGAGATGGAAAGATCAAGCACCAGTTACTTGGTAACGGAAGGAGGAGGGTGCAGAGGATGGGGAGAAGGGAGTCATTTTATTTTATGTTTTAAACAAGGCTGTTTCTCTACTTGCACGATACATGAATCTCCCCTGCAGCATCTCTGATGCTGCATCCAGCACGGAGAGCAGCAAGCAGCCAGCCTCCATCACTCACCACTGAGGGTGTGATGTTCTGTGAACTCACCAAACAAAACAGGGAAGCAGAAAACTGTGTGTGTGGCCCAAACAACACCAAGCACCCCAATCTCAGAGTCAGTCAGAAGTGCTCCATCCCATCCCAAGCTCCATCTCCATCCTGAGCTCTCCTCCCAGAGGGGGAAGAAGCCAAGCACTGAGCCGCCCATTGCCAGCCCTGACCTTTCCATCCCAGCACGGTGTGTGTGGAGGCGAGCAGAGGGCTCACACTCACGGCCCAGTAAATGTCAAGCCCTGGCAGCCAGCCTCGGAGAGCCGCCAGGAGCCCTCGCAGCACAAGGGACAGCAAAACCAGGCTGCAATTAATTACGAGCAGGATGCACGCTGGTAATGGTTTACTGCCCTCCAGAAGGGAGTCATTTCCATCTCTGCCTTCATGCTGAGCATCCCACGCACAGGCAGGATGCTCTGCGGGCCTCAGAAGTGCAAGGAAGGTCGCAGGTATCTCCCAAACCCATCAGCTTGCTTCTCCTGTGCTTTTTGTCACCCTCCCTGCTGCTGCTACAGGGCAGAGGCTTCATTCCCATCCTCTCGCCTCCAGCCCCCCTTCACCCCAGTGTCAGCAGAAGAGAAATGAGACCCCAGCATCCCTCTGTGTTTCCATGGGAACAGAAGTGCACGGCCGCTGCACATCCTCCCGGTGCAGATTTCAGCACTGGGCATCACAGTTATGCTGAGGACAGGAGAAAACCCATCCCCACCCTTCCACAGTGCAGCTCCAAGCCCTTTCCAGGACTGGGTTCAGCCTGTGGGTCGTCACATGCATCCAGACCCCAGCCTGAAGCTGTGCTATATGCTTTGGGTCCGACCTGGGGACCTTGGAGGGCACAGATGTGCCACGGTCAGATTATACGCCATAGCCAAATGCTGGGGAGATGGGCAGGAGGGAGCCTGGGGATGAGACAACAGCAAAGCTAAACACAGACCACGCAGGTGTGGGAGGAGGAGAGGCATTCAGCAAACAGAAGCAGGGAGCAGGATCCCATCAGCATCCCATCTGTGTTAGCCACATGCTTGTGGCATGCTGCAGCACACCCACCAGGGCTGGCGCGACCCAGGCTCCTTCTCTTCCACAACCCAGACGCTCCCAGTGCTGTGGGCTCACCCTATGGCACAGGGAGCATCTGTAGGGGTAACCCACCTGGAAATGCACAGGCTGTAGCTCAGGGCTGAGCTGCTGCAGGTCCTGCAGCTGGGTTTTGCGGAGGGGGTTCCTCAATAGCGCGCTGCCCGGGTCGCTGGCCGTGGGCTCCTTGTAGAGGGGCTGGTGGTCAGAGATTTGGTTGGCACTGTATGCACGTCTCCTGCAGGATGCTTTCACATCTGAGTGGGGGAGAAAGGGTCAGTTATCCTCCCGAGGAGGATAAGGACGTACTCAGCCCTGCTCGGTTCAAAGCAAAGCAGCAAAAGCGCAGAAGAAAACAAGAGCCTACACTCAAACCCCAGGGGATGGCAGGAGAGCTGGTTGGGGAGGCTTCGTCTGAGCAGTTTTCAGCCAGGAAAAAAAAAAAAAAGAAAAGAAAAAAGGAAAAAAAAAAAAAAGCTGACTGCATTTACCCAAACCTTCCTGGAGAAGACAAAGGGTTTACTAATGAAATTTCATTAGTGCAGACATTTTCCTGTCAGAGCAAGAGCAAAATTTCATTTGGAAACGCATGATTTCTCATTGTTTTTGACAAGGCTGAGAGGATGGGCTGCGCAGTTCCTCTCTGACTATCAGCAGAGGATATCCCACAGGTAGCAGAGGTTTCCCCTGCAGCACGGGCCGAAGCTGGAGCTGCTTTGGAAACCTCTGGGGAAGGCAGATCTCCAGGGCTGCCATCGGTTTCCTGACAGCTTCGGGTAAAACATCCGAACCAAGCAGCCTCGTCGAGATGTGTCATCCTCCCACAAAGCCCTCTGACACTTTGCAGCTGGGGAGATGGAGCTGTCAGGCGAGCAAATCGGCAGAGCAGAGATGAAAGCTGGTTAGGAAGACAGGGGCCTGACCGGCATCCGTGTCTGATTCTCCGCTGGGGTCCCTGCCTGCCACCAGCTGATCTGGGGTGCTGCATCCCTCTGGGTAGCTCCAGCTCTCAGCACCAGTCCCCTCTTCTTGGGAATGAAAGAAAACGGAGCTGCCCGACTCCTGGGAGCGCATGGTGCTGTACCGTCGTCTCTTGTCCTGGGGAGAGCAGAGATGGGTTTGGGTTTGTGCACTGGTGCCAAGGGGATCTCAGCCACGCAGGGAGCACAGCGACGGTGGGAGAAGCGTGGCACTCACAGCTCTGGGCTTGGAGATGTACAGCGAGGTGTCACAGATGATGCTGTAGCCCACCAGGCGGTCCCCAGGGAAGAGGCAGCTGGTGTTGAGAGGGGAAACCAACACCTCGGTGCTTTCAGGGAAGACCCACTCCACTGACACATCACTCAGCACTGGAGCCATCGCCTTCTTCAGCGACCTGATCACCTGGGGTGGGGAGCAGGAGGAGGAGGAGGAACCACACCAAAAGCTGTGGGGCTGAGCCATGAACCCCAAAGCCTGGTGGGTTTGGTTGGGGTTCGATGCCAGCACAAATAAATGGAGATGTCAACACGCTGCCCACCGCCCCGATGGGGAAGGCCAGCATCTGTGGGGACACGTGGACTGCAGAGCCATCCCTGCACACTGTGGGATGTCAGCACCAGATTCACAGCTTTGCATCTCCTGTGTTCCCTATTGTTCCCACTGCTTTGTCACCGGCTCTGGAAGATGCACCAGGCTGTTTTATAAGGCTATTAATTGATGCCTCAGACTGCTGAAGGCAAAGCACCATATTAATAGCTCTATTTAAAAAAAAAAGAAAAGAAAAAAGAAATCACCTCCCTTCACTGTCTCTGCTTTTAATTTACATCAGAAACGGTGATGCTGTTCTGTCTTAGAGAGGATTCTGTGTGCTACAGGTCCCTGCAGAGGGACGAGGGCCGAAGCCCTTTGATATGGAGGATGCAGAGACAGAATTTAAGGACATTTCTGAGCTGAGGACCTGATTGTCTCACGGTTTGTCACTCAGTGCATGCTTTCACCAGGAGACAGAGCCCACAAAGGACCATTCTTACAGCACAGCCTCAGCCTTCGCGGGGAGAGCGAAAACGAAGTTCCCTCATTTGCTTTAAAGTCAGCTTAATAAGCAAAGCAACTGCAGCACGCTCCCCTCCCTCCAACCTCGGGTACTGCTCGCCTGAGCAGCGCCAGGGCTGAGCCTGACTTCAAAACTAATTGGCTGCTTTGATGCCGGCTCTCTGCCCTTCCTCTGCTCTGCGGCAGCAGCTGCTTTGAAGCCGGAGCGGCTGCACGGCGGCTATCGCCTCTCCCATCCCCGCGTGGGATAAACACCTCCCACTGCCTCCGCCAGCGGAGAGGAGGATGCTCCCATCCCCTCCTGCTCGTCCACCTGCTGCCGAGTGGGAGCTGCAAAAGCAGCAGCAGCAGGAGGAGGGGGAACGGGAGTGCAACGTGATGGTTTGGAGAGGTGATGGCACGCGGCCGTACCTTGGGCTGCAGCCTCTCGCCCTCCGCCAGGAACTCAGCGATGCCCCTGGACACAGCAGCTGCCCCCTGCACCAACCTCCTGCAGGCGTGGGGCCCAATGCCGAAGCTGTAGCATCTGCAAAGGGAAGAGAAAAGAGCTCCGTGTTTGCGTGGCTGGAGTGGGGCTGGGAGCTGCCCGCCCAAGGCCGGGCTGGATGGGGCTTTGGGCAGCCTGGGCTGCTATTAAATGGGGAGGTTGGTGGCCCTGCACGTGGCAGGGGGTTGGAGATTCATGATCCTCAAGGTCCCTTCCAACCTGGGCCATTCTGCGGTCCTGTGATTCTGCAGAAGGCATCGCTGCCCATAACATGGGGTTGGGATTGAATGGGTTTTCAGATCCCTTCCAACCCAAACCACTCTCTGATTCTCAGGTTCCATGAAGGAACAACACTCGGGGCTTGCCAGCAGGATCCCCAACTGCTTGGCTGCCAGGTCAGCTCCTCTCCCCACTGAGTGCCTGTGGTCAATAGCATTAAAGAGCTAGTAATTATCTCTGCTCACAATTAAAACAAACATTTTCTCAAGGCAAGAAGAACCAGCTGGGTGAGACTGCTGCCATCACAAAACTCAGCAAGCCAAGGGCTGCAAACCAGGGGCAGGCAGAGGGAGAAAACACCCTCAGCAGCCATCTGCATCTGCACCAGGGTGCTTTTCTCTTGGAGGTTTTAATCCCGAGGTGGCTGCAAATCTTCCAGAGATTCACACCCTCTTCTGATCTCCTTTTGAGCTAAGGGCTAAAAGCCCAGATTCCAGCACCAAGAGAGGGGGACAGGTGGTGCTGTGCTGCTGAGAAGCACTCAGTCCTCCATGGAGGAAAGAAAGAGCAGCTTCCCTGATCAGCCCTGGACTGGGGAGGAGTAAGGCTTTTTAGTGCTTGATTCATTGGTTGGCAAGCCTAATAGGTTTGGAACTAAATGATCTTGAGGTTCCCTTCCAGCCCAAGCCATTCTATGTTTTTCTCCCATTTTCCTGATGTTTCATCTCTCTTAAAGAGATGGAAAAGAAACCAGACCATGAGGGTTGGGGAACAGGCTGGGAGCTCGCCGCATTCATTTCCTGCTCATCCCATTGCTCTTTTTCAGCAAATTCAATTCCCATCCTGGAAGCAGCTGGGTCCGAGCCCAGATGTGCTTCAAAAATAAAAAAAAATTTAAAAAAAGGAAAAAAGGGAAGAAAAAAAAGCAAACAAAACAGCAAGGAAGATTGCTGGTGTGTCAATCTCTCCTAGCAGGAAGCACCAGCAGAGAGCCTGTGAAGCTGTCAGCCCAATTCTCCTGTGCTTGATTGTTAGAAAAGCATCTGAACTTCTGGGATCTGTTCCAAACCCTTTGAGGTTCTGATTTCCTGACATGGGCTCGGCTGTGAGCTGCAGCCCCCCAGTCCTGTGCCCCATACCTGGTGGAGCAGGCGTGGTTCCTCAGCAGCTCCAGCACCGTCCCTGTGTTGCCCACAGCCTTGTGAGCCAGCAGGAAGAGCAGGCGGGGGTGGCCCCTGCGGATGGGCTGCCGGAAAATCCACTTGAGAGGAGACAAGATGTTGGGGCTCCCGGTGTCTGCATGCATCCTCCTGATGCTCTCACAGGCCACGGCCAGGCTTTCCTGTGGGAGGAGTGTGGGATCGCCCATCTGACCCCCAGCTCCCATCCCGTCCACCCAGCACTCACCTCGCAGTACGTCCTGCTGGCTGGGAATAGGATCTTGAAGGTGGAGCTGAAGGTGATGATGTTGAAGAGGCACGCTGGCATCAGGCTCTTGAGGGCCACCAACAGAGCATCCTGATGGAAAGAAGCAGTGGGTCAGCACACCGTGCCTCTCCTGTCCGCTTTGGCTTCATAGAACAGCTGGGTTGGATGGGATCTTAAAGCCCACCCAGTTCCAACCCAATGCCGTGGGCCGTTTGCCACCCATGAGATCAGGTTGCCCAAACCTCACCCAATCCAGCCCTGAGCATCCCCAGGGATGGGGCACCCACAGCTCCTCCCATGGCAGTGCTCAGGGAAGATGTGGCACTGAGGGATGTGGTCAGCAGGCACGGTGAGATGGGTTGGGGTTGGACTTGGAGATCTTGGAGGTCTTCTCCAACCTTAATGATTCTAAATCGGTTTCTTTCACATGATTTCCTATGCTGAGAAATCTCTGCATATCGCTGCTCTCTTGCAAGTTCCCTGATGTTTTTTTGGGTCCTGATGCAGCGAGGACGGCGGGGTGCTTCCAAAGAACAAAATCCCTGTTTGCTCCAAAATGGTGAATTCTGTGCTCAACCCGCTGCACTGCAGCATGGAGTTGGGGGTGAGAAGCAGAGTGTGAAGCGGAGCCGTGCGACACATAATGCACTGCAGTGCCCGAACTGGCAGAAATAAACAAACAGCTTCGAGTCGCACAAAAGGAGAAGCCTCCCCCAGCCCCAACTCCCTTATAGCTGGCACAATTAAAATAGCAAGGAGAGGCTGCTTCCAGAACTTGTCATTACCAGCAGTGGTTATCTAACTCGCCTGCTCCTGGGCTCTTACATAACAGGACAGAGCTTGGAGCTGCTGGGACGGCCACCGTGGTCAACTCCACCAGCAAGCAGTGCTGCAGGAGAGGGAGCAGAGAGCTGGCAGAGCTGTGTGTGCTCTGATAAAGGCAGACTTCTGCCTAGGGCAGCAGAAAGCCCACAGCCAGCCCTGGGAGAGGAGCTGCCAAGGTCACACGGGCCGCCTCCTGGCTTCATCCCAGGGCAGGGCATGGGCAGAATGCTGCGTGGTCCACGAGTGGGGCTGCCCTTTAGCAGCTTCACAGCGAGCTGTTATCTCAGCCCTACAGGGATGTATTTATATCGCTGCTCCCAGCAGGCTCTGGGGGTGCTGGCTCCTGCAGATCTGACATCGCGCCTTGGAACTCGTTACAAAGATGAAATAAATTATTTAAAAAAAAAAAAAAAAAGGCATAAAAAACCACCCAGATTTCCAAATATTTCTGTTAAAGCGCTTCCCAAAGCGAGCTCCCAAAGCCTGCCTTCTGTTTCATCAAGCAGAAGGATTTATTGCTTCTTGCAGTAAATATTGATCCTGATCCCACTGCACTCTCTATCAATACGGCGGCTCAATAAGAAGAGATGTTTGCCTCCAGAGAAGTCAATTCCCAGTTATTTTGCCAGCTCGAGCAGTGCTGACGCAAGCACTGTCCCTTCTCCCTGCTGAAAGGGATCAGATGCAGAAAGCCTTGAACTTCCCACCTGCGGGGTCAGATTAGAGACCTCCTGCCCAAACCCAGCCCAAGTCAAAGAACCCAGAGTGGATGCTTTGCAGCAAAGGAAAAGGGGAGGGGGGGGGGACCTGTGGCCTTCCTGGGGCTCAGTGCCATCCCTCAGGGTGACAGCACGCTCCTCATCGCTGGAGGTGGATGTCCTCAGTCAGTTCCCATGGAAACAGGAGGAGGTTGGGAAGGAGATGGGCTCGAATGCTCCCTGCCTGCAGGCAGAGCTGCTGTCGGAGCTCTGGGATGCGGTGGCTCCGGGTGTTTGCACCCAAACCTGGTGGTAGTTGGGTTAGGGAAGGGTGTGAGCACATCATGGAGCCTCTGCGTGCTCAGCCCAGCACCCAAATGCAATCAAAGCCCTGAGGGATTCTACAATTCCCTCTCACTCTCTGCAAGGAATACACTTAGGGCAGAGTGGATCCTGCTCAGGAAGATGTGATGTCCATTAAGGTCTGGGGCTCAGTTGGCCCCCAAAACCAAGAGAAACTCCACGCAGAGCTTCTGCCAGAGGCTGCAGCTTCTCACCAACGCCCGCCAGCTGGCAGCCAGCAGACACCAGCCTGCCTCCAACGAGTCAGGCAGTGCTAACGATAATTAAAGTTCCCGCAGTGCTTTCCCCTTCACCAGGTCCCCAATGGGCTCAGAAACCTCTCCAGGATCTGTGGGCATAGGATCTATGGGCAGCAGCAGCACGAAGCAGAGCCAGGTCCCAGGAGGGATAAATGAGGGCTTGTTCTACAGCCTGGACAAACCTAAAGTGGTGACAGCAAGGGGACCTGGCAGCTCCATGGGAACCCCAAAACATCCCAACCTTCCCATCACCCCGAGCTCCCAGCACGCTGCTCATAACCCCACACCAGACCGCAGGTCCTCGTTTGTGTTTGAAAAAGGGATCCTGGAGGTGTCTGCAAGGGCACAGCCAGCGTTTAGCCCTACAATTGGTCTCTGGATGCCTCAGGGCCCCGGGCCCAGAGAGCTGGAGGTTCATAGAACCACAGAGAGCAGTCCAGCAGCACAAACCTTGGCACGGCGGATGCTCGTGCTGCTCCCACTGCAGTCCACCAGGAAGATGAATTCTCCAGCAGCTTTCTGCAGGTCAGCCGGGGCCGTGCTGAGCTCGGGGCAGAAGTTCAGCATGAGGACAGGGTGGTGGGGGATGTCCTTGTGCAGGCGCTTCCGGATGATTTCCGTCTGCATAGAAGAAGGAGAGGGTGTAAGAATTCAGGAAAGTGATTTTTCTGCCTCCTTTTCTCATTAATTGGCTGCTGGGTTTTCCCAGGCTCCCCAGGCTGCTTGCTGGGACTCAGGATCCATTCTGCGGCACCTGGGGGGGATGTGGTTTATGGGCATGGGTTGGCAGCTGGCCTGGTGATCGTAGAAAGGCCTGGGTTGCAAAGGAGCACAATGCTCATCCAGTTCCAACCCCCTGCTGTGTGCAGGTCACCAACCAGCAGCCCAGGCTGCCCAGAGCCACATCCAGCCTGGCCTTGAATGCCTGCAGGGATGGGGCATCCACAGCCTCCTTGGGCAGCCTGTTCCAGTGCCTCACCACCCTCTGTATGAAAAACTTCCTCCTCATATCTAACCTAGTTAGATTAGTGGTCTTTTCCAACCTTAATGATGCTGTAATTCTGAGCAGCAGAAATCTGCCCCAGTTGTTGAGGGCTTTATCCAAGGTGAGCACCTCACCAAGGCTTTTTGCTCTGTTTCTCATCCTCTGTGCAGTTTCTGCCCAGTCCTCCTGGGGCACAGAGGTGGCTTTCCCACGGGGAAACGATTCTGGAATGATCCTCCTCATGATAACCTGACATGCTAAAGACAGAAATAATTAGGGAGCCATGTGAGCCGTGGCGTGGGAGGTTCATTTCATTCCACCTGCCTCACGCTGAACGCAATTAGAGGAAGCGCCTGCCGTGCGAGCAGCCCGTCCTCATCACCGTGCTGCAAGGGGAAGGGAAAAGAGAAGGGGCTGCAGCGAAACCAGGAGCACCAGCAGCATGGGGAGAAACCACGGAGCATCACCAGGTGTGTCCAGACAGCCCCTGCTTCAGGGCTGCAAGCACTTCAGGGACCTCCCAGCAGTCCCCTCCTCTCCGCCTGCTGCTGGCAGGCAGGGAGCGCTGAGCCGTCGCTCAGCCGGGGCTGCTGAGCCATAAATCCCAGAGCTGAGGTTTTTCTATTTGCTCGTCAGCAGAACAAAGAGAAGTTTCTACTACCTTGTCTTCGGCTGAGCTCGTTATTCCAAGCCAAATCGCTTCCATCTCTCTGACAGCTTATCCAGAAACGGTAAACATTTACGGAGCAATTAAAAGAATACTTTATTCAATGTCACTGCAATAATTATAATACTGTTAATGCTATAATAATGTACCTACCTAATTACGCTATGCTAGAACAGCACTAATTATACACACAATACCCATCTCGCAGCTTCTTCCACACCCGGTTCATCAGAAGCAGTGCAGAATTTTCCCCTCCTCCTCCACATAAACCCCTCTCCAAGGGGGGATGCTGCAGCTATGGACAAGCACTGCGAGCAGCCAACCACGTAATCACCCAGCTGAAGGAAAGCCTCGGTGCCTCTCACCTTTTTCTCAGCACTGGGGTCCTTCTTTGTGCCCTTAATGAAATCACTCTTCCCCTTCAAGTGCTGTTCATACTCTGCAGGCGTCATATCACCTTCTTCCATCAAGATGTGAGGCATGTGGGGCTCTGGAAATGCAGGAGAACCACCTCAGCTCAGCTCCAGGTTTGGAAGAGCTGCATGCACCCACTGTTGCGATGGCTTTTGAGGGGATCTGGGGTTATCTTGTACAAGTCTGACCCCCGGCAGTGTGTGCAAAGCAGGGGCAGAGCCCACGTACCACTCGGGTGGATGAGGATCTCCACAGGTCGGTCAAACGTGTGCCTGTTGGCCAACGTGATGACGATGCTCTTCGCTGAGCGAGCGGAGGGGTCGGCATCTGCTCGGATCTCGTGCGTGGGGCTCTCAACGCCTGCATGGAGGAACCAAGGGGTGGTTAGGGAGGGCCAGAGCACCCCACGCAGGGGAAGGAAAGGAGGAGGATGAGCGTGGGCATCACAGGCAGCCCCGTACCTGCCAGCAAGCATGGCCCCCGGATCTCCAGGTGGAAGCTGAACTCGTACTCAGAGGGGTTGGTTGCCTCACTCTGCAGCAGCTGGGCCAGACAGAAACTGCTCCCAAGCTCTGGGCTCCCCAATGAGCAGCACTGCTTGTCCCTGCAAGTGAGGTGAACCCCAATGAATGCCTGAGTGCTGTCTCCCTGCACCAGTCCCAATCAGAAGCCATCCCGTTGTTCCATACATTCTCAGCAGGTGGCTGGAAAGGCTGCTGGTGTTCTCCAAGCTGGGCTGAGGGACCCTGGGGACACACACAGCTGGCAGGAGGACCTGCACAGCCCCGCTGGGCAGCGTCTGCAGCTCAGACGAGGTGCTGATGAAGATGGAGACGCTTTCCAAGGGAGGAATCATGCCCAGGTTGGCCACAAAAGCAATCCTCTCCAAGTCCTCATCCATCACAATCCTTCCTGCAGAGAGAGACAGCTGTATTAGGGTGTCACAACCACAAAAAATGCCGTTCCCTAGGCCTCCCAAAGTCACCCCCACCCCGGACCAAATGCCCACACCATCTCTCCTCTCTGGGGAGCCCAAACCACAGCCCTCTGCATTACCATTTTGGCAGATGCCATATGGACATGAGTCCCCTTGACGCCATGACACATGACAGCCACCCACTCACTACCACCTCCCCTTCCCCTTGGCTCCCAGTGTTCCTCAAAAGGCTCCAAACTCTCTCACCACCCCCGTTGGGAGCTCCTCCATCAGGGAGGCTGATGCTGTTCAAATACACGTCGTCAATCTTGGCTTTGTCCTTTATCTGCACGGTCACGGCACGCTGGCAGATCACTGCCTCAAATCCTACGACGGTGGTGCCTTCATCCAGGGGGAAGATGAAGAGCCCTGCCAGCCAGGAGGGTTTTAGCAACACCAAGCCTTCATCCAGAACCCATCAGCCTTGGGTTCTCTGGAAGAGCTCAAGGCCAACCTGGATGAGGCCCTGGGCAGTGTGGTCTGGTGGGGGGCACTGGGCACTGGAACTGTGTGGGCTTAAAGATCCCTCCCAACCCAACCCAACCCAACCATTCTATGCTTCTGATTCAAGAAGAAGAAGAGCCAAGTGCTGCACTGGGGAGGAACAAGCACAGGATGTGCTGGGGGATGCAGCTGAAAATGCATGGCAAGGCAGGACCCAATGGACACCAAGGTGACCACAAGCCAGCACTGTGCCCTTGCTGCCAAGGCAGCTAGTTGTGTTCTTGGCTGCATCAGGCACTGCCAGCAGGTCGAGGAGCTGACCCTGCCACTCTGCTCTGTGACAGGACACAGGGACACACAGAGGTGATGGGATTGCCATCCATGCAAATCTCCAAGAGCATCTGGACATGATTCTGGGCGCTAGATCCGCGTTTCCCCGTGGGGGCTGGGTGGGATCAGAGCCATTCTGTGATACCCAAACTCACACTTCTCCAATTGTACCCTTTAGGCCCACATCACTTTGCATTTACAACCATGGGACACAACTCCCACAAGCAGCACGTGCTTCACTTGCCTTTGCAGGGCTGTGTCTGCAGATTGCAGTAGGTGAGCGAAGCTGTCATGCCCAGGGCATATCCACTGACACAGGATGTCACCTCGGAGGCGGTGAGCAGCAGTGGGCAACGGGAGCTCTGGTTGATCAGCCCTGGCATCTTCACCACCACAGGGTGCTTGGGAAGGAAGAACCCACGAGAGGAGCCTGGAGCACCACACGTCCTCCTTGTGCCTTCACAGCCCTCAGGACAGAAGGAGAGGTGAGTCCTGAGCACCACATCTCTGTCTGCACACCTCAGCCGCTCAAGCTGGGGCAGAATGGCTCAACTTCAGCCTTCCCTCCACCCTGCAGTGCCTCGGTCCACAGGGAAGGATCTGCCCTCCCTCTTCACACCATGACTCATCTCTGGCTCGGCAAAGCTCAGCTGTAAAGCTTCTGCCAAGCGCTGCAACCCTTCCCCTCGAGGTTCTGCTCTGTGCTCCCATCCCCAGCGTGTTTCCTCCCCTTCCAGCACAGGCACAGCGCTGCGGGAGACGCAGCATCATTTCCAGCCAGCTGACGCATAGGTGCTCGGGGCGAGATAACAAGGGCTGGCTGCACCGCAGAGAGGAGGCAGAGGGCATCGGGATATTAGGAAGTAATTAAGCACCAGATGGGGGAGGAAGGAGAGGGAGCCCTTTGCCTTAGGGAAGAAAGGGAGGAATGAGCAGGGGAAGCGAGGAATTCATTTCTGAGAAGCCCTGGAGGTGAATTCAAGCCCCAGCGGGGGGACAGCAGCAGTGTCCCCGTGCTCCCGCGGAGGTTGGCACAAGCGGCAAGCCCCACGCTTGGGCTCAAAGTCCTGCTGGCGGGGCCACAGCTCCCAGTATCACCGCCGCGGGTTGCTGCAGCCTCACAGCCGCTGACCTGGCCCCAGCGGGGCGGATCAGAGCCGCATCAGCAGCACCGTAATCCCATCCGCGTGGGCTCGGATAGAAGTCACCACTCGTCCGGCCAAGCTCAGCCGCAGCGCACAGCGGTGACACCGCAGGGCCGCACACAGCGCCGGGATAACCCCCACCCCCCTCTACTTGGAGGACGGCTGTTGTGCAAAGGGTTCAAAATATTCCTCCGGCTTCGTTTGCATCAATCAACACTGACATCCAGCGGCTCGCAGCCCGCTTACAGCCTCGCAGCCGGCCGCCCTTTGCAGGGATGTGCGCGCACGGCCGGCCGGCCGCCTGTTGCACCGATGCGGTGTCGGGGCTCACGCAGCACCTCGGGGAGACGCAGCGATGCCGTTCAGCCTGGCAAAGCCCGCACACGCAGCCGGCGTGCCGCTGCTCCTTACCTTGCCCGTGAGGAGGAGGAAGGTGGGCCGGGGTGGGGCAACTTCTCCCCTTCTCCTGCAGCTCGGGAAAGGAATCACGCAAGCAGCGCTTCACGCCGCTCTGCCTCTGGAAGGCACGGGGAGACGGAGACGAAAAGGGAGAGAGCAAGGGAGGAGGGAGCGGGGTGACCGACACGGACACGGAGGCACGGACACACGCAGGCGGACGGACGCAGGTCCGGGAGCCCGTGGCAGAGCGGAGCCGTGCGGAGGTAACCATGACGATGATGCTCCCGCACCGCCGCCTTCGCCTCCGCCTCCCGCGGCCCCTCTGCGGCCCTGGGGACACGATGCGGAGCCCGCAGGGACAAGAAGGGTCCGCGGGGTGCCGCGGCAGCGCCCTGCCCCGCTGAAAGGTCCCGATGGGGCTGCCCCACAAGCGCTGCTGTCCCAGTAGGACACGTGGAGCGGGGATGGGGCGCGTGGCTCCTCCGCGTTCCGGCCGCTTCCACGGCTCCGTTCTCCCTCTCTGCGTCTCCATTTCGAGAATGGAAATTGCAAATGTCACAGCTGTGCCCCGAGCCCCAGCTCGCACATGGACCCACTTATGGGGGAAGCCCTCCCTTCTGCAGCAGCTCAGCGACTGCAGCACAAAACCAACCATCCCAAAGCTGCGCGAGCCCACCTCGCTCCGTTCTCTCGAGGCAGCACTGCGTGCCTCGGGAGCGGGGCTCATCCCGCACTTTGCAGAGGGGGACCCCAACCCCGCAGCACAGCGTGGGACTGACCCCACTTAACGCACAATCACTGAACAGGGCTGACCCTACGGTAATACATCAGGACAGGACCCCACACCCGCGGGGTAGGGGCACGGCCTGACCCCAACCCGGTGCTCCCTCATAACCACCCCCCCCCCCGCCCATGGGCGCGGGGCGGAACTTCGCTGCCCCGGAACTATAGTGCCGGTGTCGCCGCCCCCAACCGGAACCGGAACAACACCGCGCATGCGCCCTTCCCGCGCCCGGCGCCATTGCGGTGCTGGCGGCGCGGCCCGGCCCGGCCATGGCCACCGACTCGTGGGCCCTGGCCGTGGACGAGCAGGAAGCGGCGGCGGAGTCGGTGAGGCCTTCCCCCTCCCTACACACACACATATACGCACACACACCCTCCTCCATCCCTCTCCCTGCCCCGCAGCCGGGCTCACCGTGTGTCCTTATTGCAGCTGAGCACCCTGCAGCTGAAGGAGGAGAAGGCCAAGCCCGACGCCAATGGTGAGCGATGGGGGGAGGGCGGGCCGGGCGCTCCCTGAGGTTCTCGAGCCTAAAGCTCGCCCTCCTCCCCCCGCCCTGCTCCCCCAGGTGCCGTGCTGAAGGCGGACGACAACGTGGAGAGGACGGAGGATGAGGAGAAAGGTGGGTGTGCGCTCGGAGTCGCCGGATCCTTGGGGATCTATTGGGAAAACCCCACGTGTGGCCGCTCAGGTTTCATTCTGCTGCCGTTCATCCTCACCCCACGCAGTATTTTGCCCCTGGAACCTTCCCAAGTGCTGTTTCCTCCTGCTTTTCTTTCCTCGTCGGGCTGTCAGTGTCAACCTTAATGATGGTATGGAAAATAGGGAAACCCTAAAAGCCACCTGCTCCCACGTCAGCAGACAGCGGGGTGTTCAGCCCTGCTTCCCAGCTAGATGCTGAGCTGTAGGAACTGAAACGAGTTCAGCCCTGAGGTCTCCATTCAGCCTCAAAGCTCTGCCAGCTTCACTTTGTGAGGCTTAACGTGTGAACCCGTGGGATGTCCTGGCATTCAGGAAGTCTGGGCTGTCTGCGGGGGGGAATTTGGGTCTTTCCTTGGGTAGCGCAGCATCAAACCAGAAGCAACACCTGCGATGGCTTTTCCACCTCCCTTTTGGCAGAGGACCGAGCTGCCCAGTCCCTGCTGAACAAGCTGATCCGCAGCAACCTGGTGGACACCAGCAACCAGGTGGAGGTGCTGCAGAGGGACCCCAACTCACCGCTCTACTCCGTCAAGTCCTTCGAGGAGCTGCACCTGTAAGTGCCAACGTGAGCTGTGTGTGATAGATTCATGGACTAAGAGGTGGTCGTGTGGGGTTGTTGATTATATGGGTGATCTCAGCTTTGTTGCTTTGTTGCAAGGGAAAACGGACCTGCTGTAACTTCACTGCAGTAGTTCTGCTTCGTTAACCTTAGTGGCTGGGTGTATCCCAAAAGGCAGAGCTCCTATAGCACCCGTCTGACTAACTCCTGTCTTTCAGAAGGCAAACAGTCTGGGGGAGTTAGGAATGAGGCAGCTGGGCTGAGTGAGCCCTGTGTTGTGACTTGGTGCAGCCGTAGCAACTGTGTCAGAGCTGGGCTTGGTGCGTCCTTGAGCAGTGCAAGGTTACCTCTCAAAGGGCTTTTGTTCCAGCCTTCCTCTGAAAGTGATACCGTCTTTTCAAGCAGTGTGTTGTGCTGAGCAGTGGGAAGTGGTGGGCAGAACAAGTGCAACCTGTTTTGAATAGAGCACTGCTTACTGCTAGGAGCTCCCTGCTACCATGACCTGAGTTTCAGGTTGGATTAGAGGACAAGATTAGTGGCCTCTATTCCAGGATGGCCAGGATTGTCTGGAAAGCTGCTTTAGAACATGCAAGAAGCACAGCAGCAGCCTCTGGAGCTGTGATACGAGGTTTTCCATGTTGAAAGGCAGGTGTGCAGGATGGCTTAGTAAATTGAAGGTTGTTTTGTTTTTTTTGGTAAAGCTTCTGTTCCAAAGAGCACTGCGCTGCTGCTTGCAGCTTCCTGCCACTGATGGTGGTCATGCAGCAGTGCAATCCCAGCAGGGATGCAGGTGTCGAGGTCTGGCTGCAAGGGTTTTCTTGCCCTTTGGGATGGTGCAGCTCCTTGCCTATGAGATATTCCAAGGCAAAGCTTAAGAGAGAACGCCTCTGTTTCCAGGAAACCACAGCTCCTGCAAGGAGTCTATGCCATGGGCTTCAACAGACCATCGAAGATCCAGGAGAACGCCCTGCCCATGATGCTTGCTGAACCGTACGTACGCGCGCCTTTCTGCGTCCTCACCGTGTAGGAAGGGTCTGAAAGATCCTTTCAGAGAGGGGAGGACGGCGCTGGGGCTGCGGGGAAAGGACGGAGCAGCGGCACGTCTCAGAGCTGTGGGAAGGCTCAGCCTGCACTGCTCTCCCCCAGCGTTGTGGGGTGGCTGGTTTTCCTGAGCTCACGCTGATGTTGAACCCCGCTGTGTGTCGCAGCAGCCCGCAGAACCTGATTGCACAGTCTCAGTCTGGTACTGGCAAGACAGCCGCCTTCGTCCTCGCCATGCTCAGCCGTGTTGAACCTGGGAACAAGTACCCACAGGTGGGTTGTAGCTCCCGAGTACCCACAGGTGGGTTGTAGCACAGCTGAGCCCTTCTGTGGGGGTTTGGGGTGGTGCAGAGACCCCCTACCGAAGGGCCTGAGCTTCTATGGAGGCTTTTTAAACCCAATTTCTTTGTGAGATAGTTGAGCAGCGTTACTGAGGCTTGAATTCTTTCCTTAAAAAACATCCTGTTGGTGTTGGTTGTCTCATGCTCATCGTTCCTCTGTTTCCTCCAGTGCCTGTGCCTTTCCCCAACATACGAGCTGGCACTTCAGACAGGAAAAGTGATCGAACAGATGGGGAAGTTTTACCCGGAGCTGAAGCTTGCATACGCTGTCCGAGGCAATAAATGTGAGTAAGCTGGAACACCACCAACAGACTGCAAATGAAAATGATTTTCCTTGAGTTGAATAGAGCACTGGAACGTAATGGTTTTTAAACATCTGTACAGAATATGAATTTGATGTAACGAGAATTAACTCAGTGGGTGTCCTGGGGCAACGATGAATGCCTGTGGTTTATTCCTTAGCTCAATCTGAGCTCAGCATGAGTTATATTGTGGCTGATCTCAAAGCTTGACGGGTGGCTTTCTGTCTGGACAGTGGAGAGAGGTCAGAAGATCTCAGAACAGATTGTAATTGGCACACCTGGCACTGTGCTGGACTGGTGCTCCAAGCTGAAGTTCATAGATCCCAAGAAAATCAAAGTGTTCGTCTTGGACGAGGCTGATGTGATGATAGCAACCCAGGGCCATCAGGATCAGAGCATCCGCATTCAGAGGTAAGCATTACAGCTGTTGTGTAACATAGGGGCAGCAGGGCTACACTCTTGGCCTGGTGGCTGCCACCACAAAGCAACGAGATTCAAACAGCACCTTTAGCTCTAGTCCTGGCAGCTGGTAGAGGCAGAACGCTGTGGAAAGATGAGCAGTCGTAATTTTCTTCTGGAATAAGCCCCAGAGCGTGGCTTTATACTTTTTTTTTTTAAGGATGTGAGCCTGTAAGATGTGGGAATGATCAGGTGTGGGTGAGAGAAGTGAGGCTTTGCAGCCACTGAAATAACTGGCTCTGAGGCTGTCGGTCTGCGTTGCCTGGGGCGTCCATCCAGCAGGAGGTTCCGGGGTGCCGCGTGGGAACGCTGCTCACTTTGCTCTCTCTTGCAGAATGCTCCCCAGGGACTGCCAGATGCTTCTGTTCTCAGCCACTTTCGAGGATTCCGTGTGGAAATTTGCTCAAAAAGTTGTTCCTGACCCAAACATTATCAAGCTGAAGAGAGAGGAGGAGACGCTGGACACTATTAAGCAGTATTACGTTCTGTGCAATAGCAGAGATGAGAAGTTCCGTGCTCTCTGTAATATCTATGGTGCTATCACCATTGCCCAGGCCATGGTCTTCTGCCACGTGAGTCCTTTTGGGGAAAGTTACTTCCAGCAACCCCACTGGCCAGGTGTCCTTTTCAGAATGGAACCCGAGGAAGGGATGGGGAACCCTTACAGTTCAGCTCATACGTAGTTATTCCTGGCCCTCACATTTGGTAATTGCTGTCATACGGAGCTCTGTGAGCTGCACCAAGGCTGTTCCCTGGAAGCCACCATAGATCTGAGAAAAAGCAGTGCAGATAGCTGTGCAGAGCTCTGCTGGTGAAGCTCAGACCGGGTGGAACCTGTAGGTTCAGTCTGCTGCAGCAGCCTGCTTTTCTGCTGCCTCCTGGCGTCGGCCATCGTCAGAGTTCAGGAAACCAATAGGAAACAGTTTAATTCAACATTGTGTAGAGCCTCTGTTGGATTTCCCAGCTTCTTTCTGCTCAAAGGTTGCCCCTTTCCAAGCTGAGTGGCTTTGTTGTAATGACGATGGTTCTGAGACTTCAGCGTATGGACGTATAGCAAACCTCGCTTGTAAAGTGGAGTCAAACTTCCTCCCAAAGACAGGCTTTGCTTTGTGTTTCAGACCCGGAAGACGGCTGGCTGGCTGGCAGCGGAGCTCTCGAAGGAAGGCCACCAGGTGGCACTGCTCAGCGGGGAAATGATGGTGGAACAGAGAGCCGCGGTGATAGAGCGCTTCCGAGAGGGCAAGGAAAAGGTGCTGGTGACCACCAACGTGTGTGCCAGAGGTAAGGCGAGGCAGAGCTGTGCCGCGAGGGGCAGAAGCAGTGCTTCGTTCACGTTGCTGGGAGGTTTGCAGACAGCATTCCTATCCTCAGCTTCCACTCCAGACAAATGAGGGTCCCAAGGTGACTCTGAGCAGTTCAGGCTGTTTTTCATTAGCTGTGCTGGTGGGATTCTCTGTGCTGATAGCTGGATGGCTTCTATGTCAAAGTACCCCAGAAGTAGTTCATGAAGAAGGTTTATTTCCAGCTGCACGTGTGGGTTCTGTGATTGTTGCTGCTTCTTGTGTTGCTTCAGAGTTTGAGACTGGCTGTTAAATCTTCCTTCAGTCTGGGGTGACCACGGGGCAGCTGTCTGAGTATCTGTTGGAGGCTCTGACCAAAACACACACAGGTCGGGCCACAGGAGGCTGATCCTGCTACAGAACCATGGCATCTGCTGCTTTCTTTGATCAGGGATCGATGTGGAGCAGGTCTCTGTTGTTATCAATTTCGACCTTCCTGTGGACAAGGATGGAAATCCAGACAATGAGACCTACCTGCACCGCATCGGGCGCACGGGTCGCTTCGGCAAGCGAGGGCTGGCGATCAACATGGTGGACAGCAAGCACAGCATGAATATCCTCAACAGGATCCAGGAACACTTCAGTACGTGTCCTCAGGCTTTTTTTTTCCCCCTAAAATTAGGGATAATTCTGAGCTGCTGTGGATGTGAGCAGATCTGACTGCCGGCTGTTTGTTGAGCCCGAGCGGATCAGTGCAGCTCCTCAGGAGGAAGCAGCTTTCCCTTTGCTGCCCTCTGCCGTGGCGTCTGACTCGTTTCTTGTCTTCCACAGGCAAAAAGATCAACAGATTGGATACTGACGACTTGGATGAAATTGAGAAGATAACTAACTGAAGGACAGCTGCTGGAACCGGTGCGTACCCTGCAGTGGAAGCTCTCCCACTCCAATTGGATCAGATTGGCACGCCTCCCAGCTCGTCCCGAAGAGGACTCCTAAGATACGAGTACACAAAAATTACCTCATTTTAAAAATTGCAGTTGGACTTTCAAATGTGCAACTAAAGGGGGGGGGGAGGAAGAGGAAATGTTTACAGAAGCTTTTAACATTTCTTAGTCTAGCCTTAAAACGGGGGAGATCTTTTGAATGCTAAGAAGTAAACTTGCCACGAGTGGGCAGTGCGTAATTACTGAAAACTTATCTGGGGGAAGAAAAAAAAAAAAAAGAAAAAAAGCTTTATTGCTTTTAATTGAAGCAAAGTTCAGCGTAAACACGATCAGTTAAAAGACAAAAAAAGAGACAAAACCAAGGCAGCTGGTTTTTAGGTAAAAACTCAACTTGTACAAAATAGGATGTCACCTTCTGAGCTCTTCAGACTCATTTCTGGCTTAATGATGGATTTGCCCAGCTTCTCGTTAGGTAAATTGCCCAGGGGGGTCTCCAGTAAGTCAGAGTCTCTAACACAGGTGCCGTGTTGCTTTTGCTGGGCAGTGCTTTCTTTTTACTTTGTCCTTGATCTGTTAGAGCAGCCGCTGTGCAGTGGTGACAGTGCTGAAGTCAGTGCTCGAGAAATTCACCTGAAGCATTTAACCTTGCCAAACGATTGAGGGGTGGGTAGGGAGGGGGGGGATGGTGTGAAGGGAACTGTACTAATTAGTTTTCTGAATAAATTTGCCTCTGTAAAATGCTAGCATCCATTGGAGTGGGGGTCAGCCACCTTCAGGCAGGCGGTGCTGGTTCTGAGACGCTGCTGTGTGAATCATGTATACAGAACTGCTGGATTTCACTGACCAATAATAGAAGTATTTATCTGGCTTTAAAAAAAGGAAAAAAAAATCCTAACTGTGTGTTGACCAAAAAAAAAAAACCAACCTCCTTTTAGAAATGCCAAATTTGTACCTGTGATGGGATGCTTCAATATCAGAGGTGGAGGAGAAGCGCTCCCCGCTTCCATTGCGCGCAGTGCAGCTCAGCCGTGCCCCTGCCTCAAGGTGAGCCATGCCAGGGAAGGGATGAGCAGCAACTGCTGTGGCTTTGAGTTGGCTTGGGACCACTGCAACACACAGGGAAAGCCTGCAGGTTGCAGCCCCAGCCTGGTTTGCAGGAGATGGAGGCTCCTGAGCTCCTGGGGATGCGCGTGAGCAGCCGCCGGCCGCTGTAGGAATCACTTCCCAACAGATGTACACAGTGTAAATTTAAAACTAGGAATTTATTCTGGCCATCATATTCTGTTCAAAGACAGGAACGTGGATCCTTTTACCAAGTAAAAAAACAAAACAAAACAACAAGAGGCTCGTTTAAAATGTACCTAAAATTTTAGGAAACCGTGCACCCTTTTATCGATTTGTATAAAGGCTTTAGTGGGGGGGGGGGGAAGAAAAAAAAAGAAAAAAAAAAAGAAAAAAAATCTGTGAAACTCTTTTGTATTCTGGGGTGTATCTATTTTTATTCAGTTGGAAACCTATTTAAAGTGGCAGGTGAGTGAGTGCTTGCGTGCAGAGTGGAAGACTTGTTGCAATCACCTCCTTTCGTGGTACAGCTGAACGAGCTCGTGACAGCAGTGAGTTGAATTGTCATGAAAGCTGCTGCTGGGCCTGTGTGCTGTTTCTAATGTACTTTTAATTGGAATAAAGAACACATACCGACTGCTGCCTCAGCTTGTTTCTAAACGCCTTCTTGTTGTTGAAGAGCCGTAGGTAAGGAGCAGCCCAGCCACGAGCTCTGATCCATTTTCTATTCAGGAACATCTCAAGGTGATGCTTCACCTCCTGCTCGTACAGGGACCAGTTTGCAAAGGGCAGAGGGGGAGAAGTGGGGCAGCAGCTTCTTCCTGCACTGCGTTTGCCCTAGATGGAGATTTGATGCACTTTCCTGTAGAAAAATACACTTCTTTGGAGACACTGCAGTCCACGGGTCGGTCGGAGGGCTGAGCTGTCTGATCCAGGCCATCTCTGGAACATTCAGCTTGGTGAAGAGGAGGCCGAGCCTCCAGCAAACAGAAATCATTGCCAGTTCAAATTTTAGCTGAGAAGGTTTTATTGATTATTTTTTTTTTACCATCACACTGTATGAAAATACTCTGACAGCAGCAGTGACATCACACACACACAGCAGGCACCAGTCCCTGCCTGCTAACGCTGCCGTGCTCTTCTTCTACCACCCACATCCATGGTCCTGAGCTGCCCACGTTCTCAAGGCTGCTGCAAATGTCACAGCAGAGCGGCTGTGAAAGGTCTGATGAAAGCATCCCAGGTCTCATGCTCTCCCTGAAGATGCTGGCATACCTACAGCTTGCTCACCAACAGCTGCAGCAGAGACCTGGACCCTTGAACACTGACTTTGGAATGAGATTCAACATTCTTGGTCAATACTGGAATGAATTTTTTACTGTTATCGCTCTCGTGAGCTGCTCTGGCAATTCTGCTGAGCTGAAAGCCTGGGTTTTCCTCACGATGTTATAAAATGAGCTCAGCTGTGTGGCAAGCTGTCCATTTTTTTTAGCACAGACATACTAAGTTGCCCTACTCGCGATTTTTGACAAAACAACTTTGCAAGAGCCATATTGGTTCAGTAAAACAAAACTGCTGGATGAGCCAATTCCTCTCCCAAAGCCAATTAATACAGAATTGTAAGCAAAAGAAACAACAACCAAACCTCCCACTGCAGCACTTGGCCTGAAGACTAATTCATTTCAGCATAAAAGCACTAAATGAAGTATTTTGCAGCATCCCACCTTGACTGTCCAGCTCCTCTGAACTACCAGTCGTCAAACAAGAGAAGAAAAACTGAGGAGAAAATCCCACTGCTCACCAATACAACCACAATCCAGCTGAGTTTCACAGAGTACAACAGTTCTGCTTCTGTTTTCCTGAATGCTTGATCCCCTCTGGGAAGTGGCACCTTCAGAGAAGAGGACACAGAAGAAGGTTCCTGCTCTAAGGACAGAACAAACATCTAAGAAGGAAATGGTTAATTTCAAAACCAAAGTTGGTGGCACCCAGGAAGGAACTTGTGGATAAAAGACACTGTCCCTGCAGTCAGCCTAGGTGGGTACACTTGAAGCAGCACTTCAACATGTGCTTTTGGTAACCACGAGTCTGCTTCAAGGGAACTTGTAGAAAGATGAAGAGGACCAGGCTGCTCCAGTGCTCGGCTCAGCTTACAGGTCGGCGTCCTGCTGCTCGGCCTGCCGGATGCACAGCACAGACTTGTGGGGGATCCCACACTCCTGCAAGGACCTGCTGAGGTCATGGAAGCTCCGTCTGGGCACCTCCGTGGTTTCAATGCTGCAGCGTTCATATTTGGCAGCTGTTTGGTGTTCTGCTAGAGCAAGGACTGTCTGGAGACTGTCTGTGGGCTTGAAGTGATGTTCAAACCTTTGACCGGAGGGAGACCGAATAGCGAGCAGCAATCGTGACTCTTTCTGCAGCGGTGCTTCCAAACTCAGAGTTGATAACAAAGAGCTCTCTTGCCTCATTTTCCTTCCTGGCTTCTCAGGAGCACACCAGCCTTCTTCATTAGGGACATGGCTTTCTGGTGACCTGCAGGCAGATCTTTGCTCTCCAGAAGGAACGGCAGTTTTTGGAGCACCCTTCTGTCCCCAGCTCGCATCCAGACGGCCGCTCTGCTCCTCTGCACCCTCCACTCCCTTTCGGCCAATGGAGGGGAGCACTCTGTATTTGTTCAGGGAGGACGAGCTCCGCAACGGCACCTGCTGCAGGAGCTCAGGGATCTCCTCTGGGGAGATCTGGCCGGAGGGGAACACTGCTTTCACAGATGATGCTCTCCGGCTGCTCTGTAAGTCATGTGGAGCTGCTGGAGATGATGGCACTGCACAAGGAAAGGTGTCTGTGGTCCCAGAGTAATTGAAGGTTGACCTCGTGCGACCCTTGGCAGATTTTGGCCGGGTCATGTGCATGGTGATGGCGTTTGGCTGAAAGACAGAGAGCGCCGTGCTTGAAGGGAAGTAGCAGCAAAGTTGTACTGGGCTCAGAAGAGCTGCTGTGGCCATTGCTTCCCAAGACACCTGCAGTTGGGAAAGCAGAATTAAAAGTTACAGGAAACGGCCTAAAATGGCCTTAATTTCCCTGCTGACTTCGTGCTGCATATCATCTAATAGCAGAGATCTGGTGCGTCACAGACTGAAACCTGTGGCTCAGTGCTGGCAGCCAGAGACAAAGGAGCACACGCCACTGTAAGCGCACAAATTGCTCACAGCTGACTGGTCTCCCCAAAACAAGCAGAAGGAATGGAACAACCACTCAGTGCCCATTCGAGGCAGGGCTCTGAGGAGCAGCAGAACACACGCTCCTCCTGCCAACTGCAGTCACACGGGGGTGTTTGATTGACTCCTGCCAACAAACATGCTCCAAGGCAACAAAGAGGAAATTCTGAATGCATTGCAGCACTTATATACAGACTTATATAAACGTTTAGATACATGGTTACACCCCACACAACCAAAACGCCCTCAGCCACCACAATGAGACTCCTCCAAGTGAGGGTCTCCAGCCCCCCAGCACCGCACGTGTTGTCAACACAGAGCAGTTTAACTTTGGGTGCCCGAGCTGCTCCACGGGGTTGGGACAGAGCACTGCAGCACCCACAGGGACCCAAAGTGCTGTGCCCCATGTCTTGGGGTGGCAGTAGGCCCCGTTTTTGGGGTCAGCCCCAGCCCCGCAGTGCAGCCCAGCTCCCTAGCAGAGCCTCTAGTGCCCCAGCCCCACAGCTGAGCCCAGTCCAGACCCTCAGCCAGTCCCCAGCCCCACAGCTGAGCCCAGTCCTGCCCCCACAGCCCATCTCTGACCCCAGTCCCCAGCCCCACGGCCCGGCCCCGCCGCCTCACACCTGCCACCCTGGTGCCGCCCGCGCCCGCCGGTAAACACAGCCGCGTTGCCACGGCGACCGTCCCACTTCCGGCTACCACCGAGAGGAGCGGCCGCGCTGGGCAGAGCGCCCCCTTGCCGCGGTCCTCCAGGCGCCATGTCACGGCCGAGGCTCACCCTAACTTTACTGTTTTAACCCCAAAAACTGACCTGAGCCTTCTGCTTTGCTCAGGATGAGCGTTTAAACCCCGGGAGCGTGGCAGCAGGGCGACCACACAGCCCCACTCCACTGGGTAGAACTGCAATAAACCCCAAACCCATCCACTGGGACGAGAGCTCCTTCCAAGAGCCGCCCAGCACACGCACCGAGCCCATAACCCAGTGCCTGCACAAAAGGCCCCGACCCACCTGGTGTGGGGCAGGGTGGGACCAGAGCTGCCTCCAGCCTCACCCCCCTCTCTGTGCACACAAAGCACCATTTTCTTACTGACAGATTTCCTCCCTTGGAAGGGGGGTTAATTACCAAGGGTGGAGCAGTGCCTATGAATACAGGCAGAGCCTGCTGTCTGTTTGCTCTGGGCTGCCTGGCTGCTCGGCAGTGATAGCAGCCTTTGTGTGTTATCTCCTCAGGTGCTCTGCCTCTCTTTGCATCACGTTGTGGCTGCAGTGATTCAATAACCTGTGCTCCAAAGGCATCCCCGATGGGGCTCTCATGGCTTCCAGCCTGCTTTGCCCACGGTCTCATGTTGCAGAACCTTTGAGAAGCCTCAGGCTTCTCCCACGCGCTGGTTGTACCAGATTTGGCGAAGATTGCATGGGAAAGACTGAAGAGCAATCAACTGAAGGGCTGCAGAGGACAAGCTGCTAACAGTACTCACTAGCTACACTGCCAAGGCTGGAGCACCATGTCTGTAGCCAGAGCCTCCACCTGACCAGATATCTTTAGGGCACAAGCCACTTGTATCCCTACAGCAAGCAAGGTTTCCTGGTTTTGTGCAAGGGGCACCGGCAAGGGACAGGGGGAGGATCTCTCCCCTCTTTATCCATATAAAGCAAACCCGCCAAGCCCCAGAGCCACAGGGAGAGGAGGGTGGGATTTTATTGCCCCCATTTCATCACCAGTCCCAGAGTGCTGCTCGCCGTCCTCTTTCTCCATCGTGAAGATGAGGAATCTCCTGCTCGCCCTGCTGCTGGCTTACGGTGAGTCGGCCGGTGAGGCTGGGGTCTCAACCCCCTGCATGCAAACCATACAAACTCACAGGCTTTGAGTGTCTTTTGTCCGAGCTTTGCCATTTCCCTGCCACGCTCAGTGTGGTTGTGGGGGGTTGGGTGATGGGTCACGTTGATGCCACTCTGTCCCCCCATCCCTCTCTGCAGGGCTGCCTCCGGCGCATGGCAGCTTGCTGGAGCTGGAGCGCATGATCAGAGTGACCACAGGGAAGAGTGCCCTGCTCTCCTATAGCTGGTATGGGTGCTTCTGCGGCATCGGGGGCAGAGGAACCCCAGTGGACCCCACTGACACGTGAGTACCTGGAAAATCATGCTGCTGCCGGGCCACGTGCTCCTCCCGGTCACCTCACGTTTGGGGCTGGCGCTTCTCTCACCTCTGACACATCTGCAGCTGCTGCCATGCCCACGACTGCTGCTACAGGCAGCTGCGAGAGAGCAGCTGCAGCCCCCTGATAACCCCGTACCAATTCGATGTCACCGATGGGGACATCACCTGCGGTGAGTGCCAGGGAGCAGATTGCCTGGCGAGGTGGTGAGAGCACGGGGATGGAACAGCAGCACTGGGGCAGAACATCACATTTGTCCCCTGCAGGTGATGAGCAAAGCTGGTGCAAGAGAGAGACCTGCCTGTGTGACAGGGCCATGGCTTCGTGCTTTGCCAGCGCTCTGCCTTCCTACAACGTGTCCTACCGCTTCTACTTCAAGCTGAGGTGCAGAGGGAGCAAGCTGCAGTGCTGAAATCTGCATGTCTGCCTGTTTTGAGTGCCTTTCCTCGTTGCTGTGGGAAGGACAGGGTGATGTGAGTGCTGAGAGGGGCTGCAGCCCTCCTCGCAGTGAGGTGATGCGCAGGGTGAGCAGGGCACATGCGATAGCTGGAGATCCCCAGCTCCCCAGAAGAGTTCCTGTCCCCTTCTTCCTCTCTTTTCTCTACTGATTTTGTTTTCCAGCAAAAAGGAATTGAATAAATGGTGTGAAAAATGCTCTGTGGTGTTTTGCTGTTGGACCGCTGAGAGATGGGTCTGTCCCACGCTCGATCCCCAGCATTGAGAACTGGGGACAAATAACATGCCACCAAGTAAAACTCCCTGGGGTTTGTCAGCAACACTTCCCTGCAGCGAGCCCGGGGCTGGTGGCTTCTCCCAACATCCCCCTCCTTCTTCTCTGAACTCACTCCCAGAGCTAACATGCAGAGCAAACTTCATATTTTGATGGTCAGGGGATCATCCCTTCCTACTGCAGTCAGAAAAGCCATTTTTTGCCAGTATTCAAGGATTGCCTGCCCCCTGTGAGCCCTTTTTAGGGCTTTGATTTACACCTTTGGAATCAGGGCTGGCTATCCCACAATACAGCACCAGCAGGGCTGGTAAAGCAGTGGAAAACACCCCCGAGCTGCTAGGGCTGGGGCAGAGTGTATTGCCTTCCTCTTGCACTGGAAGTGACACCGCTTTGCTGTCATCACTGCTGGCATGGATAGAGGCAGGGGGATTTTCCTGCATTCACATTAAGGGGAAGGATGGTGCTTTCTCCTTCATAGAAAAGCCCCACTTCCAGAACTGCATGAGTTGAGTGTTCCACAGGTTTGTGGAAGTGAAAGCAAGCCCTATATAAATGGAGCCATGCCAACCACGCGCCCATGAGCGGCAGAGGCTTTCCAGAGGTAAGCAGGGTTAGAGGAACACCTTCCTTCCTTTCCTACCTTAACCATAAGCTGTACTGCAAGTGGGGATGGAGGCACAGGCAGAGAAAGCAGTGCTGAGCAGCAGAGCAAAGGCAGTCTGAGACAGCAGTCCAGAGCTGTGTCCCCTCAAGGGCTTCAGCTTTCTCTACACTCTGCTTTTTTCCCTGCTCTCCACCACCCGCTGCTCTTTACTGTTCCATCCCTGACACCCAAACTGCAGCATTTGTTGCCAAAGCTGGGCTGCAGTGGGCATTGCCTCCTTGCTCCATCCCCAGCTGGGGAGAGGGAAGAAGAGAAGTCCCCTGCTGCAAGAGGCTTGGTGGTGCAGTGGGGAGATGACCTGGCGTTGGCTTCCTCTTCCAGGGCGGTAGGAAAGATGAATGCTCTCCTTGCACTGGCCATGCTGTTTGCTTCGGGTAAGTGTCCTCACCTGTGCTGCCAGGGCAGCCACACCTGCATCAAACAGAAATGTTAGAGCTGTGGCTTTCTCAAGCTTTCACTTTCCAGCACCACTTCCCCAAAACACATAACAACCCCCCCAGATAACAGCTCCCCTGTGCTGGGGATGAGTTTCCTCTCCAGCACAGCGGGTAAGACCGCGGTGAGATGACTTGGTGGTGGAATATAGCAGGGGATACCAAGGGGATGACAAAAAAGGGGAGAAAAGTGTTTCTGTCATCACACTGATTCCCCTCCAGGCTCGTCGCCGGCTGCTGGGAGCCTCTGGCAGCTGCAGCAGGTGGTCACAAAGCTGACGGGGAAAAACGCCGTGCTGCATTACTCCTTCTATGGCTGCTACTGCGGCGTGGGGGGCCGCGGGCAGCCCAAGGATGCCACAGACAGGTAAGCACCCATTTAAAAATCTCCCTGCTCAAATGTATTCATTCGAATCTGAGGGGTGTGGGAAGCAGGGGAGAAAATCTAAAAGCTCAGAGCCCTGCGCAGATGCTGCCAGCTGCACGATGCCTGCTACGACGGCCTCCAGAAGTACCACTGCAACGCCAAGCAGCAGCACTATCAGTACAGCTGGCGCAGCGGCCGCCTCACCTGCAGTAAGTGGGGATGCTGAAAAAGGGGCTCCTCCCTTCTCAAAATGAAATGAAATGAAATGGAATCAAAATCCGTGCTGCTCGCAGACAGGGACTCGTGGTGTGCCCAGCTGTCCTGTGAGTGCGACCGCAGCCTGGGGCTGTGCCTGCAGAGGAGCGCGAGGAGCTACAACCGCCGCTATGTTCTGTACCTCAAGAGCAAGTGCAGGTGGTGAGCACGTGCAAAGCAAAGACTCTTTGGGTTTGGCCCTCTGCTTCGCTTCTGGAGCTGAGTTTCTGCACAGACCCGCGTTCGTGTTGGACTGAATCGATGTGAAAATAAATTATGTGCTTAAATCATCTTGGTCCTCTGTGAGCTGGAGCCCAGCATTGCCCTCCCAGTGCTTCCCATTACATTCCAGAGCCTCCTAGCACACACGCAGTACCACCTTGTGCTATGCAGAACAGCTCAATAACCTCACAGCGCTCTCAAATGCTGCCCCGAGACCCAGAGCATTCCCAGTAACCTCCCAGTGCCCCCTAGTGTTATCCAGAGCCTTTCAATCACCTCCCTGTGCTGTCCAGAGCCTCCTAACACCCTCCCAGTGGACCCCAATCCTTGCTAGAAATCCCCAATATGCTCCCAGTGCTGCATAGCACCCCACAATAACCTCTCTGTGCCTTCCCAGTGCAGCTTAGTACTGCCTTGAGCCCTCCAGTCCCCTTCTAGAGCTGCTTAGTGTAGCCTAAAGGTTTCCCAGTGCCTTTCCACTGAGCTCCAGCGTTGCCCAAAGCCCTTCAGTTAAATGCCAGTGCTCTGTGGTAATGTCTACAATCTCCCAGTGCCCCCCAGTGCAACCTACAGACACCCAGTACTCTTCTAACGCCTCACAAAATGAGACTTTGGACACTCAGCATGGGGCTTTAGATCAACAAAATTGGGTTTGGGGAGCTGAAACATAGGTTATGGACCCTGAAAACGGGCATACGGAATGAGAAAAGATGACTTGAGCCCTCAAAAATTATGACTCGCAGCCTATAACTGAACTTGTGAACCCATAGAAGAACTCCCTAGACTGAAGAGTCTGGGCCCTACAAACAGGATTACAAGCCCCTAAAGTTAGCACTTGGATATTCAAAAAGGGATCTTGTGACCAAAAATCAGGATGGTTAGAACCTCCAAGTGGCATTTTGGAGTGTAAGATAAAGAATGAAGCTCAGGACCCAAAAAATGAAGATGGGAGGATGCCTGGGGTCTGTAGGCAGTACTGAGAGCACTGAGAAAGTGCTGAGGGCATCTAGAGAGCAATGGGGGGAACTGGGAGCATACTGGGAGGCTCTTGGGGGTTACTGGGAGGGCATTTGGGGGTCTCTAGATAGCACTGGGGCATACTGGAAAGCTCAAAACAATACTGGGAGACAGTGGCAGAGTATTGGGCTGTTGCAGAAAGCTACAGGGAGCAGCAGGGGGTACTGGAACGGTGCCTGGGGGTCCCCGGAGGGCAGCGAGGGGCTCCAGGCTGCGTCACACCAGGCTGTGGGTTTGGCCGGCGAGGGACGGGGCGTAGCAGGACGGCGTGTGGGGACAGGCGAGAGGCATTTCTGCACTTCCAGGCAGGAGCTGGAGGCACAGGGCAGTGCTCGGCCAGGAGCGAGGGATCGGAATTGGAACCGGTGCCATTTCCCGGTAAGAGACCCCAGCCTGACCCTGCTGCTGCTGGGGTCATCGCATTGCAGAAGTGAAAACAGGGCTGGGGGGTTGGGAGGAGAGGGAGGAGGCGGCACGCTGAGCTGGTTTTTTTTATCTGCCTCGTGATGAAGTGCTTTGAGGGGAAATCTCAGCTGAGGAGATGCTGCTGCCAAGTCCTCTTTGGTGCGAGGGGCGGTGGGACGCGAGCTGGAGGGGTGGGCGGTGGGACAGCACAGGAATACGCTTGCTTTTGGCCAAGAGGCAGCAGCACCGTGAGAGGGAGCCCTCCTGCCTCCCTCCCTTCAACTTCTGGAGGAATTCGACGTGATTTCAGCAGGGCAAGGTTAGCAGGGCAGCGCCCGTTTCTCCCCCAGGTGCAGGCGAGAGGAAGATGAAGGTCCTGCTGATGCCGGCGCTGCTGCTCGCCTGCGGTGAGTGCAGCTGCGACAGAAAAGGAGATCCCAGCCAAAGCTGCTCCGCTCCAGCCGACCGGGGCTTGTTTATCTCGCTCACAAAATCCCATTTTCCGGTCGCTTCAGGCATGCTCACAGCTCGTGGGAAGCACCCGCACAAGTTTGCTCCGGGGCTGGAAGGGAGCACCGTGGGAAACCTGACTGCCCATGGCTGTGGCTCGGGATGGGGCCGTGGTCGCGCTGCCTTCATGGACAGGTACAGCATCAGCAAGCGGCAGCAGAAGGGGAACAGGATTTAGCGAAAGTGAGGCAATGCTCTCCCCTTCCTACAGCCTTGTCAAGGCAGAGAGCACCAGCTGAAACGGATGGGATGGCAGCACAGGGCAGGGCTGGTCTGAAAACCAGGGTGCAGAAAGGCTGGAGCCAGCAGTTGGACGCGGTGATCGTTATGGGTCCCCTCCAATCTGGGATATTCTAGGGTTCTGAGAGAGGCTGCAGGGAGAAAAGCTGAGAAGAGGTGGGTGTGTGAACAGCGGGAGCAGGCTGAGGATTGCCCTGGGTGACTTAGCGCTGGGGGCAGGTTGGAGAGCAGCTAGCAGGCTGTTTGGGTCAGGGCCAGGCTCTCGTTCTCCCTGCAGGTGCTGCCTGCTCCGTGCCTGCTGCTACGCCAAGCTGGCCGCACGCCGCTGCCGCGTGGGACAGACCCAACGCCTCCCTGTGCCCCAGCCGGGGGTCCCTGCCTGCAGTAAGTCCCCACGGCCACGCTTTAGGATCCTGGCACCTTGATAAAGTCCCCACTGCCACCCCGGCAGCTCGCTGGGTTCTTCCTACAGCCACCATCCCAGCGCCGTGCTTCCTCTCGCTCCCATAGGCTCCGGGACGTGGTGCCAGCGCGCAGCCTGCAGGTGTGAGCGTTTGGCTCAGCTGTGCCGGGCTCGCAGCCGGGCGCTGCGCAGGTGTCGAGGCAGGCGCTGCTGATGGAGAAAGGCTCCTCGTCATAAACCCACCTCCATGCTGGTAAGCAAAGCGGAGCTCGGCGCGGCGCCAGGAGCGCCTCCCGATGCTCTTCTTCGAGGCTTTTTGGTTACGATAGGAGGACAGCCGCCCTTTTGTGAAGCTGCGTCATCGGACACTGGGTGTGAGGAGGGCAGCGCAGATGGAATGTTTCTGCTCAGAAAAACAAGGGAGGAGCAGACACCTGTGCCTTGTCACAGCAAAGGGCGAGATGATGGAAGCGGTCTTGCTGTTGGCGTCCACCCCTTTTGGCTCAAGCTCCCCATTGGTAAATCACTGCAGAGATGTCGGCTCCCTCAGCTTCTTGCTTCGCTGCAGAATCTTGTATGTTGCTCCAAAATAAAACCAGAGAGCACAAAGCTTCGGTCTTCTGTGACTTCACTGCGTTCCGTGACAACCCCTAGCACTGAGGGAAGCTCATCTGTTAGCAGGGCTTCCTGTGGAGACACCAATAAAAAAAAAAATCACCCAGCCCAAAGGAGCAGAGCTGAGCAGCAGGGTCCAGAGCCTGCTTATATGGCTGCCCAATGGCACCATCACCTTTTTGCAGAAAGGAGAAGCCAGTCCATGCTCCCTGAAGGGTGCTTTATCCCCCATGTGCTCACTGGCACCCCTCAGCCTTCAGCTCCCTACAATTCGCAGCTTCCCCGAGGCAGAGAAATGGAAGCTGCTGTGAAAGTCAGTGGGCAGGCAGGATGCTGCAGGAGGGCTGGCTGCCAACGAGCTTCGCTGCGATGGGACGGCGGGGAAATCACACTTGCCTCACAGTCAGAGCAGAACAAAACATGTTTCTCATCAGAAAAGAATGTTTTGGCCTTATTTTGCAACAATCTCCAGCGTGTCCCTTAGGAAAAGGCAGTTCAGGCAGCAGCTGCTTCCTCTCACCCCGAGCATCCTCATGATGGCAGGTTTTCTGCCCTGCAGGTAAATTCAGCACAGCTGACCTCATGGGAGAGCCTGGGCAGTGCTGCAAACCCCGTGGGGCTCTGCAACAAAGCACAACCCCCAAAACAGTGACAAAAGCTGGTGTCTACAGGAGCGCCAGCTGCAATTCACGCTCTAGCTTGTCCCAGATGTGATGAGCGGTACTGGGAAATACCCACTGAACAAGGAAGCATCCCTGAACAAGGAAGTGTCCCTTGAATCAGAAATGCCCCCCACAGCTGCAAACCAGGCACCCACTGCTTAGCCCTGGGGGGGCACGAGCACCCACTAGGAAGGAGAGTGCAGCCCTGCGCCAAGCAGCTGCTGTTTGCAAGGTGTAAATCAAGGATCGTGTCCTTGTCAGGATGGGACACAGAGGTGATTCAGCTGACAGACTGCACACCAGAATGAGTTGCAACACTCTCTCTCTGTTTAAATTTGATATGTTTTTCTGCTGGGACATCTGGCTATACAAACCAGCTTACCTGGAGCTCCACAGGCAGCTCTGTTAGCTCAGGTGCACAAGTGCTGAAAGCAGCACTAGAATTGGTGCACAGGGCATGGAGGAGAAAGAAGGCAACTCCATGTAAACATGCCAAACTCATTAATTATTACCAGCAACCCCAGCCAGACCCCAAGAATGTTACAGCACTTGCTGGGCACAAAGACGTGCAATGCTTAGCATCACTTAGGACTGAGCACAAAACATCTCTGCATCTCAGCCACGTCAGGACAGCAGAAAGGGAAGATAGTTGGCACTCTGCATTTTCTCCCTGTGCAAGCAAGCAGGGAAACAGTAAGAGACAGAACGGTGCTTTCAGAAGCCATCTAGAGACAACACTGCTACGGTTTTCCCCCCAGTTCTCCCTATTTGTGGAAAGTACTGAGATAATCAGAGTCACGCACAGACAAGACTTCACTCATTTCCAGTCCATGTAAACATCCCCTGCCCTCCCTTCAAAGCACATCCCGACATTCACAAGAAAGGGAACTGCACCTCAGCAGGCCTCCAAGATGCCAGCAGCAGCTTGCACATGTAACGGAACCAATACGAGGACTGTCAATATTTGCCCACTTTGGAGAAATCAAAGGAGGAATCGCGCTGGGCAGACACACATCGGCTATAAAACGTGCAACTGGGCTCACACTCAGCACCCTGGGATCATCCTGCTCCAGTGCTGCCCATCACGAGGCCATGAAGCTCCTGGTGCTCCTCGTGTGCCGTGAGTACCCCTCGCACGGTGATGGGGCAAGGCTGGGCTGATGGCTCCTCTTTTTCAGTCCGTTTTTAGGGGGCTCTCTTTCCAACGCCACTAACAGCGTGCCTCCAGTTGCAGGGCTGGCCCCCGCGGGCTGCAACGTGGCTCAGTTTGCTTCCATGATTAAAGAGAAGACTGGGAAGTCTGCACTGTCCTACAACGGCTACGGCTGCCACTGCGGACTCGGGGGATCCAAGAGGCCGGTGGATGCAACCGACTGGTAAGTGAGGAGGCAGAGGGCTGCTGCCAGCCCTCTTTTCCCAGAGCTCAAGGCAGGGTGCAGCTGGAGCAGGCAGAGCAGGGAAGAACACGGGGCTTTTCCTGAATCTTAGATCATTTGTCTTCTCTGCCTCTCCCTGCGTACGAGGCTTGGAGCTGAGGTAGCAATGCCAAAACAGTCAGTGTAACATGAACACGTGCCTTTAAAAGCTGCTCAGCAGCAGCAGCTCACACCATGCTCACCAGCTTACAAAAGGAGGACAATCCCTGAACAAACCTGGGCTAATTAAGGCAGCCATTTGGTGTCACACCAAGTTGTGCTGAGGCAGAAAAATGGGAATGTTCAGGTGAATGAGGCTGATCAGCAAGCGCTGCGCTGCACCCAGCACACACGGGTTGTGCACCACCACTGTTTCCCCTCTGCTCCCCACTCTGCCCTGATCAGATCTCACGTGACACCAGGTGCTGCCATGCCCACGACTGCTGCTACAAGAAGTTGTCATCCTTGACCTGCGTTCCCCACCTTGTCCTTTACACAGTCTCCATCAAGGGAGGCCAGATCACATGCGGTAAGAGATGGCACGAGGTCCAACCACTTACACTTCCAGGGAATCCCTTCCTTGGTGTCCTTCAAATTAACCTGGCTGGGAAACCACTTGCTGGGGAGAGGGGTGGAAGTGAAGGAAAGGTGCCAGGAGTGGTGCTAACCTACCAGCTGGAGCTGTGGTAAAGTCTAGAGCTACAAAGGATGGGGGTTCCCCTTCTATAGAGGCCAAATATTGATCCAGCAAAACTGGACACAGAACACTTGAGGTTTTCTAATCTGGATGGGGTCACCCTGATGTCCCAGCTGTCCCTTGTGCCAATCCGAAGCAAAAAACACCACCTCTGGGTGAAGGGACCAAAACCAAGCACTTCCTCATGACCAAAACAAATCTCTATATAAAGTAAACTGAACGCACCCTCCAGGGTCATTATTGGTTTGTAGCCACACAGTTCCATGCCCCAGGGGGAGGATGCTGGCAACAGGACTCATCATCAGCCACCCTAGGGTTCATGGGGATGACCTGAAGATAACTCCAAGCTCTCACCCTCCCCTTGTTTTCCTTCAGGATCTGGGAATTCATGCCAAAAAGGTACCTGTGAGTGTGACAAGGCGGCAGCAGAGTGTTTCAAGAGGAACCTCAAAACCTTCAACAAAAGCTACCAGTATTATTTAAACTTCAAGTGCAAGGGCTCACTTCCCTCTTGCTAGAGATGCCAGACTCAAAACCTGATGGAAGTGCTCTAAATTGAGATTCTCTTCCTGCAGTGAGATGGAGCAAGGCACAACTCCAGACCTACTCCACCAAAAAGGCATGCGGAACCTCTCCGCCAACCCTGCCAGACCCTCAATTGGTGCACAAGGAAAGCTTGCTCCTCAGAATCAAATAAATCAAAAAATCTTTGCAAATAAAAATAATTTTTCAAGACAACTTCTAATGTGTTGCTTCAAGACAGTGCCTGAATGGGTGGGGAAGCTGTAGCAGAGCTATTGGATCCAACACTACAAGGCAGCCAGACCACAGGTGCAAACCAGCCCTGTCCTGCTAATTACTGACTTACTACTGCTGTGGGTACTGCCAGGGCTTTAGGGTTCCATTAGAGAGAGGACTTCAAGTCATACCTAAACCTCTCCTCAGTCAGAAATCTGAACCAAACATTTCTACCAGAAGGGAAAAATGAGACAGAACCTGGCTGGGAAAGAGCTAATCAAGTCAATGCTGCCCTCTAAGGTTTCTGAGTGCAAACACATTTCACTCCAGCCAACAGCAAAACATCTTTATATTGACATTTCTATGTTGGTTTGGAAGCTCGACAGAACATACAGATTATGTATAGTGTTGGGTTTTTTTAATGCTTCTTACTTTGAAAAGAAATCATTTCATCTCTGCCCTGGTTGATAAGGTATCTCCTGCTGTCTGTTGTGTGTAAGTACACACGTGCTTTCTTCAAGCTGATGCTCAATACAAATCCAAAACTTGACTGAAGCTGAACTACTGCAAGCCATAAATCTGAGGCCAAGTCCTGTAGTGCTTCTACTTCAGTTCAAATTCCCAATCCTGTAGTGGAAAGCACCACGGGTTTGAGAGGAAATTAAGATTAAAATCCTACCCTAGAAAAAGCCTGATTTACAAGGAGTGAACCAGGCATAGTTTCCAGTAAGCACTGCTGCTTGGAAGCCTTTTCCCCAAGCCTCTTGATCCATTGGTTATACTAATTTCATTTAGAGACTAATGACTATCAAGATCCTGGCTTGCACTAAAGCTCTGCAGTTCCCCTAAGGCTCCAGAGTATGGCAAAGGAGAAGAGACTGCAGATGTGCAAGTAACAGCACTCAGCACAAACCCCAAGTCTGCTCGTATCATATTTTACTACCTTGTTAGACCTCACCAGATCGAACGTGTCAGCTCTGCAGCCACAGGAGTCCATTCCCAGATGAAAAAGAAAAGAGGAATCTCATGTTTGACAGTATTGGCTGATACTTTTTTTTTTTTTTAAAAAAAAAAAAAAAAGAGAATTTAGGGACTATTCCCTTATTTTTTAAACTTAAATAAAAAAAAAGCACATTCCTGAGTTGAGAATTGTTATCACTTTCCCTGACAGTAAGGTAAAATAAATCTCCTCCGTAGTAAAAAGTTGCCATAATAAATCTAAGCACATGAAGAGATCTCAAGGCAAATCTGACGCTGCTGTGTAATGAAAATTCTCACCTTCATCATCATCACCACCAAGATAATGAAAAGCAGTCCCTATTTTTTTTTTGTTAGGTTTAAAACTCTTCTCTCACACAGGTTGCTGTAGGATTACTGAACAACTGCCTGCCCTGCAAGTGAAGAAACAAAGTGCCTACGTGCTCAGCAACCTCCGCACAAAACAATTTCACAGTAACAACAGATGCTTGGAAGTTTGCTTAAGAGGAAATTTATCTTCATCAGTATCCTTTGCTTTTCTCACCAGGACGCTCAGAACACATTCAGTCATATATTTAGAGCTGCCATGGTCTTCACCAAGGTTATTTGGTTATCTGAGTCCACCCCTGTCCTGTTGCTATCTGCACAGTTACTCCTACTGGCCAAGACCTTCTGTCGGTGCCTTTCTTCCTGCCGCTTCTTCTTCTCCAGCCGCTGCTGTTCCTTCTTTTGTTTTTTAAATACCTGAGAAAGGGAGAACAAAAACAAAGCTGAAAACAGACATTCTGTGCCCAGCTGAGGAAAAATAACACGGTGGAGACAAGCAGATACCAAAGCAGCTGCCAGAAAATGTTTATTCCAGACTATTTATCTGAACTTTGTGTCACTGTGGGAAGAGCGCCGTATGTCATTACTAAGAGCTCGTCTTTGTTGCTGCTACAGCTGTGGCTTTTCTCACAATCCAGTAGCTGGAAGTACTTTTTAATTAAAAGGAGAAAATAATTGCTGGTTAAGCCATCCTAAGCGCTCCCCTGATCTTTAAAGGATGTTTCAATCACCGCCAACCCACCATGCACATACCTTTAAGTTTTTATTAGCTCGACTCTCTTCATCAGGTCTAGCCTGTGCTTTGGTATTTTCTGTTTCATGGTGATGCAAACTCTGACTTCCAAAGATTCTTGAACTGCTTCCGTTATCTTCACACACAGATGAGGCACACAGCTTCTGACCTTCGCTCTGGGGATCACTCTGCTCCTCAGCACCTACCAACAACACAGCTTTGTCTCAGACACTCTACACAGAAGCTGTCTCTGTCAGCCAATTCCTTCTTCCAGGCTTTCTGAAACAGTGATTTTTTTTGGAAGCTGGATCAAATATGGAAAAAGACAAAGTTCAGTCTGCTCGCTTCTGTCTGCTCTTGTAGGACATGTTTGTCACTTGCTGCAATGCAGAAGGGGGCCTCTTCACACTAACCCAGTGACATGCTCTTATTTTTCAGAAGCATCAGAACAAAGCTCTACTGACAAGTGCTCGTAACTTCACAGGGGAGACACTACATCACAAGCAACAAAAAAGAAAAGTCAGGGCCCTTAGTGCTCAAGAACTGGGTTACACCTGGGTACATCAGGCTGTCCAGAGAATAGATCTAGGACAGAACATGCCCAGGGATGTTAAAGTCTGAAAGCACAGTTATCTGGTGAGGAGGCCACAAGAACGGCTCCAGAGATTACTGATCTCACACACAGCTTTTCAAGATTTTAGTGGGGAACAAATAGGATGCAGTATGCTCAGTGTCACAGTAGGAACTTAGTTTAGTGCTTTCAGCAGACCCTGGTCAGTCTCACAACTGGCATTGCTACCAAAGACTACGCAGGAGCACAAAATCTGCCCTCCAAACTTTTCTAAGTAAAGAAGAGGCAGCAGCACAGCTAACAGGAAGCTCCTGCTGCCAATGTCCCTGCTGAACTGCTGTTCACAGTGAACATTAAGGTCAGACAGCATTTTTCTGAGGCACTAAGTGACAAAGTCCACGTACTTACTGATTCTTTCCACTTCCTGCACTTGAAAGATGGCAAATATTGCAGATTCTACGTTGTAGTCTTCCACTTTCAGAACCTGGCTTACCAACTCAATGTCCTGTCCAAGAGAAAGATAACATCAGAGTTCAAACCAGTGACATACAGACATCAATTCAACAGCCACCTGCTGCTGTTTATGCTGCTCCCATTAGCTCATACTCAATTTCTTCAAGAAAGTGAGGGGAAAAAAATAATTAAAAAAAAAAAAAAGTCCTGAAGATACCAGGTACACTGTTTCAGCATAAATATTTCACTCTTGATCCTTTCTGTTCTGTGCATCTTTAGTAACCACATGTCATCTAGTGACCATAGCTAGATGTTGTGGAGTATGGGATGTCCAAATTTAGCCAAATTTGGTTTTAAACCAAGGGTTGTTTTTTTTTTTTTTTGAGAGAGATCATAAGACAAAGCTTCCAAAACTATTCACTACCCATACAAAGTATGTACTTGATTGATTTCAGGATGCTGTGCACCCTAATTGATGCCTGCAGTACTGAGACTGTCCAGGACAAACACTTTTTCTCAAGGATTACCTTCGTGTATCAAGGAGTTTTGAACATGGAGCATTAAAAGGCACCCAATACTTACTGAACACCCAGTTGCACTGCACACTTCTTGTACAGCAGCTTCCATTTCAATTTCAGTCTCATCTTCAGAGTCACCCTTCTGTTGCTTCATTTCCTCCTCCTTATTTGAGTCATTTTTGGAGAGCATCTACAAGAAAAGCAAAGCCCACAGGCATGCATTAGTTTCATCATATACAATTTGACACTGACATAAATTGGGTCATAACACGTATTTCTCAGAAAAATCAGTGGAAGTTAACACAGTTTCCACTGTCCCTAACACAGCTTCCCAAGATTCATAAATTCTCCACTGAGAAAACTCTTACATACTACAAGATCATGCAAACCAGTTAACAATCACTGGCTTTTTAAGTATTGATTTTATTATAGTTCCACACATCATACAAATACACACAGACAAACCCTGCCAACAGGGCAGCTCACTCCTTAACAGGAAAAAGCGAGATATGAAGATTATTGGATCTGGAGGTTGCATTTCCATCTGTTTCCTCCCTCCCATTTGTTTTTGTATTTGAGGCGAGGAGCCAAATTGAGATGGTGTGAACTCAAGACTTCTACAGCCCATATATCAGTGCATCACATTCAAGAGTGATTTCTAGGCCAACGATTTAAGCACTTCCCATACGGCCTCAAGAAAAGGAGCAGCACTAATTAAAATGATCTCAGGGATTCTTCTATCCCCAGCATGGAACAGGGACCATGCTCTTCTCTCAATGCAAATGAGAAAGTAAATCAACTGGTAACATTCAGCTGTTACCTATCAGCCACAGCTGATCAGGGCACTGTGACACAACCAACCTCCATCTGAAGATATGCTGGGGCTTCAGAATCATCGTTGATTCTCCTCACGCTGTCGTAGTGCTCCCCGTGCCGATATGCAATATGCAGTTCCCTCACATTGCTTTTGTCAGTGCCTTGAATCTAATTGAAACAAGCAGACTGCAAATGAGGATTTGAGCTTTACTTCAGAGTCACATTTTTCTTAGCATTACTTGTTGAAGTAATGATTAACAGTGTGCTAGGAAAAAAGTACGTAGCTGCTGAAGCATCTTTAAACAGGAAGCTCTGACCTAATAATCCAGATGTACCTACAGTAACAACACAGCTTCTGTCTGAAGGGTGAGATACACATTGCTGGGTCAGTTACTTCCTTACAAACAAAACACAGCAGAAAAATATTTTAATGGTAAGCTTAAGAAGATTTTCTAAGCTTTCTACAGCAGTTACAGCTTTCTGATGACCTTTTCCAAACTGGTTTTCAGTGATGGTGTCCATACAAGACACAGTGCCTTTTTTCCCCCCTCAAGTGCAAGGAAAAAGAGAGTTTGATCAAATTGGAACTGCAGTAGAAACAGGCACCCATGGCAAGTTTTGTTCTGCAGCTGTGACAAGACACTGCTTCAGTGATTTGCATCTGAAGTGGATGCTTTGCTTAGAAAAGAAATACCAGTGAAGAAACCAGGAGAACTGATTAACTCAAGAGCACCATTAACAATCAAACCTTCCTCTGCTCTGTCAGCACCAAGCACGGCAGCTTCTGTAAGAGAACTCCCACCATGAGAATTTAGCTCCATCTATGAGATAAAAGCTAACAGCATTTCAACTCCTGCAAGGAATGCAGGATATTACACCACGATTGCAAGTCTCCTTTGCCCACCTGCCAAGCCAGAGTTTGAGGATACGACACCTCTGCTAGAGAAGATTCCAGTAAGTACATGACAAAACTGCCTGCTTTAGGGTTCCTGAGTTTCCCAATCCTTTTACGTCTTTTCCCAGCTTGCAGAATTTACACCAAGTCACCTTTCAACCAAGACTGCAGTCTGTGCTGCATTAACAACGGATTTCACAAGAGATATCATTCCCCATTCACCTTTTTCCACACTTGTTCACCTCTGACTTCCAACTCAACACTTGGTTACGTTTAGCTCCTGCCTTTTACCCTGTTAAGTTGTTCCACACATTGAATCTCAGATTTCTCAACATTTCTCATTTATCAGAGCCTAAATGGTTATCTTACAAATCCTGAAGCTCTTAAGACTCAAGTTGAGCCAACTTCTTTGGCTGTCAGTATTGAAGCCTCACTGTGTGCTCCCTCCAAAATACAATGGAATTTTAAGCTAAAGGTAGATGCAGATTAAAAAAAAAAACCAGAAATACACTAAAAAAAGGTAAAGAGTTACCCCAAAAGCCAGCAAAATAACCCATGTGTCTGTGCTAACTTGGAGCCTGACATTTTCAGTCACTATAAAGAAAAAGTTAAAGGTCACTAAAGCCCTAAGAAGCCATCACAGGGATGCCCAACTCCACAGAGCTTCTGAGTAGGTCATAGTTTGGGAAACAGCTGCAGGGTCCAAACACTTCCCCTGTTCACATTTCTGCAGCTTAGCTGCAGTGTATGCAAATAGTTTTCTTAAAATTAAAGGATAATGCACCATCTGCTTTTGACTTGAGACCAAAGGAGGTATTCACACCATCTGCTTTAAGCATCTTGCTGATCTGCTTCTCTGGAAATGCTCTCTTTGTAATTTAATCTTTCCAGTATGCTGCTGGGGCTCCAAAGTAGAGATAGAAAGCAAAAATATATATATATTATATATAATATTATATATAATATATAATATATTATATATATTATATAATATATAATTATAATATAATTATAATATAATTTACAATAAATATAATATATAATATAATTTATAAAATAAATATATAAATATAAATTATAATATAATTTATAATAAATATAATATATAATATATATAATATATATAATATATAATATAATATATAATATATAATATATAATATAATATATTATATATATATATATATATATATATATATATATATATATATATATATAAAAGGAAGTATGAAAAAAAATAAGAAATTATTATGGCTAACATTAAGAAGTTGTCCTGGTTTAGTTGAATCTAGCAACTAGGAAAGACTGTCACCACAATGTGATCCCTCCAGAAGCTCCTCACACAAAACCTGCCCGCTGATATGAGTTTCAAGGGCTTACAGACACCTTTCATTAATAAGACTCCAAGCAGGCACACAAAGCAGGTCCTCACCACAAACATTTACAACCCAGGAAAGGTCAGCGAGTGGGGGGAAAAAAAAGAAAAAAAAAAAAAAAAAAAAGGGGTTAGAGATTTTCAAGAGGATGTAAAAAATATGGATAAGAGTTAAGTTTGCTGACGTTAGGATCCGGTTCAGAACAGTAAAACATGAACAGCACTTCCACGACCTCCCCTGCAGGGTCATTGCCTCCATGCAGTCTTGCAGGTCAAGCAGATCAGTGTTCCTACTCATCCGTGTCACTGGCAGGTACAGTTGGTAAGATATTTATAGACATATTCACATACATTAGAGACCTTACTGCTAATGGCTGCCATGTAAATGAGAGTTTAAATTTGTTTGGGTTTGGGAATCCATCTGAAACTAGTTTGAATATACTTAAAGCAGAGCAGAAGGGAGCTGATGGATGACTTGTTCCAGTCTCCCCCTGTAAGACAGAATCACAGGGCACAGTCCTTTCCAGGAGCTGATTAAATGCCACCCTAGGGTTTTAAAGCTGCTTCTCTCACGTTGTTCTGGCTCCATATATTTATTTTCAACCATTTATTGCTGTCTTTCATTCCCTATCCTCCTAACTGAAGCCTTGAGAGTTTTTCTTCAAGGCTGAAAAAGCAAGGACAGCTCTCCACCATGCCAAGCTAAGCATGGCTGCTGAGCAGTATTTCTGTTCTCTTTTAATGGATCAGAAAGTTTCAACTGTTTGTATCCATCAACCAGAAGCCAAGACAAAGTACAAGCTTTCTTTCTCACCTGCCACAGCGGTGCGTTCAGCTGATGAATAACCACGTTCATCTGATTGTTCCTTGCAAAGGCCACAATAGCATCATTGCCAGCAAAGGTACCAGGCTTTGCCAAATTGGTAACTGAAGGAAAAAAAATTCAAGAGATTTATGAGAGTTAGAGACCTGGTTTCTGACAGTTCCAAAAGCACTGCAGGGATAGCAAGTAATAAAATTTCAACAAGGAGCCCAAGAAATAAATTCTGGAAAGGAAATTCCACTGTTAAACGGCAACTGCAGGGGCAAGAATCCAGCAGTGTCAGAAGTTTATGAGTATTAAATGACCACAGAGACTCCACAAAATGCAGCACACCTTACATTATGCAAGACCATCAGTTCTGCATTAGCTCTCTGGAAAGGTGCCCTGCACTAAATGACCACGCTGCTTTCATGCATCACCTTCATGTCACCTGGCACAAGCACAAGGTTGTGAGAACAAAGGCTGCATTGGTCTCTGCTTTGGATCCTCCTCTATATAAAATATCAAAATGTCAAGGAGAAAGAAATCCAAGGAAGTCAGCACTCAACGGCCACCAGTATTCTGGATGCTTCATTTTCTCAAGTGAAACCTCATGTGCTTTATTTTCTCCTTGTGAAAACCCTAACTTTTCACTCTTTCCTTTTTTTCTTCCCTTCTCCAGGTTCCTCCTAAATTCAAATAAGTTCCAGGACAACTCTACTGGCTCATCTTTCTACAGAAACATAATAAATGTAAACTCAATGCTGTTACTAAAGATTAGAGGCTCCACATAACATACTGCTGGGATGAGGAATAGCTTAACAGGAAGCACTCAAATGAGATGTAATCATATCCAGAATAACCTCATCTATGAGCATCCTATGGAATCCATACCATGTTTCTCAAAGGGAACATCATCCTCCACGAAGGGTTCAAAGTCCTCTCGCTGCTTTATCATGTACTCCACCGTCTCCTGGCGATGTCTGAGGTGGTTCCGGGAGTGTCCCTCCAGCTGGTCACCCAGGGCACGAAACAAACAGTTGCTAACGAACAAGAAACCACCTGTGAGTGTGTTGGCAGCACTGCTAACAAAATGCACTATTAAACCAATGCAGAAGAAATACAGGCTGGACAGCAGGAACTGAGGTTAGAAGAACGCGGGGCAAGAATTAAGTGAACACATCATCAGCTCCTACAGAGCAAGTCAAAAGCTGTCCTGAACTGCCGCGGAAACAAAGAGCAAAGGCCAATCCAATGATTCACGGACCAGCTTCTCAAAGGCACGTGTCCAACCAACCCCGTCCTCTCACGCCCGCACCGCCGGGAAGCCCTCCGGCCAGCATAGCCCTGAGCCCGTCCGTGCCAGCGGGGGGCAGAAGGGCACAGACCGACGTTATCCGAGGATACGGGGGGAACGCCCGGATCCCTGCGGGGCGCAGACCCTTCTCAACCGGGAGAGGCAGCCCCTCAGCCGTCACTCCTCCGGCACTCACCCATCCCCCGGCACCTCCCGCAGCTTGAGGCCGAGGGCTCGGAGCTGCCTGGCGAGGCCCCCGCCGCCCTCCGAGGGCTTCAGAGCCGTGCCCCCGGTGGGATGCCGGGACCGCCGGGCCTTCTTGGGGCCGCCGGGCCGGGCCCGGGCCGCTTGCTTGCGGGACATCCCCGCCGGCGGCTCCACGCATGCGCAGCGGGACGGCACCATCGAGAGAGGCGTTGGGGTGGGTAGAGCGCCGCCACTCTGCTCCCCCGCCCTCCCCTCCCCGGGAAGAGCGGCCGCCAGGGGGCACCGCGGAAGCGGGGCTGAGCCGTCCGAACCCGGGCTTCCGTTCCATCCGAGCCGGGGCACAAACGCACAATCTGGGTAAGCGCATGGGCGCTTTACAAAGGTATCACGACACGGTGTTCCAGGTGCCAGCAGGACTGCTGCAGTCCTGCTAGATTTCTCCAGTTTTCCCGCTCCCATCACAGTAAGCTCTGCTAAGAGTCTGTTCCCTTTCTCTTACAGCCCCTCTAGGTGCTAGCCAAGGACAAAACCGAGTCAAAATTCGGACGGCTCCTTTGAACACCAGCTGAGCATTTCATCAGTGCAGGAGAGCCACGAAAAGGCATTCTTAATTCAATCTGACCCATAAAAACCAGGCAGAGCCCGCGGTCTTCAACTGAAAGGTCGTCGTGCCCCTAAAACCTGGGGTCACCCAAAAGTCCGTCAAACACTGCTGTATCTTCTGTCAGCAGAAACACAGCACAACGCCGTGACGCTTCTCTGAAGTTTGCTTACAACAACTCTTTTGCCATTCCAGGCACAGAACAAGCTCTTCTCACCCCAGCCACGCTCCAGCAGTTCATCAGATTAGAGTCCTCCTGGATTCCTTCCCCTTTAATTGCGGTTGTTTCAGTTCTTTCTGCTGCTCCCCCCCTGTGGAGGGGCTGCTATGCAGTAGCACGGATAGCATTCGGGTGCATCTGAGGCTACAGGCTTGGTACTGTGTGTCTCCAAGCCCTCTGGGATCAGTGACCCTTCCTTTTCTACCTTCCTTCCTTCCATGGGATTCTTACTGAGAAAACCGTCTGTATTTTCCCCTTCAAATAAAAGAGATTTTGTTCAGGCACTCATTTTTCAGAAGAGCTGAGAGCCACCTACCTGGGCATTACTGAGAGCACGAGGTTGTCCTGTGAATGCCAACAAGAGTCCTACCGAGACGATTTCCAGATCTCTTTTGTGGGCTCTGAAAACCTCATGGATCTCAAGTGATGCTTCAGTTAGCACCTAAAACCAACAGAGGTGCTCCTATAAGAAAGAGTTGATAACAATCAGACAGTGAACACTCAACAACTGAGTAGTGCTAAAGTAAGACAGCCTTCCTTATTGTCAGCCCTGCATGGAAGGCATTTGCGGTACCTGCAGGTAATGTTCATCGTTGTGGTTCTAACACCAAAAGAGGAGAACAAAACAACTTAGCAAGGTGGTGCAGAAAGCCAGTGCAAGAAAGGAGCAGGACAGTTTTCCTGCCTTTCTGTCCCTCACTCTCTAATCAAAGCACTGCACTCAGTACACCACTTAGACAATTCTTTGACTGTCACTGTCCAACCAGGCTGTGCTTAGAACCCAAAGAAATCACCCTTAACAAATCAAGTGCTAGTTGATTAATAATAGTGGTGCCATTCTCTCAGTCTGGCCGTCCCTGTAGAAAAAGCTGCAGTCTCATTACACCAAGGGATCTCCTTCTGGATGGGAATTGCTCAGTGATAGCAGCCACTATAAAATGTCTTGGCCATGAAGTTAATTATTAACTGGCCAGCTCATAAAAACATCACACTGTGAGAGCACAACACACTTAAAAACAGCTGTCACTAGATGATGCATGCAACAGGAACACATAAAAGGAGACAGAAACTTGGGAAGTCCTTCGGCTAAGGGAAGACAAACTGCACTGAGGTTTTTCTCCATGGAGAAATCCATGGACAAGCTAAGCAGCAAGAACAAGCGGACAGCTTCTGGAGCACCTCAGGCTGAGAAGGTTAGTCCTGCTCCCACCGCAGGGGCTGCAGGAATGAGCAGAGCAGGACCCCATGCAGAAAATGCTGCTGATGTGGAGAGACTGGCATTCACTGAGGGGCATTCCAAAGAAACGGAGAGCTCTCCAGGCACAGAGCTAGACAGTCCTGATGCCTTGAAAACGGCGTTTTCAGGAGACGGTCTGAACTCAGCATCTCTTGCTATGGTAACAAACCCGAGCTCTCCTGAGGTATGCAGTTCTGAAAGGGACGATCAGCCTTCACCCACATCATCTGTCGCAGACATGGACTGCCTGGTCTGCTTCAACAAGTACAGCATTTATCGGGTCCCAAAGCTGCTGGGCTGTCAGCATGCTTTCTGTGCGGTCTGCCTGAAGCTCATCCTCAGGAAAGAGGAGAATACCTGGATAATCACCTGCCCCCTGTGCAGAAAAAACACGTTTGTGTCAGGAGGACTTATCCGCACGCTCCCAAACAAAGAAGAGATCATGGACCTCTTGGAGCACCCCGACTCATGTCATGAGGTACACGTCTCCGGCATCGGGCTGGATAGCAGCAGCTGGGCTCAGAGCAGCCAGGACATTGTGAACAGAGACCAAACGATCCCAGCGGACAACAGACTGGCTGTGCAGAGACTTGTGCTGCTCCTGCTGCTTTTGGTGATTCTCACCATCCTCATCCTCCCGTTCATATACTCCGGGATGATAAAATGGGTCATTTGTATCATGCTGACTTTGGGGTTGGTCATGTCTATGGTGCTTTGCTGCACTCCCAAATTTTACTGGCGCTGCAATGGAAGCTCACTCAGGTCGTGCCACAAGGAGACCCACATTGCTGCTATTGCCTGAAACAATTTGAGATACCTGGAGATAATGCCTCGTTCCCCTTGCACAGCTCAGTGTCAGCAGCACGAGTCAGTTACTGGACTTTGAAAGCAAACACATCATAAATTCAAAGCGTCTGACACAGCCCTAAGGCTGAATGGCTATGCAGAGTGCTGCTTTAATATTACTGAAAACATAGAAAAACATTTGTATTCTGATATTTGTAAGAGAAAATTGTAAGCCTTCCTCACAGCTTTTATCCCAGATGAATAATTATTTTGTTTTGCTTTGGTCATTTTGTTCTTGTTGGTGTCATCTCTGGATTACTGCTGCAGAACATTATCTGAAACATCTGACACTGAAAATTTGTCCCCGTTGCTGTGTTTTCCTGCTCTCTTAACATACCCACACCTTTTCTTGTGATAATGTGGGGAATTAGCCTGATAATCTGGGACTGGACAACCAGCCTCAACGGAAGAGGGTGATTTTAACCCAGTTTATCACCTTAATCTGTATCATGGACCAAAAGGTTGTTGTCAGCGGTGGGAAGGTAGGGCTGGGAGAAGGCAGCCACCTTAAGTTGCCACCTTAAGTTGCACGCAAAACTAGAGAGGAAGAGGCAAAATCAACACTTCTAATCTTGAGTCCACAACTTACAAAGGGCAAGACTCTGAAAAGCTCATGACATTCCAAGCTCTCTGTGTTATTTAGCACAGAAATGGTTCCTCTCAGCTGCACTCCTCTGTTTGGCTTCCTGTACCACCTCTCCTCTTGCTCTCTTTACATTAAGTGTGACATTGCCCTTGGAGATGCCCACAACTCTCCCTGTAGAGATCAAAATAAATCTACCACTGGTTATCCTATGCCAAATCTGATATATTTTTTTTAATATATGGAATATATCCATTAAAGTTTAATAATGCTAATTGCTCATTGACTTCTGCGTTTCAATTCTGCATGCCAATTAACATCAAAACATTTCCCAGCTCCCTCACTGACAGGATCTACAGCTGAGAAAGCATTCTGTGAGTAAAGCGGAAAAGTAATGCGTTGGGCTTTTTTCTTTGATTAAGAAAAACAAACCTGTCAAGCCCTCTCCACAGCAGTGGATGACTGCTACTATGAATGTTTGTAACAAATACTAATTGAGCCTCAGTGTGATGTGCATGAATACAAAAGAATAAGCTAGAAGGGTTAAAGGAAAAGCGTGCACCAATTGTGCAGAACGCTGATCTCATTCAAATGACGAGACAGCAAGGATGGAACACACTTTCCTGAAGATATGATGACAAAGATGACATGAACTACAGCCATCACATGGCCCAATTAAAAACTGAAGGGCAGTCTGGCCCAGGAGAAGACACTTGGGAAGAGACGAAGTGAGACTGGCACCAAACAACACCCACTCTGGAAGGGTGTACAGCTCACACCCAGCACCAGTTTGTTATCTCCAGTCAAGAGATACTGCTCCTGAACTGATGCTCACAGCGCACACGCACACAAAAGTATTAGAAAGGAATGTTTTACCTCCAAACGGTCATCCTGCAGCTCTATACCAGCACATTACAAACTTGTGCTCAGCAGTTCAACTGGAACAACGCTTCAGCCTTTACACTTCTAACAGTCATCCAATTCAGAGTTCATGGATGTTGGCAGAAGTCATTACATCCTATGAGCTGAATTCTTTTACAGCAGCTATTAATTCCCAAGGCCTGACAAGATAAGGCTCAATGACAATGCAATCCTTTGAAGGGGCATATAAGTTGATGGTGGAAAGCTGCAAAAAAATGTGTTTGTATTCAAAAACATAAAAGGATTTGTTTGTATGCAGTTCTCCTTCGTACCAATCTGAATGGCAATCGAGTCGCAGTTCCAAATTACCCTGCCTTGCTTACAGTAGCTAGGTGGGTCCTGATTTCACATAGTGATTAAATGACATGGCACGGAAATAGTGCATGGTGAGAAATGGGCCAAGGTGGTGGCTGACATCCTGCACAAATACCCCAGAACTGTGTTTTGTAAGGACGGAATGCCATGGAGACATTAAGAGCATGATGAGACCCAACAAAGTATTGTGGATTGCATAGACAGAACCCTGGCCCGGGTGTTCTAAATTGCTTTTAACTGCAGGAGAACTTTCAATCCTCAAACACAAGAAACAAATCTGCAGATTTGGGTCTGAGAACACAGATTTGTGTCCAGATGGCTTTCTGCTTGTTGTGAACCATGTGCAGATGTCCATTGTGGTTACCTGGGTCGGTTTTTGCACCCCAGCTGGGATTATGGGGCCTTCTGAGCCTCTCGTCACATTGAAGTTCATGATGATGCCCAAAAACCAAAAGGGTGATATGGACAAGGAGCACTTGTGAGAGCAAACCTGAAGGTGTAATGTTAGTAGCAAGCAAGCAGGACATTTGGACAAATCAAATTTGGCTTTTCAACAGAACATATTTCAGATATTTTATTTTAGAAGACTCAAGTAGTGGATTTTTATGTATACATCAGTTACTGAGCAGCCCAAACTAGGTTCACTTTCGCAAAACGTCCAGCAAAGCTGCTTCCTTCCTCCTGAAAAGGCAAATTTTGCCACGGATCACCAAGCACTGTGCTTGCTCCATGCCACCACTGGAGCAAAAATACTGACCAAAACCCATGAAACCAATGCAGTGCAATTCAGGGAGCTGAACTAACTCCACAGCCTTAGCACAGCCCTAGGATTTTGACAAGGCCAATTAAGCAGAGCTGAGCAGAGCCAAGCTGATTGCACCCATAACTCTGGGTTATGGATGCTGGTGTTTGCTGATCGCTCTGCAGTTTGTTTAGGTAACAGCGCTGTGTCTCTGGGCTGAGGAGATAAGGAAGCTCTGCTGAGTGTATCGGGGAAATAGGAGGTCCTGCTTGGATTTGGTTACTGCATTTGTAACATACACCTGGGAAACTCCTGCATACGCAACACGAGTAATGTAGATAAGCTGAAGACCCGTTGTGCAGGCTATGCATTATAGGAGGACGACCCCTACACATCCAGCGCTGCTTTAAAGAATGCCTGCTTTCTAACACTCCAACTCGAGTCTTAGAGACTTTCCTGATTGACTGATTTAAAGAATCAAGCAGCAGCTGGCCTTGCTGCTTCCTCCCCATCCCCAGGGGGCCGGCCAACAGCGCAGGTGAGCCATCGCCTCAGCCCGGTGCCCGCCATCACCTCAAGCGAGACGCCGCCTCAGCGCAGCGCGCTTCCTTCCCGCCCTTCGTAAGCTGCGCTCCCTGCTACGCTATCGGCGTAAGGAGAGCAGAGGGTCGCCCGGCGCTATCCGTACGGAACCTGCGTAAGGGCGACGGGCACAGACGGGGCGGGCGGAAGGGGCGGGGGGCAGCGGCGGAAGGGAACGCAGCGCTCCGGGCCGGCAGCAGGTCGGACCCGGGCAGCGAGAGGGGCTGGGAGCGGGCTGAGGGGTGGGGAGGGCGGACACCTCGCTTCAGGCTGTTCCCTGAGGGCACTGTGGCGGTGTCCGCGGGCTGCGCTTCTCCTCAGGGATGGCTGCTGTCCCCTCAGCGCGTTTTCCCGCTCAGCGTTTCTCTTTGCCTCTCCGCAGCTCTGGGTCCTTTTAGGATTCCTCCTTTCCCAATAGAATTGCAAGAAACCGCATCTCGAGAAAGCAAAAAGTGTGAGAAACAAGTGTTGCAAATGATATTTAAAAAAAAAAAATCGCTTTCAAGTGGCATTTCAGATGATGGCAGTGCTATAGGTTTCTGAATCACGTTGAGGTTCTGAGTTCAGTGCCACCAGCTGTACAACCTCAGCACATTTTCCCTTTTTTTCCCGTTTTCCTTAGATATTTATGAAGAAATTGATATTTGTGTACTGCTCACAGCTCTCCTCGACTGAAGAGGTGACAGAAAAGGGCCAAGCGAAGCTGCCCTTCTAAACACTCAGCATCACAAATCACTGTTTATTTCCAATGCTGCTTCCCATAATAACTTAATACATCTGTGTTCAGAGGTGAGTGGACATGCCAGGTTATTTTGCATGAAGTTATTGTGACTGTGTTCCATAATTTCCAGGCGGTCGTGTTGAGTCAGGCTCTGGATGCTTTAGGAAGATCAGAGCTCAGGGAGTGGTGTGAAATGGATTTTGGTCACCCACGTGAGGGCTTTGGAGCTGCTGAGGTAATAAAAAGTCTTGGGATTTTGGCAGGGGGTGAAATCCTGGGAAGCATGGAGACATCTCACTGTGCCTTCAGAGCCGAAGCCCCAGGCATAGTGCTGTGTGCTGAGGGGAGGTACAATGCCACCTGGACCAGCACTGATCCCTGGTGGAGCGTCACCTGGCCCTCCCTTCCTCTGACTGGAACAGAAAGAACACCACTTATTTATTCCTGAGGACTTTGTGCTCCTGTGTATCTGGAATGTGATGTTTCCATGGAAACGTGCTGAGGTTCCTTAGACCTGTGTGCTCAGACCATAGGCAGCATCAGGAGATGCTTGCTGCAGGGAGGCTGAGCTCTCCTGGGGACGGGCATTACAGCAGTCCCCAGCCTTTCAGTGATGAATGTGTGTTGGTTTATACACCAGCAGTTACATAGTGCAAGCCTTGAGGAATATGAATACCTTCAAATACATTTCTGAGTGAGACAGCAAGACAGAGAGCTTACCTGGAACATCATGACAGATAGCATGGAGATAATACAGTCTCTACAAAGAGCTGCTCCTCTGCTGCACTTCTTTCTTCTGGAATTCTAAGCTACCCTGTAAGTGGTATCTGAATCTTCTGAGATTGAGTGCTTGGTTAATGCTGTTACAGCAGGTTGTCTCCAGTTCCTATCAGCAGGGTTCAGAGGAACGTATCCAAATAGCAAGCACAAAATGGTTTGCCATTTGTGATGTGCCCTTTGGAAATGGATTGCGTCTTGATGTAGTCGGTAGAACTTTCAGGTGATGTAAGTGAGCTTTGAAGCAGACTTACTGACGTTCGGTTGTGAAATGTGCTGCTGTCACCTCTGCTTGATTTCTGTCCCCTCTGCTAGCTGCTTGGATTAGCAGCCCAAACTCCCTGTATACTCAGTGAGGCTCCCAGGAGCCCTTTGGAGCAGTTCATTTGGAAGTGTGTGATCACAAGCTGCTTACATTTTGGTGCTCTGAAAATAATATTTGGCCCAGCCTAAGTTCCACGTAGCATGGGAATGTTATGTTTAGGGAAATGTAGTGGTAGGTTGTATAGGTAAGATTAGACTATAAACAAAGCATAGCAATGGCTTGGGAAATAAGTGGTTTCATTAACAGTCCTAATCAGAGGCTGCAGCTGGACTCAACTTTCTTAACACTGTCAGCAAAATGAACAGAGGAGCAATTTGGGTTGGGGATGAAAGAAGCGAATTATTTCCCAGGCTGCCATACTGGTCCCTGTGCCAGGTGCAGAGCTTTTATTTTTCCATCTCTTTTTCCACTAAATATGTGAATAATATGCCTGAATGGAGCCCAGTCTCTTTGCATCTTGAAGTAGACTTCTCCTTTTGAGAAGCATTGTTGATTTGGTGCAAAAGAACTAAGAACTGGTGAACAGAAAGCCTCCTATTGTCTGTGGTCACGGCATCGTGTTGCAATGAGATACACAAGTTGGGCTCTGACAGACCTGCATTGCTGCAGACCAGCAAGTGTGGCAGTGAAAAAACAAAGGTAATTTGTTTCCTCAATTTCTGGTTTCCAGTTGTTATGTTATTTTTTTCCCTTCTTCTTTTTCTTCTTTGAACTTGCAGGTAAAAATGGCTACAGAAGAGAAGTGGAAAAGTTCGGCTTCGAAGCAGCATAGTGGGGCTGAACAAGCAGAAGACAAGGAATCGTGTGTGCTGCTGAGCCAGCAGCTGGGTGAACCAGGAAAATTCACTTATGCAGCACTCTGTGGGGTATCCCTGGCATGGCTGTTCCCTGAAAAAGAACAAAGGTACTAAATGTGGGCACAGGGAATGAGCACAGGAGGTGGCTTTTGGAGCAACTCACACCAAAGTGGTGTCAGAGTCAGTGTTGCAAATGGGATGGATTGGGTTTAAAAAATAAAGAAAGACTGAAGCATATCCCAGGGAAGCAGGGACCGCTCAAGGCTTGCAAAAATACTCTGTTACAGGGCCTCATCTGCCTCTGTTGCCTTACAGCTCCTTCAGGACAGAGTTCATTGAGGGCTTGGTGAAATGGCTGGACCTGCCTGATGCTGTCTTGCCTGCCATGACAGCGTTTGCTAGTGGCTTAGGAGGTGAGGGCACAGAAACTTTTGCCCAGCTTTTGCTGAAGGATCCCACCGTGAAAGATAATCCTGTTGTCATTACCCAGGTAAGTTCCTACGTTCCCCTCGCCTCTGGTTTTACAAAAAAAGATCTGTTACACTTGCCTGTTTGTCCAGTTCTGTTTGTGCAGTTAGGGAAGTAAATCAGAATCCTGATATGCATTTTCTTCTGTGCAGCTCTGTGGGTGCTCAGCAATCTATCCATTCACAGCACGTGGAAGTGATGAGCATGAGATGCACTTACTGCTGAATTAACATTTTCCGTCTTTGATGCCTTTGCCTTAGAGAGAACTGTCAAAGCTTTGGCTGTATTGCTGCAATCTTTTTTACACACATGGGCATTCTGCAGATTTTGGTGAAACGCTGAACATGAGAGGCCCTATTTTTCATTCCGTCTTACTGTGAGCAAGGGGGATTTTGGAGGAGCAGGAAAATGTGTATATATGAGGAGGTGTGTAGAGGGCCAGTAGTTTTACAGGGTTTGATGTTCCTTCTCCTCTAATACAAAACACTTCTACATACGTGAACATGAACAACGCTGCATAAGTAAAGAGATGGTGGAATTTTTCCTTCTTGGTCATGATGAATTCCCTTTATCTTTGTCTTCCTTTGTGTCTCCTAGCTGGTCCATAAAAGGCATCAGAAGATTTGCTCCAAACATCAGTATGTTATAATGCTCAAAATATTATAGCAACCTCACTACAGTAACAGAGATTAATGAGCTTAATCAGCTTAATTAGTAAGTTGGGGCAGATCTGAAATAAGAGCAGCTGTTTTGATTTATTTATTTTTTTAAAATTATTGTGTTTGCTCAGAAGCAGTAAGTGTACGTTCAGTTCTTTCTGTGTTGAGATGACCCAGCATTTCCCAGGCTCGTTTCCCTAGCTCTGTCTACTCCAGGATGAATTCTAGAATTAGGCTGCTGCATTTAATAAGAGTGAAGTTTTGGCAAAACGTAACTTGTGCTTGCTCCAAGTTTATGCTGTGTTAGGTCTCCGTGTGCTTTTACAAAACAGGCTCTGGATCCTCAGAGATCACAGCCTCTGGGATTGTGCAATATTTTGTTAGGAGAACAGAGGCACTTGCCATGGTTCCTTGTGGAGCACAGAAGCCTTTGATAACGGTTCTTTGATCAAATGAAAGCAAAGATCAGCAATAGCTATCAGCGTAATGCCTCAACAGTTGGACCTGTGCAGTCCTGTGAGGTGATTGGTGTTGTCAAATGAAGCATATAATTAAAGGTTGCTGCAGGGCAAAGCATGAGAGGCTTGCAGGATGTTGGTGGGAAAGCATTCCAGCATATGGGAAGCTTCAAGGTACCAGGCTGAGATAAGCTGAGATAAACTTTTTCCTTATTACCTGAAAATAAGCCACAGGATCAAACTTTGTCAGTTCTCCATCTGTTGCTTTATGGCACTACTGTTTCTTTGTTTAACAGTAAATGTTTATTCCAGGAACGCGCTTCAGTGCCCCCTGTGTTCAGTGGCAGGGTCCTGGTGCTTCTAATGCTCGTATTTTTGAATGCCCTCTGCCAAGGGATGATGCACAGATCAGGAGGTGAGCTCACCACTGATTCAGTGAAAATCTGAGGATCGTGGATTTATGCCTTCATTTGAATTTACTGCAGATGATGAATACATGCAAACGCTGTCTTTTTGACAGCAGTCATAACAAATAGCTGTGGGTGTGAAATGAGAAAGCAGTGATTCTTGTCTGGATAGGAATCAATTTATTATTTGCATTTAGTGACAGCGAAAGGAGGGGAAGAAGTTGACTTTGCTCACTTTTGTTTCCTGATAGTGGATGAGAAAACAAAATTCTTAATGAATCTTTTTTCTTCTTGCTTTGAGCAGACTTAGAATGCCCATTTTCCTGTGTATTCCTTATTGTTATTTCCCTCCCACACGCAGTAGCATTGCAATGTGAAACCATCTGTGAGGAAATAGATTTTGGACTTGTAGCAATTAATAAAATACTGGCAAAGACTTGTAATAAAGATTGCTTTCCTTTCTTTTGTGAGGTTTCACTCAATTGTGCATCCTGGTCCTGAGCACAATTAAAATTAAAAACACCTCCACTTCAAAATGACCAAACCTCAATAGCTGCTGCATAGAGAGAGGAAACAAACAAGTTGTGAACTAATCTAATCAATGCTGATTGGACTCCAGGTGACTGCATGGTAGTACGTGCAAAGCCTGAAGCACTGAGAAATACTTGAGTATGCTAATGGTCACAGATGCAATCAGTTGTTCCAGTTTGTCACCTGATTACCCGAATCCATCTCTCACCTTTTGAACTACACGTGTCTAAATGCTTAGGCCAGATTTTTGAAAGAAGTTATTTGATGTTGGGTGCCGCTGAGCCTACTGGATAAATCGTGTAGGAGCTGAGCCATGACCTATGGCTCCTTCACAAGACCCAGGGAGCATTTATTGCCTCTGAACTGGCTCTGTGCAGCACGGCAGCCCTGCTCAGGAAGCTGCCTGCATTAGCAAATGACAGCAGCAAGGTCAAAAGCTTCACCTAACTCCAGACTTCAGGTTCCACTCTTGATCAGCTTTCTGCTTAGGCCTCACAGCCTTGGGCTTTCTGCTGGGCTTTGTCACCTCAGTGCCAGCCCCTCCTGGCAGCCCTGAAGCCAGATGGGCTGCACGGCAGCAGTTGCAGTGCCTAGGGACTGCAAAACCCAAGTTCCATTCCTCTCTCTGCCTGGGGGATTTGTGGTTCCATTTCCCGCCCCTTGCCAACCTGCCTGGGGAACTGTCTGCATTCTGCACAGAATGCTAACTGTGCCTGGAGCTAAAAAGAAGCCTCTTTTTTTTTTTTCCCCCCTTTATTGTGGTGGCTTTCAGAACACAAGAGTTCTGATTCACAATGACAACAGTTACACTAGAGATAGCAAACCAGCCCTCTCCTTTTCCCCTGGCCACTGGGATGCAGGAGGAATGCTGTCTGTGTTGTGCAGAGCCCAGATCAGCAGAATCTTGAGGAAACGTTTATCCTGTTGGATCTTGCAGGGCAGGCAGGCAAAGGATGGGCAGAGCCACGTAAATGTTTAGCAGCAGAGCACCTGAGTTGTGCACCTGAGCAATGTATTTGTAGAAAACTCATATGTAAATGTTAGGCAGCAGCAGAGCAAAGGTTTTGGAGTCCTGCCTTGTAAAAAAGCACAGATTCTGCCACATACATTCAGCTGCACTGACCCTGTGGTTTCCCTCGTGCTATGGAAAAGCTTTTCTCCTGTATGAGATAGTTGACTCTCCTTAGGTTAAAGTGCTATTCAGAGCACAGGTACTGATATTTGACTCAGTGTCTACAGTCTGCCCCTCTTCAAGGACTGGGCTAAAGGTGCCTTCTTCTCTGTGCTTCTTGTGCAGCAGATTAGAGACATTTTTACAATCCAAATGTTGCTTATGGGTCTAATAAACATAAACTCTTTGGCAGCATCCTGTGTCTTTGAATGTATTTTTCATGTTCTCAAGGGGTCAAAGGATTCCCTATGAAATTCAGCTGTGCTTTAGGCTTGGAGGAGAGGAACTAGCTAGACTGAGCTAGTGCTTACTCTTAGTTACGTAAAGAGCTTAGAATTTATTGTTCTTGTTATTCAGTGACAATAAAAGAAGAGAACCTGTGTGACCTGGTGTAGGGAACCTGCTTTGGCAGGGGGGTTGGACTCGATGATCTCTGGAGGTTTCTTCCAACCCCTACAATTCTGTGATTCTGTGAACACAGCAGTAAAACATCAGAATTTCTCATCTGAGGAGCACTGACCTCTTTCATGGATTTGTCCATGGAAGCCTTATATTGAATTGATCTGTTTTTCCTATTTATTTTTTCTGATGGAAAGCCAACGTAGCCCCTCGATCTTTACAGACAGCTAAAAATATTGTGATTTCTATTTTTGAGTACTTAATCCATAAGAACTTCATGCTAGTTCAGCCCTACTCCCTAGAGCTATGAATTCCCAGAACAGGAATTCCAGGAAATAGGGGCCAGTGGTCCATCTAAGTGACATTCAAACCTATTGGAGCTGAAAGTTCGAGTTGGTGTGACTAGAAGAGCAGAAGGCATCAGTGCAGCTGGGAGCTTACAGCCTGATTTCTCCAGACTTTGAAGTCCTGTGTACTCACAGGGCGTTCAATTGCAACAGGATTGCTAATAGCAACAACCCAACAATCAGCTGCTTCAGCACATACCAAGCAGGCACTACTCTCCCATCCTGTGCTTATCTGCTTCTGTCCAGCCATTTGTACCTGCAAATGCATAACTGTGCACTGGAAGCATCTGGCTTTGCTCTGTTGATTTGTAGCTTCCTGCCTTCCCACAGGCAGAATAGACACTCTGCAGCCATGAAACGGTGGTGTGATGGGATTTCATACTTCCATTTTAAGACCTCTAGGTGTTAACTTCAATATTCTTTTTTTTTCCTTCTTTTTAGGATCTTTTGTCCTTCTCTCTCAGAGATGGTAAGTTTACGTTAGAGTTTGTTCTTTGTAAGGCTAACATCAGTGAGTTCGTATCTGATGCTTCAAAATGCTCAAAGAGCTCAGGGTGCCAATCGATTTTATCCTACATTCCTTTATAACAAAAGCAGCGTGCTCTTCCCCTGTGGCCACTACTGGGAAGACAACTGACACTACCTGTTAAAAACTCAGCAACTGGTCACCTCTGTAGCTTCACATGTACTGGCATGCAATTGTGTGTAATGATTGAAAAGCTCTGAAGTTGAATACCTAGACTGGAATGTTTTTCTCCTTCAGTGTTTCCAGGGGTGCAGGTGACCTCTTCTTCCTTTAGGAAAGCCACAGAGCTGTTATGAAAATTTCAACCCTAAAACCCTCTGCAGATCACTCGTTGCCTAAGAGGAAAACAAATATATATTCAGGGAATAAATTCTGGTGTGAATAAACGTGATTCACTTCCGGCTTACAATGTGTAGCACTGATTAGTCTGATACATTTCATGCAACAGACTGCCTACTGCACAAAATGTTCATTTTTACAAGAAGCCTGTTTTATATTGCAGCTTGCCTTTTTTAAAAGCCCCGTGTTGTAGCATGTTCACACAGGAAAGAGCTCCCTGGCTGCTGATTAGCCTCTTTCACTTGAGAACAAATACCACTTTTGTTCCTGTTTCATTTTTAATGGAAAATCAACTATTCAGTTATTGCAAAACTGCCTGTTTTGCTAAGCTGGAATTTAAAACAAATGTATTTTCAAGCCTTGGTGACTTATTGCCAAGCTGGCTAAGTGAGAAGCTAAGCTGTGCATTGCAGGCAGGAGGCAGGAAGGCTACTGTTAAGAATCCTGCTTGGGTTTGCATGTTGTGCTACATATCAGGGATGAAAGGAGGATAAGTATTAACCTTATTTCCCTACTAAGCACAGATTTTAAAAGTGAACTCATTAAAGCCTACTGAAGCAGCTTAGTATCTTGGTAATGATGGTAATAAATAAATAAACTGAACAGATTGCCAATGGCCATATTTGGCCTACGTGCAGCACATATCAGAACCATACTTTGTAGTTGTGTCTTGCTGGTATCTTTATGCAACCCTAGAGAAACTCTTGTGCTTTTCATCACAGAGTGCACCGAGAGGCCTTTATAAAAGCCTGCTATCAGCAAACAGCAGATGCTACTGAGAGAAACACATTAAAAAAAAAAAAAAGAGTTGGCACCAATCATTTTGAAATCTGCTATATCTAAATGATTATGATTATTTTTCTAACAACACTTGTTTGTACACCCGGGAGTAGTCCTTTCTCCTGCTGCAGGTTGTGTGAGGTCGTCCACTCCTCTGCTCCTTGTCCTCTATCAAAGACAGTGAAAACCTAAAGATTTGAGATCTTTTCCTGCCTTATAGGCAGTTACCTGCTGCAGTGGCTCTGCTGACAGGATGAGGTTTGCACTGGGGAGGGTTTTCCTTTTAGAGCTCTCTTCTTTAGACAGTAACAATTGTCTTCAAACGCGTGAAAGATGAAGAGGGCCTGAGGGAAGGAATATGCTTTTGTGTATCATGGTCCTCTAGTGCAGCTGGGTTTCTCCACTTGTTATTTAATGTGGTGTGATGAAGACTGATGGATTTCCTGGGCTTTCCTCTGTTTAAGGGTACTATGATGCACGAGTGAGGGTGTTGATCTGCCACGTCAGCTGGCTGCTGAGAATCCCCTTGGAGGAGCTGGAAGCCATGGAGGAATCTCTGCTTGAAAGCCTGAAGGAACAAACAGAGGAAGAGTCAGAGTAAGAATACTTGGCTTGGCTAAGGGATGAAGAAGCACTGCTGGTGGTTGAAAGTTTAGCATCAGTTATCCTGCCTAAGTCCAGGCTCTGCTCATTCTCCCTGTGGCTCTTAACGCAGTCGTTTACGGCTTGATGAGAGTTGCAGGGCCCTCAAAGCACTTCAGCTGCACTGAGAGCCAACAGTGCTCAGCATTTGTAAAGTTAGAGCTGCAGCCCAACCTTGCAAGCTGGCAAATGCACACACGAAACTCCTTCATCTCCTTGTTCCTATTTTGTCTCCTAGACTGTGGATAATATTTAAGTGCACCAGAAAGATCTGTATCTCTTGGCCTAACACTCTTCAGATAGAAACAAATAGATTTACAGAGGAATTGTTCCCTCTGGAGAAACCATGACTCTGAAAGGCAAACAGGCCAGATGCTTGCTGACCCGGCAGTGTTTTGATTATTTCCCTTACTCTGCTTTACAGAAGGGGATGGGTCAATGTGAATATATCAAGGCTAAAGCCAGGCTGTTTCTTACAGGCCAAACTCACACCTCTGCAGTAATGCCTCCTGCAGAATTTCCTGTGAAATTTCAGGATTAAATCCTCAGTTGTTGATTTTCTACAGATCCGCCCACTCTGCCTAAAGAGCCAGCTAGCTCCTCCTGAAGGCAGACCTCTGAGGGCAACCACTGGCATCTTTATGTATCTATGGACTGTTGATCACCTGACTTCTCTGCTGTTAATGTAAGATGAAGCCTCTTAACTGCAAGTTGTTATATTCAGAACTGCCAAACAGTTGGCGTCTCTACGAAACACAGTCCTTTGCTTATGAGCCTGGAACTGTGTGAAGGTTTAGCAGTGTGTGAGGCAGTAAACCTGTCCATAGGAGACTTTCAAGGAACTGTTTAATATTTTGGTGCCAGTTCAGCACAAAATGTTACAAGGTTAGCCTGAGGCCCAAAACCTACTTTAATCAATGTCTCTGACGCAGAACATGTTCAGATGTTTTGCTGGGGTGCAGCAGGTGACAGGTACCTTTCAATTATGGCTATTTAAATAAAGTGTAACTTCATAGCGCACTGTAAAAAGGGAAAGTCAAAATAATCTCAAGGATCGTGTGCTGCTAAAGGGAGCACCATCTGTAATGCAGGAGCAGGGTTGGTTCTGATGGGCACTGTTTTGCTGTGGCTTATGAAAATAAACTCAGTCTTGAGCCTCTGACGTGGAACAGGACACATAAAGAGTGGAGCCTCGCTTACACAGATAGTGCCTTGATACATAATTCTCTTCCCTCTGAACTGTGGCTGCTGAAGTGGGCTGTAGTGCAGCCCCAAAAGATGTCTGATAGTGGCAGGAGTGACTGCAGTAGTGTGCTGCCTAGGGGTTGTGATGGTACACATTACACATTACCAGGTACTGGTGCGACTAAAGCCACTGATTTCACTCTTGTTCTTTCCTTAGAGGCCCAAATTGCAGCCACGGAAATAACTGTTAGACAAAAGAAGAAAATCTCCACAATAAGAGCAGTTCACAGCTGCAGAGTCAATACATTGGTTACTACAGCACTAAAACTAGCACAGAGCTGAGGCTTGTGGGGAATTCAAGACTCTTTGTTTTAGAGTCAGAACTCAACTGGGAAATGAAGCAGAATGTGATCTCGCTGCTGCTTTAACCTCACAGATTTCTGGGGGCAGGGAACACAGTCTTAGGGTCTGCTTTGAATCTTTCCAGCTCTGCCCATCCACTGCAAGAACAACCAAGTGGATTTTTGGCAGCTTCTGCTTATGCATTATTTACTGATACTTGTAATGGGAAGTTTTGCTCTTGCCTTTGCTCCTGTGGACACGTCCTGTGGGCCAGCGTGTGCCAAATTAAATGTTCAGTGTGGTTATCTATAAAACAGTGCTCCAGACATTTAAATCCACATTACTTGTGCCAAGCATGTTCTGATTTGCAGGTGTAAACTTCTCTTTTGTAGGCAGCTCTATGAGAAACTGGAAAATATGACATCAGTTGTTTGCTAACATGTATTCATGCTACTTTTCATCACTGGAAAATGATCTATAACACCACCTATAACATTTCTCCAAATGCGATCAGCAGCAAATCCAAGATCGCTGAGAAGAGGCAGTTAGTTGCCATAGTGGAAAAAGGCAGTCAGGTAACCAAGGGACAGCTGTGATGTAGAAGCTGTAAGGAAAGCAACCATCACCAGCAATTCTAGCAGTTACATACAGAGAGCAATGACCCAAACTCCAGTCTGACCAGGGAGTCGTAGAAGGTGAGCTTCTGTGGTGCTAAAGATGTTGCCATGCAGGCTGCAGCTCTCCAGGCAGCTACATTTGGAACTGGGGAATGTGCAAACAGAGGTAATGTACAGTGGTTTTCTTGGAGGATCACTGTGGAGATGAAATCCCTGTGCCATGCAAGTCAGTGGGAGTTCTGCCATTGACTTCAACGAAGCAGGGATTTCACCCACTGTGCTTCATTTTCCTCCTGCTGTGCTGTACAATGCTGTGTATTGTTTGGGACTCATCTAAAATTGTCTTTATCAAAATTACAGAGCGCTTCGAGGGTTCCAGGAAGGATTAGGCAATTATATGGGTAATGAAAATCCACTATTAGGTTGGGATTAAGAGGGAAAATATCCAAGTTTGGAAGTAAGATAAATTCTCATGTTTCAAGGCCCAGATTAACCACTGAACAGGCAGGTCAGAAGGAAACTGTGAACAACTTCACTATCCTGTTTCTCTCACTTTCCTCTGAAATGGAAAGTTCTTCTTGTGAGAGGTAAACCAAAGACAGTAGAGATAAACTGAAATTGGTGCCTAAAAAGTGACGTTTTTTCTTTTTCAGTTGATTTACCTGTTTTGGGTAAGCTTGTTAAAGTACAGCTTAAATGTACAGAGACAAATGAACTTACAACTGTGTTTAATACTATTATGTTATTATATTGTGAGGTATAATTAGAGAACAGCTAAATATAAAGTCTGCTATTGGAAAATAGTTTGATTCCAGCTCACTGTTAGCTAGCACAAATTACCCTTATTCTCTGCTTCTGCTTCTACTTAGTTTTCTTGTGGTTTTAACCCCATTTAACTTTATTTCTTGTTCCTAAAAGAAGTTTTTATTTTTTTTAATGTCTTCTGATGTGCTTGTGGGGGAATTCAGGACCAAATTCTGATTTTTGTAATAGTAACATAATTCAGTTTGTTTATGAGCAGTGGAAGGAGATGTGGCCTTTGGTTTTCAGGTCTGATACAGCAGCTCACAGGTCTGGTGGCCAGTGGTCACTGCTAAGGATCATTCATCTTAATGAATACCATTCACCTTAATGAGTACCATCAAGTAGCATTTGGCATGGCTGGATGAGGTCACTGGGTCAAAATCAGTTCCTGAGTTGAATTGCACTTTCTCTGTAATCAGGTCTTTAAAACAAGTCTGGTGTATAATAGAAGGGAGTAAAAGTCACGGTGCATTTTAGGTGGTTTTCTTGATGCTCTGTTGCTGAAACCAGAACAGAAAGCAGCATAGAACTGCACCATTAGAAACACTTATAATTACACAGCTGACTACAGCAGACATCGTTTACATGTGCAGGGTCGCTTTTGCTTAGGAATATCTGATCTGTTCCAAAGATTTACACAATGCTGTGTAGCATTTACTTGACACAGCCATGATTTAACCTGATGTCCTCACATCCAACCCTGCGCTGATATGCTCACAGCCTCAGGGAACTGATCTGCCCTAAAAACTGAGATGAAAATTGGCAGCTGTGGCAGTTATCTTCCTGTCTGATGGTATCACAGACGCTGCTCAAAGTCCTGTCTGCACTCAGGGTTTACTTTTAATGAACATCAAGCAGTTCCCCTCGCACCATCACACAGCTATGGACTTCTAATGACAGAGGAATGGGAAACCAACCTTAATGATTCTATGGAAACTGCCTTGTGTCTGCTCTGCAGCTCACCCTGGTGATGTTTGATCTGAGCTAACCCATCTCAGCATCTTTTCTGTTTGTCTCCAAGGTTAAGACTCCTTCTCCCCCATGTGCTACAGAGGATGCAGCATGGATGGGGCTTGGTGTGGTGAATATTAGTGTAAGAATGGTTTGTTTCAGGAGGAGCACAGCTCCTGCTGGAACTAGGCAGAGTACTGCAAGCTGTAGGGTGCAACGATCAGAAAGGTTAACATCTTTATTGTAGTAATTTGTGTGGGATCAGACCAAATGTCCATTCTGCATCCCTGAATACTTAGAAATTGAACTGTGTCAGAGAGGACCTGGAGGGTGCAGTATCAGCCTTCCCTATCTGGTATCAGTAGATGGTTCTTTTTGTCAGTTCTTTCTCTTTCCCTGAAGGCTGAGGTCCTGAGCTGTGTACCCATCAGCTTTCACTGTTTGCCTTCTGCTTGGATTCCTCCTTGCAACCTGACTTCAGAGCATCTCACAACAAATAACTAGTAATAATGGGCCAAATTAGCCTGGCAGTTGTTCTGCAGCCTAGAGGTGAGAGTCTCCCATGCAGTCTGCCAGTACATCACAAATGTAGAGCCAATTCTTTTCCATTAGACACGCAGAATTAACTGCATAATGCAGAAATGGTTTTCATCTTATAAAAACTGCAGTAGATTTTCTGTAAGCCACATAGGCAGTATATAGCTACTGAAATGTTTCTGACTTTGCTTCTTTTTTTTTTTTAACAAGCTTCACCCCTGTTAGGAAGCGTTTTCAAAGTAAGTAACATCTGTTGGCTTTTCCAAGCAATTAAATTGTTCCAGTTTAAATCTGTGGCTTATGTCCGTGCTCATAAATCTGAATGTGTTGTCACGGTCCACACCTGCATGGTACTTTTTACTGTTCCCAGTAGGGAAATTACACTGAGGAGGATATAAGCAGATTGTGGTGCAGCACTGTTATCTGCCAGGCTTTGCCATCAGCTTTTATGCTTTTAATCCCCCTGCAGAACTGCAGAAGTCTCAAGAAAAAAGAAGGAAAGAAGAAGGAAGCTGAAGAGATACCTGCTGATCGGCTTGGCAACCGTTGGGGGTGGAACAGTGATCGGTGAGGCTGCCTTGGGCTGTCAAAAGCTTGGTCCTGAAGTGCAAGGGGGAGAAAGTGGGGTTCTGACTTGCACATTCAGCAGCAGAAGCCAGGCTGTGATTTTAAAGTGTTCACTGTGTTGTTTTTTTCCTTCTTTTTGCCAGGCTAAAGGTAGTATGTCACTTCAGGATCTGCTGTGCAAAAGTAGAACTGAAAGAATTAGTTGTGAAAGTGAAAGTCCATTGGGTTTGTTGGAGCATTGCATGGAGCAGTGCATGCTGGAAAGTCAGGTTAAAGATACTGGAGAGAGACTGAAGAATTTGGATGATGTTTGCCTGGGGCACAATCTATCACATATTCTTCCTCGACTTAAGTTATTCTTTATTTTTACTGAAGTCAGTTAAAGAATGCGTGCAGAGATTCAGGGCCTGGGGATGATCTTAAGAGCCCCTTTACCAGGGATGCAAAACAGGTCACTTTTTCAATAGCATTAGCAGTACCCACCCAGCACAGGGAAATGATTGTTTTTTGCACTTGGTAAAGAGACTGTTGAACTCACTTGTTGCCTTCTTAGGCTTGACAGGAGGTCTTGCTGCCCCCCTGGTTGCTGCTGGGGCTGCTACTATCATTGGAAGTGCAGGAGCAGCTGCTCTTGGTTCAACTGCAGGAATTGCTGTCATGGCATCCCTTTTTGGAGCTGCTGGAGCTGGCCTTACTGGTAAGAGAGTGACTGCACATTTCACAAGCACTGAGGCACAGGATCGTGTTCCAAAATGCAGAGCATGACCGAGCCCTGCAGAGCAAGGAAAGTGATTGGAAGTATGATCTCACAACTTTGAGATGGCTTTTATTTCGAGACATGCTTGATGACTAACTAGGAAAATAGTGTTTGATACATGGCTGAGTAAAAGAGATGAAAGCTTCCTGCTTTGGATTAGAAAGGCGCAGCAACAGAGAGCAGTAGCTGTTACACCTGATGCAGGATTTTCTGCAAAGCAGCCTTTTGCTGAGATACCCACAGATCATGAGAGCTCAGAGGGATCATGTTGGCTCCATACCAACTAATACATAGATCTGCTGAGGGTCTTGGAAAGAGAGAACCTTAGTCATGAGCCAAGTCATCTCTTATGAATTTCTGTTGTTAACAGTGTCTGTTCTTGTGCGATTTCTGAGATCCGTGTTTCTGCCTTGTGTGTAGGATACAAGATGAAGAAACGTGTGGGAGCCATAGAAGAGTTTGAATTCCTCCCACTTACTGAAGGAAGGCAGCTTCACATCACCATAGCAATTACTGGATGGCTGTGTGCTGGCAAATATGGTAAGAATAAGATGAGAAAATGGAGAGGAGCCTGGCAGTGTTTGTGCTGTAGTAAGCACCGTGCCTTCCACACACTTACATAGGCTGTTGAATAAAACAGATCAGCTGTTAACAGAAGACTTTGTAACCCAATCTGCAGTGCCAATCAAAACAGAGGAAAGAGAAGGTGCAGTAAATTGGTTGTACTTGTGGTAGGATTGGTGGTAGTGAGAGCGAGACCGTTTCTGTCAGTAAATCCTGTCTGGTTTTCCTAGGAAGAACCTGGTTGGGGTGAATGATTTCCAGCACTAGAACAATATGTCTCACCTACCTCTGAGACCTTATGTTTATCCTCCAGCAATTAACAGAAAACAGTGTTGTTTTCTTTCTCTCCATCTGCCAGCTAATGAGGTTTATTGGCAAGAAAGTTGTGTGAAGCAAATCCCATTAAGCACAGAACTCAGGAAGTGAACTTAAAGGCAGCAGCCTTGAAAAGTTTGTATTGTTTTAGTTTCTAGTGTAGCTTGTCATATAAAATATGTCAACTGTCTGCTGAGTTCAGCAACCTGGCTCAGCAGCTGCCAGTTTATTCAGAACCATCATAATTAACACTGGATATCATTAATGTAGAAGGCTTTCTCTGTCCTGTTGCTTGTTAGATTGGAGCTAGCTGTCAGAGTAAGGTTGTTTTCACTTTGCAGTACTTTGGCTTTACTCATTGCTTAGCAGGGCTCCAAATCTCTGGCGTTGGAGGGCTTCCAGGCACTGTTACAAACACAAGTGCATCCCTTCAGGAACCTTTTGGTGTCTGTTTGCCCTTAAAAGGGAGCTACATATGACACACATTCTTCTTCCATAACAAGCAATCTGTTATAATGTCTAAAAAAGCAAAACTAAAACTGTCACCCATTCTCTTCCTTATAGTTGTGCCTATTTGCACACTTGCATGACTTGTTAACGCAGAGGGAGTGAGGACAGGATTATTAGAGAACACGTTGTGATTTTTGATCTCCCACTATCTGCCTGTCTGTACATCCAGAAAAACAGCAGGATATTGTGGTGAGATCTGGCATGGGACTTACACACGCCACTTTGGTCAGCAGCTGCCTCAACTTGCCCTGCTTTGTTCACAGAACGAACAAAGTCAACGGGTTTTAATTAATTAAGATGAACAGAGTATGGCTTAAAAATTGCTCTTGCAGCCAAAAATTAGACATTGCGCTGTGTATATTATTCATTCTTTCTAAAGCATTCAGGCCCTGCTTTTGATTAGCCTCTGAAGGGGAAAAATTAAACTAAAGTGGTTAAGTTAGACGGCAGAATAAAAATAATTGCAGTCTAGATCTGCAAATACAGATTCCTTATTTTCCAACAGAGCCACTAATGCAATCCTTGCCTGCCTAACTAAAGTGCTTGGAAGATGCTCTGTGGTAGATTTTGAAAAGATTTTACATATTTTCCATGCCTCTGGACTCTGTCCATGCAGCCATTCAGCACTTGATCTTTCTCTGAACAGGCACTCCTTTGGTCTGTTTGAGAAGTTGGAGCTGCAGGGTTTGGCCTGATGTCTGAGGATAGGAGGAATATCCTCAGGACCGACGTAGTTCACATCAATGTTCATCTGTCTTGGCAGGCTGAGCTACCTGAGTGGGTCGTGAAGTCTCAGCCTGCATGCAGTATCTCAGTCTGCACTGAAGACTTTGCCAGAGCAGCTAAAGCTGTGGGATTATTCACAAAGCCAAAATTTATTGTAAAACAGTAGAACTATGGAGTCTAAATCTAACAGTATTTTTAAATGCAATTCCTGATTATCACAGAATGTTCCAGTGCCCTCCAGGTTCTTTTCTGGCTCTTTTTTTGGAGCTGTCTTGCCAGGAGTCAGCCACTGTTGTGCTTTCAGTGAACACGAATTCAATGCCTACAACTTTTCTCAGGAAGCTTCACAGCACCATGGAGCAGCATGCTGCATTCGAGTGAGCAATACTGTCTGGCCTGGGAATCCAAGTATTTGATGGAGCTTGGCAGTGCCTTGGATACCCTGGTGAATGGTTTTGTTAACATGATGGCTCAGGAAGCCCTAAAATTCACTGTTTTGTCAGGTAAGAACCCATACTGTGTTTGTACAGTTTCACTGTTGGTGTTTATTTAAAGGAGCTTTCCTGATCAGAGAGGATTTCTGGGAAGGCATATTGGCATCACCCTGCAAAAGTGGCCTGAGAACCTTCTGTACCACACCTGTAATTCAGAATTGCTTTCCTGGATTGCTCTGCTCTGAGTCATGGACTTGTTCTTTTAAAACTACAGCTGGAAACACCTTTCTTCATGTGTGCATTTATTTCTCTGTATTATTACACTGTGTTTTAGTGCTTTACACAAACCTTTCAAACACGCAGGTTGCATTCATATATAGTGTCTGTTTGCCTCCATATCAGAACATCAGATTCTTTCTTATCTTTAGTCTAGCAAAACATTTCTCAGACCAGCTCTTGAGAAAGAAGCACTGAAAATGACAAAAGGCCATAGGTTTAGCTTTTAACTTCAGTGAACCATCTTGTTTTGCTGTTTCCTAAGAGCAATCCAGATCTGTGACTGTGCTGCACTGTTTGTTTTCTGTGTTGCAGGTATTGTTACGGCCTTGACTTGGCCAACTTCACTCTTGACTGTTGCCAATGTCATTGACAACCCCTGGGGAGTGTGTCTGCATCGGTCTGCTGAAGTAGGCAAGCACCTGGCACATATACTGCTCAGTCGACAGCAGGTATTGAAATTATCCAGAAAGAGTGTCAGGAAAGGATCTGGCCCATGGGGGGAAAAATTATAGATATCTTTCCCGAGGGAAGAAAATGAATAATAACATGAAAAATGAAAAAAAAAAAAAAAGATGCACGAAGGTGAGCAGCATGTATCTGGAATTAATTGAGTTAATTGAGGAAAATGACCAAGTCCCAAGTTAATCAAAGAACTCCTGCTAAGATTCATTCCATTTGACCCAAAGCTTCCCTAAATGAAAGAGTGATCCAGGTCATAAATGACAAGTGGATTGAACATGCCATAAAGCAGGCAGGCCAACTCACTGAGTGAAAATCTGAGCATAGAAGGAAAGGTAGGTGGGAAGGAGGAGAGAATACAGAGTGCTCAAAGTACTGTGAATTAAGGGGCACAAAACAGTGTAAGAGAATACCCTGCAGCATTACATGCAGCATGAGCCCTGTTTTTGCCTAAATGATACCAGAACACATATAAAACAGTTGAATTGAAGAATCCAGCTTCTCTCTACTTTTATTGATCCTGAACTGTAACTGCACCAGCTTTCATCAAGCTTCAGTCTGGAATAATTATGACCATGCCTTTGCAGTATTCTTGCAGAGTTAAGGAGGAAAATCCAGTGCTGAAAGGCAGCTAACAGAATCCTTTGAAACAGAAAGAAAAAGAGAAGAGCTGGATTTTTCTTCTTTTTGAAGTGTCTTCTCTTGGGAGGAATTGGGAAGAGATCTCAGTAGCTTGCAGTTTCCTTCATTTTTATCAGGCACACAGGCAAGGATTGCACATGCTGACCCATCATGATAAATGCATTTGTGCTTCCCTGCATTGCTGCAGCTGCAGAGCACTGGTATGGAAGTGGCCATGAGCACAGATCTGTACAGATGTTGCTATTCAGGTGATTCCAACAAGAACTTTGTAAGTGCAAGGGCACAGTTATTAGTAAATTCCATGCTCGTGTTGGAAACCTGTGAAACAAAAGGCAGGATATGAGCTAAAAGGAAAACGAAAAAAGCAGAGGGCATTCACAAATGGAAGAAGAGGGAAGAGAGAGCAGCGTGGTATTAAAGACTTGTAAGAAAAAAACATGTCCAAATGGGATGCAAGCTTGAACTAGAGGTGAACTACAACAGCCAAAACAAGGAAGTGAAATGGACTGGTACCTGAAAGAAGGGATGGACATCATTAAGGCCCCTGAGGTGGTTTATGAAAGTCATTTCTGCCTCCCCAAAGCCTGCCGTTGTTTGCTGGGCTACTCTGGCACAGGGGGAGGCAGTGTTCTGCTGGCCACTTGTTTCTCACAGGCATGCTAGTCCAGAATCTGTTATGGAGGGGCCCTGTGAGAGCTATGGCCAAATCATGAATGTGCAGAGTAGAAACAAACTCCATTTCTCATAAAAATACAATCCCAGGAAAGGCAATAAACTTTATTTCATACAAGCCCTTTGTTATGCTGGGGCATTTGTTACTGCCTTTCAAGTGTTAACTGTTGTGGGAACACACATTCCAGTGTGCTGCAGAGCCTACACGAGTTAGCATGATGTCTGGGGAGTCCATCACACACCTGCTCCCTGGTTCATACAAAGAGCATTGCTGCTGAGATTAAGCTCTCTTTGATCTTTAGGAAAATCTCATTAGACTGTTCAAAATAAAAGCTTTCCACACGTCATTTTTATAACAGCCACGCAGTGCTGCTGTGCTGCCATTCAGTCTCAAATCTAAAAGTGTCCAGTATTGTTGATTTACTGCTGCTTTTTCTGTTTATGGAAACATTTCCAGAAAAATGTTTGCTCCACGTATTAGGCTCTCTGTTGGAAATTTCAGAACAGTCTGTTTGATTTCTGTTTGAGTAACATCATCACTGGATTCTTTCAATGGATTTTCTAGCTATCAAAAATCCAAAATAACAGATTCTCCGGATATTGAACTGTGCAAAACTTCGGGGACAATCTCTTTGAAACTGACAGAATCTTAACATGCTTAAAAGACCAAGCACCAGCATGAGTGCTCTCTGTAGGGTCTTGGGAAGCCTGTGCATGTGTCTCTTTCCAGGTCTAGTGGAACTTTTATGGCTTTTTCTCCTTTCTTTCGTTGTTAGGGCAAGCGACCTGTCACACTGATTGGCTTCAGCCTGGGTGCCAGAGTTATCTACTTCTGCCTGCAGGAGATGGCTCAAGAGAAAGGTAAGCTTCACCTTCTGGTCCTCTTCCTCTTCGTTTTCCTTACTGCTGATCAATTTTCCTTCCAATGAAATGTTCTTCTGCAAGAGAGTTTGAGGTTTTTTAGAATCAGAAACCTAAAAAATTGGTTTTGAAATGCGTTTGGGACCAAATTGTCCTGTCAGTTCCACCAGTTCAATGGATTAAATCCACAGTCTTCATTAGAGGTGCTCCAGTGTGGCTGACAGCGTGGTTTGGTCACCAGTCTGAAAATAACAACCCTGGCATGTTGTGACATTGGAGCACTAGATCAATCTGTGAGCTGCCCAGGGCCACTGAGATCCTGGCAGAGGACGCCTTGCCTTTATTGGCAGCTCTCTGTAGCTATTGTATCTAATTCCTTGAGTCCTCCCTTCCATTTAAGTCATTGAAATGCCACTGTCATCTGCTATTTTCATGATAATTTTTCCCTGAAGTCAAGTATAAAACCATCTGTCAATTTATTACCCGTTGTGTTTCTGTTTATTAATAGATTCTATTTTTAATTTTAGAAAAAGAATAAAATCATTATGATCAGTTGATGTGAAATGCATCTTGGATTCGAGTCAGTGCGAGTGTGTGTGTGCAGCCTGTCTTCCCATACGTAGCTCATGTGGTTCATTAACTGTGCAGCTCACAGAAAGTCTCTCATAAATAAGGAGCTCTGTGAAGTAAAATGTTCAATAAAGTCCAGGAAGGTGGGGTTGGTGTCGGGGGAGGACAAAGGAGGTCAACATGTTTTCTTTTGACAGCTGTATACCAGAACTTCATTTCTGGGTTAAGGCAGAAGTCCTCAAATAGAGAATTCTGTTCTCAGGATAAATCTAATCAAGTCCAGAATGATCCTAAAGGAGTTACACTGAAGCCAGAATCCAGATCCTAGTCCTGCTCTAGATCAACTCTTTTTGTGTCTCAAGGATGTTAAGGGCTGAAGTATTTTCAGGCTTTTATTTAGAGGTCTGCTATCTCTCACTGGAATAACAGGGGACCTTAGCTAAGTAATACATGAAAGGGAATCGTATGGGGTCTTTAAAGCTGGCTGCTATTCTAAAGAAATCTAAGCATCGTAATTATGGATCATAGCAGCTCCCCACAGTACACTAATTTTTCAGTTCCTTAATTGAATTATGAAAGCTGAGCTGTTTGTGAGATGAAAAGCAGCGTGTTTGGTGCAGATTGCCAAGGCGTTCTTCACATGCACATTCCAGAGCAAGCCACGGGAGGAATGAAGCTGAGACCTGGGACATCTGAGACTGATTTTGGTTTGGACTTGGTTGTCTCACACAAAAGAAATGGAAAGCCTTTTGCATCCAGATGGCAGTGGCATTTATGAGGACAAATAGCTAATCGTGGATTATTCAGGGAAAGACCGTGGCAGAAATTCATAGTCTGTTAAAAGAAAACACTCTTCTGCCATTCAGGTAAATAATGTGTGGGATCCTTCCTTGCAAATGGCTTTGGAAGCCAGAGCTTAGTTTCCAGAAAATGGCACTGTAGTCAGAGGGGCAGTAATGCCCCATTGGAGACCTGTTATGGCACAGGGAGCCCATCGCTCTGATGTGTTTGTGGTGATCCCTGAGTTCCATCACTCTTCTTTTCCAGTGAGGACTCACCTGATGTTTCCTCTTTGCTCAGTGATTTGTACTAAAGGCACAGGAGAGCCTGAAAACTGGTTGCAGCCTCCTGCTTAGCCTGGATCATCTACCCCTTTACTGGGCAAATAATCTTATCAGTCAGCAATCGTCTCCCATCAGTAACGTTTTTGTATTTTTATTTTCCTGCTTTATACAGACTTTGTTTTTCTCCATCACTATAAAAGATTTGCAAACTGTGAAATACGTTTCATTTATCCTCGAGCACCAGCAGCCACAGAGGTCACTGATCTGTTCTCAGATTTCTGTCAGCATTGAAAGAAAATGGGTATTTTCCAGCCAAACCTGGACGTTTTTTTCTTCTAAGCACAAAATAAGCTGTGCAAAGGACTGGAGGAAAAGAAAAAAAAAAGCTTCCAACACCTTGCCCAAATGTCCAAGATCCTGATGAACTGTTTGTTTATTCAGTTGGCTCACATTGTGGCCATGGAATTTAGTACCTCGGTTGGAGCAACCTCCCTGAACAGGCGCTGGGTTTCCTTTTCATTGCCCATGACTGTGGAAACACAGGACTTTATTGCTCACAGATTACACTAACAAAATTGAATTGCTCTTTGCTGTTCTCTTGATTGGTGCAAAATTTTCTTTGCAATAAGGAATAATACCAAGAGAGCTCTTTTGGACTGTTGTCAGGTGCTGGGATTTACACTGTGTCGAGAAAGATGCAGGCACTGCAGGGAGCTCCAAGTTTTTAGTGCTATTAGGGAAAAGAAACCAGCTGATTTCTATTTGAAGGCATCAGCCTTTAAGCCAGCCATCACCTCTCCATCACAGCTTGTAGTGGTGCACTCTTACCTTCACTTCCCAGAAATTTTCAGCGTATTATTTTACAAATTGCAGACACCAGCTCGAAAATAGTTCAGCTCATGTCTTGTGGGCGCTGGTCTCAGCTGGAGAGCATTGATTCAGCACTGCCCATGAGGCTCCTGAGACTGCAGGGCTGAATTTCACTTAACTACTACATCAGGTGCTTGATGTCTGCTTACAAAGAAGAGTTAGGAATGTATGTTAATGTATTGTTTAAGAGTGTCTTTGCCTGTTTTCAAGCCTGTATCTGCACAGAAGAATGGTGTCTAGACTGAGGCTGTCTCTTCTTGTCTTCAGATGGCAGGAGTGGCAAAGCACATTAATATTTAAATTTTAATTTAGGACTGTTGCAGAGCTGCCCAATGTTTTTCATTTTGTCATTTCAATTGAAATTTCCCAGCTGCAGCTGTCACATAAGAGAGGAAGATTTATGTAGGTCACTCCAAAAGTAATGCCTGCTGTTTATTTCCATGGAAAACACAACTGCAAAGAGCACAGTAACACTATTTGGTAGAGCAAATTTATCACCGCCATTAGCTGTGCATTTTCTTCAGCACCACAGCACCCATAATTGTGTGATTCAGGTTCAGCTCCTTCAGCTTCGTTTTGATTCACTGGGTGCTGGCAAACCTGTGTATGATGTTCTTTCTCTTCCCATGTGAGCGTTCATGGGATCCACCTGGTGCAAACTTTGCAACGTTCCAACATTGCCACCATTGTTTCCAATGCATTAAAAGAGATACTCAGCTCCATACACAGCTCCATATCAGATGCCACTCTGTCAGGCTGCCCCTCTGCTGCCATCTGTTGCACGGTAACAAAATGTAATGGGAGATTAGTAGAAGGTTTAACCTCTACTTCCATATCCTCAACATTTGCCTCTGATGTTGTGGGCCAGCAGAATAACACAGGAGGCATTACTTTTGGAGCAGCCCTGGCACTGCATAAGTCAACACACCTATTCCGCAAATGCTACCCTGTGCACTGAGGCACCTCTCAAGAAAATCAAACCAGTTTGATGGTTGGCAAATGCTGTCTGATCTGTCTTCTAAACCTGAGCTGTTCTGCTTTCACCTTAACAGACTCCCAAGGGATCATTGAAGATGTGGTGCTGCTGGGAGCTCCAGTGGAGGGAGAGGCCAAGAACTGGAAGGCGATCACAAAAGTGGTGTCGGGCAGGATCATAAATGGTTACTGCAGGTCTGTGTGCACACAGTGCCCTGCTTCACTGTTGTAGTGTCACTTTGAAATGGTTCTGCACATCTGTCCCTTATAAATGTTCTGTGAGCGCGTGTTTGTTCAGCTGGTGAATCCACGGATTGAGCAGTGCCTGAGTCTCTTCTCTGCAGAGGTCTCTCCTTCAGATTAGTTGGAGATGGCAGTCTTCAGGAGACAGTTCAAGCTGCTCTGTCCCCAGTTCTTGCCTGTTTGTGGTGCACACTTACAGTGGGAGGCAGAGGTTCTCGATGCACAGGTCCTGTTCTTGCTATATCTAGACTGTTTCTGGTCAAGGTAGTCCATGTGAACAAAACATTTCACTTGCAGAGGGGATCCAACTGGGATGGCTGTCACAGATTTACTAAGGATGTGAAAGAATAGGAAGGTTACCTTGAAACTGAAAGCCAGCCTTTAAAACTGTGCAGAAAAGTGCTGTGCAGAGGTGTGAGAGTTGCTGGGTGAGAAGAGGGAGAGTCAGAGGCCAGAAGCAACTGAAGTCGTGTTGCAAAAGCTATTAAGAATTCAAGTGACAGAACCAAATCTAATGACTCTGTTTTGGGAGATAATTGTGACGAGAGCACCATTTACCACACAATTAGAAGAGGGAAATTAAAATGAAGGAAGGAAGCAGGGAAGAGCATGGGAAAATAAACAGAAATAACTGGGCAAGAAGATTAGCAAAGAACATGTAACTGAGTAAAGACAGCTCTGGAGCCACAAGCCCTCAGATCAAGGACAGCTGAAATGCTGTTGGTCCTTTCCAGATGCACGTGTGTATGTATTACATGTGTATAAGATGAGAAATTAATGTGTTACTGCACATCTAACATAGTATATTACTTTACAAAGAATTAAATAAAAGGATTTAAGAGCATTCAAGATTATAGCCCTCCCCCCCCCCCCAAAAAAAAAATCATTAATCCCATCTGTCAGGCAGAAAAACGTTGCTTTTGTCTTTTTTGGATCACAGGACTTTTTATGGACGCTGGATGTGCACACCACTTAAAATATGTCTTCATGTGACACAGGGAAAAAGCAATTGCTGCCTCCTGTCGATTAGTGACTGGGGACTTGGGAATGCTTCTGTGTTCCTCCAAGAAGCCATAAATTACAGCAGTTGTTGCACAGAGCTGCATTTGCCCTGGCAAATGTTGTTCCTCCATGTGTTAAACAAGTATCTGTTTCAGTGCTAAAAGCTCAGCATTCCATTTGCTGTAATGAAAAGGAAATCATTTTGTTACAGTTTCAAAGCTTGTATATGCTGTTGGAGCATGTTGTATGTTCTTATATTCGTGTAGGCAGTAATATGGTTAGTCTACCCATCTACTGAGTGTTGAAGGAAAAAAGGTGTAGAAATTGTAGCATGCTGCCCACAAATAGGAAGAAGCAGGTGAGGAGACTATCAGGAAATACTCAGCTGCATCAGTTCTCTGCTTTGCTCTCAGCTGCTGAATTTGAATATTACTCTGTTGGCACAAGGGGCAGCTAGGGGAGGTTCCCTAGGTATGAGAGAAGGACTGTACAAACATTTCTTGATAAAGCCCCACCTGAATCTCATCACTCTGGCTCTTGCTCTTACAAATTTTGTCCTTGTTCTGTCACTTCAGGAGTAACTATATTTAGTTCACATGAATTACACTGAATAATACTTCTGCAAGATCAGATTTGGACACAATTTGTTGAGCTTCAGGCTGCTGCAGCTCATCTCTTTCAGCTTTGAAGTCTGAAAGGAGGCAGGGAGTGAAAGCCAGCTGTCAGGGCTGTCCCCCTTGATTTCACAGCAAGGTTACAAATTCCTACTGGAAAACCTTAACCAAATTAGTTAAGACTCATTGAGCATGTCAAAAAAAGCCAGCCATGGGGTGACTGATAAAAAAGTGACTGTAATGGACTGTAATGCAGTGTGGATGTGCTGCAAAGATTTTGCAGAGCTCTGTGTAGACTTGACTCCTGACTTTTAGCTCACAGCATTTTGCAGTGAAAGGAGCAGCCTCATCTGCTGCCCTCCCAGTCTGCACACCCTTCACATCCAGCTTAAATCTGCTCCACAGGCTGTAGTGGTGTTCAGGCACCTGGGTTCTGCACAGAACAAGCAATGTATTTCCAAAGGATGCATCACCTCCTCTCTTCATCCTGTAGCCTACCCTGATACTGCCACAGTGACTTACAGCAATGCTTGACAGTGGAAACAGACCCTTCCTAGTACTGTCACTGAAACTACATATTTATACAGTACCTATAAATCAGGAGCGTGCTGAGGAGCTTCACAGCCCATGTCTGCGTCAGCAGCATTGGTATCGTTGGCCTCATCACATTTACAGCTCTCTGGAGCCTGCAGAACTTCAACCTATTAGTGCACTAAACAGAGTAAATGTGAACGTATTGCAGTCTCCAAGCAAACACAGAAAGGGTCAGATTTTTAAACTCACTGAGTGTAATGAGACTGCATCCCCAAATCAGGATTTAACTAAGACTCACACTCTTACCTCCCAGGAGTCTGTCCTGATTTTGGCAACTGCTCTGATTCCTGTGTCTGACAAAGCTGCAGTGGGCATTGCTCCAGACTAGACTGTGCTTCCCAGCCCTTCTGTTCTCCCTGTGCTCTGTGTAGTCACATGTTGTGCAAGTTTAGCGACAGGAGTTATTCACACTCTTCTTTTGCTCTGCTCCTAGGGGAGACTGGCTGCTGGGATTTGTATACAGAACCTCTTCTGTCCAGCTGAATGTTGCTGGCCTCCAGCCAGTCAAGCTGGACGACAGGAGGATGGTAAACATGGACCTTTCATCTGTAGTAAGTACTACTTCTAGTCTCACTTTTCCCATCTGCCCTCACGGTCACTGATCAGGAGGAAGCATGATGCTGGGAAGGTAGGTCAGCAGCTGGGGAACGTGCAGCTACACATGGCAGCAGAGCAGGTGCAGCCTGCAGCCTTATCTGGATGGCTCCTCCAGCACAGTGCCAGTTCACACGGGGATGATTGCATGCCCTTGTACCTTGGTCCTGGGCCACAGTGACCCTGGTGCAAGAGGCAGCTTGCACTGACAGCTCTGTGGTAGCAGTTTGCTGGTTTGCTAGGCTGCGAGGCTGCTGTGTTTTGGGGTACGTGTTTTCAGGAGGCAGGAAGTGTTGCTTCACCTGTTTCACCTGTGTGCATGGTAGACACTCAGCTTCCTCAGAGCTGTCATTACTGATTAGCAGTATTAACTTGATTATCGTAAGCAAACTAATGATCTCAGTGCCTCATCGTTACTCATGAGCGAACTCTTACAGAGCAGATCATGCAGAACTTGGCTTCTGTGTTCGTAATCACTGGGATCTTGGGCGTGCAATCTTGTTTTCCATATCTTAATGATTCAGCTCATCTTTTACTCTGCAGACTGGACTGGAGGAGCACAAAGCTCAGGGCACATCTGTCATCATTCTTCCTGCTGTGACCCCTCCTGCCTGTTCCCACAAGCTGGTAGTACTGTCAGTGTTGCTCTGGAGCCAAAGGCACTTTTAAATTCTTTCAATTTTTTGAGAACCAGCCTGCTGATCCTAAAAATACCCAACTGTTACCAGCTCGTTTCATTCATTATAACTGAGCTATGAGCCCTTGCCAGAAAACACAGAGCTTAATGCCATACAGATAAAATAAGAACTTCACAGACCAAAATGTGGACCTCCTAGAAGGAAGTGGTATGATAGAACCTTTTAACATTGGTCCAGCACTGTAGCTGTTCTGGAATCTTTGCACTTTCCTGGGTTGCCTTGGTTAGCATTTCCACACACTCCCACATTCATTTTTTTCACTATCCCTGGGATTGTCATCAGTCACTTGCAAGCATCTAAATGGCTGAAGAAGCCAAGCAGTGATGACACTGGGGTGATGTTTCCTGTTAACTTAATCCAGGTTGCTCTCCTCTCTTCAGAGCCCCTCCTTCTGTTGACCTTTTGCTTTCTGACCCTCAAACCCCCTGGAGTCCTGCAGACCTGACCCTGCCCTCAGCCTCTCCATTCTTCCCCAAAGGAACCATTTACCATTCAGCTAAATGAATCATGGCTGCAGAGCTGCTATCTGCTGATCTTCTGCTGTTGTGCATCTGTGCCTGCGCTGCCTGATGCCAGCAGACAATCCCAGCACTGTTCTCATTTCAGAAAGAGCTGACACTTTCACTTCTTTAATCTTACTGCAAAGCACTGGGGGAAAAAAAAGAGCAATTCCCACAGCGAGGAAAACGTGTATTAAGTAAGTGTCATTCTCTTGATCCATTTTCCAGAGCATGGAGCTTTATGAAAAGAAACACAGTGTGTTCTGATGAACATTTTAAAAGTAAAAAGAGAGAGCAAGAAAGGGAAGGAAATATTCAGAAGCTCTGTGTAAAAAGTGACAAGTAAGCAAGGATGGATCTTGCTGCAAATGTAGTGCAGTTGCATAAGAGAAATATAGAGAGATGTTTTCTATAAATTGCAGAATACAAGAAATCTGCTTTACTAAAGAAAAAAAAATGTGTCTTTCTGTCTTTCTGGTAGAGGAAACAAAACATAAGAACAGCTACAGTAGTTCAGACTAATATCCATCAAGTTCAGTATCCTGCCTAACAGAACATCCTCCTGATTTTTCTACAGAAATAGAGAAGATGGCACTGCACACCCATGGCAATGCATATTCTTATGTATACATGTAAATCAGGTATCTGCCTTGCAGAGAGCTTGTCATTTGGTGCACATTTCAGAGAAATGGAGTGTAATGGCTCAAGCAAAGGAGGACTAAGAGGCCTCCTTCAGCTTCCCAGTAAAGGTTTTTTCTTTTTTCCTTTGTTTTTTAAACCTAATTCCATAAAATGTTTGGAGTTTCCTATCATTTAGATGTCTTATGCAGAAAGATTTATAACCCACAACACACATCTGATTTGAAAAAGGTCCTGAAGTGATGCAGAGACTCCGCTGTCTGTAGATAGTGTTGCCTGAGAAGTGTTCCATGGTGAGTGCCTTCTGCTGTGGGGTAATTCATTGGAGCCTATTGCTTTGCTGCTTCCCCTTATGAGTTTTTCTCTTTGAGCTTTGGCTCTCAAAACATTAAGAATAAATAGAATGACTTGAGAAATGGGCACATTCACAGCCCACAGAGATGGGGCTGCTGAAGAGGAGACAGCTTGATGCGGCGTTTCCAGTCAGGGTGCTTGGCTGTATGTGGAAGAGTTTGGCTTGCTGGGATTGCAGAGATCTCGGATGCATCCTGAGATCACCAGAAAAATACAGTTCATTCTCAGCTTCAGTGGAAATTAAGCATCTGAAAAACAGGAGTGCTTTTCAATTAAGCTCTCACTGCTTTTGAGGAACAGTAATGATGATCGTTAATTGCCTGCTTTTCAGCACAATGAGCAGGCACTGGGATGAGCTTATCCGTCATGCCTTCATTTCTATTTCTGCCCTCAACCCTCACAGACCATCCTGGGGCTCTGCAAAGGACCTGGAAAGACCTGCAAAGAGTGGCTGTGCAGCCACCCAGCTGCCGAGGGACCTTCAGCAAGGACAGCTGCAATATTGGAGTCCTTCAGGTCCCACTGAAACGCAACCAGGGATAGGCAGGGATCAGCAGTGATAGAGAAATAAAGCTTGGGTGATGCAGGGTGCTGAGTGTGAAAGTATTGCAGACAGCTTCAGTATTGTGTCTTCTCACTGTCCGTCCAGGATGAGCAATAGTCTGGGCCCAAAGGGGCTGGTTCTCTTTGCATCACAATCTTGCAATGAGTGGTTGGACTAGGAGACCTCGCTCTGAGCACGAGTTCACCTGTGAGGCATTTCTGGCACGTCTCTCTTGATTAGTATGTGTTGGGTTTTTTTTTTTCTGGCTGTCAGTAAAAAAAAGAATGAAGGAAGAATGTTCTCCCACTCAACAAATGCAGTTATAAAAGCCTTCCTGATGGTTACAATGGGACTGATTTGTTCAGTGGATTTATTTGACAGCACCTGTTAGGGATACCAAGGAAGCGATTGAGCTGTAATGGATTGATTGCTATTTGTTCAAGTGGGATATTGTAGATTACATTTTGCACTAACGTTTGAATACTGCAGCACTGCTCAGAGTCAGAAGCAGAAGCTCACAAGTCAGGAATGGCTGCTTCTGTTCCTCTGGGCAGTTCTACTGCAGCAGAAAGCAGGGATGAACTCTCAAGCTTGGGGCAATAGGAATGCATGGCTGGAAGTCTGCTAGAGAGCACGTTGGCAGCTAAATTCTCCTTTTTGTGCTTTTCATTGACATGGTGTCTGAATGGCAGCTGCTCAATTCATGCTGGAGCTGATAAATTCCCATAAAGGGAACAACAGAAACACCACCTGAGATTAAACCCCTCCTTGCTCAAGCACACAGCTGGATGGAGCTGTGGTTTGTACACTCACAGACACAAGTGCTTTTTTTTATCTCTAGAGCAGTTGCTGTAATAGGATGTAGCAGCAAAACGTGCTCACAGCCGTGTTCTCCTGCAGCATCTCTGCATGACAGAAGGCAAAACAGCAGAGCTCGTTTTTAGAATAGTCCGTGTCTCACCTTGGCACTCCTTTGCTTCTTCCCTGTGAGCCACCTCAAAAGCTTTCTACCCGTTCTTTGCTGTGGGAACTGAGCGCTGGGGAAGCTGTCTTTCAGCAATTGAAAAACAGGAATAACTGATCTCTCTTCCAAAAGCACTCTCAGAGAGGAGCTTAGTGTTCCTGTTAGAAGGGAATGCAAACAGACTCCAAACAGTCTGGCCTTCAGCCAGCCAGGTACAGAAATACCAGAAGCAGATGACAAGTGTGAATCTTGTGAAATCCAATTGATTTGGCACTTCTGTGGTTCAGGCATTTCCCCCAAAATACTTTAAACTGTTGTTTGTTAATTTCTAGTATTCCCAAGACTTGAAGCAAAGACCTAATTGTGGTTACAAAATGGGGATTAATTAAGAACACGGGAAGTTGGAAATGCAAAAGGTTGCTTGTTCTCATTATACCCTTATTCCACTTGTTTCAAATGAGCAGTGCCACCTCCCATGGTAACAGGAATGAAGAGGATCACAAGAGCAGCAGTGAGGTGCAGAACTTGGCTTCAGACAGTGGCTCCTGGAGAGCGTTCTCTCAAATCTGCACACAGGAAGGCAGACAAATCCAGTCCTCTTCACGGTGTCACAGGGAACTGATCTCTCCTGAAATAACTCCTTAGTGTCTCCTCTTTAGTCTCACCAGGTTTTCTTCTCAATCTATTCAGCATCCCAAATATGTGTTTCTTTTCTTCTCATCCCTTTGTCAGCTGGCAGAAGGGAAGTGCTGTTGGTGGTGGTGCTGGAACAGTTCTTTGGTGGCCAAGTTTGATGATGATTTCTTCCCAGAAGGATGTGCAAGTCTTGGTGAAGACAAGTCTAGTGGTTTGCTAGGCTGTAAGGGGTCTGTCCCTCTGTTATTTGGGCTGCACTGGGATATAAAAGCTCACAGAGATGATTTCTTCCTCTTCATGTGTCCCTGCAACCCTGAAGTGGTCAGGCCTTAGTTTTGAGGGGTGTCTCTTGCTGTTGAACACATTTGGGAGCTCTGACAATCGAATCATATATTAAATACATGTTAAAGATGTTTTATCTTTAGAATTCAAGGAGTGGGCACTGATAGTGTTAATATATTGAAACAGAGGAAGGAACTGAAAGGCTTTCTCCAAAAAAGTGCAAACTGAGCCATTAATAACTTGTAGTTTGTTTTCCCTTGGTGGCAGATGAGAACTCAAAGGGCGCTGCTCCTCCTTGCTCCATCACAGACGTACTGCTTAATCTTGATGTACCCCTTGGAAGGCAGGGGATATTTAGCTGCTCCTAAAAGGCAAAGAGAACCATTTTGAAGTACCCTATAAAAATTTGTTCTCATAAAGGCAGACAGTGCAGACTCTGTTCTTGACAGGTTTATAGCGAACAGGTTTGTAGCTGTAGGTTTTGCAAGCAGCCATCCCAATCACACAGCCATTACACAAGGAAAACTGCCAGTGAAAGCAGTGGAAGTTTTTCCTACGTTGTGTTAATAATGTTTGATTCTGGAAGAGTGGCTACACAAAGAACAGTCAGGTGGATTTAGGAGAATTTAGCTTCCTGTTTCCTCTGTCCTACCTGCTGGTGGTTGAACCCATGCCTTAAAGCCACCCATCCAAAGTTTCAGTCCGGCATGGGAGACAGTAAAGGACAAGAGGCTGTAATCTGCACTGGGAGGATGACACTAAAGAGCACAGCTCTCATTGAATTACCCACTAAAAGAGAGAGGGCAGTTTGATTTCTGGCAGTGCAGAAGTGGGTGTTGTGACATAAGGAGGAGAGTTATGCCCTCATAACCCAGGCGTTATCTTGGAAGCTGTTATCACTCTTCAGCCACCACATCATTTCCTCCTTTCAGCACGTACAGTCATTTCCATCAGCAAAATGGGAGCGGAGGGAGATGTGAGCCATTGCCCCAGAGTAAGTGCTTGGGATCAGTACAAGTCTCATAAATGATGAGTCTTTTTGAGCAGTCTGAGATGAGGCACAGGACAGGAGCTGCAGGAAAAGTCATTTAGCGAATGGTGCAGCAAGAACTCATTCCAACTCATTGGAACTAGCCAGGTTCATGCTTATTTCCTGTACCACTGAGCATAAGTCATGATTTGGTTTCCTGGTCTGAGATTTGGTAAGAGATGTTACCTGTGCTACGGGCAGGTAAGGAAGAGGAGGAGCTGGGGATGCCCTTCAGAGAATGCTGAAGCGTGCTCTGCACCCCAGAGCTTAGCTGGTGAAAACTGATCTCATTCCATGAAGCTGAAAATCTGGTCTGTTTTGGTAACATTTGACTTCCAGATCTCATTATTCCTGGAGGAAGAAGGGGAGAAGAGGGGTGATGGGTCTTTGTCAGTCACAGGGGAGGAGTCTCCCCTGCTGCAGGCACACTGTTACACCATCCGGATACGGAGACTTCATCTCATCTCAGAGTCCTCATGTGCAGAAACTGAGCTCCTCTGAAACTTCTCCATCCTGACTTGATCAGTGTTGCATCGCTGGTGGACTGCTGTAGTTCATGATGTCAGATTTCTGGGTCTTCCAGGTGCTTCAGTACATTAATGCAGCCTTTATTTTGGGGCATCTCTTTTCCTCTGAGGTCTAAGAGATTATGTTCAAACCATTTCCCAGCTACAATTACGTGCCTGGTGTATTCCAGGCCTTTAAGACGTTCCTTATACCATCTAATTTAAGTACCTTCTACTTAGCACAGACAGATAAGTATTTGATTACAGCCACTGTAGGAGTAAGTGGCATGTTTAGTGACAGTGACATGGCTGGAAAGACTCAGTGTTCACACACCACGTAGCTGAAGCTCTCCATCATAGTGCTTTTGGAACTGGCAGAGGTGGGTTGAGAGGAAAACTGAGTTTCTCAGCAATGCACAACTCCAAACAGAAAAACAGTGCTCACCCAGAACTGCCAACATCGACGTGTGCCCACAAAATGTGTCAAAGTTTGGTGGAGAAAAACACAGAGGGAAGTAATGGCATTGGTGAGAAACTGGCCTGAGCCCCCAGTTACAGCGGTGAGAAGGATTTGATCAGTGAGTTGTGGCTGAAAGGTGATTGTGTGTAAAAATTGCTGTCTTGCTCAAGAAGTGCCACTGAACACAGCAGAACTTTTACCAGTCGAGCCGGTGAATTATTCAATCCAAAGAATTGCAGTTGTGCAAAGGGATGGCTTAGAAGCAAAGCCTATTACCTCTGGCTGAATCATGCTCTAATCCTTATTCCATCAGTTATTCAGAGCAGGAATAGAAACATTAAAGAGGAATAATGCAAGAGACATTGAGAGTCTTTTCAAAGTAACTTCAGCTCCACAAAGTTTTCCACAAATATAACTTGTTGCAGATGTCAAATCTACGTTTTTTATTAATCCATTTAAATTCCAGCTTCTGAATTATTGGTCATGTTCACTGTCCTCTCTTCAGGAGAACTTTGTTTCCAAAGAATGAATACTGGAGAATTGTGTTTCTGTGGTAACTCGAGCCAGTCACAGCCTCTTTCAGGGTTTGCTTGATGTTCTGATGGTTCTCATGATGGAATCCTCTCTTCCACTGGCTTTTGCATGCACTCCAACTCCAGCACCGTTCCTCTGGCTGAGCAGTGTGAGGTTGCTGGGTCTTTGCCAAAAGCTTCCAGAAAACTCTGGGGAAAACAGGAAATTTTGGCAAAACCAAATGTCCTCTATCAGGCAGCACTCTGACAAGTGGGAGAAACTCCAAGCCTTCCAGCTTGGCTAAAGTGCCTGCATTTTAATTGATAACCAGCATAGCTTGGGAGCCCTGCCATCAGCCAGACCTTGCCACCGTATGGAAGCAGAAAGCTGCATGGGTTTTGAGGCAGTATCCATGACTGAGGATTTTTGGAAAGAAGAAATGGAGGCATTTGAGTTTCTTCCCTTAAACTTGCGTTTGTCAGAAGGAAATCCTGCAAATTGTTCACTGGTGATGCCAAGATGAGGAAACTCTTGATGTTAACTGAAAATCGTTCCATCGCTCTGTGAATTGATGGCTCCTCCAGCTGACTGATAGATCCAACTGATTGCTGTTACTGTCTATAATCAAATTGTCCCAAATTGGTGGTATAAAGATTTGGGTTGTGTCCTCCAGTGACTCAAAGCACCATCAGTTACAAGAGGGAAGAAGTCACCTTAGCACAGTGATAAACCTAACCCACTGTTTTCATTTCCTTATAACAAGCATAAATTTGTTTGCTTTGGTTACAGGAGCACTTTTCCATTCCTTTTGTTTTGCTGTTCCTCCTGCACTTTGTTCTGACAAAGAATCAAGCAGCTGTTTATTTCTCTTCAAAGATTTTATTGTCCATTGCAATGTAGAAGTTCCCAGCACACCCAGCAGAAGCATTCAGCTCTTTGCACAGCAGATGGAAACAGGCTTTTGAGAAGTAGAATTGCTCAATTTTCCCACTAGGATGCCTTCACAGCTTGGAAATAGCAGGGAATTTTGCTTGCTGTTCTGTCGGTGATGGTTCAGTAAGATTCCAACCACTGAGGTCATCTAGTTCGTCTATGACTGCTCCATGCCATGTCACCCAGTGCCACTTCTACCCCAAGCACTGAACACCACAGGTCGATTGTAGCAGCCGTTGGGGTTTCAGAACACAGCAAACCAAGAGATCCAGCAGCCCTTCCCAGCCAGTCTGTTGCGTTCTTGTTTCTCTCCACCTTGTCCAACGCTGTGCTCGTTTCCTTCTTTAGCACCGAGCAAAAGATTTGTACTTTTGGGGAGAGCGTCTTAACAGCCGGTCCACGAGACCCTGGATGGTTATTTTAATTAACTGATCTGTTCAAAACATCAAGAGCTTGTTGAGCCATCTGGACTGATTAAAGTTGCATATTGCATTACTGACGTGCTGATTAAATCCTTCATTTTGCTCCAAGTCCTAAGTGCCTCCAAATGTTGCCACTCAGAGGCTGCTTCACGCAATTGGGCAGGAGCTCTGCGTTCTGCACTGTGCTTCCAGCTTTGGAGATCTGCAGACTGCTCTGTAGGAGGGTCTTGGCTGTAGTTACCTCTAACGTAGGGCTTGAACAGGACATCTGAATCAGAAAGGGCAGCTTCTGCCTTTAGCACATAACAATAATTACCACTGCAGAGGAGGTTTTCTCTCCCTCCTGTGCCCTGACACGAAGGACACATTCCTAACATCTGCATCAGAAGGGTTTATCTTATCGTGGAAATCACCCTACAGATAAATGTCTGGTTATTTGCAACAACATACTGCTGGTTTTAATTTGGTTTATGAACTTAAAACCTCGTGGACTCCCAGTTTTATATGGGACTGATCAATGCACATTTAAATACTGCCTCGTCTTCCAGCCAACACACTCAGCAGTTGTTGCTCCAGTTACTTTATCTCGATACAAATGAGACGTTTGCTTTTACAAGGAAGCTGAGGCACAGGGAGGGTGTGTAATTTAACTGAGAACAGGGAGTTGGACTGAGTCAAGGAATCTCCTGCTTGGGAGTCTGTCACCAGGGCAGATCACCTCCTCCTTTACCCTCATGGCACTCAGTCTAGTCTTGTCGCTCTGCATTTAAACATGCATTTCTCAGGGGTAAAGTGATCCAGGAGCACAGCCATGTAGGGGGATTTCCAGAGAATACCACATTCTTCAGACCTGTCCCTTTCAGCCTGTTGGAGCTGAAGCCAGATCTCATGGCAGCGGTGGCTTTTGGGATAGAGGACTGGATTGAGCTGGGCTCCCCATAGCTTTCCCCTAACTGCACTCCTCCTGTTGCTTGTAGGTCAGCGGCCACCTGGACTACATGAAGCAAATGGACACGATTCTAAAAGCTGTGGGCATTAAAACCAAGGAATGTCAGCAGGAGGAGAAGGGCAGCACCAGACTTTTCTCCCCTCTAGCCAAGAAATCACAACGAGCAGCAGGCAGTGAGACTCAGGAAGAGGAAAACGCTGTGCAGGAGGAGGATGGGACTGACAGTGACTGCCAAGCACCCACAACCAACACCAGCGTGAGCTCTGCACTGACACAGCCTGCGAGTGCTGGCACGAGCAGCGATGGCAGCCTGCACCCAGGAGATGAATCCTTGGCCAGCTGTGCTCACCGACAGGATTCCCCTGGATCTCTCTCTGCAGAGAGTTCACCTCCCTGCCCAGCTTGCCCCAGTGGTGCAAAGCAGGCAGCAGGTGATAACACAGACTGAACTGAACCTCCAAACCTCTCCTTGCAGCTGCCACGTGCATTGTGCCCAGCATCAGCTGCACGGAGCCGTCCTCAGCCTCCTGCCCTTCACAGTCTGCAGAGCTTCGTGAATTGCTGCCCTGCAGCTCCCAAGGCTGCTGTGTGGCTGGGTGGGAGGCAGCAGAACCATCAGCAAGCCCACACTTTGCCTGGCCTGTGTGGAGGCCAGTTGCAGCTCTTTGTGACGGGCAGGGATGCTCAGCACTAAAACTACTCTCAGAGCACAATCAGTAAAACCCACAGAGCTGAGCTGCAGCTTTCAGACCCTGCTGAGGGCCCAGCACATGGCATCTCAGTATCACAGCTCTCACAGCAATCTCCCACAGCATCTCCCACTGACAAGAAAAGGCCGATTCTGGCCCAAATCAGCATAGTTCCTCAGGAAGCAGTGGCAGTCCCCTCATTGCACAAGCTCTTTTATTCTTGAGGGAAGCAGCTGCCACCATTGGGGATCATCTTTCTGGTACTTAGCTCTTGGGAAAGCAGGTGGCTCTGTGGGTATCTTTAAGCATGTTGTGGAGAGGGACTCATTAGTAGGTCATTAAAAGCATTTTTCCACTTCAGCTCTGCTAAGCAGGGGGGCGAAAGGCTGAGAGCCTCTGGCTGCCCTCCCCACTCTGCTGCAGGTTTGCTACCATGGCTCTGACACTTTCCAACCAACAAGGTTGTTTCCCTTCCTGCAAACTGATGGTGATGAGTGTCTGAGACCTCGTTACCACTAGGAACGTGCTTTGAGTCCCATAGGTGAAGGACAGCAAAAAACAGAATGGGTTTTTTATGACTTAGTGCTTCGTGAAGCTTTTTCCCTTGCAAGCCAGCAACACATGGAGACTTTCTTCTTGCCATCCCACACACATCTCCAGCCTTAAAAGCCCCCTCTAGTCATATTTTTAATGGGTTTAAAATAAAGCTAATACTTGGCATAGAATAAACATGAACCTGTTTGATTTCTCCCTCCTTCCATAAAGCGAATTGACATCCGCTCCCTTTTTCCCCAGTCTCAGCCTGGAGGGACTCAGCTTTAAGCAAGTTCCTTTTCTGACTGATTTTGCTCCTCAGCCCAAGAAAATGCAACCTAGCAAGAATGTGGCAAGAGGATAAACTCCCTTCTGTGAGCACCTCTGGGTTTTTCAGTGTTAAAACAAGTGCTGTGTGCTATGAATACCTTCCCACCTCCTGATCTGGAATGTTTCATTGACTCAGTGCAATTGTAGCTTGTGATTTTGATTCACTTGCAGCCCTGCCTGTGCCAGCAACCTCCCGAGCTTTCCATACACCTTACCTCTGGATTATTTCTCATGCAGTCGAACACACAGCATAGCAACACAGGAAGACAAGGAATGAGACTTCGCCTGGTGTGCGGTTTTCTTCTCCTGGCCTCCTGTGTTGGAGGGATGTTGGGGTTCACTTGTGCAAGTGTGGGCTTCAGGAGGGCAGCCGAAACCTCCTGGTGGAGTACCAGTCCAGGAAGGGCACAGCAACAGCCGACCAACCCATCTCTGATCTGAAAGGCACTTGAGGAAGTATTAGCAGAAAAAAGTTGTTGGTGTTTATTAAGTGCCTGCTGACTGCATTGGAAGAAAAAGGAAAAAAAAAAAGATTTCTGACGGCATCGTCTTCAAATTGATGGGTTGTCAGAGCAAAGTGTGATGGCTGTATGCCAGAAATAGGAAGCTGTGGGATGAAAGCTAAAGGGAAGTTTATTTCGTTCCTTACTACTGTCAGGATGCCCATGGAGCTACAAACAAGCTGAACACCCACACCCGTGTGGAGTATCCAAAAAGCAGCGTTGAGCATTTTGCATCAGATTTAATCCCCCATAGCGCTGCCTGCTCGTGATTACATGGGATGGTTTCAGCATGCTGCAAGTCACTGCTTTCACAGGAAGCTGACAGATACAGCCCAGATCAGGCGAGAAAATTAAGTCCCCAGGGGACATGATGTGCTGAGGACTGGAGCAGCCCCGAATCTTGCCCGCGAGTCACGGGACGTGCTTCCCATCTGTTGTTTTCCCCTTGATGTGAGTTAGGGGCGACCTGCTGGGCTGTACAAGCAGAACTGAGCTCCTCCCCTGGGCGCAGTGGACATACCCAGCCTGGCACTCAGGCCTCAGGGGTGCCGAGCTGCCGGCGCTGCAGCTCCAGCTCTGGGTTTTCCATCTCAAAAAGGCCGACCAAGCGAGCAGTGGGGGCAGGCAGGGCGCCTTCAGCTGCCGGCAGCAGGCTGTGTTCATTTGCCACCACCTCGGAGACAACAGAGTCGGTCTCAGCCTGCAAGGCGAGGACATTCTTGAGGGACGTGGCCGCACGGGGCCCGCTGTTGGAGTTCCTCATGGAGAGAGAGATGGCGCTGGGCCGGGGCTCCCCGGTGCGCCGGCAGCAGGGCAGGTATTTGCCCATGGCTCTCTTGAAGTCCCTCATGAAGAGCGGGTAGATGATGGGGTTCATGGTGCTGTTGCAGTAGCCCAGCCAGGTGAGCACGTCAAAGAAGCCAGCCGGGACACAGTCACACACTGCCTGGGGAGGACAGCAAGGTCAGCAGCGACTGCCACTGGAGAAAAAGCTCGCTCTGCCAAAAGAAACCCCAAGAACTTGCTTACCTGCGTCACATTGGTGACAAAGAAGGGGAGCCAGGCCACGAAGAACATGCCCAGCAGGATGCCCAGTGTCAGGCTGGCCTTCAGCGCCTTCTTGCTGTGCTTGTTCGCAAACCTCCTGCTCTCGCTGCCAGCTGCAGGCTGACTTGGGGCATGGGGAACCTGCAGTGGGAGTTGGGGTGGTGAGTAAGAACTTCTCCCCAGGCCGGACCCTCCTGCCCAAGGGAAGTGGCATTTGGTGCTGCAAATCCTGCAAGAAGATCCCACTCTTACATCCCTTCTGGCAGAAGCGGGAGGACGGCCCACCCCACCACCTCTGTACCATAAATCAGGAAGAGGAAGCAATAGAAAACCTCAACACTGAGAAGATTATTTTTTCCCCTGTGAAACAGGAGCTTTATCATTAAGTTACACAGGAAACCCAGCTCGGTCCGTGCTTTGGTGAGAGTAAAGCGTGCCCCGAAGAGGCAGCTCTGGCTGCTGAGCAGAGCAGCAAAATGATCATATTTTTTAAAGTGGGACATCAAGCATTTCAGCCTACAAACACCATCACTAACTCAGTTCTCTGTCCCTTCTTGCAATCTAGAATTCATTAGTATCTCAGCTCTGCCACAATTAGGTGAGGCTCTATTACCACTCAGCTTCCTGCCCAAAAAGAGAACAAAAATCCATTTAAAAGCTGACGCTGCATTTTCAGCTGGCCACTCACCCGAGCTGATGCGAGGCTCCTATCAACAACCTACAAGCTGCACCCTGCTGGGACGTTTGCCTCATTTCAATTCAGCTGAAAAGTTGGTGGGTGCAGGCTCCCCGTGGCAGAGGAAAGCACCTGGGCATCCCCCAGCAGTACAGCAGTGGGGCCATCAGGCTGTGATGGGTTTGGTTGGGTTGAGTTGAATTTGGTTGAATTGGGCTTGGCGTGGTTGGGTTTGGTTTGCTCCATGGAGCCCAAAAACCCGTCACCCAGGGGAAAAGAAAACAAACATGTTTTGATATTGCCTGCCTCTCCTTTGATTCTCATTTTCCTTTTCAGAGCCTGGTGCTGCTCATCGTGCGCAGGAGGGCTGGCTAGGTCTGAGTCCTGCCTCCTTTCTTAAAAGAGAACAACAAACCAAATCAAGGTACTTCAATGCAATTAAGTTTGTCTTTTCCTGTAGGATATGAGGTCAATAAAGCCTATTAGAAGGAATTAAAGCTGTTAGATTTAGTGGCAATTACCTTCTCCTGGAGATATACAGACAGCCCCAGCTGCAGCCACGCTTTGGCTGCAGGAACACACGTGCTGTTGCTTAACCAGCAACCTCAAGTAAAGAGCTATCTTGCAGTTCCTATTGTAGGCCAAGTAACAAAAATAGAACCTGGATGTGCAAAATAAGGTGCCCTCCAGAATTTCCCATTTGCTGTTTAAGCTCCTTCTCCTCCATACGGCTCACACCCACCACAGCCAAGATTTGCTAGTTGAAAGATAAGATTAAAGCCCTCTGGGATGACACGAGAGGGAGCGAAAGCAGCATTTATTTTGTACCACTGAGCATTTTTGCATCTGAATTTATTTCTCTGCTTCTGCTCATGCTGTTCCTGTGCTTCTGAGCAGCTTCAACGCTCAGCATCACTGGGATGAACGTGGGCACCACTGCAGAGCCACCGTCCTCCCTCTATGGAGGTGGGTGTTGCCCCAGATCCCCACTCTTATCCGGGAGAACAAGAGATGCTGCTGATGGCTGGCAGTGGTGGATTTGCTGCTTGCAGGCTGCAGGAGTGTGATGAGGGCTGTGTGCTCCCGTCCCATCACAGATGCATGGCTCCCCACTGCACACCTCCTCTCCACAAGGAGCCCACCTGCATTCTGGGGCTGTGACACGGCGCATGGGAACAAGGCACACGCTGGAGCCCCCCATACTCAGATTCAAGCTGCGTGGGCTTCCCAGCCTTCCCTGCTCCCTGGCTCCTGCAGAGGATGCCGTCACCATTTCCCCACCACCCCCCCAGCTGCAGCCCTTCACCTGCTCCGTGCTCTCATCGGTGGCGGCAGTGGCCACGTTGGAGGCGAGGGAAGCCACCTGCACGGCTTGCTTGCGAGCTGCCAGGAGGATGCGGCAGTAGGTGAAGGAGATGGCGGCGGATGGGAGGAAGAAAGTCAAGCAGGAGGCCACCAGGGCATAGGGCAAGCTGACCACCAGCCGGCACTGCTCCTCGTCCCCCCGGGAGGTGACATTTGGGGACCAAACCTCGAATTCCAGCTTGTGCCAGCCCAGTTTGATGGGCAGGAAGGAGGCCAGAGCAGCCAAGGTCCAGGTGGCCAGGATGAGCCAGAGGGCCCTGCAGGATGTCATGCGCAGCTTGTATTTCAGAGGGGAGATGATGAGCAGGTAGCGGTCCAAGCTGATGACACAGAGGTTGAGGATGGAGGCACTGCAGCACATGACGTCGAAGGCGTACCAGAGGGAGCAGAAGTCTCCCCTCAGCACCCAGTGGCCGTAGAGCTGGTTGAGCATGGCGGGGGGCATCACCACCAGCCCCACCATCAGGTCGGACATGAAGAGGGACACCAGGAAATAGTTGGAGGTGTTGCGGAGGGAGCGCTGGGTGACGATGAGGAGGATGAGGAGGAAGTTCCCGGCTGTGGTCAGCAGGATGATGAAGCAGAGGAAGGCGGCCATCCAGCTGCTCCCCACCAGCAGTGAGCGCTCCCCCAGCACGCTGGCATTGGGGGATCCCAAAATGCCCTCCATGAGGAGCGGGGCAGCGGGCCTGGCTCTGCAGCAGAGGACCTTCTCCACCTGTGCTAGGTGATCATGGCAGGCGCCGGCTCCAGGGGAGGGAGCTCCATCTCTCCGGCTGTCCTCCTTGCTGCTCTCTTCCCCTGCTCTCTCTCTTCACTGGCAATCAAGGCAGTGACATTTCCAGGAGCCGATGAGCAGCAAGGTTCCCCTCCCTGTTACTCACAGCCAGGCTTCTGCTCGTCCCTGCAAATCCCCTCCGTGCCGGGATGTGCCCGGACAGCGCTGCTGGACGCCGAGGATGCCGTGGGCACCGGGGAAGCTCTGGACGGGAGGACACGCCGGACTCTGTGATGCTCTGCACCAGGGAGTCAGACGGACCACGCAGCGCTGGGGACGCTCAGCTCTCAGCTCTCACCTCTCCGCTGCCTTCGCCCACCTGCAGGGCTCTGCCCCACCGACCTCCTCCGTGCCTGAGCTTTGCTGCTGCAGCCGGAGACGGCGAGGAGAGGCAGAGCAGCCCTGGGTGGGCGCGGGGATGCTCCCAGCCACGCTCAGGCGCGGGGAGGAAGATGCAGGAGCACGGGAAGCCGCCCGGCGGTGCCTGGCCCCCGGCAGAGGTGCGTCGGGCGTGTGGGGATGTGCGTGAACGGTGTGCGTGCAGCAGCCAGCCAGACTTTTACCTGCTGCTCTGCGATGCACAGCGCAGGATGCAGAAATGCCGATACGGAGGAGGTGGGGCGGAGGGGAGAGGAGGAGATGCAATGAATTGCTAATGAACACGGGGATTTGGGCTAAACTCTGCGAAGTGGCAGCCAGAGAGTTCCCTTCTGTGCCTTAAAGACACAGCCCGCACCGTGCTCTGCCTCCCCTCTGCTGTGCAGACCCCATGCTCACTTTGCAGGCCAACAGCGCTCTGCGGCTGAGCCAGTGCTGAGTGCAAGGTTCCGTCCTCAGTGCCGGCTGACGAGAGCAAAATTTTGCATAACCAAATACAAAGCAACAAAGCCTGCATCCAGTACCTGCAGCTGCCCTCTCAGACAGCAGCCAGAGGCAGGCAGGGGGCTGGGTGGGCCCAGGGCGACTTGCCCCTTTGGCAGCAAGGCTGAGGACCCTACGTGCTCCAGCAGCTCCTCCATCCCATCCTCCAGAAGATGCTTCCAAATCTCGAGGTGCCATCGTGCAACCTGAGCTCCCACCTCCACCTTTCACAGTCAGTACCTCGAGGTGCTTGGCAGACACTGATTGTTTTCTTCTCGTTGCTGGCAGGGTTTGTCCTTCAAACAGGCTCAGGTCCCACTGAGGGCACCGCAGCCACAGGCACCGACCTCAGTGCTGATGGAGAGATGGGACAATGGGACACCCCTGCCTCTCCGTGGCCAGAGCAGCAGCGAGTTGTGAGGATGTGCCTGTTTGACCCTAACACACTGCCTGTGATACCAGTGGGAAACAAGAACATGAATGAAGGGAAGGAACAGAACTTTGTCTCTTTATCGAGATCTGCTTCGCTAATCTGCTTTTCAACAACTGTCCCACTTTTCCTAGCAGCTGAATGGGAGTGCCTGGCCTGGATGCCATCTGCGAGCAAGACAGAAGGGAGATGCACAGCAGGACTCATCTCTGTGTGTGAGGAGCACGGTGCTCCCCCCAGCAGTGTGCCACTCCATAGCTGCTCCCCTGGGTGCCTGCGCGTGGCTTCTGCCCCCCTGCATCTGCAGGATCTCCTCCTGGGACGCTCCCATGCAAACCTCCCCAGCCGCCCCTGCGTCACGCTGTCCTGGCAGGCAGCCCGGGGCAGAGCACACACACGCGAGGCTCTGATCGCAGCAGGAGGTTGCTTTAGAAATGCGTTTGTACCAGGAAAGCCTCACTTCCTCGTCCCATCTGTGCTGGGAACAAGCAAGGAAACCCACCCTGAGCCCACGCTGTGGCGGCCTCCCAGCTGGGATAAATCACTGCAGCGGCACACGTTTATCCCAGCTGGGCCACGCTGCTGCTCCAACGCCCCGCTTCCTTCTCAGCATCGCTGCACCCCAAGCTTGGAGCATCTCAGCTTCACCGCAGAGCTTCTGCTCCAGAGCAGACTGAACAAAGCCTGAGCACCTGAGCATGCTGCATTCCCTCCAGCAACTGGAACCTTATGTGAAGTCCTGGTCCAAGCTTGTCTTCCTCCGGCCCAGAAGCGCTCCTGGAAGCCGCAAAACGTGCTGGATCGAGAGTGTCACCTAGTGGCAACAGAACCGACCGAGGTCGCACGAACCCGCGGGAGCCCGCGCACAGCCTACGAGAATGGGACCAGAACTGCAGACACGGGCCAGGTGCTGCATCCCTGCGGTTGGTTTTCCTTCCAACAGCTCTCCCTGCTCTTGAAGGGAAGGCAGCAGAAAGCTGAAGGGAACCGTGGCTCTCCTTGTGCTCTCCTGCTGCACTGCCTGGTTCCGACATCCAGCTTGCTGCCGAAAACCAGACAGGCATCAGAGCGCCCAGAAATGGAAGTCAGAACTAATTTATTTAAGAAAACAAAACCAAAAACCAACAAAAAACACAAACCAAAACTTGTACAAAGGAGAGGGAGGCGTCGGTTACAAGCTCTGGAAGCTCTTGTCAGGACAGTGCCAAAGAAATTAGCTTTATACAACAGAGAGAGGGGTAGCAGGAGGGGCCCCCACCCTGAGCCCAGCCCCGCATCTGCAGTGGGGTCCAGAGCAGTCCCTACAAAGGTCCATCAGCATCCCGGGACTTGTCCCCCTTCTCCCTCCACCACAATTAAAGTGCAGCAGGGAAGGAGGGGAGAGGGGCCAGCTCCCACCAACACCACCCCAGCACAGGCTGTGAAATGTGAAGCCCCAGTGCCCGTGGCACAGTGCAGCTCCCTCACCCTTGCGAGCTATGTGGTGGCCCTGAGGACCAGCAAGGAAAGGGCTCTGGCCACCACGACTCCCAGCAACCTCACACACAGCCGCAGAGGCACAGCCAGGGCAAAATGCTCCCTGTGAGTTACCTCACACAAAGGCACGGGGGTTGAAGTAGGACCCAGCGAGCGCCAGGAGGAACAGCGCGCCCATGCTGAGCCCAGGCACCCCAAGGCAGTCAGGGGAAGCACAAGGAAGAAGGGAGACCCCCATCCCACAGAAGAGATGTGCATCTCTTGTGTGGCTGCAGGGAAGCCGCGTCCCTTCTTCCTCCAGGCCAGGCAAGAGCCACGTACAGAAGAAAAGCCCAGAGGGCTCATCGAGGGCTCCACAGCAGGCTGAGGATCCTGCAGACAGCCCTGGGGAGCCCGGCTCGGCTCCCACTCTCTGCCAAAGCCCCCTCTGCCCACGTCCCCGCTCCTCTCAATATATTATTACTATGATGTGCAAGTAGTTTTGCATCAGAAACCCCCAGCCCTCCTGTGGCCCCGCTGCTCCAGCCCCACGTCCTGCCCGTGCCTCAAACCGCTCCTCCAGCCCCGGGGTGTCGTGGAGAGCAAAGCGTGAGGGTAGCTATTAGACAGGAAAGCCTCTACCACCCCCCTCCCTCCCCAAGGCCCGGCCCTCTCCCTCGCACACACTGCCTGCCCGCGTTGCAAGGACAGTCCGCGAGGGCCGGGTCACTCGTCGCCCTCCTCCTCGTGGTGGTGGTGGCTGGAAGCGGGGGGCTCTTCTACCTCCTGCTGGTGGTGGGCATAGTGGTGGGGGCCGGGGCCCTCTGCGGGCATGTTCTCCTCCGCGTTCAAGTAGACGTTGAACAGGGCTCCCTCATGGCTCGGCTCCTTGCCGCAAGCCTGGCAGCTGCAGTGAAGTATCTTCTCCACCAGCTTGTCAACCCTGGGGATCTCGTCGTTGCCTGGGCAGTCCAGTGTCACCTGGGGAGAGGGACGAGGATACAGTGAGCGTGTGGGCTTGATCCCCTGATGGCCATCTTGACCTGCCCCATGCACAGCAGACTCAGGGTATTTTAAGCTAGAAATCGTGGCTTGCTACCCAAATAGCCATGGTCACAACATGAGGGTGCTTGGGAACATCTTGCAGCTGCAGAGAGGCGCTGTACCAGCTGGGGAAATGAAACGGCTGAGGCAGGACCTGCCCCCAGGCACTGCAGGCACAGCAACATCAGCAGTAACTGCAGAAAGCACGGTGCCAATAATCTCAGCTAGTTTGGCTTGAGCCATCTGCCCAAACGACTGCATCCAAAGCAAAGCAGAGAGCTGGAGGCAGTGCCCTGGTTGCCCAAACCTCCCTTGGAGACAGCGCTTATGGTCCTTCCAGGATCCATGTGGCAGGAAACAGATGCTGGGAGGTCTGGGGGTGACTGGCAGGAGGTGACTCTTAAGTCAGGAGCAGGTGACAAAGGGGAGTGGTGGAGAGCAGAGGCACGCAGGATGAATAATGCAGGGACTGGCAGAGGATGCTTCTTCCTACGCTGACAAATGCACCGTGCATCACCACAGTCACGCTGCTCCCAGCAGCCCCTGCCACCCAAGCGTCTCAAGCCAGGGCAGAAACAGCTGGGGCAGCCTGGAGGAAACTGCGAGCAGAGCAACATCAGGGAAAGAGAATGACTTCCCCCAGAGAGGCGGCAGTGCAAAGCAGAGAGCAGAAAAGACAGAGGAGCAGGCAGGGGTACTTACAATTTCCCACATGGACTGCGCCGGCATGCAGGAGTCGCAGTGAACCAGGGACTCTGTGGACTGAGGGAAGGTGTTGGGGACACTGTAGCTGAAACACTGCCCCAGGCAGGCCCTGTGGAGACAGCGGGACGGAGGAGGGCTCAGGGTGGCCGCCTGCTCTTCCCGACGAAGGCAGAGAGAGGTTTGGCAGGTAGGATCCCTACCTGTTCTGGATGGACTTGGACTCGCAGCCGCTGTGCCCCACGATCTGGGTGATGTTCTTGGCCTCACACCAAGCGCTCTTGTCCGGGAAAAGGGCGAGTTTGTTTATGGGAGGCGGCGCAGCCAGGAGAAGCGCTGGGAAGAGAGCTCCGACCACAAACCGGAACATCATGGCCAGCTCTGCCGAAAATCTGCGACTGGAGCCAGGGAGCAAAGCGTTAGCAGGAGGGAAAACAGGCAAGCTGACCCATCTCCAGCCCCGCGGCAGCTCCTGGCGGGGGCGCGCACACGAAGCGCTGCTCAGGGAGCGGGACGCGCCGCTCTGCCTCTCCCCTGCAGCAAACCCTCTCTTCCGAGCTCCGTGCCAGGAGTAACAGCAGGCTTTCCACCACATCTTACCCAAGGACAGGCTGGAAGGAGTTTGCAAAACAAAAGCGTCGCCACCGCAGCCTGCGCCAGGTTGGAGAGCTCGCAGACCGCAGAAATGTTTGTGTTTGAGGAAGGCGCAGACTTGCCCGCTTCCGCTTCTCCCACCTTAAAAGCCAAAGCCACAAGGCTTCCCAGCAGAGACAAACCGCTTTCCCAGGAAGGAAAACCGCTCTTCTCCTAGCAGCGCGCAGCAGGTGTCGCTGCAAGGCAGCGGGGAGACGAGGAAACCTCACTGCGGAGGCAGGAAAGCACAGAAACGGCCGAGGGAGCGCTGACGTTTACAGAGCCGTGCCCGTTCGGCGGCGCTGTCCGACGGTTCTTCTGCGGATGGGTCCGCAAACAAGGTGGGTCCCGTGCCCGCCCGGAGGAGCTTTGCTCGCAGCGGTGACGGCCGGGGAGGTGGCAGCACCCCGCAGAGATCCCTGCCAGCTTCCGTGCGGGCCGAGGTGCCGGCGTTAACGGGGGTCACTGGGGAAAGGCAGATGGAACAGCATCACAGGAACAGGGACATTTTTTCCTTCGTGGGGTTTGGATCGAGCCGTAGTGAAAGGCAGACGTTTGTACTTTCTAAAATATTTGTTAGACCCGTGTTATTTGTTATTTCCTTCTATTTGTTTATCCAGACAAAGATCCAAAGCCCACACTGGAAAGACTCCTACTGATTCCCATGGCTCCCAGGCCCAGCCCTCTAACAGAAAGGAAGAACGCCGTGTTTATCAGCCCGGGCCACTGGGGTCAGCTGTGCTTGGAGTCCTCCCAGCCGTGCACTCAGCCCTTCCGCGCCATCCTCATCAGCCTGAGGGCCACCAAGTTTGTCTGGACTGCTGGGCCTTTCAGAGCTCAGCTCTGCTGCTGTAAGGCCATTACGGGGGAGAGGGTCCAGCCCTGGTAGCCCTCTGCTGAGGCTGAGCTCCAGGTCTGACTCAGGAACCCTTCTTCATAAGGGACACGGAGCGAGCCGCCTCCCTGTCCTGCATCCCAACACAGCAAAGCCCCCCTCCCTGGCCCCACCATCTCTGAGCAGAGCAGGTCGGGGTCTCTGCTAACTTTTCTTACTTGCTGACCGTACAGGAACTGAAATGATATACTGTAGCACCACTTCTGTAGGCCTGGTCCGTGCAAAGCAGGCTGTGCAGGTTTTGCTTGGAGAGGAGCAGAAGGTTTCAGCCCCTGAACTCACGTGTTAATGAGAGCGGTGTGATTAAACTTTTGTCCTGCAGACAATTCTTAGGGCTCATTTCCCTGAGAATTCTTTCCGTTTCACTAGGCAAATTCTGACATTTTCTGCTGAGGAAAACGCAGCTGAGCTGCACACACTGCGTTCGCTTGGTTTTCTGAAACAAGCATCACTCATTCCTCAAATGCCAGCAGCTCTGTGCTGAGGAATCCCACTCCCAAAGGCAAGACCGAGATCAGAGCCGGGATGTGACCCAAACAGCAACTGCAAACCCCCTGGGGAACAGCTGAAATTCCTCAGGAGTCAGCACGCAAGTTCACTTCCACATGCCCGATTAGAAAGCAATTTCCTTCCTTCCAAAGAAGGTGGTGGCTGGTTTTTTTTCCAGGTTTCTCTGCATGTACACATGGTGGCAAAGAGGCAAGCAGCTCCAATGGAGCATCCTGCTGCAGCCTGGCTCAGCAGATACCAGGGATCACCTGGAGCACCTGGGATCCTGCCTCCGATCCCGAGAGGAAGGTGGGTGAGGTTGTGCTCTGCTAAAGCACAAACCCTGGCCTGGAGTCAGGAAAGCACTTAAGCACATGCTAAAGCCCTCTGCTTTCCTGAGCAAGGGTGCCTTCACGACCACGGCCCCAGCAGCGTGGGGCTGGTGCTGTTTGCAGAGGGGCTGCAGAGGCACCAGGCACATTTACAGCAGTGCAGCTGAGTTTGGGAGGGAGCTGGGGCTGGAAGCAGCCTGCTGGCGGCTGTGCCTCGTTTTCTGGCATCGTTTGAACCAGCCGAGCAAACAGAGCTGCCATGAAAACCATCCATCTGACAGCAGCCACAGGGCGGGGGACAAAAGCACCGCTTTCCTTCTCCTCCCTGGCTGCGAAGGGAAGCGAGAAAGGAAGACGAGGTATCCGAGCAGGTTTGCAAACCCACCATTAAATAAAGGCATTGAGCACATTCCTCAGCGACAAGCTAAATTACATGGTGCAACCCCTCAAGGAACAAGTGTGTGCTCCCCAGCACTGAACCCAAGCCTGGCCTGCTGGCAGGGCCAGCACCACCCTGAGCACAGGGCCTTTCTCCTCTCCACAGCAGAGCACGGATTTTTCTGGTCAAAGCTTTCCAAGCAGAAAGTTCAGCTCAGTTCTGCAGATCATCAGCCCTGAAGGTCTCCCCCCTTTGGAACTACAGCTTCCCCTGCTGCCCATCCCCAGCTGCGTTCCTTCCCTCCCTCGCGGTGCCCAGGCTCTGCCCTGAAGACACCTGGGGTCACTCCTGACCACCAGGATTCTGAAGCCAGAAGAAAAACGCTTCTCTCACAGCCCTGCGTCCTCTCCCTGATGAAGGAGCAAAGAAATGACTCAGCCCTGGAGCCTGGCACATCCCGGACTCCGGAGACAAACAACATGCGTGCAGCTGCAGCCTCGGAACCCAAAGCCCTTTTTCCAGCCACAACCTGCACCCGCGGAGCCAAAGGGCAAAACATCCGTGGCCAAAGGGTGTCAGCTCATGGCAGAGCCTCCTGGGAGCTGGGGGTGTGGAGGTGGAGCTTTGGGCAGCCCTGAGGACTTTCCGAGCCCTGCAAGGAGAAGGAGAACGGTTCCAAGGATGCCTGGAAGCAGCTGGGAAATCTGCATCGTCCTGCCGGCCGGAGCGCAGCAATCACAGCAACTCCCTGCGAGGCCGAGCTCCCACCACCCAGCCCACAGCTGTTCCCAGCCATTTGGAAACCGAACACTTCAGGAGGGAAGTAGGAAAAAAAAAAAGATCTAATCAGTGTTACCCTGTTTTTCCAGAGGGGAGGTGTAGACTGTGATAGAAGACGAGCCTGCAGGTGGACGTGGGGAACGTTTCATGAGTGGTTTCATGTGTTTATGTGTGTTTTTCTCAGCCAGGATCTCGCAGTTTTGCCAAAGGCATAAAAATGGTGACACGGGTATGCGGTGCCCATGGCCACACACGTGGCATCACAGGTTGTGCGAGACAAGGAACCCCTGAGCTTTATAAACATCGCCTAGCCGAGGCTCAGAGCCCGCTGTGCTGCATGGAAACAGAGTCGGCTCTTGGCCACAAAAACCAGAAAGCACCAGATCCTTTTGGGGCTCCATTGCTGTGCCAGCCGTGTCCCGAATTAACGTGAGCGATGACATGATAACATCACCAGGGGAGAGGGAAGAGATCAAGCTTGAAAGTGGTTAGAGGTAATTCTTCAGGACAGCAAGACAGATGAGTGCTTAAGTGAACGCAGAAATCCCATCCGAGAGCTCAGGCCTCGCTTTCCCGAGCTGCAAAATCCGGGAAGAAACAACAAAACGAAAAGGGAGCACCCTGAGATGTTTAAAACGCACAAGGACAAATCCTGAGAGCTGCTGCTAACGGAGCAAACGCTGCCTCGCTTCTCACTGTGGAACATTTCTCACTGCTCCTTGCAGAAGCAGGAGGTGTCACAGCTCCCCGTTCTGTAATGTGCTGATTTCCACTCCAGCACGGCTGGCTGATTTGCAGGGATGAAAGCGGTGCAGCACATCGAAATCCCTCTCCCCTCCAGAATTCACTTTTGGCTTCTCAGCTGCGCGCCAAGTGCCTGAAAAACCCAACTGATGCCACTGGAAAGAGAAACCCAAGCTCCTCTGCCTACAAGAGTCATTGGAAAGCTACTTAACGACCGAGGCTTAGGATGGGGTCTGAAAGCAGCACTGCTGGAAGGACACGGACGGGCCGTGGTGGAGGCGAGAGCAACGTAAGCAGCTTCTGGAATCATTTCAGTGGGTTGATCTCTCCAGCGTCGCAGCCACGGCCAGGAAAGCGCAGCGACCTGAAGCGCTGCCCTCTGCCCCGACTCTCCTCCAGGCACCCGCAGCAGCACTGCAGCTGCACACCGTGCTCACATGCCCAGACCTGAGCGAGGCTCAGCTCCCGCCCGCCTTCCACCCCACGCCGGTGTTTCCCATGCGCTGCCCCAACATCAGACACCGCGGTCGCTCAGTTTCACCGTTCCTACATCAGCCCGTGTGGGAAAGGGCCGCCTCGTCCCTGCACACCCCTCTTTTTCGGGTGAAGCCAGCGCTCCTGAGGCCGACAGTGAAGCTGGGAAGGGTCCCAGCGGCGCTCGCTTTTCCCGGTGTGAGATTTGAAGCCGGCGCAGCCGCATCCCCGGGGTGCTGGCTCCCAGCAGGCCCAGCTCTGCTTTCACTTAGCGAAGCGGGACCGGCTCCTCTGAATGACTCCGCTGGTGCAAATGAGATCAGAATCTGGCACCGCTCATCCTACTCAAAACAAGCCTAACTGGAACCAGATAAAACCAGTTTGAGTAAATAGTGGCCACCGGGATGATGATTTCTTTTTGCTGAGCACACCCGCGGCGCAAGGCCGGCTCGCAGCCGGGGATGGGTGTTGTCTCGAATGCCAACCGCGCTCGCTTTCGGCTTGGCCGCTCATTCATTACCAAACTTGCATAAAGAATCGAGCCGTGCCCCGTGCGGCGCGATCGGGTTCCAAGCTGACAGTGGGAGGTGGGAAGAGGGGGCAGAACGGGGACGGCTCCCCAGCGACGGTCCTGCTTGGGCCACATGCTGGCCGCAGCCAAACCGAGGGCAGAAATGCGGTGCTGCTGTTCCCCCCGCTCGGTTAATCTCTGTTTTGATCCGAAATCCATCTCCTGCACTGTTTGCCCACGGCATTCAGACGGGAGAAGACACAGCGGCGGCTTTCAGGGCCAACGGAACCGCTCGCAGCCCCGCTGCTGTTTTCAATGACTCCCAGGCGCTGGGGCTGACCTCACACTTGACATTCAGACGGTCCAAAACTGCAGCGCTGGGCCCAGCGCACGCAGCGAAGGTCGATAAGAGCCTGATCAAAGCAGCCGAGCCATTCCTCCCTCCAGCTGCACTCCTTTCCCTGCCGCGGAGACGCAGCCGGGCGCTCCAGAGGCTGAGCTCTGAGGGAGCTCCGTCACCCTCTTTGCAAGACCACAAACTCCCCAAGATGGAATTCCGAGCTGAGAGGTCAAGCCAAGAGCTCGGATTCTTCTCGGGGCTGTTTGCAAACACTTGGGATTTTTATACTGAAGGCAAATTCCGTTTCCCGTCCTGAGGTTTTGCAAATTTGAGGCGAGCTGCTTTGTTTTTGAGATGGGAAACTGCCTTCAAAAAGCAAAAGTGCCATCTGCGGGCAGAAGAGTTTTGGCCGGTGGGACACTGCAAAGAGGATGCGAAGTTCTGAGGCTAAAAATACAAGGGAAAACCCTGCTTGTTTCAGCGAGGTGCTGATTTTTCTTTTCCCAAAAGAACCCGTATGGCAAAGCTGTGGTGCCGCAGCTGCACCAACAGAGCACACAGTCTGAATTTTGAATTACGGGGTTAATCCTGTACTAAAGAGTTAGTCTGTGGGGCAGAGCATAAGATTCTAAGGGACGGTGCCCTCGTCAGATGTTAGCAGGCAAGTTATGGCATAAGGGATTGTCCAGATCAATTTTACTGCAGCTTTAATGAGCTAATCTGCGTTCTGGCCCCAAAACATGCGCAAGAAAAAGAGAAATCTCCCCAGACGGGCAGAGTGTTGTAGTGAGCACAGAACGACTGCTGCAAATGCTTGTAAAAATGGAAACACCGCGTTACGGTTCAAGAAGCAGCCACAGATAGTTCAGATAAACGGCTTCATCGGGTTCCAGGAAAGGCAAAAGCTGCAGGATCCGTTCTCAGGGCAAACTTTTCAAGCGAGAGAAGCTGACTGCCGCTGGGAAGACCTTCCTCTGCGCTTCCCGAACGGCCGCTCCTCCTGCGCTGCTCTGCGAACCGACTCGCCGCGCATTGCCGTTCAAAGCCCCGGAACGGACGGGAAGAACTCTGCTCCGCAGATGCGCTTCCATCTCCCGTTCTCTTATTTCATTCGAGCTAACAGGCGGCGGTGAAAATAGTTTAATGACCGCACGGCAGATCTCCCGGAGTCCGCCCCGTCTGCGAGCGATTCGTGCCGGTGGCAGCGCCCTCATCAATCGCTCGGGGGAGAACGGGGGAGAAAACGAGGCAGAAAATCGAAGGGCAGAGAAAGCGAAGCGGGCCGGCTGGGTGCGGGGCGCGGGGGGGAGAGGGCGGCTCGGGAAGGGGTGGGGATCCCGGAGGAGGATTCCCGGAGCAGTACTCACCTCCCAGGAGACGGCGGGCGCATCCCATGGGCTCCGGGGCCGCGGGCGGCGGCTGCGGGCGGTTACGGCCCCGCGGTGCCCGGCGGCTGCCGCATCCTCGGCGCCGCGGCCCCCGGAGGCGCGGGGCGGGCGGGAGCTGCCGCCTCCCTCCTTCCCTCCCTCCCTTCTTTCCTCCCTCCCTCCTTCCCTCTTCTCCTCCCTCCCTTCTCCCCGGTGCCGGGCTCCGGGCGGTGCCCCCGGCCCCGCCGCCCGCTATTGCACAACCGGGACGCGGGGGGGAGGAAAGCGAAAGGAGGGGGAAAGAGGGAGGGGACCGCCGCCTCCTCCTCCTCCTCCTCGGCTCCGAGGAGCCCCACAGTGCCCTTCTGAGCCAGCGAACGGGCCGTGGGGCGAAGGGAAAGCTGTGCGCGGAGGTGATTTCCCAGCGCTCGCTTCCAGCGGTGACATAAACAAAGGCTGCGCTTGGCTCGCTGAACGCAAACGCTTCCTATTAAAACGTCGTATGTAATAGAGAGGGTTTGGGGCAGAGGCTGAGCCACGGCGAAGGCTACAACACACTTTGCTTTGCTTTTTCCCTGCCTTTTTCTCCTTTCCTCATTCGCTTCTCCTCCGCTCCTCTTTTCTCTCTCTTTCTACCTTTCTCCTTCCCATTAAAGCTCACAGCCCAGTGAAACCCCGTCCACTGCCGTCTTTCACTTACAATAATTGTTCAGAACAGGAAGGGCTCTGTTTCTGTACAGATGCAATTAATCTAACAGAGGCTGCTGCATGAAACACTGGCACGGCCCTGCCCAAATCGCAGCTACCTGCAGGGCTCAGATGGGCCCCGATGGCTCCGTTTGAATCCAGAGATCAGAGGGGTTGGAAGGGATGGTGGTAAGAAAGCAGCAGCTGTGCTGAAAGTTGTGCTGGGAGAAGCAAAGGAAGTTTGGAGATGGCAAAGAAGGCTGGAGGCTGTCAGCAGAGCAATGCTTTCCTGCTGCTTGGTTCCTTCCAGCCCCAGGATAATAGGATGTTGTAAATAAGCAGGATGGCAAAATCCTGCTTCCATCATCGCTTTCTTATCCTGCTGGATGCAACCTACCTGGCCCCAAACTGCTCAGCCCCAGAAGGGCCAACAATAGACAAAGGAGCTGCCTTTTGCCCCCGCCACTGTTGGCAGGACTCAATTTCCCTGTTCTTTCCCCCTCTGCATCACAGGGCTGAAGGTGGGTTTTGGACTCAGCCCTGCCTGCTCAGGGCCAACACAACCAGCCCCTGCCCCGGGGGGGTGTTTTATTCTGCGTGATGAAAGAGGAGACAGCAGAGTTTTGGAAGCAACATCTCAGGTCTGTGGATAATGAAAAAAAATCAGCTGGAGGCACAACCAGAAATGAAGCAACTGACCACAGACGTTGAGATGAAATTCACCCAAATGTGTCGCGTCCTCAGTTCAGTATTTGGATGATTTCTGTGGGATCTCAGCCGGGCTGTGATTATTTGGAGCGTGCAGCCATGTAGCCTGTGGTTCACTCACTGCTTCCTACTATTCATTTGTGTTCCAGTGCTCTAAACAGCCAAACAGCAGAAAGGGAAACACAGCCATCTGTACATCTGGGGGTGGGGGAGTGCAAGAAGCAGACTGCAGGTTTTCTGGTGTCAGAAGAAGCAGGCAGAGGTGCTGCGTGACTTGCTGGCTCGCTGGCTGTGGGATGGAGGAAGCTGCTGAGAGGCTGTCGGAGCCCCAGGCCAACATTTTCCCCCTTTTTTCTGGCGATGCCGCATCACAGCCAGAACAAGGAGCGAAGACCTGCTGCTTGTAGATGTCATTCGGACGGATGGTGGCTAAGGCGCGGGCTGGAGGCGGCTGCATTGCAGCTGGGAGCAGAGGGGAAGCAGAGCAGGGAGGTGATGCAGGCAGAGGTGAGCAGTTCTCACAGCGAGGCCCCTCGAGTCCCTGCCAGGTTTGCCGACATCAGCAGCACTTTTACACTCCTCTCTTGCTGGCTCCTGCTCACCGTAGGCTCTGGGAACTTCCTGCCTGCCCCCAAAACACCGGCGCCAAACCACACTGCTGCTCCCATGCCAAGCAGCGCGATATGTGGGTCAGTGTGACACGACGCTGCAGTCTCACCTCACCAAATTCAGGTGCCTAGAAGGTCTGTGCCCTGATGGACATTACAGCTCCGCCCTTTCCCTTGCTGCTGGATCACAGCACAGCCGAAATCCACTCTCAGCTCTCTGGGAGCTTCCCTCCCTCACCCACTGCTGCTGTTTTGGGCCTGCTGACAAACGCCCACAATGCCAGGGGCTCCCCGCTTGTCAGGACAGGACTAGGAGCTGTAGGCGTGAGAATTAACAGGGTGTATTTGGAAGTTAAAAATAAAATGATTCCTTTTATTTGTGTCTTAGCGCAGATTCCAAGGCGACCTGCCCATGGCTGGATGCTAGAAAACACATGCAGGGAAAGGCAGCTGGGAAAAGGGAGCGCCTGTGTTGGTGAAGGAGCTGCTCTCCTGTCATCTCAGCTCAACCCACCTCACCACGCTCAGCTCACTCCAGCTCTCGTTTGCAGAAGGCACGACGTGGTGGTGCAGATCCCTGGGGCTCCTCAGGAATCCTCTGCTCTGGCCAAGCGGGGCAGCTCGTCACACGGCTCCTAAACAAACCTGGAGGCATCTCCGAGATCGGGATCTCAACTTGCTGTGTCCAAGAGCAGATGTGGGTGAGGGAAGGAGCAGTGCTCATGTCAGGAGATGGATTCAAAGACTTCACTGCTCGGCAAGCGAGAAAACTGGAGTCATTTCTCATCACCACTTCATGAGATGAAGGGAGGGGCCAGCAGGGGCCAGTAGGGTGTGAGCTGCACCTCCTCACCAAGGCATGTGCTTTTAAACCCCTGGGATGCATGCAGAGCATCTGGCTTTGCGACAGAGTTAATGGGAGGCTGAAGGAGAAAAGGTTCAGTCGTGGGGGTAATTCGGACCATCCACCTCCAGCAGAACGCAGCTTTGGGGTAACAGCTGAGCCCTCTGTGCAGGCACAGCAGAAAGACGTGAGCTGCAGTGCCTTTCTCTGGGTTAGCTGGCGTGATAGGAAGCCCAACACACAGAAATGTGCACCAAAGATGTGCAAAAAAGCAGGACCTGTGGGCAGACTCGGCTGGCAGGGTCTGTGCTCAGGAGTAAGGGAAAAGGATTTATCATCGAGCTCATTAGAGAACATCTGGGCTCAGCAAAAGACCTGGAATGCGACTCAGCACGGGGCGCTCCTCTCTTCTCCAGTGCTGGGAATGTGAGCTCCTGCAGGGTGAGACTCGAGCCAGCTGTTTCCTCTAATCCCAGCAGCCTTCCTGCCGTGGGGTCCCGATGCTGTGCTCAGCACGCAGGAGAGAACGAGAAAGTCCTGCTCCCTCCCCTTGGTGGCTGGGATTAATGGTTTCTCTGCAGTGCCAATGCGTTTTGGGGCCCTGGGGCAGCAGTAAAAAACAAAGTACCCCTCCCATCTGCCAGCAAGTCCAAGTGTGTTTAATTGCTTTTCTTTCCACCTTGCCATTGCTGCCGCTCGCAGGCATGCTAGGCCCCTCCGTCCCTCCCTCTCTCACTTCCCCAGCAACTCAGGTCATGCAAAACTCTTCAGTTCAACCCACGTCTGCAGGGATGGTTTCTATCTGGGAAGGCTGCGACGAAGGCTGGGCTTCATTCGCAGGTGCCCTCCTAAGAGTTCAAACTTTTTTCCCCCTTCCACTTCCAAAATATCATTTCCCCCTGACTCCATTACAACCAGCTAACCCCCCCATCACCACCTTAACTGCAATCCTCTTCTATTGATTGCTTTCCTTGCAGTGCTGCCTGATGGCCCCAGCCATGTCACAGTAGGTGCTTGTCTGTGTTTAGGGACAGTTCTGGCACCGAAGCGCCTCCCAAGTGTCAACCAGCAGCACAGACTTAGAACACACATGTGCACAGGGAACAGTTTGCACATTACCACAAGGAAGCCAGCGCCTGCCTCAAGTGGGGTGGCTCAGCCCACAGCAGTACCGTGTGCTGCTGCATGGCAAGAGACAAATTCACTGCCTTTAAGAAGAACACCTGCAATCACAAGGCTTGAAGTCCTGCTTTCTTCAATTCTGGTGCCACCACAGTTGCTGAACATTCTTTTTAAAAGAAGGCAATGGAGAAAAAAAGGAAGAATACGTGTTCACTAATAGCTTGAACTGCTCTTCTCCCACTCCCCACACCTCACAGAAGGTAAAGGCAAATATTGTCCTCAAGGTGATAGCAGGATTTTCATACTTTTGAGGGTGTGGCTGCTAACCTCACCATAACGCGGGACACTGAGCAATTTGCTTTCATTCCCTCCCTCCCCTCCTGCCCCGAAGCAGGAGCGTGATTTTGGAGTATGTGAAGCAGCTGGTTCTGTTGCAGCTGGTGAGGAACTGAGCACAACCTGCCAGGGGACACAGCCAGAAGTCTTGGCTTGTCATTGCTTTCTTCAGCATGCCACGAGGTCTGAGCCATTGTTCACTATTCTGCTTTGGATTTTTCTAACAGGGATAGATAGGGATTGACAGGGATTGATTCAGCAGCTCCTCTGGTGTATGACAAGAGTTAACACTGAAGCCTCAGTGAAATCACTAGAGCTCATCCTGTGCTCCCAGGAGTCACAGTGACCTTTTCTCTATCTGCCAGCCCACCTCTATTTATACCTACTATGGATATAAAATCCACAGCTGAGCCCATCGTAAACCGCAGCCTCCCTCCAGCATGTCGCCTACCAGGATGCTCCCAAAGATTGAAGGGGATTACTTCTCAGGCATAGGAGAACCCAGCAAGTTCAGTTCCTGCAGCCCCAGGCTGATGTCCATCATCCAAAGATGCATTTATTGATGCATGAAATACCTCAGCTCTGAGTGATTATCTACGACACCGTGTAAACTTCAGAGAGAACTAAACAGAAAACGGGCCCTGTGCGCAGAAGAAAAGGGAACAAAAGCACACGCCATCAGCTGTTCCTTCAACCCAAACCAAGGAAGAGAAAACAGGCGAAAGGGAGGAGCTGGGAGGACAAAGCAGTCATGATCAGCATAGGAATAGGTTGTCTTCCATCTGAGAAGCGTGCCAGGGACATCTTCAGGGAGTGCCTAACAGCGTCCTTGAGCTGAAAGATTTCTGCATTTTCATACCAGATTAAGCCGTGGGACAGAGATCAGAACAGTGCAGCCAACCTTTACAGCCTTGGAAGTTCAGCAGAACTTGTGGCCAACACGAACAGTTAGATCATCTGATATGAATCCATGTGCGTTACAGGTCGTTAGGCTTCACCCGGTTACTCCCATGCTGAGCACTGCAACTTGCATTTCAGACACTGAGAGTTGAAAAATGCACCCACTGCTGTGCTGGCTTACCCCAGTCTCACTGCTTACAATCCAGTGCCTCCCTCCCAGCTGCAGGGGTCAAAGCTTCAGTCTCACTGCCTCTCATTGTACCTCTCCCCATTAGTAAGCCCTGCTCCCGTGTTTGTTTCTTCTTCCTTTCCAGGAAGTCAGCTCCATATTTTAATCCAGCCACCTCCTGCAGCTGGAAGAACAGTTTCTCTCAGTGCACATTCCTGATGCCAGTTTGTTCAAGAACCATTCTGGCCATTTTTGCACCTGTACCTTGTCCTTCTGGCATCCTCAAATTGCTGAATCTCACCTCGGAGTGAAGCAGGGCTCAAAGCCATGGCCAAGTGAATCACAGGATCACAGAATCGTAGGGGTTGGAAGGGACCTCCAGAGCTCATCGAGTCCAACCCCCTGCCAAAGCAGTTCCTACAGCAGGTCGCACAGGTCGGCATCCAGGCAGGTCTTGAACATCTCCAGAGGAGGAATACTTTCCCCAAGTGGGGAGAGCATTGTTGCTTCCGTTCTACAGGGGACAAAACCGAGGTGCTGTCTGTCACGACTGGACTCCTAAATCCTCAGGGACCACATGGCTCATGGGATTAGTAAGGGTCTTGGGTTAAGCTTTTAGTCACTGCTACTTCAAATGCTACACTGAGGGGGAGGAAGAGTTCTCTGCCTTAAACTTCTGAAAAGAAACACACTCCTTCATATAACGAGAGATTTATGAACTGAATTTGAACTGATAAGGGCATGACCTTTTCTAGGAAGGGATACACACTTCTAACCCAGAGCTGGAGTCTTTACAAGCAGTACCAATAAAGACCGTAGATGACGAGTGATTTATTAGTCACCAACAACTTTCTCAGCATCTTTATAAGCAACGGGAGGTGGGTACCCACCACCACCAGGAATATCCAGCTTTACACGGCCAGCAGTGCAGTACAGCTAAGTGCTGACAGCCAGAAGTCACCAGAGAAAGAGATCCACAGCTGAATTTCCATAAACTCTGTTCCCTTTTAGCTTGTCTCAGTTAAGCATTTCACTGTGGGTGGGCTATAGGCTGGGCCATCAGGGCAGTTGAGACACTGTACACATTGCACACAGCTGCCTACTGCCGTTAGTGTGCCAAAATTCACACCAGTCCCTTTTACAAAGGCAGAAGTGGAGTGGGAGAAGGGGAAAAAAAAAGGAAAAGTTGGTTCACTTCTTACTGTTAGGGTGTGTGTGGGAGGAAGGCAGATCAACAAAACCCAGAGCAAAAGGAAGGGGCGGCAGTGCCTGCTGAAAGAAGGGGTCTTCAGAGCAGGTCAACGATCACATCTCCAGCTCTGCCATTAGCCTCTTCCTTCCAGCTCAAGCAGAAGAGCTCTCGCTCTGATTAGGAGTCACTGCACCAACCAAGTCTCCTTTAGTCCATTCAGACACCTGCTGCTTGCCTTCCAAACAAGCGTCTTTGTGCATCTTTTTGCATTGCTCTGCAAAACTGGAGGGAACCCAATGAAAACATCTTGAAAACCAGTTCTTTCTCCTTTGGAGAATCACCCTCGTGAACCCTCTACAAGAGCTGAGTCTTTTGGAATGGCTTCCTCCGTTCTTTTTGGATCTGTGGGGAGCTCCACATTTATGGGTCATTCTGGATCCTTTGAGTCCCTCCCCATTCCTATTGGGATATCTGTGGGTTCCCCCCATCTTTGGGGCACGCTCCATCTATGAACATCCTACATCTATGGGTTACCCCCTTTCTTATGGATCCTATGCATGCCCCCCCTTCCTATGGGTCCCACCTCGTATCTGTGGGTCCCTATGGTTCCCCCCATTCCTACTGGGGTATCTATGGGCCCCTATTTATCTCCCCCTCTGTTACTTAAGTTCATCTTTAAGGTGGGTTTACTGTGGCTGTGACCAAGGTCTGGGATCTTGCTGAGGTCATTTGTTCCTGACACAGGTCCTGTGCCGTGGGAAGGCATCCCAGATGTGGCTGTGATGCTGAGAGCTGGGAATACATTTCAGTATCTTCTCTGTTTGTCACATACAGGTTTACACCAAAGTCAATACTGTTTGCATTAGCGATTGTAAAAACAATCGTTCATAAAACAGAATTCCTAATTCATCGGGTGTTTTCCATGAAGAAGTGGAGGCAATGGACAGCAGGTACAGAACATACCTTCTGCAGACTCCCAGACCGTGAAGAGGGCAGCCTTCCCTGAGACTCCACGACCTGCCAAGTGAAAAAGCAGTCAGAAAGGAAGGCTGATGGAGGCAATGGCTGAAGATTGGAACCAGAGCCCCAGCAGCGTGCCACGTTCCCTCCAACACTTACCAGCAGTCTGGGCTGCAGCGTCTCCCATTTCTAAAATGGGAACTACAAACCATTTTTACCCCTTCATCCTATCTGTTTAGTTTGTAAACTCTCCGTGGCAGAGCCCAATTTTTGTTTGTGTGTGCAGCACTTCGTACAGCAGGGTCCTGACCTTGGCAGGGGCTCCTCGGCATGACTGGAATACAAAGAAATGACGCTATCTTGATCAAACACGAAGAACTCAGATAAACAATAGGAAAGCAGCTTGATGTTTCTTTCTGCAGGCTCTGCTTTCCGTGACTTGTTTATCCATCCCAGAGCCTCAGCAGACATCTAATCAAGCTGTTAGGAGTTAGATTTGTGGTCAGTCGAGCACTCGGGGAGTTGTTAAATGCTCAAAACCAGTTCTGTTCAGCAAACAGCTACTTTCATTTTGTTCCTTCTTGCAGATAGAAATACGGTTTCTTTATTCACTGCATACCCAGTTTTCCCATTAAAATTACATCAGGGTGACACAGGAACTTCTTCACTAAAAGGTGTCATTAAGTTTCAGGTAGGGACACCTGGCATTTTAGGCCTATCTTGCTTGCACTTTTTGGTACCGATCCAAATCACACCACAGTCAGATGAAGCAATGATTTCAGCAGGCTTAAGAAAGAAGGAAAAATATGATAGTTTCCAGATGAGTGTATTCTGCTAAATTTAACATGCCACTTGGTGCTTAGAATTTCCACTTTTTCCCCTTCCATTTATGTAATTAGAAATCAAGCAGCAAGAAACTGTTCCTATTCCAGCCTCAGTTGGGAACAGTATGGTAATAGAGGTTTGTCCTCACAAGGAGTTTTGTACAGCTTACATGGACAGGCTCAAAAAGAGGGTCTGAATAATATGATTTTAATCACACCAAAACAGATACAGGCTGACTGTGCACAAGTTATGTAGGCATATATATAAAAAATACATGTCAATATAAATAACAAGAAGCAAGGCAGCTGTGCAAATCAAAACCAGTCATTTCTCACCAAACAACATTGGCTGAAGCTTTTCTGCATGCTGACAGTCATATTCTGAGGGTCGCTGCCACGTTTGGTTCTCTTGGTTCTTACCCAGGTTGATGCTCTTCTCTCCAGCTGAACCTGTTGGCTTCCCAGGCTGCTAGCACTGCAGCACACACACACAGAACTCAATAAAAACACTTTCCAAACCACAGAGGAGCTATGGCTCCAAAATACATAGTTCCAATTAAAAATTGGGGCCAGATAAAATGATTCAAAATTGGGAAGAGATCCTGTTTCCAATAAGCTGTTTTGATCTGATGGATGAAGGCAGTCCGGCAAGGGAGGAGATGGAAAAACAAGGACATGCTGAAGCACTGATCCTGGATGGTATCATGCTTTGACAGAATTTAACGCTGCTCTGGCATGAAAGCAATTTTATTTCATAAGTCCCTTGCTCTGGGCTAGCTCTCCAGCTTCTGTTGACTCTGAACACAGCTCAACATGTTCCTTCAGTGCACAGTCCATACCAACACCCAGGGCGGTGTGGCAGTGCAGGACGGTGCAGCACTCCAGCCAAATCTCAGTGACACCGCTCTGCAAGGTAAGGAGTTTCTCAAGCTCTCTGAACTTAGAGGACTGCCCCTCAGTCTGTCTCCTTCCTTTCTTGGCACAGTTTGAAAAATAAATATTGTGCAGCTTGTTTTCCATTGTCTCCCCTTTCTGGAGAGGAGTTGTCACTCTTCTGTTTGCCTGCACGCACTGCAGCAGAACAGGCTTGCAAGCTCCCTGTCAACCTGTACAACTTGCTTTCTGTCTTGGTACTCGTGCATTTATACCTTGCAGCAAGTGTGGGAGGAAGAACATAAGTCCTTAAGAACCACCTCAATCGCTAGGAAATTGTGCTGAGTAAAACAGCAAAGATCTCAAGTTAGATGTAGAGCAGGCTGCATGCTAACAACTATTTACAAGGAAAAGGGTAAATGTGAAACAGAAGGGAGCATTTGGAGCAGTAACTTGCTAAGGCAATAAAGAGATTTAAATATTTGTGACCCACTCCCAGACACTGAAATGTTCTCCCACCAGAAGAGGGGTGAAAAAACAATCAACCCTGAAACGTAAGCGCTGAGCCAGGCGCTATGTGTGCCTGCTTCATCCACCACCATGCCAAGGAAGCTCCAAGCTTGGCTCACCCCGACTCAAAGCCACAGAGGGACAGCGGTGGCCAGCTGAGTCCCAGCCCCACAGCTGGGATTTGCTCTTTTCTATTCTGCCCCTTTGGAGAGGACAGAAATTCCCGTTCTGAAGGGCAACTGCGCAAACAGGACACAGGAGTATTTATACTCCTCTCCAAACACCAGCAAGAGCAGCAGGGGTCTAGTGGATGATTTATGAGGTGGGAATGCTTCTTTGAACTGTACGTTAGATGGGGCTGCCTTTCAAGAGTGGAGAGCAACACACCACGGCTGTCTCTTCTGAAGAGCACTCAGAGAGGCTTTACCCAGGTGGTCACAGCTGCTGCTAGGTACTCAAAATGACGTCCTCCCCTTCCATGCTCTCTCTCTCCTGCACTCACAAAGTCAACACACCACAGAAGGCCATTTTCGTTTTATTTATTTCCCAGAAGAGCTCTTCCTTGCACTTTCCAGACACAAGATACAAAACAAGAAACAGAACTTGGTTTCGTGTACAGAAACAGTTTGTTGGAGTATAAAGAGTTACTGGTGATCATTACTGAAGAATGTTGGCTTATTCCAGGCGCACTTCAGTATTCCTGAGGAATAATCATTGATTTCTCCTTCCTTCCCACTGGGATAGTCTTAGTCATTAGTCACTGTTCCTGTAAAGTAAGAAGGCTTATGTTATTAAAAAGCCATTTGGGTTCTTCGTGTGGAAGGTGCTGCACGATGTAAAACAAGCCTCTTAGCTTTGTAACGTTTCCAGAAGGTAGGTTAATGTTTTCATCTTTTGCTAGACTGAGAAGTGAACAGGGAGAGGTTCACTTTCTATTTTCTAGCTATTTTCATAGCAGCAACGTGCCATGCTTTTATGCAAATAAGCCTCTGTTCTGGTCAGCTGAGTAATTAAAAACAAAAAGTGCAACTTAACTACTTATGGACTGGATATCAGACAGAAATTAAAGCCACAAAGGCAGGAGAAGAGATTCCAATGGCTGAACTTCTTGTAGGACATCAATATAATCCACGTTGTTATCAAAGTACAGTGGTGGAGTTGTTTTGTCTTTTTTTTATGCATGCTAAATAATTTTTCAGGTATTTGATCTGCATGTGTTTTCATTTTGCAGTGACACCTAAGTCACGTCATTCTCAGCTATGCAGTTTTAAGCTTTGGAATAATTGCTAGATGTTGATTTTAAATGAGCTGAAGTAACAGTAAAATCCATTTCATCAAATGACTTAAAGCCCTCAGAATCTTATGATCCCAGATTAGAATCTTACTGCATTTTGTGTCTCTTGCTGTAGATGAATGGCTCCTGAATTGGTGTTAGTGCTTCATGATCAGTTTACCAACTCAATGGGCAGAACGATGGCCCAACTTAGGGTGGGTGCACTGTCACTTTGGAACCTCCTGATTATCTGCTATCACAAAGGTTCTCCATCCTCTCATTCTCACATAGGATTCAGAATTAAGAACTTGATCCTGAAGAATCAAGAATTCAGGCTGGATAAAGCCCCTAGCAACCTGCTCTGACCTCACAGCTGGCCCTGCTTGGAGGGCAGCCGAGGTGACCTCCTGGAGGCCTTTCAACTTCAGTTATCCCGCGACCTTATGAACGTGACAGGTCACAAAACTAGAAATCATTTCACTCAAGTTGATCCACACTCACATTTTTCTCCCTTAATGAAGCTGATTTTTCTTGCAGAATCTTTTGAGAAGTTAGCATTTGAAAAATAAAAAAGCCTAAGTTTTGAAAAGGAAGTCCTATAGACTTCAGTTACAACAGTATTTTCTAGGAAGAAAACAGATGAGTGATAATGCAACAATATTTTCCATGCTCCTAACCAAGTGAAATGAAATAATTTTGTTGTAATAACCCTGGATCCATGATGCATGACACGACATTCTGGAGAGAATTAACGGCATTAACTGTTAGATGGCTTCATCTGCATCTTCCCTCTCAGCATGTTCAGCCTCTTTGTGCCAGACAGTCAGTGGAGACAGCGTGCTGGAAACTACTCGTCTAGTCTTGTGCCATGCAGGCAGCTGCGCTTCTTCTGTGAAGTGTCCTTTCAATTACCTCATGCTCCAAAGGACCACCCTTGCTCCAAAGCCCAGATTAGTCCTTAATCCAAACAAAATCCCTTACTAGGCTGACCTGAAAGTCAGCTTTCTGTTGCTCAACATCCTTAGTAACAAGCATCCCTGAATGAACAATGCTTTCTCAGAATGCGCATGCAGGGCATTCATCCTTCATGCAGCTATAGACAGTTTGTTCCAATTTCTTTTTAGGAATGTAAACTGGAAGAACACGCTCAGGATGGTGTACAAAGCTGATGCAATTCTGCATAAGCAACAAATGTGGCCAGAAGAGTTATGCACAGACTTGTGATGGCGGAGCAGCACTGGGCCATAGCTGGCAGTGCTGTTTCAGCTGGATTTAAGTCACAGTTGCTCTGCTTCGTTACCCAAATTCTGTTTTTCTGGAGTAGCAGTTCAAGAAGCTGATTGTTTCCCTTTCTTAACAGGCAGCTGGAGATAACCAGAAATAGCTGTGCCTGGTAAGGTTGCAGAAGGCTGGCATAAGCTCACCTGCCAAGCAAACCTAAAGAGGATGGACTCAACTTTCACCTCTCACCTGTGGGTGCATTAGATACGTTCAGATAAAGCCTGACAATACCACCAAGTCTCCCTCATTAGAAGAAAAAAATGAATCAGTGTCAATTTCTGCACCCTGTTTACAGCCCACGAAATGCCCCTGGCTGAACATTTTACCTCAGTATTTCTTTGGTACTCAAATATCCACCAGCACCCAGGGGGTGGCTCCCCATGGGTATCTCTGCAGTGCTTCTCACACTGCTTTGCTCTGCAGATCCAAAATGCTGCTCCTTCCCCCATTTTTGTTTTGTTTTAAGAGGCAACAACAAGTTACCAGAAAAACAGTCCCAACTTCTATACATGAAGAAGTAAAAAGAACATTAATGAGTTGGCCTTTGGGTTCAGGACACCACAAGTGCAATGTAGGCAGCTTCTGAGTAAAGATAATTCCTACTAATTAATTTATTTTAAAATATTTTTATGGCAGTGATTATTGTCAGTGACAATCCTGAAGTCATTTAAACCATCCTCTTTAGAAACATTCTACTGTACAATGTCTTGTTATTGTTACTATGTTTTTATCCAGCCAAACAAGTCATGAGAACTTAGAAATGATTCATGTTTTCCTGCTACAAAAAGATCACAGATCAGCTTCCACAGGCAGATCTACTTGACATGACTTTCACTTTCTTCCAGCACTGCCTATTTCAAAGGCTCAAGACAGAATTAATTTGTTGGTTTGTTGGTTTTTTTTTTTTAAGCTTTCCTATTATTTATTTTTATTACTTGGATTTTCTTATGGTAGGAAAACCCACCTGCAGGAACTTCTACACTAATGTTATGTATTCAGTCTAAATGTTACTGCTTGGCAATACATTTATAAGGCTTTCTAACAAGCAAAAGAACCCAACCCCTACAGTACAACAGGTTTCTACTATCAAGTAAAACACTGTCTAGATGCAGCACTGAATGCTAACTTACACAAAGCTACCAGCAGTTACTGATACTGATACTTACTTTGACAAATTTACCATGGAGAAGATATGGAGACTGGAAGTCATGTTGACAATTGGAATAAGCCATTCCTAACCCCATCCCCGACCCAAATGCAATAGGCCACGTCTTTCCTGTGGGAACAGAAGCAAGAAGGTAAAAACAACAAGAAAAGCCATTGATTTCATATGAGAATGATAGCCTTGTTACATAAACACTAAGATTAAGTTGGCACAGCATTTCCTGCAATTGCAGAACTTGGGCTGAGCACAGCAGTTCAGAGATGCCAACGGCTCTGTGACCCGACAGCTAAAAGCTCTGGTAACTTCATTTCAACCTGATAATGAACGAGTCGTTGACACCTTCAAGTTGGCTAGAGAAAAGGTAGAACTAAGTTCTACCGCCTCAACAATTGCTCGGTTTTAAACTGCAGCTATGGTAGACAAAAGCTAGGGAAGCAAGCCATCAAGATTACTGCAGTGCACTTACTTTTGAAGAAGATGACTGAGAAAACAATTCCTAACCCAAATCCAGCACCTGTAAGAAGAAATACAGTGAGTAAGGCCTCAGGTCACACAAAGAGATGGAAAAACTGTTCAGTTCTTTGCAGTCATTCTTTGTTCTGACTCAGGAATAGCAGAGTGCAGTTGTGTCAGCACACCAAACAAAAGTGATCTTAAAAGCAATTCTGAAACCAAGAATTCTTACTTTCTTCAGTAATTAGATGCAGCTCATTCCAATTAGAATCCTAACATCTGTAAGAACTTTACAATCAAAAGGAGTTGGGAAACAACTTCTCATCCCCGAGAAAATTTTCTGAATTCGTGGCCCAATTCGCAATGTGGAATCATGATTTATTTGGCTCATTGTCAGTAAATGAGAACGGCTTAAACGCAAACTTATTGTGTCCTGGAGCTTCAGATGAATATCTTATTGTATTTCGTTTATCTCGCTACTTAACTGCTTCAACGTGTGGCCTGAGGGCAGCAGAACGTGGTGCTTTGTGTTACTCCATACCTTGCAAAAGCAAGCTCCGGGCTGCTCATCTTTCACATCCACAGCACTCACTCTGGAGCATATTTAAACACGTTTGAAGGAGTGAGTGGCTTTTCACATCCCTATCCTATATATAGAAATAACTGCAGCAGTTGAAAGCGTTTACCCGGCACCATTAGGGAACTCAGCTGGCGTATTTAAAAATCATTTTGCTTTCTTTGGAAGGCGCACGTGTGATTTTTTGTAAGAATTCAGGCAAGTCTGCAAAATTCCTCTCAAAACCCAATAAATATAACGGTGAAAAGTCTGAGTTCAGCAGCTAAATCCTACCCTTAATTATATCCACTCGAGACAAGAATTTCAGATAAGGTGCAGAAGGAAAAGAATGTTTTTAAGAAAAAATAAATCAGTCACGCATGCACGAGCTCACTAAAAAATACCCAGCAGCTTCAGGTTTGCAGCAAACACATCCTGCTAAGAGTCTGAATTCTTTCAGTACAAGAAGTCTATCTTAGGAATATACTTCTGTTTTCCCACTGAATAGTCCTAAAAGCACGTGGCTCTCATTTCAGCTCCTGCTGAATGCATTACTAAGCGGGCTGTGCCCAGAACAATGCCAAAGCATCCTATGCCCTCTTGATATAGGAGTAAAGGTCTTTTTTAAGTGGGTTTTGTTTTTTTTTTTTAATATATATTTTCCTTAACCTTCCTTTTCCTCTCGAAAGCTTTTTTCCTTGCAGAAAGTCCACCAACGGGGGCTCAGGCACAGATTACTGAAGCACATTCACTGCACTAACTAGTATATTAACTAAGCACCCCATGCTTTTCACTGATTAACAAGCCTTAAGCACTAGAAGAGATGACCATAGAATAAGACTCCCACTAGCACTTCTGTCCATATTTACCAAGGGCTGGCAGTCAGAGCTGCTTTTGCAAACTCCTTTCGTTGTCCTACACGTTTTCACGAGCTCTGGTTGCACTACAGCTAACTGCTTCAGCAGCTCATCACAGCCCCAGCCGGCTCACAAACTCGCCGTGGCAGACAAGCACTGTGCCCACCTGCCGAGCAGTGCTGACACAACGCCCCCAGCCGCTTTCCAGCACTTCACAGAAGGTCCGGCTTTCACTCTGATCACTTGCACAGCTAAAAGAAAAGTCTCTCACAGGTCTGCAGTTCAGACAGCAGGAGATGCAGTACTCGGGGGAACGTCATACAAACAGCCAACTGCTCATCCTGTGTGTGGATGTGACTGGCATTTCTGCTCGGACTGGAAGAGACATCAGGCATTAGGAAGAGCAGCAGTCCATCCCTGCTAAGCCCTCCGCTCCCCCTCCCCAGGCAGAGCCTTCCTCCTGCACCTTTGCTATAAAACAGCTGGTGCTGGCTCTAGCAGAATGTTTATGCTATTAGGGATAATTACTATCTTCAAGAATTCATCCAGCGGACAACTGCCGGCCCCCCGGCCTGCCTTCCTGGCTGCCTTTTCCTCCAACACACTGCCTTTTTGTTTGCAGCTATTGTGCTGCGGGTCACAGTCCCACTTTCTGAGGAAGTCGCATTCAGTTTGGAGGGCTGCCCGTTCAGAACTGATTGTGTGAACTGCCCGTTCAGAAGCCTGTCCTGCAGTGAGCAACACCAGTCCCACGCTTCCAGTCCAAGAGAAGATTCCCTCTGCCAATTCAAACAGTTTAGCTAATCAATGAGAAATGATTTAAAGGATGACAAACTCTGCATCATCTCAACGCGCAGCCCAAGCAGTTCCTAACGTCACCACATTTTCCAGACACCGTTACCAGTCAAACCCACATTTCTTCCTACCAGTGTGGTGGTAAACCAGCTAGGTTCTTGTCTTAAAAAGGCTACAATACAGAAGCAGCTGTAGTTAATACATTTTCTTTCCAACCACATTCAGAAATGTTCATTATCTGGAGTTCTCTTCACCTCCCTCCTTCAGAAGTGAGAATCACACCCCCAGTCGTGAGGGCTCTGCACAGACACCATCAGCACTGCTTCCTCCTGGCATTTTTCTTCACAATTAAAACGCAAAGTGTGAGTTTCAGATGCTCTCACTCCATCCTATTGGGCAGGAAGGCAAGTACAGGGGCTGACTGGTTAAGAAAAATGATGGTAAATTAGCCAGGACCTCGCTTTAAGTAATGAAAACACTTCAGAGAAATACAGATCTGCCAGGTAACATTTTGTGGGTTTTTTCTGTTTTCTGCACAAGAAGGAAACCTGAGAAACAAAGCCCAAGAAGTTGTTCATTACCATGGCCATTGCCAAAAGCAGCTAGGCTCATTTCATTTCTTGGTTAGGAAAAGCAACAAGCTGTGCTGAAAGCTGTGGCTGACCCCAACACCCCTATCAATAAGAAGAGCTCAGATCTGCCTCTCATGTAGCCACTGCTTATATAACATTTGCTCTTTTCTTGGTTGGTTTAAACATTGGTTTTAACTTCAAACCAGAAGCTTGAGCTACATTTCACTTCTTAGCCCATCTGGTTAAGAATCTATTTCTGTGGACAGTTTGTCACTCATCTTCGTTCCACTAGAAAGTATTTGTGGTTATGTGGTCATTTCCTGCGTCTCCAAGACAAGGGGGGAGCTGAACCATCTTTTCTTGGAAGCCAAGCAATGCATTTTGCTTTAATTCTATATAAAGTTACACCAGAGATAAACAATGGCAGAGCCCTTGATGAGTTTTACAGGTTGAAGTTCTCACATGCTCGATTTCCTTTTAAAGAGGCAACACGTCGCTTCAAAGAGCCTCCCACCTGACCAGGGGACACTGGGCCTGCAGCTGTTCCTGCTACAGAGCAGCACCTCTAGGCCAGGCTCGAGCTTCAGGACAATAAAACACGAAAGGTTTACCTTACAATAAAAACAAACGAACACAGAAAAACCAAGGGCTTGAGCCACACATTTTGCCTCCCTCTCTTGCATGACAGGCTCTTTGGAGGAAAAGGCCACAGGAAAGGGTACAACACATTTTTCACCTCCTCTTGACAGTTTAAAATGTTTAACTAGGAAAGCAGCCTCTTCCACCCTCCATCCATCATCTCAGCTTAAGCTCATTTACAGTCAGTGTCAGCAGAGGACAGGGCGGTTCTGCCGACGCTGCGCTGCGCTCCCCGGCTGCACGGACGGGCGCAGCCACACAGAACTGGTGTGAGGTGAAGCTGCTCTTGGAAACTCTTATTTCTGCTTTTTTGGCTCACACACCTTCCAAAGAAAACGTCACGGTATCTCAGATCAATGTAACACGCAGGACAGCACGCGCTGCATACCCAACAGGACATCATACAAGCGCCTCGTAGAGAAACGCAGATCTTCAGGAGAGGTTTCTGCCCCCAGAAGAACATCTGGGAAAAGCTTTCTCACAGAATCACAGAACTGTAGGGGTTGGAAGGGACCTCCAGAGCTCATCGAGTCCAACCCCCTGCCAAAGCAGGTTCCCCACACCAGGTCGCAAAGGTCGGCATCCAGGCAGGACGTGAACATCTCCACAGGAGGAGACTGTCTACGTTTACCCAGCAGTGCCTCCAGCAGTGACACCACACAGTTCCTTCTAGTGACCCAAGTAGCTGCAGGCTGAAGCAGCTCTGAAGGCTGCCACACCTAGGCAGCCTTTCCTCCAATGGCTCGAAGCTTTAAGATAGATGGATTAAAATGCTTGCTGACATATGGCAATGTGTCGTTGTTACTATAGCAGCTGGAAGGTTTGCAATTACTTAATAGTTTGGGGTTGGTTTTTTTTGGTCATCAGATAATTTTCCTCTCCCAAGCACAAAGCTTCAGGCTTTTTTTACAATTCTGTTGTTTTACACTTAGTTCTAAGTGACTGCAGTAAAACAAGGAAGCAACTGCTGGAATTTGGCTTCTTGTTGTAACAAAGCAGCACCTCCACGCAGACCAGACTCAACAGAAGCAGTGAAGGACTCTTCAACCAGAGATTTCTTCCCAACTAAAACCTTTCCATTTTGATCAAGAAAATCTATGGAGCTCAGTTGGTTTCTGTGACAGCAACAGCTTTGAGGCTTCGTGCCACATCTCATCCACGGGCCCGAGAATCAAGCAAGCAGCAGCTCAGCAGCAACAGAATTTGCTTTAAACACTTAAGAAAAATTAAAGCATTCAAAAGAGGCTGCTCGCCAAGTATCCTTCCTGTTGCAGGGTGTCCCATCCTATCCTCCCCCCTTCTCGCTCCTAAAAAAACGTCTGGACAATGTACACAGGTAACTGTTGTGCAGAAGTGAGCCTTCTTTGCACACTGGAGCATTGCAGGGCAGGGCTGAGCAACAGCTGAAGGCTGAGAGCACGCAGCCATCAAGAGAAAATTAATTCCAAGCAGACTCCTTGCTAGGTCTTTCATGGCAGGAGTCAGATTTTCTTCAAACACCAACCTTCAAGCTTTCATTCTCATCTCCCCTGTTGCGTGGGCTGTTTACACTGCAGACAGAAAAATGAGCAAGGACACTGGAAGAAAACACAGTGAAACCAGACCCCGAGCGCTCGAGGAAGAAGCCGGAAAAAGAGTGTTTTGTTTTCTTGTAGCATTTGACTGTAGTAACACAGAATACTTGGGAAGACAGAATAAAAATACCCAAACACCCATATAATAGGAAAATGCTGACATGCTTTCAGGGGCCGCTTTCACCCTTAAGCACTCCTGCAGTTTAACTGCTGCCCAGATGCAAACCTTAGATAGACATCAGCACTTCTGCACACAGACTGAGTGCAGCAGGGAGTATCAAGTTTAGTCTGTGATCCCCTACACGGTCACAGCTGCTCAATCTCACAGCCTAAGAAGAAACTCTTCATCCCCACACTGGCAAATGAGACAACGAGCATATACTACGTTTCCTCCTTCCCTCTTATAGAGGACAAAGAGAGAAGAGAAAAGCAGCTCTGTGAATAATTCAGCCAGCAGAAAGGATCTTCTTAATACTGCATGCAGCCTTTAGACACAGATCAGGGTTGCACTCTCTGACAGCCATACTCCTTCACATCCACCATTACTGATGTCTAAGGGACCGTGGCAATGTAGCAAGAAGCAGAGACGGCAACATGTACTAGAAACCCTCCAAAAAGCAGCCTGAATTCTTCTCAAATCTCTTGCTAACAGTTTATTCTTATCAAATGTGTACAAGCAGCCCTGATTTAGACGGAATTAAATATGAGTCTCAAAGAGCTCAAAGGAGTTGTTCTCACAAAATGCTGTCACATCCCACGGACCTAACAAGTGATTTAGGACACCGCTTGGCAGGAAGCCCCTTCTGCTGGGCAGCGTCCCCATGTGCCAACTCCCAAAAAGGCACAGCTGGCACCTGAACAATGCACTAACGCAGAGGATGAGGAAGTCGGTGTGCTTTGAATTCACTTCCAGCAGAGGAGATCTTATGAAGTCAGGGGGTTTCAAATGGCTGCAGTATCACATGGGCATCACAGCTCTTCCTGAGGGCTTCCTGGCACACCAGAAGCATGGCCAGGAGCTGCTGGAGGAAGGCACCAGCAGGGCTCCCCACAGCACAGCTTGCAGCTCCCTGCCCCGGTGGCACAAGCCAAACAGCACCAGCTGCCACCTTACAGACAAAGGAAAAGCAGCTGGGGTTACAAACAAATCACAGTGCCCATCGTAATGCAGTGCACGCATAACATTTGTGTCCTCCAGCATTAAAACCAAATTCCCAGTTGAAAAACAAGTCTTCTGTCCTGGTAGCTGAGACTAAATGGCACGTTACAATGGCCAAGCAAAAAAAAACCTGACAAAAACTTCAAAATAGGAATTTCAGGATTTCTGTATATTTAGACAAAGTTTAATCCAGTTTTCAGAAAGTGTAATCAAGTTTTATCATTATATAGACTGACTCTGTCCTGTTCATAACCATGTGAAGGATTATTTAAAAATACTGACACCACAATCCACACAATGACTCTCTCTGACAAATTCAATCTGGGGAATGACACAAACAATACCATTTTACCCTTGCCATTAACAGAGACAGCTATTCAAGCAGGCAAGATGATGCAAGCCAGAAGAAATCATGTAACAGTTGCAGGACAACTGAAAGCGCCTTCTTCCCTTAAAAAATTCCCATTAAATGGGAATTAGAAGCATTTTATTTTCAGATGTCAAAACAGAGGATTAGAGGAAAATGGACATTATGATGCTGAGTTCTTCACAAGCTTCCAGGCTGAATCTTGGTCAAGCACAGACAGACTTCAAAACATTCATCTTCTGCAAAAAATAAACTGAGGTCAGCAGCAACTTAACACACAAGCCAAAAAGTAAATAGGTTTCCTAGATTACCTTTTGGTTACAGGTAAATTACAGCACTGAATCCTGTAAAACTACAGCAGTTCCAAAACAAAACAACACGCGTGCATACAAACTCCACCTCCACTTACATACACACTCTTTGCTCTGAAAGCAGCACATTCTATCCACTGCCCAAAATTACAGCCTCACAGAGAAAAACAACGCTGCCAGTCTTTTACAGATAGCGGCCTTTCTAAATAAAGAGGCAAAAACTATCAGTTAAAAAAAAACAAAGCAAAGAGAAAGTAAAACCACCACCAAAACCATTTAAACAGAGGGGTTGGAAGCAATTCAGCTGAGGTCTCTGCAAAACCCAAGTGGTGTGATCTGCATCGCTCACCAGAGAAACCCCTTGGTTAGCCGAGGACACGCAAACCAGCCCGCTGTGCACAGAACACTGTGCTTGCAGCCACATTTACACTCATCCTCATCATTAGCAAAATAAACGTCAGTCTCCTTAAAAAGGAGGACAGCACACAAGCCCCATTTAACCACGCTTGGACATTTTACACAGCGGTTTAAAGCAGCCAGCTCTTTGAAATGAAATACTGTCTTCACTAGACCTGACAACAGGTCTGTTTCGTACAGGAAAAAAAGAAAGATTTTTAATACTGAATTACAAGATGTATGCAAGTAGGTCAAAAATATAATATTGGATTTCACAAAAAGATACAACTTAAGATAAATATGTATTTTGGACGTTTTAGCAGCAGGACATCTCCAACTAAAACAGCACAGCATAACTACAAACAGCACAGCCAAACACAAACAGTTTTAAGAAACTAGTGGGAAGTCTAACAGACTAATAATACAGGACAGGCTGCACATGGCCCACAGCTATCATTTAACAAAATACTTGTGCTTATAAAGGTACTCTCCTCTGCTACCTGTGTACCTTCATCTCTCACATTAAAACAGAGTGAAAATGGTCCCTACAGTTCTCATAGATGCTGGAAAAGATGCTGTCAGGCTTGCAAAGCTTCAGAAACTGAATGTCCGTCTTTAGTTACAGTATCTAAAAGGGGAAAATGGAGAGCTAACCATGAGGTTCACTTTCTTCCCAGCCACTGGCTCAGAGGTACTTCCTGCTCTAGTGCTTGGGATGTGATGGAACACACAGACAGAAGCCAGCACCCAACAAAGAAGTGAGGATTTGATCCATTCCTACATCTCACATAACTGACAAAATTCTCAAGTGAAAAAGCTCATCTATTTTCTTTGCATTATAACAACCACCCTTGAGAGTTTATTGGAGAGTTCAACCCAAAAGTAACGCTACAAAAGGTCCTCACAACCATGCAAGTTTTGAACTCCTGCAGAGAAAGTAATCACTTCCACTGAGATAGTCTGGGTTGGTGCTGCCAGTACTCACGTAACAGTTTGCCCAAGCCACGTCCATTTCCAAGGCCAGCATCATCTTCTGTCACTAACAACTGCAATCGGAAGCACTTTCTGGGGTGTTACAGTTTTCAAAGCTCACAGTGAATCAGTCTGCTGTTACTGCCATAGAAGAGGTTGCTATTCTTTTAATCCAGTATCTACAACAACAAAATCTATTGCACACAAAGAGAAGGAGAGCAAGGATAAAATCAAAGCTCATCTACCATCCCAAGGCAACGCATTGACAAACCCCATTGACAAACCTCAATTTTACTTAAACCTCTCCTCAACGCCACTGTGAAGATAACAAGCAGGAACTCTTGAGCTCTAATGCAGAAATTCTAAGTACATCTTATTTCCCCCAACACCACTTGTGGATAGAAGAAAACACCAACTGAAAACAAAAGGCCTGATAAAGAGGCATGCTGCATCATAACCAAAGCTGAATCAGCTTCTTTCAGCCTCCCAAGGAGGCTTTGCACATAAAGGACCCCTGCATGTACAGCTGCAGCATGGAACAAGCTCTTGTTTATAATTTGGCATACTTAATATTTTATGATAAAGCAACCAATGGTATGGAAACATAAACATATCTGGATATGTTTGTCAGGCAAACCTGAATAGAATTTCAGAAGACAAAACATTGCTCCACAGTACTTGACACTTTTCAAAGGCCTGTTATAAACAATGGAAGTTTCAGTTTACTCAAAATTATTAAACATCTTTTCTAATGGAAAAGTATTAGGTAACTAAAGCCCCGAGTTCCTCATCAGCTTTCAAGCTTAAGGCTGCTAGAGCAACAAGAGATAAACACTCACATTTCTCAGATATTATTTATGTCCCTAAAAAAAGACTTTTGCACCAACAGGGCACCCACACCTCCCATATCAGACACAAGTCACTCTGTACAGAGCATTTAAAGACTTGCTTTGATGCACTCTTTCTGCAGAATCATTCAGGTTGGAAAAGACCTCCAGGATCACCCAGTCCAACTGTCTGCCTACCATCAATACTGCCCACTAAACCCCGTCCTTAAGTGCTACATCACCATGTTTCTTCTCCACAAAGCCACAACCACTCTCTCATTCAGACAGCGATGTGGACATCACCAAACCACACAAATGAGCTCTGCTCACTCACAGAATTCCCAGGTAAATGTGAAAACTTATCAGTGGTTTGCTGCACGTGAATCGCTTCAGACACACATACAGTCATAGAAGCACAGAATGGGCTTTGGGTTGCAGACCCAGTTGCAGACCCAGGTTGCAGACCCAGTTGCAGTCCCACAGAATGGGAATTTGGGTTGCAAAGGACTACAATGCTCATCCAGTTCCAACCCCCTGCTGTGTGCAGGTCGCCAACCAGCAGACCAGGCTGCCCAGAGCCACATCCAGCCTGGCCTTGAATGCCTGCAGGGATGGGGCATCCACAGCCTCCTTGGGCAACCTGTTCAGTGCCTCACCACCCTCTGGGGGAAAAATTTCCTCCTATCTCTATCCTAAACCTCCCTCATCTCAGTTCAAAAACATTCCCCCTAGCAGAGAAGAAAACAAGGAGAGACATTCTAATGCTTTAAGAAGAGACACAGCTGTGTGCAGAGCCGGGACGCCAGATGCAAAGCTCAATGTCAAAGCATGCACACTGCACTACGGAACACACCCAAAGCTATCGGCGTACCATGCTGCTTACTGCTTTTAATAAACACAGCCCACCTCGCACACAAATAATTCTAAGCCCAAATTTCCATCACGGCAAAACCGAGGTGGTGGCAGGGACAGATGCAGCAACGCAGCCCATCTGGGCTCAGTACTGACGGCATTTCTCACAGACACCGCTCACCTTTAACACAAGGAGCGTCAAAGCAGAGGTCAAACCCGACCCTCCGCCATCAGCCGGGCCGGATCACAGCAGCGGGGGTCCGAGCCCGCCGCCAAGGTCACCTTGCGGGGTTCTCTCCAGCCGCTCCGCTCCTCGGCCCTCCCGGTGGGGGCGGAGCTCCGGAACCCCTCGCCGTTCCGCCCGCCGCTCGGCGGCCCGGCCCGGGCCCGCAGGTGGCACAAGGCCACACGGGGCCCTTCCCGCCGGGCATGGCCGCAGCGCAAAGCCTGCCGAGCGGCGGCACACACAGCCCCAGATACACACCGAGCCGCCGCCGCCGCTCCTCCCCAGGCCCTCCTCCTGCGCCAGGCCCTCCCCGCCCTTACCCAGCTTGACGGCGGAGTCCGCCAGACAACGATCCCACTTCCTGCCCAGCTCGCCCTCCGACGCCATCTTGACAGACCCCTCCCACCTCAGGCCGCGCCTCTACCGCCTCCTCCTCCTCCTCCTCCTCCTCACAGCAATTCTCGCGACACTCTCCGCCGCGGGTTGGAGGCGGCAAGGGATATCTCGCGAGACTTCACTCGACCCGTTGTCAAGGTTACCGGCGGGAAGGCGCGATGGCGGCTCCTTGCCTCAAGGCCGTTCCTCCCCACAGTCTCCAGCCTCAAAAGGGCTGTTCTTCCCCGCAGTGCCCGGCTCCGAAGCTCCGGCCCCTCCTGGGCCCTGTCTCTTCATCCAGGGCTCTTGCCGTGCCCTTGCAAGGACACAGATCCATCAGGCAGCATCTTCACCCCCCCGCAGGCAGGGCGCACCGCACAGAGCTGCTCCCCTCAGGGCTCCCACCTCTAGTTCGGTAAGAGCCCTTTTTGCTGTAGGGCCCTGTCAGAGTTCGTTTCATCCCATAGACAGCCATTTCCACAGCAGAAAGGTCACAGAGGACCTTCATCTTGCACAGCTCTTGTCTTCATCTCCTCAGGGCCTGAAATGAGGCACAGGTGTGAACAAACAGCAGTTACCAGCCCAGTGTTACCCTAGGCATTGCCCCCTTTACTTAAGGCTAGCCTCAGCCCTACAGCCTGCTTCCTTATGTGGGAAAAGCGTCTGAGCATTATCAGAAAGAAAAGAGTGCTCTTCAGGACGTGATTACAGCAGCATTAGGGTGAGGATTTGTGGGAGAATTATTAAGTGAATTATGAGCTTAAGTGAATCACCAGGATATAGCCTGAAGTGGGCTGCAGTGCTGTGGAACTGGGGATGTGTGTGTAAATAGTTTCAAGCTTACTGTAATGTGTGCTGTGTAGCACTTTTTTTTTTCCTATAAGTCTTAATCTAGAAGCCTCGTTTAAAAAAAAATAATAAAAAAAAAGGGTGTTTATCATAAGTTAGTATGAATTTTTAACAGTGTTTACTTGTTTTGATGAAGTTCAACTTAGGGAGGAGAAGGCTTTGTTTTAGAAAACTGGATGCTCTTTAAAAAGAGAAAGACCAAGCTGATAAATAAATGTCAGAACTTTCCAAAGTGGGTGAACATTTTCTGAAGTTATTTATTGTTATCGTTTGTGCACTTTGGTTTATCTTCAAGGTGTAACTGTTCTTGATCTAAAGCAATGGTGGGAGGCATTGATTTCACTCCTTCACTAAAGCATGAAATGTTCGTAACTGGCTCTTACAAACAGAAGTTATACTTAGTTAACAATCTAATTTATTTATTTAGAAAGCACACGGTTAAACCAAACCCTTGCAGCTTTAAAAGCTTTCACTGGAGAAGGCAAATCTTATTTCCCTGTAAAGGGAGCCTCATTTTCTCTCTTTCCCATCCACTGTACTCGCATCACTTCACATTGGGGTCAGTATCAAAAATAGAGCCATGCATCAAATTGCTTATAAAAATACCAGCAGCATCAAGCAATTTTTTCCCTGAGCGGACGAAGGAGTGTTTTTTGAAACTGCTGATCCTGTGGTACATCCCAGTGTGCCAGCTCCACCCTTCTATTTCCAGGCACACTCAGCTCTGAAAAATATTAAGAGAGAAAAGATATTTGAAGCATCCAGATAATTCTTTTCTTCCCCCCCCCCCAGTTTAAATTCTAGCAATCAATATTTTTAAAAACAATCCAGAAATACCGTCTTCTCTTTGGCCTGTGCTGGTATTTGTTATTGCCAATGTGTAGTTTCACTTCACACTTACTCGTTTTCAGGCTTTTCGAGTTGCTGGAATGCGCTGTTTCTTCACGGATGAAGGAAGTGGTGGTGAGCTGTTGGGCTGTAAGATGATTTATAAAGGGTCATGTTGCTCTGTAATGGGTCTTGAAGTATTTTGACAGCCTGGTGTCAGGAACCTGATGCTTTAAATCCCTTCTAAGGAGATGGAATAGTTCAGTGTAATTGTTTTGGATGTCCAGATTTCTTCTGAGAAATGTCTGCTTCTTTTAAATCCTGGAGTCACTGACTGATGAGAGAGGTCTCTGGAAAATGTTATCCATTAACAATCTAGAACACATTCTCTGCACCCTTTCTCCCCTGCTTACCCAAGGGAAAACTAAGGCAGGAGAGAATGTGTCCAAAGACAGCCTTTTCTCCCCATTGCTATAGTAACTTGGCAATTAGACCCTCTCAGTTTAATACGCAGTATTTATTATTGTATGACTCCAAGGTGATGTTCAGAGCACATAGTTTTGAAAAACCTGTTTTACATTTCACAGTCTGGAATGAGCTACCTTCCCTCCCTTCTTCCCTTGCACTCTCTTCTCCTTCCTTTCCAGTCTTTTTGTCAGCATAGAAAATAAAAATGCAAAAATAGAGGAGGATGAGCACTGAAAGAAGCTTCAAAAATGCCTACCGTTCTCTGATGGAAATCAAACTGTAATGGGTTCAGATCTTCTATCACCAATTGACTTAATTGTATACCTCACTTAAAGTATTAAAATAATAGGATTGTCCACAGTTAAACATTAGGGATTGACATAAATACACTGTGGGTTGTTGTTCAACAGATAGCCATCAAACAATCAGGAGACAGAGCTGGGAAGAACTGTGTTTCCCTAGGGAAGAAGCTGCACAGAAGCCTGCAGAAGGCACAGTCCCTGCTTGTACCCAGAGGTGGAGAGCTTCCCTGCTGCTACACCAACCACAGCTCAAGCCCTTGAGGCTGTTACTTGTCTTTTCACCCTTTGCCCTGGCTTGTGCATAATGCAACATGTGACAAATTCACGTTCCCCTCATTAATTTTTGTTACAAAACTACAACTGACTTTCTTTTACATCCTGACTTTTGCCTGGGCTGAGTATATCGCCTCTTCTGGTGCAAGGCGTGTTTTCAAACAGTCCTATAGCATCTCTCTTGTCAGTTCCTTGTTGGGCATAAATGTGTTCCCAAACTCCTCTTTTCCAAAGAATACACATGTAAGTTCTCGCATATTTATTAAATAACATGAATCCCCTCCCACACACTTTTTTTCTTGCCAAGAGCAGCAGTAATCTGCATGGGAACACAGCAGCGTAGGAGTTATCTGCTTGAATTGGTTGGCACAGCCATAGTGGGTCCCCACTTGCTCTCAGACTGCTTCTTTCATGTTACAGAGAGAATGAAACCCAGGCTGGACGCTTCTCTTGGTTACCACTTTGGTTATTTTTTCTTCACACTTAGTGAGGAACACACATCAGTGTTTGCCAGCAGATACTGATGCTTATTTTCCTCTTGGAAAGCCTCCTTGCTGCTCGAGCCACAACAAAAAGAAGACTAAATCCAAATTCCAAGGAAAAAGAAACCCCTCTTCAGCAGGACATTGCCTTCAAGTGGGAAAAGTGCCAGAGGCTCCATTAAGTCTACTTTGTATTCTTATTGATTTTATGTGGAAGGCACTCAGATCCGTGGGGGTGAACAACAGGCTAAGGGCTGAGGTACTGCATTAGGAAACACAGCTCGTGATGCAGAGTGATCATTCAGCCCTTTACGGTGATCACATTCACATTAATAAGTCCATCCTGTGTCTGTGCTAATGTATTTTCATGCCAGTTTTGCAGAGCTGACGTAATGTTACATTCAGTTCCATCCAGCAGTGCTGGTTACAGTTGTCAGCCACAGCTGATTGAAGTGGAACTTTAAAAAACGGAACAAGACGTGTCCCAGCTCGTTGTGCTAATTCTGCTTTAAGCTGCTTTTGCCATGAATACGAAGTTTGGTTCAGGAACCTGAAGGAAAGCACTTTGCATGGAAAGATTGATCTGAGCTTTTGCTAACTCCTGTGTTTTGGCTTTTTCCCTTGCAGGAATCAGCACCACTACAGCACGCCTTCATTGGATGCCTGGCCTTCATTGGATGCCTGCTACTTTGTGATCCATTTTTTAGTTTGATTGTTGAAAAAGTGATACTGCTCTGTGCTGATAGACTGCCTAATGAATAACCCTGCAGAGAGCACTCCTCCTCAGCTCTTTAAGCACTTTTTTCCATGCAGATTCTAACTAGTGAACCGTGACTATTGTATGAAGAAGGAATCCAAGCCCTTACAACTCTTTTGGCTGGTATGTTAGCACGCTTCCAGTGAAGTGCAACGTGTCAAGGAAGAAGGAAAGGAATGGAAAGTTTTGTTTCTTTCTGGTGCATTTAATCAGCTTCTCCTTGTTTCTCTTTTAATGACAGGCTGGAGGCATTATTAGTGCAGTTAATGACCAAGCTTGACAAGAATGTTCTCTATATTCTTTGCTCAGGCTAAAGACAGTTCTGAGAGGTCTTTCCTATTGCACTTTCTATGCTTCAAATATAAAGGTAAAATTGCAATCACAAGCACAGGAGTAAACAGCATCCCTGAGTACACAATGAAGAGGCATGTGCTGAAAAACAAACAATCTCAGTAATTCTGCAGGCTGCTTTTTGGGATTGATATTTAAAGAAAGCCTCGTGGTCCTTTTGTGAGCAGGCTCTGCTGGGTTTTGTGTGGTGAGGTTTCAGATGTATCACTGACATTTGCCCATTGGCATCACGCATTCTGTGAAACACAACTGGGTGGAAATCTGTGGGACACAGAAAGAGTGTGGCTGCAAACAACTGCAAGGTGTTTGTGAAGGCACTCATGAGGGTGGGCAGGTACTCCTGGACTGAAATAAGCAATTATACGGACCTTTCAGGCCACTAAGTTTATTGCCTTTTATGTTATCCAAATGAACCTCTAAGGCAGGCAGTCTATCTGCCTGGATGCTGATGAAGAGTCTCGTTTTGGAGCCTTGTTTTAGTGCTCTTGGCAAGGGAGGAGGAGTGCCTCAAACCTCTCCAGATGGGCAGCATGTTGCTTTTTACCAAACGCCGTATTTTGATTTTCTCATCAGCTCTTGTACTGTATTGCAAGAGTACCCTCAGCAAAGCTGCCTTGGAATTGGACTGGGAAGGAGGCGGTTTTTATTGTTTGTGCAGCTATTTTGACAATGTGTACAAAGATCTCCATAGTGAGAACTATCTATGGCTTGAATACGAAATCCCAAACCATTGGGTAGCACTGCAGGTACCTTTTTTCTATATTAATTTCCAAGAAACGCTCAGTTTTCAGTCTCAAATCAAGTGAAGCTGCTGGTTTACAGACTGACTAATACAAACCAGCAAGCTAAACTTTACCACTGCTGGAAGTGGAGACTCTTGCAGCAGTAAACTCAATTTATGAGAACCCCTAATAAAAAGTTTACATATCTTTCAAGTGCCTCAAGCTGGACATGAAAGAAAATGGGCAATCTGACTGAAAAAAAAAAAGAAAGAAAGAAAAGAAAAAGAAGCCTAAGATGTCTTTTTCTTTAGTGGAAAAATGAGTGTTTGGTGAAGCGTTAAAGCTTTCTTTAGGACCTGGTTTCTAAGCATGTTCTCAGTTACATTTTGGTCCTGGCTAAATGCTGGAATAAACAAAATAAACAGGGTTTCACCATGCATGCAACACATGCAAGGAGGATAAAACAAAAAGCATATCGTGTTTGAAGGAGCTCTGGCTAAACGTGACAACGCTAAAAAAGAAGTATTTATCCTTTTGCTTCCTTGAATATAATCAAAAGTACAGGGAGAGCATATGTATTTTATAGTTGCTGATTAAAAGATGAAAAGCCTTCTTATTAGTTGCACATGAATCCGATGTTGTAGGGCTGGTAAGCCACCAACTAACATAATTGTTTGCTTCCTTTGTTTATAGGCCCTCATTCTAAGATGCATAATGCCTGCTGCTGAGCCTTTTGAGCACACTCCTGGCTGTAGGTGGATGACTCCATGCTGGGAGGTGTGGGACGTGCCTGGAGTGCAGCTAACGCCGCCTCACAGCACTCAGACCTACTGAATGTCCCCCAGCCACAGACTGAATAAGCTTTGTTTTGTGTCAGCCTCTTCGAGAACTGCAACAGAAGGTAGGATGGCCACAACTGCAGTTGCATACACTGAGTTTTCTGCCAGCTGAGATCTCCACACTGCAGATTGCAAGGAAGAGCTTGCTCCTACATCTTAATAAACAAACAAAAACATTCCCTTAAGCATGTCCTGCTATAAACAAGCAAAGCAAGCAGCTGGTCCTCATTTGAAAAGATGTTACATCAGTTTCAAAAGGAATCTGCAGATCTTCTTAATGCAAATATTTTTGGGAAAACAAAAAGCAGCTGCTTATGCTGCTTTATACCTATTAGCAGGAAAACAAACTCCAGGATGCTTGTATTTCTTCATGTAAGAAAAACATCCTCTTGGCATCGACATTCATTCAGATCTCAAATTGTTTAAAATATGGCAGGCTACATAAATCTGCATTTGCTCTGTCTTCAGCAAGCAGCTAGAAACCTTTTCAGTTCATTAACTGTAAGACCTAAAAGCAAAACAGTCATTGAGGAGTTTGCATGAGTTTTGTGACAAAAGCTGTGAAGCTTAGAGCATGTGTTTGTCCTCCCAGACCCTGCTGCAAGGAAAACGTGCACATTAGACGTGTGGAACCCTGTAAAAGGAAGGAATAATCTATTGAGTAATGAAGGCAGCCTTTTCTTAATTAGTGCTGGTAGGAACCTCTGAAGGAATGTAAGGACTGAAGGATGTGGGGACCGGGAAATAGAAGGAGCTTGGATTGCTGCAAGTTACAAACTGGCTTCAGGGAGGTTAGGCTGAATAGTACTGGCAAAGAATTGAATTTGGAGACTCTAAAGCAGGAAATGCCTTTTGAGGTCATGTGGCCTTTCTACTAGGCATTATTTCCCATCCTAGGGTTTGTTTGGTAGTGTTTTTTCATGTGCTTTTGTTTGTTAAGTAGCATAGCTCCTTTTTTTCCTGAGGTTATCATTCTTCTGCTTTCCACTCTTTGCCTCCCACAATCATTTTATTTCTTCACCAAAAAGAACAAAAAAACAAACAAACAAACAAACAAATCAACCAAATATAGGCCAAGGTTAACTTGGAGAAATGGGTAACAGTAACAGTCATCAACAGATAGGACAGTTTGGGTTTTATAATTCATGACCTCCAGCAGTTCCACCTCATGCTAACATGTCCCATCCCTGGAAATCAGCTTCTTGCCTTGAAGCTGAAAGTTGCAGCTGTTTTGCCCTATGTTGTTAAGTGCAGTGAGCGCAGCCCGAGCTGCCATCTCTTGGAAGGTTCTGCTTGGTATCTGAGAGCTACTAAAATTGACAGCCAAACCAAAAACATCTGTGATAATGTTTTAGTGGAAAGTCAGAGCTTGGCCTTGGCTATCTCCTGGCGGGTGGATGTACCACAAAATGTCACCTCCTAGGAAAAAATGAAGCAGTTCACTTAAGAATACATAAGTCCTATTACAATTGCACACAGGCTGTGGTTTCACACCATTGCATCAGAGCAGGAAGCAATGCATGACTCCACTTGACAGCATTTCCAGTTTCTACAGCAAAGAAGGAAAGCAAACAGAACAAGAGCTGGGCTTTTGGCTCACCAAGGCCAAGCCTGCAATGCAGGAGCCAGGGAGCACCAGCAGAGGGTTCTCGGGATCCTGGCACAAAGCTCTCATGAAGCACAGCCCAAAAGATTGCTCCCAAAACGCTGCAGCGGAGAGCTGTGCCACTACTGACTCTGACGTGCTCTGCACAGGAAGGACAGTCAGAAACGGAGATTGGTTTTACCTGAGATCACTGAAAGGCAATTTAGTATTTTAGGAAGAGATTTCTTCCAAGGACAGTCAGAGGAAAGCAGGAATGTTTTATTTACCCGTACGCCCAGACACACTCATTTTATTTCACAGATGTGTATCAGCTTCTTGAGCTCTAAAGTCACCAAAACGTGCGAGCACCTGCTCACCTTCCAGCAGGCACACGCACGCTTTACAGAATCAAAGCTACGCTCCCAGGCAAGCTGGACACTTGCTGTTCAAATTACCCTTATCCTTAATTAGCCAGAAGCCGGCTATTCCTCATCACCTGTCCGTTGGGACTGAAGGAATAGAGGAATAACCGCAGCACGCCTAGCCCTGCAAGCAGCACTCTGCAGCGCTAAGCGCTGCTCTCCCGCCCACCTTAGGGCGGCTTCAGGCGTTCGGGCAGAACCGCGAGACCGGCGCGCGGGCGCGCTCCCGCAGGCCCCGCCCCCTGCACCTGATTGGCCGCGCTTCTTCCGGTCTCAGCTTTCTCCACCCCCGCGCTGACGTTGGTAGCGCCTGGCGTTGCTCCCCCCGCCCTGCGGCGCGGAATGGTTCCTCCCGCCCTTCTCTCCCGCCCCGTACGCGCGCAGCGCTCCATACTTGGCGATGGCCGGCGAGCCGCGCTCTGATTGGTTGGACTGCGGCGGGAGGGCGGGGCGGCGCGGCGCTGACCCGGATGTTCACTCCTAGGCAACGGCGGAAGTGGAAGGGCCGCGGCCTGCCTCGGAAGGAGGGAGAGCGGAGCGGACCGGGAGGCGCCGCCGTTGCCACCGCCCAGCGCAGCCCCGCCGAGCCGCCATGGTGAGCGCCGCGCGGGCAGCGCCGGGATCCGCCGCTTCCAGCCCCACGGCCGCGCCCCGCCGCTTCCTTTTCCCTCCCCCGGGGCGGCGGTGAGGGAGGCCCCGGCTGCGGCCTGCACCGGGGGGAGGCGGTAGGGGCAGGGCCCACGGGGGGCGGTGGGGTAGGGCCAGGGGTTCCGCAGGATCTGGCGCCTCGCGGTGCCGCCGTCTAACGGAGCCGGAACGGGCGGGCGGAGCGCCGCCTCGAGCTCCGCGTCCCTCCGCAGCTGTGCGGAACCGGGAACCGACGGCGTGCGGGGCGGCCGAGCCCGGCCGGAGCGACACCGCTGCCCTGTGCGGTGTTCCCAGGGTTCGGGTTGGAGTCTTTGCCTTCTGCAGCCGCGCAGTCCGGCTGTGCCGTGTTGGCGGGAGGAGGTCGCCCAAGGGACAAAGCCTTCGTTTTCCCTTTGGTGCTATGCGTGGAGAAGGTGCAGCCCTGGAGGTCTCATCTCCTCTGGGCGCACCCAGCAGTAAGGGCGGAGCCGTCCTGCTGTGCCCGGCCCACCTGGCGAGGTGCCTGCCGAACCCCTGTAACACGGCGTGCCTCTAGGGCTGTAATTGCTCCGGTGTTGGTACTGCTCAGGAATTTGTGGTTTGACATTTTTTAAGACCGTTCAAATATAGTTAGGTTAAGAATGTGTCTGGCTGTACATGAAGACTGGTTGAGTAATCAATCCTTTGCTTCAACTGTAAGAATTTCAGAGGCAGTATCTTATCCTTTCCTCTGGAGGCTGAAGGTCCTGGTGATCCCACCACTTATATGGCCACAGGATGAAGATCTTTGGTTTCTAGTGGAAAGTGAAGAATGCCTATGATCAAGATTCTGTGCCTGTTGGAGCAAAGCTGTGTTTGGCACCTGTGCGTGGGATTGGTATGATGGAGCATCTAACTTCACCTGTGAATGTTAGACCAGGAGGCCTGGCTGAAGCCTTTGTGCACGAGACCTGCTGCAGGATTTATTAGTCAGGAGTTCAACCAACTGTCCTGACTTCTGCATTAGCAGAAATCCTCACACAGAAAGAATTGAAGGAAAACAAGCAGGCTTCATGTAAAACAACAGTGGTGATACTTGCTGCTTTTAAGGGAATGCAAAAATATACTATAAGAATAATTCAGTTGAGGTGTGTGACTTTGTCACTCTTCAGGGGAGATAAAGCACAAGCTCTTTAGAAGTCCTGTGAGTGCTATAAGCTTTTGCTGTCTTCTGATTTCTCATGTTTAGTCACGGAGAGCAGTGGGCACGGGAGAAACCTGACCAGGATCTCCAGTACTGTGCTAGACTCAGCAGTTGGGTGGACTTCAGGTAGGAACCTGTGGCAGCTGCCCCGTTATTTGTGTGTTGTGGTGGCTGTGTACACACCTGAAGGCTTGCTCACTGAGTGGGGCAACTGGAGTGTGGTTTATCCAGGCCTACTGCAAGAAAGGTCACTGGGCTTGGTTACAAGAGGTAAATGAGCTGTGGTGATGTGTTAATAAAACCTTGCTCTTATAATCAGCACTATGCAGACAGTGCAATTTCCAGTTTCAGCTTTAGTTCTCTTCTAGAGCACCCCCAGGATCTTTTGCTTTAATAGACAATACTCAGATGGAGCATGAAGGAGCTAAAATGGCACTGGCACAGCTGCTGTTTTATACAGGTGCTACCAAAATAGTGTAAAATTTGTGAAACCAGTCAACTGAGGAGGACACTTTTTCATCTTCTTGAACTCTGAGTCTGTTTCTGATTGTGATTGTGTCACTCTTGAAACCCATGGCATCAGCTCAGGGAAGGTTATCAGTGCTCACAGCATGTCCTTTGCACCTTGTGCCTCCTGAGAAATCCTGGTTTGAGTTATTTTGTAGAGTCTGTGTTTTGTAAGCCAAGTATCTGAGCTTAGATAATTGCTGTCTTAAAAAGCAAATTCTCAAAGTAAATCAAGTTGGTGGGTGTCGTTGGGACAGGGAGTGCTGTGATTGCAGTGATGTTAAATCTTTGGCTTGAGAATATTTGAACCACGAGATCTTCAGATGGGATTTCCTCATATGGTAAATATACATGCTGATATCTTACTAATTGAAATCTGGGAATGAACCAGAATGAAAGCAGAGTTTAACTCTTTTGAATTACTATTTTTAGTGCTTATTGCATTAGTAGTTAAATGATTCTCTGTGGCAAAGACACGTTCTACAGTTGTCTGCTGGGCTCCTTCTCAGTTGAGTTTCCCATGCAAAGGATGGCTGATGAGCTCCAGACTGCATGGAGAATTCTCCTGCCTGCCCTTTGGAGCTAAGTTTGGTCACATCCAAAGGGTTCCTTACTCTAATTCAAATTGTAGAGCTCATTTCTTTTTCCTCCCCTTGAACTGGTGCACATCATCGCCGTGCTGCCTCGAGTTTTGTTTCAACATGAAGCTGTTTCAGTGCCTCCTGAAGAGCTGCAATTTTACTGCCTGAGTGTGAAGTTCTGAAAGGTGCAGGCAGCTGGGGCTGGAGTTCAGGTCTGTGCTGAGCCTGGTTTTCTGTCCCACTTCTATACGGTGCAGTGATTGTGTTTTTTCCAAACAAAGGATGAAATTGCAAAAGTTAAAGGTGCTCAAAATGGAACTGGTCTCCTGTTTTCATCTGTATCCTCAGCCAGTCACTGTGCATTAAAATTTCACTCCTCTCTGTTGATTTATGTAAGGAGTTCTGAAGAGTTTGAAATGCCCAACCAAACCTTTGTCTCTCTTCCCCTAATGCACAAGATCCAAAGCATTGTTTTGCCCCCAGCTTGCCCACTTTTCCTAATTCCTTGCCATTTCCAGCAAGGAAGAGGGTAACTGCACTTAAAAGGGTGAGATTTCAAATCTGAATTTCCCCTGTGGGTGGCATCCATGCGGTGTGAAGGAGCAATGAATGTCTGAGCATTATAAACCTTTTCCCACCTTTCTGGTCCCCCCAGCTGTGCTGTAGTGCAGGGTTTGTTAGCTGGTAGGTTATGTTTGTTTGTTTATTTATTACAAAGCTTTTCTGACTTGAACAGGAATTCAAGGGTGAATGCTGGTCAAGCAAGTTTTAAATATGTCTCCCTGCTGGTTGAGCTGAGAGGTTTTATTACGAGGAGAAAATGGAGAATGCTTGTGGAAGCTGCTCTGCTTGTTTCCTAATTATAAAGTTGTAATTTTCCATGCCAAATGGAGTGGCAACCCAATCCTTCTGGCTTTTTAGCTGCAACAAATCTCCGAGTTCAGGAATCAGAAACGGGATCTGCTTCCTATCTGCGGTTGTCTAAAATAGGCTTTTATTTAGAATTACTTTAATTGTGTTAGGTAATACCTGGTGCTCGGTTTCCTAGAATGGTGGCTTGAGTCCTTGGCATCAAAGAATCAGACTTCCTTGTATTATTTGGTTCTCTTTTTGGCCCCACTGTCCTCCTTTAGGATTTAATGGAAGTGCAGCTTGCTGGAAGCCTGTGCTCTGTGAGCTTGTGCTGACTCGTCCGAGTTGGGCTGAGGAGTTGCAGAATGCATCTGTAGGCCCTTGACTTATCCAGCTGCCCTTCCCATAAACTACCTGCTTTATTCCTGCTGAATGCAAATTCAGCCTTGCTGCTTTATATTCCACTGGCGTAGCTTGTGTTATTTATCAGCACGGGGTTGATTTGGGAGCCCTGCCTCTTGGTTTAAACCCATAAGAAATTGCTTTCAGTGTTCATAGCTGGGCTGCAGAGCAAGTCATTGCTGGTGCTGTTCTGGAGGATGTCCTCCAGGTCTTTCAGTTACAGCAAGCAGAGCAGAGTTCTTGCTTGGTGCAGTGCCTTGGGATTTCCATCACATCCTTGTTGTGGAGCGGGAGGGCGAGCAGTGTGAGTGAAGGCAGAACCTGGGATCTGAGAATTTTAGCACCATCAGCTAGACAAGAACAAAAAGAGCACTTAAGAGGATTTTGTGCGGAAGGAAAAAGGGTTGAGATGGCTCTAAAGACATGAGCCTAGTGCTTGCCTTAAGCCATCAACCCACCCCACCGTAAATGAAATACTTTTTATTTCCTCCGGGAATTTTGTGTTCTTTCAGGTGATACTTTCTATCTTCATGTTTGTTAAAGTGCTGAGCTTGCCAGTGATGTCCTGTAACCTGGCTTCCCCTCTTTGCTTTGGGAAATAGCTGGATTTAAAAAAAGCTTGCTGCTTGCTGAGGCGGCTGTGTGATGGCTGTGCTGGCAACTTGAGACGGGCTCAAGAAACAAGAGATGGTTTTGTTGGCTTTTTTCTTTTGGTAAGACAATTCAAAGGATGAGAAAACTGTGAAATGGTGGAATGAGGTAAAATATCAGCTGCATCATGCTGACTGCAGCAGGTGAAAACTGCATTTATCCAGCAGTTCCTATCGCTGTGCAAATCCAAGGGTCGTCTTGGGTGCAGTGTGGAGAGCAGTGTGATCTTGTCTCCATGCTGACTGCTGTGCTGGATGGCCAAGTACAGCTTTCATGTGGCTGTTGGTACAGGTGGAGGTGCTGCAGAGTGGGGTCGGGTGAAAATTGGTCAAATGGAGTAACTGAACTTTGTGTGAAAGTTACACAAAGTGAAGGGGAAGTCTGACATGGATTGGGATTGGCAAATAAGTGCCTCGGTATAACCTGTCTGTTACTGAAACGTGTTAAAACCTTGGAAAATCAAGGCACACTGGATGGCAGCTGTCTGGATTGCACGCTGACTGCGGCTCTATTTTGGGGGGAGGTCAGGCATGTACATGAACAGCAAGAAAAGCATGAGAAAACATGGAAACGTTGGGTGAGCCTTGGAGTTATGGCAAGGGGAGGAATCCCAGGGTGCTTGAGTATCTTATTGGATGGAGATGGGAATTTCACGGCCTTAGTACAGGTGAAACCACTAGCTTCCTAGCTTAAAACTTTTCTTTGGATCCTTTGGATGAAGCTGAACTGTTTGCAAGCTTTGAGGTAGAATCGGCAAGGTGCATTTCACTGGGCACAGTTGAAAGGCATATTAACCTACTTTTGTGACCTTTTAGGCAATAGGAGAATGCTGGGGGGATGAGAGCTAATTAGATAACCTCTCCCTGTCTCCTCGCTGCCCTGCCAAGCATCCGATTACTTGCCAGAGTTATCCCATGAATTTACAACCCCAGCTACGAGACTCTGGGGTACTGGAAAGTGCTGAGCTCATCCCAAAGCAGCGGGCAGGAGCTGCACTAACAGCCCAGCATGGAGCTGTGTTGATTAGGTTCTCAGTAAGCATGTCTGTTTGTAGTCATTCGGTGATAGGGTATGTGCCTCCCTGCTGCTATAATAATGTGTGCTTTCTCTGCTGTTTTTGGTGTAACTTGTATGGAAAAAAAATGTAGGTTGCTGTTGGCTGGAAGGAGAATGCAGATCTGCCAGGCCAGGAGCAGCTCACTTTGTGCAAGGGGAAAAAATCTCCATCTGATTTGGGCAGCTCCTCTTCTGATGCTTTCGTGACCAAGTTGATTGGGATGTGAAACAAGCAGCACGTAGGATAAAACAGTGCTTGGAAGAGATCATCCGGGATTAAAAGAAAGCATCGCAAGCAGTGCCTTCACAGATGGTCAGGGTGGCAAATGGCAGTGCTGAATCTCGGGAGCTGTTGGGTTTGTTGTGATTAGTTTTTGTATTTAAAAATAAAATGGAAGGATTTCCTGTCTAATCACACCCATCTGAAGGTGCTAAATGCCCTGTGCATTCAGCTGTGAATATCCACTGGTAGACAAGTAGCTTCTTTGAGAGGTACCAAAGTCTGATACCTCAGTGCTCAGGGATTGTGGCACACAATGGAACCTCCTATTTTGCAATGTCCTGATAGCAGCATGTGCTGTAACACAGATCCTTGAATGACATGTGCTGGGATATGTGTTTTCCTATAGATCTTTTTTCTTAATTTCTTCTGCTACTTCACTTTCTAGAAGCAGCAAACAGAACCTGGCTGGCCTGCTGAAGCTGAGCCCAGTACTGCCATTGCAAGGGGTGCCAGCAGAATCAGCAAAAAGCATTCTATCTCTAAAGACTAATTTGAGCACTTCTGCAGTATTTGGGTGGAAGGCAAGAAGATGATCCACAAGAAATAGATGATCAGGCTGGGGAACCACCACAGACCTGTTCCATTGCCTTATTTCAATGGCTGTGCTAACCAAGTAGTCAGAAACAGCAAGCCTGTGAAGAAAGAATGAAGTGGAAAGATGGGGACAGCAGACTCAGTGATTTGGGGTGCATCTGCAGGGCAGAAGCAAAGAGGTAACAGGAGTTTCAGCAAAGGGCTGAGAGGATCAGGAAGATCCTTTGAACAATTTCCTGTTACAGGTTGTGAAAACTTGTAGCTACTCAGCAGTAATCGTGCATTGGATGAGTCAGGGTGGATCTGCACGTGGGGGCAGGGGAGCAGAGCCTTCAGTCTTTAGAAAGCAAGAGATGCTTACCTGCACGGTGCCTTGTACATGCCATGGTGTTTGTGGAGCTACAGGAAGGGATTGAAGCACAGTGCTGCCTTGAGTTGCAAGGAAATATCTGGAGGCATCTTAAGTTACTGGGTGCATTAAGTGACACTGAGTGGTTACAGTGTCAGAAAGCAGCCTGCGCCGGGATGTCTGCAGTGGGGGTGTGTGAGCTTGTGCTGCAGCCAGCATCTATACCAATAGCAAAGCTGCTAGGCAGATCCATAAACATCTTTACAAAGCGGATGCAGGACATGGATACGTTTTATATCTATCTGTAGAAATACCTGATGAAGAAAATGCTATTTTGTTCTTTATCCACACTTTAACCAAGCAAAAAGACACTCGCAACCATTGTGAGGTAACATCAGCCTAATTAAACTTATTAACATTGCTTAGACTAAGGTGGTCAGCTCTGCAGTCAACTCCAGTGACTTTAATCCCATTTATTAAAAGTTAGCAATGTGGTTTTGCAGTCTGCAGGTTTTCCATGCTGTCTCCTCTTTGCTCTTTCATGTGGGGCTAATAGATTGCATATTCACTTGATGCCATGATTTATTGGGAAATGACTTTTTGCAAACTTGATGCTTCACAGGAATTCTTGGCAGAAGATGAAAGCCAGTAAATTACATTGTCATGTTCAATGACAAGTTTAATAAATAAAACATTGTTTCTGTTACCCAGAAGACAAACACTGTGCAGAAATCATTAGTGATGGTGGAAAAAGGTCAAGATGAATAGCCTGTTCCCACAAAGCCTTGGTGCTGGTCCACGCTGCTTGTCTGTTTGTTGGACAGATGAGAAACTTGCACTGGGCTTTACACCTGGGGATGTGCTAGCAGGAATGCCTCTAGCTGAGACACAGCCCCAGGGAGCGTAAATTGGCTGCAGGAGCTGCTGAATTCCTGCTGCTACAGCAAAGGGAGCTACAGTCCAGTGGCCTGCCCCAAACTGCCAGGGTTGTTAGGTTTTCCTCAGTCGGTGTAAAGTAGTTTGACAGATAGTTGTTCCATGAGACTGAGCTTCTTAGTAAGGTAGTGCAATGAGCTGTGGTTTGTTTTGAAACTGCTGGATGGAAATGCCTTCAGTGTGCTGTAATCCATTTGGTAATTGTGTCTGAGGTTGGGCGAGGATGTTGGGTAGTGCCCTGCCAGCACTGGGCAGGGCTCACCTGATCTGGAGGTAAGAGTGATGAAGTCCAAACACAGAGGTTGAGTCAAAGGACACTTGAAAGCATCTGCTGAAAGGTAAAGCTGCAAGGGTTTGGGAAGAGGCTTCCTGCAAGCTTTGAGGAGATCACTGAGTGCAACTGCAGGAGGAGACCTCTCAGGTAGTGCTGCTCTTTCCCTCCAGGACTTGCCTTAGTTGTGCTGTCAGCCTGAAATAGTGTTAAGTATCCAATGTCACTAGCGTGCTGGTGGCAATGAAACTTAAGCTGCCTCATTTTGCTCTCCTTCCCGTGGATTATTTTAGTTCCTATGCAAGCCTTTGGAGCAGATGTAAGTTACTGTCCCCCTGCAGGAGGTCTGTTAAAGAAGAGGTGCCTTGTGAGTGCTCGAGGTCTGTGTATTCAGTTCATGGGCCAACACAACAAAAGCTGGTCAGGGTTGTCCTCTCACTTCTTGCCAAGCTTGCAGGTGACTTTGTCAGTGCATACAGCACCCAGACCTGAGTTTGGAGAAGAAGCTTGAAGGAGTTTTCATTCATTAACTAGCTCTAGTGCTGCGTTTTCATGGCTTGCTCAGCTGTTTTAAATGGGAGAGCAGAGGAGAATGAAGTATGTTCTGCAGGAGAACATCTCTGAGCAGGATTCACTGGTGTGATGTGTAGAGTTGCTCTGTAAGTTCGGGTTACACAGTAACTCAAGTACAGCACTTTCAGCTCAAATCTTCCAATCCGTCACTTCTTGCTTTTGTTTTAATCTTCAATCCTCATCTCACATCTGTGGAAGGAGCATTCTCAGCAGCTGGTCTATCTTGTTTGATCTTGACCACAGCACTAATGTAACAACAAATTGAGCTACACGTTACTAAAGATATGTGATGGCCATAATGGTTTGGGAAGATAAAAACCTCTGGATCCCATCCTAACCAGAGAGTAGTCCAGGAGAAGGAGTCTGTCTGCATCAGCATCATGATCAAAGATTATTAAAAGAACTCTTCTTTATTACTATCCGTGATGCAATGGATCTTCAGCTTTTACTACATGTGATTGTTTCCTCAGTGTGCAGTCAGACCTTCTCCCACTGGTGCTGCCAGGAAGCCGTGATTTATAGCAGTATTACAAGTGGCTTTAGATAGGATCTGCCAGAAGAGGGTTAATAGTTGAGGGAAAAATTATGAGGGAAAACAGATTGCAAAGGGTGCGTGGAGCTGATGGAAGTGTCCTGAATGCAGGGATTCATAGATTGGATGGAGTTATTCCCCTTCCCATCTAATATCCTAAAAAGTGAATGCTGACAGCCTGTTGTGCCGGGAGCCGGCGGGGAATCCTGTGCTTAACATACGGCTGTGCTTCTCATTGCTCAGGGTTACAATAATTGAACCCTTTGCTAAAGCTTCTAGCAGTAATACTATCCTATTGTGTAATTTGAAAGAGGAGGCTTCTGCCTTTTGAGCTCGGGAAGTTGGCAAGGAGGAAAATGACGAGGAGGATGGGAAGCCACGTATCTGTTTCAATTAAAGAAATTTAGTGTTTAGTGCCACAAAGCTGAAACATTAGTCAGACATTCCTGTTGGGAGAACTGGCAGGAAATAATATGATTTACAATCTGGGGTATGTCTGCAACATAAAAGGAAGAGAAAAAGTCATTTGCTGGTTGCGTACTTCTGGTCCTGGATTAATTTACGGAGGTATTTTGCTTGTAAGCTGACCAGCGATCAAAGCACTCTGATGTGTGATTGCTTCAAATTGCCTAAGTTAAGCAAATATTCTATTTTCGGTGTCCCTTTGGGTTTTCATCTTTTATTTCAGTTCTCTGGAAATTGAGATGCCAGCTTGTGCTTGAAGTTTGGTAACTTTTCACATTCCAGGCTGGAACAAATCTGAGTACGAGCAGCTTGCAGACCCCAGGTCATCACCAGGGGCCTGGCAGCCACGCCATTTCAGAGCCAAGCCAGAGTGTTCAACTGGTAAACATGGGCAGCACTGCACAAATAATGGCTGTTTTCACATGTGGTGTGGGTTTTTTTTTTTTTTTTATGCCTTAATCATAACTTGTGAAGTCGTTTTTAGGTCATCTAGTTCTTCTCAACTTGCATCAGAGACTGGAGACGGCGTGGGTCAGAGCGGCGCAGCCAGACCTGGTGTGGATGGGCGTTATGCTGGGTTCTGGTTGGAAAGATTTGCTGCCCCAAGTGGCTTATTTCCCAGAACAGGCTGAAATAGGGAGAAGTGCCCAGTGCAGCAGCACTTGGCTGCCCCAGCTGGTCTCTCTTGGTTCAGGAGCGAGCTGAAGGCAGTGCTCAGATAGAAACGCGACGCAGAACTGAAACCAGTCTGGTTTTTCTTTTTGAAGAAAACGCTGAATTCTGTTTGTGCTCAGCAGCAACGCAGGCAAATGAGCAGGAGCCGTCCAAACACAGCTGTGGGGGCCAAAGAATTCAGTCTGCAGTGTTGTGATTTGTGGTGGTCAGCCTTTGAAATGAGCCTTGTAGAGCTTGGAGTGTGGGTAGCAGGCAATGGAGAGATGGGAAAACCTGGGAAAGCAGCCTATGAATTTCTGTAAATGTTGGTAGCGACTTCCTTACTCTGTGCAGCTTACATCCACTTTCATGCTGGCTGCCTACACGTGTAAGGTCAGAGGAGTCCCTTGCTCTTAAATAACAGTGACCTTAATATGCCCTCTTTCAGGCGCTGGAACATGGAAACATAATAGTTTACCACATGATCAACAAACCCTCCTCAAAACAATCAAACACACTGCAATGGCTTCCTGACTTCCTTCTTTGTGGCTTCTGCACTGAAGGACATCTGTCCATCCTCAGCCTTCTAACACAGCTGCTTACTCCTGTATGAACAGAATAAATGAACACGTACACAGCCGTACCTCTGTGCAACTATGCTCTTAGATAACTTGGTTTTCTCCAGATTCAGTGCTGTGCTGAGATGATTTGTGGCTGTTTTGAGAGTGTTTCTGTTTTTGCTGTGCTTGGCTTGTTTGCTAGAGACTGCAGAGAAGAGCAGAATGCAGGCAGAGGAAGCTAAACAACCATTCCTATAGACATATTCATAGCATTTTGCCCTGCGGTAGATGGGAGCAGTATAGCAGAATGGAGATAGCCAGATATCTTAGAGGAAACTTATTAAGAAGAGCTTTCATCTTGACTAATATTTTCAGTCTTTGAGATTCCTGTGATCTTTGAAATCCTTCAGTGACTTGAGCTGTAATAAAACTTCATTTAGAATTTCTGTCTGAGCTCCCTACTCCTCCACAGGAGTTCTGTGCTGGATATAACAGTGGGATGGGGGAAAGCAGGCTGGTATCAAGTAAACACTAAGCTCATTAAGTCCTGCAGCCTCAAAGCGCTTGGCTTCGAGTCCAGGCTGAGAGAGGGCTGTCTGATCACCTCACCAAGCAGGGGGATAAGCCTCTCCATGGCTAAAGGCAGGAATTCTGCAGTGTTTTGTCTAGAGGTCTATGAAGGAATTGTCTTCAGTATGCAATTTAATGACAGCCTTAAGCAAGTGGAGATCTAGAAGAAGTGAAGGTAGAGTGGAGAGATGGATGGGCTCAGTTGTTGTAATGAGGTGAGGTGTATTCTGAGTTCCCAAAGAGCACCTTTCTCCTGCACAGTTTGTGTAAGAGTTTTGTGGGATTTCCTATTAAAATGCCACTGTCAGAATCACAGAAAAACATGTTTGTTCTTCTGTAGCATCAGGAAATGTGTGCTGCTGGGCTCAGCACCTTAGATGTGATGCCTCTTAAATATCTACAGTTATTCCATACATACCCAGCTGGGGCAGAGATTGGAAGCAAAGGATGTGTGTGACCACAGGCCTGGTTCCTAGAAACCTTGCTTCCCCAGCACAGAAAGAGCCAGGAGCGTTTGCTCCTGGTAGAATTACTCATTCTCTTCTGAAAAAGGGCATAATGAGTGCATCCAGCACCCAGACATACGGCTGTGCTGCTGTGTGTGCTTTGTATTGCCTTCTTGTTTGGGCCAGCATGGATTTGTGCTGGGTTAAAGTCACCATATAGCCACAGACTTAGGCGTAGAGATGCATCAGAACCTGCCTTTATTTCAGTGCTTTAAGGGATGTGCAGGCAAGCCATTTAAATATTATTTAAATACTCTGCAGGAAGGCTGGAATCCTGCTGTTCAGCCTCGCTTCTCCTTCAGGGAAAGAGATGCTTCTCAGTGTATGCCTGGATGTTTTTGAGCTTTTCTTGGTTGCATGCAGCTGCTTGTGCCAGCTGTGGCTGAATGCCTTTAAGAATCTCTGCCTTAAGCAGTCTTGCTCGTGTATTTTCACAGCTGTTAATGAATATACTGTTATAAAAATGTCAGTACAAGTTCTTCTGGTTGTCCATAAAAGGATTCTGCAACTGCAGAAGATAATCCTTCACTCAGTGCAGTTTATTTTGAAACTGCCATACTATAAAACACCTTCTCTGAGGTTGCACTTTAATAGTGGGTTTTTAACATTATTATTTCCTTAGTTTTTTGTCTGTCAAACAATTCCAGCTGGCAGAGCACTTCCGTGAGCGTTTCCACAATCTCCAAGCATGGAGCATGACCTTGCAATCACATACCAGCTCTCCTGTGACGTAAGGGATAGCAGGAGGTAAAGATGTCACTTGATGTGATAGATCCCCTGCCTGGGCTTGGCTGTTGCAGAGGGGCGCTCGTAGCCCACCTCAGTAATGCCTGAGGGGTGGTTGCAAGGAGTTTTCCTTTCCCTCTATTTGGAGAAGGACACGGGATGTTGCTGTCAGTGGGGAGCTGGGATTTTTGTCCCTTAGTTTCTCATGATGCCCATGGGTTATTCCCCAGCTCATGCCTGGATTGGTGTTTCATCTTCAGCTGATGTGAAACATCCTCCTGCGAGGAGGACTGTTGTCGGTGTGGAAATAAGAGGAAAGGAGTGACTGTGCTCATAAGCAGTGTTTGGAGGAGCTTCCTATTCTTGAGCTTGTGACCTGCAATGGACAGCTAATGGAGAACAGCAGCACCAGGGCTGTGGGTTTCTCTGCCTGTTGGTTCTTCTCTGCAGGCTCATTTCTTCTGAGGATTTGCTTGTCACGTTACCCAAGCACTTAAAGAGTGTGGGGATTGAATGCACCCTTGATTAGGGAATGCGTTCTCCTTTGATCACAGCAGCTGCCTGCTGTAAGTTGTGCTCTCCGTGCAGAGAGGTGAGTTGATGCCTACCTGCCTGTAGAGCTGGGGTGTTTTTCCAAAGGTGATGCCCAGTAACCTAAGAAATAACTACACAATCTCCCCCAACCGGTCTGTCTGACTTGCTGTCCATGCGATATTTACCTTTTGATAATGAATGGGCAATGCCTTTTTAGATCTGTTTTCATAAAGCTTGACTTCCTACTGCTTCTCCTCGGCACGGGGGCTGCTACTTGAATCTCGTGGCAATGCAGCTGCTTCAGTTTCGAAGCCTTTAAGTACATCTTAGAGCTTGGTTGGATGTAGGAGGAGAAAATTAAAGTTAAGCCTGTTGTGTATGGGTGTCTAGAAGTAGAGAAACAAAAAGGGAGGGGAAGAAGCAGTGAAAATAAGCTTGCTGTGCTTCAGGATGGCAATGTGCTGATGAAAGGAATGTGCTGTTGGGTTTGCAGGGAAGTGACACTCGCCCTTGGTGAGAAGAAGAGCAAAAGGTTGTGCTGGGAGCTTGGTTCCGCTCACTGAGTGCCTGTGATGATGTCTGTTGCAGATTTTCCAACTCTGAAATGATTCTTAAGCTTTTATCTTTTTCCGTGTGGAATTTATTGAGAGGCCAACTGTAATAAACCCCACTGGAGCGTATTGCTGTGGTTTGTCAGGAGAATTAAAGCTGTTGATTCCTTAGATACAGGCAGCTTTTAGTTTGTCTTTTGGCATAAGAAGGAAATAATGGATCATACTTTGTGCATGTTTCACTTTGTTTTTTGGTAAAGCTGAAGGAGGGGGGGGTGAGATCTGTCGGAACAGAATTTGCCTTGGGTACTGATTGTCTTGAGCTGAATGACACAACACGAATGAGGAAGTGCTCGGATTGTTTCAGGAGAAGGAACTTTCAGTTCCCTAACCCAGATTAATGTTGAGATAGCATGGAAACACATTGCATTGAGTGTTTCCTGAAGTGTAGGAGACAGTTTTTGGCGAGGATTGGACTGCTTGGTGTTAAATTGCTGGCGTGGCACCAGCTTAAACTGGGCCCTTTGAACTGGGCTCTAGAATCCTTCTTGCAATACCATGTGAATAATCAGTGATCAAATGGTTCCAAACGGTGTTTTATCAAAATGTTTTGATGTAAAACATTCTGCAGATTAGAATTGCTCTCTCTCTCCCCGTTAGGAGGGTTGACAAGCACCACAGTTCCAGTTCACCTGACTTTGTGCTTATCTGTGCATACTGTGACAGAGGGATGTTTTTGTTTCTGCAGAGTGACCAGCAGCTGGATTGTGCCTTGGATTTGATGAGGCGTCTGCCTCCACAGCAGATAGAGAAGAATCTCAGTGACCTCATTGACTTGGTGAGTACTGCATGCTCCAACCAAATCATGACTGAGTCCTGGGTGTGACGGATCTGGTATGTAAGAACATTTCCTGAGGCATCTCCCAGGTATGGTGATCTGCAGTTCTCTCCTCCTGTTTTGAAATGGTTGAGGAACTGCCCACAGAACGCCAGGAATCCGGGTGTTTGTTGTGGGCAGACCAGCAGGTACTGCTGTGAGTGCATGGAGATGCTTTTGGGTAAAGGGTCATCAGCACCTTTCTCGATGGAGTTGTCATCAACAGCTTGAAGGCTGCTTTTTATTCCAAATAACTGGACAGTTCATGCAAGTTGGGTGCATGCCCTCACACTGAGTATTCTCTCCAGATTAGCTACTTTCCAGTCCGCAGGAACTTTTACCATAGATGCAGCAGTGACACGTGCTTTGGAGGCCTTACTGCAACAAAATATTGCAGGGTTAGAGCACTGCAGTTCTGGAGAATGCCCAGATCTATTTATACATTATGACATACCAGGTATTCTGCAGTCCTGTGAGTATCCAAGAAAGAACCCTTGCCAACTACTTTGTGCTGATACCTGTTTTCTGCTTGCCATGCAACGTTCATTATCCTTTCATAAATTGGTAGCAAAGTAACTTAAGTCTTACACAGTACATGGATTCCCATTCTCAGTTGCATATGGTTGAGTTGTGCATTCTGTGAAGTGATATGCTATGCATTTGGGTTTATAGTGGGCTTGTTAGTGTCAACTGTCCCTGAAAACTGTGTGCCACAGTTGCCTCTAGAGCAGGTTCAAGTATTACTAAATGCAAATGTAATCTGTATAGAACCAACTGTAGAGGAAGCTGGGAAAATGTTTTTCCAGTGTCCACTCTGAATGTGATTTATGCTTAACAGTTTTCTGACCTCAGCTTCCAGAGTTTTGTAGACAGGGATATTGAATTTGGAACGGAGCTGTAAGACCTTTGAATTAAGACTTTTCAAGTTTTTCAATTAAGACTATCTTCCTGTGGAAATTGCAGCCCTTTCCTTTGGTGGAGCTGAACCTTACGCATGACTCTCAGACAAGATTTGTCAGCCACTTTAAAAACCTGGTGGTTCTGCATATAGCATCCACTTGAACTGATACCTCTTAATTAAACTGCTTCAGTTGCATCCAAGCTGTTTGCCATCTTTGTGTGCAGAAGAGTGGCTGCTTAACAGGGGAAAACGCAGCTGAGAAGTCTGTTCTTAAGTGGTGTTGCAGCTGGTGTTGGTGAACTTGGGAGGAGTCCTACGGTGAAAGAGCTCTGGCTGACTGGAGTTGATCAAACTCTATTTAAATATTGCATTTGGTTCCATAAGCCAAGGTGTAGGTAAGAAAGCTCTGTGGGTCAGGGAAATAAATCATTCCCTCCAGGAAGGGATTATTTCTCTTTCTTGAAACCATTTAGTAATTGTCTACATCTGTGCCACCAAAACTCTTGGCAGCTTAAGGCATCATTCTTGTGGCTGTTGCTGGAGGTGGGACGCAATAACTAAATCCTGGTTTGATCTGGTACGATACAGTAGGTTTTCTGATGAAATGTTGGAGGAATGAGTGGATATCAAGGTTTGAGCAACTCCAAGGACCATCCAGAACGATGAGTTGTTTGGAGAGCCTATGGTAAGCCTGGCTGTGTAATTGGTATGAGGTTTTTCTAATGACTCAGAAAATTGCTAGTTACCTCTCAATGTTGGAATTACTTTTGGATGGTGCTCATTAGTGTTCTACATGCTTTCCATCAGCAGCACGCTCTGGGGGCTTCTTTTCATATTGAAAGTGTAACATGAAACAGACCAGTTTGAAACATGCTTATGAGGAGGGGTTGTATGATTCCCTCACTGGTTCCTGCAGTCCCTTCTGTGGGGTGGAGATGACATAATGTATTAAAACCAGTGTGATTTATTTATAATCTGTAAACCTCTTCTGCAGCCCACTCTGAGCCTGACCTCCACAAGATAGAAGCCTGCAGTATTTAGATAAGAGCAGTATATGCACTGCCACCTTGTAGGAATTCCAAAAACATCATGAGCCAGCCTCTAGCAAATAGTTTTTTGACCTTTCTTGGCAGGTTTCATCCAAACCTTTACAGCTGATGATTTTTATTCTGTTTGCTTTACCGTTACCAGACAATAACCTCCTTGATGTAAAAGGTCAAGCATGGCAGGCATGAGCAGGTTCATTAAATTTGTGATAGAATTATAAAAGATGGCACCTTGACTTCTGCTTCCTTTCTATTTGGTTTCCTTGCTTCATTGCACTTCCATGCTGGAGTAGACTTGGAACAGAGACCTGAGTCTTGGTTTGTTTTTTTTCACTCTCCTGTGGGAAGCATGGGTTATTCCTTGGTCTGTTTGCAGTTCAGCTTTCCATCTTTTGATAGGAGATGATCTGCAGAATGATGCATAGCTACTGTTTTGATGCTTATTTAAACCTGTTGAAAGACATGGATGGTGACTTAAACGTGTCTGTATGCAAAGTGTTTTCAAAACAAATCCAGGAAGAAAGTAACATCTATTTCCTAGGCTTGTCATGCTGCTGGGAAATCTAGCTGTGCTAAATGTCTTCCCTCAGGTTCCTATTATTCGATACCCAAAGCTCTGCTTTGTAATAAAAAGAGCATTTTGGTGCCAGAAAGTGTATGGAATATGTTCAAGGCTGTCCATTACTGCCCCCAAGCGTCAGGCTGGCTAGGCAAGGGGTCCAAACTTGAACATGAAGTAAAAGGTTGGGGGAAAGAATAGGATTTTTGGGTCACTGGCCCTCATCAGACCAGACAGTTTTCATTCATTAGCAAAACAATCTGTGGTTTGCCCTTTTACCACATCTGTTGTTGCTTTTTCAGACTGCAGAGTCCTCAATTAGAGTTCATTAGAGACCTTGTCAATCACAGGACTCAGGAGCCCTGCCTGAAAGAAGCTGTGCAGGGTGCTGGTGATGTGCCTTGGCATGGAATGCACTGCTTGGAGTTCAATTAGTTGTTATTTGTAAAATAGACTACTTGGAGGCTGTCAGAATGTGCAAGAGGACTTCTAAATCACTAGCAAATGTGTTTAGTGCAGGTATGTGCCTTTTTAAGGGCAACTTGTTTAAAGTGTTTTTTTCTGTGTAATGTCTCTGGAAAATTGTATGAGGGAAGCCTTGAAGCCTGTACCTGTGAGCCAAGCGTGGGGTGTAAAGCAGGATGCATGAAAAGGGCATGAAGGGATTGCACTGCTCATGCAAATCACACTTTCTGGCACTAGAAAAGAGGCTGGTAGTGCTGTTAAATGGCTTATACTGACAGATCAGAACCCATTTGTGGGAGTTGCCCTCCTGCTTCCTTACTCTGAAGGTGACAGCTGTGCAGTAAGCCAGTCCTCACATACCTTCAGCTGTTCTCTTTCCAAAAGAAACAGCACAGAAGACATCAGCTTTCAGGTGGAGCTGTTGTGGAGGACCAATGCTGAGGAGGTGGGTGAGCAGTGGCTGAATCCCACCTTCCTGACACCCTTCCCATCACAGTGTGGAGGAGGGGTTGGCAGTGCTCATGGGCCACGTGCACAAGTAAGGAGTCTGCAGCTGGGATGTCTTGGTGACTTTGGCTTCAAGTATGGAAGTTGATGTGCCCTCTGTGTTGGTAAAAGTTAAGCAGGTTCCTCTGCAAGTGAGAATTTCCTGCAGTGTTTAATTTGGATGCTTGCCTGTGGGTGCATGTATAAATTAAATGAAAGAAATCCAGCTGACTCAGAAGAATCAGATGGCTGGCATGAAGGTGAGAATTGTCCTTGTAAAACTTGACTGTAGAGTGGACAGGCAGACTTGCCATGCACAGGGCTTGCTCACAGCCATGCCTTTCTTTGTCTCTCTCCCCACTAAAGCTGGTATTCAGCTTATCCCATTTTTATCCAGTGTTAAACGTGAAGGCCTTCTTCTCATAAAGCCTCAAGTTCTTGTTGCCATGGAAGAAACAAAGCTCAAGTTCTTCTATCTATAAATCCATTGCTAACTTTGTTAGGTGTTGTCTGGTTTCTCCCAAGGGTCATTTGCAGTTACGGTTTTGAGGATGACCTCCTATGATGAGAAACATCAAGCAAAGATGAATGCTTAATTATTTTAGTAGCATGTGTTGCTAAGAAGTCCCACAGTGATGAATTTATGCTTGTATAAACCTCAGATGTTGAAATATTTGAACAATATTCATGAGCTTGCTTCACATAGCTAGTGTGCTTCCAGACAAGCCTCAGATCTGCTTGTATGCCTTCAGTAACAGAAAATACATTAAGCTGGAGAATTTATCCTCTGGAAAACTGCACAGACCATAAAGAACATGAGAATGTGACTGGAGCTTTATGTATTTGGAATCCAAAAGCCTGAGCAATCTGCAGTACTGAGAAGAAAGATAAAATAATTGAGTACAGATGGCTAGCTGCACAACTAGTGATGGTGGAAGATTTTTCTTCTTTTAATGAAAATTAAAATAAAATTGAGACTTAAGGAGTGGAGACAGAAGGGCACTGACCAACCAGAGCTGGGTTTTGCCCTGCTGCTGGTCCTCAGCTTGCTGAGCAGTGTGCTGGGCTCCAGGCTGGTAGCAGCCAGTTGGCTAAAGAAAGGGGCTCTGGCTCTGGGTGAATTGATGGTGGGTGAGAGCCAGTTTTCCATTTGGTGAGTAGCTGTAAGCAGGAGCTTTTCCAGCTAGAAAAGATTCCCTATGGTTCCTTGATGGCAACTGGACATTGCAGTTCATCTAAGTTGTCAACAGAGCACTTGGCATAGAGCTTGCGACCTCCCCATGCATGAGACCACGCATTGTTTCACTTCTGGCTTCAATTTCACCTAAGTCTTTTTCTTTTTAAGCCTAAACTGTACCTTTTTTTTTCTTCCAGGCTCTTGCCATTGCATTGCTGCTGTTAACAAGCCCTTGAATTGCCTATTTAAATCTCTTCCTAAAGGAATGTAGGGAGGGGAATCGCCTGATGAGCTTGAATCCTAATTAGAAAACTATCTAAGTTCTTTTAAAGGTCGTGGGGGAAGTTAGACTATAGAAACATCAGGAGGAAGGACTGGAGAGAGTATGTATGCCTCTGCCTTTCCCATGGCTGTCACTGGGTATCTCCACCACCAGCTGGATGCACAGCCAGCACTTCCCAAGATACTGATACGCTGTGACGGCTCATGGGACTCAGGGCTGGTAATGGGATACAGAAGCCTTCACCTGCAGGTCACTAGTCAGAGTGTGGGGCATCTCCTTGTGCCTGCCAGATGGCTAGCTTTTGTTTCTCACTAAGCTGCATAATGCTGAATCCAGCCCTGGTTGTCACCTTTCAGACAGTTTAGCTGCACTTCCTCGAGCTAAGCTGAAAATGCCTGTAATTAATTTCTGCCGTGACATCGTTAACTAGACGAACCTAGCTTTACAACCTAATTAGCATTTGCCTTTTGCCAGAAAAGCGAATTGATTTTTATTTCACTTTTGCAAATTCTTACAGCACTGGGCTGCAGTGCAAATACTCGAGTCAAGCTGAGCTGCTTCCAATATCAGTTATATCTGGCCTTGAACAGAAGTCCATTTAAGTGTCATTTAATAAACAAAGCTTAAAGAATGTGTGGCCCTTGGACATCTGATGGATCAAATTAAGGTTTAGCAATGTGTGGATTTGTGGGAGTGACTTTACTGGTGGTTTTAAGCCCAAGATGAGTGGAGCCAGGCTTCCTTCTAGAGTTTCCACAACATCCGTTATGCCGTGTCTGTGTTCTGCAGGAACAGGAAAATCTGAGGCTGTGGAATGACTCAAATTATAATAATATTTTATTAGATGCTAGCCCGGAGGGGAGGAACCCAGGTTGCAGGGGGGTCTTGTGCCAAAGCAATTCTTCTGCAGGAGTGCTGGTGACTTGCATGGGCTCTGCGTTGCTGTGGAGTGTTGCTCTGCCCAAGTGACACGGGCAGTGTTTGTTGTGTGAGTTGTCTTAAAGAAGACAAAGCAAATTAAAACTGTGGGTTCGCACACATCTAAAATATGCATTTTCCTGTTTGCATGCAGGTTTTAATTAAAAACAACTTGTCATGTGTGCTTTCAGATAGCTGTGTGTTACAGACCCTGAATCAAACGGCAAATGGATCTGAGTGCCTGCATTGCTTATCTTCTGGAGCTCACTCCATCTTCCTTCTGATTCCATAAGGAAAAATGTTTCATCTTTTAATTTTACTGCTTCTAACTTAGTTTTCCAGCAACGCGAGGTTCCTGTGGAGGTCAGAACGTACTGACCTCTGCATAAGCATGGAAAAAAAGAGGTATTTTTAAGCCCAGAACCTCACACTAACAATATTACTGCTTCAGTTGCAAACATGATTCATTTCAGTCAAGGCTGCTGGAAAAAAACAATAATGGTAGTGTGCTCGGGTTGCAGGGTTAGCAAGCCAATCCATTAGCTGTTCTGAATATGTAAGGTGAAGAATTTGATGCAATCCAATGAGCATGATCAAAGCTAAGGTGGAGAATGCATAGCCATGAAAAGCTGGGATTTACTTCTTCAACCTTTGTTGCTCGTTTACTTCAGTCTTTTCAAGAGGCTAATTTAAATGTAAGAACCAACAAAACAGCAGCAATTGTTTTGGTGATATTTTACCAAAAAGTGAGATGAGAAGGAATGATTATTAGGTGAGCTACTGTGAGAAGAGCATGGTTTTGACTTTGGCACGAGTGATTATTTGTCATGATAGCGGTCGACTTAATTAAAACACTGTCCACATACCTGGCTTGCTCTGATGGGGAATATTGTTACACAGGACAACAGAAACCTTGTTCAACATGCAGGAGAGTATGCTTAACTCACTTTCATTCTGTTTCTTTTTCCTCTGTACTGCACATTCATTATGTATCTCCTTGGGAAAAAAAGCAATCCATCCCCCAAGCAGTGCCCTGTTGCATGGAATGTGCTGCTGAATGATGCTGCTATTCAGTTCCAGGCTGAGTTGAGGTCTCCCAGGAGCCCTCTTTTTTCTTTATTGATTTACATTGAGGGTGGTCTCGCTCCATGGCTGTGCATACGAGCTCCAGAATAGGTCATTGAGCTCTTACTTGTGGAAACATGGGTGTGCCATGGACTGAATAGACTTAATGATGGCTTTTAGCTCAAGATACAAGGCTAAGATTATATTCTGCACGTGACCAGCACGGGATAAGTGGGTGTCAGGATAAAGATGGGAGCACGCTCTTTGCTTAGGAATCAATCCCATCCCTGTACAGCCAGTATTTTCATTGCAGGAACACTTACAGTGGGGTGGTGAATCAAATCAACTCTTTGAAAGAGTAGATAACAGCAGGACAAGGGAAAATGGCTTTAAGTTGAAGGAGAGAAGATTTAGGTTGGATGTCAGGGTGAAGTTCTTTGCTATGAGAGTGGTGAGGTGCTGAACAGCTGCCCAGAGAGGCTGTGATGCCCCGTCCATCCCTGGAGGTGTTCAAGGCCAGGTTGGATGGGGCCCTGGGCAGCCTGGGCTGGTATGAAATGTGGAGCTTGGTGGCCCTGCACGTGGCAGGGGGTTGGAGATTCGTGATCCTTGAGGTCCCTGAGAACCCCGGCCATTCTGTGATTCTGTGAAATCACTGCTTTACATTTCAGGATTTGGCCTGAGAAGTGGGTTTATTCGTGCTGTTTTGAATGCAAGCCTGAGTTCCCTTTCTGATGACTATTGGAGACAGATGCACTTACTCAGGCACCCAATGCCTTTTGGCTTTCCCATTAACACAGTAAAAGCTAATAAGAGAAGTTCACAGTGCTAATGTACTTGCCTGGAACCTTTGAATGACAGCAGGTCAGCTGGGCTTTCAGGCAGAACTGCCTTCAGTTCAGATTTGGAAGCTTTCTCACTAAATATAAACTGAATTCCATCAGGGTTTAAGTGCACACAAAGTAACTGAATGGCTTCAGGAAGAAAGTTTGGTGCTTGGCTTGGGGAAGACTTAAGGAGAGGTGCATACGTAGTGTGAAAGAGCTGCTCAGTGCCTGTGTAGCAGTGCTTGCTCAGCCCCAAATATTTTATCATTGCCTGTTTTTAAAAAGGAAATTCTGAAGGAATCAACAAATTTTGTGTTGCTGGGGTCTTTAAAGCTGCAGATTACTGTGTTGACTTCCTGCTTTTGCTTTTTAAGTGGCTTCATTACGCAGAAGAGGAAGACCAGTGTGCATAAATCTGGTGAATCTCTTGTAAAGGAAGTGCAGCAGCTGTTGGAAGTTGATACAAGAAGTGATACAGAAATTCTCTTAGGGTAGCTATGCCAACCTTGGATGTTTTTTTCCAAAACTTAAATTGCATAAAGCAGCTCCATCAGTTGAAACAGCTCAATTCTTCTATGAATGAAGGAAATTCTCATATTCTTCCAAAGTGGATTGGGGTTTTCTTCCCCATTTCATTCTGAAACAAACTGAAGGAATAAAGAATACATTGCCTGAAATCCTGGAGCAAAGAGAGAGTGAGTGGTTAGAAATCTGACTGCAAAATGGTACTGAATTATAGTACAATATCTTAGTTTAGTAAGTAGATGCTACAAGGCATTCTCTGCTATTCCTCTAAGACCAGCTACAGCTCATACAGACTAAAAACGTGTCTGTGCTTATGCACAATTCTGTTACTGAATCATCCAGGGAGGAGTTTAGTTCATCATTACTACATGGAAATGAAATTCATTGTTTTTAAGATGTAATTAATGTGTCAAGGGTTCCTTCTGGTCACAGAGAGCTTGTGCTGTCCCAGTAAGCAGCGCAGCAACGCCCTCAGCACGGCTGGGATCTCCATGAGTGGCACTTGTTGGTGTTCTGCATGGAATTTTTGGAATTTTAATAATAAATCCTTAATATTACTTTATGAAAACAGGGGCTTCAGGGGGTAAACGTGGCAAGAAGCCTGCAGCTGTAACAGCACAGGCAGAATCATCCCAGCGACCTCTGAGCACCGCTCAATAACAACCTGACTTTATTTGGCTGTGTGATTTATTTAATTTAATTTTTTTTTTTTGGTCTTGGGCGTGAGAATTCGTGGAGTTCTGTAAGGATTGAATAGAACTTTAAATGGGAATTTGCAGGTTTTTTTCTTTTTTTCCTGAGGGGTCTTTAGTTGGTGATCTTGGATCTCAGATTTGTCTTTTGCAGATGGGGACGGTGCAGTCATCCCTGCTTGTTTGGGGTCAGTGGGTTTGGAACAACAAGGCTTAGTGCTCCACATCCCTCTGTGGCATCTGAGTGTTTTGCAGTGATGCTTTAACCAAAGTCCTCCCTCTGCTGTGTTCCTCATTCTTTTCTACCCAAGGGATCCTCTCTTGAAAAAGAGGGAACCCTGAGGAGGGGGGTGAGGGGCTTTGCTGTGATCCTTGGTGCAGGAATATTGATGCCTGTGTTAGGAGATGGATTGGTTTTGCACAAGTGTGTGTGCATACATGCACATATTTTATTAACCAGCATGGTAATGGTTGGCCAGCTGCCTGGAAACTGTTCTAAACTGTACCCAGAGAGGGAGTTTGTGAAAAATACATTAGTGCATACGGATGGTGTGTTCTTTTAGCAGCTCTCTGCTTTCCACTCCATTATAAATATTTACCTTGATTCATCAGTCCTCCACAATTGCTTTACTGGCCGTCCTTGGCAAGTAGCTAACATTCAGACTGCGTATATTTAAGCACACTGGACCACACCAGTGGTTAGGTAATGAAATCTGAAATTATTGGAGGCGGCTGTTAATAGCAAAAGCTGTTTTTAAGAATATCATGCTCTTCTAATTTTAATCTCATTACCTTCTCTCTCTGTATTTTTTCTCCACAATCAGGTCCCAAGCCTCTGTGAAGATCTCCTCTCTTCTGTTGATCAGCCATTGAAGATTGCACGAGATAAGGTGGTAGGAAAAGACTATCTATTGTGTGACTACAACAGAGATGGAGACTCGTATAGGTGAGTTCCTATCCCAAGAAATGAGCTAGCTGGTTTCCTTTCTGCATCAGAGTATTGAAGTCCCTTCTCCCTCTTATCCTGATCCAAAAAAGGGAAATTTAAATGATATTAAACTGTATTAAACTCATCTTGGTGATAAGCCTGGTACTGTTTCAAATCCTGACAACTGTAGAATGCTTTGCTTTCAGACAACGTGGTTGTATAGCCTCTAATCTGATGACCTTAGCAGCTCAGGTCTGCTGTCTGTCCATCTCAGAAACAAGATAGGTTTTATCCTAGAAACCCCAGGACTTTGTGTGTTTTCTGTACCAAGATCTGTAGTCATTAACTCAAGCCTAAAATCTGATGTTGTTATCCTGTTAAAGGGCTGACACTAACGGGTTCCTCTTAGGCTTCCTGTAGCACAGCTCTATCTTTGAGGATTGGAACCAATTGGATCTCCGGAACTGTGGTGTAAAATTAAATCATCTCTTGTTGCAAGGTTGTAAGATGTTTGGAATGGCTGACAACAGAGAAAAATGATGATTCAGGCAGCACGTTTAAATAAAAGAAATTGGTTTGTACAAAGCAGCGTGGACTTGCCAGCTGGGAAAGCTGCTTGCAGTTGTGTTTTCAAGGGGTTGTTCTCATTTTGGATGTGCAGTGTCATTAGTTCTCAATGACAATCTTGGCCCCAGCTTTCAGTGAAGGAAAAGAATCCCTTTCTACCAAAATAGCCAACTTATTTTGAGAACTGCAGGCGAAGACAATGAAAATATTTGAACAATATGAGCTTTAGATAATTATAATAAATTTCAAAGTGGAAAGAGCTGTAATAATACGATGAGTATTCAGGATATTGGCAGCCACTTTGAACGCAGTCTCTCCTTTTATGCTTTTCTTCCATACCTTGCCATTAGGATGATTATATTTCAGCAACCAATGCTTAATGCTATTTGTTTTCCTTCCTCCATTGCCTGCCTTTTGTTCATGTCCGTAGCATCGGTGCCATAGTTCCAAATATTTTGATAAAGAATTACAAAGCTCATCCAGAAGCCTTTTGAGTATTGCATCACCTGGCTTCTGCTCTTTTCTCCTAACGAAGGCTGCTACACCATGAAGTAATGAACACCATCCATCTTCTGTCCTGAGTTAGCAGCTCAGCTGTTCCACCTCCTCTTCTGGTTCCGATTAGAGGCTTAGATTCTGTGCTCCCTTTCTGGTTTGGTGTAATAGCTTATGTTTGTAGTGCTAACAATTGAAACTGCTTTGCAGTAAGAGTTTAGCTTTCCTTTGCTTCGCGGTGGTGATTTATGTTCATTTGGCCAGAAAGTTTCAAGAATTCTGTTCCAAGTTGGAATTACACAAAATATTTTGATTTTTTTTCTTTGGCTCAGACCATCACTGCAGACACAGGTAAGTTTATGAAGGATTATAACTTAGTTGGTTTCGGTCACAGGAAAGGTACTTAACTAAACTGAAAGCACATCTGTCTGTAGATGATTGATACAGGGAACACACTGAGATTCATCTTGCCCTGTTAGTGTGAGGAGCAGACTGCTAATGGATGTGGAGTTTGACAGTGCATCTGGGTTGTGGCCAACTGTAAATGACAGAGAGCTTTTTTTAAGTATATCCTCTATTGCAGTGGGCCCAGAGGTAAGCAAGTCTCTAAGGTGAAGTTTCTGCTCATGTTCTCAAAGGTACGATCCTAACATTGAGATCTTCTCCAGGCCACCACAAGGTGTGTGTGCACAGCTCATCCTTTATGGCATGTGCAAGAGGACGGAGCATACCACAGATAATGTATTTCTTGTGGGTCCTTCATGAGATGCTTTCTCCCTGAGGCTGTGATGTGTTTCTAACAGTCTCTTGGGATCTTTGTTAGACTGTTGACATGAGTATCTATCACCAGATGCTCAGAAAAATGGAAAAGGCACTTGTTAAACTGTATTGCAGCATGCTGCAATAACTAATAACAGTTGCCCCTCCCCATTCCCCAACACTCCATGTTTGATCACTGCATTTGGAAGCCCTTTCTTTAAGGTTAGTTTCATGTTTGCCTCTGAAATTTACTCAGTCTCTTCCCTACTATATCCCTATTCAGATACTTAAAGACTAACAGGGAAGCAGGAGGACTTATTACATCATGAGGTTTCAGAAAAGCTATTTTATTTCTTTGCAGTGAGCAGCCACAATGTATAAATTGTTGGCATTAGAGAATGCTATTCTTTCTCTGAGGCTTTTGGTTCAAGTGTTCTGGATCAAAGCGATTCTCCCTTCTGGAACTGATTGGCCTCAGCTCTGTTTCACAAAGTAAATTCCTTCCTTCAACAGAAAGCAAAAGCCTTTGAAAACCAGGCAATGTGAACATGTGCATGTGTTGATCCAGTCGGTGCCTGTGTTCAGATAATGCTATTCATACCTCATAAATTCTGAAGTTGTTACTGGGAAGTGGCTCTTGCACTAATGTAATCAATTAGACCCGAATCGAGGAGGAGTGTTTTATACTTTCAAAAGCTTTTGATATTTCCACACAGGTTTTCAGAACCCCACTCACTGGGTGAGAAGTCACAAGAAGTGCTGCAGTCACCTGCAGAATGCTACGTCCCCAGTTACTGCATGCTTTGAACTAAACTTCAGTTTTCTTCTCTTGGAGACTTTACTAATTGCATTTCTTTTAATACAAATCCAAAGATTTGAAGATGTTCTGTGGACAGCTGAGCCTTGTGTGAATTCTGCAGGAAGCCTGGAGCTTCCTCACTGGGAATCGAGCTTTGTAGGCCTTTTTTGAGCAGCTTTACAGTTGGACTGGGTGGCAGCTTTGAGAAAAAACAGGGATGTTTGTCCATTCTGATGACTGATAACCTCACATGTTTCATGGGGGCATCCTTCAAGGAAATTAATATCCTAATTGCTGAGCCACTCGCCATTGACTCCTTCCTTGTATTAAGGAATGTGATTTTCTTTGTGTTGGTGTGGATCAGACCACGAAGTACATCCTGGAGTCTCTCTTGGATCTTCACATGTCAGTACTTTCACATTTCATCATATTATCACACTGCTGCTTATGTGATCAGTCTCTTCTGTGTGTATGCTTGCAGGCAATTCTATGAGTGCTCCTGTAATAAGAGGAAGGTTTGGGAGCATATCAAAAGGCAGTGGAATCCACATTGTGAAAGCAGACCCTTTTTTTTCTTTTTTTTTCTTCAATATATAGGACTTCAAGGTCTCTGACTTTGTCCATACATTCCCATTCAAAGTATGTTTGATCACTCCATTAAATGGAATCCTTATGGGGAATTTGGTGCCAACAACACTGAAGCCTGTTAACTGAAACAAAAAACATTCTCTTTTAGGGAAATTAGAGGTCTGACTTTTGAAATTTAAGCGCCCTTGTCCATCTGTCTTTCTTCAAATAGCCTCCATTAAAGCTTTTAAATGCATTGTGAATACTCTTCCACAAAGAAAAAAAAAATTATGGGGTTGTGTTATGAATTTTTTTAGGTGAAGCTGCTTCTGGCTCCAACTACAATGGGTTGAAAATGCTGCGGTCCGCTTGCTAGAAAGACTCAGTTGCTGGCCTTCCCTTCAACACCATTCCAGCAGCCTGCAAAAGAGATCTGAGCAAGGAATCAGAGAATGCTTGGGCTGGAAGGGATATTCGGTATCATCTAGTTCCATCTCACCTGCAGTGGATGGGGTTGCCACCAACTAGATAGTGCCACTGTCTTGTTTCTCTCCATTTTGGATGCAGAAGCTTCCACCTAGTACACCTCTCAGCTTGTTTTGACATTTGCAGTCAACTTAGATAACTTAGTTATCTTTGGGCTGTAAATGCAGTTCTGAGTCTAGCAATACCTGCACTACAGACTCAGTAGCTCTTTCTCTTTTATATTTGGAAATAAGCATCTGTCTGACTTAAGGAAACAAAGCATGAAGGGGCTGCTGATCTGATCACAAACCAATCAGTGTCAGAAGTGGGAAACGGAAGCTTTTTACAAGCATCTGGTATCACAAGTCTCTTTTATCTCAGTCTTGCATGAGTTTCTCTGAGAATCTCCTTTAAATATTTGCAGTTACATTTTCCTCAAGTTCTTCTACTTCACGCAGAGAAATCTCATTTTCAGGTGCCATTTGCAATTTGCACTTCTTCATGTATTTCCACTGTGCCTTTACCATTGGTTCTTTGCTCATCCACCTGGGTCTCTTTGGTGTAGGCTGGCTTTTAGCATGCTGCCCAATGGGTGCAGGTGTCCCATTTGGGAATCTTACCTTTTGGGGGATTTTTTTTTTTGCAAATCTCTTCTGGATTTCAGTGGGCTGTTAGGTGAATAAATGTTAGCTGTCTTCTTCAGAGCAAGTGAGTTTTAAGCAACTATTTTAAAATGAGAACCACCAGCTGAAAAACATTGCCCTGGGTGGATGTGACATGGTGATTTAGCTTTTCCTGATCTCTCACCTATTTGTTCAGATGTGGTCGGGAGGAGAGGGGAGAAGTGCTGTGAAAGCACGAGGGCAGCATGAAGCAGAGCCTGTTCTTTGTGCTTTGCATTAAACACGTCCAAACGAGTTACTTGTCTGAGAAATGAGTAACAAATGGGTACTGAGGAAAAAGCCCTTGCGTATGGACTGCATTAAGACCTAGTGTTAGTCCACTGGAGTATTCTGAAAACTGAGTAGGCAAAAGGTGGAGGTACCTTTTCTTAAACTAGCAGTGATATATGTAGGTTGGTTATCCCCAGGGGAAATGAAGAGGAGAATGCAACTTTGCAGAAAGGGAGTTATAAAAGTCTCAAGCATTAATCTTTTAATACCAAATCTTTCATTAGGAGCACAAAATCTCTTCCACACCTGCAGAAATCGTACAATAAAAACTGCAGCTTTACAGACCCTGTTAAACCCTGTGCATTGTTCAAACGTTTTCCTACCATTGTGCTAAAAGACAAGTTTATTTGAAAGCAAAATAGTGGAGGAGAATTTGGACCTTAATTGTAGATGGCAAAGTTTAGCTCGAATATTGTCAGATGCCAAACAAGCTGCATAATGTATTTGTATTTGCATGGAAATAATTTTAAATACCTGATGTGTAACAGCTGAGGTTGAACCTTTGAATACTTGAGAAGGAGCAGATGCAAACCCAGGCGTAGTTTTATGCATTTATATAGCATAAACTCAGAGGATGCTCGCCATTGTTGGACAGGTCAGGCCCACCACTCTGACCTCTCTGAGTTCCCCTGTTGTCTCACTCTCTGCTTTCCTTGTCTCCTTGGCAGATCACCGTGGAGTAACAAGTATGATCCTCCCCTGGAAGACGGTGCCATGCCATCTGCTCGCCTGCGCAAGCTGGAGGTGGAAGCCAACAATGCCTTTGACCAGTATAGAGACTTGTATGTCAGTTCTACCATACACAGCCCTCTACTTCCTTTGTTTCCTTCAGGAGGCATGCAGTACATATATTGGCCTGAAATGCAGTGCCACTGAGGGTGGCATACGTGTGTATACTGGAGGTGGAAGGGTAGGCAGCAGCTGATCTGGGAACACATCACCTGTGATTTCGTGTTGGGAAAGCACAATCCAATTTGCCAGCTGATGCTAACGGCAGAAGCTGAAGTGCTTTCTTGGCTCTCTCTCATCTCTTGAATAGATTAATGGCATCTTTGTCCTGAAATGACTTTGTTCTCTTTGATCTCAACTAAGTTCAGTCCTAAAGCATCTGCTTTTTCTATTCCCTCAAGACAGTACTCTCTCCAGATATCTACCTCTACAGCAGAAGCTTGCACATCTTGTCAGATTGCAGGCGTTGATTGTGAAATGTGGCAGTGGTGTGGGGAGTCATGTACTTCTGCAAAGATGATTGTGTTTCAGGCCTTGTCTTGTGAAAGAGATGTGAAGGGAAGGAACTAGTGGAAATGTGTGAGAGCAGTGTAATTAGGCTGTATCCTTTCAAAGCTGCAGTTGCAGTTTTTCCAGGTGACTTGTCAGTTAAACAGTCTTGCTAAAAGGAGGGAATGCAGTTGTCTTGCATTGCATCCACAACTGTCTTCTGTACAGCCTGTGGTCTCCTAAGCAGCAATAGGATGGAAACAGTCATGTTAAATCTAAAAAGCAAAGGTGTGTGGAAAGCAAAAGAAACGTACTCCTTTACCAAAGTTGGGATGCTCTCACATTGGAGATCCCTAGTGATCATGGAATAGGTGAACAGCTTTCATTGCTTCATGTTGCATCCAGGTGGAGATAACTTAGATGTAGTTAATCACGTATCACTTGAAATTTACACTATTTTAGTGCTAACAAAGGCAGCTTAAAAAGAAAAAATATTCTTGCTGATTTTCTACTCGTTTTAAGATGTGATTTGATGTAAGTGTTGCCTGTCCAGACATGGTCTTCTCTTAAAGATACCAAATTCTACTTTTCTTGCAATATGTGAAGGTATCCGATCTCTAGTAACAGTTGTTATAGGTGTCTGAATCCATGAAAGATTGCATTTCTGCATATGCAGCAAAGAGAGGTTTGCAGTCTCCCTTTAGGTGCAGAACGGACCCAGACGAGTAGGGTTTTTGTTCAGTGAGGTGAAAATGAGTAGCTTTCTGGAGCAGAGATTGAGCACAGAATCCCTCTGTGATCACTGACCATGAAGTCACAGCTGGATACAATAACTTCTCCAAAGAAGTTTGCAGAAAGGAAAGCTCAGTACAGCCTGCCTTCAGACTCGGTGAATCTGCTAATCCCTCTCGGCATGGGGTACAATAGTAGCATTAATATATTGTATGGAAGTAAAAAGAAAGATTTTATCAAATTTCATCTTTCAGTTAGCCAGTCCAAGTTTGGCAGGCAATACATTGTGAGAGGGATACAGGAGGGATTGCTCACAAAGGCTTCATTCTTGTGGCATCAGCCAGAAATGACTGAGGCATTATGGCTTGCAGTACAGACTAGATAAGAGCATCAGTCAGCAGAACACACTTTGATGCACGTTAGGATCTCAAAAATGTGTCAGAAAAAGAGGAAAAGGGTGGCTTATGTTTTGCTGAGTGGTGTAAAAACTGTAGTATTTTTGGAAAGAATTTGCAAAGTTAGGGAAACTTAACCCAAGTGCTTGAAGGGTTCCTCATGCTTGAAATTGGAAGTGATTTGTGCTTTACCTACAACAGAGGTCTGGATAGAAACGTGCTTTTGTTCTTGTAGTTGGACTCTGCAGTTTCCTTAACAATTGGATTTGGTATTTTGACAGCAAAAGCTTAATTTTTACTTGGAGATTGGAGGGGAAAAAATGAGGTGGTGGTAACAAGTGCCAGCTTTTCACACTTCTGCTGCCAGCAGGTCAGGTTGGGAATGGCTGTAACAATTACTGGCATAACAGCTGCTGAAATCATGTGGGAGCCCAAAGCATAGGGAAGCTTGTAGTGGGAAGAAGATGGCAATTGCAGTGATGTCATTTCCATGGTCTGCTGGAGCTGGAAACTAATGGTATATCTCCACTGCAAAGGTCTGAGTGCTGTCGATTCAAGGTGTCACTGGCCTTCTGGTTTGGTTCTAGGCATTTGTTCACAGGGAACACCAGACTCCAGTGTGCTTGAACTTCCTATAATGAATGCTTCTGCTAGGAGGTGTTTCAAAGCACTTTGAGGCTTTGTTTCTTAGCCCTGCTGGGCTGACCCACTGACTTTGTGCTTGCACTTCTCCAGGCACTCGCGGAAAGACATTGCACTGTATGGGCTTGTCGTTGATTGTAGGGCTGAAAAAGGAAGATTGTGTGCAGAGGTGAGTTCAGGCTGCCAAAGCAATTTGTGTTAATTGCACCAGAAGAGCCTTTGCACAAGGAAGCAAAGTTTAAAAACAACAACAAAAGCAAACCCAGCCAACAATCTGCAGCATGCATGGTTGTCTGGCATCAGATGTTAGCCTGCAGGTGGGTGTGAGCAGGTCAGGATGAATGACCTTCACCTGAGACAAAATACTGACCATAATAAAGGGATAAAGCATTTCCTACCCTGGCCTAAATTAGTACATTGGAAGCACTTGTTTCTGAGATGTTGCTCTGCATGGTGCTCAGCTTTCAAATGCATCTTAGAGAAGCCATTCCAGTGGGGGAGCGGAAGAGGAGGATGTTTACTTACCAAAGGAAAATAAGTACTTTAGAGAATATGTGCTTTTCCCACTCCGCTCTCAGCACGCACTCCAAGCTTCCTCTGGATTATCTCCCTTTTTACCTTCATGCACAGTAAGTGATAATATCTCACAGAGTTCATGTTGAGCCTCTTCCAAAACCTCAGCTCGTTTCAGCTTTTCCTCGTGCCGGTTGCATTTGGCCCACATACCATTCCTTTCTAGATTTCTGTTGTAATCAGGTGTGGTTAAGTATCCACCTACATCTCATGAGTCATCAGCATGGATCTGCCATTTCCCAAGGGTTGACACCTGCTGGTGTGGGTGGTTTGAGGAGAGCAGCCTGTTGTGCATTTGTTGACGATTGGTGTGAAATAATCCGTCCACATTTGTTTGCTGGTGACATACATTTGAGTTTTGCCCCTAAAAGCTTATTGAGCAGCACATGGGGTGACTGCAGTGTGAAAACAACTTTGGAGGAGTCCTGTAGAGTCCCACAAAGTAATTTCAAATCGTGAAAGCTTGAGAAAAGCTTTCCTGGGGTGTGGAAGCTTCAGTGCTTCCTAACCAGTGCTACGTTATTTCCTCTAAACATCACTTGGCTGCTCACCTTTTATTTCTGGAAATCTCCTTGGGTTGAAGAGGAATCGTACTCATTTTTTGCTCTCACAGCAAGTGTATTTCTCAGTTATCAGTTTGACCAAAATGTATGTCAGTTTCCCAAAAAAAACCCCCACCAACTTTAATTTTGATCTCCTGCTGCCAGGTTTAACTCAGACACTGCCTGAAGCTAATGCCCCGGTATGTTTTTGTTCAGCAGGTTATTATTCCCAGATGGAAGCCTAATATCTCATACCATTCAGTGAGGGCTTTGGCTTTCCACTTCCAATATCGTGAAGATAATTTCTTCAAACACATGGTTGTAATTTATTGCCCTTTGCTTGACGTGTGTGTGCGCAATTGATTGAAATCAAAGCATAATGAGGACCAGGGTGGCTGGGTAAATCTATTTTAGATCCTGCATTCTGTTGTTTTGGGTTGGAGATAATCAGTGCTTTAATTAAGTAATCTAATCGCTCTTTGTTGTCTGGAAGAAATCATTTCTGAAGTTATTAAATAGACCTCCCTGGGGAAGGATGCTGCTGCTCTGGGTGTTTCTACAAACAGGATGGTTTTTGGCAACTCCAGACTAGTTTAGTAAGTGTACGTACATCTAGAGAGCTGTTCTTACCTCTTCTTTTCTTGGGCTCAGTTGAATTTCTTGGAGGTTTTGATTTTTAACAGCTGTGTCAAAAAAAAAAAAAGAAAAAATCCAACCTCATGTTGATCATTCAGCTTCTGTAAATATTGTTATTGATTAAGACTTGGAGTTCCTTCAGCAGGGTAAGCCATGAAGCCTTGAACTTCCGCTTCTGTCTTTGAATAGATGTTGATCCATTTTCAATGTGTTATGTTAGGGCTCTGGATGAGGAATTTAATGGGAGTGGAAGGAGGTCTGGGAGAGGATTGACCTCTAAAATATGTCTTTATTGTGCGTAATCCTCTTGTTATTGAATGTTGGATTGGAACTGTGTCTGACGTGGAGTTAAAAACAAGCTGGCACCTCACCTTTTAACTTTCAGAGTACTCCATTTACTCTTCTTGGTGTTTTATGTCACTGAACAGCCTGGGTTCTCTCGTCTTTGGGGTTCCCAGAAGTGGACTCATAGGTAGAATAGAGATGTCTCATTTTGGGGCTCTGCACCATCATCTCTACCACCAAGCGCCTTTAAGCCCTGGAGCTCTGGGTAGCTTTCCCCTTTTTAGCTGTTCTTATGGTTTTTTGCATCCTGTTACATGATCTGACTCCGAGATCCTCCAAGAGGATTTCTTTCATCCGAGTTTGAAAACATTTTGTGCTGCTGGCAAGGTTGGTAGCAATTCCTTTATTTGCCAAGCTGCTCTGTGTTGACTCCTTTTGCGTATGGAGCAGTGCTGATTCCACCACACTGATGGAAGCAGAGCAGCAGATGGAGGAGGTGCAGCTCACCCCTGGGTTCAGCACAGCCCTGCTTTCAGCTCACCACGGGACCAGGCAGCTGCACGCTCTCTCTGTAAGCATTCTGTCTGTGTTTAGATGTAAACCTACTTTGCCTAAACTGAAAACCCATGGAAAGCTTTGAAGTGACTTTATTGCCATTAGCTCACTGTTCCTCATTAATGGTTACTAGCCCTTTGTGCTGGCTTTCTCTTGGGCTCCAGAGTCGCTGTGGTTTGCACAGCGAGAGCCACACAGATTGAATCCAGATGCATTTGTTATGCATCCTAGCACTAAGGAAACCTGACTTTCCATCTCACTGCTGGCTGGGCTTTTGCACAATAGGGTGTGACATCAGGATTATGTCATCTGTGAGATTCTTGCCTCCGGGTTAGGCTGATAAGTACAAGATGGAGGCTCGTAAGACAAACCTAAACTGCCAAGATGCTCACTGCTTTAATGTTTGTGTGCTTTTAAAATTAAAGCCGTGTTGTTTTCCCAAGGAAATTGTGTTTAGATGTAAGAATAAACAGAGCAGCGTTGGGATCCCTTCCTTAGCCTGCCCATAGCCAGCACAAAACTCAAAGCAGCACCAACCCTGAAGTTGTTGTACGTTACAAAGGTTAAGGTGAACTTAGAGGAGGAAAGCATTAAGCACACTGTCATGCTGTGCAAACTAAATTAGTTGCTTTTCATCCAGTTTCTTTTTTCTTTGGGTGCCTTGTTTTGGAGCATATCTGCACAGGCTGCATTCTTATCTTCTGAATCTGAAATTTTCAGAACAGGAGGAGTTTTTCCCTTGGGTTCCCATGGTTCCTTATGATTACATAAAGTCTCAGCACAAGAGGGACAGCTTGTGTTAGGAAGCCAGCACTGTCACAAATGAACGGTGTTCAAAGGGTGGAAAACGGAAGACAAATTTAAGAGCAAGCACTAGCCATCTTGCAGTGTATGTGATGGATGCATATTGGAAGGATGAAGCTGCATGAAATCTCTAGCCTGCTCAGGCTTTGGCACGCTTAGTACATGACACACAAGACTTGTGCTGCTGTCTTCTCCCCTCCTACCCATCCAGGAATTGTAGCTGGCAGTCTCTGAAATGTGTCAGACTGGTGGCTGATGAAGCAGTGGGCTGTGCAGAACAGGCTGCTCCAAGGATGGGCACGAGTGAGAGATTTGTGAGCCATTTGGTGCTTCCTGGCAGGTAATGAGCCACTTCCCCTTTTGGGCACGGTACAAAATGACCCATTGTCTTGATTATTAGGTGGCTAATGGAGCTGTTTCCAGGTGACTCCTCAAAAGGGATTTGGTCTGTAGTTTCCATCTTCTGAGAGCAGTTGGATGGTAAGGAAGGTGTGAGCAATGCAGGGTTTTGTTTTTTAAATAATGAAAGGTACTAAAAAGCAGAAAACCCAAGGTCCTGGGGATATTTAGCCTTCAGGATCCCATTGGATCCCATTGTTTGGGTACTGTTTTCGCTCCATGCAGAGTTCTTGCACTTCACAACTCTGCTTCACAGTTTGAGTCATCCCACCACGGTCCAGATGTGTGCTTTTAAGTACAACTGGCATTGAAGTTACACATACCTAACGAGATTGGTATGTTTGCTCCAGGGACTGTTGCACCTGTGTATGCTGGAAAGAATGTCAGTAAAATACCTGTGCAGAGTCCACGGGCATAGTTTGGGCTGCGTTCATAAACTGCAGTGAAAAAAACAGCTGCTCTGAATACACAAACATTTTACCTTCCTCTCTGCAAGTATTTAGGTAACATTCTTTATGTGTTACATGGTTGCACCCCTGGGATTGAGAAGGCAGAGGCGAATTCTCAATCATTTATGTGCAGGCCAGCAGGAGAGGTGTTACTTCTGGTACCAGGCTGGCCTTTTTTAGAGAATTAGCTTTTGAGCATCATTACTAGAAAGCTGGACACAGGCAGCGAAATTATTTGGTGTCAGCTGCTGTCCTAAAGACTTTTTCCCCCCTGACTTGAGCTACAAGGCTGCAGGTGATTGGAACAGACACCTCAACAATGTTTTGGGTTTGGTAGGGAGTGAACTGCTGGAATTGCCCACTTCCTTCATGTTTCTGTTGCTGTTTGTGTTTGAAACAACAGGGTGCAGGCACAGAGGAAGGACTGGGGGGAAGCTGTACCAAGTCACATGGCACCAATGTCTGTTTTAATAGGAGGTGAGGTGTCTCCTTCCTCACCTCATCATGTTTTTGGGTTGCTCTGGTTGTGACCCAGTCATTGTCACTGCGGTACAAATATCTGTAGGTGAACCCTCAATATTTCCCCTTGGGGTAGTTTTTTTTTAAGATAGGTTTCTTGGAAGTCTGAATAGAGACATTTCCCTTTCCATGCTGAACTTCTGCAGTTGGAAGAAGTATCCATACAGCCTGGAGAAAACAAAATATTTTACTTCTTTGCAAGAGCCAGCTTGAAGCACTGCACCTCTTTTTGAAGGTTTGCATGGCCCATCTGAGATCCCAGTAATGGTACTTTGGCATCAGGGTTTTGTTGCTGCAAGAGTCCTAAGCCAGCTACAAAAACCCACCCACAGCCTTTGGCATTCAGTTCCCTACTGGAAAACTCACAAGAGTTTTTATGGATGAATGATTTGGTTCTAGAGTGTAACTGAGAGTCATGGCTTCTTTTTATTGCCGTGTGGTGGAAACTCATTTTCTCAGCATACAGTCCAGTATTCATTTGCAAGGCTTTTGGGAAGCAGAATGCTATCAGGAAGGTTATGGTGTCTTTTCTGATGTGTTCCTTAGTGGTAACGTTAAGAACCTGTCCTGTACTGAGGAATCTGTCAGATCCCTCTTGAAGTCACAGCTTTGTTCTGGCCACAGCCTCTGTCTGATGGATGCAGCTCAGGTTCCTTAAATTTCCATCCTGCATCTCCACCCGCTGGAACTTCAAACACTTCATAAAGCTTTGGATCACCCTCAGCTTAAATACTTCCCTTTATTCCTGCATTCATAAAGTAGGTCAGTCCTAAGTGTGACTTTTTTTGTATAAAACAGCTTTTTTCCAGGAGCTTTGTGGTTGATGAGTAGTGGGTATGAAACTGAAGTGTTTGATCGTGGCTTTACAGCTAGAATTGATTTTGAGTGAAATGCTACACTGAATTTCGCAGAGAAAATAATAGGAGCGGTTATGTTGGGTTTATGGCTCTCAGTCACCTTCTTGGGCAGCCACGTAAAAGCTGATTCTACTGGAGATGGAGGAGCACTGGCTGTCCTCAGAGCAGGTGGTGGCATTGGCATGGTGCTTGGCAATGGGGGGATGTGACTGATAGCTAGAAAACAATGTGTTTTGTTGTTCCCTTCATTTTGCTGTAGGTAAAGGAGGATCTGTCCCGGAGAGATGTAGGATTTTAGTAAATAATAATTAGTTTCAATCACCATTAAAGGGGTTTCTTGGAGACAATCCAACCTTCATGCAGCAAATCCAAGTTTATGAATGTAGGTTTAAATTCCTACCAACCTGTCTGTCATCCCATTTTCTATTATGCAGCAGCCAATTAACCTGTATTACTTCTTAATTTTTCTTGAAGAAAACAGCTTTCAAGGAATGTTCCCCCCCCAGACGTGACTTCAAATAGTCTTCAGAAGCCTCCCTTCAGTACATTTACAGCATGAGGAAATGTAGGCTCTACAATGGTCATTTTCTGTAGATTTTCTCCCCACGAAGGAGGAATGAGTGGAATGGTTCTGGACTGATGAGACACAGAGAAAGCCTTGGGTCGTTTCCATCGCAGCGTGCCTCGGATTCATGATGGTTCAATCACTGCCATTATTGTTGGAGTATCCATATACGATGTCAGAGCAACTTCATTGAAGTAGCACATTAGCATTTAAAGCAATATTAATGCTATATTTGATTCATTAAATATACACAGGCAAGTTAAAGCATTTCCATGTGTGTGCTGTTAGTTCTGGCGGGGGGTTCTTCAGATGGTTTTATGTGGTTTCAGACAACATTTTAGCACATTCTTAAAATACCCACAAAAGCCTTTATGTAGAATCTCATAAAGGTGAACCACATAAAATTATTCTTTTTTTCCTGTTTCATGTCATTAGGATCAAAGTACAGTAGGTAAGAATGAATTTCCAAAAGCCTTGTTTTGGTCTCTCTCTTAATTAATGTTTCATGCTTGTAGCAAGCTCATAAAGTGGGTAATAGGGAAACTCTCTGTGTACATGGTAATATTCTCAGAGACTTCCAGTTTATTTTGACTGAATTCACTTATTCTTTATATGAATATTTTAAGCAAACTTGCTGTAGAAGTGGGCAGTGCTTTGGGTTCTGTGGCCTTTGGTTCAAGCCCTTCTGTCAAAGGAAGCATCAGAACTCAACATCAGAATCAGAACTTAGCTTGCTGAAGTCCTGAAATTGCTGTTAACTGCATTAACCAAAATCCATTTGTGAATTCCCCAGGGGACATAAAAAGGGTGTTTGTTGGTTTGTTAGGTTCAAATTGCCTGCTGGAAGCCTGGCTTCAGCACACCTGCAGAGCACAGGGCTTTCCTGTAAAGGCAGTGCCTTAACAAATGTCATAGGATGGTGCTGTGTGTGTTTGTTTCTTCAGTTACACAGTTATGCATGCACACAGTTGTAAAGAATCAGGGCTGTTTTGGCGACTCTGCCTTACAACAGCATGCTAGACTGGCCTGTAAATGCAGATCAAATGTTCAGAGCAGCACAGGTTATTTGCAATGCATTCCTGATGTTTTTTCTCCCAGCTTGTGGAAGGTGGGTTGGTGTTCCTGAATCCACAGCGCTTCAAGCTGATATGCCAAGTCCAAAATGCACAGTAAAATCACATCTGAAGTGCCATTGACAACTGCCAGGCTCGTGTTTAGAAAGGAGGGGAGCACGAAGGCGGGAGGCTCCAACACGTTTTTCATGTTGGCGATGAGCGATGTTTCCATTTCTTGCTGGAGAGGAGAAACGTGCAGCCACTTGCAGATCTTTGTGATCGTCTTGCTTGTGTAGCAAGAAGCAGGAATACAGAGCACCAGTGCTAGAAAGCAGCTGAGTTCTGCAGGTGTCACTGTTTTGTTAGTTCTCTTAGTACGTACCTTGTGCTACCTGAAACGTGAGGTTGAGGTGGTTCAGCTTGTTCTCTGCTGTATCTGAAGCTGGAGTATGATGTGAACCTAAACAACACCCCTTTGTTCCTAAGGACTTTGGTTTTGGTTCAGCTCTGTTTGCAGTCAGTAAGTCAGCCTCACACAGAGTCTTGAGATCCAGCATGAGGCTGCTTACTTGCTCCCTTTTGTCTTAATTAGCAGGCTGTGTTGTAAAGAACTTCCAGACTTGCTCGATAGAGAAAGAAAAGGAGAGAAAAAAAAATCAAAAACTGTAAAATAGAGCCTTACTCTCAGCCTGCTTTGTAGCTTGTGCTTTCACCAGCTGTTATAGTTAATTGGAATCAGAGGGATTGTTTTCTCAAGTACTGTAGAAATGTGCAACTTGCTCTGTTTCTCACCAGGCTTTTATTCTCCTTTAGAGAAATACACAGTCTTGTTGCAGTTAAAATCTGTGTGTTATAAAATCATGTCAACTGCTGTGTTTCTAGGTATCTAACCATTGAGACTGGGCCGTCTTACAATCAAAAAGTCTTTGTTAAGATGTAGAGGTTCTGCTTATTTAAGATGATTATCTGACTCCAGCTTGGATCCTGCTTGCTGTTAACATGCCTATTGGATTGCATCCTGCAGGTATTTCGAAGGTGGAGTCTCCTCTGTCTACCTCTGGGATCTGGATCATGGTTTTGCCGGTGTGATCCTCATTAAGAAAGCTGGAGATGGATCAAAGAAGATTAAGGGATGCTGGGATTCCATCCACGTGGTGGAGGTTCAGGTACAGCCTCTGGGGCAGCTGATATTCCTAAGTGAAAACAAAACCCAGTTAATTCCAGACAATTAACGAGCACAGGTGTTCCACGGAACAATGCAATATTGTGTTCGGGGCTGTAAACTTCTTTCCCCTGTTAATTTTGAAAATTCCCTGAAGCAATTTGGATAGAGATAAGTCAGGGCTGTAATCAAAAGGAATCCCAGAAGAATTGAAGGTATGTTGCTTTCTATACTCGCGATCCTGAGATTATTTTTTTTTTTCTCAAAAAACATAAAGGTTTACAGATAAATATCACTAATTAGGTAATAAAAACGAGGTGACGGGAGGTTAAATTGCTCTAGCAAGATTTGCTTTTGGAGAACTGGGAAAATAGGCACACTTGTGCTTGCTTTTAAGAAACAGGCTGCGCTCTGTAATTGCAGTTACATGCATCTGCCCTTTTACTCATGGAGCTCTATGGCCAGCCACTTTTCAGTTTCTGGAGGGTTTGTCACCTTTTGTGTTTTTCCTTTTTCTTGTCCTCCCTCTTCCAGGAGAAATCCAGCGGTCGTACTGCTCATTACAAGCTGACCTCCACAGTGATGCTGTGGCTGCAGACTAATAAAACTGGTTCTGGTACCATGAACCTTGGCGGGAGCCTTACCAGACAGGTACGTCTGCATACTGCACCAGTGCACACTGCAGACCTGCACGCCCTTCCTGATTTATTTACCCAGTAGCCTCAGTCAGGAGCAAAAAGTTCATTTTGTGAGGTGTCGGATCAGTGCTGTTCTCATGCTGCATGTGCACTCCAGTGAAGAAGTTAAGGCACAAGTGTGTGGTTACCAGGAAGCCCCTTGAATTTGGGTTGATGGCAGTATGGCTTTCAATGAGAAATACAAAATGTTCAGCAGGAGCTTAGATGTTCATTTAAGTCTTAATTTTGTGTTCAGTATTCCTGAACTCTTATACTTCTGCATGCATTGCATGGACAGATGTTTTTAAGTTTGCCCACACTGTTACCAGAAGATTGCAGTAGGATTATAAAAAAAATGAGATGACCTTTTTTGTTCCATCTCTATTTTTTTTAAAAACCAGCTAGGCCACTGTGGCCAGCCCTGTATTTTGCTTGGACCATACAATTCTTCTGCTCTTAAAGGCTTCAAGTATTTTTTGGTATCCTTCAGTGTTTCACTCCTGCAGTACCAGGACAATGATAAAGAATTACATGTCTTCTAAGCATTTGTTTCTTATTCCAGTGCAAATTGCTTTGGCTTCCTGTTGAGAAAGCTGTTTCTCAGAGAGAAGGTGCCAGAATGCTGACTGTTAGGCAGCACTGCTGTCAAAGGCTCTGGCACAGCTGAAGGTGCCTCTGCCCCAGCCACCTGCCAGAGGTTGCTGTCTGTGTACTGCATGAATTGGGATTGTGGAAGTCAGTGACTCGCAAAGAGTAATAAACTCAGGGGGACAGGAGGCATATTGTGTGGTCATGAGTGACTGGAGAGATTGGCAGTTGCTAAAACTCCTTTATGAGACTTCCCAGAGCAGCCTGTTGCTTTCGATACAGAAGACAATGCAGACTCTGTTAAGCAGCCCGTGGTTTTGTACAGGTTCGAGGCAGGCAAAGGAACAAAGGATCTACGATCACGGAGACGAACTGAATTGTGTTAGTCTTGCAGACGTGGAAGCTTGCCCTAGATTTTTCTTTCCACCTTGTTGATTTACAGAAGAAGCTGATAGAAAAACAGGAGGGGAAAAAGAGGCATCTGGAGCTGGTTTTTGAGCATTGCGTACTCTTTTAAAGTGTTTGCAGTAATTACACTCGAGTTATGGTGACCCAGACAAATATTTAATCACAGGCCTTCCTAATACTTTAAATCACAGCTGTGAAGTGGACGCCAAGGGCTTGACTCTGGCCATGGCCTTATGGTGTGTGAGAGCTATGCCAAGGGAAACAAGGGTCTGTGGAGAATGGGTGTCCTCAGTACACCTTGGCCTGAACTGCTTGGCCTTGTTTAGTTTGACTTTCACTCTCTCAGCTTTAGTGAGGAGATTCATGCTTCTGTCATCATTTTAACAGCAGATCATTTAATTCATATGCGATGCATTAAAGCAGGGGCCTGCTTCCAATGTAAGTAACCATAAAGGAGCCACTGGGGTAATGATGCACTGCTTCTGCACAAACAATGGAAACTTGCGTTGTAGAATTCAGCTCTGGGCTGCAGAGCTCTGCTTTGCAGATGCCACGACGTGCTTCATGGGACAGCAGTTCCAGTTTTGCTTTTTGGTGGGCTTTTTATACAGTCTGCAGTGAACTCAGGCGCCAACAGTAGGCTGTAGTTATCTTGTGAATGACTGTCACAGTTTGACAGTATCAGTGAGCTGCTGTTCTAACCATCATGACAAAACACCTTTCTCTATAGTAGATTGTTCATGTTTTTGGTCAACATTTAAGCTACTTGACCACCTTTGATCCTAAAATGCAAATAGCAGATGTCCTTGTGTTTCAGTGGAAGCTTTTGAAGCGTTCACAAGTTTTGTAATATCCTGGCTTATTTGCTGATGGCAGGGAGAACCTTTCAGTGCTTGGAAAAGGAAGTCTGTTGAGAGCCATTACTTTGAAACCAGTTTCACCTCCTAGCTGCAAATCGGGTATTTGTCGAGTGATGACTGGAACGATTCCCTTGGTGGCCAGGAGCAGGCTCATGTAATGCCTCCTAATTCACCACCTCTGGCAGCTTCGAAGAGCTGGGCACAGCTCACATTGAAATGCTATGGGGAGCGTTTTGCAGCTTCATATGGAAACCTTTGCTCAGTAATTCCCCTTGCTGGTGTGTGCAGATGACACTTGGTGCAAGCAGTCAGGCAGTCTTGTTTGTTCTGTGAGCGGTACTTTGGTAGGACTGGATCTGGAAGTAAGAGCCTAAAATATTTTCTGCTCTCATTTCCTATTGGTGAAGCATTGTTGCAACGCATCAGACACCAGCGTACTGCTTTTTGGTTTTTCTCTTTGTTGATTTTATTGAGACTGTTTGGAAAAATGTGTCTGTGCGTTTCTAGAATATCCTCAGAGTTGTTCCTGGAATCCTCCTGCTTAGGCTCTTCCTAAGTGTTGCAGAGAATTTTTAAGAATAAAACCTTTTTTTGCCTCTCTTTCCCAGATGCTGTGGATCTCAGTATTTTTACAGCTGACTTTGGGCCGTTGAAGTTCTGCTCTGGCTAGCCAGAAGTCATTTCCCTGCCCTGTGTCTCCTTTAGTGTTGTCTCTTTGTTTAGAATGGGAAATTGACTCTACAGCATTTTACATTTGTAAGTAGGCAGAATAAGGAAGGAGAGATGTGAGGCACTGAGGAGCTGTCCTGTTTTAGGAGGTTGAACATCTTTATGTAGCTTCACTTAGCCTGATGGTTTTCTAAATGAGAACTTCAGGCTTTTGCTTTATCCATTCATTATCCATTGCTACTGTCTTGTCCCAGAAGGCAAGAAGAGTCAGAGACCTGCTCTTGCAGCTAGAGTGCTCCCTATGCAGCTTGTGTTCTGGGACGAGCCTGGATGCTGTTCAAGAGAGCTTGGAGCTGCTGCACCACAGCCAGGACGGAGGAAGCAGCTCCCAGCTCACATCTGACACTGGCAGGCTTCAGTAAATACAGGGAGCGAGGCTGGAATTTGGAAAGGGAAGGAGAACTCGGCGTGTTCTGTGCTGGCTGCGTCAGTGAGGGGCCGCAGATCAGAGTGCTGTACGTCTGAGAGGAGAGGAGAGGACAGGACACGCTGCCTTCAGTTTGCAGCAAGGAGTAGTGCTTACAGGGAAATGAAAAATGCCAGCAGCTTTTCAATTGCCTTGCACACACTCCAATGGCAGCAGGTAGCTCTCACCCCATCCTGATTGGAGCCAGATGCCTGGCAGATGATTCTCTGTCTGACAGACGTTAGGGTCCCATCCTCTGTGTGTGCTGCAATTACTTGTGCTGTTCACCACAGTGCTGCTTCAACCAAGCCTTGTGCTTGCATCAGGCTGCACTTTTATTTCAGTCAGAGCAATCGTGTGGTCCTGTTTCATTTTATGCAGAGTAGATGGAGCCTTCCAGTATCTGGCAAACAGTCAGATGTGCACTTTGTTGGACAGCTTTCTGCAGCCCCCTCCTTAAAAGCAAGGCTAACAGGTGCCTTGCTGAGCTCCTGCTGTGCACAAAGAGCCCATCTGTGTTTCCTAAGCCAGGGTGAGCATCGTGAGGAAGTGCCAGTTCACTGAGGAAGATGTTGGCTCCAAACCTGGAGTTTATTTACATCTGGAGGTATGGGAAGGGGAGGTTATAAAGTTGTAGAGGAAGTGAAGCCTGGGATTTCAGATTAAAGCAGCGCAGATGTGTGTTGATTTTCGTGCTTGAAATACTCTGTAGCAAAGGTGGAACGTTTTGCAGGGCTGGATGAAGGCTGGTCTGCTGCAATATGAGCTTTTCCTGCGCACAGGAAGATGTGCTCTGTGATATATTACTGCTCAATAAAGCACCAGCAGAGACATTCTGCCATTTATCATAATAGGTAAATCCTCTGAGGCTAGTGCTCTGCAATTAGGCAAGTCATATATTTTCATCAAGCTGAGCTTTCATGTAAAGGCCTATCCCACTGACTTCCAGATGTTGAGGCAGAACGGGGTGTTCAGGAGTGTATTTCCAATGGAGGAATCTGTGAGTTGTAGCTGTCAGACTCCTTATGCCATTTTCCCAACTCCTGGAGGCATTTTGGGGTGCAGAGAATAGCAGAGATGTACTGAGCAGTAATTGTACAGGAAAAGGAAGCTTTCTGCTTCACCTGGCACACAGATTTTACTGATTCACAGAATGTCCTGGGTTGGAAGGGACCTCAAGGATCGTGAATCTCCAACCCCCTGCCACAGGCAGGGCCACCAACCTCCCCATTTAATACCAGACCAGGGTTTAGGATGAGAGAGAGTAGAAGAGATGAACAAGTACAGACTGGCATGGAGAGCTGGTGTGATATCACTGGTTTTGCTCATGGTTTAGAAGGTGCAGCTTGGGAAGGGGTAGGGGATGTAGTTTGGTTACACTGATGGGAATAAATGTGCTTGAAGGCCATGAAGAGATGAGGTTAGCTCTTGGCTGATTTCTGCAGCACCATAAGCTGTGTGGAGCTCACAGCCTTCATTTATCTGCTTAGAGTTTGAAATAAGCGTTGGAGAAAAGGGCCAATTTCTGTTTCATTGATATCCAAATAATTCCACATAATTTCCACCTGGAGACTTCACTCTGCCCACTGCCTGTGGTTTGGGAGCCTTTGGCTCACGTTGGTCTGTGTTTCATTAAGAGGATTTTCACGTTGCTCCGTGGCCAGAGCAGCTGTGGCTGTTTGTCGTCAGTTCTTCTGTGGATGAGTTTCTCTCTTATCTTTCTAGTATTCTTAGATGCTTTCATGATGAACCAGTGTTTATCCAACTTACATTTCTCATTCAGTCTTAACTCTTCCTCCAAATAACATTAACAGAAAGCCCAAACAGCTGCTGTGTTCCATGCAGGAAACAACCCAAGTGACCAGCCAGCCATCGAGAGCTTAATATGCCCAGAAGAGTGAGTTTCCTTCTGAGTCAGACCTGCAGCAGATGGCTGGGGAAACGAGGCAAGGAAACGAGGCAGCATCTCCCTCGAATGGGAGAGGAGAGACTGGGCCATGGGGATGGGACTTGGCTCCTTCTGGAGCGTTAGGGTTTTTGGCTGAGCTCAGTGGCAGATGGGCAGGGACAGTGGGAAGATGAGCTGCTTGTTAACATCAACATAGAGAATGGAATTTCCCCTCTGTGCAAATTAACCCCTTTATTTAAGTGGCTGTAGGCTTTCTGCCTAGGTCCATGTAGTGACAACCAACGGAAGGAACCTTTAAAAGTCCCAACAACTCTGCTGTTTGTATAACAGGCTGCTTACTGACTCTGAACTCCATTAAAACAGCCTCCCATAACATCTGGGCTTCTATAGCACGTAAAAAATGTTTTCCTTCTGGCAGCAGATTTTATGGAGATGTAATAATACAAGTTTTGAAAAAAAAAAAAAAAATCTATTTTCAGTTGCTGTTTCTTACCCATGAAGTTGCTGTGTCCAGGAGTGGAGGAGACACGGTGGAGAGCTTGTCAAAGTCAGTGACCCACTGCCAGCTGCCCCGCAGCCCCAGATCTGATCCATTTGCTGCTGGTTCCCAAACTCACCATAACTTGCATGTGTGTGTGTTTGCATAGTTCGGATTTATTTTCTCCTTCTCCCACAACTGGATCCATTCTTCAGGCAACGTGTCTCCATTACATGTAAACAATCTGACTGTAATCTAAAGGAAGAATTTAAACGTTCTTACTCTTTTTCTCCCCCTCCCCCCCCCCCCCCCCCCCCCCAGGTTATCTTTTTGCCTTCAGGGTTCCAACTAAATTACATGCTTCCCTAAGCCTGTTAGAGACTTGGCTTATTAGAAGAAACCTGTAGCTGGCCCAGATATTTAAACTCTACCCTGAGGGAGGGATATGAACAGATGGATAAGAGAATTCAGTGGGATTAGTAAAACCCTTTGAAGACTGTTCTTCCCACTACATTTTTCTCCCAGTTGTTTTTTTTTTCCCTTCCATGCCATCTCAGCACATCTTGTGTCATCTGAGGTTCCTGGGTCTGATTGCTCAACAGCTTGTCTGCTCTTAGCCAGAATTTTCATCTTGGGAATTGGGAAGGTTGTCTTTTCCCCTGGCAACTGAAGCTTACAGATCTTGGACAGCCATCCACAGCCCCTGGGTGAACATTGTATTGGGTAAAGGCAGCTGGAACATAGAAAACAAGGCGTTCTGCAGTGCCAGCTTCCAGTTTTCAGTCTTTGTAATGGAAAATCTCACCTGAATGTTCACATTTCTCTTTCCATGTAATTGCAGTTTATGCAGTTATCAGTAGTCTCTCAGATAGCTGTGATTTTTACATTTCTCTTTTCCTTCCCTCTCTACTAGAAAGTAAGTAATACCCAAGGCTTCTTTTGCCAGGAAATCCTGAAAATGGAGAATGTGCCCCATGTGTGGTTGGAAAAAGCATTTGAGGTGAAGATGAAAAGAAACAGCTGTTTTTGCAGGGATAGTTCACAGCAGTTAAACTGACAGCACCATCCTTGTGTGCATCTCATCAACAGCCTTGTTTTCACATCCACATATTGTGCTCCTGTGCTGCTTGCCCTGCTACATGTGCACCTCCTGCAGCCCCTTGATAGGTAGGGAATGGCAATTTCGTAGTGCCTGTCTACACCTGGAGTCTACTGCAGGGTTTTGCTTTGATTCATGGCTTTCATTACACCACATTGCTGTTATCAACATGTGAGCCTTTGTCTAGTTCAGGGCATTTCTCAGTGTGTTACTTGTCTGTTTGCACACTGAAAGAATAGAGATAGTCCAGGATTTTGAGACCTCCTTCTTTTATCCCTTCTCTTGAGGAGTGAAGCTGTAGTGCACGTGTCATCAGATTTCCACAGCGCTGATGGATCTGTGTCTTTTCTTAACAGATGGAGAAAGATGAGACTGTGAGCGACTCTTCTCCACACATAGCCAATATTGGACGCTTGGTAGAGGTAAGGCTGTGGAAGCCATTGTAGCTTCAGCTTGCTGCAGGTTCTCACCCATAGTGAAGAACTCTGTGTTCTGCTTGCCTTCGGCTTCACAAGCAAGTTAATGGTTTGTACTGTATTGCACCCAGTGGTGGGAATGGTGCTCCAGCAGTCGGTAGATGCAGAAGGGCCATCTGCACCTGGTCTCCTGCTCAGCAGAGCAGCAATCTTCCTGTGAAATAAGCTGAGAACTAGCAAACAACAGCCTGCCCCCTTCATCGTTTCTGCAGTCATTTTTAAGGCAGAGTTATTTAAAGTCAGGATATGTTATTCAGAGCTCAAAAATTCAGTGTTTCAAGTGCTTATAAAGTCGACTGGAATTGTTGCTACTTTTCATGGTTTTGTGGCACCTGTTGGTCCCATGCGCTCAGCACAACGAGACTGAAGGCCTGAGGCTGGGTGCCAGGAAATTGCCATGTAAAATTGAGGTGAAATGCACTTTTTTTTGCTGATATATGCAGGAAAAAAAAAAAAAGAAAAAAGATAGGTGGACAGAAACTGCCCTCTTGTGGCCGAGAACAGCCATCTATCTCCTGGAGTAACATTCAGGAGTGGGCAGGGACAGAGCTGAATCTTTTAAGCTTAGGTAAGACCAGAGGGATGGGGCCATGCTGTTGAATGTTGAGGTGAATGTGTAAGTTGCAGAAAGGAGTGTGAGTGCCACTGTCCTGGAAGCAGCTGAACAGCCTTCATACAGGTTTCATACTGTTCTTTTCCAGGACATGGAAAACAAAATCAGAAGTACACTGAATGAGATTTATTTTGGAAAAACAAAGGACATCGTGAATGGGCTGAGGTAAGGAGCCCTCCAGCTGACCATCTGCTTCCTTGCCATTCCCCATCGTGCCTGGGGCTCTGTTTCCCCAGCAATCACCTGCTTTCTTTTGCTGGCACTGCCCTTTCCTACACAAAGCCTTTCCACGTTTAATTACTCACCTCACTGTGCTTTGGAACAATTATTATGTGTGGAGTTTGGGGAACGTTTCTGTTTTGTAACTGCAGTGATGTGAAGCAAGGTTTAAATCCTTTATTCCCTCACCAGGAAGAAAATAGCTCAATTAGCAGTGCTTGTACTTCAGGATGATTGTTAATTGGGAGCCTTATTCTGCATAGTTCTGAAAATAGTACTTAAATTCTGACTTCTCTTTTCAGCTTTCTTAAAAACAGTCGGTCCCAAGATTAAGTAATGACTTGTGATATTTAGGCTTTGTTTTAAATTCTGTCTTTCTCTCAACACCTCTGGTCAAAATATAACATACTAGAACAGATGAAGTGAATGAACCCTCTGTGCCTTTCTGCAGGGGAAGCTACTCTGCTTTTCAGCCCCTTCTCCTGTCTGGTGAGGCGTTCTGTATAGAAATCCCAAGCTGGTGGTTCTCATGCTTGTAGAGAAGTGTAGAAATGTGATGCCAAGTCTTTTATTTTAAACTGCACGTAGAGCTCTGCTGCACGGTGGGTAATGCAGAAGATCCAAGTGGTGCACAGATGTCTGCTGCTCTTCTCTCCTGTGCTGAAATAAGGAGACAAATCAGTAACCTCTTCTTCAGATGATAGAATAACAGAGCTAGCTGAATATTTGTGCTGCCTTCTTCACAGCATGGCCAGAGGGAGTCGACAGCATCATGACCAAGCAGCTTTTCTGTTTTTATTTCCATTTGCAGCGTGCAGGGCTTTAGCCAGGAAGCATGTCTGAGCATTAAAAGGAAACGTAGCCTTTTTTTCCTCGTGAACGTGGCCTTCACATTTTGTGACTGAACGTTTCCTGTGTCTCCCCATTGCTCAGTTTGTGTCACGTTCCTTTGTGCAGCAGTGAGATGACCTGCTCACAGCTGGTACCACGCAGAGCATCCGGCTGTGCCTTTTCCTCTTGCCTTTTTCCTGTTTCTTCCAACTTGTGATTTTACATTTTTTCTCCCTACGTGCGTTTCCAGTGGGTTCCAGAATACCAGCTGTGTTACCTGATTTCTTCTGACTGTTCTTTTCCCTGTTTACTTCCCTCGTTTCTAAACTGCTCTCTGTAGATCTATTGATGCAATCCCCGACAACCAAAAGTATAAGCAGTTGCAGAGAGAACTTTCTCAAGTGTTGACCCAGCGCCAGATCTACATCCAGCCTGATAACTAAACCAATCCAGGTACCCTGCCAGGTGTGACAACCAGCACTAAACCAGGACTCACCCAGCCGAGACCTCTGCATGATAACTGAGGGCAGAACTAACCCCTAACTGCTGCAGACTGACCAACGACATCCGACCCATCCTTCACCCAAGGGTTATTCTTAACACAGCCGACTAAACGGTGTGGTTTTACTCGAGGTGTTACTCTGCTCCATTTGAAATGTCACGCTCTGAAATGGGGCAGGCCTTACCACTTTGCACTGTAGCTTGGGAGCAAGAAAGGAGCACATGGTCATTTACCCAGAGCGCTGTTAGCTTGGGCTCACTGCCTCCACAAGCCCTGGGACTCTGTCCCTTGAGCACCATTAGTTTGTACAGCTGTGGCACACCGCTCCAGTGAAGAGATTCCTTGTAATCTTCAAGTCCTCCTTGCAGAAAGGAATAACATTTTGAAAGTCTGGGCAAGAAAACACCTCTGCCTGTGGTGCTTCTGAGTCACTTTCCCCTCCATGCACATCCCGTAGTGCTTGGTGTATCTTCAATTGGAGCTTGAAAATCCAGTCCTGCTCAAGCTCTGCTGAGTGCTGCGCAGCCTCCAATGGGATTTGTTCATATGCTCTCATTTGCTCTGGAGCTCTGAATGTCCAGGACACACGGCAGTGACTAACCCTGAGCCAGTTTAACCTTCCACTGCAACTGGTAATGAATTACAGATGTTGTCTTAAACACGTTCAGCTGACGAAGGGGAAAATGCACTGTTTGTTGATAATGGCTGAGAACCACTTCTTTAGCCTGGGACAAATGCAAATATAAAATGTATATATTTTTATGAAGGCAGTGGAAGTCTCCAGAGACAAGAGAATGGAAATAACTGTAAGAAAAATGTTAGGAAAATAACCGAGGCACAGAGCAGCCTTGTTTACAGGAGGTGGCATCCAGGCAAAATGAGGTAGCTTGGAGCACAGAGGAGGGTGTGAAATATGGCTTGTGTGGGTATAAATCCTCCCAAACTGCATCCTCACTGCTTCTGTGCTAGCAGAAAGGCCTGGTAGTGTCATTCTGTGGATGATCATGTTGAAAAGTTTGTTCTCTTGAAATTGGAAGTTGTAGCATCAGAAAGCAAGGTTCCTCTGCAGTTCTCTTGCAGAGCAGCGAGCCCAGATGGCTGGAAGGTGCAGCTCTTTGTAACCAAACTGGTAGCAAAAAGGAGCCCCTGCAGTAATCTTGCCAACTTGATTCACTAATTACTGTAGGCAAGGTATAAGCTGGAAAAGCAAATTCAAGAACAAACCCTGAGTGCTTTTCCCATTGGTGAATTTGCTGGAAGAGGTTTTGACGTGGCTGCTGTATCCTGGGTGAACAGTGTGCAGAAAGGAGCTCCCAGAGCTGGGATTTCACTTCTGTTGGCAGAGGCTGGACTTCTCCACTTTCCTGTTGTGGCCCTTTTGAGAGTGAGAGCACTAACACCTTCTGCTGGTGGTGTCCTGGGGTTTTCCAACCTGTAACATCCAACGGTGGGACTCTCCCTCCAGCAGCTGGAGGTGGGGTGCAACTGCTGGAAGCATCTCTTGGTGCTTAACTTCTTACAGGCTTAACTTCTCTCTGACATAAGCACTGAAGTGTTCACTTTGCCTTCTGTTTTCTGTATTAAAACAGGCAAGCTGAGTTTTGTTTTCTCTAAGCCTGGGTTGAGGTGCTTCTGCTATTGCTCCCATGCCAGAAGAGCTGGTGGAAACCCTCGTTCAAGAGCGTCGCCTCTGACTTGTGTCTCCTTCTTCCCCGCAGGTCTGTGCAGACTTTTGCAGACAAATCAAAACAAGAAGCTCTTAAAAATGACCTGGTGGAGGCTTTGAAGAGAAAGCAGCAAAGTTAAAGTACTCTCTGTGCTAACAAGACATGCCATGCACTCGTTAGATTCCTTTCTTAGAAAACTCATCCCCCTGACCTTTTCTGTTACGTCACGTCACGATTTGCATTCAATACTATTCATGCAACGCCATCTTCTCCCCATGAATAAAGCTGTACAAACTTTTTCAGTCTCTGAGGCCTACTTTGCACCACATTTTGCTATTGAGACCTTAGGCTATGTTTCTGTAGAAGTCCATGTATTTTTTTTCCTCTTCCACCCTCCCCCATTGATACGCATACACACGGATCATTGTTTGTCTTTTCCTCCCCCATCCCCCTCCTGCCTTTTGTTACATTGGTGTAAAAAATGTAAAACAAACAAAAAAAAATTTATTAAATACTGTGGTGTGTGAAAGAGGAAGAACTGGAAACAAAAAGAAAAAAACAAATCTATTCCACGTGTGTTTGGTGGGGGTTGGGCACAGGGGATGGCTGCTGGGAGGGAGGGAAGAGAGGTTGTTCCTTGGTGTTGTACTATACTGACTAAACCAGATTTGCAAGGAGACATTGATTAGGAGACCTGCTGAACGTTCTGCTCTTCTATAGCCTGGTTCCAAGGCGCTTTTCTGTCAATTTTTATGGAATGCAAAAGGGTTGTTTTGTTTTGTTTTGATTTTTCTTTTTTTTTTTTTTTTTTTGTAAAGCTTAAATTGAATCTACATCTGATACTTGAGCCTCCATACTAAAAAAAAAAAAGAAAAAAAAAAGACTAAAAAAATGAAAATAAAAACAAATCCCAGGAAGCAGTGTGTGCAGTCGGTGTCGTCCTTCTTTCCTTCCTTCCTGCTGCGGTGCTCGGGGTTGGTTCTGTGAATGCTTCTGGATGGTAGATGTGTGCTTGGGAGCACCAAGCCCAGCTGTAACGCAAACAGCTGCTGTGTTACGTGGCTTTAAGAGGTTAAAAAGCTGAAATGCGTTTGTTCTGAGCAGGATTGCTGTAGACTGCGTCGCCCTGCTGCGTTAGCATCCAGCTGATGCGATGAGGCGCTTTGCTGGGGGGACTGGTTTGTTGCAGGCGGAGGAGGAAGGGGTGTCTGGAGCCATGGCTGCTCGGTGGGTTCAGGTGAGGTGCTTCTGATGATGATGCTCTTTAAGAGCTGCTCCTCTGCTTTGTGTGTGGTTTGTGAGCTTTGTTCCCTGTTTTGTGAAGTTGGAGGTAAGCTCATGGGAACTCCTGAAGCTGAACAGCAGCGTGTGAGCCGGGTGGGGGAGAGGCAGCGTTCTGCTCCTGAGACCCAATTGCAGCTCACATCTGTGCGTGCTTGTTGTTGGGACTTCTTCACCTCCTCCAAAGCCACCTGCCTGCATTCGAGCCACATATGAAACTGAGCCCCCATGGGCTTAATGTACTTGTGGCATCCAGGCTCCCTGTGGCCCTTGTGCAGGGATGTGTCCCTTTCACTGAGCAGTTTGAGAGGGCTGAGCTGCAGCCATTCATCCCTTTCTAGGCTCGCAGCAGCATCACCTACCAGCGTGGGTATCTGCAGCTTCTGCTGGCCTAAGCCTGCTGCTGAGTTTTGTTTGGATTTTGGGACAAGTTGGTTTATAGCTGTGCCTCTGCCATTTCAACGTGACACCCAAACTCTTCCCAAAATGGGAAACAGCACATTCGTTTGGGAACAGGGCTGCATCACAGCCTCAGAGGGACCAGAACCTCAGCAGGACCCTCATTGGGCTGCTCTGCACTGTGTGCTTCCACCCGCTGCCAGATGCAGAGAGCTGGGTGCCCCAGGATTTGTGCTTTGGTTACACTGGGTAAATGACTTTTGTTTTTATATCTCCTTAGGTCGAGGTTCTTCCAGCTTCAAGAAAACCTTTGCTAACCTGTGCTTGGCCAGGAGAGCAGCTGGAGGGAGGCAAGAGGAAAGCGAGCCCTGCTGGGGAAACTGCCATGGAACAGAGGAGAAAAACTCACCACTCTGTTTCAGGAAGGTCGAGGAGTCTGGAAACAAAGGGGTGAGCTCCAACCACGGGCTGCTGTGGTTTTAATTAACTGCTGTTGCAGTGGTGTCAAGCAGTCCCACGTAGCATCCAGGCTCTGTGCCTTCCTTGAGAGGGCAGGGCAGGGCGAGCGGCGTGGTGGTAGGAAAGCTGGAGAGTGAAAAAAGGGGAAGAAAAAGACGAGCTAATGGAAAGCGTAGGAAAGTTCCCATGTGTGGGACAAGCTGTGCTGGTTTCCTTTCAGCCCTGCTGTAACAGGGCTGTGTTGGCAATGCCAAGAGGGCTGCATTCAGTGCTGGTTGCTTCCCAGCACTTGACCTCCTTGCTCCTGGAGTCTGAGAGTGCTGAACCTCCTCCCTGCACGCTCCTGTCTCGCACCAGGACAACAGACCAGCTTCTCCCAAATCCCATATGAACAAAACAGGGGTGAGACAAGATGAAGAGTCCAAGTGTTTCATGGAAATGGGGACTAATGAGAACAATTAAGAGGCAAGGAACTGACACATGAACCAACAGAACACAAAGGCACGTGGGGCAATGTTTTATGGAAGTCTGAGCCATACCAATAACGTGAAACGCTTTGGCTGCCCTGCACCTTCCTTTCCTTGTTCCAAGGGGTTCCAGTCGCTGCCCCGTCTTCCAAAAGTCCAAAGGCAGCAACACAAGAACCACACAGTGATGGTCGGCCACCCCACGCCCTCTGCAGGGCTCAGCACAGGGAAAGGCGACCTCCTGAGGTATCTGATTGCTTTCTCGTTGATCCACCACTGGTATCAGAGGGGCTCGAGGTCTCACAGCAGCAGTGCGTGCCACCAGGCCAGGCAGAACGTCTCAGCAGCACCAATCCATCTCTGCCCTGCATCCCCCTTTCCCCAGCACCACGCAGAGAAGAGGACAGGACCAGGAGCGCTGCGGTCACCCTGTCAGCTGTCACCGTGCTCAGCAAGCAGTGCCTCTCGCTCCTCACCAGCGCTGGGCCGTCCTGTGCGATAGGCGAGGAACTGGAACGAGATCTGAGGAGGCCTTAAGGATCTTTGCAAGGTGAGGATCGGCACAACAAGCCTGCAGAGGCCGTCTGCACCGTGAGAGCAATGAGCTGAATGCAGCTATAAGCAAAGCATTCAGCTCTTGCAACACTGCATTAGTTACAAGCGTGGGATGCAGGAAGTCACAGCCCCAAAAACCATCCCCACCCTGAAGGAAAACATGGAGGAGGAAAGGATACGATGACATCCAGGGAGAGGACACCCAGGCTGCCGATGAGCCAGGGCAGGTGATGCAGGATGTAGTCACCTTCGCTCTGCCCTGGCTCCGGGTTCTTCAGCAGCACACTGGTACCATACAGCAAGTTCCCCAGCATCACCAGGGCAAAGAGCAGGAAGGAGACACCGGCCGTGGATTTCCTCCGGTACTGGAAGGAGAGGCTGTGTTACATGGAAATAAGCTCTGAAATGTACTTATCCATTTGGTGTTAATCATCCTGCCACGGGAAAAGAGAAAATGGGAACTGACGCAGTGCTGAGTGCCTTTTGGTTCCCTTTTTGCTGGCAGATGTGGAAAAAAACAAAAGCTCCACGCTGACAATATTGTTAAGTTGGAGGGGAATGAAAATGAATCGGGCTTCAGAGCATGCTGTGACACAGTGAGAAATGAGGGAGCTGCAGCCAGCAAGCAAAGAGGAAGGAAGAAACTCACTGCCCTGTTCAGACCAAGACTTTGTGTGCCTCCTGCCCTCACTTACGTTGGTGTAGATCTGGGGGAGCCGGGAGCAGAGATACAGCACGGAGGAGACGGAGCCGATGGTGAAGCCAATGATCTCAGTCTTGCTGATGGGCTGTGGACAAGGTCAGCCCTGAGCAAGGCCTCACAGCCACCCACAGTGGGACTCCCCCAGCCACCCCCATATCCCACCTCAGGGCCAGGCCCCTCCAGGCCCAAGGAGAGCAGAGATCTCCCTCTGAAGGCCGCAGGATCGAGGGCTGGGCCTGCGTCACGGCTCAGCACCGTGAGGGTCGTGGCTGTTCCCAGCAGGGAGAAGAGGCAGGCGGCGTTGATGGAAGCTGTGGCTGTGGGGAGACAAGTGGGGGATGCTTGAGGTGGGCTGTTCCTTCTGCAGGGCTGGGTCTGGTGCTGGGAGTGAGTCTGAGCCCTCTTATCTCCATCTGCGGCGTTGGGATCCAGCAGTGGGGCATGTGGGTTTTTATCTCAGTGATAAGAGCCATTTGTAACTTAGCAGGGAGGAAACCACTCCTATCTCAGCAGTTTCTGTGGTTTAGGGTTAAAATCACTCCAAGCTTTTTGCTAACTGTTCTGCCATGCTGCCCCAACCCTGCAGCCCACCCAGCTAAGGGACAGGGGTAAGAGGGGCTCTGTTTTTGTCACAGAATGGCTTAGGTTGGAGGGGATCTCAAATATCACCCAGTTCCAACCCCCAACCTGGCCTTGAACACCACAAGGGATGGGGCACCCCACTCCTTGGGGGCGTCCCCAAGGTCCCCTTGCCCCACTTATGTCCCCACAGATGGGCATTAGCCACAGCTCACCTCCTGCACCCCAGTTCTTGGCTTTATAATAACCGTACAGGGAAAGCATCACCAGGTCTGCCAGCACGTAGTACACAGCGGTGTACACCTGCAGAACAAGGATGGCAGCTCTGAGCACACCCAGACCCCAGCCTTGGGGACAGGGGAGCGATGCAGGGCAGAGCTGAGGGTACCTGTAGGGGCAGCTGGTTTGCCAGGAAGGAGCCGATGAGGTTCAGGAGGTCTCCACCGAGCCAGCCCAGCAGGAAGTAGATGGAGAGCGCCCGGTCCATGATGCCTGTCTTGCAGGCTTGGTAGAACTGCCTGCAAGAAGGACACAAAGCATCAGCTCCAACCTGTTCCATACCCCCTGAGGACCTCGTGGGGTTTTTCTCTTGCTCCCAGCACTCAAACGTGAGGCTTGACTGAGAGTGGGGGCAAAAAGCTGGAGCACAGATTGTAACGAGAACTCTAGAATGGCTTGGGTTGGAAGGGTTAGGTTAGAAGGGACCTTAGGGACCATAGAACCACAGGATGGTTGGGTTGGGAGGGTCCTTAAAGATAATGTAGAACCATGGGATGGTTGGGTTGGGAGGGTCCTTCAAGATAATGTAGAACCATAGGATGGTTGGGTTGGAAGGGTCCTTAAAGATAATGTAGAACCATGGGATGGTTGGGTTGGGAGGGTCCTTCAAGATCACACACACACAGGTTGGCTTTGGCTGGAAGCTGCCTCCATTTCCTCCGCACTCAGCACACCCAGACCACCAGAACTCACAACCACGACCCCTTCCTCGTCCCCCACGTCCCTCCAACCCAACCCCAAAGCTGGGCACTCACGGCAGCGCGGCAGCAGCGAAGCAGCCGATGGAGATCAGCCCCAGCAGCGCGCTGCCCACATCGCGCCCGTCCCGTGCGCACTCGCCCAGCAGCCGCAGCACCCAGCGGGCGCCGTCGGGGCAGTCGGAGCCATTGCCGGGTGGAGGCGATGCCCAGAGCCCCTCCGCCATGGGGAAACGCAAAATACGGGCAGAAAAGGAGGTAACGCCTGGAAGAACATTTATGCGTGACGGTCACGGAGCGACCCGACCGAGCTGAGGTTGGCTGTAACGAAGCCCGAACCGCACCATCACCCCCTTACCTCGCTCGCCGCTTTTGGTTTGCTTTTGTTTGTTTGTTTGTTTTTAAGGGGAAAAAGTTACTTTTTGAGAAATCTGCTGCTTTCCAGAAGTTGGGATGTTGTTGTTTTTTGTTGTTGTCTTTCTTTTTCTTTCTGGAAGTTCCGCTCTCCCCAGAAGCGCGCTGATTCCTTACAAACCGCCGGCTTTCGGGGCCAAGCAGCGGCGTTCCGCCAAACTTCGGCTGTTTTTCCCAAATCCGCCCGTTTTCGCGATGAGATCCTGACCCGGCGGGGCCGCACTGCGCACGCGCGCTCTCACATAGCCCCTCCCACTCGCGAAGAGGGCGTGGCCTGACCCTCCTCACGCGCATGCGCAGTGTGGGCACAGCGAGATCCTCCCTCCCGCCCCGCGCATGCGCAGTGGCGGCGGCAAGATGGCGGCGGGCGGAGCGCGGCCGGGGATCGTGCTGGGCGCGATGGAGATGGGGCGGCGCGCGGGCCCTGAGGCGAGCTCCGCCATGTTGCGCGCCTTCCTGCGGCGCGGACACCGCCTGCTCGACACCGCCCATATGTACGCGGGCGGGGAGTCCGAGCGCATCCTCGGCACGCTGCTGGCCGGCGGGGAGCAGTCGGGTACGGGGCGGGTTGTGAGGAGAAAAGCGCGATCTGTGGCGTTATGTGGGGGGAGGTGTCTCCCCCCGGACCCGGGGAGAAGGGAGTCCCTGATTGCTGAGGTAAAAGGGACTGGTTTTGAACGGTTGATCCCTGATTCCAGAGGAGAAGGGCTTTCTTTGCTGGACTGAGGTGTTTCTGAGGTAAAGAGGCCGTGATTTGTATGGTAGAGCCCTGATCCATGAGGAGAAAGGCCTGTCCTGTGCAGCTGGCATCTTCCTGAGAAGGGCTCCGTTTCCGTGGTGGTTCCCATTTCCAGGGCAATCTTCCTGAGGAATAGGGCCTCTGCTCAGCATTTCTGAGAAAAACAGACCTTGGTTTGCATTGCAGAGCTCCTGGTCTGTGAGGAGAAGGGTCCTCCCACTGTGCTGATGTATTTCTGAGGAAAAGGGGCTTCGAATTTTAGGGCAGATCCCAGGGCCTCAAGGAGAAGGGTCTCCTCTGTTATCCTGAGGTATTTCTAAGGAAAGGAGAGCCTGGTTTCTATGCAGACCCCCAATCCCTGAGGAGAAGGACCTCCCTCTGCAGGCTGACGTATTTCTGAGGAAAAGGGCCTTTGATTTTGGGGGCAGACCGTCACCCCAAGGAAGAAGGTCCCACTGACATTGTGTTTCCAAGAAGAACGTGCTTTGAAAGCACCCTGAGCACACTGTACCCCATTCCCATCCGGGTTTGGGAATATCACTGCTCATTCCTCCTTTCCCTTTGCAGTGGAAGTGGCCACCAAGGCCAACCCCTGGGAAGGGAAGACGCTGAAGCCAGAGAGTGTGCGGTCACAGCTGAACACATCCCTGGAGAGGCTGCAGAGGACGAGCGTTGAACTCTTCTACCTCCATGCCCCCGACCACGGGACCCCAGTGGAGGAAACGCTGCGTGCCTGCAATGAGCTGCACAAGGAGGTAAAGCAGAGCTGGGGCTGCTGCTTGTTTCCTTCCTGACACTATTTCAGTGCTTGCTGTGCTCCTATGCAGTGCAGGGTGTGCATGGTGCTCAGGGGAAGGAGGCCAGGTGACCAGGGGAGTGCCAAGAGCTGCAGCACTGCTGCATGTTCACGTGGTGCCCTTTGCTCTCAGGAGCATTGGAAATTGTTGGAACTGATGAACTTTGCTTTCTGCTGTGTTAACTGAGCCAGTTAATGTTATTCTCATAATGGGCAGGGAAGAATTCATCAACTCCATTAGTCTGAGAATTGAAACTGGAAGGTGTGAATTCAAAACATGAAATGAGGGTTATGTTTTTGTCAGGTGTTACATTGCAGTGGGACTAACAGAGAACTCTGGGCTGACTTTCAGTGGTGTCCCCTTCACCATACACGTTTTGCTTTTCATAGGTTTTCATTTCATAGGTAAACTGTTTTTAAAAGCTGGATCTGAATGCTTTTTTGTTCCTCTGCAGGGAAAGTTTAAAGAACTTGGCCTGTCGAACTACGCAGCGTGGGAGGTGGCAGAAATCTGCACCATCTGCAAGTGCAACAACTGGCTGATGCCAACTGTGTACCAGGTGAGGTCTGTGGGAACCCTGTGCTCTGTGTTACAAACACAGGGGAGCTGCTGCAGTTAGCCCAGGGAGTCCTTTTGGGACATGGATTTAGAGAGCTGGGTGAGATCACTTCCCAGAAAGAGCTGAGTGTGTGCTTTGTGCTTGAGTCAGTGACTCTCGTGATGGGGAACTGAAGTAATTGTTGCATTGTTTGCAGTCCTTTAGAAAGTCTGTTCCTAGGGAATTAATCATGTTGTCTGACCTCAATCCACCCTTCTGGGTAAAAGAACTCAGAGAAGGGTGGGGAAGAAGCTGTCCTGGCTTCTTTAAAGCACCATTGATCAAACACCCCTCCACTGTTAAAGGGAATCACATTTCTGAGGAGGAATTTTGCTGCTGCAGTTGTTTGTCTTGGTGAAACGCTGAATAATTTTGCCAGGGTGTGCATCTGCTGCAAGGGCAGATCCCAGGATGTTGGGTTTTGTTTGTGAGCAGCCATTAAAATGAGAGGAAAAGCAGGATGAAGCATAGAAATGCATAACTCTACCCATTAACTGCACTGCTGGCAGGCAGGCTTGGAGTCACTGCTAGATGACACCCTGGTACCACCTGATAAGCAAATCCAGGTCGTGGTTTAGCAGCCAGGATTTGTGCTGGGAGGTCTGAGGCCACCCTGTGCTCTGTCTTTGTGCAGGGCATGTACAACGCAACCACCCGGCAGGTGGAGCTGGAGCTGTTCCCTTGTCTGAGACACTACGGGCTGCGGTTCTACGCCTACAATCCGTTGGCTGGTAGGGGGAGCTGTGACGGGAGGGATGTGGCTGTGGGTAACCGAAAGTGGCCACGGGGTTTGTTAAGGTGTCACCTGGATTGGAGATGCCTGGCTGGGCGCGGAGGCTCGGAGACGAGGCGGTGCCTTGGAAGGCAGTGTAAGAGCTGGTGCTAAACATGCTGCTGACACTTTGCAGGAGGGCTGCTGACTGGGAAGTACAAGTATGAGGACAAAGACACACGTCAGCCCACCGGAAGATTTTTTGGGAATGACTGGGCTCAAGTCTACAGGGACAGGTGTGTCCTGAGCTGATGAACAGGGAGCTGGGGCTGCATTTGAACAAAACCACCCGAATCCTAACGATCAGCTGGGAGGGAACAGAACGGACTGAAGCTCACCCTGTGATTCTGCAGGCTCGTGTCCTTTCTCAGTGATGCTGCCACCCAGGGTTGGGGACACTGAGCACCTCGCTTCCTCCTTTCAGAGGCGGTTGGGCTGTGCCTCGTGACTGAGCTTTGCAGAGCAGTTTTTAGGGTCAGCTTCCCCCTGCCTGGATTGCAGAAGCCTGGGGGCTACAAACAGCTGTACAAAGCTTTTTCAGAGGCCTTTCACGCTTGCTTGGAATTTATGATTCTCGAGGGCAATGATGTTGATTTACTTATTTTTTCCTTCTTGCAGGTACTGGAAGAAGCACAACTTTGAAGGAATTGAACTAGTAGAAAAAGCTCTGAAAGATGCTTATGGTTCCAATGCACCAAGCCTGACCTCGGCCGCACTGCGTTGGTTGTACCACCACTCCAAGCTGCAGGTCAGAGTTGAACAGCATTCAGAATTTGGCTAGGGAGGCAAGCTGGGGTTATTTGGGGATGAACGATTCCCCTTCTGGCTTCACAGGGCGCTCTTGGAGACGCGGTGATCATTGGGATGTCCAACATGGAGCAGCTGGAGCAGAATCTGAACTACAGTGAGGAGGGCCCACTGCTTCCACCTGTAGTGGAGGCGTTTGACAAAGCCTGGAAGCTGACTGCACACGACTGCCCCAACTACTTCCGCTAGACTGGGGAGGGAAGAGCAGGCAGCCGAGCAGTAGGGAGCATAAATGTGAGGCTCTCACCCACGCTGCCCTCGGGGTGGCAGGCTGTGATTTGTCCCGTTAATGGAGCTTTGTAGGACCGGCCGTTCTGTGCCTACGCTGCCCCTGCCAGCACTGCAGGCGTGGGGCCTCGTGCTTTCTCCCCTCGGGGACCTTTCCCCAGCACATGCTGTGATTAAAAATGCACTTAATCAAGGGAAGTGGAGCACATAAGTGAAGGGTTTAGTTCTGCTTTCAGTTAATAACGAATCTTGAGTGTGGATGAGAATAAACCATTTTTTCTAATGCAGTCACTGTCTCTTAACAGCAGAGCTTTAATCTGTTTTCCAGCTCAGAAAAAAACCTGAGCCAAAATGCCTGCAGAGCTAAAACTGACCGTAGTGAAGCAGAACTGTGGCGCAGGGCAGAGCTGGCTCCCCACGAGCTGTGGAGGCCAACTTGGGCCTGAAACGTATCTCCCATTCCTCAGATCCACTGTACTCAATAACAGGCAGCACTGGCAATTTCTGAGAGTTTTATATATGTTTTTATGTAAAAAGTAGTTAGATCATCTTTAAGAATGTCGAGTTAATCGCGGGTCCTGCTGCAGACAGGGAAGGAAAACATCCTCATCTTTCAGCTCTAAAATAGAACTGTCTAGTGTCCGAGCACAAGGACTGCTACAAGTCCTCACTGATGTCAACGTCCTCCTCTTCTTCCTCCTCTTCCTCTTCTTCCTCCTCATCCTCCTCATCTCCTGCAAGTTTCTGGAAGTCTCCGGTCTCAGAATTCCACAGGAATTTGATGGTCACTTTGAACTCTGCCATCTCGTAGCCGAAGAGTTTCTAGGAAAGGACACAGACTCGTCATCCCACCTCGTCATCCCTGCGGCCAGGCCAATGGTACAGATATTAGGTAAGCTGATCGTGAGAACCACACAGAACGGTGCATTTCCCTGGGGCAGTGACTGTGCCTGCAGGGCTGTGTTGCATTCTCACCAGGACCCGTGCTTGCTCGGGGGTCAGAATGTCCCCTTCTTTGCAGACTTCATAATCTGAAAGCAGCGTCACCACTCCTGCAAGAACAAAAGCTCTTGAAACAGCCTAAGAAAACCCACATCTGGCTTCTCAGTGGAACAGTGCATCACTGTTTGCACTGCAGAAGCAGAGCACAGGGCTGGCTTCCTTCCTTCCTGTGACAGCAGTCAGGGAAGGCTGATGCAACAGGAAGAAAACAAGGCTTTGAGCACCAGCTTTTCTCCAAAGCTCAGTCCCAATATATAATGTTCTCCTTAAAAGACTTTGCACAGACTCAGTGCAACAGAAGGGAAGCGGCTCCCTCACGTACCTTTCTTTAAAGCTGTTGGCAATCCCAGCTGTCGCAGCTGAGGCTCCATGGAATGGGGGAACTGCTCCAAGGGCCCCGTGTCCAGGCTGACGGTGTACGTCGCCTTGTTCCCTGCCCTCGCAAAGTCCACCTCCTTGAAGCTGGAGAACCACCTGAGGCAGATTGGCAGAGCTGCAGAAATGGTGGCCCAGGGACATTTTTTGACAGAGCAGAACAAGACGGTGCTGAGCTGTGGGCTTTGTGCTGCGTTCTGCTGATGGAAACGCCCAGAGGACCTGGGTGCAGCTCACGGCGGTGTCGATCAGAGCAGCAGTGAGGGAAGGAGCTGCCTGCGTGCATTGCAGGCTCAGCTGCACAGGGGCTTCACACACACACATACTTACTCATCCACCTCCTCCTTGGTGCGATTGGTGAAGAGGAGACCAACCTCCCCCCTCAGGTGCTTGCTGACCTGTGAGACAGGAGCACAGAGGTGCCGAGGCAGCATTGAGGCTCAGAGTTTAGGCTGGAAAAGACCTTCACGACCACTGCAACCCACCACATCCTGCAGTGCCACACCTACAGCCGTGCCTGTTCTGTTTCCAACTGAGACCCCCCACCTTATGCAGGTTCTCCCGATACTCGCTGCTCGGCTCCCGGCCCAGCGCCACCATCATCACTTTGTTCTTCCCGAAGAAGATCCTACAACGCAGCGGAGAAGATGATGAAGATCAGAAGGCTGCGAGGCCCGTAGTGTCTCAACCCCCACCCCAGCCCTGCGCTCACCGGCTGTGCTTCCAGGCGTTCCGCACGTCCTTCAGCTTGTTGTTCCTCATGTTGGCCACGGAGAAGATGAAGATGTGTTTGTAGGTGTCCACGCATCGCCGCAGCTGCACGACAGCGGTTAGCGGGGCCGGAGGGATCGGGGGGGGGGAGCGGGACAGCACGACTCACCTCAGCGATCAGGGCCTGCTTGGCTTCCAAACCCTTCCTGGGCGTCCGCGTCAGGGACACTGCGGGGAGCGGAGCGGGGGGATGCGGTTAAAGGGGAAGGGGGAGGGGGGCACCGCGGTCCGGGCCGCGCGCTCACCCTTGCGGTCCCGCTTGGACTTCGGCATGGCACCGCCGTGCTTCGAGGCCCCCCGGGCGCCGCGGGGGCTGCCGGGATGTTGTGGGCTGCCCCGCGCGATGCCTGAGCGCAGCCGCACGCCGCTCTCCGTCGAATTCCGCTCAGGCAGCGCGCGGAACAGCCCCGTGAGGCGCGAGGCCCCCGGAGCTCAGCGCGGGGCACGACGGGAGCGCTGTCATGGCGGCGGGGCTGTGGGCGCTGCTGCTGCTGCCGCTGGCGGCCGCCGTGTACGAGGACCAAGTGGGGAAGTTCGACTGGTGAGTGCCGGGCCCACACCGCGGGCTTCTCCCTGCGGCTCGCGCCCGTCTCACGCTGCCCGTCCCCGCAGGAGGCAGCAGTATGTGGGGAAGCTGAAGTTCGCCTCTCTGGAGGCCGCGCAGGGCTCCAAGAAGCTGCTTGTGGGCACCGAGAAGAACGTGGTGGCAGCGCTCAACTCCCGCAGCGGCGAAATCCGTGAGTGGGGCGGGGGGAGCCGGGCACGGGGTGCTCGGGGTGGGCCTGCGGTGCTGCTGAGGGCGGCTGCTCCTGCAGCTGCATTCTGCCGGTGAGTTGTTTGGGGTGGAAAAGAGCTCCTGGATCCCCCGACCCAGCCGACCGTCCCGCTGCCCGTGTCCCTCAGTGCCACATCTCCACACTGAACGCCTGCAGGGATGGTGACCCCACGCCTCCCTGTGCAGCTGTGCCAGCAATCACCGCTATTTCAGAGCAGAGATTGTCCCTGAAACCCAACCTGCACCTCCCACAACGGGCAGTGAGGACACGGCTGTTTGGGAAGTCCCGAGGCTGTGGGTTTGAGAGCAATAACCAACAGCTTCGTTGTGCCCACCTCCTTCTCCCTTTCTGTGTCTCTCAGTGTGGCGCCATGCAGATAAAGCCACCCCTGAAGGAGCGATCGACGCGATGCTGATCCACGGGCAGGGTGAGGAAATCACAGCGGCAGCACACAGGAGCCGTCCTGCTGCCAGAGCTCCCGGCTCTGCTGCCCCGTGCCGGGCACAGCTTCTGGGTTCACCTCCCCTTTGCTCTCTGTGCAGATGCCATCACCGTATCCAGTGCTGGGCGCATCCTGCGTTCCTGGGAGACCAACATTGGAGGGCTGAACTGGGAGACGTCGCTGGACACGGGCAGGTAGTGTTGGTCGGGGCTCTCTCCCACCTTTGTCCCAGAGATAAGTTAGCATTAAGTTAGCAAGCTTAACATACCTGGACTGCAGGACAACAGTTGGGAGATTAGACTCTGAAAATCGGGATGTTGTGAGAACAGCTGGTTGGAGGTTGGATCCAGGGCTCTGTTAACTCCCAGTGATGAAAATGTGGCCTTTGGGCATCTTGCATGCACAGATAATGAAGTGACTCAGAAGCTGTAGGCACTATGGCTATTAAGTGTTCAGCAAAAGGAAAAATTCACCCTGTTTGATAACCTGCAGGCTCTCTAATTTATCACGTCTGACTTATGCTTAGTTTCCAGACCGCGAGTCTGGTGGGGCTGCAGGACGCAGTGAAGTACGTGGCAGTGCTGAAGAAGGCAGCCATCTCCCTGCACTACCTGTCCAATGGGCACCAGAAGTGGGTAGAACACCTGCCAGAAAGGTGAGAATGTGTTTGAAGCAGAAATTTCAGATTCAGAGCCTGACATCTTGGGAGGAAAAGATGCTGCGGTTCCCTCATGTTCTTGAAAAGCTTTGGAAGCGACAACATGAGAAAACGACGCTTCGTGATCTTTGTTTCTCTCACAGTGAGAATACTCAGTACCAGGTGTTATATTCCCGTGGGGCTGGAGTGATCCACGTGCTTGGAGTTGTCCCCCAGAGCCATTTGAAGGTTTTAACGCTCAGAGTGGAGGATGGAGAAGTCATAGAACAGGTAGTGCTCGATTATGGATCCCAAACAGCAAATTTGATACGAATGAACGCAGTGCGTGGAGTTGTGTCAGTGAGTTCATTCTTTAAAGACAGTTTTGCTGTTGACATCTTTGTCTCTTGATGTCTCTCCTGGCAGACCAACGTAGCAGCGCCGTGGCTGACAAGCTTAAATGGAGCCTGCGGTGTGGTGGGGGAGGCAGTGCTGGTGTGTGCAGACACAGCCACTCATTCGCTCTATGTTTGCTCCTTGGAGACTGAGCAGGAGATGAAGCAGATCCCACTGCAGGTAAGCAGTGCTGAGGGACTTCATATGCACTTATCCAGCTGATTTAGTGCCTGCCTGCACCTTGGAGCACAGCGGTTCTCCTACAGGTAACCTGCACACTGACTGAGGATGTGTGTGATCCATAAGTAAGAGGGAGAAAACTGTACGTTGTGTCTGTCTTAAATCAGTTTGTCTGGATTGGTGTTGCCACAGCCTCGCTTCAACAGCAGTCCAGGTCTTATTGCTTTTGCTCTTTGTTTCCCATGATAGACGTAACTTCCTCACAAAGCGTCTCTTGCTGCTGATGAAAGGAAGCGATTCGTTTCACGGGGGAAGAAGTTTTCATGAATGCACGTCTTGTCTTCCTTCCACAGTCACTTGACCTGGAGTTTGCTGATGGCTTCCAGCCCAGGATCTTGGCTACTCAGCCCAGTGTGATCAACGCTTCGAGGACTCAGTTCTTCCTGCAGCTGTCTCCGGGCCACTTCTCTCTGCTGCAGTGCAAACAGGGGCTGCTCAGCCACCTGCGAGACTTCCAGCAGGTAACCAGGAAAAAGGCATTGCACTGGGAGGCCAACAGAGCTTACCGTTCCTTACGACAGCCAAACACCCCTCTGCGTTCCGACCAAGCTGCTGAATTTCTCTTTTCACTTGTGCTCTCTGCTGCAGCATTTGGAAAGCATTTGGTTTTATTTATATCATCTGCTGACACGTTTCCAAGCATTTGTTTAGTTGTGCTTTGTTGCTGACAGCTATCCTGGGTTTGGGGTGAGTGGTTGCTGTGTTTATATTTGAGGAATGTTTTCAGCTTCAGAGAGATTTTCTTGTCACGCAACACAAAACTTGACCATGAAATCTCATCTCCTGTTAGCTGCAGTCTGGATTAATTTGCTACACAGGTAGTTTTTGTTGAGTTTTTGTTTTTTCATGGTGTTGTATGACTTATTGCTGCTCTTTTTCTTTTTTTTCAGGCAGCTCTGGTGAGCTTTGCAACAACTGGGGAGAAGACTGTTGCTGCTGTGCTGACCTGTAGGAACGAACTGGTGGGTACAGCTAGTCAGAAGTGTGTGTTGAGCACAGCTCTGTGATCTGAACGTGCCTTGGGAGTGGGTTCCACACTTGTATTGCTTTTCAGGTCTGGATGATGAGTAACTTTGGAAAGAGTGGGATTTAATGCAGTGGTAATGCATGCAGATGTTGGTTACACCCAGATAAGGCTCACCTTGTCTGAACTGTTGGTATGCAATGCAGAAGCCCACCTTACTGATCTGCAGCAGATTTCAGTTCTTATGGGCTCTGAGCTGAGCACAGCCTCGTTTTTAGCAGCACTGTCTGCTGTTTGCAGAGCCAACCTGAGACTTGTCAAGCACACAAAGCACTTTATTTATCATTCTCTCATGGTGTGTGGAGCCACGTTACCTCCTGTCTTCCTCGTTTCAGAAACCTGGAAGTTCTGACGGCCTTCATGGAAGTGCTCTGGAGGATCCCCAGAAACAAGTATGAGGGGGGTCGTTCCCATATGCAGTAGAAGTTCTTGACAGTCCCTTTCCTTCCTTTGCTTGTGGGAACATAGAGCATAGAAGATGTTAAACCTGGGTTTTGGAGGCTGATGTTTCACGCCAGCTCCAGATAAATAATCTAAAAGCATTTTGAAGCCATAGTTCTTGCTCACGTGAGATTCTGCTGCAGAATTTGGTGTGACAGGTGAGTTTATCTCAGTGTTTTTCTGCACGATGTTACAGGAATCCTTAACCTGTTCCAATCAAACCTACAACATCAATCTTTACCTGGTTGAAACTGGACAAAGGTTGCTGGATACCACGATTACCTTTAACCTGGAGCAGAACGGTGCCAAGCCAGAGCAGGTGAGTGGGAAAAGATTGCTTCAATGCTGTGATCTGTGGAGCCTGCAATGCCCTTCATACCCTGACGTGGCATCATTGGTAGGGCTGTTGAGATCAGGTGAAAAGATCACTGCATGCAGCTGTGCTGTTTGCTCTTCTTTCACCTGAGAGTTCGCTTTTATCCAGGCAGATGCTGTGATCACAGACCTGACTGCTTGGTTTACTCTTTTTCTTTTTCCCTCAGCTCTATATCCAGGTTTTCCTGAAGAAGGATGACTCGGTGGGCTACCGAGCCTTGGTGCAAACAGAAGACCACATGCTGCTGTTCCTCCAGCAGCCAGGTGATTGGCACAAACAGCAAACCTGGCCTGGGTTTTACCAGCAACCTTCTTGTTCTGGAGGAGAAGAAAACTCCAGTGCTGTAGAACCCAGGCCCCATGTTTTAGGATTGCTTTCTTTGGAAACTGATATGCTGTGGAAGATACTGCAGTCTTGCATCATCTTTCAGCCTCAAAAGATGCCTCAGCTAGGACAGCTGTTCTGCTGTGCTCTTTGTACAGGGAGAGCCTGTCAATTTTATGGTGTTTTATTTTTAGTTTAGGGTGTTGGGTTTTTTTCTGGGAGGGTGAGGGCACAGATTTCAAACATGTTACCGTAGGGTGAGTCTGAGCCATGTTGTAGATCTTGGTGTTTCTGCAGATAACACATATTTGCAGGAAGGGCTGGAGGTCCATCTCAGGGATGGGAATGTCCCAGGGCTTATGTCCTTACGCTTCATTTTGATTTTTCCAATATCCTGTACTTGGTTTTTTTAACCAGGAAAGGTTGTGTGGAGCAGAGAGGAGTCGCTGGCAGAAGTGGTGAGCTTGGAGATGGTGGATCTGCCTCTGACGGGTGCACAGGCTGAGTTGGAGGGAGAATTTGGGAAGAAAGCAGGTGAGCCATAGACTAATGGAATCACCCTTCAGCGTATGAGCCTGTTCGTTTTTCTCCCTGAAGAAATATATCACTTTCTTTCTCCTCTGAACTCTGATTAAGATTCAAATTTCCCCTCCTGGCAATTAAAGCGAGCAGAAATAAACCCATTTCTGCCTTGACTTTTAAGTCTGATGCCAAAGGCAGAGGACACAAACGTATTGCAGTCAGAACCGATCACCATCTGTGGGTGATTTCCACCACTCCCCCTAAACATTTCCCTTTGATCCCCTTAGAGAGCCCTTTCTGGAAGACCCATTTGCAATAGCTTTTGTTTTTGCTTTGTTTTATTCTTCTCGCTGTCCTGGATGCAGCTATTCAAGGTAACCTCAGACTGCATGCAGTGTTTTCTAATTGCTTCTAACTAACATTTCTCAGTGGAACTTGATTTTCTTTCTGTTTGCATTCCTAATAGTGAAATACACTTCATGCCTGGTGTTTTGCTTCTTTCAAGTAGCTGAATATCAACTCTTATTGGACAGAATGGTGGTTTTTGATGTGTTTGGTTTTTTTTATCTTAACAATCATTTCTATTGATCTGAGTGATGGATGTAGAGGGAGATGCAGACCTCACAGGTTGGTTAGCTTCAGGAGGACACGAGCAAGAAGGGATATTAAAGAAGAGGTTATGCTCTCTAGATGAGGGTTTGCTTTCAGTTGATAAGAGCATATCTGGGGCTGAGATGTAAGGGGGAAAAGGTTGGTAAAAGCCAGAGGGTCTGTGACAGAAATGGGTATAAATCTGCTGCTCTGGAGGGAAAGGCAGAGGAAAGCAGGTGGTGTAAATTCATGCATGGCAGCGTTTCTTCTCCTTGCTGAGGCTGTAATCTCAGATATGGAGGGGGATGTGGGTGATTTCCCTTCGTTACCACCACTGGTCTGTTTGCAGATGGATTGCTGGGGATGTTTCTGAAGCGGCTGTCCTCCCAGCTCATCCTGCTGCAAGCCTGGACTGCTCACCTTTGGAAGATGTTCTACGATGCCAGGAAACCCCGGAGCCAGATTAAAAATGAGATTAACATTGACAATCTAGCCAGGGATGAGTTCAACCTCCAGAAAATGATGGTGATGGTCACTGCTTCAGGAAAGGTGAGGAAGCCAGAGCAGTACTCTGTTTCTAGACTGCAGTGAAGAGCCTCAGTGCTGAATTTCCCCCGTTTTTACCTGGGTTTTGAGAATAATGTCTCGAAGATGTGCAGAGTACATTGTGGTAGCTTTGAGGAGGAACTGAAACTCTTATTTCGTACCCCAAAAGAAGGTGCAGTGCTTGAATGTGAGAGCAGTGTTCTTAACTTTTGGTTTTGCTCTATCTCTGCTCAGCTTTTTGGCATTGAAAGCAGTTCTGGCACCATCCTATGGAAGCAGTACCTCAGGAACGTGAGACCGGGTGCCTCCCTCAAGCTGATGGTCCAAAGAACAACAGCCCACTTCCCCCACCCTCCACAGTGCACCTTGCTTGTTAAGGATAAGGTTGGTCCCTCTCCTCCGTCCCTCAAAGCATGGTGTCTCATTAGAGAAATGACTTCAGTGCTAAACAGAATGCTCTGATGGAGCAGCTGAATTCTATTCTTTTGAATAATGAACAGTGGCAGATAACTGGGAGGAAACCAGCTCTTTTGTCTGTCTTAGATAAAGTTCTGCATCTTGTTTTGGTTCTTAGGAAACCAAAATGAGCTTTCTGTACGTCTTTAACCCCATCTTTGGGAAGAGGAGCCAAGTAGCACCCCCTGTTTTGAAGCGTCCAGTTCTTCAGACTTTGCTTCTGCCTATTATGGATCAAGACTACGCCAAAGTACTGCTTCTGATCGATGATGAGTACAAGGTAAATTGCTTTGCCTGGAGACAGTTTTCAGTGATTCCGTTTCCTTTGGGAGCAGAACAACAACAAAAATTGCCGTTAAGTCCCATTTTACCCAAAACTAGGGGGCTATTCTGGTAAGGCAGACCTCATCCTCCTTAACTGATTCAAAGTAATCTGCTGTGTTTTCTGTTTGCCTGTTCATTTTTCACCTCTTCCCATTGTTCTTTGCTTTCCCAGGTTACAGCTTTCCCAGCAACTAAGAATGTTCTTCGCCAGTTGGAAGAAATGGCCCATTCCATCTTCTTTTATCTAGTGGATGCCGAGCAGGGAAAGCTCTCTGGGTTCAGGCTGAAAAAGGTATGGAAGGAATATGACAATCTAAACGATGTCACCTTCTTAAATGCTGTTTGGGTAACAGTAGATTACTTGGTTTATTGTTTTTTGCTTGGAATAAAAGCACTTCAGCTGACTTGAAAATTCTTTCAAGCTTTAAAACGTGTCTCAGAAGCATTAAAAAGGAAGCTCCTCATGTCTTACTGGTTGAGGTGGTGTCTGGTGAGGACAGATAAACTTTACCACGTGGTGCTTTTTTTCCTTGCAGGACTTGACAACAGAGGAGAGCTGGCAGGTGGCCATACCCACCGAAGTACAGAGGATAGTGACAGTGAAAGGGAAGAGATCCAGTGAGCACGTGCACTCCCAGGGCCGTGTGATGGGAGACCGCAGTGTTCTCTACAAGGTGCCGTGGGAGCTTTCTGCTGATGCAAGATTTCGGCATTTGTGGACACTGCTTTGAGCCTTTGCCACTTTGTTATTTCTTTCTATTTATATGCATCAGTATCTCCCATCTTCCCAAACAATGCTAATTGTGTTGCAGGTTTCTTCGGCAGTTTTTTTTTTCTTGCTGCAGTTAACTCAGGCATCAAATGATGGGGAAACTGCTTGATTTCTCCCTCTTTGCTCTAATAGGACAATTGGTGATATGCCTAGCTCAAGGTGAAAGGCAGATAAATGCAGTGCCTGGGAGGTGAGGATCTTACCTGATTCTTCTTTTCTTGCTGCTACAGTCCTTGAATCCAAACCTGCTCGCAGTGGTGACAGAGAGCACCGACACGCACCACGAGCGCACTTTTGTCGGGATATTTCTGATTGATGGAGTCACAGGCAGGATCATCCACTCATCAGTACAGAAGAAAGCCAAGGGACCTGTCCACATCGTCCACTCAGAGAACTGGGTGGTGGTAAGGAGCGTTATTCTGTTCTTACTCTTGATTTTTAGGAGCTAGGGGGCAATTGCCAAACTTAACTGGAGAAGACTTTTGAACATCATCAGTGATTTCCTGCTACATCTTTGCTGTTGTGCCCTGCGTTCCTAAAATCCTACTCTCATTTCAGTACCAGTACTGGAACACAAAGGCACGTCGGAATGAGTTCACTGTGCTGGAGCTGTATGAGGGCACAGAGCAATACAACGCCACGGCCTTCAGCTCCCTGGACCGCCCCCTCTTACCTCAGGTCCTCCAGCAGTCGTACATCTTCCCCTCTGCCATCAGTGCTATGGAGGCCACCATCACTGAGCGAGGCATCACCAGCCGTCATTTGCTGAGTAAGTGCTTGCTGCTCTGGTCTGAACATGGCGGTTATTCTTGCATCAGTCAGGCACTGTGCTCAAAACCAGGCCAGTGTGCTTCTCTGGCCAAGATCTTGCTTGCCTGTGGGCTGCCCTGGATTCCTGGCAAGTGCTAGAATGTGCACTAGGAGGGTGTTTGTATTACCTATTAGAAAATGCTGTCAGAACGGATGGTTTTTAAGATTCATTTCTTCTAACATGCAGTCGGACTTCCCTCCGGTGCCATCCTCTCCCTTCCCAAGGCTCTGCTGGATCCTCGCCGACCAGAGATCCCCACAGAGCAGAGCAGGTAAGGAAGGCACAGCAGCTGTTATTCCTGTTTGAAGATGGATAGATTTTGTGTATAATAAGAGAACGTGATGTAGTGTTCAGATGTGGGGCAATTCTTGCAGGAATTTAAGTGAAGCTGCTTTGTTCCCTGTATGTGACAATGGAATATATGTAATACAGCAGGTCTTATCATCAGCAAAAACCCTAAGAGACAAAAGTTTGAGTAACTGGCTGTTAGAGTGACACATAAAACATTAGAACCCTAAAAGGAAGCTGCTGCAGTGCAGTCTGACCCATCTGGCGTACTTGATTGCTTTCTTGCAGCAAAAACAAATCTGCACTAGAGCAGAGCTGTTCATTTTGCTGTTTTAGGGCAGTAGGCTGTGCTGATCAGATGAGGAACTGCAGATGATGTCCTTTGCACGCTGTTTGGATGGGTTATGATATCTCTTTAAATGCCTTTCAGAGAAGAGAACCTGATTCCCTATTCCCCAGATGTGCAGATCCACGCTGAGAGGTTTATCAACTACAATCAGACCGTATCCCAAATAAGAGGGATTTACACAGCCCCCTCTGGTCTGGAGTCTACTTGTTTGGTGAGCACAAGGCAGCAGCTTCTGTGTGGAATTGTGCAGTTTGTGGGGAGAGCAGCAGGCACTTCTGATCATGTGGCTGCTCAGCACTCCGTAATTCCTTCTTTCAATCACAACTGCAGATATAGGATGATTATTTTATGAAATACCAGCTCATGATGATGTCTCTTTAGGTTGTGGCTTACGGCCTGGACATCTACCAGACCCGTGTGTACCCCTCAAAGCAGTTTGATGTCTTGAAAGATGACTATGACTACGTGCTGATCAGCAGCGTCCTCTTCGGGCTGGTGTTTGCCACAATGATCACAAAGAGACTGGCCCAAGTGAAACTGCTGAACCGTGCCTGGCGGTAGGGCTGCAGTCACAGAACAGTGGGGCTGGGAATGGCACCTGAGGACTGTTCTGGCTGAGGATCTGCGACCCAGCAGGGCTGTGGAGTTGTTAGAAATTCCAGCTGGAGTGACTGCAATGGCTGCAAAACATCTTGCATTTTTACTGGAAGATACTTGAGAAGAGCTCGTGCTGCCTGTAAAGAAATGGAAGAGAAGCGGTGGAGAGACACCGTAATGTAATGACTTTAAAATCTCCCACACCTCCCAGCAATCTCAGTTAAAGCCCTAAAATCTGCAACCTTCTTCTTTTCCTGATTTTAATGAAGGTAATACCGAGAATGTATCTTTGAGGGCCCCCTGCTGCCTCAGAGCCCGCTGTGCCCGGACCTTGGGTGTGTGTGAGATGTGAGGATGAGATGAGATGAAATGAAAAATGAAATGAAATGAAACGAAACGAAATGAAATGAAATGAGCATACAGCTCATTTCATTCACAAGGCTAAAAGTTTCCCACCTGCCCATGGAAAACTGCCTCTTAATTAAATTGATGGGGTGTGGGAGCACTTGGAATGTAAAATCTCACCACGTTCTTTATTTATTACGATTAAAACATTACTTTCTTCCGGTTTTTAAATGTTTCTGCATTGAAACTGTAACACAGTGTACAACTGTGGGCCTGTTAAACACGAAAAGCACCACTGGGACGTGGTTTCTGGCAGCACAGATCCACTTCTCAGCAGGGTTCGGACCCGCAGCCTCTGTGGGGCTTCTCATCTCCGTGTGAGATTTCAAACCCCCCTCAGCACCCCCTGAGGCTGTGATTGGCGCCGCCTCCTTCCCGCCTTCAGTTGTGCGCATGCGCCGCTAACCGCGCGCAGTACCGCGCATGCGCCACCCCTAATCCTGCTGACTCACGTACTGCACAGGCGCATAGGCTCGCCGTTCCTCCTCCAATCAGGGTGCTGGACGCGCGCATGCGCTTTGCCTCACTTCCTGTCTCGCTGCTCGCAGTGGGGGGGGCGCTTCCGGCCCGTTCCTTCCCCCCCCCCCCCCCCCCCTCCCCCCGGCCGCCGCCGCCCCCCCCGGCGCAGCACAGCGGCAAGATGGCGGCGGGCGGCGGCGCGGCGGAGCCGGGCTGGGAGGTGGCGGTGCGGCCGCTGCTCTCTGCCTCCTACTCGGCCTTCGAGATGAAAGAGCTCCCTCAGCTTCTCGCCTCCGTTATCGAGAGGTGAGGACGGCAGCCGCGGGGTGGGCACCGGGCCTTGCTTCCCTTCAGGCTGTGTGCGGCCCTGAGGTGTTTTGGCTGGGCTGCGTGGGGCCGCTCCTCGGTGCTGTGTGCGTGGTTGGGTCCCTCGGTGTAAGAAAGGCGTTGGGGCTCCAAAGAGTGGAGCTGAGAGGCGTGTGTGCTACGGGGAGCTGAGGGAAGGGGGTGGGTCGGGCTGGGGAAGGGGAGGCTCTGAGAACTCATCGCTTTACGGCTCCTAGAAGGAGGCTGTGCTGAGGTGGGATCGGCCTCTGCGCTTCTCCGGTGATAGGATGGGAGGGAACGGCCTCGGGTTGCTGCACCAGAAGAGCAGTGATGTGCTGGCACGGGGGTCACCGGCCATGGAGGTGTTCGGTATGGAGATGTGGCATTCAGGGATGTTGCCAGTGGTTACACGGGGTGGGTTGGGGTCGGACGTGGTGACCTTGGAGGACTTTTTCCAACCTGAGCCATTCCTTGAAATGCTGCTGGGAGAGGTGTGCTTCCTCCCCTGGCGTTGAGGAAACCCTGTAGAACTGTGGAGTCCTGCAGGGCGGAAGATTTTGTCACGCCTAGTGCAGAGGAAAAAATAGCTCATTACTGTGCAGAACCGTGCTCTGCTGTTCTAAGAAACAGCCTGTCTATAGATTTTTCATTGAAAGATGCACTCTTTGTCACTTTTTTTAGAAGATCAGTAGTGAGGGGGTTGGCATCCCAGGCATCCATACAAACTGGATGGAGCGGTCCTTGAGAGCAGCCCTGTGGAGAAGGACCTGGGGGTCTTGATAGATGAAACACTTAACAAGAGCCAGCAAATGGGATCCTGGGCTCCATCAGAAGAGGGGTGGACAGCAGGGACAGGGAGGTGATTCTCCCCCTCTACTCTGCTCCTGTGAGGCCCCATCTGGAATACTGCATCCGAGTGTGGAGCCCCCAGTACAAATAAGACAGGGAGCGGTTGGAGAGGGTCCAGAGAAGGGCCATGAAGATGATCAGGGGACTGGAGAACCTCCCCTATGAAGGCAGGCTGAGAGAGCTGGGCTTGTTCAGCCTGGAGAAAAGAAGGCTGCAGGGTGACCTCATTGCAGCCTTTCAGTACCTAAAGGGAGCCTACAAACAGGAGGGCAATCAACTCTTGGAAAGGGTTGATAACAGCAAGACAAGGGGAAATGGTTTGAAGTTGGGGGAGGGGAGATTTAGGTTGGATGTCAGGGAGAAGTTCTTTGTTATGAGAGTGGTGACGTGCTGGAACAGCTGCCCAGAGAGGCTGTGGATGCCCCGTCCATCCCTGGAGGTGTTCAAGGCCAGGACGGGGCCCTGGGCAGCCTGGACTGCTATGAAATGTGGAGGTTGGTGGCCCTGCACGTGGCAGGGGTTTGGAGACTCATGATCCTTGAGGTCTCTTACAACCCTGGCCATTCTGTAGTGCTGGTTGGTCCACAGTGTGGTTGGGCGTCCTGGTGCTACAACAGTGAAATCGCCAACGTTGTTTGCTTCAAAATGAATTAAGATGCTCCTTTTCTTGATAGTTCTTCTATTCCCAAGTTTAAGAATTATCAACTCCCTGACATCCTCTTATTAGAAGATATACTCAGGAATGAATAGATGTTGGTCTCATTTCTTGACAAAGGTCATAGGAGTACTAACATAGAAACACCCAGCTGCAGAGGAACACAGTTTAGAGTCTGTGACAGTCAGATGATGCTGATTTTTCAGGAAAGGTTTTCAGTAGTGAGAGAACTGCACCTGCTGTTGTACCTTTCTGTGGTGGAGGGTGTTTTGTGCTGCTGCCTTACATAAAGGGTCTATTTCTGGCTGGTTGAGATTTGGAAGCAGAAGTGAGAACGAGGTGGTATTCGTTGCTGAAGTGTTATATTGATGGCTGGCTTCTTAGTTAGCATGAGTAATGATTTTCCCTGGTAAGCAGTGTTATTTAAGCAATAAATCACAGCACAGTAGCCTGAAGTTGTTATCAAGTGTCACTATATATATATATGTATATACATATACAGTATAACACTTGAACACATGACAGGTTAAGCTGTTACCTTTTTTCTTGTTATTTGCAAGGACTTGATGACGATGATTAGCAGACAGGTGCCTTCCACTTTGCACTGCTCTAACAAGACCACAGCTCGTTTAAATAAATCTCAAACCTCGTATTGTCCAGTTGGGATGAAAATGCCTGTCTGGTTCAAGTATCTGCACTTTTCTGTTCTTGTCCCTGCAGGTATTGTGTGTTGCTCAGCTTGACAGTGAGCTCATTTGGAGCTGCCAATTTCTTCTGTCCTCCGTTACTCCCAAACTGTTCTAATTTCTTCTCTTAAAATACATTGTGTGCACCTACAGCCCCTTATTTAGAGCTGGCTGTAAAGCAGAAGGTGAGCAAAATGAGCGTCTGACAGCAGCACGAATGCGTTGGCGCATCCAATGTCTGCTAGTGCTGGTTGTTGCCAAGCCTGAGGAATCGTCCCTTTGGTTGGGAGTGGAGCCTCTGCCTCCCAGCAGCTCCCCTGAATTGAGGTCTTTTTCCCAGAGGTGGAGGAGCCGCTGTTTTCAGAAGCAGAGTGAAGCTGTCGTGCCATCTTTTCATCCAACTCGCTCATTGCCTGAGCGTTTCTGCCATCTGCAAATGGGAAGGCAATTAATTTAAGTATTTAATGAGCGGACTTCCACACCACTTTGTTGTGTTGGAGGACTCGTGGGCTGGCCTAGCCCTGCAGGCAGAGCTCTGCTTCTCACTGTGGCCGCCTTCAGGTTGGTGCAGATGGGACGTGGGGCGAAGCCTTCCCACAGCTGCCTTCAGTGTGTCATCTGTGCAAAGCATGGACGCTCTCTGTGGCCAGCAGGCCTCACAGGGAAACCTCAGAGATTTGACTGTACTGACACATCTTTTGCTTTACAGTTTTTACTTTAGCTTTGAGTTGACACTGAATTTTCACTTGGTGTTGATTTGTGTGCAGGGAAAGAACGGCAAACGGCTGTAAAGCTCTGAAATCACCACCCTCTGCCCACGAGGCTGATGACAGCAGATGCATTCTTTTGGACTCTGTGCTACCTGCCAAAACTCTTTGCTCCTCTGCTTGTGCACATGCCGCATTGAGTATTTGTTGTTGTTATGCAATGGGCTGTTTTGATCCTTCTGTTTTGCAGAATTGCATAAACTGCTGTTGGCTCTGCCTTGTCAGAATGGGAATGCCTGTGCTGCAGCCCTGGCATCAGCAGAACAAACAGCCCCAACTTTACGGGCAGCTGACTTTAGAGGAACTTAAAGATTAATGAAAGCTGACAGGAGGGTGATTGTTGGAGAGGCTGACTTCTGGTGATGTAAAGGAAAAGTACTGGCCATACTGGGGGCTGGTTTCTTAAACTTCCAGTGCAGGCAGTAATTCTGATGCCCTGATCTGTCTCCTGCTGCAGGACTCAAGCTTGAGGATACACAAATGGGACGCAGGACAAGATGCTGTCCTCAACACTTTGATTTGGAAAGAGCGTGTGATCTTAATGATCTTGTCTTACACGTGTTAATGGATATATCTTGTTCTGAGTGTTGTGTGGCAGCCACTATTGTGCCGTATCAAATTGACGTATCCCTTCTTCTCCTATTGCAGTGAATCAGAAATCTTGCACCACGACAAACAATACGAGCCTTTTTACTCCTCCTTTGTTGCACTTTCAACACATTACATCACTACTGTGTGTGGTCTCAGTAAGTGTTCTCCATCCTCCAATTTTACCCTTGTACAGCGACTGAAGGATAGTGAAAGTAGGCCCAAGCTGTTCCTTTGGGATTTGTCTCAGGCCCCATTTGTGAATCAGATATTAATGTAGAGCACAGAGTGGTTCATTCCTGCTGGCAGATGGAAAGGGAAACTTGACTCGTTTTGGCATTTGGGCACCTCCTGGGGGGTGGTGGCAGCTTTTTGGTTGCATATTTCTTTTCTCAGCAGAAAGGTAGTTTGGGTGAGCTTGTTTTGTGTCCATCAGTTCCTTTTCTCTGAGCTCTGACAGTATTAACTCATAAATGTTGCAAGGAAAGCCATCGTATATGCCTGTGTTAGAAGGTTTTATCCTTGCTTTCCTGACATTTCTTAGGTTACATTTTAATGAGACCAAATTGACACTGCATTTCTCTGTTAGACATACAGTGCATGCATGCATTCTGCCTAGCATTCTGCTTTATTGAAAGCATTAAGAACATGCTATACCAATTTACTTAAAGACTTGCTCTAATTGGTGCAACCATCTGCTTTTTCAGTACCCAGAAACCAACTGCAGTCGGTGGCAGCAGCATGTAAAGTCCTGATTGAGTTTTCCCTTCTGCGTCTAGAGAACCCAGACGAAGCGTGTGCTGTTTCACAGGTAAGTACAGATTTTGACCACGTGGCCCTGAGAGCAAAAATGGACTCTGGCCTCTAATTCTATAAATATTTGCTCTGATGTTGTGCAGAGCAAGAATGCCATCACGATCTTTGCTATGAGATCCGATTGGATCTGAGATGCTGTGGTTACATTACTCATAATGCAGCAGCTGAGGGTAAACAGTGCCACAAAATAATTGGAATAGAGATGTTTATGATGTATTTGATACCTTTTTCTTTGTAGAAACACCTCATTCTGCTGATAAAGGGGCTGTGCACAGGCTGCAGCCGCCTGGATCGAACGGAAATCATCACTTTCACAGCAATGATGAAATCAGCCAAGCTGCCTCAGACCATCAAAACCCTCTCTGATGGTGGGTGGTTCAGTTTGTGATTATATTGCTGTGGCAGTGGAGCGAGCTATAGCAAATGTGAAGTGCTTTGATGTATGAAATGATGTTTTGCTGTTCGCCCCGCAGTAGAGGACCAGAAGGAGTTGGCCTCCCCAGTGAGCCCAGAGCTAAGGCAGAAAGAAGTACAGATGAACTTCCTGAATCAGCTGACATCAGTCTTTAACCCCAGAGTCTCAGCATCACCATCTATCATGCCAGAGACGCAGGTAAACAGCCCCAGAATAAAAGCAGCCTGATTTCTAACATGAATATCAGTGCACTCAAGGACTTCTCTGAGTTCTGTTGCTGGTGCACCTTGCTGCTTTGTGGAGTCATTGCAGTGCCCTATATTTTTTGTGCTTCTGTGATATATTTAGTATGTGCTTGATTTTAGGTGGAAGGAGAAAACGAGGATCAAGCTTCCGCAGATCAAACCTCTGCAGCAAAAACAAAAAGCATATTCATTGCTCAGAACGTAGCCAGCTTGCAAGAACTGGGTGAGGATCAGCTTTGTAGCACTGCGGGGATAAAGAGCGCAAGAGCAAGCATTTCTCCCGATGGCTGTTAGATCTGTTCTGCTTAGAAGCTCTCCCGTGGCACAGTAGCAGTAAAACACTGTTTTTGTTTGGTAGGTGGCTCTGAAAAATTGCTGCGAGTGTGCCTGAACCTCCCGTATTTCTTGAGATACATCAATCGGTTTCAGGATGCTGTGTCGGCCAACTCATTTTTTATTATGCCAGCCACGGTGGCAGATGCCACTGCTGTACGTAACGGGTAAGACTGTGCCATCACTCTTCTTTGGTGTATGCTGGATACACTGTATGAGAGAAAACATTGTGCTGCTCCCACGAGCACTGCATAGGTTGCATTGCTGATCCTTAACCTGTGTTGTTACTGTAGGTTTCACTCGCTGGTGATAGATGTGACCATGGCACTGGATACTCTGTCTCTGCCTGTGTTGGAGCCCCTGACACCCACACGGCTCCAAGATGTGACTGTTCTTGCTCTCAGCTGTCTCTATGCAGGTGACTGATTTCCTCTATTTTTAGGTCTCTAAGTCATTCTTGCTTCTTCTCTCTGTTACCCACACGTTCATGGCTCACCCCACAAGTAATCTTCGTTATGGATGCACCAGTTTGCCCCATACTGCTAATGCAGGGCCTGGGGCAATGTGAGCTTTGTTCTGGTGGTACTGAGGTTCTGATATGTTCTGCAAGTGCAACTTGGTGACTCAGGACCTTTTTAATAACCTGTAATTTCTTCCCTCTTCTAATGTTCAAAGCATAACGCGTGCATGTCTGATACTGCTTGTTTCTATGTGCTAAATGGGAAGATTGGCTTATAAGAAGACTGTTCCCTTTGCTTATTTTCATCCAGGTGTGAGTGTGGCAACTTGTATGGCCATCCTACACGTGGGTACCACACAGCAGGTACGGACTGGATCTACGAGTTCCAAAGAAGAGGATTATGAAAATGATGCTGCTACTATTGTACAGAAATGTGTAAGTAGATGGGAAGGAGTGCATTTGTTTTGTTTTTTTTTTTCCATTCTTGGCAAGTGAAATGTATAGAATTCGTATTTGTTTGGATGCAGCAGATGTATATTATTTCTTGGTGTTAGTCTGGCTGATAAAGTAACTGGGTTGGCTAATTGTGGATAGGAAACAGCAATCATATCAGGAGTTTTAAAAGTGTGTGGGCTGGTTTAGTTATTGCCCAGTGCTTAAACATTATTGTGGTTTTGTATCTATTTGCAGCTTGAAATCTATGAAATGATTGGACAAGCCATCAGCAATTCACGCCGAGCAGGGGGTGAGGTAAGATCTGTGCCCATCAGGAAGCTCTTATAATGCTGTTGTGTTTTGGCATTTGGATTCACACTATTTCGTCTTTTTTTTTTTTTTTTTTCTCCCCCCTCAACCTTTTGGATGATAGCATTATCAGAACTTCCAGCTGCTTGGGGCCTGGTGTTTGCTAAACAGTCTCTTCCTCATCTTGAACCTCAGCCCCACAGCATTGGCTGATAAGGGGAAAGAGAAAGATCCATTGGCTGCTCTTCGTGTCAGAGACATTATTGCTCGGACGAAGGAGGGCGTTGGGTCTCCCAAGCTGGGACCTGGAAAAGGGTATGTAAAGACCCCCTTGGAGTAGTCATTGTCCATGTAACTGTGCAGAGCAGAATTACTATGGAGTCCTGTTGGTCTCGCCACGTGAAATTCAAGTCTTGATTCTTGAAAAGAAAATGAGTCACCTTTTCTTCCTCAATTTAGCAAAGCAGTTCCTCAGTCACCTCACTCAATCTGCTTTTTTTTCCCCCCCTGCAATTACGTTTTATCTTTTATTTTTCTGTAGACATCAAGGGTTTGGTGTTCTGTCAGTGGTGCTTGCAAATCATGCCATCAAATTGCTGTCATCCCTCTTTCAAGATCTGCAAGTGGAGGCATTGCACAAGGTCTGTAGGTAGTTCTTGTGAAACACTTGCCCTTCTCCACTGAAACACATTTTGAATTCTCTCTTCAATGCTGTCTTCCAGGGCTGGGAGAGTGACGGCCCACCAGCAGTGCTGGATATCATGGCTCAAAGCACATCGATCCAGAGAATCCAGCGGCTGATAGATTCTGTGCCACTCACTAATTTGCTGCTGACTTTGCTGTCTACATCATACAGAAAGGTAGGAACTGACGTGCAGCTAGGGAGGTATCTGAGCAACTCCTACTGAGTGTCATCTGCATGGAAAATTCTCTCTTTACAATCTGTGAATATGCAAAGAAGAATTCTGTCAGTGTCAACCAAAGGCACTCTCCCTCCTCGTTTGGAGACGGTAAATTTGACAAACTTGTTCTAACAAAATAGCTCTGTAAGCACAGTGGCATTTGTGAATTTAACGACAAGATGAAAAGGCTGTGTTCAGAACAGATGCTTTCATGTTAAAGCTGTTACTTGAAATGTTGCTTAAATTCTTGGCATGCATAATTTATTTTCAGCCATCCTGCATAAATTCTGATACAACTTTAAGGGAGAGGAATCTTGAGGAAACTGTTAATAAAGCGCTTGACTAGAATTGACTGGAAGCAAATTAAAATGCTTTAGGAAGATAATTTGTTTTCAAATTCTTGTCTTTCATAATCCTAAAATTGAATTTGTTCTGCTGTTCTTGTAAGGCGTGTGTCTTGCAGCGTCAGAGAAAGGGCTCCATGAGCAGTGATGCAAGTGCCTCCACTGATTCAAATACTTACTATGAGGATGATTTTAGCAGCACTGAGGAGGACAGCAGCCAAGGTAATAGAGTTTTCAACAAAGAAATGAAGTCAGGATTTTATGCTGTTTTTCAGACTTTGTGGAAACCTGGCTACTGGGATTTTGCCTTCTTGGGCTAAAATAACATGTAATGCTGAAAATATGAAGCAGTTTGTGAGATCTGTTTGGCAGAAGCAGTGCTGACTGTACTGTTTTATGTAAACTGAAGCCAGAGAGGCTGGTATGTGGCAGTATTTGCTTGAGAGGAGAGTGGAAATAATTTCTTCTTGTAAATTCCTGCTGTAAAACTGCTGAGCGTTGTGACTGGAAGGGAGAAATGAAGATTGCAGATGCCTTAAGTCCCTTGCATGAGGTGGTTCTTCACAATCCTGTGCTTTTGGTTTGTTTGCCTCCTGTGTCAGATGATGACAGTGAACCAATCCTTGGGCAGTGGTTTGAAGAGACGATATCTCCAAGCAAAGAGAAAGTGGCCCCACCACCACCCCCTCCACCACCACCTTTGGAGAGCTCTCCTAGAGTCAAAAGCCCAAACAAACAGACTGCTGGAGAGAATGGGAACATCCTGGCCAGCCGCAAAGACCCAGAATTGGTATGGAAAGGTCTCCAGGGTTGATGAAATGATGTGTGCTGTAGCTAGCTGGGTTGCCAGGTAACGTGATAAATGTCAGGTATTAAGTATACTGCTGATGGAGGATTGGCTTTGAAGAAGCATATTTGGTTTACTCTTCCATCAAGTGGAATATTGCTGCTGTATTGGTTATTGCTAGGGAATCAGACTGAAAGTATCAGTTTGGGTTACAAAGGAAGAGGGAAAATGAGGGCAGAGCTATAAGTAAGATAAGTTGCTGATAGAACGCTGTAAGCGTTGGGGAAAGACAAAAATAAATTCTGCTGCCAAGAGCTTTGGAGACTTGAAACTTTTTTTGGAGAATTACTAAAATTATACAGAGTGCAGTGAGCTGCATTGCAGTGAGTAAAGTAAATCTCTCTGCTGCCAGGGATGTTATTAGGGAACTTGATCTGTTTTGCTGACAGTTCTGGCTTTTTTAATGTTTTCTTATCCTCCCTCGGGTTTTGTTGCTTCTACAGCATGTTTCTCATTTTTTCTTTTCAGTTTTTGAGCCTGGCTTCAAACATTTTGAACTTTATCACTTCTTCTATGCTGAACTCCAGGAATAACTTCATTCGCAACTACCTGAGCGTCTCTCTTTCGGAGCAGCACATGGCAACACTTGCTAGCATCATCAAAGAAGTGGATAAGGATGGGCTTAGGGGTGAGTGAGCAGTACTTCTCCTTTAGAAAGCACAGATAGTAGAATTTGCAGGTGTCTATTTTCATAGTTCCATACAGAAATCATAAATATGGGACAGCAGCAGTAGTGAATGTCTCGATCTCTGTATGACAGGCACTTCAGATGAGGAGTTTGCTGCTGCACTGTACCACTTCAACCACTCCTTAGTGACCTCAGATCTTCAGTCCCCTGCCTTGCAGGTAAAGCTGTGATGAATATATAAATGAAATGAACAAATGTTGGTGTCTGTCAATGCCTCTGTGTGGAGTCTGCAGCTGAAGTAGCGTGTTGTGATTCCACTTGGCCCTAGAGAATGGTATTTTTCAAACAGAGCTTGGGATATTTTGGATCCAAGTTGAATGACACTTTGCAGTGCATAAGCTTAACATCAGAGTTCAGGTTAATCCGCTGAATTTCGAAGGTGATGAAGGCTGAAGCAGAAGTGAGTTTGTGTGTTGTGTTTTGGAGACTTGCCTCTGTCCTGTGTGTTAGCAAGAGGCATTCCTGCAGATTGACTTTGCTGTCAGGATTGATGCCAAAAGGCCTTGGAATTCTCTCAGGAGAATCAAGTTAATCCCTTTGCTTTCATGTGCTAACTCTGTAGCCTCTAGGTTTCTTTGCTGGGTCATGGGCTGACCTGACCTAACACTCTAAGTAGGGCTCGCTTACCAGTCAGTGTATTCAGAGCCTATGCTTTTAGTTGTCTGCGTTTAAAAAACCTTTTTTTACACTTTTGTTTTCCCCCAAAAGCAGCTAAACAACCTTTTTGCTGAAGCACAAACTGCAGGCTGATCTGTATGATTCTGCCAAAGCCTAATCTGTCCTGCTGTGATTCTGTGGTGAATGAGTAGAGATCATTAATGCCATTCTGTCCTGCGTTGGTGCTGAAGTTCAAAATGTGTAGTGTTTTAGGTGGCAAAATGACAACGTAAACATCCTCAGTAGCTATGTGATACATTTAGGATTAGAGAAATATTGCTGTATTAGCTTTTTTCAACCTCTGGGAGCAATATTCTTTATTCAAATCATGCTTTTAATTAAAGAAAGCAGGCAGGACTTCCTTCTTTTCACCAAGTTTCTGCTTTATTCCAGAACACACTTCTTCAGCAGCTGGGGGTTGCCCCTTTCTCAGAAGGTCCATGGCCTCTCTACATCCATCCCCAAAGTTTGTCGGTGCTCTCAAGACTTCTCCTCATTTGGCAGCATAAAGCCACTGCCCAGGGAGACCCTGATGTCCCAGAATGCCTTAAAGTTTGGGAAAGGTGAGATAATTTTATTTTAACTTGAAAGTCAGTCACCATCTTTGTGAAATCGCCAGTATTGATTAGAAGAACAAGCAGAAAAATGAAACAATAAAAATATTTCTGTAAGCCCTGGTTAAAGAGATCTTCAAGACGTATCTAAGCGAGAAGGAAAGGAGTGCATGAACTTTCTGTCCTGTTGTCAGGTTTGTGGGCACGCTGAAGCAGAATGCCTTGCAGGGGACCCTTCCCAGTGACGCAGAAGATCTGAACGTTGAACATCTCCAGCTGCTGCTGCTTATTTTTCACAACTTTTCTGAGAGGGGCCGCAGGTCGATCATGATGCTCTGTATCCAGACAATCGTGGAGCTGACAGTGAACATGGACACCCAGCAAAGTTCTGTACCGCTTATTGTGGCACGCCTGCTCTTGGTGTTTGACTATCTGCTCCATCAGTATTCCAAGGCCCCCGTGTACTTATTTGAACAGGTAAAACTTTGTGATGCTGCAATGTAGTTCATTGCTCAGCAGAGATCTGTGGCAGACAATCGTTTGGTGTGTTCTGATCTCTTTGGTTTTGTTACCAATCTTTCAGGTTATAATAAGAGATCAATTCCAGTTGTTGATTCCTAATGGCAGGTTCAGTTAGAGTATACATTTGTGATGTAACTGCTGTCCTAATAAATCCCGCTGAGGTCAGGGTGAAAGCCCTGCCTTCATCTTTCATGGCTATTTTGGGTATTCACACACCATTTCAAATGCCTTGTATGCACTGTTCTTGCTTTAGCTTGTCCCCGTTGAGTTATGGCACTGTTCTGATTAATGAGATGCTAATATTTTGTGTGTGGCTTTCTCAGTAGCTGGAAGCTTGTTAGGTAGGATCCAGGGCTTCCCTCAGAAGCTGAGAAAACTGTTGTAGGAATGGGATTGTTTGTATCTTATGGCTCTTTGTTTTGTTACTGTGGTTCCCCTGCTTAATGACTTAATGCTTTTCTGCTTAGGTGCAATATAATTTGCTGACTCCACCCATTGGTTGGGTGAGTGGATCCCAGGACAGTAGCAGACGAACTTCTGTTCCACTCTATCATGGTTTTAAGGAGGTGGAAGAAAACTGGACCAAACACTGCTCATCGGGTAAGAAAGAACACGTGAGCAGTTTTTTCTTCCAAGATTTGCTTTTGCAAATAAGTGTGAGCCATTCCTATGGCCTGGGTACATTTTCCTGCCTTTGACAGGCATACTTAAAACAGATGAAAATGCGTGTAGTTATGCTTAAATGATTTTAAACAAAATTATTGCTGTTTATCACTTTCCAGATGCAGTTCCACAGCCCAGGTTCTACTGCATCCTATCTCTAGAAGCTTCTGAAGATGACCTGAACCGTCTAGATAGCACGGTACTGGGATTTATATGTAGAGACCTTTCTGTAAGCCTTCCAAGGGCAGCGTTGGCTTGACAAGTGCCAGGGCAAACTGATGAGAAGGAAGGGCCTGATGCAGTGGCTAGAGCAGGAATTTTATCCAAATGGAGTGAAGAGTAGTGACTGAGTAAGACAATGTGGGATTCTTTGCACTGAGTTGTGTGTCAGGGAAGTCCACTTGCAAATTCAGATGTGCTACTATGAAGCTGTGTTGGACAGCTTGTAATGCATACGATTCAGTTATTTATGCTGCAAAGCAGAGTCCTACCATACCCACAGTTGTTTCTCAGTGCTGCTGAAACATCTGAGGCAAAGATATGATAAGTAGGGTTACTTCTCCATCAGTTTGATCAAATTCTCTCAGAACACCTGACAGAATTAACTTCCTGAAGTCACGTTTTGCATAGTTTTGGTATGTGGGCATGTTGAATACTTAACAGAAAGTATAAATAAGTGCAGATGCAAAACAGTGATCATGACTTGTAACCTCTTGCAGGTTTGTGAGGTCCTTTTCTCTAGGACTATGAAGTATGATGAGCTTTACACAGCGCTGACTTCACTGCTTGCAGCAGGGTCACAGTTTGATACACTCAGGAGGAAAGAGAACAAAAATGTCACTGCACTGGTAAGACTGTATGTGTTGCTGGAGTGTTGTCTGTGCTGAGCAGTAACAGATTTTCAGTCTTATTGTTTTCAATGAAGTATTAAAAGTATTCTGGACAAGTGGTTGGAGTAATGGAGAACTTAAAAATCCTATGGCTAATGGTAATCTTTTTGGTGGTGGTATATCACTGGAGGATTTTTAATCCATAGCGTGCTTTAGACTTACTGTTCCTCCCTGGTAATGCCAGTAGGTCTGCCTGGAATATGATGAGACAGAAAAATCTTGTGTAATCCTTCTTTTTTTTCTTTTTTCTTCTTTCTTGCTCCTCTTCCTTCTATGCCTCATTGCATAATATGACAGAAATTCAGTTCACCACGCGTTCGCCCAGTTTAGCACATCTACATGAGTCTATGACTCTAGTCTATGAGTCTAGAGCCCTGATGAGATAATTTGAGCAGCTATAATGCTCGAAACTGATCTTCCTTTACTAATTTATCCAACCATGCTTTTGTTTAGGAAGCCTGTGCACTTCAGTACTACTTCTTGATACTGTGGCGGATACTGGGGATATTGCCTCCATCCAAAAACTACATGAATCAGTTGGCTACAAACACACCAGAGATGAGTGAATGTGATATTTTACACACGTTGCGCTGGTCTTCTCGCCTGCGAATCCCATCTTATGTCACATGGATCAAGGTTACAGTCTCATCTTCATTGGGCTGTTTTGTAATGTTGTTTATTAGTAAGAATGTCAGTTTCTTGTTCTTTTGTGCTTAGTGCATGTGGGATTTGTTGTGTGGGCATGGTGAGAAGTGGGAACTTGTCTGCGTTTTTGAAGTGTTCTAGCCTGGTAGTTGGCAGAATGCTTAATTATAGAGTGGTCTTCTTCTGGCATCTGTAGGATCACCTTACCAAGCAGGGGATGAAAGCTGAACATGCTGCTTCTCTCATTGAATTGGCCTCCAACAAGTGCAGCTCAGTAAAATATGATGTGGAAATAGCAGAAGAATACTTTGCTCGACAGGTGAACTGATGCAAATGTAAATGTGCACATGGAACATCTGTTCTTGTGGAGTGATTTACACTTACAGTTCCATTCCTTTGTATTTTAAGATATCTTCATTTTGTGGCATCGATTGCACAACTATTCTCCAGCTGCACGAAGTTCCCAGCTTACAGTCCATTTACACCCTTGATGCTGCAATTTCCAAGATCCAGGTTTCTCTAGATGAGCACTTTACCAAGCTAGCTGCAGAAACTGATCCACACAAGTCTTCAGAGATGACCAAGAACCTCCTACCTGCTACACTGCAGCTTATTGACACTTATGCTACATTTACCAGGTAAATCCATGGCATCTCTGATAGAAATGATGTTTCCTTCTGTACGTGAGGGTTTTTATTTTATTTATTGTTTTGGCAGAGAGAGGTTGGTCTGTTAATAGTCCAGTCCAGTTACTCTAACTTAGATCCTTCAGACTGACCATTGCTTTTTAAAAGAAGACAAAGCTATTCAAGCTGTAATGTGGTCATTATTTCCAAGTAGCTTGATCTTTCAAGATTTTCCTGCAAGTTTGTAAAATCAGCTTTTCCTCCAAAGATGAAACCTCTTCTTACCACTCTGTAGAACAGTGCTGCTCAAGGTTATTTCACTCATTATTGAGACTGTCAGAGACCATCAGAGAGAGGAGGGGGGTGTTAATTCTTAGATTAAGAGTCTGAAGTCTTCTAAACTCTCATTAGCCTCTATGTAGAAGAAAGCAAAAGTAAATCAGCTTTTTCTTTTGAGCAGATGCTTTTGCTGGTAAGAAGCTTAGAGGAGATAAAAGCCTCGAACTCTCTTAGTGGTATCACATGAAGTGTGGGGCAGAACTTCACAAGTTTGCTTTCTTATCTGTCACCATATTGACACATTTAGTTATGAAATGCAGAACTGCTTCCTTGAAGTGAATCCTTTCCCTCATGAATGCAGATCTTACTTGCTACGTAGCCTCTCTGAGGAGGGCTCCAGTGAGAACAGACCTTCTGAAGAGAAGCTACGAGGTTATGCTGCTGTCCTGGCCATTGGATCCAGCCGTTGTAAGTCCAATACTCTAGGTAAGCATCCTGCAGAGTTCAGATTTCCTTTTGTGCACAGGTGAAGCTTTCTGCAGTGTTTCCAACGTTCAGCTTCAAAGCTGTGTGCTGGCTAATGTGTTCTTTTTCTTCTACCACTGTGTTCAGATCACTGTATTATCCTGTATTATCCAGCAGCACACGGGGAAGTCTGTTCTTGTTAGTATTGTAGCAGGTGAAAAAGAGGGGCAAGCCTTGAAAAAGTAACTAACTTGTGAGCTTATCTGGCTTACTGAAATGCTTTTATAACTGTGCTGGTGCTCCACAGAATAGCATGGAAGCGTATGGCAAGATGTGAAATAGTAATGCGTTGAAGACAGCTGTGAATTTGTATTTTTGCCACGTCTCTTGTTGTACTGATGAAGTGAAAGAAGCTGCTGCAAACTTCAGGAGTATTTTTGACTGGTAGAAAAGTGTGAGAGTGGCCTTCAGCAGGATAATAGGTTGAACTTAGCTGCAATTGTGTCCTGGTTAACTCATGATCTAGCTTTAAACAGTTTTTGGAATCATTCTTGTTTTCAACAGGACCCATGGTATTACACAGTGACTTACAATTCTGGATTGATTGCAGGTCCAATGCTTGTTCAGAACTTACCATCAGCTGTGCAGACTTTATGTGACTCATGGAACAACATTCATACCAATGAATTTCCAAACATTGGCTCGTGGGTGAGTCCAGCCTCGTGGGTTGAGCCCAATAATATAAATTGGATAAAATAATCTTAACTCTGTAGATTAGTGGGAATGGCAAGTAGTCTGTCTTTCTGCTAAACACAGGTTGTTTTGATTGTCATGTGTGTGTCTCAACCCTTAGCGCAACGCCTTTGCGAATGACACAATCCCTGCAGAAAGCTACATCAGTGCAGTTCAGGCTGCCCACCTTGGTACCCTCTGCAGCCAAAGTCTACCTCTTGCAGCTTCCCTAAAGCACACCCTTCTCTCCTTGGTCAGACTTACTGGGGATCTCATTGTGTAAGTGATGTTTTTTATATTGGATTCTTGCTTCTGATCTTCTGAATGTCTGTCTTGATCAGACTGTTCTGTTGAAACACTTACTGAACTGGCTCTGTACTTTGAACTGAGCCTTAAGCTGTGCTATATTCAATGTGCAGTTCTGAATGAACAGCTTTTCAGTCTTGGTGTGGTAGGTAGAGTCCTGGATAGGAACACTTAGTCCTTCTCAAGAGGCACAAGACAGGGAAGTTTTTCACACAGAGGGTGGTGATGCCCTGGAACAGGTTGCCCAAGGAAGTTGTGGATGCCCCATCCCTGGAGGCTTTCAAGGCCAGGCTGGATGTGGCTCTGGGCAGCCTGGTTGATGACCCTGTACATAGCAGGGGGTTGAAACTAGAAGAACATTATGATCCTTTTCAACCCAGGCCATTCTATGATTCTATGATTAGCTCAGGCCATATTGATCAAATCTGATTGTGTTTTATTTTCATGCATTTGTATGATCTTTTCAAAGCATGAGAAAGAAGTGACATGAAAGAATTGTTCTTTCCAGGCATTTAACACTAAGATAATTTCAAACAAAATAATTGTCTGCACTGCATGTAATTACCTACTTTTCTTTTCTTTTCAAGCTGGTCAGATGATTTGAACCCACCACAGGTGATTCATTCCCTGTTGCCCCTCCTGTTGGAGACCAGCACGGAGAGCGTGGCAGAGATAAGCAGCAACTCCCTAGAAAGGATCTTGGGTCCTGCAGAATCAGATGAATTCCTGGCACGTGTTTATGAGAAGTTGATCACAGGATGCTATAACATACTGGCCCATCACTCTGATCCAAACAGGTAATGGACTGTGTGGCTTCTAGTCCTCTTCCAATTAAGCTGTGTACAAAGAATTACTACAGTATATTTAACAATCAGTGTAGTTTCTTGAGCAGCAAGACAGAGAGGCGAAAAATCAGCTTATTTTTATCTGTTGAAGACTATTATACTTGTTGACTGAAAATGTAAGATACTTTATTCAGCTCACCAGAATTTTCAGCATTGCCGTTTAGGCAGCGTGGATTTGAATCATCTCTTCTAACTCTGGATGGATCATGTACGTATCTGGATAGTTTTTTATTTAATCAAATAGAAAATTATGTAAATACAAGCACCAAATCAAAGCTGGAGATGCCGACCTAACTTGCTTTATATTCCTTTGTCTCTATTCTTGCTGTTTATAAGGATGGCTAATCCCTTCTTTATCATGGCCAACTAGCCAGATTTATCCTTCCCACCCCTTACTTGCTATGTATATAGAGAGAATAAGCTTGGTGCACAGATGTTGATTCTGCCCATCTGAAACATAAAACCATTAGGCGTGATGATATTGCATCTTTTTAACACTGATCCTCTCTGGATGGAGGGTATTCAGAAGGAGATCTATTGAGCTTCCTGTTAGGGAATGTAAAAATAATTGGATTTTGCTTGCAATATGTGTTGTGGAGTGAGGGTGAGCACAGTAGAGAATGGTGGAGTAACTCTGAAAGAGATTTAAAGTGTAAAAGAACAGCAAATTGGAGGAATTTGTAACATGAGGAGCTGGAAAGATGTAGATTATTCTAGATTTCTAAGCTACTGTGTGGCCTGCCTACAGTGTTTGCTACTGTTTTTTCCTGATCATTTGGTGGATATGTTGGTGTCTTTGTGATGTTTGTTGATGAGTTGCTTTTCTCTTTTCTCTTGGAAGGAGAATCTCTTATAGCTAGTGGAAGGTTTGTTAGAATTGTGTTAGCAACGTTGGTTCTTATTTTTCTATTGGCTCTCAGAATTATTGAAATTATTCTTATATATATTCTTACTAATATGCACTTTTTGATCTTCAGTGGCCTGGATGAGTCCATCTTGGAGGAATGCTTACAGCACTTGGAGAAACAACTGGAGAGCAGCCAAGCTCGAAAAGCCATGGAGGAATTCTTTTCAGAAAGGTAAAATCTGTGTGAAAGTTGTAAGCCAGACACTTCACTTCTTTCAGTTTATCAGCTCTTCAGGAATGTTAATGCCTTTGTGCAGAGCAGTGCAGACCTGTGTAAGGACAGGACAGCCTTCAAGCAGTGCAGGAGAGTGAAACAACTTAGGATTTTGTCATTCCAAGTAAAACATGAGCAAATCCTTGTAGTGACCGTAGCGGAGGTCTGGTGAAATAAAAAGCATCAGGAGTTTTATGAGAGATGCTCTGTACTGTAAGACAGTGCAGTTTGAGTTGTGAAATCCCAGTTTCTCTCAGTCCCTCCCAGAGCAAGAGATGGCTAATTGCAGGGATGAAGGTGGGGTATTGGCATAATTTAGAGTTATGAAGACTAATTGTGTTGGAAATTGCTAACACCACAGTGGTCCTGTGACAAGATATAGAGTGTTAAGTGGAGGAAAGTTTTTCCCCTATTGGAAAGCTGACTGTTTTCTGGTTTTGGGCTATTTTATAAAGCTGGCTTTAATTCTCACTCCTTTCATACAGTGGAGAATTGGTCCAGATCATGATGGCAACAGCCAATGAAAACCTCTCAGCAAAGTTCTGCAACAGAGTGCTGAAATTCTTCACCAAACTCTTCCAGTTAAGTAAGTGGTTGTGTTGAATATCCCTGTCATCTCCTTGTCTACCTACTGCTGTTGTTGGATTGGAGAGACTGCAATAGGAAGGTGCTTAAAAGAAAAACTCCAAAAGGAATTGGAATGGCTTCTTAACTTTTAATGGTTTTGTGTCACCTCTGTGTGTTGCTCATTCCTTTCTCACTTCCTCTTTTAAGCTTTCCAAGTTTATTTGGCTCTTTTTCCTTTTGGTACTGGATAACAGTTGATTTTAGTGTTAGAGAAAGATGAAGATGATTTATGTCTGAGCTCATGTCAGGGAATAAGTGAAGCATCCTGAAAAAAATTGCATTTACTTCTTATAGCTGATTGGTTTTCCTAAGTAGGAGAGAAAGCAGGTGCTTTGACCAGTTCCCCATTCCAAGTGAAGTTTTTATGAGTGGGACCATTGACAGAGGGAGAGCCACCTTCAAACTCATTCACAGTAGCATCTGTCACTCACTGTGGTTTTCTCCATCAGCTGAGAAGAGTCCCAACCCCAGCCTGCTGCGACTTTGTGGCTCCTTGGCTCAGCTGGCTTGTGTGGAGCCCGTACGCCTCCAGGCCTGGTTAACCAGGATGACCATGTCTCCACCCAAAGATTCAGACCAACTGGATGTTGTCCAAGAGAACAGGCAGCTGCTACAGCTCTTGACAACTTACATTGTTCGGGAAAACAGGTGAAGTACAGCTTTTGTCATTATTTTGTGCACTGTTGATTTGTTTCAATCTCTAGCTATGTAAATTAATTGAGTTACCAATTGCTTCCTTTTGCCAGATTTCAAATATGATGATTGGGACACAGCCGTTGCCTATGAGGGCATTGCTGGGTCCGTGTTCTAGCAATGTGGGCCTTAGCTGCCCTTCCTGTAAGTGATGTGCAGCATCTGAGATCTTCACTTTTTTTATTAGCCAAGTCGGAGAAGGCGTGTGCACCGTTCTGCTGAGTACTCTGATACCAATGGCAACGGAAATGCTGGCCAACGGTGATGGCACAGGCTTTCCTGAACTGATGGTTGTGATGGCGACTTTGGCTAGTGCAGGACAAGGTGCAGGACACCTCCAGCTTCACGGTGCTGCTGTTGATTGGCTAGGCAAATGGTAAGAGCAAACTGTACACTGCTATTTGTTCATTTGCTTCAACTAAATGTCTTTTTTTCTGATCATACAGGAACAGAAGTGCATATTTACTGATGCTGATGTTCATTTTGTTGTTTGGGATATAAGGTGTGTGAGGCAGGCTAGGCTGTGTTCCCCCACAACAAACAAACATGGTTTTGTCATCTTTTCCACTCTTGAAGGTTTAAGTAATCACTACATTGGTACATTTCCTGTTGCTGAGCTAGAGCGAATTCAGTGCTTGAAGTTAAGGTGGAAACTGAGTTTATACCTTCCAAAGACCACTAGTTGTAATGATCTTTTCTGTGTGTTACAGCAAGAAATACCTGTCTCAAAAGAACGTTGTAGAAAAAATGAATGCTAACGTCATGCAGGGGAAGGTAAGGCACGTGGCTGTTGTTTTATTGGCAGAAACAAATCTCAGGCCAGAGATGCATCAGCTTTCTTGTTCTTGTTGCATAGTGACAATTGGAAAACAATTTGACTGGGGGTGTGTGTGTTGTATTTTACTGCTTCATAGTAACTGCTGTGGGATGTAAATGTTGCCTCTTGTTTTTATTCACCTCAATTTCATAGCATGTTACTATCCTGGAGTGTACGTGCCATATCGTCTCTTACCTGGCTGATGTCACTAATGCACTGAGCCAGAGCAGTGGCCAAGGACCAAGTCATCTTTCTGTTGATGGCGAGGAACGGGCAATTGAGGTGGATTCAGATTGGGTGGAAGAGCTGGCAGTGGAAGAGGAGGACTCTCAAGCTGAAGATTCGGTAGGCAGCAGGCACAGTTAATGCTGCAAGTGAGCTAGGTGGTGCTAGAACTCACTGCTGGTAAAATATTCATGTAAATGTATGAGAAACACATTTTGTACCATCTACCTTTGCTGTAGAAGTGCAGTTATAATACCTTACTGGAACGCATTTCTTCTTAATAGGATGAAGATTCTCTTTGTAATAAACTCTGTACCTTCACCATTACACAGAAGGAATTCATGAATCAACATTGGTAAGAATCTCTTGGTCATAATTTCAGCCTGCTAGTTCTGGCCATTAAGAAAAAAACAAACGCGGTCTGTGGAGCCTTCTGGAAATCCAGTGCTTCATAACTCAACTGGCTTATTTTGTGCAGGTATCACTGTCACACTTGCAAGATGGTTGATGGGGTTGGTGTTTGCACCGTCTGTGCTAAAGTTTGTCACAAGGATCATGAGATTTCTTATGCCAAATACGGATCGTTCTTCTGTGACTGTGGAGCCAAGGAAGATGGCAGTTGCCTGGTAAAGTGTCTTGATTCCATCTACCATTGCAGTGTGCACAAGTTAGCCTAAGCTGCACAGCTGATACAATCTTTTCTCATGTTTTCCACCAGCAGCAGAGTAACTTGATATCAAAAAGGAATGTTTTGCTGGTATTTGGATGCGGAGTGGCTTGCAGGACACTGTTTTTTGAAAAATTGCTGCTTTTTAAGAGCTTTGCATTCTGTTTCTTTGGAATTGCACTAGTCTTGTTGCTGTTGCAATCCGTATTCAATTTGTCAGTGATGAAAGCTGGTTTGGGCTTTTAACATTCCTATGTCCTCCCCAGGCTTTGGTGAAGAGAACTCCTAGCAGTGGTATGAGCTCTACCATGAAGGAATCAGCCTTCCAGAGTGAGCCCAGGGTGCCCGAGAGTGTCATTCGACATGCGAGCACCTCTCCTGCAGAGAAGGCCAAGGTTACCATCAGTGAGGGGAAGGGCCCCGATGAAGAAAAACCCAAGAAGAGCAGCCTGTGTAGAAATGTTGAGGGCTGTCGAGAGGAATTACAGTCCCAGGTATAGTTATCAGCTGGCTGTTGGAAGGAAAGTGGTTAGTGTAGAGGATCTTAAGCGAGCAGTGTTGGTTATCAGCCAAGCTGCTTGATTTTTGTGGTCCTCTTTTTGATAGCAGAGATCACAGAAGCAACTTCAGGTTTTAGAAACTAGTTGAGATGCGAATCTTATGAATACCCAGCAGGAACATCTTGATCCTCACTTGCCATATCTCTTTCTTGTAGGCCAACTTCTCCTTTGCTCCTTTGGTGCTGGAGATGCTGAATTTCTTAATGGATGCAATTCAGATAAACTTCCAGCAAGCCTCAGCCATGGGGAGCAGCAGTCGTGCACAGCAGGCACTCAATGAGCTGCATACGTTGGACAAGTCAGTAGAAATGACAGATCAGTTGATGGTAAGATACTAAAGTGGTTGTTCTGGGTAATTAAATTATGGGTCGCTTTTTGACGTTCAGTGATGCACTTTCTTCATGCTTTCTTCATTGCTAATGGCTCAGGTCCCAACTCTCGGCTCCCAAGAGGGTGCTTTTGAGAACGTCCGCATGAACTACAGCGGTGATCAGGGCCAGACAATCCGGCAGCTGATCAGTGCACATGTGCTGAGACGTGTGGCAATGTGTGTGCTGTCATCCCCACATGGACGTCGGCAGCACCTGGCTGTGAGTCATGAAAAGGGCAAGGTGAGTGAATAATGTCTTCTGTCAAGTATGGCGTGGCTTAGAACAACCACTTGCTCTTCAAGAAAAGAATTCTTAGAGCAGAAATGGTAAAAAGTGCAGGGATGGCATCATAGAGCTGGAATGGAGATGACTTTCTCTCCAAAATTCTAAATGTGGGTAAGGAAGTTCATTTCTTTTTGCAGATTACAGTCCTTCAGCTCTCGGCATTGCTGAAACAAGCAGACTCTAGCAAAAGAAAACTGACCCTCACACGCCTTGCATCTGCACCTGTTCCCTTTACTGTACTGAGCCTAACTGGGAATCCCTGCAAGGAGGATTACTTAGCTGTGTGTGGACTGAAAGTAAGTGCCTGGCTGACTCTTTCCTAGGCAGCTGGAAACCTCATCTCAACACCATCTGTAGTTTTCTTTTGAGGAACTGTATCAGAGCCAGCTCCAAAGGTCTGTCATTAATTCTAGCTTATGAATCACTTTCTTACTAGATATATGAAGTAAAAGAGGCAGTTCCTATATAAGTAATGTAATAAATGGGGCAATGCCTCAAAATAATAGTTCTTACTGTATTTAGGCCAGATTTACTTGAAGACTGAAGTCAAGGTTTATCCATGTGGAACTTAAAGTGTGTTGGAACTAGTCTGTAACAGCTGGTGTGTAGTAATAAGGACTCACTTTGGTATTCTCCCAAGTTCAGATTCAGCTTTCACAGTGCAGAAGCCACAAATCTGTTATTTAGCTAAGAAACATCTGGAACAGAACGTGTATTTTTTTAAACTGACTTTCATGTCACTTATGTTAAGTGCAGGAATTTTAGATTCTTAGTGCATGAGTCGTTACTGAAGTTGAAATGAAAGCCAGCTTTTAATTGTTCTTGGTTTGAAATATACAGGTATTCTGTTCTGATAGTTGACCAATTATTTTCATTACTCCAGGACTGCCACGTGTTAACATTCAGCAGCTCTGGATCAGTCTCTGACCATTTGGTACTTCATCCCCAACTGGCCACTGGAAATTTCATCATTAAAGCTGTGTGGCTGCCAGGATCCCAAACAGAGCTTGCTATTGTGACTGCAGACTTTGTGAAGGTATGTTTGCTCATAAGCTACTGATGATTTGTGATTGTCTATCTCAGACTTAAAGTCTGGATCTCTGCAGACCTGCATGCAGAGGAGTTATGTTCGTAGTTAGAAATAAATTGGAAATGTATGTTTGTGCTTCTGCAAGAAAAGGCAAAACCAAATAACTCAAAGAGCAGAAAAATGAGCTATAGCATGTACCAGGCATTCCCTGCTCTTGACTTTTGTCTATTTGTGCTGTGAAAAGAAAAGGCTGTTTAGTTTCACAGTGGTTGATTCTTTTCTTAATTCTCCCCACAGATTTACGATCTCTCCGTGGATGCCTTGAGCCCAACATTCTATTTCCTTCTACCAAGTTCCAAAATCAGGGATGTCACTTTCCTCTTCAATGAGGAGGGAAAGAACATAATAGTGATCATGTCTTCTGCCGGGTACATCTATACTCAGCTCATGGAGGAGGCAAGCAGTGCCCAGCATGGTCCATTCTATGTCACCAATGTGCTTGAAGTCAATCACGAGGACCTGAAGGTACTGATGACTTCTCTTTCTTGTAGTATAGGCACAGTGATTTCTCATGTTTTTAGTCTTACACTCAAAGGCAGAAGTTTCCCTTCCTGTTATTCCCTTTTTTTAAAGCTCACTTATCTACATCAATGAGCTTGCCATTCTTCTGAGGAGAGAAATATCCTTGCAGCGAAAGGGAGTGGGGGTAAAAATTAAACCCCCTGATCCTTTCATCTAGAAAATGTAGCATGTTTTTCCATGGCTCCCTCTGAAGTTATGCCCAGCAGGATTTCTCAGCAGGGAGATGTCTTGAGAGCAGTGCTGATCAGAGAGGCATGGCAGAAAATGAAGTTATTGACCATTGCTGGAGCTGCATAGGTGGAGTGAGCCTTTGTTTCTGGTCCATAGTAGCTCTGTATTCTTGGATTGTGCTATGCATGCAGGTGACTTTAAAATCCATCCACGTTTTGCTCAGTGCTTTTCCTTCAGCCTGCATTTCTGTATCAGGGAAATAGATGAGAAGAAGGCCTGCAGAACAGCTCTGTTATGAGCTGGGAACATGGGGAGTGCTCCATGTGAGACTGTCATACAACATTCAAGCACGCAGTAGCTGAGGGCACTACCTACAGTATGCAATCTCAGTATCCCGTTTGGAAGTCTTTGAAGTATCTGGTGGATGACTTCATCAGGGAATTTAGCTTAGAAAATGTCATTTTGGACTTACTTTCCCTCACGGGTGGAAAGGGAGTGGTGGAAAGGCTTGTGGAATAATTTGATCAGTTGAGAAACTTAAAAGCCTGGCTGCTTGAGAGTGTTTCGGCGGATGCACATTAATCTTGGATGTCCTTATTTCTCTCATCCTACAGGACAGCAATGGCCAGGTAGCAGGAGGGGGTGTGTCAGTGTATTACTCCCATGTCCTACAGATGTTGTTCTTCAGTTACTGTCAAGGCAAATCCTTTGCAGCCACCATCAGCCGGGCCAGTCTGGAAGTGCAGCGGCTATTCCCAATTAACGTAAAGAGGTGAGACTCAGGTGCAAAGCTCCCTTGAAGTTTTTCTGTCGATTTATTGGAAATAAATATCACTGATTAACAACCCAGTCCCAAATAGCCAAAGCCTGTAGTGAAGTTCCTCTTTCTGACTGATGTTTTTTTGTTACTTTTAATGTTATTATTGGCCTAATATCGGGATGAATTGAAACCAGAGCTGACTGTTTCAGCGGTGGGATGCATATGCATCTCTTCCCACTAGGATTTCACAGCAGAAAGGTGGTTTCAGAGCAACCTTACTGCGCTGTGTGGAGCTGCTTCTGGTGCAGCAGCTGGAACTGATGGGATTACCCACCCTCACGGAGGCTGCAGAGCAGGAAGCCTTTGTTTCCTTTCGGCACCAGGACTGCAGTGGACCTTGTGCGTTGTGCATATTAAGGCTTATTTTCAGGCTCCCTCGAGGGAAACCAATCTCTTACGCTATGAATGTGGCAAGAAAAAAGCTGTTCTGTCATCTGCTCTGACAATTGGAGCTGGGCATTTCAGCCACAGGCTCATTGCTGGCTTGACACAAAGCCACTATCTTGAGTAGGCCCTGTGGAAGGGTCAGATTCCAGGAGCTCTCTGTCTTCAGTTAAGTTTAACTTAGTGGGGGTTTTTTGCCTTTTCTTTTTTATTATTTTCAACCTGTGGGCAGAGTCACACAGATTCTCCTTGCTTAGTGCCACTGAGCGTGCTGAAGCATGATACTGTGTATCCATGTGAATTTTAACCTGCCTGCTGGCTTCCTGTGCTCAGACATAGCACTGTGTTGCTATCCCTAATGGTAGCCTGATCACAGGAGCTTGTGCTTGAAAGAGAAAGCTGAAAACCATTTTAAAATTACTGTCTAAGCTTTGGTCATACAATTTTACTAGTAAGTGTGTTTCCTTGAGTTCTCATAGTACAGATCAGGGCTGTGTGTTGGGATGCTCGTGTCTTCTGCTTGCTTTAGTTGCAGTATCACAGAATTGCAGGGATTAGAAGGGATCTCAAGATATCATCGAGTCCAACCCCCCTGCTAAAGCAGGTACCCTACAGTAGGTTGCACGGGTAGACATCCAGAACCTTAATCTCAGGTCTCTCATCCATGAACCAGGCACGTAGTGTTCCTGGCTGTTCAGTGTTATGAATTCCTGCAGTGGAGGAAGCTTTAACTGGTCCAGTGCTCGTGAATTTTTGTGTGTTTCCACTTGTTGCTTGATATCATTCTGTCCTTCATCTCTTACAGTTCAAATGGTGGGAGTAAGACTTCGCCAGCGCTGTGCCAGTGGTCTGAAGTCATGAACCACCCTGGCTTGGTGTGCTGTGTTCAGCAAACCACAGGTGTCCCACTGGTGGTGATGGTGAAGCCAGACACCTTTCTTATCCAGGAGATTAAAACCTTGCCAGCCAAAGCAAAGGTCTGTGGAGATTCTCTGTATTTTGGCCCTTGAGATGTAGTCTCTTTTTCCAATAACAAGATCTCTAGTTTTGGCACCCTTTTAATCCAAAGTGTTTGTTTCTTCAAGCAGCAGTTACCAGGTCGTTTCCTTGACTTCCATTGTCTGTGTTCACAGATTCAGGACATGGTGGCCATCCGCCACACAGCCTGCAATGAGCAGCAGAGAACTACTATGATCCTCCTGTGCGAAGATGGGAGCCTAAGGATCTACATGGCCAATGTGGAGAACACCTCCTACTGGCTCCAGCCCTCCCTGCAGCCTAGCAGTGTCATCAGCATCATGAAGCCTGTCCGCAAGCGCAAGGCAGCTGCTATCAGTAAGGGACTTCTCCTGTATCTCATGCAAGCTAGCAGTGGCAAATACAAACATGAAGATTGATCAACATCGTGTAGATACTTAAGGCATTCACTTCTGACAGTTGCAGTTTACCTCAGACCTAAGTACTGGTCTGGGTGAAGTCTTTCTATAGATCTGTGTAACAGTACATAGCTATCTGGCTAGCATGGGTGTTTCCAAAGGAGCAGAGCTCTTGCAAGTTGTTTTGCCATTGATTTGCCTCTTGACAGTATTTCATGTCAAAAATATCAATCTTCTCTCTTTTAGCAACTCGCACATCCAGCCAAGTGAACTTTCCTATTGACTTCTTTGAACACAACCAGCAACTCACGGACGTGGAGTTTGGAGGCAATGATCTGCTGCAAGTCTACAATGCTCAGCAGATAAAGCACCGGCTCAATTCCACTGGCATGTATGTGGCCAACACAAAGGTAAATGGGGCACTTTGGGCATTCTGTTGGGCTTCTAGGTGATGCTCTTGTCCTGAGTGATGGTACTCCTTTGTGATTTGTCTTCTGCAGCCTGGAGGTTTCACCATTGAAGTTACAAACAATAACAGCACGATGGTGATGACAGGCATGAGGATCCAGATAGGCACACAAGCAATAGAGAGAGCACCCTCATACCTGGAGATATTTGGTCGCACTATGCAGCTGAATCTGACCAGAGCTCGTTGGTTTGACTTCCCTTTCACTCGTGAGGAAGCCTTGCAAGCAGACAAAAAGCTAACCTTCTTCAGTAAGACTCTGTTAATTGTTTGCTTTGCCTGCCTGTTGGTTTTGTTTGACTATGTTGAAGTTACTTGAGCTCACAGTAAGGAGAGCTTCCACAGGTTGTTCATTTGACCTGACCACAGAAACAGTTTGAGGGGCAGATCATGCACTCAGTAGCTGTTTCTTTACAGCCTGGTAGGTGAATGTGCAGTAGCCCAGCTGAAGAATTTTGGGTGGAGATAATACGGAAGGGAAGTAACCTCGACAAGGAGATGAAACTGTTAGTGTGGGCATACATTCATGCAGCTTGTTTTGTTAGTCATTAAACAGATTTCTCTCCTCACCACAGTTGGGGCTTCTGTGGATCCTGCTGGAGTCACGATGTTGGATTCCATAAAAATTTATGGCAAAACCAAAGAGCAGTTTGGATGGCCTGATGAGCCCCCTGAGGATTTCCCATCTGCTTCTGTGAGCAATGCTTGTCCCCCAAACCTGAATCAAGGGAATGGTACTGGAGACACAGAGTCAGCTACCCCTGCTGCTGCCAGTGGGACTGTCCTGGAGAGGTATCTCTGCAGTCTTACTTGTTTTGCTCTTTGTAAATGAATAGTAGCTCTAGAAGGCTCCTAGGCACGTTTGTGTGCCTTTCAAAACTTGGAGAACTTAGGGAATTAGTGCAGTGTTCTCACTGCCATACAAAATAACAACTGAAAAGTTGATGATTCTAAGAAAAGTGTTGTGCTCTCTTGATTTATCTGGTGAGTTAAAGGGAGAGTTCTGTGTGCGTGCTTCATGTTGCTAAATTAGTTTGCTGTAGGAGTCTTGAAGGTCTGAAGTAGATTTCTGCTTTCTTTGGTGCATTTTCTCAAGTTAGTCCTCTTCTATTTTCTGGAGCTAACCAAGTTTAGGCCTCTATGAAGTTGAATTTGAAGGTGTGTTTTTTGTGTGACCTTGCTTAGAGCGCTTCCCAGCAGCTTATCTTAAGAGCCTATATATTGCAGGCCTAACTACTTCAGGGGAGAAAGTGTTGATTCCCCCTCCAGTACCCCTACTGAGACTCATAGGAGTGATCTGGGGATATATTGGGCAGAAGAAATAGAACTTTTTTGATGTCCATCCCAATTTCTTTGAGCTTATACGGTCTGTGCTGTATAGTCTGGCAAGTTAGCAAGGACAAGAGGGTAACAGGTCAGAGGAGAATTAGTACTGCTGAAAATTTGGTATTCTAAGGTGTATGCTGCTTGACTTTGAGCAAGTCACAGCTAATTGTCTTACTGACATTCTCACATAGAAGTTCAGGACTTGAAGTACCAGTAGCATCCAACTGAATGACCTGTTTGGACACTGATTGCTGTCCTTTAATATTTTATCTTGGGATTTTTTTTTCCCTGCATGTAATTTCTCTTCCCCCCTCTGCTGTGACATCTCCACCAGATGTCTCTCTCTGCACAGACATGCCTTCTGATTTCCCAAAGCAGGGGGATTAGATCCTAAAAATTTGGAACCAAAAGGAATGATTCCTTTTATTTTTACATAGGAGTTACAGAACGCAGCACGATTACCTCACAAAGGGCCTCTTGGGCAGGAACAGCTGAGACAGCTTTTCCATCAGAACTTCAGTGCCTGTACTTCGGATTTAACCTCCAGTTGTGCTTTAAGCAGTGTGCTTGGCTTCTCTGTGCTAGGTGGCCTGGGTCTCCTTTATCTGTTGTGCTGTTAGGCAAGTGTCTGCTGCCCAAACTGAAAGAGTCATGCTTAGATTGACTGTATATATCGCTCTCCCAGCTTCCTGATTTCCCCATTTAATTTGCCTTTTGCTTAGAATGTGTTGTAGGGAGTTTTTCTGTGAGCTTTACACATTATTATTATTATTTTTTTTTTTCCTTTTTCTTTGCTCCCCCAAAGTTCTGAAACTGAGTCCCTAACCACCCTGGACCGGTTAGTATGCCATCCTTTTCTCTGCACGAATGAGTGTGTGTCAGAGACAGAACACATGGTGTGGCTTTTGTTGACTGTTGATTTTCTGTTTTCCAAGTGACATTCGCTTCTTTACATTCTGGTCATTGCATGGCAGATGATTTAGCAAAATGTAAAGATGAGGCGGTCTGCGGATTTTTGCTGCATACAGCTTGACTGTTGCTTGTTGGACAGATTCCTTTCTGCTGCGTCCCTCCTTATGCTTTTTTCTCCCACTTCTCTTCCCCTGTTGGCTTTATGGCTGCGGGTGCGGGAAATCAATGTTACTTATCACCTCCAGACCTCAGAATTGTTGTTCCTTCTGCCTCGTATCCAATCCAATGCTGTCTCATCCCTCCTTTCTCCCATACTCTTGCACTGCTCCTGGTGTGCCAGGTGGCACTTCAGCTAGTTCTACTTCAAGGCATGAAAGAGTGCTGCAGGGGAGGGTCAGCACTTTGCTGCAAAGGTGTAAATAAGGTTTTCCTTGGGGCAAGTATTTTACCAGCCTGCCTTATTGCTGTCAAAACTTCAGCAGCTCTCAGGCGGGTCGTACGCAGTTAATTTTCCTCCGGAGTATTTTGTGCTGAAACTCCAAATTGGAAAGAGCAACCTGTGTGAAAATAGCAAGCAAATAGAATCTTGCTCCCTTAGAAAAGTCGGTTACGCTTTTTCCCATGTGTCATACCAACCCTTGATCTGCAGTCATATGTACGTCTGTGGGCCATGGTGAATTGGTACTGTCAAGACAATCCAAGTTATCCCTGCTGCAGGCTGCGTAAGGAAATGTTTTATCCTCTTTGGTAGAGAAAAGCCCCTGTCTTTCAGCTGTGGATTATTAAAGCAGTCCTAAGTTTGTCTGTGAGCGTGAGCCAGGTTTAACTCTGGTCTGTAACACAATGAAATGATATGCATGGTGCCTGTGGCAGGTTTTATCATGCTTTGATTTTGTACTTGGCATTCGTTAGCTGTCTCTGAGCTACTCATGACTGTAGCCCGCATAAAGCAAAGTGCTAAGGAGAGAGAAGGGTTGCTGTACTCAAGCCTGCTTTCCTTTCTCCCTCCAGGCTAGTAGTGAGTTCTTTAGAAGCACTGGAAAGCTGCTTTGCTGTAGGACCAGTCAACGAGAAGGCAAGTAACTTTCTGAATACATTCTTCTGAAACGGGGAGGAGGGGTGAGATCAGCAGCACCTCCTGCAGCCCCTGGGGGCCTGATAGGAGAGAGCCACATCCGTTTTGCTCACAGCACTGATCTGAAAGTTGACTTAGCAAACAGCATTTGAAACTAGTTTAGAATGACAATTGGCATTTGCATTTATTGCTGGTGGGATTTGTGTGTTGTAGGGTGACCTCGTTTACAAAAACAGCGGGGTAGAAGCCCATAAATCTGAAAAGGACTTTTCTTGTTTAGGCATGTGAAATGTTCTTTAAATGTCAATTAAGACATTGAGGGAATATCAAAACTGTGTTGCAGGGAGGTAGGGATGCAGAGAAATTGGAATCGTGCATCACCTTAATGGTTAGTGAACTGAAGAATGGTTTTTTTTTTGTCTGTTCTTGAAAACAGGAGAAAAATAAGGCGGCTGCTCAGGAACTGGCTACCATGCTCCTGTCCATGCCTGCTCCTTCCAGTGTCCAGCAGCAAACCAAGAGCCTCTTGGCCAGCTTGCACACCAGTCGCTCAGCATACCATAACCACAAGGTAACATGGTTTGAAGATTTCAGCATCTTCTGTTTACTTGTTAGCTTATGGTAGAGGTGCAGCTGGCCCTAGAAGCACCTTTTCCTTGCAGTGTAGTGCTGTGGACTAATTTTCCTTCAGATCCTGCTGTCTGCCATGCTGATACTGTGTTTCCTCAGAGTTTCACTAGCTAAAACGCTCTTTGAAGATTTTGTTGTGGAATAATATCTGCTAATCAAGAGAAATCAGGATCTTGAAACGCTGGTTTGTTTGTAAACTGTGTAGCTCAAGATTTCCATTTCCCTATGCGTCTGGCTTAGGGTGGTAGGAAAATACTAGGGTAAGAAGTGGTTAGGATACATGCTAACATAGTTGCAGTAAATGCAGAGAAGCCTGCAGATAGCCTTTGCTAACCACTTCAGTGGTTATGGTTTTACAATGGTCTTCCTGTCCATATTTAAGCACAAGGGAAAGAAAAAATGGATTCTCCAACCAGATATTTTTTTTCTTGCTGTTGCTGGGTGACTTTATAATACTAGTTGTCATTTCTAGATGACACTGGCCAAGAAAGTTAAAGCAGATTTCCCTGTGAGCTATCCTACGGTTGTGTTTCAGCTGTTCTGCTCTTCTGCTGTGCACTGATTCTCTTTGCCAATGTTTTTGCTCTTTTTCCAGGATCAAGCATTGCTAAGTAAAGCCATTCAGTATTTGAGTTCCTCAACCAAAGAAGGAAAGGACCTTGATCCTGAAGTGTTTCAGAGGTTGGTCATCACTGCTCGATCCATTGCTATTATGAGACCCAACAATCTGGTCCATTATACGGAGTCGAAGCTGTCACAGTTGGAAACAGGTAGAGAAGTCTGGATTTTCTCTGTCTTTTAGGCTAACTCAAAATGTTTTGTGGTATGTGGGTCAGTGTGATGGGGCTGTGTTTGAACTATGATAGGCCTGAGATGGTCTTTGAAATGAGGACGTCAGGGCCTCTAGCAAAGGCCTTTTTCAAATAAACTTAATGTTTCCCTGCTTGTTAATACTTTTCCCTGCACAAGTCTGACAGCTGTTCTTCCAACTGCACAGAGAGTGAAGAAGGGCAGGAGGCTCAGAAACATGCCGAAGGGGAGGGCTGCACCTTTATTACCCAGCTGGTAAACCACTTCTGGAAGCTCCATGCATCGAAGCCCAAAAACGCCTTCCTTGCTCCTGCCTGCTTGCCAGGTGTGCTAACTCTTCATTTGCTATAGACAAGCTTGTATATTTTGGTCTATTTTAAGCTTGTAAATGGAGAAAATGATTTATTCCAAACTAGTTTTAAGCTGCTAGTCTTGCCACACGTTTTCTGAGGTATATCTGTAAATTCTACACTAACACTTCTGTTAAAAATACATGTATACTCTAGTAAAAAGGAACTGATGATGGGTTTGTGCATAGTTGGTTATGCTGCTATTAGGATATTCAGTGGTGTATGGCATGTTCAATGCTCCATATGCCCTACAGGGCTGGTGTGTAAGCTCATTTTGGATTGAAGCTTCAGGATTTTTGTTGACACAATCATTGTGCCTTAAAGTCTGCAAGTAAGAGATGCGTCCTGCAGTGTCGTGTTCTGTGCTGAAGTGGAAAGGGAGTTGATTCCAGGCCTGTTTTTGTTCCTCCTTAGGTCTGACTCACGTTGAGGCCACAGTCAATGCTTTGGTGGATATTATCCATGGATACTGCACATGTGAACTGGATTGTATCCATACAGCATCCAAGATCTACATGCAGATGTTACTTTGCCCAGTATGTAGTCTACTCTGCTCTTTATCAGTCTATAATGCAAGTAACACAAAGAGAGTTAAATTCAGGTGCAATGGTAAGATGAGGCTGTACAAAACAGAGACGTGCAGCCAAAAACATGGAGCCAGAAGTGAATGAAGGAGAAATGTCTCTCACTGTGTTTTAATAATGTTTGTCACATACTGCTTGTGTAATGATAAGTATTGCTTTATGGCTGCTGAGGAAGACAGGGGGTTTAGAAGTTAGGCAGCGATGTAAGCCTTATGTGAATCATGACCAGCAGAGAGTCACAAGCATATTTCCCATCTTTGCACATAATGTGAGTAAGCACGTGAAGCTTAAGAAGTTTAATGGTTAACTGTTAACCCTCTAGGATCCTGCAGTGAGCTTTTCTTGCAAACAAGCTTTGATCAGAGTGCTGAGACCAAGGAACAAGAGGAGACATGTGACCTTGCCATCCTCCCCTCGCAGCAATACTCCTATGGGTATGCAAATCTGTTCCTCTTTAAATGACCATGCCCTACTTTATTTGTCAGAAAAGATGCACACACACACAAAAGTCTTTTTAAACAGGACCAAACTAGTTTTTCTTATTTCCTTTCTTCCTTCTCTCTTTCCCCACTAAAAACCGTTGGGAATTAATTTGTGAATTAATCCTTTGTAATGCAGGAGATAAAGATGATGATGACGACGACGATGCAGAAGACAAGCTGCAGAGCTCTGGGATAGCAAATGGTGAGCATATCCGCCAGGAAAGCCAGGAGCAAAGTGAAGTTGATCATGGTGACTTTGAGATGGTGGTAAGTCCAGAGTGCTTCTCTTTGGAATCTGTGAAGTGCTTGGGTTCAGTTTAGTGCGTGATGAATTGATACTTACTGTTCCATTAGCTGATGGTGGTTTGACAAAGGCTCTCTCGCTGTGTTCCTTTTCCACAGTCTGAATCAATGGTTCTGGAGACTTCTGAAAATGTGAACAATGGGAACCCTTCTCCCCTGGAGGCTCTTCTGGCTGGAGCAGAGGGATTCCCTCCAATGCTGGATATCCCTCCAGATGCAGATGATGAAACCATGGTGGAATTGGCTATTGCCCTGAGCCTGCAGCAGGATCAGCAAGGTAAGATGTCAGCATTGCTGTTACTCAAAAAGGGAAACAGAATATGAGGAAACTGAGAAAGAAGCAGAGCAGAAGCTATTGATGTGACCACCATCAAAGCAGAGGTAGTGGAGCAAGGAAATGCACACAGAAGGCCAGAGGTAATGTAGTTTGTATGTAGAAAGGTATTCATCATTTGTTTTCTTCTTGCAGGTAGCAGCAGCAGTGCACTTGGACTGCAGAGCTTAGGACTGTCTGGCCAAGCACCCAGCTCTTCTTCTCTTGATGCTGGAACGCTCTCGGATACGACAGCATCAGGTAACTGTTCACTGCGAGGAATCAAGTTGTTTTTTTTAATTTCAGGCTAAATAATGATTTTTAGATTGTTAGCAAATGATGTTTTGAAGAATCAATCCTTATTTATTGGCTTCGTGTATCCTTAATAGTTTATACAGGATCTTTTCTTGCTTTGGAGGACCTTTCTTATGCACTTCTGAGGAAGTGTTTTCCTCTTCTTAAAATAAAGCAGACAAAGTAAATCAAATACAGTATTTTCTTTGCATGTAAAGCAGGCAGACATTGCCCTTCAAGTTGCTAGTGTGGTGGACCATTTCATAATGTGGTGGACTATTTCATAATGTGGTTTCACTCGCAGAGTATCTCCCCTGCACTGCTTTTAGCAGACTTAAATGCACTGATGGACAGTGCAAATTCCTTTTGGGTTTGTAGTTGAAAATTGAAATACAAATCTTTGTGGCTTTTCTTTTATACTATGTACTTCTTTTGCAGTTATATTAAGACAGTGTTTTTACTTGTAACAGCTCTCTTTATTCTTCTAGCTCCAGCATCTGATGATGAAGGCAGCACAGCTGCAACAGATGGCTCAACTCTTCGGACTTCACCTGCTGACCATGGTGGAAGTGTGGGCTCTGAGAGTGGTGGCAGTGCTGTGGACTCAGTGGCTGGTGAGCACAGTGGTGAGTATGTGTTGCTGGAGCAGTGTTTGTGTATGTGATTTCTACAGTAAGAAGAATTACCAGGAGTGTGTGGGATGAGAAATCCCTGAAAGAGAAGGAATCTGTTCTAGATTGATGATGCCATGCACCATTTTGTGATTACTATCAAAGTGCCCTACAGACTGTGAATATTTCCTCACTCTTGTGGTTGTCTAGAAATGTGGAATAGTAGTTTTTGCTGATCTGTAATAAATTACACAGTGAAGTAGCCTAGAGTGAGAATAAAAGAATGCCTTAAAATACAGGGTAAGTTTAAATGGGATTAAGGTAATTTCCTCCCCTTTGTTTGAGATTGATACCCTGATAAAACTAATTGGAAAAATAAATTAATGATTTATTTGAAGGCAGCAAACAGACTTCTGTGAACAATTGCGTTCATGCTGCCTGTCCTGTATACCCTTCTTCTAACCCACCTTAAACTTACTGCTGTGGAACCAATTCAGTTTGTGCCACCAAAGTGAGGCTGGTGAACAAAGCACTGCTGAGGGTGTTGTGTTGCATCTGTGGAAGTGCTGCTCTTTTAACCTTTTGAAAGTGATCACAGACACTGTTTGCTAAGAACCATAATTCCATAGGGTAGTGCTATGGTTGCTGTGAAGAGGGCAAGATGCATATTCAGTTCTGTTTGTGTGTTTTTCCCTTTTTTTTTTTCTTCCCCTCATTGTTTTTCAGTGTCTGGCCGTAGCAGTGCCTATGGGGACACGACAGCTGAGGGCCATCCTGCTGGACCAGGCAGTGTCAGCTCCAGCACAGGTGCAATCAGCACTACCACAGGCCAGCAAGAGGGAGATGGCTCAGAAGGAGAGGGGGAAGCAGAGGGAGATGTCCACACCAGCAACAGGCAAGGGGCTCTGTTTTCCTTGTCAAAAAGTCATTCTTCTGCTCTGCAGTGTGATTGTTTGTAGAGGAGTTACGTGTTGGTAATCTTGTTGGTCTAGTATTTCTTTCAGTGTGTCTGAAAATGCTTCACCTTTGCTTGCTGCTTTCTGACTTGTCAGGCTGCACATGGTCCGACTGATGTTGCTGGAGAGGCTGCTGCAGAACTTACCTCAGCTGAGGAACGTTGGGGGAGTGCGGGCCATCCCTTACATGCAGGTAACTGAGGAGGGCTCAGGTTTTAAGCCTTAGTCAAAAAGTTAATCACTGCCCCTAGTGCCAGGCTTTTGTTTGCACGTGCTTTTAACCTTTTCTCTTTCTTGCCCAGTCACAGTGTCACAGTGAGTCCCTCTCTGAAGCATTCAATCTGTTGCACTATATTCCTTACCCAAAGAGTTAGACGTGTTCTTTCTCAGTGTTGTATGACTGTTGAATGATGACCCTAAGGGCTGAAGTCCTTCAACTCTTATATATCTGGGAGGGTCTTTCACATTTATACTGAATATTCCTATGAAGGTGTCATGATGCAGGGAGAATTTGGGAAAAAGCATAAATTAATTAAGATATAAATTACAGAAGTTTTGTAAAAGATTGTATCTATTTTGAAAACAGATCTTCTGTTCATTCTATGACTTCTATTTCCAGGTTATTCTGATGCTCACAACAGACCTGGATGGAGATGATGAGAAGGACAAGGGAGCTTTAGATAATCTCCTGTCCCAGCTGATTGCAGAACTGTGCATGGAGAAAAAGGCAAGCTGTAGTACAGGCACAGTCTTGATTTGCTCCTTCTAGACAGGTTTTCTTCTCATGGAGGAGTTGGGTGCATGGGAATCAGAGCAATAGACTGCTGTATGGGTATGTTCAGACAGTTAATCTCACAGAATGTATGAAATAACTCACTGTTACCTAATTCCAGCATCATCAAGTGAGCATGAAAACTTGCATGACTTGAATTCAACAATTAAAGCAGGGATGATTGATCAATGATGTAGAATTGACATATGGACACCCAGGCTACTGTCTGCTCTTATACTGAGGAATTCAGACTGCTCTTTTTGTTGTTATTGCGTGAGCTTAGATAAGAAACACTTTGTGAGGGTCAGAGCTCTGACACACTGGTGCAAGGACATTATGCTCAGCTCTGTAAGCAAGCCAGCTCTCTCTTTGCAGGATGTGTCTAAGAAAAATGAACGCTCTCCTGTGAATGAAGTACATCTGGTGGTAATGAGGCTGCTTAGTGTGTTCATGTCCAGAACAAAGTCAGGATCAAAGTCTTCCATTTGTGAGGTATGTTCTTCAGGGTGCTTTTTAGGGATGGGATGTGGTTGGGGAGCTTTTCTTCATCAGAGATGGTATAAAAGGTGCACGTACATGGTGTAAAACTGAAAAGCAGTTTAAAATACTTTGCAAAAACAGTGTTACTTGACTCTTACCAAAAAAGGATCTTTGCTGAAACTCAGAACACAGGAAACCAACATAAGATGATGACTGGAATAATTTGTTTTGTGCGCAGTTTCTAGCTGAAGCTGAGGCCGGAAGATTATTAAGGTTATTTAAAATGCTCTAGCAGATTTGTCATTGCTTCTTACTAGCACTGAAGGGGTTAAAAAGGATCTGTAATGTGATTATTGGAAAGCAATATGCTGCTGTGTCAACGTAAAAGTCGCTAAGAGGATTCCTTAGATATTTGTTGCTAAAAGGTACAGTAATAAGGCATAAAAAGCAGTATGTGTGGTGGGAAGGAGATTAATAAAAAAGCATAGAGGTTAAAAAATTTAGTCTGAACTGCATCAAATTTTAATGAGCTTATGAGCTGTGGGGTTTGTTTGGATTTACAGGGCTGCTTTAATAGTTTTATTTACAGTAGCTTTTTCTCCAGCCTTTGTTATTCACTTGAGCTTCCCACAAAAATCAAAGCTCATCGTCTTGCAGAATGCAGGTGGAGCAATACCTGGGTGGAGCAGAGTCTCTGAGCAGCATCTGCAACAGGGACTCTTTCTCTACCAGAATTCACCCCCAGCTGGCCAAATCCCAGATAAACAAATAGAAATCCCAACTTAAAGGAGAAAAAAATGAAAAATGAAGAAAAGAGAGGAGGAAAAAAAAAAAAAAAAAGCCCTAGTCGTCTAATCCATAGCACAGTGGCCTCTGGCACATGTGTCGAGGGGAGATTAGACTTAAGAAGAGATTTTATTTGTTTTCCTTTACTAAGCGCTTGTTCAAAAGAGTCTCTAAATATTTGAGTTGCTTTTCATAAACAAAATAACAACAACAACAAAAAAGAACCCAAACCCAACCTCAAACAAACCCCAAACTTAAAAGCTGCCTGTAAAGTTTCGGAAGAAACGACAGCACAACCCTCCTCTCTTACCCATAATGTCAGCACGTGCTGGCTGATTGTCACTGCTCAGGTGCTCTGGTAATCCTCCTCCTCTTCCTTTCAGTCTTCTTCCCTCATCTCCAGTGCCACTGCAGCTGCACTGTTGAGCTCTGGTGCTGTTGACTACTGTCTGCACGTGCTGAAGTCTTTGCTGGAGTACTGGAAAAGCCAGCAGAACGATGAGGAGCCTGTTGCCACCAGCCAGCTCCTGAAACCTCACACTACTTCTTCTCCACCTGACATGAGCCCTTTCTTCCTCCGCCAGTATGTGAAGGTGAGTCCTGCCCTGTACCTAGCAGTTGCTGGGGATTTCCACATTAAATCCCAGACTTGTTCAGCTACCTTTATTCCAGTAGAGACCTTTGATATGTGTACAGGTGCAGGGAAAAAAGGCTAGACGCATATAGAAGCATGTGTCCTGAGTTGAAAGCTTGTATATTAAAATGCCTTAGGGCTACAGAGCAGCCTTACTGCATCTTCCTTGTTGCCTATTAGGTCAGCTCCTCGTGCAGGTTTGTCAGCTTGTGTTTGTTTATCAGTTTGAAGTGTTTCTAAAGTGCAGAAGAGCTCTGTTTTTAAACAAGTGCACCGGGTAGCATGTCAGAACAACACACTGGTCCTGACTGATGTCTCTCACTCCCAGGGTCACGCTGCAGATGTGTTTGAGGCCTACACTCAGCTTCTGACAGAGATGGTGCTGCGGCTGCCCTACCAGATCAAGAAGATTGCAGACACAAACTCCCGCATCCCACCTCCTGTCTTTGATCACTCCTGGTTCTACTTTCTGTCTGAGGTGAGAATGTAATACACCTACAGGTTTCAACCAGAAAATCCCACTGATGTTTTACCTTACTTGGGAGAGATGAGGACTTCTGTAGGGCCAATCTGATCCACGTCTGATTTTTCTTTTCCCTCTTGAATGAAGATTAATTCTTGGCTTTGTGTTATTCCTGTTGAAGAAAGGATGTGTGAAAAATCAGGTGTCTTTTGGTCTCTGTAACTCAATATTTACCTCCAGAAAACTCTAATATTAAACCTCACTGATGGTAAAATGTAACATCATGCTTTGCTGTTGGTGCTTCACTTAGTCCTTAAAATAGTAAGATTTTTGGAGTATGTATTTTCAGTTCCTTCATCTGGTTGAATAGCTCCCTACATAACAACAAGTTATCTTACATTTGCACAAGTTTGTGGAAGGGATTTCTTAATGAAGCTTGGCTAGCTTTTTATCTGAGGTTGCAGAATGGTTTTCAGAAGCAGTCTCCAGTCATCTAGCTCAGGATTCTGCAGTATTGCTGTGCAGTATCTTCTGCCTCTTACTTGCTTTTATGGGTGACTTTCTGATAATGCATCTCCAGTATCTTGTCTTTTCTGTAAGAAAGCAAGCCATGTTTCTGTTGGCACAGGTTGCCTACTGGTGATTCCACAGTGCTGATGCTATGGTCTTTTCTTTGTTTAGTACCTGATGATCCAGCAGACTCCATTCGTGCGTCGCCAAGTCCGCAAGCTTTTGCTCTTTATCTGTGGATCCAAGGATAAATATCGCCAGCTCCGAGACCTCCACACTTTAGACTCCCATGTTCGTGGAATCAAAAAGCTCCTGGAAGAGCAAGGCATTTTCCTTCGTGCCAGTGTGGTCACAGCAAGTTCAGGCTCTGCTCTGCAGTATGATACGTTGATCAGCTTGGTAAGGAGAAGCGTGCACCTGAGCTTGGAGAAAGTCTGTGGTGCATTTCTGTAAGAAGTCAGTCATAGAAATACTGACATGGTGTTCAATCCTGTCCCATTGTGCCTTTCAGATGGAACATTTAAAGGCTTGTGCAGAGATTGCAACACAGCGAACAGTGAACTGGCAGAAATTCTGCATTAAAGATGACTGTGAGTTCTTTCTCTGAGAGTGTGCAGGAGAGCAGAGGGTTTGCATTGCATGCCTTGATTTGAATGAAGACTTCTCAGATGGGGAAGCTCAGCAGACAGAAAAGGGGGAGCAGAGCTGAGAGTTCAACTAGGACTGAACTGTTTCCAATACTAATTATCACAGTGCTTTAATTGCAACTGTTCCCTAGCTGAGGAACACAGTATGCTGTAATGGAGAACTCAGAAGAACATGAATTAGGAGATCTGCATTGTTTGCACTGCTTTGTGTAAATTAGGACGTGACACTTGACCTTGGTGTACCCAAGTGTTTTACTTCCATAATGTAGGGTTCTGCCAGCTTGTGGGATGCTCCTTGTCATGTTGGAAGGTATTTTTGTTGGGGTTGGTAGTTCGGTGTAGGTGCATCTAGTTTTAATTGAGGCAATAAAAATTTTCTTCCTTTCTCCACAGCGGTTCTCTATTTCCTCCTTCAAGTCAGCTTCTTGGTAGATGAAGGGGTGTCTCCAGTTCTCCTGCAGCTGCTGTCTTGTGCTCTGTGTGGCAGCAAAGTGCTGTCTGTGGCTTCATCCTCTGGATCATCAAGCACTTCTTCCACCTCTGCTCCTGCAGCATCAGGCTCTGGGCAGCCAGCCACACAGAGCAAATCCTCCACGAAAAAGAGCAAGAAGGAAGAAAAGGAAAAGGAGCGAGAGGGTGAGCTGCAGCTGTGCCCAATTCTGTAGTTCTTTTAGGGATGAAGTCTGCTCCTCTCAGCTTTATGTACCTCTATTTAGAGAGCACTGCTTGCTTCTGGTTGTGATAAATACCACTGCTGTGAAGGGGGCACGAATCTTGGCGTGGGTGCTTGAAACCTTTAGCAACATCTAGGAGAGAAGAGCAGTTTCACTGTATATAATAATGGGTTCAAAGATGGAGTACTATGCTGTAAGAGTTGGGGCTGAAATTGGGTACTGGACGTATCCCAAACCCACTGTGAGTATTTATTAATTTGAGTGGGCTTTGAATTGTCTAGAAGAAGTTGCTTATACCAGTGACTGAACAGCTTCTACCTAAGTTGCTTGTCTTGGGATGTAGGAGGCTGAAATCCTGATGGGAATTAAAACAAATTCTGTTGATGCACACCCAGTTAGCTCTGCTCCTCAATGGTTATGTTCAGACTTGTTTCCTCTGTCTGACTTGTAAGCTATGTTGGAGCCAGGGCTGCTGCTTAATGGATGTCCACAGTCTTGGGAAAGTAATTAAGCTTTCCTATAAAAGTCATGGGCATAAATTCTCTCTTGGCTTTTCTTCAGGGAACTGTTTTGGCTTTCTCTGACAGACGGTTCTTTGTGACTCTGTTCACTGCCCTGTTATTGTTCCTTTTTATCAGGACATGTAGCACATTTCTCATGTCCTTACTGGCAAGTATTGCAGGAGTTTTCTTCTCTAATAGTCAGGAGTGTTAAATTATAATTTTTGAAAAAGAGAAGGACATTATACGTGTTGCCTTAACCGCTGTCATTTATCCCCATGTCCTTTCTCTGTGGCCTATAAAATAGGAAACTGGACTGCCTGTGAAGTACTCAAATCATCTGCTTTATTAACTCTTTCTCTCTTGTGCCACCCGGTGTCCCCTAGGTGAGAGCTCAGGCAGTCAGGAAGACCAGCTGTGTACAGCTCTGGTGAACCAGCTGAACAAGTTTGCTGATAAGGAAACCCTCATTCAGTTCCTGCGTTGCTTCTTGCTGGAATCCAACTCATCCTCTGTCAGATGGCAGGCACACTGCCTTGCACTCCACATCTACAGGTGAGCTGGGAGGGAGCCTCTCTGAGCCAGCTCTTGTGAATCAGTCCCAGCTCAGTTCTGGAAAGATGAAATAGCTCTTTCTCTGCCCTAAAAGTTGCTGAGGCTTGCAATGATGGTATCACCTTGTGTTGCTCGTGTTATTCTGCAGTTGTTGGGGCCAGAGGTGTAAGTTGTGACTTACACATTAGTGATCAACTTGATCTGCAAGTAAAATCTCATTTCTGCCTTTAGAATCTGGCTCCTGACATCCACAGAGGCAGGTGTTTGTGGGAGAGTGAATTCCCAAGCTGGACAGAATCTGGTGCAGATAAAAAGATGGCAGTTGTGTGTGTAAAGGCAGACTTCAGGGTGCTGAGCTCCCTCAGCAGTCTGTTGTTACTAGAGAGCTCTTCCATTTCGAAGAGTGCTGGAACACTGCTGGTGATGGGAAGAGTTGACATTTGATTCTGTGAACTCTCATGTATGGCAAGATAATAGTTACCTTTTTTGAACTGTAAATATATTTTCCTTCCTCTGTGTATAGCTGTCTTGTCAGTGTAGCTATCTTGACAAGCCTACTTGATCTGTAATCTGTCCAACAGGAACTCTAACAAGTCTCAGCAAGAATTACTGTTGGATCTCATGTGGTCAATCTGGCCAGAACTCCCAGCCTATGGGAGAAAGGCTGCCCAGTTTGTAGATCTCCTGGGATACTTCTCTCTGAAAACACAGCAGACTGAGAAGAAGGTACAGTGTCACTCAGAAGAGGCTGAACAGCATCTCAGGTCCAGCTGTTAAGAGTTTTCTAAGTGTTCATTTATGGTACAGCTGGATTCCTTGAAATGGAGAGTGGGGATTTTTCTTTTGTTGTGTTGTGGGTTGAAAACTCTTCCTTGGGAATGCTGTGGGGAAAGTACTGCTAGTTCTAATGCTAGCTCCGATTTACAGATTTGGTATTTCATCTCTTAACTGTGACTTCTGAACAAAGGCAGTGGTGGAATTTCTTAAGGGGCCACAAACAGAGAACAGATAGTTTAGATGCACTGGTAATTGCGTGTGTGTTTGTAAAGAGCTGGAAATGTTCTGTGAATCCTGGCAAACATTTCCAGTCATTGGCTGTGACAAACAGCACTGTTGTTGTGGTAAAGGTCTAATTTTAGGATCTGTTACATTCTTGGGTAATGACTTAACCACACAAATACCTGTGGGTACAGTGCACACATCGTCTGGGGGATGGAGCATGGCACGTGATGAGAAATCTTTGCATTAAAAAGAAAAAATGCTGAGCAGAGAATATTTCCTAATTGTATTTCAGTTGAAGGAATACTCCCAGAAGGCTGTGGAGATCCTCCGGACTCAAAACCACATTCTTACCAACCACCCTAACTCCAACATTTACAAGTGAGTTACTTCTGCCTTTGATCCATTTCGCTGAAGGAGCTTTTTAGCAGATGAGCTGCAATCCACAGAGCAATACCCAGTTCTTCTAATGAAATTGTGGTGGAGGAAGGACCCCTACTGAGATTACATGCTTGCTGCAGCTGGCCTTGAGAGAATAGCAAAAAAGAGAGAATCTGCCACGTGAAAAGAAATAAATATATGCCTTATTGGCAGTAGTTTTAGCTTTTTTGCTTTCCTTTTTGGTACATTAGAAAATAGTAGGAACAATTGGAGAGTATAGATTTGCCAAGTTGTTAATTATGTTCTCAGTCATACCTTGGTGGTTAATTGTTTTATTTTCTTCCCCTTTGTTCCAGCACACTGTCTGGGCTGGTGGAATTTGATGGCTATTACCTAGAGAGTGATCCTTGCCTTGTCTGCAACAATCCAGAGGTGCCCTTCTGTGTAAGTACTGCTGTTCTTAAGCCCTTTCCAATTAGTCACAGGGATCCCAACATTTACAGCAGCTGTGTTTCTGTATTTTTGGGAGATGTGATCGTATTGACAGTGTGTCCTTATTTTTGTCTTCTCAGTACATTAAGCTTTCCTCCATTAAAGTGGATACCCGGTATACGACCACCCAGCAAGTGGTGAAGCTGATTGGCAGCCACACCATCAGCAAAGTGACAGTGAAGATAGGAGACCTGAAACGCACCAAAATGGTCCGAACCATCAACCTCTATTACAACAACAGGACAGTGCAAGCCATAGTGGAGCTGAAAAACAAGTATGTTCATCCATGTGTGTCACTGAGTTTGACATTAGGATTTCTGGTGAGGTGGAATGGGTTAAACGTGTTGCATTTTGGAAACCAGTGTTAGTATCAAGAGCATCTCGTGGGGATTTTGAATCAGGAAGGAATTTGGACTTTGCAACGCATCCAGGAATGTTGAAAGTGTGAACTCTACTTGTTTGAAGCTGTATAGTAGGACTAAAATCAGCAGATGGATGGCCTTGCTCTCAAGTGCTGATGTACTCAGGAAAAACCACTTTCTTTCAGTGCATGGCTCAGTCTGGAGCCAGTTCTGCTTATATGCTTTCCCTTCTCACTTCTTGAGATCTTCTCACCAGAATCAGATCTCTTTGGCTTAGGGATTAATCTGTGCCTGCTGCTTATTGCTTATTTGAAGTCTTAATCTTCTGTGACATCACAAGTGGCTGCTGTGGAGAGGATTATGATGTCACAAAGAGAGGATTCTGACTTCAGGTTGAGAATAAGCAGTGGGAGTAGATGAGATCTTTAGAAATAAATATCCTGTTTTCATGCAAATGTCTTTACTAATAAAAAAAAACGGAGGTGAAAATCCCTAGAAAATGTCTGTAGAATTAAAGTTCTTCCATGAGGCATCAACAGCTCTCTAATCCTAAACAGTCTCTCTCTATGAAGAGGATAAAGGCTTAAAATGTATTTCTGGCTACATATCATGTCAATACAGAAGCTAAGGAAGCGAATCCTAGAACAGCTCTCCATTCATCCCATATAAAGTAGATTTGGAGCCGAGGTAGTTGTGCTTGGCTCCTCTTTGTGCGTGGGCAGGAGGGTTCTTCCCCGTTGGAAAGCCGTGCGCTTCTCTTTTCTTTCCCAGGCCAGCTCGATGGCACAAAGCCAAAAAGGTCCAGCTGACCCCAGGCCAGACAGAGGTAAAGATCGACCTTCCTCTGCCCATCGTGGCTTCCAACCTGATGATTGAATTCGCAGATTTCTATGAGAACTACCAGGCTTCCACGGAGACCCTGCAGTGCCCTCGGTGCAGTGCGTCCGTCCCTGCCAACCCGGGGGTGTGTGGGAACTGTGGTGAGAACGTGTATCAGTGCCACAAGTGCAGGTAGGTCATCCCAGTTCCTCCCCACGGAGCCCCTCGTGCTGCTGCTCACGTTGGATGTTCAGCAGAATAGCCTGCTATTGAAATGCACCATTCTGGTTAATAGGAGCACGCAATCAAATTAGTCGAGAAGTATAAAACAGGCTTACAGAGGGATTTAGCGTTAATGCAGGCAAACAAAGGAAACCTGATGCGACAGTGCTGAAAGAATGCTGAAGTTCTGAAGCAAGCCCTCAGAAGTTTAAAGCAGCAAATTCCCAGGAGGAGGTTATTTTTGGCCTCCTCGGTTCAAGCAGGACCTGGAGTTCAGTTGTGGGGGGGTTCCCCCCAGGATCCCCGACGTGGCGTGCAGCATGGACTGTGCTGGTTTGTCTTTTCATAGCTTTTGTTGTGCTCTCCTCATTCAGAGCAGGGCTCAGGGTGTAATTTACTGTGTGCTATTCAGGCTTTTACTACAGTATCACAAATCCTCCTCTTTTGTGAGTTTAGTTGCCTCATTTGGAGTCTCTTCTCCCATCGTGTTGTCCCACATTCCTCTCAAATCTGCAGGGGTTCCAAGTTGTTCAGCAGATTCTTTGCACAGATCAGTTGATTATTGCTCTGCTGAAAGGTTTCCGTATCCTATATTGAAATATGGGAGCTATAAACCAGTTCATGTCATGCTGCTCTAGTCTGCAGCAGAGGATATTAAGTATGCTGCAGCTAGTCCCACTGCAACTGTGTACAGAGTGAAAGCTATTCAGGGCCCAGGCCTTACAAAACTGTTTCTTTTAATCTGTGTCCTCATAAAGGGCACAGTGTCCTCATCTGACGTTCTGCTGGGAGTTACTGTTGTTGAAGCAGGATTGTTAGGCACAAACTCAAGCCTGTTTCTGCTTACTGCACAGAATCCACTACTTCTACGTGGATTTTTTGGTGCCTAGGTTTTGATTCTCACATACCACGTGTGCTTTGCTCATAGCAGCTTCCTTAAGGTAGGTTAGATGTTTTGGGGGCCATCCTTCTCCTTTACCTAATTAATGAGTGCATTCAGAGCTTACTTGCTTTATTCCCCTTTATTATTAGTTATCTCGATAAGCTCAGCTGCATTCTCTGACCTTCCTGGCTTGCCTTCCAGGTCCATTAATTACGACGAGAAGGATCCCTTCCTTTGCAATGCCTGTGGGTTCTGTAAATACGCACGCTTTGACTTCATGTTGTATGCCAAGCCTTGCTGTGCAGTGGATCCCATAGAGAATGAGGAGGATCGAAAGAAGGTTGGACCAACAGCAGATTCATTAACGAAACGCTGTATCTCTTGGCCAAGTCAACAATGTAGAGACATCAGAGGCCCATCTGTCTTGGGAGTAACACGAAAAGCAGTGCTCCTTCAATGCTTTTTACTGACTAATGCATTTTCTTTAATTCTGGTGATCTCTCAAAATCCTCATTCTTGTCTCTGGCATTTTGAGAAGTATGGAATGCAATCCCTTATTTACTCTCTTCATCCACTAAGTAGATCATTCTGCAAAGACATTATTCAGTGCTCTGCATACAAACCATCTAGCACTGCATCTCTTAGGGTTAATTTGGGTTGTGCTCTGTACATTAGCATCCCATCTGAGGAGCCCTGCTAATGAAAGAGGAGCCCATTGCAGTACATGTGGTACTGCATGTGTACATGTGGTACACATGTGGTACATGTGGCCTGTCACAAAGTCTGAGTGTGCAGATTATGGTGTTGCACACTGGATACCTGTGGAAGAAGCAGAGCTCACACTTTCCAGTAACACAGAGAAGTTCAAAAGACGTGGGAAAACTTGGAGGGGTAGCTCAGTAGAATTAAAAATCTTTTCTGAACATAAACCAAGAGTTTCCTTTCTTCTTTTATTCTTAGGCAGTAACAAACATCAACACCCTCTTGGACAAAGCTGACAGAGTGTATCACCAGCTAATGGGACACCGACCACAGCTGGAAAACCTTCTGTGCAAAGTGAATGAGGCAGCTCCTGAAAAGCCCCAGGTATCAAAGGACAAATGGATTTTGCACAGAAAAAACCCTTGTAGAAGGCAGGCAGGATGCTGGCTTTTATATTGCCAAGGACAGCTGAAGGCCCTTGCCTCAAATGCTCTTTTGCAGTGGTTATGTTTTGTGTGTAGCTTCCACATGTGATGCATTTCATTTTCCCCTCTGTTCCAGGATGAATCTGGTAGTAGTGGAGGGATCAGTTCTACCTCAGCTAGTGTGAACAGATACATACTGCAGTTAGCCCAGGAGTACTGTGGTGACTGCAAGAACTCGTTTGATGAACTTTCCAAAATCATCCAGGTATGATATGCTTTGACTGGTATTTGGGTCATGGGTTTCCTTCCACTTTAGTGTGGACAACAAGCCTTAAAACAGAGCAGATAACATGGAGTTAGGCTGATCTCCCCCCCCGGGTGGCAGCAGGGGGTGACATGAGTGGGTGACATCAATGGCACCGGGGCACCCACGGGTGGCATCAGTGGGGGACATCAATGGGGGACCCAGTTCATTTCTAATGAATTTCCCAGGTTTGCCACTGACGTGAAGGATTTTGAGTTTTGTGAAACATAACGTATCTCCATAAAGTGTACAGTGGAAGTAACTTGTAAATAAGTTTAGTGACTGTGTAGTGCTTCACAATTTTCAATTCTGTGTTTCCAGAAAGTATTTGCCTCTCGGAAGGAGCTCCTGGAGTATGACCTTCAACAGAGGGAGGCAGCAACCAAATCCTCACGGACCACCGTCCAACCCACGTTCACTGCCAGCCAGTACCGTGCCTTGTCTGTTCTAGGCTGTGGCCACACATCATCAACAAAGTGTTACGGCTGTGCCTCAGCTGTCACTGAACACTGCATAACATTGCTCCGGGCTTTGGCAACCAACTCTGCCATCAGGCATATCCTCGTGTCCCAGGGCCTTATCCGAGAGCTGTTTGACTACAACTTGCGGCGGGGCGCAGCCACCATGAGGGAGGAGGTCCGTCAGCTCATGTGCCTTCTGACCAGGTATGGGTTGCTTCAGTGCTCACAGCCCTCTTCTGGTAAAAGCAGAATTGGGAAGGTGTAGCTGTGCAGGGGAGAGATCTTACATGAGCAAACTGTGGACCGTGACTGCTTGCTGTGTGTTTGTCATCAGCTAAGCTGAAATCCCAGGAGCTTTTGGTATTTAGTAGGAGCACAGCGTAACAGTGTTCTCTTTTTCCTTCTGGTATTAGGGACAATCCAGAAGCCACGCAACAGATGAATGATTTAATCATCGGGAAGGTTTCTGCAGCCCTGAAGGGACACTGGGCAAATCCAGACTTGGTGAGAGACTCCAGTGCTTTCTTTTTTTTTTAATTATTTTTTCCTGACCCTCTACAACTGCTGGTGTATTCCAGTCATTGCATTTTCTCTGTTATCATAATCTGTCTGTAATACATAAGGTGTCTTGATAGGAATGAAGGTAAAGTACAACATTACATTACAGTAACGTGCCTGAGCTTTCTCAGACTGCTCCACATGCCTTAGCTGTGGTTTGCAGCTCACCTTGCAGCTCTCTCAGGCTGACTGCCTGTCATCTCAGTTGGGGATGGGACTAGATGTACTCAGATCAATGTGTTTTAAAGCTGTATTTTTAAATACCAGAAGGCAAAAGAGGCTGCTGTATCACCTTCTTAAGCTTTTACTCTTGTCTGTCTTACAGGCTAGCAGTCTCCAGTATGAGATGTTGCTGCTCACAGACTCCATCTCAAAGGAAGACAGCTGCTGGGAGCTCCGACTACGCTGTGGTGAGTTCAAACAGCTGGAAGTGAAGGCTTTATTTTAAATGCTATACCCAGGTCCATGCGCTTTGTCTCCAGGGTCTTGAAATAGGAGTGCTAAGAAATAGAAATATGGAAGTGCTTAAAAAAACTGAATGTTTTCCATTCTTGGCTCCATGCGAACGTGATAGCTTTGCTTGAGGATAGGAGGTCTTACTTTGTTCCAAGCACTTTTGAGGTGCTGTACAGAGCTGTGGAGGGGACCCATGTGCAGATCTTGGTGGAAGAGCATGTCTCTCTTTCAGCTCTCAGCCTCTTTCTGATGGCAGTGAACATTAAGACTCCAGTGGTTGTTGAAAACATCACACTCATGTGCCTGCGCATTCTTCAAAAGCTGATCAAACCACCTGCTCCAACCAGCAAGAAAAACAAGGTATTGCCCCAGAATTTGAGCAAAGTGTCTGAAAATGAGCTCATTAGAGTCTGCTTTTTAGGGACACGCACTTGGTGCTCCCACCAGTTTTGTGAAATCAAGTACATCTGACTCAGATTTTTGAATACAGCTATAATTCTGATAAAGGCAATATTTGTTGGCTGCTCCTTGACTGTAATTTAGCTGCAGTTTGTGGCTTTGTCAAGAATCAGACGAGCTTTTTTTGTCTGCTAGGATGTGCCTGCAGATGCTCTCACCACTGTGAAGCCTTACAGCAATGAAATCCATGCACAAGCTCAACTGTGGCTTAAGAGGGACCCCAAAGCATCGTATGAAGCTTGGAAAAAGTGCCTCCCTGCCAGAGGTAGTTCTGTGTTTTTAACTCTGTTCTGTGCAATGTTGTGAAAGAACATGCATGTACTTCTGTCGAGTTGTGTTGGCTTCTGTCCCTGCCATCTGATACCATCTTCACACTTAACCATGCAGTCTGTGGAGATGGCAGCACTGACCTTTCTAAGCTGCGTTGCTCAGCCTCTGAGCAGAAAATGCACTGTGCCTGAAGATAAACATTTCTCTTGAGCTGTGATCAATATTGCAGGTGTAGATGCCAATGGGAAATCTCCTAGCAAAGCAGAGCTTCACCAGCTCTATTTGTCAGAAAAATATGTTTGGAAGTGGAAACAGTTCATGAGTCGCCGTGGGAAGAGAACTTGTCCTCTGGATCTCAAGCTGGGACACAACAATTGGTTGCGACAGGTAAACATGGATGAAAGCTCCAGTGTGATGCACTGGCCTGTCAGCACCACGGGGCACAGTTAGCCACCAGGGAGTGTTGGTAGTTTGCCATATTTTGCATGCTGTGTGGATGAGTGCGTGGTAGAAATGTTTTGATGTAGAACATCATGTAGGCATCCTCTTAGAATGAAGTCTTTAGAAGAACAAGTGAACACTGCCATCAAGTCATCAAACTGCCCCAGTGTGTGCTGTCTCTTTCTGGTGAGGTATCTCTGGTTTATCTCTGTGCATCAGATGATACCTTCTTTTACTGCTTGTGCTTTAGGTACTGTTTACTCCAGCCACTCAAGCTGCAAGGCAGGCTGCATGTACCATTGTGGAAGCTCTGGCTACCATCCCTAGCCGCAAACAACAGGTCCTTGATCTCCTTACGAGGTATTTCCATGATGCCACACTTGGCAGCTCCAGGATTATTTTTCTCTTAATTCCCGTGAGAATCACTCCCTTCTTCTTTTATCACCTCTGTCTATAGTATGCTTTTGATTGGCATGTTGTTTTGTGCTGGCTTCTTAAACTTAATTAGCTTGGTGGATATTTTTTTAGGAAGACCTTTTTTTGTTGCTTGGCAGTGTGTGTTTTCCAAAGGTAAGCAGATGGTATTCAGCTGTGTGGAGATAATTTTCCTGGTCTTTTAGACAGCAAGATAACAGGAGAACTCTCTTCTAACTAACATGACACAACTTAGCACAAGTGACACTGTTAGCACAGTTGGTCACCATCTTTTTGGGACAGAGTCTCACTTTAGCAGTAAGTAATGAATACTGGTAATGCTGTTAGGGAGGAACGATAGAGTGTGAGGGGGACTTGTTGCTGAGAGTTGCTTGTCAGCATGTGCTTCTCTTTACCAGCTACCTGGATGAGCTGAGCATTGCTGGTGAATGTGCTGCTGAGTACCTGGCACTGTACCAGAAACTCATCAAACCTGCCCACTGGAAAGTCTATCTGGCAGCCAGAGGTGTTCTGCCTTATATTGGCAGCCTCATCACGAAGGTATGGACATGTTTGGAGGAACTAAAAAGTAGCAGAAAGCTTGTCCCAGACCCGTCAGTCTATCTGGCTTTTGTGTTTTCGTATCTTCATCTCTTTGTTCAGTTGCTGATCACTGCCAGGTTTATGAATTTCATGCTGTTGCCCTGTCATCTCTGAACAGAAACAGCTGCAGTAGTTTTAGCCCCAGCAGTAGAAGGCCTCTGTGTAAACTACCCAGTACATAATTAACTGCTAGGTGAATGGCTGTGCTAAGGGGTATAAATATTGCTCCCCTGACTTGGCATCAGGTCCAAGCTGAAAGCTGTCTTAGCTGCCAGGCTGGACGCTGAAAGCTCTTCATGGCAAGGGAAAATTAGGTTCCTTGAAAATGAATTTACAGACTGTTGGAGAGGAAACACATTGAAATTGCATTTGTCAGAGAGGTAGGTCTCAGCACTTAGATGTTGTGTCCTGCTCCCAGCTGCACTCCAAAGGAAGTGACAAATTCAGTGGGAGTGGAGGCCATGAGTCCATCATGGAGGGCCCCTAGAGCAAAGCAGTGCCCATAGCCATGAGGTGGGTACAGGAAGAAGATAAAGGAGGATATTTGGATCAGTTTTTCTCTCTCCTCTTCCTTCTCACTGCTGCACTGCAGTTGTAGTTTGTCTGTGGTTGACTCTGTTCTTTTGCTGTGTTCCTCTGCACCCCACAAATCAGGTGTGTGTTAGGTTTCAGTCTGTGAGACGCTCACCAGCTCATCAATATTGACATTGCAGTTTGTTGTCCTAATGGACTTGTTAATTATTTTCAGGAAATAGCTCGCTTACTTGCCTTGGAGGAAGCAACGCTCAGCACTGATTTGCAGCAAGGATATGCCTTGAAGAGTCTCACAGGTATCAATGCAATCCGTGCAGTAGGATTAGTGGCAGGATGATCGTTCTTCTGTCACAGCATATAATGAAATTTCTGAGAAGTGATTCAGTGTTTTGTAATTGTCAGCATTGGATTTTTGCCATCAGTTCAGCATTCAGTCCCAAAGTAGACTTTTCTATATCTTCTGTGGTCAGTTTCAGTATGCAGTTACCTGAACTGTGGTAATGTATCATGAGTAAACTTTGTCATATCACTTTTCTCCTCCATTTCTTGATTGTATTTATTGACCACTGTGATTCCTGGGGCCACTACTCTTTGTTTCTCACTTAATGTATCATAGCTTTTCATTTTTTAATCTTCTGATGTATGCTTTTTTCCACTCCCATTTTCTTGGAAATGGGAGTGTTTTATATTAACTACTTGTAAAAGAGGTTGCTCTTTTTTCTATCATCCTGCACATTCTTCAGAAATGAATGGACTAACCCATAAGGCGTGGCTTCTAGCCAGAAAAGACATGTTGATAAATGTAATGGGAAAGAATCCAAATGTCCACTGATTCTTTTCTTTGCTGTAGGAACGAGGAGTGTGGTGATGTAACTGATGACTCGCATCATCAGAGGCAACTTAAACATTGGAAGGGGAGCAGTCATTTGCTTTTGAAGTATCTCACAAGAAAAAAACTCCCTGTACCTTTTCCTCATTTCCCTCATCATGTTCCCATATGGTATAATTTATAGACAGCTTTTGCAGGCCAGGATTTTTGCTTCCAACCACTCAGTTCATAGGCTTTGAGTTTTAAACCACAAACTGACAAGAGGAGTTGGAACAAGCCAGTTCATCGTGCTGTTTTATATTATTTTGCCCAGTTGGCTGGCCACAAATTCAGAGCCAGCAAACCAAATTCTCTTTCCCTCTTCCTGAATATCTCCCTGCTTTGTAGGCCTTCTCTCTTCCTTTGTGGAGGTGGAGTCCATCAAACGACACTTCAAAAGCCGCCTGGTGGGTACTGTCCTGAATGGGTACCTGTGTTTGAGGAAGTTAGTAGTGCAGAGAACAAAGCTGATCGATGAAACCCAGGACATGCTGCTGGAGATGCTGGAAGATATGACAACAGGTAAAGCCACCTTGGTTCCGTAAATACGGGCTGTGGGTCAAGCAAGATGAAAAGCAGATAGAGCCACGTGAAGAACTTCTCCCTAGGAGAACTTTTATAGCAAGTTGTTTTGGGGTTTTTTTGTGGCTTGGACCCCAGTTTTATACTGATTCTTGTGCCTTTTGTAATACTTGTGTTTCTTGGCAGGCACAGAATCTGAAACCAAAGCATTTATGGCAGTATGTATAGAGACTGCAAAACGTTACAGCCTGGATGACTACAGGACTCCAGTTTTCATCTTTGAGAGATTATGCAGTATTATCTATCCTGTGAGTATACAGATGGCTGCAGCATGGTGTATGAAATCAGAAGTGCTAGCATATTGTCAGAAAATAGTCCATGGTAATGATTTACTGTGAGCCAATGTAAAACTGCCCTATTTGGGGAATTTAATATTGAGGTTTCCTGCTACAAAAAGCAGTATTTCTTCAGGAATTTGTTAACTAAGTGATGTATGTGTGACAGTGTAAAGCAGGATACACCAGTGATGGAAGCACTTTACGTTTAAGGGACATCCTGCTAATTGCTGCCATAAGAAGGCAGGAATAGGAATGTGGCTAGGAGGAAACTCCTTTACTCTGCCTCTGCCCTGTTGTTCTTTAGGAAGAGAATGAAGTAACTGAGTTCTTTGTAACGCTGGAGAAAGATCCTCAGCAGGAAGACTTCTTGCAGGGCAGAATGCCAGGAAATCCCTATAGCAGTAATGAGCCTGGCATTGGGCCACTCATGAGGGACATCAAGAACAAAATCTGTCAGGACTGTGACCTGGTAGCTCTGCTGGAGGATGACAGCGGAATGGAGGTGAGAATGCACGAGTGTGGATTTCTTGCACAAATGTGTGGGGATATTTCTAGGCAGCTGAATGCGTTGTGGGCTTGTTCTAGATCTCTTATTTTTCCTCTTTCAGCTTTTGGTGAACAATAAGATCATCAGTTTGGATCTACCTGTGGCTGAGGTCTACAAGAAGGTGTGGTGTCCTACTAACGAGGTGTGTGTTATCTTTATATATGTGTACATTAAGAGCACAAAGCACTTATCCTTGATATCAAGAACAGATAAATCACAAGTCGGTATTTATTTCCTACAAAGAATTTCTTCATACAATTGCTCACGCCTGTTTTGCTCTATTTGGATAGACTGTTAGTCAATTCTGCAATGTAAGTGATTTAAAGGCACATAATGCTGACCCAACTGAGTCTGCTGGACTTACCTGTGTAGTATATCAGATGCCTGATCTGCCTTCTTGAGTGACTAACTTTCTGAGCTTCCAACAGGGAAGAGACCGAGCTTCGTGTCCCTTCCTTTCAAAGCACATTTCACCCTCCATGTGCACATGGCAGCTTACTGCGTGCTTGCAGTCTGAGGCACCTGTCTGCCCCATCAGTCTGCACTTCAGAGAGGAGCCCGAATTATTTATACAGAGAGAGCATCCAACGTTGCTCCATGTTGCTTTGCATTTCTGTTCAGCTTGAACACAGGAATGAAATGTCAGTCTCAATCACTGAGGACCTGCTTGAACTTGAGTGCAGTCCCAAAGGGAAATGAGAACCCCCATGGCACACACTGCCCCAGCCCATTTGCCCTTTCTGAGCAGCACCCAAAGCTCTGCTCTTCTGAGATGCAGTGTGGCAGGGAGAGGCAGAGTGTGCTCAGCATTACTGTCACCAAGCAGCTTTCATCTGTCTTCCTTTGTGAGCACCTCTGCAAAGCACTTCTGGAGTGGCAGCTTGTGTTCCCTAGGAAATAGACAGGCTCACAAGAAAGCAACCTCAGGCCCCTTTTTGTTTCTCTTGTCTCTCACTGGCTCTTTTTTGTTCATCTGCCATTTTACCAGGGCCCCTGTGGTGTTAATTGCTGGTCTCTTGCGTGGCCTTTGAGCAGATCTTCCCCCCGGGGCTTTCCCTGTGCTTATGTATTTGCTGTGACATTAAGCACTGCTTATTCCACATTAGGCTTAGCGCTCTCTGACAGGTTTTCTCTAGCAAGGTCTCCTGCTCCCAAATCTGGGATTTTTCTTTTCTGCTTTTTATTCAGACTTATGGATTAAAATGGAAAGTTTAGCGATATACAGTCAATATTTCCAGCTGGAAAACTCACCTTTTCCCAGGGCAGAAGCACAGCCCTTTGGTGGGTTTGGTTGTACTGCTGTAATAACATCCCACCTTACTAAAAGCACATTAAATTGGCTTCTACTGCTCCTCTTCCATTTTCCATCACTGCGGATTTTATCTGCTTGAAAGCATTCATCCAATCTGCTTTTCTTGCTTCATTCCCTGGTCCCTGTATTTCCCAGGTATGCTGTGAATACCCTCAGAGAAGTTGCTGTGAAAAGCAGATGTTTTTCTAGAGATGAACACGTTTTCCTTGCCTGCATCTGTCACTAGTGCTCAAGGAAACCATTGGAGGAAACATAAAAAGGAGGCTGTTTATTACAGGCTATCCATCTGACTTGACAGCCAGACAGATGATTAGTAGAGGTTTTTGCAGGCTTTACTGTTTTCCTAATTCATCTCAGTACGGGGAGAATGAGGGATTGATTTCTCCATGTTACCATCAGCTGTCAAGTCAAGGATGTGTGTATGCGTTTCCCCAGGAGCACAGTTCCTATAATGCTCTCCTTCCTTGCAGGGGGAGCCAATGAGGATCATCTACCGCATGCGAGGGTTACTAGGAGATGCAACTGAGGAATTCATCGAGTCTCTCGACTCCACCACTGGTAATGCACTTGTCTCCTGAAAGCTGGGATTAGATTTGAAATCTGAAGTTCGCTGCAGAGCAGTGACACTATTATCCCCACAGCTTACAGTTGATTGACATTCCTTGTGCTGCATTTACCTGCTTCACCTAGCGTGGAGGAGGATTTTAGCAGCACTTCAAGTCTGTGCTTTAAACACAAACACTGGCACGGCACGTGGCTGCTCTGCCTGGCCCTTCATCTTCCTGCTCCTAAGCCCTTTCAGATTTGACACAGTCAATGTGACTTGAACTGTTGGTAAATGTGCACTACTGTGCTCTGGTTTTGCCTTCATGATCCACCTCTGGTCCTGTAGATGAAGAGGAGGATGAGGAAGAAGTCTACAAGATGGCAGGTGTCATGGCACAGTGTGGAGGCTTGGAGTGCATGCTCAACAGGCTGACTGGAATTAAGGACTTCAAGCAAGGCCGGCACCTCCTCACCGTGAGTCTCAATTTCTGTTCTTTGGAGTCAGAAGATAACAAGCATCAGTGGAGTTTCCACTTGTGGCTGGCTGCCTTGTGTTGCATATTAAGTGTTGGAACAGAAGTTACAATTTACGAATTTACAAAAAAAAAGCCAAAATAATTCCTTCTTTTCCTCTTTCGTTCCCCTTTGGTAACAATTCTTTACACGGGCTTTGAGGTAAGGCCTTGGCACTACTGCCCAGAGAAGTGTGGGTGCCCAAGGTCATGGATGGGGCCCTGGACAGCCTGAGCTGGTGTGGGACAGCCAGCCACAGCAGGGCTTGGAACTGGCTGGGCTTTAAGGCCCCTTCCAACCCAGTCATTCTGTTTCTATAATCATTCTCTACTGTCCGGTGTTTTTAGCTTCAGCAAAATCCCAGTGCTCACTTTGAAGGTACCCTAGGGAACACATTCTGTGTTTTGTAGGTGCTGCTAAAACTGTTCAGCTACTGCGTGAAGGTGAAAATAAATCGTCAGCAGTTGGTCAAGCCAGAGATGAACACTTTGAATGTCATGCTGGGAACTCTCAACTTGGTAAGGACATCCTGGACTTCCATGACATGCTTTCAATGGACTCCAGTGAATTTACACTGCCTCTTGACTGTCATGCTTATTTTTGACAACTGCAAGAGATCTTAAGTGCTGCTGGACTGCTGTTTCAATCACTGCTGCTGTCTTCCCCAGGCTTTGGTGGCTGAGCAAGAAAGTAAGGACAGCGGAGGTGCAGCTGTGGCAGAGCAAGTGCTCAGTATAATGGAGATAATACTGGATGAATCCAATGCAGAACCTCTAAGTGAGGACAAGGTGAGTACCTGGGGCTTACTGCACAAATGGAAATGTTGACTGGGATTCAAGGATCTTATTACAGGGATGCTGAGCTTCAGGAGCTGTAGAGGTGTGCTAAACAGGAGCCTAACCCTTGTTATGCTTGCTGGCATGTCTTAGCAGGCCTCAAAGGTAGGGCAGGAGGAACCAAAAGCACTGCAGAGTTATTTGGGATGATTCTTACACAGTCCAGGTGCAGGTTAGTAAGCACTGCTTGGATCACTTCCCTGGTGCTTTGGGCCACAGAGCAATGAGAGGCAAGAAACGACGCGACTCTGCCTTGTTTTGTCAAGTGTTTTTGTACCTACTGAAAACATGCTTGGTTTTACAGCTAATTGAGGATAAGAGCTGTATCTCAAGTACACTGAGAGTGAGAAGAGTTTCTTGCTCATCGTTTGAGGCTCTTGTTTTATAGGAATCTGCCTTTCTTTGGGCTGGGATTATTAGACTAGAAAATAGTGATAGGTAGAAAAAGTTAGGTGTCAGCTAGGAAAGTTTTGCAACCATTCCATAAACTGTTTAGAAACTGGGATGGAATTTTTCCTTCATCAGGGTCTAGAACTCTAATCCTTCAAGAAGGGGTTTCCTTGAAGGCTGTGGATTTATTCCTGAACGTAAATCATGCTTTTTTTTGTTTCATTTGCAGGGTAACCTCCTCCTAACTGGTGACAAAGATCAGCTGGTGATGTTGCTCGACCAGATTAACAGCACCTTTGTCCGTTCCAACCTCAGTGTCCTGCAGGGCCTGTTACGTATCATCCCTTACCTGTCCTTTGGGGAAATGGAGAAAATGCAGATCCTGGTGGATCGGTTTAAGCCCTACTGTAACTTTGATAAGTATGTTGTCATATTTCAACTAAAAACATGTGAAATCAGAGGTACTGATAGATCTATACCTTACTGATGCTTACCTCGGTGTAATACAAAGCCTCAGAGATTCCTGGTACATAGGCTTGATTTCCTATTTCGTTTCTTAGCCATTTAAACAACTATGTGAGCATGTAGCTTGGATAACGGTGCTTTAAAGTATATTCTGAGATGACAGGGGTCTGAATTGGTTTTCTGAGTCTTCGAGCTGGGGTATGTACATGCCTTCAACGATAATGTGATGAGAATTACAGGCAGAGATTCTTGGAGAAGCTCCAAGTCACCCTTTGTTCTCCTCTTTCAGGTATGATGAGGAGCATAGTGGAGATGATAAAGTTTTCCTAGATTGCTTCTGTAAAATAGCAGCAGGAATAAAGAACAACAGCAACGGCCATCAGCTGAAAGATCTCATCCTCCAGAAGGGGATTACACAGAACGCCCTTGACTACATGAAAAAACACATTCCCAGTGCAAAGAAGTAAGAGTCACTACTTAATATGATAATATGAGACAGCCTTGTCTCATTTCTGCATTGCCAAATGCAGAGATCTTCCAGGACAGCTATTAACAAGTCCACCTTCTGAAGCATTTAGACTTGGTACAGCTGAAAAGCAGAGGATCCAGTGAGAAAATGTTACTGTAGAGAGAGGCTAAAAAGCCTGCAGCCATCCCATTTGCTACCCGTCACAGCTGAGTATCGTGCCAGTTTTTTTCTGCCTGTGCCATACCTATGACACTGGAACAGAGGTTTTGCTGTTGCTGCACAGCTCACAAACATAAATCCCAAGGCTAAGAGTTGACAGTCTGGCTATTAACGTGCACAACATGGAAGTGAGAGTGTGAATGTCAGTTCATTAATTAATGGAGAAGGGACAGGGGGGGAGGGGTGCTTGTGCCTGTGCTCTGCAAGCTGTGCAGCTGGCTGACTGCCAGCGGCCTTTTTGGAATGGGTGACTGCCCTTCAGCTGCTGCCTTTTTCTTTTCTGTGCAGTTTGGATGCAGACATATGGAAGAAATTCTTATCTCGACCTGCACTTCCTTTTATCCTGCGCCTGCTCCGAGGACTTGCCACGCAGCACCCTGCTACACAGGTGAGGAGACCACATTCAAAGCTGAGCGTGACAGGCTCAGTATGCTGCTTTTTGTGGTCATAGCTGAGCAGGTTTTTCTATAATATTTGACTCTATGCTTTTTGTTGGGCTTGGAGAGGGACAGTATCACAGTAATGGCCAGTGTAGAGGCAGCTTGTTCATGGCTTTAAGACCCAGGGTCCATAACGTAGGAATAAATTAAGTCACTGCCATTGGCAAAAGATTTCTTTTAGGTCAGTGCTTCTGCCTAGCTGTGATGGGTGGATCAGAAAGAGGAATCACCATCGTGTGCACCCTTTTTCTGAAGAAGGTGCTGTGTTTGAATCTCTGCTAGGTGCTGATAGGCACAGACTCCATTACCAACCTGCACAAGCTCGAGCAGGTGTCGAGTGATGAAGGGATTGGGACATTAGCAGAGAATCTTCTGGAGGCACTGAGGGAACATCCGGAGGTAAATAAGAAGATCGACGCTGCCCGGAAGGAGACACGGGCAGAGAAGAAGCGTATGGCCATGGCAATGAGACAGAAGGCCCTGGGCACGCTGGGGATGACGGTAATGTCTGTTTGCACTGATGACAACTGGTGATCTAATGGTCTTTGGTTTTTGTCCTGTTAAAACTGCCACATGAGGAATTGTGTGAAATGATTTATTGACAAATATTGCAGAGCTGGAGCCCACGGTTTGCTTGGAGAGTAAATATGGTTGCTAATAGCAGGCTGGGAAAAGGGTTGGGCATTCCTGTCACAGTGGTGGAGATGGTGCTGCTGATTGTTGTCTTTTTGACCTGCTCGAGTTGTTTTCTTTTCCAGACGAATGAGAAGGGTCAGGTGGTGACCAAGACTGCACTGCTTAAGCAGATGGAGGAGCTCATAGAAGAACCAGGTCTGACTTGCTGCATCTGCCGGGAAGGATACAAGTTTCAGGTAAAGTGCAACACGTTTGCAAAGCACTCTCACCACCTGAGGGGACTCAGCATCCAGCTTCACAGGGCTGGGTGCGTTGGTTGGTCAGGAGGTGCCAGGTTTGGTTCTTGGGGTTCAAAGGTGGTTGGGATGTGGAAGCATGTTCCAGTGAAAGCTGGAAAAAAATGTACTCAGTGTGTCTGGGATAGGTGAAACTGGGTGTCAGAACGACACAAAGTGTGAACTGTTCCAAACAATTGATGATCTCTAACATGACTGTTGTCCTTGCAGCCTACAAAGGTCCTAGGTATCTATACTTTCACCAAGCGTGTTGCACTAGAGGAGTTTGAGAACAAGCCCCGAAAGCAGCAGGGGTACAGCACAGTCTCTCATTTCAACATTGTCCATTACGACTGTCACCTTGCAGCTGTACGGTACGTTCTGATGATGAGCAGAATCGTGGTGCTCACGTGCATGGCCTTATAATGGGTTTGCTTAAGAATTTGTCCCTTTGCAGCCTGCAGATAGCCACGCTCTTCTCTTTTGCAGTCTGCTTTAATGTGCTAAATGCACATCGGGCTTAGAGTTTGCATTTTAAACTGTGGAATTGCCAAGTTGTTCATAGTTCCTTTGAAAAAATCTTGCATGTTTCTAACTTGCTGGGTGTGTGGCTTGCCCTCTCAATACAGACTTGCTCGTGGCCGTGAAGAGTGGGAGAGTGCAGCCCTACAAAATGCCAACACCAAGTGTAATGGGCTCCTGCCAGTCTGGGGACCTCATGTGCCAGAGTCTGCTTTTGCTACTTGCTTAGCACGGTGAGTAGTTTGACTTCTCATGGTGTTTTGCACTTGAGTTAGGTGAGACCAGCAGAATCCTTTTGTAGATTTTAATGAGTTACAGTGTCCTGACCACTTATCTAGAATGCTTGTAGATTGATCATCCCATAGTCTATATTCTGGTTCACTTTGTGAGGGGCTTTTATACAGTCATGTTAGAAGTTAGGAGTTGTAACATCTCTAATGCTTTTCAGCCAAGGAGCTGTATCTCAAGCCCTGGACATAGGAAAATAGCATTGATAGGAAATTGTGTGTGTATGCACGTGGAGTTGGGTTGGCTTGAGTAAGCTCAGAGCCTCTCTTTGGGGAGATTAATCAAGTGTGGGGGAGATTAATCAAATGCATCTTCGTATTCCGTGTGTTCTGTGGAGCTTTGCTATGACATAATTGCTAAGACTCCAAGTTCTAACTTCTTCACAGTGTGGAAAAAGAAACTTTATTAAAAAGCCTTCAGACTTTTCATGAAAATGCCACTTGACTGCTGTTTTTCAGACACAACACATACCTCCAAGAATGCACGGGGCAGCGGGAGCCCACCTACCAGCTCAATGTCCATGACATTAAACTGCTGTTCCTGCGTTTTGCTATGGAGCAATCATTCAGCGTGGATACTGGAGGGGGAGGAAGGGAGAGCAACATACACCTCATTCCCTACATCATCCACACGGTGCTCTACGTCCTCAACACGTCAGTATCTTTCTCTTAGTAGCAGGGAACTGCATGAGGAAGGGCAATTGGGAATTAGGTTCCAATAATTACACCCCCATTCTAGGTGTAATTATTACCTCTGGGGTGAGCAAAAGGGTTATTAGATTAAAGAAACACTGCCAGCTTCGTTTTCTGGAGCAAACAGTGGGGAGACCCCGTGAGGAGGTAATTGTCAGCTGAAAGCAACCTAGGTGTCATTTTTGTCTGATGTGTCTTATTGGTTTTGGTTCTGCTTTTACCAGGTTTGTCAAGACAATCTGAAGATCAAATTTATTGTTAGCAATAGACAGCAATGTATGAACACTTCTGTTGAAGTGTTTCAGCAATATCTTCTTTATACAAAGCAAAGGTGTGAGACTTTGGCTTGACACTGTGTCTAAGCCTCTGAATGATTAGATACCAAAGTACTTTTGAATACATGAGCTGGTTCTGATAATACAGCAAAAAGTGATAATACAGTGCCAAAAGGTAATGCCTTTTATTTCTGCAGTTAGATATTGAAAGGTAATATTAATGATAAGAGGCTGTAAATGTTAAAACACATGCCTCTTCAACCGAGGTCGTTCCAAATGGAGTGCAGTGAAATCTCTGCCGCCTGGAACTAATCAGCATTTTGGCTCTAATGCAATTTGCCTCTTGTTTTTAATATCTATCTCCAGATCCTTGTCCTATTGTTGTTCTCAGTCTCTCGAGAGACAAATAAATGAAACTATTCTTTTCATCTTGTAAGTCTTCTTAGTGGCACCAGCGAGCCCAGCACCCGCTGTGTGGCTGTTGCATAAAAATGCATTATGTCCTTTCCAGACACAATTTTTTTTTCCCCTAAAGATGTGTTTGGTACTAAATGTAGAAAATAGAGCTACTTGTTGGCTACCAGCTGCATAATGTAGCAAATGTGGTTTACGCAGAACACCCAGACATAGCTTTATCTGCTAGGGATACTGCTTGGTACCTCCTGATGGGGAGGACACAGCTAAATTTAAGAGACTTCATGCAGCAGAGCAATGGGCTGTGATGAAGGGCTGCACATCTTCATAGGTGTTTACACCGCTCTTCTGAGGAGATCGAAGCAGGGAAAGGAGACAAATATACATCCATGAGTATAAATATGGAAGCTTACAGTAAGCACACCATCTTTTTGGTTTGGAATTGGCCCGTGTCTCCTCCTTGATTGCTTTTGCAGCAGATGAATTGCACAGATCGATCCCGAGGTCTGGCTTAGGAGCAGCAGGAGCAGTTGTGCTTAGTGTCAGTTGGGCAGAGGTTCAACCCAACACATGGGATGCCTGGCCTGACTTTTTCCCCTAACAAAAGGAAAAATAGCTTTACAGTATTATTGTCCTCCTGGAGCAGTGCCAGCTGCCTTGCAGACCTCTCATACTTATGCTGCTCCAGGGAAATGAGTTTGCTGGGCTTGCATGCTTCACTATGAGCAAATACAGACTCAAGCACTGGATGAATTTGAGAAGCAGCAAACAGCATGCAAGAGCCAGAACAATTGCTAAAGCTTTTTCTTGTGTTTCAGAACTCGAGCAACGTCGAGAGAGGAGAAGAACCTCCAGAGCTTCATGGAGCACCCCAGGGAGAAGTGGCTGGAGAGTGCTTACGAGGTGGATGGGCCCCATTACTACACCGTGCTGGCACTGCACATCTCACCCCCTGAGAAATGGAAAGCCATGCGAGTGGAGATCCTCAAGAGGCTCCTGGTGACCTCCCACGCCAGGGTGGTGTCACCAGGGGGAGCCAGCAGGTCAGCCACCAGCTGCTCTTCCTTCCTGTCACTGCCACGGCAGTCAGAGCCACACGGGGCAGCTTGTGGGGAGCTGAGGAAATGCACACGAGTATTTTAGAATAGCAGTTGTCAACCTTTTCTGTGTAGCTCTGTGTTCAGCATTGCAGAGGTGTGAGCAGGAGCGCTGAGTTTGGGTGATTTGGGGAGTGGATCCGTCAGATGATGGCAGAGTTGTTAAGGTTGGAAAAGCCCCCCAGATTATCTCATCCATCACTACTGTGCCCACTCATAGAACCACAGAAGCAGAGTCATTAAGATTGGAGGGAACTGGGCTTGTTTAGCTTGGAGAAGAGAAGGCTCCAGGGTGACCTCATTGTGGCCTTCCAGTATTTGAAGGGAGCATATAAACAGGAGGGGGAACGATTGTTCACAAGGGTGGATAGTGATAGGACAAGGGGGAACGGTTTTAAACTGAGACAGGGGAGGTTTAGGTTGGGTATTAGAAGGAAGTTTTTCACCCAGAGGGTGGTGAGGCACTGGAACAGGTTGCCCAAGGAGGCTGTGGATGCCCCATCCCTGCAGGCATTCAAGGCCAGGCTGGATGTGGCTCTGGGCAGCCTGGGCTGCTGGTTGGTGACCTGCACACAGCAGGGGGTTGGAACCAGATGATCACTGTGGTTCCTTTTCAACCCAGGCCATCCTATGATTCTATGAAAAGACCACTAAGATTGCCCAGTCCAACCCCAGCCCACCCCCACCATGCCCAGTAAGCTGTGTTCCCCAGTGCCACATCTCTGTGTGCCTTGAACACCTCCAGGGACAGTGACTGCACCACCTCCCTGGGCAGCCTGCACCAATGCATCACTGCTCTTTTAGAGGAGAAATTTTTCCTAGTAAAACTTTCTGCGCTTCGCTTTGTGAGAAGGCTCCTTCTGTTCTCTTTGTGATCAGTGCAACAGCTTCCTTAAATAGAAAAATAGAAATAGAAATCAAATGCCATTGCTTTCAAAAAAGAAAAGAATCAATAGCAGCTGTCAGGCACTTGAGAAGTACGAGAATAAGTGGCTCTGCTGCCTGACAAAAGGAAATATTTCCAGAGCAGGAAGGGGAATTCCAGTTTCTGAAAAGATGATTTTAAATAGCTGTCATAATTAGGAATGCACTCATTATTATTCTAAGTCGTCTTACAGGGCATTCTTACTCTGATGACATTAATTACGTGTTTGATAAAGTCATTACATTGTAGTTACATAGAACACAGCGTGCATCAATGCTATTAGAGGCATCAAAAGAGCTTCCTTGCCATTAAAGGGGCTATTGTATTGATTGCTGTGTTACTTTCTGCCATTCCAGCTCAGCCTGCTCTGTGCTTGGCTCCCATTCCTCTGCCTGAGTGCTGGGAAGGGGGTGCAGCAGTTACAGGAGATGCTATCTTAGAGGGTTGCTTGCTCATGCTTTCATGTGGTCTGCAGAAGAGAAGGGTGAAGCAGAACCCCTGTGTGGGTTTGCTGGTGTTCTTGAAAACCCTGTGCGTGGTGTTGTTTCTTTCCAAACATATCTGCAGGCACGTAGGCAATAAAAGCAGATTGAAGTAGGAGGATCCTCCACCAGCCCCACAGTCTCTGGGATTGCAGGGGAGAACGCTCAGAAATGGCTCTTGGGAATTATGTCAAGGTTTATTCAAGGGCTTTCTTTAATCCCTGCGGACTAAGAGAGCACAAAGCCTTCCTCTGATAACACCAGCTCTGATTTCCAAGGTCTCAGCTTATTTATTCTTGTGGGAAATCAGGAGGAGGGTGATGGACAGTGAAACTCTGCACAGATAAGTGCCAGTACCTCAGCAGTGAGGTGGAGAGGAAGCTTGTGTCTGTAACAACAGGGTGATATGTCTGTATGCAAGAGATTAAAATTAGCATTCCCTGTTAGAAGCAGTGCAGAGTGTTAGTGGAAATGCTGCTGTTCACAGCACTTTGGAATGCTGAATAGAAACAAGGACCCACTTCCACTCTTGCTGGCAGAGATGCAGGAGAGTTGCTATAGCAACTATCAGTGCATCTGAAAGCAGCTGAGCATCACCTCCAGCTCCCAAAAAGGACCTGGAAATCTCATTATTGAGGATGCAGAAACACTGTGCTAAGTGAAGGTGGTAAATGGTGCCCATGTCCAGGTGTTGTAACCTCAGCACCCTTTCTGTGCTGTTAAGTGTGAGACAGATTTGGGGAGAGCCTAGCCAAAAATGTGGGGCTCATGAATTCTGACAGATTGTACCCCATCTTCTCCTCCCCACATGAGGATGTTTGGTGGGCACAGTGGTGATGGGCTGATGGTTGGAGTTGAAGATCTGAGTGGTCTTTCCCAACCTTCATGATTCTATGGCTCATGTGAGTGACCAGGTAGCAGTATTACATGGAGCAGCTGCTCCAGAAGGAGCCTACCCAGACTGACCCCACAAGGGCCTTTTAGTTTTCAATTAAAGGAGCAGACAGCAGTTAGATCAAAACCAGGCACATAAAAAGAAGCTCTGGCTTGCAGTATTTGGGAGCTTAGAATTAGCCTCGCTTTACATTGCTCTTCTTCCCATGTAAACTTAGTCACCTTTACTAATTGGTTTGCCTTTAAATAATTAAGCCTAGCTGTCACCCAGCAGCATGTTGCAGCTGATGGTCAGATGATCGAGCTGTCCCTATTCATTGCAGGGGAGTTGAATTAGATGACCTTTAAGGGTCCCTTCCAACTCAAAGCATTCTATCATACTCTCTGTCCCGCTCCCTGCTGTCAGTGGCAGCTGGGCCGGTTCTGGATACCCAAAAAAGGCCATTTTCAAAGCTTTTGAGTGGTGATTGGAAGTGGCTGGTGACGGAGGCAGCTGTACCTGAGGAAAGCGTGCAAGAGGATTCCAAAGGCATGAGAGCTGCTGGCAGGAGGCTCTGCCGTGCCACAACCTGTTGGTGATTCATCCCACAAGCTTTGGGAGTTGGTGCCACCACGGCAGCTCTGCTGCTTTTGTAGCATTTCTGCAGCTGGCTGGTGGACGTTCCAAGGCACAAACCTTCCCATGGCCATACAGGAATCAAGAAGCGTTAAGCAGAAGTTGTTCCATTGCACCAAGGCTCCTTTTTGGGGCTGGGATCAGGTTCTGCTGTTGCCCGAGACCCATGTTTTATTATTTCTTTGGGAATCCACTAAACTGCAGCTGGTGGACACACACGTGAGAGCTGTGCATTATTTTCCCAGCTTTGCTGTTGACTTCCTACTCAGCCTTAGCAGTCCGCTTCTCTGCTTGATTTCTCCCCATGAAACACGTTTTTTATTGGTTCACCTGCTTTGGTAACAGCAGCTACAACTCATAAAGCAATTTCCCAGCCACAGGAACGAGTGCAGGATGCCCAAGGTTTGTTTTGTGTCCAAGAGCGCATAGCAGAGCTCCCCAAGAGCCGTTTCCCACACATTATTGACAGCTTTGGGGCCGTTTCAGCTTTCACACTATTCATCACATGGGTTACCAAAGCATAATAAAGTGATTAACTCCGAGATGGATTTCATTATCTCCCTAGATTGGCAGATAAGGCGGTGAAGGAATACGCAACGTACCGCTCTGGCCTTCTCTTCTGGGCCCTCGTAGATCTCATTTACAACATGTTCAAGGTAAGAGAATCACGAAGGTTCTGCTCATGCATTTGCTAATTTTTCAACCAAGGGTGTTGAGAGGGTAAGGAGCGAGGTGGGGGCATCACCAAGTAGCTTAAAGCTTCCAGGGAGGGTTAAATAGTTAGAGCAAGAAGACGCCTCATTGCATCCTGTACAGAGAGACTGGGAAGCCATCAGTGGGGTGACTTTGTAACGGGGCTTGGGACAAATCCAGTGACAGCAGGGCTTGGTGTCAGAGTCCTGAAGGTGTTCTGTGGACCGATGGGCACTGAGCTGTCCTGCTTTCTCCTCTTGCAGAAGGTGCCTACCAGTAACACAGAGGGAGGCTGGTCCTACTCTCTTGCTGAGTTCATCCGACACAACGACATGCCAATACACGAAGCTGCAGACAAGGCCCTGAAAACCTTCCAGGAGGAGTTCATGCCAGTCGAAACATTTTCCGAGTTTTTGGATGTGGCTGGTAAGCATGCACTTTGCTTTCCCTTTTATAGGCTGCCTTATGCAACTCGTGACTCCAGACAGCAGCATTCCCGACACAGCAACGGCTTGTTTGCAGGGAGGGAGGAGACCTTGGCACCCAGCTATGGCCTCAGCTATTTCCCAAACACGCTTGAGCATCCCCAGACAGGAAAATTTCTCTCACCTGATCCTGCGCGTCCTCCCCCTGCTCTGTTCAATAACTGACATCACAGCACAAGGATGTTTGGGGGTATATGAATCATAGAACCATAGAATGGTTGGAGTTGGGAGGGACGCTTAAATGCCATCTGGTCCAACTTCCCTGCTCTGAGCAGGGACACCCACAGCTCCATCAGTGCTCAGAGCCCCTCCAGCCTGACCTTGGATGTCTGCACCACCTCTCTGGGCAGCCTGTGCAGTGCCTCACTGCAAAAAACTTCTTCCTTCTATGCAATTTAAATCTCCCCTCTTTTAGTCTGAAACTGTTTCCCCAACAGACAGTGAAGCAGTGCTTCAGTGCAATGGGAGTCCCGGTGGCTTTTTGTTATCTCCAGCCTCTGAAAATTCACCTGCAGAGGAGCTGCTCTTCAGCTAAGAGTTCCCAGTGCCCCTCAGTCTCTCATTCTCATACATTTTCATGTATGGAGCTAGCTGGGTCTCTGCAGCAGCTCTGTTCCCCAAAAGCTCTGTTCCCTGCTTGGTTTTAACACGCACACCTCAGCCCCATGCATACACAAGGGTTTATCTTTTTGAGTCCATACTTAAAATAACATCGCAGCTGTCATTATTAACTTAGTACACACATGCCCTAGCACCAATCTGTAGTGCTGGCTGGAGAAAACACTTCTTGGAGCTAATTACTGTCATGTCTTCTTCTGTTTAAAGGTCTCCTATCAGAAATCAATGACCCCGACAGCTTCCTCAGAGATCTTTTGAATTCCATCCCCTGAGCCACCAGCGATGGGCAGAGACCACACTGCTTGCCTTCCATCCCCATGTTCCTCCTCGTGCAGTCTATCCCTTTCCTGAGGAGTGCTGCAGTTTATTGGGGTTTTGGTTTGGTTTTGGTTGTTGTTGTTGTTGTTGTTTCTGTTGTTTATTTTTCTTTTGTTTTTATTTTCTACAGGTTTTTTCTTCCTGGAGTGATGTGGAATTTAGATTTGTTTTATCTTTTATTTCAGTGCTTCTGTCTGTAAAGCCTTGTGTATTCAGCTGGTTGAAAGAACTTGTACAGAGAGGAATCCATACTAGTAAACCTTAATGCTTTAGTGTGCACCTCTTTGAAGTTAAATAAATCAAACAAATAAGTAAGATGGGTTTGACGAGTATTTTAACCTAAATGCCAGGTTCTTTCCCATCTTTTTTTCTTTCAGAGCTCTTTATTTCAGGGCTTGCTGCTCTTACTGGAGACATAGGAAGCAAAAGCCTTGCAGGGAGCAGGCTGTCACTGATGCACACACGGAGCAGGTTTCCCTTGTGGGATGTGAGCCTTAGGAACACGTGTGTTGCACACACACCCCTTCCTCACAGCTGGCCGTGGGGAGCTGTGTAGCATGGGCTCTGTCCTCACTTTGCTCTCACCAAGGCTGTACTCAAAACAGGTGTGCATGTGGATGGCAGCACTGCCTCTCTTCTACCTGGTACAATTTTCAGCTATGGAAAATGCATGGAGAACAAACGCCACATGCTTCTAGAGCTGGGTGCTTGCTCTCTGCTGGTAAATCATGCACTTTGCTCTGCCCTGCCCCAGCACTAAGTGCCTGCTTTGGACACAGCCCTGCCTTTCTCACCAAGCTGTGCGCGACGGTAAGCTGCCTCTACCTCTGCTGTCCTGTTGCCCACCTGCCACTTGGCTGAGCTGGAACCCAATAAAGCTTTCCCTGTCATCTTCATCTCTGTTTGAACTTGAATTTCTGCAATCCTAACGCAGTCCTGTCACCATAACTAATAATTATTTCAAAGGATGAATAACTCGCCGGCCCGTTTGATGCCTTTTAGTGCTGAGCATGTGCTGTGCTTTGGCAGTGAGCAGATGGGTGAGTGCTGTGTTTTCCTTCTCACCTCTGCTGGTTCTTATTTCGTTCCTCTGCCTTGGTCCCTGTGTTCCCAACCAGGGCTTGAGCCTCTGCTTTGTGTCTCACTGTTGTTGCCTTGATATGTTTTCATTACAGCCAAACACAAACACACCCCAGTGTCTCTGGGCATCACGGAGGATTCCCTGCAGTTTTTCCAGTGTAGAAGTCATTTATGTCCCTGTGTGGCCGCCCAACTGCTGCTTTCTGGGCACAATGTTTGGGTCCCATCTTTTTGGACATCAGGGTAGGAAAACCCCTGGGTGCTATTAAGGGAATCCTTGCATAACTGCTTCCAGCAGGGCCAGGTCTGCAACAAGGACCGTACAGGAGAGGCTTCAGTTGGGGATTCAGTTGTGCTTCAGCCAAAGGGATGCTCAGATCTGGGGAAAGGTTCGCCTCTCCCTGGAAGGGGATTCGAAGTCAAATCACCTCGATGAAATGCCGAAGTGATGAGTGTGCCCTGAAGCACACCTGTGTGGCTTATCGGGGTGGTTGCTGCTCTTCTCGGTGCTGATGCAAATATTTGGTTACTGGGGAAGCAGGCAACACCTGCCACCATCACCAAGGACGTGTCCCAGCGATGCTCTGCCTGCAATGCTGTCACCTGCACCTCCCATCGCTCCCTTTGTGTCTCCTGTGGGTTTGTTTCCAAAGTATTTCTGTTATCTCCACGCAGAAGGGGATGTTGGTGGCACTGAGATGGCATTGTCCTGTTGTTTGTGCCTCAATCTGCGAGAGATAATGGTAGGAAATCCCAGGGTGCAGAAATTGGGAGAAATATGTGGAGGTGGGAATGCCTCTGCCATGAAAAGCCCGAATTATTGGGAAGCTTGGGGGGCAGCAGCCCCATGGAGGGAGTTGGTGCCCATCCATTCTCCCTCCAAATAGCATCACAATTAAGCAGTGGCTTTGATTTGCGGGTGGCTCAGAGCTCCAGGAGCTGCTTATTAAGTAACTTTAATTATTATATCATCAGAGTAGCGTTAGTTAGCACTTAAGCAATTCTCTGTCTTCAGATAACCGCTAACAAAATTAATCTTTTATTGTTCAGTCTTAACAACTAAGCAATTCCCCTGAATTCCAGAGCATCTTGCAAGGCATGTGAGGGAGTGTGGCTCACAGGGCACAGTCACAGTTTGTCTCTTATTTGATGCCAAGTGATTCACCTGGGATTTGTGCTGACACCATACATGGCCCTATATTGCCCCCAGCACTTAGCAATGGTTCTATATAGGGCCACTGATGGGATTTGGGAGCTATATGGTGCCCACCAATGGCCCTATACAGCCCTGAATACCCACCACTGGCACTATATGGTGCCCAGCAATGGCCCTATATAGGCCCCAGAACCCACCAATGGCCCTTTATAGCCCCCAAAACCCACCAATGGCCCTATATGGTGCCCACCACTGGCCCTGTATAGCACCCAGTACCCACTATATAGCCCTGTATAGCCCCAGTGACACTATATAGGCCTCAAAACCCACCACTGGCCCTATATGGTGCCTAACAATGGCCCTATATAGCCTCCAATACCCACCAATGGCACTATACAGCTCCAAAAACCCACCAATGACACTATATAGGCCCCAGAACCCACCAATGGTCCTATATAGTGCCTAGCACTGGCCCTGTATAGCCCCCAGCACCCACCAATGGCCCTACATCGTGCCCCCAATGGCTTTCTATAGCCCCCAATACCCAACAATGGCACTATACAACTCCCAAAACCCACCAATGGCCCTATATGGTGCCCAGCAATAGCCCTATATAGCCCCCACAACCCACCAATGGCCCTATATGGTGCTCAGCAATGGCCCTGTATAGCCTCCAATACCCACCAATGGTCCTATACAGCCCCCAGCACCTACCAGTGGTCCCATACGGTGCCCACCAATGGCTTTCTATAGCCCCAATACCCACCAATGGCACTGTACAGCCCTCCAAAACCCACCAATGACACTATATAGGCCCCAAAACCCACCAATGGGTCTATGTATCCCCCAGCACCCACCAATGGCCTTACATAGTGCCCAGCACTGGCACTATATGGTGCCCACTTACGGTCCTATTTGATTCCCCAGCACCCACACAGCCCTCAGCACCCCGCAGATCCTCTCCAGGTCTCTTCCCTCCCTACAATCTTCCACTCCCCCAAATGAGCCCCACTCCCCTCCAACTCCCGGCAACGAACACGTGGAGCGCGGGCGGTGGGGAGGGGGGCGCGGCCTCGTCGTGTGGGGGGCGTGGCTTTAGGAGAACGAAGGGGGCGTGGCCTGTGCGCCAGCGGCGTTGCGGCGAGGGGGCGTGGCTACGGAGGAGAAAGGGGCGTGGCCTGGCGCGGTGGGCGGGGCTTGGTGCCGGTGCGGCGGTTGCGGCAGCCGCAGGAACGCGCGGCGGCGGCGGCGGCGCTTCCTCCCCCCCCCCCCCCCCCCGCTCCGTTCATAACGGCCGTTCGCCTCCCCGCCGCTCCCTTCCGCCATGAACTCGCTGCTGTTCGGCGAAATGGCCCGCGCCTTCTCTCCCGGCGTTGCGGCGGCTGGAAGCGGTACACCGGGAACGGCGGGCGGAGCGGCGGGTGGGCCACCGGTAACGGCGGCACTGCGGAACGATCTGGGTTCCAACATCCATCTGCTGAAAGGTCTCAACGTGCGTTTTCGCTGCTTCCTGGCTAAAGTGCACGAGTTGGAGCGGAGGAACCGGCTGCTGGAGAAGCAGCTGGCGGCCCAGCAGTGCGAACGAGACCGCCGCCTTCGTTATAAGACCTTCAGCCGGGATCAGGCCGTGCAAACCGACGGCGGTCTCCCGTTAACCGGAGCTGCTCTGTCTACGAGCCCGGCGCCCGGCCTGGTTCCGTCACATTACAGCCGTTTACCCGGTACTATTTGGAGCTACACTCAAGTGAGACGTACCGGTGGCGGTGGATTGGAAACGGTTCAAGGGCCGGGAGTGTCTTGGATTCATCCGGATGGTGTCGGGGTGCAGATCGATACCATCACACCCGAAATCCGGGCGCTTTACAACGTGTTGGCCAAAGTCAAGAGGGAGAGAGACGAGTACAAGAGAAAGTGAGTGGGGTGTCGGGGTATCGGGGGGCTTCATTTGGCTGGTGGGGACCCCCTCCTCCTCCTCCTTTCCTTTCCCCCCCCTTCCCTTCAAAGGGGTTTTGGACCCCCAGTTGGGGATGGGTGCTCCTTGATGCTCCAGAGAAGGGATTTGGGCTCCTCCATTTGGGGATGCCCCTCCCCCAGCATCACAACAGAAAGGATCCCCAGCCAGGGATGGGGTTCCCAGCACAACGATCCCTCTGGAGGATGGATTTGGGCCCCCTTCCCCCCAGTTGTGTGGCATGCACTGGGGGCACAGGGATAGACCCTCCTGTTACACCTCCATCCTATGGAGAAGGGATTTGGAGCCCCCAGTTGGAGGTGGGACCCCAGCACTGCGACCCGTTGGAGAAGGGATGTGTGGGACCCCAACAGGGGATGCCCTCTTCCCCCCACCCTCCCACCCACCCTATCATCCTCTGGAGAAGGGATATGGGGACTCCAATGAGGAGTGGGCCCCCTCCCATACGCTGTGATCCTTTAGAAAAGGGACCTGGGGATTCCAGTTGGAGTTGGGCTTCCCCCAGCACTTCAATCCTTTGGAGAAGGGGTTTCCTTCCCTCCCCAGCAGGATGGCACAGCCCTGAGGGCAGAGGGATATGGGGGACCCCAGTTAGGGTTAGGCCTCCACTGCACCGTGATCCTTTGAGATGAGATTTGGGTTCCTCTCCCGTTGGGAATGAGTCCCCTTCATACTGTGATCCTCTGAAGGAGGAATTTGGGGACCCCGGGTTGGGATTAGGCCCATATTTTGCCATGATCCTTTGGAGAAATGGTTTGAGGAGCCCAGCTGAAGTTAGGCCCCCATTGCACCACGGTTCCCTGGAGAAGGAATTGGGATCCCCCAGTTGTGTGGCAGAGCCCTGGGGTTGTGGGGATGGGCTTCCCTTGAAGCCTTTGGAGAAGGAATCTGGGACCCTCTGAGCCTCCCAGCACCGCAGCCTTCTGGAGGAGAGATTTTGGCCCCCTCAGCCCTAGGGGGCACCTAGGGATAGGATTCCCTAGCACCACAGTCCTCTGGAGGCAGGATCTGGAGACCCCAGCTGAGGATGGGATCCACTTTGCAGCCTCTGGAAAAGGGATTTGCAGATGCCCCCCCCCTCCCCACATCATGATCTCTAAAGAAGGGATTTGGCACCCTCCCCTCCCCCCAAGTTGGGTGGCACAACCCTGGAGGCATAAGGATGCCCCCCCCCCCCCCCAGCACCACAATCCTCAGGAAGGATGCTGGCAGCCCAAGCTCCCCTCCTTGGGAAGGATGCTCATGGGTTTGATGGGGGGGGGAACCCTTCCTGAGGAGGATTTTCTCCTCCGCCAGCATCCACTGCAGCACAAGGAGGCTGGGTGTTGCAAGCAGCGTTGTCAGGCTGTAAAACCCCTCCAAAACCCCCTTTTTGGAGATGGGGAGTTATCTGTTGTTAATATTGCATCGTGTCGTTCTTCCTAAATTTAGCTCGTTCTTCATTTTCTGGCTTAATCAGTCGTCGGTTTTGTCTGCCAGTTCTCTTAAATTAGCTCAGTGCTGCAATATTTGGGTTGCAATTACTGCAGGGGAAGGTTTGCTTGCAAAGGAGCTTCTTTGAATTGGTCAAAACAAAACAAAAGCCATCCGGCAGCCTTTGTGAGCCCTGGGAATCTTGAGGCTTCCTTCAGCCTATTGGGGTTTGAAATGGTGTTCTTTACCCGGTGATGGATAGCATTCCCTTTGCAGTGCTGTGTTTGCTGCTCAACGCATCTGTGGTGGAGATGGAGGCCAAGGGAGGAAAAAAAAAAAAGAGAGAGAGAGAGAAAGGGTAGTTGGGATTCTGCAGGGAAATTCCTGCATTGCCTGAGAGCTGCTGGGCAGTGGGATTGGTGTGAGTGCTCCCATCTGGGGGGTTTTTTAGGCTTAAAATGTGTTTTTCGGCTTGTGTTTTTTGCTGAAGAGCAAATGTAATCCTTTATTTGTTTGTGTTTCTTTTGGAAGCAGTCGGGGTTTCTGGTGGAGCTGCCTGAATGTCTTCTGCCTGTTTAACAGAGCTGCAGCGTGTGGCTTTTTGCATCCTTTCATAACAGAACTCGTGAATTGGTTCAGAACAAGCAGGAATATATAAGCAAGAATATTCTGCTCGAGTAATGATTTCTGCCCTCTGTGTTTATTACTCATCTCAGTGCATCTCCTGCAAGCTGCCGTGCCTTCATTGCCAAGCACTGGAGCACCCACTGCATCCAATGGGGAAAGAAGTCTCCCTCTTTGTTCAGCTGTGTTTGTTTGGTTGGTACCAGGGAGATGGGAGGAAGCTGCAATGTGATGGGGATGGGTGTTGTGTCATTGTGCTCCATGCACACCCTTGTGCTCCTTTGCTCACCCTTGAGCACCCTCCTGCCTGCTCATCTGTGGTGCTGGCGATGCCTTCTAAGATCCCTCAGTTTGGTTTCATTATCCTGAGCTCACGTGGTGCTGTGTTTGTCAGCAGCCCTGGAAAGGTGGGTGTGAGTGTGTTCGTGTCTGTTTGTTTGCAGGGCAAGGGTTCTTTGTTGTGGCGCATGTGGACGTAATGTAAACTCAGAGCGTGTATTTTATCTTGCAGGAATATATTCAAGTTATTTAGGGAAACAATCTGGCAATGGAAATGAGCCTCGTGCTGTTAGGGCCTGCATAAAGCTAAGTGCACACATGAGTTTCTGACACAGATCTACAAAGCCATGCAAGTGCTTAAAAACCAATAAGTGCAGCTGAAGGCAGGCAGCCCTTTGCAACAGCCCTGCTCCATTTATTGCAGGGACGTTCATGCTGGGAAGACTTGAGTTTGCTGGGCCTGCTTTTATGGTTTGAGCTCTGCTGGAGTGCAATTCAGGATCATAGGATGGCTGACGTTGGAGGGGACCTTAAAGATCATCTATTTCCAACCCCTGCCATGGGCAGTTTCTGCCAGTACTGATGGCTTCTTGCAGGAGGAGGCACCCATCTCCTTGGTTCTGCCCACCAACATCACTTTTCTGGGATACCCCAACGCAATGCACTTTGGATGAAGCCAATACTGGGTGTGCAGTCAGCAGAGCACCTGGGCTGTGTTATACCCCTGTTTTTATAGAGTCACAGAACAGCTTGGGTTGGAAGGGACCACAAACAAGCAGCCCAAGCAGCACACCACAGTTGCTTTCTTTCTACAGGCTTTGGGTTATGGCTTTGTCTGCTGCCCAGCAAGAGGCAACCCTTTGCGTTCAGCCACCTTTGGAATCACAGAATGGTTTGTGTTGGAAGGGGCCTTTAAGATCTCCTTTAGGACTTGAGTGCACCCGTGTGCTCTGCCAGCAGAACGCTGCTGCGTGTGGCCACAGCTCTGCTGACGAGGTGAAACCCTGCTGCAGTCCTGCCCTGCTCCCCCTTCTGTTCCTCTCCCCCCCCCCTTCAACTGCTGTGGCAAGCTTTGCTCTGAACACTTGAATAGATTTGTCTATTATGGTTTCAAAATTGTTCTTAATTGGAGCAGATATTGAGCTGGCCAGATGTTGGTTGTCTTTTCCAGCCCAGATTTAACTCTTAGTAAGGGTTGGACTGGAAATAATTGTTTTACCCCAGGATGGTATTTCGTTGGGAAGATTAATCAAGTCCACTTGAAGAAGAGATTATCTTAAATTTGCTGCAGCTGGAAAGGACAAAGATTATCATTGTGAAAGGCACTGAGCGTCAAAACTCACTGGGTCTCATTTTTTAAAGGAGGGAACTTAATAAAAATGTGCTTAAGAGAAGCCCTGGAGGAATGTCTGAGAACTTTTAAAGCTAAAATAGCAGTGGTAACAAGATGCAAATGTTGTGCATAGAGCCAATCAAAAACAAATAATTTTTTTATCCCTCCAGAAGAATGCAATCATGGTGCAGGACTTGTGTCCACGTTTCAATTGGTGACAGAGCTGGCAATAATGCAAAAGCCACGCATATACGTGTGGGCATACATTTAATTCTGGTGCATAGGTATATTTTGGTATGTGTAGGAATGCATTTAAGTCTGGGATGTGTGCTTTTCCATTTCCTATTGCAGTTGTGCTGCAATGAGGTTGGTTGTGTTCTGCACCACTTCCCATGGGGATGCAGCCCGAGATTTGAGGCACCCCTCATAGATGTGAATCACAGAATCAATCAGGCTGGAGAAGACCTGTGCTCCAGCTGCCCAGCTGATGTGAAGTTTGATGCTAAGCGCTCACCCTTGGGAAACTGGATATTCAGTCTTAAAAAGAGAAATTTGCTCGCCCTGAAAGGGCAAAAGACTGGGATTTCTGGGTTGTAGTAATGCAGGAAAAGTTTGGGAGAAGAGCACAGGGCTCCCTTTGATCCTTCTATCCACAGAACCAAGGGATTGAGGCTCTATTTGCTGAATACTTACCCAGATGAACACTGTGCTTTATTAAACTGGCTCGGGATGGGAACCACCAGGGTAGGGTTGAGATGCAAGGACTGATTTCAAATAGCACGTTAGCTGTTCATTCTGTGCTTTATCTTTGCCCAGCTATTAGCTCAGAACCCCAATTAAAATAATGAATTTGCAGATGGACAGGATCGGAGAGGGAGGAATCGCCGCGTCGTGCCGCGAGTTTCAGAGAAACTTGGGCTGTGCTCTTCAAAGAGTGGCTTCCCCTGTTGAAAGAGAACCACAACGCTTTCTGCGTGTGTTGAATTCACCTTTTGTTCCTCAGTGACTCACGGGTGGGAAACGTGGATTTGGTGAAGGGGAAAAGCCAGGCGGAGAGCACGGCTGTGGGGCTGCAAATCCCCCAGGTGCCTCTGATCTCCAACCTATCAACGCCCCGAGACCCTTCCGATGTGGGGCTGAGGCGAAAACAAACTTCGACCCGAGTTATTTCTGGCTCTTCATCATGGGTAATCACAGCCTTTCTGCAGCGAGTGCTGGGACGGAGCTGAAGGAAGCGCCGAGCCCATGGACAGCTCAACAGCTGCTTTTTTGTGGTTGGGTATTTGTGGTGAAGCTCTGTCTGGTCTTAAGTTAGCTTCCTGCGTTTCCTTCTCTGTGACTAACTGACTATTCTCAGTTTGCTGGAAGTGTTCACAGGACGTTGCTCTTTTTGGCTCCAGTCTCTATTTTAAATGTACAGTCCAGCTGTTTTCATGGAATCATTAGGGTTGGGAAAGAGGTCTGTGGTCACCAAGTTCAGTCGTCAACACATCATCACCATTGACTGTGTCCCTAAATAGAATCATTACAGTTGGAGAAGACCTCCAAGATCACCAAATCCAACCATCAACCCATCACCACCATGTCCCTAAATAGAATCACTACGGTTGGAGAAGTCTTCTTCAAGATCACCAAGTCCAACCATCAACCCATGACTGCCGTGCCCACTGGCAGTCCTTAAACAGGCCCATTGGTCCTTAAATAGAATCATTCAGGTTGGAGAAGACCTCCAAAGTCACCACATCCAACCATCAGCCCGTCTGATGCCTGCTAACCATATCCCTAAATTGAATCATTAAGGTTGGAGAAGGCCTCTAAGATCAAGTCCAACCATCAGCAGATCCCTATCATGCCCACTGATCGTGTCCCCAAATTGAATGATAGAATAATTAAGATTGGAGCAGACCTCCAAGATCATCAAGTCCAACCATCAACACATCCCCACCTTGCCCACTGGTTGTATCTCTAGATAGAATCATGAAAGGTGGAGAAGGCTTCCAAGATCATCAAGTCCAACCATCAACCCAACCCCAAATAGAATGATAGAATAATTAAGGTTGGAGAAGACCCCCAAAGTCATGAAGTCCAACAATAAACCTATCCTCACCATGCCCACTGATCATGATCCTGAATAGAATCATTCAGGTTGGAGAAGACCTCCAAAGTCACCAGTCCAGCCACCAGCCCATCGCTACCATGCCTGCTAACCAGATCCCTAAATTGAATCATTAAGGTTGGAAAAGACCACTAAAATCTTCTAGGCCAACCTCAACCCCACCATGCCCACCGAGCCATGTCATGTTTTGTTTGGGTTTGTGCAAGAAAGGAGATTTTGTAGTTTGGTCTAATGTAACACAGCGTAGTAGTTTAACTGAATTTAGTTTAAGTGAAGCTCTTCTGCAGCCTTGTGACCAGTTCATAGTGAAAGATTATCTTGTTCCCAGAACCCTGAGCTGATCTGTGTTGAGAAACAGAACGAGGCACTTCATAAACGTACAGCAGGAAAGCTGTATGGCTTCTCCAGGGTATTATTTTCTACATTTTGCTCTCTCGTGGTGTGTTTTGTATGGGTGTCCTTGGGCTGCTGTCACGTGCCAATGATAGCAGCAAGTGAAATGATTGAATGCATCTCCATTTTATGTTCAGAACAGGAGAGAAGAAGTAAATTTGCTGCAGCATGATGTGAGCTTGGATGCACTGATAGATCATAACGTTTCAGATATATTGCTGGAAAGCCTTGGTTTGAGGTTGGAGATGCCCACGCTTGCTGGTTAATGACTCACGTTGGAGGGTGGCATTTGGTTCTGGTGTGAAAGAAAGAAGTCATTTTGTAATCCCTGGCTGTCTCTGGGTCTCTCTGCTTCAAAGCAGGCATGAAAAATCCCAGTGGTTTACCAGTGCCTGCTGGTGAGTTCAGTAATGTAGAAATCCCTACAACATAAGGGAATTCCTCTCCTGCTTTCTGTGCTGGTCAGTGTGCAAAAACAGCATTGGCTCACACTCAGGGCTCACTAATAAGCCCACTGCTGCTGTCAGAGCTGGTTCTCAGGGTGCAAAATAGAATTCCCTCTTGCAGGCATAAGGCAGTGTGACATATCCACCCCATGGCTCTTCCTGTAAAGCATTGGCCGCGTGATGAAGCACTGGGCAGTCTGGATTCTGTCCTTACTCTTCCCCCAAATACCTCCCCAATGACTCTACCAGCACCCCTGACCTTTGGTTGTTTCTCTGTTCCACACTGCTTTGAAAGCCCCACTCTCAAAAAGAAAGGAGTGCAGAGCACTCAGGAGCTCCTCATTCACAGAGCAATGTTTTTCCACTAATCTGTATTCTTACCCAGCACGTGGAGCTGCTGGCTGCCAGCAGGGACAAAGCGACCCTGGGAACGAAGCCCCTCCTGCAGTGATGCCATACAGGATTTCAGCCCTTCCAGAACAGCTCTGGGACTTCAGTAAGCTCATTTGGGGACAGCTGTCCCTTGGGTTAGCTGGGCTTGGGGCTGTGACTCAGCCTGGAGCTGCAGGCAGTGAGCTCACTGCCCGCCACGCTGCTCCTCCGACAGCCCTGCTGCCTTCAAACCAAGTTTGTCCTGCAGCTCCTCAGCCCTCCATCATCTCTTCCCTTCCCTAAATAGCACAAGCATTCCACTGCCAGAGCTTTGCATCCCACTAATAACCACGTTGCTCATTTAGCTCTCAGGTAATGTCAGCGTTTGCTCTGCAAAGCAGATCTCCAACGCCAGCCTCTGTTCATCCCATTTTCCTCATTGTTCATCTGTGCATTAATTACTGAGCAGTTATGTCACTGGGAATTGATGCAACAACAAAAACAGCCATTGTGTCGGTGTGAATTTAGGGCTGATCTGGCTTTTTCCAAGTACTGAGAAACGCCTGAGCTTGAATGCTATATCCTCCTTGGTGTCATCTTTATTAATTTGCTCCCATTTAAATGGCAGGGTACTGCTGTTTAATGGTACTGCTGTAAAGACCAGTCACTGTAATTAGCCAGGAATACTAAACTATATTAATCTACCCATTGTACCAAAGTGATTAAAGCAGCTTAAACACAGTAAGCACCCTCACAGTTCTTGGAGGGCTGTGTCAGGAGTGCTGTGTGTTTCCTCAAGTGTCGCAGCAGGCTTCCAAGAGCTGTTTACTTCCTACCTTTTGCTATCACTTGCTGTCTCAGAGCCCTGATGTTGCATGCAAATGTTGGTGGTGGGTGAACAGTTGGTGTGGATGATCTCAGGGGTCTTTTCCAGCCTTATAGATTCTGTGAATTCACCTTTGCAAAGATAATCCAGCTCGTAAAATAGAGGTAAGACAAAGCTGGGTGCATAGGAACACAGTGTGGAGACTTTGCTCTGTATCTCAGCCGTGACTTTGATTTCCTGAAAGCTGATAAGAATTATCTCACTCGATAAAACAGCTTTATTGGGTTCAATCAAGCCTTCAGTGTTGGGGCAGAGATTAAGACAACTTCTGGCTCTTGGTTTTGAGGCTGGTTTTGAGGAGGTGGAGGGGAAGGGAGGACAGAGAGAGGCTTAGCATTTACTCTTGGCTTTTCAAGCTGAGATATTGCAGAAGTGAACGAAGGCATCACAGCAGTATGCTCCAGCAGGAGCTCTGCTTGCCTTCTGCAGAAGAATAACTGCAATTCTTTTTATCACTTGGCCTTATCAAGACTTGTGCCTTCCAGGAGTGCTCTGCGGTGGTCGCAGTGTGGTTACAACACAGATGAGGACTGACTGCTTTATAGCAAACCCAGCTCCGAGATCAGGGAGACCTCTTATGTAAGTGTTACTCAGAACTCCGTGCAGAGAGCAGAAGACCCACAGGGCTCAGCCTTTCCCCTCCATAGCATTGCTGTGAGGTCCGAAGGCAGTGCTAAAAAGAAATAATCCTCACCCTACATGGGAAAAACTTCCCTGAGTTAAAAGCTTGCTCGATTACTGCTTAGAGCTGTGATGTAAGAATCTTCCACGCAGTCATATGCACCAGCTGAGATAATGTGCTGTTTTAACTTGGCAGCCTCCGAGAGGACATTCATGAAAGCTTTCAGTAGGTGTTTATAGCAAATAGAAAGGAAATTCATGCCACAGAAGTTTGCCTGTTCTTTCCGACAGCTTAGCATTAGATCTTATTATGGCTCTAAATCTCTTCTGTAACTACTTGTCTCCTCGGCTGCCAGGCTTTGGCAAGTAGAAGTGTTTTGCTAAGAGAGCAAAGCGTGCCTTGCTTGGTTTTCCTTTTTTCCTCCTGCCCCCAGAATGCTGCCTCCATGTTAATATTTGTACCAGGTCTTGAAGTGTCTCCTGCGTGGGGATTTAAATATATATCAATTAAAAAGAACTAAGAATTAGAGGAAAAAATGATGAGGCTCTGGGACGGGCATGCTGGTGCCTATCATCTTCTCTTTAAATCCATTTGATTAAATGATGAGCATTAAGCAATTTCTGAGTTTCTCTCAACAATGGATGGATTCTTCTGTGATTATAACATGACTCAGCCATAATAATCCCCTTTCATTGTGCACTTTTGTTCCTGAAACTGAGCACGGAAGGCTTCTCAGTACCTCCCATCCTAACATCCAACCTGACAATTTGGTGAGGAAACCTTTCTCGCTCCGTTCTGCTCTGCTGCAGCCTGTATTTATGTCAGTAATGATGCAGATGGTGGGGATGAGCTGCCCAAAGGAATCACGTGGCGTTTTTGGGACGCTGTGATAATAGCACACTGTATTCTGCAGCTCACAGTCCCCTTTGTGTGCACGGGGTCTCTTTGAGCTTGTTTTCCCCAGCCTTCCCAGTGCAGCTCTATGAGTTCCTCACATTCACACTTGCACCAGGCTCTTCCTAAAAGAATCTGAGGTGCTGAGCAGGCTGTGCAATAACTGAAATATGATTTTTTGCAGCTTTGCATGGGCGACTGTGCATGCCCTGCTGTTGGAGGGTTAGGAAAAAACACTATTTCAAGATGTCAAACTAATGCTTCTTGTTTGCCCGAGGAGGCTGTGGATGCCCCATCCCTGCAGGCATTCAGGGCCAGGCTGGATGTGGCTCTGGGCAGCCTGGGCTGCTGGTTGGTGACCTGCACACAGCAGGAGGTTGGAACTGGATGAGCATTGTGGTCCTTTTCAAGCCAGGCCATGCTGTGATTTGCTCAGAGATGCTTGCACATGTCTACATGAGGCCCTAAGAATGGAGTTCAGCACATGGCACTACTTCAGGCTCACAGCCTCTCTTCTGCTCTTTGTGCCCCACTTGAGTTTTGCAGCATCTGTCACTCTGTTTTGGAAATATTTGGAAATACAGGCAGGAATAACACATTTACTCGGCCAAATCTCAGAGCAGTTTGCAAAGCATTGGGACCGAGCACCTGGATATCTGACACAGTGCCTACCAGAATGATGTAGCTGCAAAATAAATGTCTATACACAATCAGCTGTCCTTAATGCACAGCATTTGTAGTGCTTGTGTTTGTGGGAGATTTCCTTACATGGGAATTGAGCATTTGATAATTAACTCGTAGCTAGCAGCGCTATACAGTCGTGTAATCCTGTGCTTTTGAGATTACCTGTTTCAAAATGAGTCAGAGTAATTACTTTATCTGCAGTTATGACAACAGTTTCACAGGAATGTAATGTTCTTTGCTGTGGCTGTTTCATAAGCTGTGCTTGCAGTTGTCTCCTCTGTACCTGGGTGGCAGAGGAGATAAGGGCTCATCGTGTTCGTGCACAGGAGCAGCTCAGTGCTGCTGCGTTCTGCTCAGCCAGGGCTGACTGATGAGCTCTGTAGATGGAGGCTTTTGAGTGGTTCCTCTCCTGCACAGCATGTTTTCCCCCTTCCATCTTTGCCTCATCTTGCTAAGATACTGCTACGGTTTTGTCCTCACCTCGTGCCCTCCTTTTTGTTCAGAGTAAACGCTGAACTCCCTGCCCACCCTCCAAAAAAGCAAACCCCCAGGCCTTGCATTTTCCTAAATTGCTTTATTTTTTTTTTTTCCCTTTTTTTTTTTTCCCCCCAGAGGGCTTTTTTGTGAGAAACTGAACTGGGTCAGCTTCAGTTACCACGAGGCTCATTGGAAAATGGAAGGCAGGCAGCTCTGTGTTCTCACGTTACTGAACAAATCCTTCTCCCCTTCCCCAGGGTCTGCTGTACCGCTGGAAAAAAAAAAAATGGCAAATTTCAGCTGTCAAAAACTGCTGCAGAATTGTTTGTTCATGCTTAAGAGAAGTATATTTGTTCAGGGCTTGTAAACACCATCAAGAAGATTTTGACAGGAGTGAAAAATGAATTTAAGCTGCTGGTGCTGAGTGGGAAAGAGCAAGCATTAATCCAGCTGGAAGCTTGGCTGCAGACTGCCGTGCCCAGCACTCTGAGCTCAGCACATCCAGCTCCATCTGATCCTTCCTGCCTTCAGCCAGGCTCTTTGCTGCCCTGGCAAATACAGGAGGAAAGCAGTGTTTGGTTCACTTTGTGTAGTAGTTAACGTGTTGTGCATGACATCATGAGGCTTGCTGCTATCTTATCAGCTGCGGCCGGTGATGACTGACCAGAAATCTCTTTCTGCAGGAAATGATTGGGTTCCAGAAGCTGGTGTGGAGAGCTGCAGAGTTAAATGTGACTCTAATTAATGAGATTCTGATGCCAGGGTATGGACGCTTCGTAGAGGAATACCAAATAGGCAGAGGCCTTCTGTGGTTTTGCTCCTTACAGCTCCATTCCTCCTGAGCAGTTTGGATTTCCACACGCCTGACCTGAGCTGGAGGAGCAGAGCAGCTGTGTAGAAATGTAATGATGATGTGAGCTTGCAGGAAACATGAAATAGAATTGCCTTACCTAATCAGGTCCATTTCAGGAGGGTGTACAGAGGTGTGGTTAATGTGTTAATCTATCTCTAATCGCTCACAGCTGCAGAATAGCAGGTCAGTGGTGTTGCAGGCTTAGTTTACAGAGCCATTAATGGTTAGGAAAGACCACTAAGACCACGTCCAGCCCTGCAGTGGTCAATGGAAGGCCTTCAAGGTGCATGTGCAGAAGGGAAGGTGCAAGGCTTGTCTGAGTATCAAAAGATGCTTCAGAGTAGGAACTTAATTGCAGGGTCGTCATACAGGAGGTGTCTTGTAGCTGTGTCACTTAAGATGCATTAAATTTGGCTCTGAATCTTGCACTATTATATGCAGATTCTCCTAATGTAAGAAAAGCAACACCATTTGCTCTCTAAAGGAATGCCAGCATGGCTGCTGCCGCTGCTTGAAGTTATTGAGCTCTTGTGACATTATGCATGGCTTAATGAACTTAATGAACAAATGAACCTGCAGCTGATTTTTATTGTGGTTCCATTAACAGGCTCGATCATCATTCCAGATGAATATAATCGAGAGGTATAATTACACAATGCTTTTCTGTATAGTGAGTTCTTCCACTAATTCTCTTCACAAGGAATGGAGCCTAGCAGAGGGCTTTAATATTAACCTCTCCTTTGTAACGAACCCCCTGAGCTTGAACAGTGCAATTTACCTGTCTAACCTCAACCACTGCCACAGGTTCAGGGCACGGACACCCATGGACAGGTTCCATTGCATGGACACCCTCGTTGCCCTGATCTTTGGGAAATCTGATGCTGCAGAGTACGAGCAAAGAGAGCTGTGACTTGTGCAGAGCGAATGCTGCCCTGCCTGTTGCAAACAACAGATGACTTCATTCAAGAGTGCAGCTTGCTGCTGCTGTGTTAGAGCCAGCCTTTAATGGAATCAGATGTGCACATTAAATTAATACGTTTTACATGGAGCCCATCAACAAACATTTAATTTACTTCAATACGAAGGCAGGGCATGTGGGAGCAGAATGGTCTGTGCTTGGGATAGTCTAGGAGAATCCTTGTGTGGCAAAAGCTTTTTTAATCAAGAGGCAGCATTTGTGAACAAGCTAATTGTTCACAGTTAGCAATTGCTTGACGTGACCTCCCAGCTCACTGGGTGCAAAACACACCGGGTGGAAAAATGGAGTCTGAAAACAAGGAGAAGGTTGGTTGGCTTTTTGACTCAACAGAATAGAAAATGGTTTTGTGTGGGTTTGTGTAGGAGCGTAAAGCTTCGTTTACATCTCTCCAAAAAGCCTCAGGTCCCCTCCCCATAAAGTCCAGATAATCTCTCTTAGCCTGGGTGCCGCAGTACATCCCAGCCAGCGTGCCCTGCCCAAATTCTGCCTCCAGCCACGCACAGGATTAGCATCCTCATGTATGGGAGTGCCACAGTTTGACTTCTGAAAGGGCCGTTAAGTGAAATCAGCGTTTAATGACCGGAATTATAAAGTGTAATGTTGATAGTTACGATCTATGTGGTGGAGAAGGGATTAGCAGGCATGTTGCTGCAGCCCTGGGTGCGTAACCGTGATGGTGATGAAATGGGATGGGCAGCGCATGGTGCAGAGCGTTCAATCCCGTGCCAGAGGTGGTGAGAAGGCAGCACACCTTCCATTTGGAGCTGCCATCAACAAGGGATGGGCATCAAAGGGCTGAGAGCACAAAAGAACAAGCAGTGCTGGCACAAAGGAAGGCGAGCTCCGAGACGTGTCTCCATTGGAACGGCTTGGTGCTGCCATGGGGTGGGGGTTTTCTCACTTCCTTGCAGGTGTGGTGCAACAGAGAATGCAGCCTAGGTGATACATTTCTTAGAGATGAGCAAGGCTGGGTGCATCTCATGCCCAAAAAATGGAACGGTGGTGCCTTAGCATGCAAGGAAAGCCAACCGGAGTCGTGTATGTCCATGAGCATTTCAGCCACAGTTCGAATGCACAGTCTTCTTTTTCCTATGGTAGATTTCAGCACTTGAGCTCTTTGCTTTTTCTTTGTCTCCCTGCAAACTGATGAGAAGGCAGAGCTGAAAGATTCCAAGTCCATACCTATACCATCACTAAATGTTATTTGAGGAGGGTTTGCTCCCTTGAGGAAGGGTGTTTTTAATGAAAGAAACGAGTGCAGTGGATGCCACCAGGCATCATTAACGATCAGCTGCTCTATTTGCCTTTCTGCCTTGAGCAAAAGTATATTTAGGGCCGTATGTTTATATCTGGCTTATTTTGCAAACATCTTATCTGTTGTCTAAATAACACTGCGCTCCTGCATTCATAAAAGAAACTCACCGAGCAATTTTTGCCAAGGCAAATGTCTCTAAATCTCTCTTTCCTAAACAGCTTTTGTGAGTCTGATGGGCAGTTCTCTCCTTCTGAAGTTCACTTTGATGATACTAAGGGAGGAGAATTAGGCTCAGGTTGGTCGGTGCAGGTGATGCAGGAGAAAGTTTGGAAGCCTGTTGTGACAACCTCATGAGTGCTGGAGGAGGTTTGAGGGGATACCATCGAGTTCCTGAGATACCCTCCTTAGCAGTGTTGGTGTTGGTGTAGCTGCTCTCCCAATTTCAAAGGAAACACACAAGTTTGCGGTGTGACTCAGCTTTACAGGAATAAGGCTTTAAGCAACTTTAATCCTAGCTGACTGCTGGTGAGTATTGTTTGTTTAATAGCCCTGCAACGCTGCTGTTCCCTTTAAAGACAGCAAACAGCCTTTGTTCTCCTCTAAGCTATGCAAGACACTGACTCTTAATCACAGGGCTGCAGAAGTAGTTTGGGGCCCGGAGCTGCAGTGACTGCACACTGCTGGAATGTAATGTGTCACATCTGGTAAAAGGGAATCGGTCCGGATCTGCTCCAATGCACACTAGCCCTTTTTTGGGGGTGGTGGCTGTGACTAAAGCACCTTTGGTAGGTGAGAAAAGTGGGAAAAAGCCTGGCTAGGCTTGAAATATGTATTTGTGATGCAGTGACCAGTGCAGCCTGCTGGGGTTGAGCCTTTGGGAAAGCCACAGAACCATCAAGGTTGGGAAAGACCACTGAGATCACAAAGCACAGCCATACCTCTGATTCCTCTGCACTACCCCAGTGACCACATCTTCTGCTGTCAAATCAACATCAAGAAGGCACTGACTAACATAAAATGATATCAGGAGAGTAACTTGGAGCACGTTGATTATTAACAATGCCAGTGCCATACTTAGCATCTTCTCAGTGGCTTCTTGTTGCGTTTGTTGGAGCGTGTGATAGCAGCTGCCAAGGGCCCTTGTAAAGCCCTGTGTGTTACAGCAAATAGAGCATGATCATATGAATGAGCAATCTTTCTATTGTCTCACTTGCTTGGAAGTTTAAATGGAGAATGAATCAAGTGCCTGTCAGCCTCCAGCTTCTCCTTCCCCTTCTTCCCTACCAATGACCTGATCGCTCCTCTAATTAGGAGAAACAGAAACCAGAGTGGGGTGTGTTGTGTGTAAGAGAAGATGGCCTTTTCCTCTCCTTTGACTGTGAAGGAAGGGAATTAGGGCTGTAAATCACCGCTCTGTGAAATGCACTTGAAGTGACATAAAGAGAAGAAATGGAACGACTGGAATTTTGTGCAGGATGAGGGAGGTTGGGCTGAGCAGACGTTGAGATGCGTAATTTTGGCAGCTTCCCAGCATGGCTGAACTGCTGGGGAGGAATGCTAATGCTTTTTGCTTGCAATCGCTCAAAATATGCAGCTCCATCTCCCGAAAACACATCCCTCTCTGCAGACTGCATCGTGCTCTGTAGGAATGCAGGTAATACAGCAGGGTAACCAGAATGCAGCCTCTACTGCTGATGGAACAATTAAAGCCTGGAGGAGCAGCACGCAGTGCCAGCATTGACTTGCATCCATACAGGACCAGGAGGAGTGATTTAAGCTCAGCAGCACTGCTGTATCTGAAAGAGCCTATCACAGACTGCAGTATTACTCTCTGCTTTAATTTCACCTTCTTGACTTTAATATTAAATCTGGAAAACGAAGTTACTATTTTTATAGGACCGTATACATGCAATCAGGAGTCAGAAAGGAAACAGGATGTGTAAATACAAGCTGAAATATTTGATGACAAATGCAAATTTCAGCCTAAATATTTTACCCTGCTTGGCAGCAAATCCTCCCTGGTAAAAAGATGCACCACAAACCTTCCTGTGTAAATCAACCATGGGTTGTAAGGGGAGAGTGCACATGCTGCTTTGCTGGCTGTTGCTGCAGCACAATGGCAGGAGGAGCAGCCAGCATGTCATCGTGGTGCTGCTGCAGTGAGCTGTAACCCCTTCAGGTGCTTCTGGTTGTGCAAGTGGCACCGTGCATCCTCCCCTGCAGGAGATCCTCCTCACCTTCCAGCTCAGATGGGATTAAATTTGCCCTTCAATGCATTATTTGATAAAGTTTTGGCCTCCTCAGTGCCACATCTCCACTGAACACCTCCAGGGATGGAGTCCACCGCCTCCCAGGGCAGCCAACACATCACCTCTCTTTCTGCTCTTTGCTCATTGTACTTTTCTTCCCAAACTCAAACTGTATTCACGTGTATGAATGAGCATGGCCACATTTCTGAGAGCTTTGCTTTCAAGTCAGCAAATGACAGAAGTTGCCAGTGCCCTTTGAAACGTTTGTATGCTTGCAAGGAGGAGCTGCTGCATGGTTCTATACCCAATCCAATAATGATGCTTGTAGTGCAAGGTTTAATTACACAGCTCGTAATGACGAAACTCCTTTTCTTGTACCCTCTCAGTTCTGTGTATTCAGAGACACTCATCTGGGTGCTCTACTTGAGACTGCAGAGGCGTGCAGGTTCTTGCAGGTTTTGATGTACAGAGCACGTAAGTGTTTGAGTTGATTGGACTGAACAGGTGAATAGTGAGAGTGCTGATTCGGGTGATTTAACTTCAGAAGCCTCCTATTGCTCTGAACATTTCCCACCTTACTTGGAACCAAAAATTGCACAGAACTGTAGGAAGGGCGCCGATCCCAACGAGAGCTGATTTCACTTCTACGCTTTTATAGACTTACACCCCTGCTTTGAGGGTGTGTTAATGAGGGGGACCATCTGCTTGACGGCTGAAATAACTGTCATCATCCTACAGCGAGCAGAAAACTTGTGATATGGAAGAAAAAAATACATTCTTTCCCACAGTTAACACTCCATCTGCACATCTTGTCTTTCAGATGGGAAGAGGAACTGACGAGAAGAATGAGCCTGGAGTCTATGGTAGAAACCTTGCGAGAGGTAAGGCTGGAATAGAACCCTAGGAGCATTCAGGTTGAAAAAGACTTTGAGGATCACCAAATCCATCCATCAGCCCATCCCCCCCCCCGTGCCCACTAACCCATGCCAAAGAACCAGGAACCATTTAGGTTGGAAAAAAACACTAAGATCACCAGCTCTATCCATCAGCCCATCCCCACCATGCCCACCAGCCGTGTCACTCAGTGCACATAGCCTGTGCTGAATGGCAGTGCTTTCTCTACCCCTTTCACTGTGCTAATCACCATCCAAACAGTTGTTGTCTTTTAATTAAAACCCCTCCTGTAGTCCCAGCAGCTGAATGCCTTGCTGTGTGCTAGACAGCAGGGTGAATGCTTGGAAGCTGAGTGCAGCGTGGGGGTGGTGATGTGCCTTATCAGCCCTGCTCAGGTTAAGTGAGGAAGTGTGTGTTGCCCTGTGGCCCCTGAGTTCTTTGTGTGCTTTCTCTTGCAGGAGGCGCAGGAAGCGGAAGCTCTCCAGGAGGAGTTAAATGAAAAGATTGAGAGATTGAAAGCAGAACTTGTGGTGTTTAAGGGGCTGATGAGTGATGTAAGTACACTGGAGAGCAGAGTGGCCAACTCCCACTGCCTCTGTGAAATGTGTGTGTTGTGCAAATGGCTTCATTCATGAAAAAGTTACGGTCTTAGTGAGTGCTGCTTTGTAGTTAGTATTACGACTGCCTTTATGATCTAATGCATCAGACAGATCTCCCTTCCCCCTGCTTCCTGTCTGGTCTGTGTAGAGATGCATTAACTTGCTGCTTAGCCCATAAACTGGACTCTTCCCTTCCTCCCCCGATTCCACTGCTGGCGATGCTGGCATTCCAATCTGCAGCCATGGGGAACGTGATGGAGAACTCCCAGGTTAGGGAAAAGGATTCAATCACCATGCAGCTGTCTTGCAGTTTAGCCATACTGATGGCACAATCGTGCAGATATCTGAAAGAAAAGCTGGGTGAACACTAAGGTGGCTTTCTCCATAAGACTGAAGCAGTGTGCTGATGCCAGTTGTCTAATGAAGATGTTCTCTTATGCTTATTTATTCAGTAATTTTGTTTAGAAACCGCTTCCTCCGGTCTTTATATGAGCTTGCAGAACCTGCTCCCTGGTGTCAAATGTATTCTCTCAGGGCCACTGGATCTATTCATGCGAAATTTGGCAATTAGCTGTCTCTTCTTCTGGTGTTTAATGAAGAATAGGCATGCTTGGTTAGAGGCAGTGTGAATCTTGTTAGGGCTGCATCACTTAGAACTGGTTCACAGAGGGAAAGGTGTTGTTCAGTGTGTACAAAAAGGGTGGTGGTGAATGCAAACATCCTGCTGGATTCGAGAGAAGGTGTGCTCTGAACTTTGCAAGGTGGAAGAGAGCCTAAGGAAAGCAGCAAGAATGCTTGTTTGAGTCCTTCCATGTAAATACGCAGAGCAGAGAAACACAAAATGTTGGCATGTGCCTCGTTCCTTCCTGTTGATAAGAATCACTGCTACCTGTTCAGTTGATAAGAGTGTGTTTAAAGAGTGTCATTGTTCATAGCCTCCTTTTTTTTCAGTGTGTTTGGAAAATAAAAACCTCCCCAGGTTGTCGAGAGGTGCTTGCCAGAGGCTGGAGAAGAATGAGAATCATAGAATATCCCAAATTGGAAGGGACCCATTAAGACCACTGAGTCCAACTCCTAAAGAAACCTACTTGATGTTTTAAAGCAAAACAAAACCAAGTCCTCTTGCTGGAAAGTGAATTTGCTATTGAGGAGTGCTCTGCAAAGAGTTTTTCCATTTTTCTGGTCACTGGGATGATTTCCCAACCACTGAGATGCTTTCCAACAGAGAACATCTCACCTGGGCTGGGTGTCTGTAAAAACACAGAACGGCGTTACTTTGTGGATCCAGCAGTACTGTCTGAACAGGAGCAGCCCTTATACATCCAAAAGCTGTGTTGGGTTGGGCATAGGTTGTTCAGTGGCAAAGAACTGAGCTGAGGTTTTCTTGGAATTGGACATGAATGTTAATTCTGTTAGCTGTGTGGTCTGCTTTCCAGGAGAGCAGGACGTAATATTGTTTAAGGATGGTAAGCCCTGGGGTTAGAGAGATACTATGGGGTATCTCTGCTTTCCTGAACTGTATAATAATAGAAGATAATCACTGCTGTCCTTCCTGCAGCCCATGACAGACCTGGACACAAAGATTCAAGAAAAGGCCATGAAGGTGGACATGGACATCTGTCGGCGAATCGATATCACAGCCAAGCTGTGCGATGTAGCGCAGCAGCGCAACTCTGAAGACGTTTCCAAGATATTCCAGGTGATTAGGCTGTGAATTTTCTGTAGGGCAGGACGAGCAGTGATGGGTCAAGAGGGAGCAGTGTCGAGCAGCGTGGTCCAGGTCGCTTCCATTTATTGAAATTTCTCTGTGCAGAACCATTTTCTTCTTTCTCAGCGTTGGAGTGTAGCTGTCTTCTGATGTCGCACTAAGAGAAAAAAAAGAATGGGGAGAGTTTTCACTCAAGATGAACTTTAAGATATGATGTTAGTCTTGATCCCATTCGGTAATGAATGCATTAAAAAAAGCATTCCAGGGCCTAGGTTTGTATAAATGGCTTCCTCCTCACAAGTGAGAGGTTTTAAGCTGTCATCTGAATGTTCTAATTTCTGGCTCGAGCACCACAGCCAGAAATAACACTTCTGTGGTGGCGAGTTATGATTGCATTGTCAGACCTGCAGCTCTAATTGCTTTCCTTGAGCTCCTATGGCTCCTTGGTGCTAGTAGGAAAAGCCGTATAATTTGCTACAAAAGCAAGCAGTTATAGCTCTGTGTTGAGCAAACCTGTAACTCCCATTGCAGTTGATCTTGTGTCATACCTGCTCTTTCAATTGTGATTAATCCAGCTTCACTTTGGTCTAAACCTGTCCTGTCCAATCCCTGAATAAGTCCAGTGCTTTTCTCCGTGTTGTGATGCCGTGTGAAAACACTCTAAATACCCTTGTGGTCTCCACTGGTTGTGTATTTTGGTTGTGATGAAGTTGCCTTAATGTTTGGTGGTTTGTTTTTCTGTTCTTGTCTTCTTTTCCCTTTCTTTCCAGAAAGATTCTGATCTCCTTCTTGGAGACAATTTTTGTAGCATGTTGAGCCACTGCGTTGTGCTCGTGGTTCCTTCTTGTCTCTGAGCTGAATTGCTCTGTCTTTCTGCTCAAAGGTAGCTGCAAAGCACACTTGTGGTCGAGCATGCAGTGGTTAAAATGATCAGTATGGAGAGCAACACCAACAAAGGATGGCTCACGTGCCAATTAGAGGGAAAACTGTAGGGCTGGGAGCAGGCTGTGTGTGACTCAGTGGTGCTGCCTCTCTTACAACGATGCTCTCTGCCCTTTGTGGCACAGTGTCCCTTGAATTCTCTGCACATCTGCAAACTTCCTTTCTTTTGAGGCTGTCCAGGGATTGTCATGGTTGGGTCGATCCTCCTTCTGTCAGTCTGAAGACTAAACAGTCTGCCTCTGCTTATGGGGAGGGAACAAACCTGACTTAAAGAATCTCTGCAGGGTTTCTTGTCTACTCTTCACGGTTCTTCAACACTGGGAGCAGCGGCCTGTGGTGGTGGCAGGAAAGGGAGAGTTCTGTCATTTGCTCTCAAACCTGCTGCCTGGGCACTCCTGCAAGCTTTTGCTTTTCCCCTGTATCATTCTAACCTCTGCATGTTCTCTGGTAGGCCATAGGCTGTTGTCAGTGAACAGATGAACATCTGTAGAGCGCTGACAGCCTGCAGCTTGCTTTGCTCTTTGCCATTTTTGAACTGCTTTCTTATGCTCTTTGTTCCCCACTCACTAATGGATGCAAATCTTGAATACATGCAATCCCTGAGCTGCCTGGGAGCTGATGTGGTTATAACCACCCCAACCTAATGCCTCTCCTTTATTTGACACAGCATCTCAGTCGAACCTTCTAGTTACAACTCTTCTCTTCAATTAAGGTGGCTTCCAAGAAGAAAGAACGAAAACTTGCCTCTGATGATGACCTCTCAGAACAGGATGCAGACAACAGCAGGTTCTCTGACGACGAGGTCAGCTGTTCTTTGAACATCACAGATGAAATGAAGCGTATGTTCAATCAGCTGTGAGTATCATGGATAACGTGGGGAGGACTGAAATGCAGATTTAATCTCAGAACTCAAATACTGAGTTACTTCTGTAGGCGTTCAGAAGGTTTTTCATGGTAGAGAATTCGAGTCTGTGTTTTCCCTGTCTGTTAGAGGATTTTAGGAGGAGCCTTGCTGCTTTTTGGGCTGGACGGAATATGGCATCATTGTCACTGAAAGCTCAGGAGTGATTCCGATTTCTCTGGTGTTTCCCATGATTTTCAGGTCAGCTGTGGGTATGTGGCACTGGTGGATGTGTCCAGATCAGTGGTAGCAGAGGATGACAGTCGTATAGATTCCATGAATGTCAAAGGGCAGGAAGAGTTAATTTACTTAGCCTAAAGGTTTGTCCCTGGTGTCCACGGGATAGTGAGAGTTAAGGGTCTCTGCTGTTTTCTCTTGGCAGAGGGAGCCCCAGCCAGCACCGTAGGTCTGATTTCAGTAGCATTTCAGTATTTGTGTCTTCTGCCAACTTCTGCAATGACTGTGCTGGGAGAGGCAAGAATTCCCAGTGCTTTCCCACACAACAGTATTTAATACGGAGGAGTACAGAAGTCTTTCTCTAAGGAGCACTGGCTCCTCTTCTGTTGCCAGCTGTTGCCAGAAGTTCTGTTTTCAGGCCATGCCCCCTTCCTTCCCTCCTCAGTTTCATATGTAGGAGGACACGATGTGCCCAAGCAGTGCAGGTCATTCTTCATGTTATAAGTCTTGGTGCCGTGTTTGTGGCTTACTGAAGATGATACATGATTAAGTAAATGCTTGGTTTGGGGGCTTTGTCAGGTGGAAGGTGTATTTTACAACTAGATGATCTTATTAACAGAAACCTTATGCAACTTTTGTTGTGTCTGTAGTGATGACCCTAATGCATAAGTGCCTAGCACTAAAAAGGCAAAACGTGGTCGATGTTGAACAACATTTGTCTGTAACAGACAGCAGTCAGAACTGGGAGTCTGCATTCTGATAGCGCTTGCAGCAAAAAGAAACTGAGCTGAAGGAATTCAATTGCAAAAGACAGAATCGTGTATGTCCAAAATGTTTATTATTTTGTGATGTGAAGATAAATGCCATCTCTTGTGCCAAGCTTCTCAGCTTTCTGAAGACAGTGGGGAACTCAGCTTCCGGATTGAGATGTTATCTGCCTAAAAGGAAGTGAGCTAAAGAACCAGAAATGCATCAGCCAGAAATGAGCAAACTGCTGCTTCAGGTTTTTGCCAGGCCTCCTTAACAAAGACAAGAAGCAGCTACTTATGTTTCACCGCCTGCTGTTCAAACCAAGAGGGACCTGGCTGCCTTCTGAAACTTTTTCTTTATTGCACAACTGGCCATATTAAAGGGGCTTGACCAAATAGCGAGGTTAAAGGCCACTCTGCCACTGTTTTTTCTCAGTCTTAAATGGCATTAGTAGTATCTTTGCTTGTCCAGCTCAATAGTAAGTACTTATGTTCACTTGTGCATCATTCTAGGGCTCAGTTTTCTCTTACTTACTTTTGAAATGAATGTTTCTAAGTGCTGCAGGGGAAAATGTTGGCTGAACTTCAGCGTGAAACCAGCAGGGAATCTTCTAGTGGCTGTTTCCTGTATAATTCCCCAAACTGTGGTTGAGTTCATTTTCCCATGTATAGAAAGAACAGTTTAAAACATTTTTGTGGTTTTGCAAACAGGGGAAACTAACAAGCAGCACCATCTGGAGGACAGAACTAGGACTGTGTGCTTGGGTTGGGAATGCTAACAAGGATCTTTTATTCTGCTTTGGAGTGGCAAAGAGCCCAGGAGTTGAAGGACTTGCAGGCAGTGGCAAAGCCTGTTTTTAAAATCTTTCAGGATTTTCAACTGCTTTGTTTCCTTTGTTCAGTTCTTGTAAGCCCTTTTCTGTTTTCTTTTTTCCTTAAACGTTAAATGAGGGGCTGAAGGAGTGGGGCTGGAGTTCTTTTTCACTCATGCTTTTCCATTACCTTAACAGTCGTGAGACATTTGATTTTGATGACGACTGTGATAGCTTGACGTGGGAGGAGAACGAGGAAACGTTGCTTCTTTGGGAGGACTTCACAAACTGCAATCCTTCAATTGACCTCCAAGGAGAGGTGAGTATTTCAGTTAGCTTATTAAACTCTTCTCTTCAAAACTGGTATCCCTCAGCTGCTCTTTCAGCCATCTGAGCCTTTGGGTATTTGACTGGTGATCTAGTTTGCCATGCAGACTTGCTTTGATTTTAAAATCCTCTTAGTGCTTTCTCTCCGTGGTTGCTTTTCAGTTTATTTACCAAACTTTATTTCTTCTGCTCCTTCAAACTGAAGGAGATAGAAATATCAAGCTAGTGTCAAAAGATCCAAGGCTCTAGCTGTTGTAGGAGCATCACACCACCTGTCACCCTGCCCAGCGAGGCAGCTAAAGCCCTTTATCTCCCATGCAGCATCTCACTTTCTCTGTAGGGTATCATTCACCCAAAACCAGTACATGCAGTGTGTGAGATGATACCGTGCCCTCATTCCAGCAGGGAGAAAAGTAAACTTGGTGTGTGCCATGTGTGATGCTAAGGTATATGCAGCCTGACACAAAGGGCTGTGTGAGGCCCGAGGGATCTTCTGAGCCCACAGATCTTTTGCTTCTGTCTTCCCAGTCAATAGGAATCTCCTGGTGCTGGTGGATAATAAACAGCTTGCTCTTAATCCTTAAGATCCCATGCAAAGTAAGCTAATGGCTGCACGCTGCCTCATTCAGTGACTCCTGAGCCTTTTAGAACAGGCCTAAAGAGAGATTGAAATGGCAAGGTCTGGCTCTGTGCAGGCAGTCTTAAACGTGATGCTATTATTTCATTACTGAGCAGCATGACAGCAGTAGGTAGGCAATAATCCTGCCTTCTCCCATCATTGCCGTAGTACAGAGATGCTGAGGCAGCAGTCTCCTGAATATTGTCTTGTGCTGACTGCCAGGGGTGTGTTAATTTACATCTTCCCATTTGTGGATCATCTGGCATAGCCTGAAACTGCAGAGATTATTTCAAAGTGCTGGGACTGCAGAAAGCAGCATACTTAGCTGTACGTCTTTTGAGCAGGAAGAGTGGCAGAGTGATAACGTGCAGCCATGTACTGGAATTAGTGACAGATTTATTTGCATATACCCATGTGTGCATGTATAAGCACAGCTATCAGAGGAATATTGCCGAACTCAGACCTTCAGTGCAAAAACTCTAAAGGTTTTAAGAAGCTTAAATCCTTCTAAATGAAAATTATACAAGGAAAGGGTAGATCCGTCTTGTAGATGGAGATTCAGAATAAAGACTGCTCCGTCTGTGCCTGGTCTTTAACACAGTGCTTTACATGCCTGAATCTTCCTTCCACTGGCTTTATTCCTTTCAAGTTCTTACACGGTGCCCTCACCACCTTCTTTGAAGGTCTTCCTGCTTCTGCATATAAAAGGATAAGTGGAGTGATTGTTGTAACTAAAGGCTGGTTAGCCTGACGTTGATCCCATGGAGGATCCTGATGAAGCTGCTGCGGATGTGGCCGAAGGACGGTGGCAAAATGAATGCTCATCAACTCAGTTGTGTTAAATTGATTACTTTGCCTAGCATTTAAGTAAGGCATTTTGACAGGGGACAGTGCGTGTAGGCTGTGAGATGATGGAAACTGAATGGTCTTGGGAGTAGCAGGATGGAATCAGAAAATAAGAATTCCAGAGCGATGCTGTAAGTAGTGGTGTGCTCAATACAAGGGGAAAAAAAAAGGAGTTTCATGTCTGGAAAGTGATTGCTGCATATGTCAGCGTGATCAGACTGGGAAAGGTTCAGCAAATGCAGTAGTTTCATTCTTTGGCATCATCAGGTATCTGTTTGTTGTTGGAGTCTTGATCCAAGGTTCCTTTTGCATGGGAGGGTGTAAGAACTTGTGCTTCCCAGTGAGGTTCTGTGAGAAAAATCCACAGTCTGCTGCTCTGTCGGTTTCTTGCTAATTCTTTGTGTCCTGATTTCCCATCAGGAAGAAAACCTGGGAAACTTGATCCACGAAACAGAGTCTTTCTTTAAAACAAGAGACAAGGAATACCAAGAAACAATAGGGCAGATAGAGGTAAGGAAGTGATTCACGATCATATAAATAATTAGTAATGGACAAAACGTGTGCAGTGCTCTGGTCACAGATATACATGCACACACTGCCAAGGAGGAATGTGTATCTCTATCAAGAATGCAGAGGTGTTTTCCTTTGACACAGTTTTGGATATTTTTTCCTAAATATCTGTTTTCCTCACTACTGATGACCAAGCACAGCTCTGTAATCAGTGCAGTGAGAACCTTCAGAGCAAAGAATCAAGGTGCACTGTTTTTTGTTCCGCTGTTTGTCTCGCATTGCCCACCATCAGACTGGGAAATGTTTCACAGGAAGCCACCTCAGGGGTCGCCAGGCACAACATCTGTAGCTTCTCACCATCTTAGCCCCGAATGTGCTTTCATTCACTGCTATGTGCTGACAAAGGAAGCAGCAGAACAGGATATAAGAGCTGTTCTAAAAACAGAGTTGAGCTCTGATTAAAATGCACCTCATAAGGAGATGAATGCACTCTCAGCATGCACCACTGGCATAAAGGATTTATGTATCCCCAGCAGCGTGTAAAGCTGAGGGAGGCTGGGAGGAGCTGCTAGCAGCTCACCTTGAGCTGATGTGTTTTTCTTCTCCTCCAGCTGGAATTGGCCACAGCCAAGAGTGACATGAACCGCCACCTTCACGAGTACATGGAGATGTGCAGCATGAAGAGGGGCCTGGATGTACAAATGGAAACCTGTCGTAGGCTTATCAAAGGTTCAGCTGACAGGTAGTAAGATCTTGGAATCCTCCTCCTTACCATCCCACCTTTTATTTACTGCAAAAACTGAAGTTTGTTGGTAATGAGAGCTATTCTTAATTGTTTGAAGAGTGAAAGTGACGATTCCCTCCACAAGTCCCACGTTTTCTTGCCTGTCAGTGGTGTTTAATGCTTTGTCTAAACCTTTCTCTGAATTTTCTGCAGAAATTCTCCATCTCCCAGCTCTGTAGCCAGCAGCGACTCAGGAAACACAGATGAAATTCAGGATGAGTTGGACAGAGACGCGGATGTGGAGCCCATGGTCAGCTGATACGTGGTTGGAGCACTCAGTGAAAGGGAAAACACAAGCAAAGATTGGAAAACAACGCACTGATGGGGGGTGAAAAGAACAAAATTAAGACTTGTAAGCCCCTGCATCGGGCTTCTAAGGACTCATTCCTACACGCATCCCCACCCCACCCAAGGATTGGTGCTGTAAATTTCTATTGTTATACAATTCACAAATGCAGAGTCCTGTAAGAAAACATGGTGTTTTAATTGTGCCTTTGCCCCAAGCTGAGCCACTTTGAGCTCCAGTGGAATATTACTAGCAGGTGTTTTTATATGAAAAAAAAAAAAAGTAAATTATATACGTATCTATTGAGAAATCTGGTTGCAGCAGAGAACGGTGCTGCAAAGGCTCTGGATATTTCAATAAGCTTCTGGTTTTATGGAACTGCTGCACTGATTGGCAAAAGAAATACTGGCAAACTGAGCAAGGAACCCGAGACAATTGTGGTGTAATTACCAAAGCCTGGCACACCAAAAAAAAAAAAGAAAAGAATGCCTGCAAATTGATCTGTAAACATTTAAAAATAATCCAGGGTTTCGAGACCGAAAGGAGTTTCTTCATTCCCTCTTTCTGGGTGAAGGAACCTTTGAGATTTGGACAAGGTCTCTGCCAAACTCCAGACTCAGAGGCAGCAGGTCTCAGCTCGGTGGCAAAGCAGTGGGTGAGGGAGGGTTTATTGGGGTGGGACTGTCACTGATAAACTTCTATGCAACAAAAAATAAGCGCGCCTTATTGATATGGAATGTTTGATCCCTGCTGGGCTACAGTTATCTCTTGGGGGAAGGAAAGCTCAAAACACTTTGCACACGTTAGTTATCTGTAGAGCTTCTTTTGAGGAGGAAAGTCTTGTTTCAATGCCTTTGTTTCCAGTGGTTGGATGGAGGGGGAAGTGAGACCTTCAGTTCGGGAGTTGTTTTGTGTTTTCTTTTCCTTCAGGATATTGTTTTTAAACCACAGCATTTGCAGATTTTACTTTGCTGACAGGGAGATAACTCCACTTTATGCTGCTTTCGTGACGTGGGATAGTTGAAGCATCGGGATGAACTGACATGTTGTGCTATGGATGTGGGCTTGAGATGACACTGAGAGAGCTCCAGACCACCGTTCTTCAGCAAAGCTGAACAACAGACAGCACTGTAATCCTTTTTAGGGCGTAGTAAAATCAATCCCAAACTGCTGCTGCCCTGAAGTTAGGGAGGAACAGCTGTGTGCTTTCTCTGTGAGAAGGCTTTGGCAATCTGTGTCAGAAGTCTGCACCTCTGGCATCATCGAGCTGTTTGTGGTTATTAGTGGGAGTCGTAGCACCTCAGCCAGGTAAAAACAGGGTATAAACCTAAGCCAATAATGTTTTTTGTTTGTATTTAAGAGCAAGATTGCAAGTGTAGTTAATACTGCCTAAAGGTAGCTCTGTAGTTAACTAGCAGTTGCAAGAGGAGTAAATACCAAATGTGTTTTGTACCTGCCAGAAAACTTAGCAGCTGTTTCATCTGAGCAGTGCTAGGACTGGGCAGGGAAATTCCAGATTTAAGCACCCTCTCAGTGTTATATAAAGGTAAGGTGGCCATCTTTTAGCTTCCTGAGTATTGTTTCCAAGCCTCTCTTCTTTATTGATCCGAAATCAGCAGGGCTGCATCGTAAGCATACAGCCAGCAGAGATCAATATTGCTTTCTTGCAAAAAGAGCACGAGTGTTTCAGCAAATGGGCTGAAAATACCTCTCCATCTCGTGCTGCTGTGCAGAGGGGGCGGGAGCTCAGAGGGATTCTCCTGGTTGTTCAGAGCGAGGAGAACTACTGGGGGTGACCCATCTGGATTCACAGCGTGAGCATCCACGGCCTCCGTCCAAGAGAAGAGATCCAAGGTTGTGGTTCCCTCACTGGTTAAAATACTCAGCGCTGTTATTCGTAGAGTTAGCAGCAGTTCTTGTGGTGTGTTTTAGGGGCTTCTTCATCACGTAGGTGAGGAAGATGCCTTATTCCAAAGTGCTCATTCCTATTATTTCTTTGGTGGCCAAAGTGGTAAGTGTCACGTTCACTAGGGCTGCGAGTGCGGGGCGGGTGGGAGGGGGCAAGAAATACCAGATGGGATATTTTTGTGACTGCATGCTTTCAATAAAGTACTGTTAGGGTTTTTGAGCCTGTATGAACTTCAGCTGCTAAATACGTCGTTTCTCACGAGGCTGGGAAACCGTCTGCCAAAGCTGAATGTCTGTAATGCTTTAGTGACTTTGGTGGAGGCATTAAGCAATCTCCTTGCACAGTGAGTCAGCCTCGTTGGAGGCTGATGTGTGGCTGTCCTCAAATTATGAGATGTTCTTTGGTACTGGAGAAACTGAGCAATTTCAATGACCGTCCAGCTTAGCTGCTGTTAGTTTTGTTGGTTTTTTTTTTAATTATCATTGTTTTAAAACTCAGTGACGTAGCAAGAAAAAGGCTGAGTGGTCTTGCAGCGAGTAGCTGGCGTGGTGAGGTGGTAAAGAATATCCTTAGTTTGATAGTGGGAGCCAAGTGAGGAAGCAGAAACGGAGCTGTAACCCACAGCTCATCTCGTAGCCATAATTATGAGAAGCATCTGTCATAGGTTGTATTTTTTGGTAAGTGTAAGGGACGTGGGATCGTAGTAGACAGTATAGAAATAACGTGTGCGATGGTGATGTGTGTGATGGTAGGTTACCATGCTCGTTGGTGTCTTTCTTATAACCATATGTAATCCATTTTCTAGGACGAAAAGAACAAAAAAAAAGGTGTTTTCATACTTGGGATTGGGGTTTTATTTTCATGTAGGTCTCAGCGGGTCAACCTGTTGGATGTGAGCAAGGTTGGTCCTTGATAGTTTCCCTAGGAGGTCTTTGGTTGGTTTAGCATCAAGCTAGGCCCTGCTCTGTTTGTGTTGAACCACTCTGTAGCAACCAGATCAAAAGCTTGCCAGAAAAAAAAAAAGAAAAAAAAAAAAGGTGAAAATGCTGGAAAATGATTTTGGTGACCTCTTTCTTTTTCTTTTCTTTTTTTTTTCCCTTTCCTTTGTAAAGCTGTAAATACTTTATTTTTGTTTACTACTCATAAATGCGGTGTCATATTGACACTTTTTTAGACTGATAATCAGAAAATCCTCCTCATTGTTTCTCATTTTTTAAAAGGGGGTTTCAAGGAAGCAAATTTTTTTGCTCGTTAGCGGTGTAATAATAGAACCAATTCCTAAAATGGGTTTGTACAAAAAAAAAGATAACGTTTTCAGTAAACACTGGCGGTTGCTTTTGTGGATGCATGTCGTTCAGAAATGTCCAAAGAATAACGTGATACAAACACTTTTTCAAAGATGTAGTAATTATTGTATTAGTTCAGACAACGTAAAAACAAATGTATTAAAAAACAAAAGGTATGGGGGGAGGGAGGGTGTAATGAAATTCAACTAAGCTAAATATGTAATTATTTATATAAAAAAAAAACCCACACGGTATATATTCTATTTTTATTAGAGGTTTTTAAAGTGCAAACAGAGTTCTGTTGGCAAATGCAGCTGTTCCCCTGTGAAGTCTCTCCTGCTTTGATGGGACTCCGAAATCCCCGACTTGTTTTCAGGTGATGATGTGGAACGATGGGATGGGTAGGGCTGAGATGTGTTCCCCATCGCTTCCTCAGAGGTAGGGAAGACCAGCAGGCTGACAGCCTCAACCTGCAGAATTACTGCTGCTCTCAGCCCATTCCTACTGCCCCGAATTGGCTTCGTGTCCTTCCCACTTGGAAGACGCGTTGCGTTGGTCTCCGCCAGCGTAAATGGGAATTAATGAAACAGAGTAGATCTAAATAGTGCCTGGCTGTAGATCTAAAGCTCTTTCCACCCAAGACGAGGTGTTTTTCCATCGCCTTTGCTGCCAGCAAAAACACAAGCTGAGGTCATGGTCCAAGAGGGCGACGGTTGGGTGCGCGCAGCCTTACGTGGAGCAGCTCTTTGCTCGTGTTTCCTTTGGCTGTGGGAAAAGCTGGGAGAATGTTTGTGCTGGAACTGCAGTATGGGGAAGTCTCCAGCTGTGTTGCACGTTTGTGAGTGCTTTATTTTAGAGATGATATTTAAAGCAATTATAATGCTGTGGTCAGTGCTAAATCACAGTTGAGCTCTGGTTGACCAAAGGGGTTGACCAGACTTTTCCATGCCGTGCTTCCATGGTGTAATAACACCCCAACGAGGATTTTCCACATTTTGCTTCAGGATTTTTGGGTTTTGTTTCTTATGCACTGCTCCAGGACTTGGGTTGCTGGGGGAACACGCAGGTTTTAGCGATTTGTGTCACCCAAAATGCTCCATTTTAAGCTTTTATTACAAGATAACTTTATCAGTGTGAGTTTTAAACAAGAGATTGCTGCACTGTATCCTGGTGTTAATGATGCTGGTGGTAGAGGTGAACTAGACATACTGCCTGCCAAATTCTTAATTCAGTCCCTCCCCAGCTGTTGGTGGAGAGGCTGGAGGTTTGACCCCAAGTCTTTGGCAGAGTAGTGAAGAAACACTTGATTATTTCTTGTTGTCTGTTTTTGTGTAGAGTTCTGTGTCTTAAGACCCTTCCGCGTCCGTGGGAGCCGTTCCGAGCTTCTCTTTTGCAGAAGCAACAAATTGTGTTGGCAGAAATGGGTTACTTGATGCTTCTGGAAACGACGATTCCCTCCTATCTAATTCCATAGGATCATAGAACGGTTGGGTTGGAAGGGGCCTCAAAGATCACCCAGTTCTGGGTTGGGTCTCTGTAGAGGAAATAATGCTTTAAAAACCCACCAGGCTGGGGTTCTTTGAGGGCCTTGCAACTGACAGCACCGTTTCCATGGCAGAGCTCCCCATCCCACTGGGCCACAAACCCAACGCTGTGGGGTTCGCTGCTTGAAATGATGCTCCTCCCATAGCCGTCATTGGAACCCCCAAAGGTTTATTTGTCATCAAGAAAGAGCTGAAGATGACTGAAAAGCTCAATCACCAAACGCTCCTTTCACTACAGGAAACACAATTTAGCCCTTGCTCAAGTGTACGTAGCTTCAGTTCTGCCAAAAAGAAAAAAAAAACCCAATTATTTATTATTTAAGGTGTCGGAGTGGAGGGTGTCAATGAATGAATCACTTCTCGTCAGTCCCTCTTTAGGTCATTGTAAGAGTTTTTTATACACATCAAAACAGACTACTGATGGGTGTTGGAACCTGTTTACCGTCCGGTTGTAAATATTGTGCTTTGTATTCTGTATATTGGCTTCTTTTAAAGAAAAAAAAAACAAACAAAAAACAAAAGAACTGGTGATGCCAGCTGGGATCCAAGGTGAGGATGGAGCAGCACCGGGTCCTGAGCTGAGCTGGGGGTGGATTTGGGCCCGTGGTGTCTGACACCACTGACGGCAGATTTGGGACCATGGAAGGCTCCTGTTGACCTGAATCCATTTTAGAAGGAGCAGCAAGAGCCAGAAGGACTCCAGCTCCTTTGATTTCCAATGGATTATTGCAGTTTTTCTTCATTAGTGCCAAAACCCACCGCTCAGTTCTGCTCGTCGCTCCCTCCGTCGTCCGTCTGTCCTTCCGTCCGTCCGTCCCGGCTCTGCTCTGCAGGAAGGGGGGGCTGTGCTGGGGGTCCCGGCTCTTTGGTTTCGAGGGGAAACAAAAAACACTTTAAATAAATACCAAACCTCCTGGTTCCTGCCTGTGCCTGCTCGTTCTTGTGCTGCAGCCTGCAGTGAAGGGGTGGGGAGGGCTGGGGGAGGGACGGCCGTCATTTCTTCCTGAAAACCCCAAATTTAGGGAATGTGGGGAATTCTGAGCCGATCCCAAACCACCCGAGTATGAAACGGAGACCTTTCAGCTGCTCACGTCCTTTGCGGGGCATTAAAGCACCCGATGCTCACCCAGCCCCGGCTGCTTTGCAGCCCAGCTTCTCCCTGCCGAGGGCCAGGGATCCATTGAGGGCTAAAATTTCACTTTGTTCAAGTTTTTGTTCTTTAAGGAGGTGTTCTTTAAGGTTCCCTTAAGCTGCTTTCCCTTCCCCCTGAGCAGGGCAAAGGCTGCAAGCAGGCCTCATTCGGGAGCGTTTTTCTTTTCTTTTTTCTTCTTTCTCTCCTCTTTTTCTGTTTATTTTGCCTTTTTTCTCCTCTTTTTTTTTTTTCTTTTTTTTTCTTTTATCCCCTTTCTCTCTTTTCTTTCCTTCTCTTCTCGTCTCCTTTTTTCCTCTGCTTTTTCTCACCTTTTTCTCCTCTCCTTTTCCTCCCCCCTTTTTTTTTCCTTCCCCTTTTTTCCCTCCCCCTTTTTTTTCTCCTCCCCCTTTTTTTCTCCCTTTACTTCCCTTCCTTATTTCTCCTTTTTTTTCTCCTCCCCCTTTTATTTCCCCTCTTTTTTCCTCCCCTTTCCCACTCTATTTTCTTCCCTTTTCCCCTTTTTTTCCTCCCCTTATTCCCCCTTATTTTTTTTCTCCTCCCGCTTTTATTTCCTCTCTTTTTTCCTCCCCTTTCCCCCTCTATTTTCTCCCTTTTTCCTTTTTTTTTTCTCCCCTTACCCCCCGCCTTATTTCTCTCCTTTTTTTCCCCTCTCCTTTTTCTTCCCTTCTCTTTTTTCCCCTATTTTTTTCCTCTCCCCTTTCAACCCCCCCTTTCCCCTCCCTTTTTCCTCTTCTTTTTCTCCCCTTACTTTCCCTCCCCTTTTACTCCCCCCCACGCTCACTTTTCTCCCCATTCTTCCTCTCCCCTTTTTCTCTTCCCCCCCCTTTTTTTTTTATCCCTCTCTTTCCTCTCCTTTTTTTTCCCCCTTTTTTTCCCTCACCCCCTCCCCCTTTAAAGAAAAAATAATTAATTAATCGCCTTTATTTAATTATTTTCCCTTATCTTTACGCTCCGCCCCTTCCTACGTCCCGGCCTCAACCACTGCCTCTCCGCACCCGGGTTGATCCCCATCACCGCCCTCCAACCCCGCAGACTTTACACCTCGATCCCGCATTCCCCGCGCGTTGGCCTTCAACCCTCGGCTGCCGGCACCTCTCTTCCTTTATTCTTTATCCCACAACAGCGATCCATCCTCTGTTGTTTTTAATAACCTCGGGGTTTTTTCGTTCCTCACCCTCCCCGCCCGGAGCGTTGCGGGCGCTGCCGTGTAAAACCTAGCGGAGCGTTGCGGGATGTGGCGGGCGCTGCGGGGCCGCGGGTGAGTGCCGGCCGAGCCCACGTCCCCCCTGCTGTCCCTTCGTCTGTCCCCCCCGTCTGTCCCTCCGTCCCGTCTTGTCGTCCCTCTGTCTGTCCTTCCATCCCCTCGTGCCGCCCCTCTCCCCCTTCAGTCTCCTCCTGTCCCCCCCCAGGCAATTCCCACCAACCCCAAGCGATGCCCAATGGAGGAGGACACAACTCAAGGAGCCCCGCGGGTGCTTGGCTGCCCCCCGACCCCTCACCGCGGGCACCGACCCCACCGCCTTCCCAACCTTTGCCCCTCTCTCCGCCCCTTTGCGGCGGGCGTTGGAATGGCAAAAGCTCGGAGCTGCCACGCTCCGGTGCCCCCAACCATTTCCCCATCCCGTAGAAACCTTTGATCCAGCATCTTCAGCTTTTTTTTTTTTCAGCCTGGGAGCACCGAAACCACGTTTTGTTGGGGGAAAAAAGAGAAAAGAAACGGGTTTTGTTGGGATGAAACCAAACCTTGTTGGGTTAAATAAGTGTTTATTGGAATAAAAGCGTGTTTTATTGCAGTAGGAACACGTTTAGAGGAGGTAAAACTGCGTTTTAGGAGGATGAACTCGGGTTTTGTTGGGATAAAAAACAAAGTTTATTGGGGTGAAAATACGTTTTTGGGGAGAAAACCACATTTCATGGAGATAAACTCATGTGTTGTTGGGACAAAAACAAATTCTCTTTGGTTAAAAACACACTTTATTAAGATGAAACCACATTAAGATGAAAATGTGTTTTATGGGGATAAGCACACATTTTAATGGGATAAAGGCATGTTTTATTGGAGTATTTTTGATAAAAAACATGGTTTGGTGGGGTAAGACCACATTTTGTTGGTGTAAAACCTCATATTTGGGGGATAAACTCACCTTTTTATGAGATAAAACCGTATTTTGTTGTGACAGAAACACATTTTATTGTGATTAACCCAAATTTTGTTGGGATAAACCAAGGTTTTGTTGGTATAAATCCACGTTTTGTTGGGGTAAACTCATATTTTATTGTGATAAAACCATGTTTTATTGTGATAGAAACACATTTGATTGTGATTAACTCAGGTTTTTGTTGGATTAAATCACGTTTTGTTGGGATAAAACCAAATTTTGTTGGAATAAATCCACGTTTTATTTGGATGAAACCATGTTTTATTGTGATAGAAACCCAGGTTTTGTTGGGATAAACCCAAGTTTTGTTGGATTGAAAGTAGTGTTTTGGGGGATAGGCCCAGGTTTTGTTGGGATAAACGCAAGTTTTGTTGGGTTAAAGTCAATTTTTTGAGGGGTAGACCCAGGTTTTGTTGGGACAGATGCAAATTTTCTTGGGTTAAAATCAGTTTTTGGGGAGATAGACCCAGGTTTTGTTGGGTTAAGGTCAGTTTTTTGTTGGGATAGACCCAGGTTTTGTTGGGATAAAACCACATTGAAATAAAACCACATTTTATTGGGGCAAAATCCCACTTTTGGGGGGATCCAACCACCTTTTATTGGAAGCACGAGTGGGATTTCGCCATCCCTCCCTCCCTAGGCAGAGATGCTTGCACCATGCAGCCATCCAGGTGACCAACGAGCCCATCCTCGAGTTCAAGCCCGGCAGCCCCGAGCGCGCAGCTCTCCAGAAGGTACCCACGCATGGCATCACTTTGAGTCTTTCCCCCTTTTTTAAACCCATCTCCATCCATCCCCAACGCTGTTTTCTCCCCTCTCCAGGCACTTGCTGAGCTGAAGGGCCGGACTGAAGCCATCCCCTGTGTGGTTGGTGGGGAGGAGGTGTGGACGTCGGCGGTGCGCTACCAACTGTCGGTGAGTTTTGGGGTGAAATATCACGTTATGAGGGGTGCATCAATCAGACAGGGAATTATTGATGCTACGTTCTCTTTTCAGCCCTTCAACCATGCGCATAAAGTGGCCAAGTTCTGCTATGCTGACAAGGTGAGCACCCCGCTCCTGGCCCTTTTTCCCTTGAGTTTTCCTTATGGGGACGGCGCAGTGAGCACAGATCTTTGGGCAGATGGCCCTTCATCCCCCCACCCTGATCTTCTGTGATGAGCATCTCCTCATGGCTGCCATTCCCCTTCCACAGGACCTCATTAACAAAGCCATTAATGCCGCTATGGCTGCCAGGAAGGAGTGGGACTTGAAACCCATCCAGGACCGGGCCCAGATCTTCCTCAAAGCAGCTGACATGCTGAGCGGCCCACGGCGTGCCGAGGTGCTGGCCAAAACCATGGTGGGGCAGGTGAGTGGGATGGGGTGAGTGGGAGGGATCTGGGGTCTTGGGAAGGAGCAGTATGGGGTCTTGGGAGAGATTGAGGTGGGGTCTTGGGAATGGGGCTTTGGGAAGGATTGAGATCTTGGGAAGGTGTGAGATGGGGGGGGTCTTGGGAGGGATTGAGATGGGGTGGGTTTGGGAGGGATTGAGATGGGGGGGGTTTGGGAAGGATTGAGATGGGGGGGGTTTGGGAAGGATTGAGATGGGGGGGGTTTGGGAAGGATTGAGATGGGGGGGGTTTGGGAAGGATTGAGATGGGGGGGGTTTGGGAAGGATTGAGATGGGGGGGTTTGGGAAGGATTGAGATGGGGGGGGGGTTGGGAAGGATTGAGATGGGGGGGTTAGGAAGGATTGAGATGGGGGGGTTGGGAAGGATTGAGATGGGGGGGTTGGGAATGGGGCTTTGGGAAGGATTGAGGTCTTGGGAAGGTGTGAGATGGGGTCTTGGGAAGGAGCAGGTATAGAGTCTTGGGAGGGATTGAGATGGGGGGGGTTTGGGAAGGATTGAGATGGGGGGGGTTTGGGAAGGATTGAGATGGGGGGGGTTTGGGAAGGATTGAGATGGGGGGGGTTTGGGAAGGATTGAGATGGGGGGGGTTGGGACGGATTGAGATGGGGGGGTTGGGAATGGGGCTTTGGGAAGGATTGAGGTCTTGGGAAGGTGTGAGATGGGGTCTTGGGAAGGAGCAGGTATAGAGTCTTGGGAGGGATTGTGGTGGGGTCTTGGGAAGGATTGAGATGGGGGGGGGGTTGGGAAGGATTGAGATGGGGGGTTTGGGAAGGATTGAGATGGGGGGGGTTTGGGAAGGATTGAGATGGGGGGTTTGGGAAGGATTGAGATGGGGGGGTTGGGAAGGATTGAGATGGCGTCTTGGGAAGGAGTGGACTGGGGGCTTTGGGAGAGATTGAGATGGGGTCTTGGGAGAAATTGAGGTCTTGGGAAGGTGTGAGATGGGGTCTTGGGAAGGAGCAGGTGTAGAGTCTTGGGAAGGGATGATATGAGGCCTTGAGAAGGAACAAGAATGGGACCTTGGGAGGGAGTGGGGTGGGGTCTTGGAAGGAGTAGGATGGGGCCTTGCAGGAAGCCGAGCCCTCGTTGTAAAGGCCAAACCCCAATGCCATCTGTTGTTTTTGTTGGCCGTGACCAGGGCAAAACCGTCATCCAGGCAGAAATCGACGCGGCAGCGGAGCTGATCGACTTCTTCCGCTTCAACGCCAAGTTTGCACTGGAGCTGCAGGGCAGCCAGCCGCTCAGTGTGGAGTCCAGCACCAACAGCATGGTGTACCGTGGGCTGGAGGTGAGCAGCCAGGCAAACTCATGGCCGTGGGATGTCGTGGGGTGCCGTAAGGTGACGTAGGATGCTACAACCTGTCCTTTTCCTCTTCCTTCCATAGGGTTTTGTGGCGGCTGTCTCTCCCTTCAACTTCACAGCCATCGGTGGCAACCTGGCAGGAGCTCCGGCTTTGATGGTGAGCATCACGGAATGATGTTTCTCTGTTTTGTCCACCAGTCCCAACCCCAAATCTCTGGGGTCCTGACACTAAATCTCTGAGTGATTTGCACTTGGGGATGGAGGAGCTCTTTGGGGCCATTTCCAAAATTGGGTCCAAAACTGGGCGCCTCCATGCTCAGCCCAGCCACACCCTTCTACAGCCCCCCCTGAATTTTGTTATTAGGCTCAGGGGATGTTAATTAGTCAGGCATTCCCCTGGCTGCTGGGTAGACCTGTCCACCAAACAGCTTTGATGGGCAAGTGTTGGAAAAAGGGAAAATGTTCCCCACATCTGAGAAGTGCCCCGTCCTTGGAGACATTAAAGGCCAGGTTGGAAGGGGGCAACCAGCCCAATTCAGGAGTTGGAACTGGATGCTCCTTAAAGTCCCTTCCAACCTAAACCATTCCACGATTCACCTGTAGGTTGGGCTTTACACAGAGCGCAGCTTGGGGTGCTCTAATAGGTGGGTGTTAATTAGCCCTCAGCAGGTGTTAATTAATCCCAGGCTGTTCTCCTCTATGCACTGCACTACTGAACCTTGCTCATCGTTGCAGCGATGGTGACACAGGGCAGGTCACGAGCTGCAGCCATGGTGGGGGCACAGAGCCAAAGGGGTGGGAGCACAGCGGGGCCACTGTTCTGTGTCTTGCAGCCAATCCTGCTGTTTGTTTGGGCTCTGTTAATACATGCTTGGGAGGTTTCTCTGCTCCCTCAGCTGGCACTGGGTCATGTTAGGGCCGGAAGCCTCTCCTTGTGCACTCACTGTGCTCTGTCTGCAGGGAAACGTGGTGCTGTGGAAGCCCAGCGACACGGCCCTGCTTTCCAGCTACGCCGTCTACAAGATCCTGCTGGAAGCTGGGCTCCCTCCCAACGTCATCCAGTTCGTGCCAGCTGATGGACCCGTGTTTGGTGATGCTGTCACCAGCTCTGAGCACTTCTGCGGGCTCAACTTCACTGGCAGCGTGCCGTAAGTCAGGGTGGGGAAGCACAAGGAGCTGCTTTAACCAAAAACCGAGGAGTGAAAGGGGAAGAGGAACTTCTGCTCGGTGCTCTCTGCTCTGGGTTTTGCGCGGTGCCCGGTGCTTTGATATCCAGGGTCTTATTCTCACCGACATCTCTTCCATTTGCAGAACATCCCTTCTTCGGGGATGGCCAGATGGGCTTGTTGGGGTGTCACAGCAAGGTCAGGGCCCTGCCACACCTTTCCCAAGTTTCCCACACCTCCTCCTTTCTCCCCCAGGACTTTCAAACGCCTCTGGAAGCAAGCATCCGAAAACCTGGACCGCTACCGCAACTTCCCACGCCTGGCTGGAGGTGAGCTCGCGTTGTGGGGAGGGCGCACGGCGAATACCCATCCCTATACCTCGTGCTAACTCCTCTCTTTCTCCTTTTTTCTCCACCAACCAGAGTGTGGGGGTAAGAACTTCCACCTGGTGCACAGCTCGGCCGACGTGTCCAGCGTGGTGAACGGCACCCTGCGCTCCGCCTTCGAGTACGGCGGCCAGAAATGCTCGGCGTGCTCCCGCCTCTACGCCCCGCGCTCGCTGTGGCCCCAGATCAAAGCCAAGCTGCTGGAGGAGACCAAGAAGATCAAAGTGGGAGACGTGAGTGGAGCTGCCGGGCTGCTGAAGGGCTTTGCGGCTCAGCGGGTGGCTGATGGGATTAGAGACTGCGGTAACTGGCTACTAATTCCTATTGAACCGAGCTTTTTATCCACTGGTTCTCCCCACCACCACCACCACCCCTCCATCCTCCCCCTCCTTCATCTTTCTTTTTTTTTTTTTTATTTTTTTTTTTTTTTCAGTGATTAGAAATTAACTTGTAGCCAGCATCTGCGGGAAGGATTGTGCAAGGCGCTGAATACCGTGGGCTAATTGAAAAAGGGGAGGTTGGTCCCTCCAAACGGAGGCGTGCTTTGGGAAGGGATGCGTTGCTGTGGGAATTTCAGTTTTAGGATCAGCTTTTTGGCACAGTGTTGACCCCAGGCCCTGGTGGTTGCATGTCCTCGTGCTGTCTCCTCCACCTTTCAGCCCAGTGAGTTCATCAGGAGCAACCCACGTTGGTTGGACGCAATGATGTTGGAGGTCTTCTTCAACCTTAAGGATTCTGTAGTCCTACGAGTGGATATGGTGGGGTTGGGTTGATGGTTGGACTGGATGACCTTGGAGGTCTTCTCCAGCCTAATGGATTCTGTGATTGGGCACAGTGGAGATGGGTTGATGGTTGGATTAGATGATCTTGGAGGTCTTCCCCAACCTTAAGCATTCTATGAGTGGACATAGTAGGGATAGGTTGGCATGATGAATTGTGCTTGATGATCCTGGAAGTATTTTCTAACCTTCATGATTCTGTATTGTCTTTTCTTTGCCCCTGCAGCCTGTCCAGGACTTTGGGACCTTTTTCTCAGCAGTGATTGATGACAAGGTGAGCTCACGTGTCCTGTCTGCTTGAAGGTAGCACCACAAGGCTGCTGGTAGAAGTTTGATTGGTTGGGGCTCATTACACTTAGCAAAGCTTTGAGCAGTATTCCAGGAGAGTAACATACTCAACTGTCACATATTGCCCCATTCATGAAGACATTAAAGGCCAGACTGGATGGGGCTCTGGGCAGCCTGGTCTGGTGGGGGGCAACCAGCCCATGACAGGGCATTGGAACTCGATGATCTTTAAGCATCGATGCTGTTTAAGGTCCCTTCCAACCTAAAGCACTCTATGATATGTCACTGCCTCTTTTGAGAAGTGAGATATCTTGCTGAGAAGCCATCTCAGATATAAGGCTCAGTGCACAGCCCTCATCCTGAGCTGGAAGCGAGCAGCACAGTCCTGAAAAGCAGCACCCAAAGCTCACCTCCAGCCCTACTTCAACGACCAGTGTAAGGTTATGTACACCTTTCATTATCCTTCCTTTCCTCAGTCTTTTGCACGTATCAAGAAGTGGCTGGAACACGCCAAGACGTCCCCCAACCTCAGCATCTTGGCCGGGGGTGGCTGTGATGACAGCGTTGGGTACTTTGTTGAGCCATGCATCGTGGAGAGCCAGGACCCAACAGACCCCATCATGAAGGAGGTGAGAAAGGTGGAAAACACGGGATGTGGATCCACGTCTTGGGCAGCACGTTGGCTGGTTGATGGTTATTAGCTAACCTGGTGTTAATTTCGAGACGCTGGCGGTTGGAGGAGGCTGGTTTATATCAAATGGCTGAGCGATAATGATTTATTTTTTTTGCTTTTCAGGAAATTTTTGGACCCATCCTCACGGTTTACGTGTACCCCGAGGAGAGGTACCAGGAGGTGTTGGAGCTGATCGACACCACAACACCCTACGGCCTCACGGGGGCGGTGTTCGCCCAGGAGAGGTGAGCAGGGACCGAGCGGGGACAGGAGGAGGGGACAAGAGGAGGGGGCAGCCGGGGTGTTGGTCCTCCCATCCCCTCCCAGCCACTAGTCTATGTTCCAGCCCCTCAGGGCTTGCACAGTGTGCTTTTTCGGTTAGAAACTGGTTTCAAGAATCCTGTTCTGAGTTTTCTTTTTACCACGGGGAAAAAAGAGATTAGGAAAAGAATGAGTTATTTCGTTACTTCAGAAGCCTAGAAGAAAACAGGAGAGCTATTTCTAAGTGATGAGGAGAGCCAGAAGCTTTTTAGATTGTATGAAAAGCAAGTTGTTGCATTGCATCTTTGCGTTGTCGTATTGTATTGCTTCGTTGCGTTGTTGCATTGTGGTGTTCTCTTATTTAACACTTTCTGGTGTTGTTGTGAGAAAGTTTGAGGCTCACACAAGGCAGATATGGAATTAATTTTTCAATGAATATCTAAGAATAAACTAAATATTAGTGAAGCTAGTGAGCAGGTGTAGAATAACGTAGGAGGTCATTAAACCTAGCTTACTCGTCATTAGGATGAGTTGTCCTAACTTAGGAGGTCATTAAGTTGGGCTGTCCTTGGACTTCGGTATAAAGAAGTAACAAAAAAATAACAAAAAAATCTTGAAAAGGAATTAGAAGACAGAACTGCAGTCATTTAATTGAATTTCAAGCACACAGATCCCATTGGAGTGCGAGTTGAACTTGGCTCGGCAAAACATGCAGAGCTGGAGGTGCAGGTAAAGGAAAGCAGTGCCCAAATTTGTTGCTGTTAGGGTGAGGGTTAGAGTTAGAGCAGAGGCCCCCAGTTTTTATCATCCCCCCCATGCTGACATCCACCATCCCTCCCCAGGAGCATAATTGAGGAAGCCCGGAGCCGCCTGCGCAACGCAGCCGGCAACTTCTACATCAATGACAAATCAACGGGCGCCGTTGTGTTCCAGCAACCCTTTGGGGGCTCCCGCATCTCAGGTGAGACCCTTCAAAACCCCCTTCTTTCAGCAGCACGATGGGACGCATCCCCTCCAACCACATCTTTCACCCCGAGGTTCTACTTCTCATAGAATCACTCACGTTGGGAAGGCCCGCTACGATTGCCGAGTCCAACCATCAACCCATCACCCATGCCCACTAAACCACGTCCCTCACGTCCCTTTTTTTTTTCCCCTCCCCCCAAAAACAGGAACCAACGACAAGCCTGGTGGCCCCCACTACATCCTACGCTGGACCTCTCCTCAGGCCATCAAGGAAACCCACGTGCCTCTGTCAGACTGGCGCTACGCCTACATGCAGTGATGCCTTCCCCCAACCCGTGCCCTACTACTGGTGCTCGACGCACACCGTGGCTTCCTGCCACAGCCTTGAAAGCACTTCAATCAGCAGCTCTTTAGCAAAAGTTTTGTTTTTAGGGGGTGATTATTTTATTAAGTTAACTCACGCGAAAACAGTGTTAAAAGTAAAGAAAAAGGACTAAGTTAGCTGCAGCAAATCCACAGAGCACTGCGGCCTTTGGGAATCGATTCCTCTGCTCTGCTTTATCTAAGAGGGTAATGCCCCATGCTGCAGGAGTGACACTTCTTCCACCACATAAGGGCTTTTCCATAGTGTATCTCAAGAGCTAGCAGCACTGTGCCTCTGCAGAGAGCTTTGAGCTCACCACGGGATGCTGGATCCAGTTCCCCCTTTATACTTCTGATGAGTGTCCGATGCCCTCAAAGCATCCTTTATCCTTGGACAGAGCCTAGCACAGCAAAGTGAATGGAATTTAGGGACTTACCAGGAAGTTTGGTTTAAGGCAGTGTGAGATGCAGCGGGAGCCTTGAGCCTTAGCTTTTCCTGGCTTCTGAGCAACGTCTGCAGGAGGTACATTTTGCCAAGAGAGGGCAGCTGCGAGCTCGGCGCTGCTTAGAAATTATCCCAAGTGCCTTATTCTACTGCAGAAGGCACTTCCAAGGCTGCATCCCTGCCGTGAGCTCAGCAGCTCCCATGTGGTCCCCAAGTTTCCTTACCCATAGGGATGCCCAACTGTCCCCACGCGTCCTGTCGTTGATCCTTGGACGTCAGCTAAGAAGTGGAGGGGTTTTCTAGAACCCTCAGTGCCATTCTGCACAAGGGGCTGCAGCATCCCTCACCCCAGAGGCTATCAGGATTTGCAGATAGTGTGGCTAACCCTGTTACAGCTGCTGCAATAAGCACTGAAGTATCGATCTTGTCCGTGCCTGGGCCGGTATTCAGCCTGCAGGTAAAGAATGAGTTGCACTGACACCTGCAAATCCAGGCTTAGGTGATGCAAATCTCAATAAAATGCATTGCAAAAACTTTTTGTGCTGTTTTAATGAGTTATTTCTTCCAAACGTTGCCAAAGGATGAGCTGAGACAAAGCATGTGTTCAGTGCATGCGGTGTTTTGAGCAAGGATGGGAGCGATGAGTGAGAATAACACCAATAATAGTCATAAATAATGATAATAATAAATAATCTCCCATGGGGAAACTCCTCCTCCTTGCAGCCTTTGGGAGATAAAATAGCTTTGGTGTTGAATATAGGGGAAGGGGACATCCTTGGTGCCTTGTTCAAGGGAGCTGAGAGCCACTGCCTTTGGCTCAACGCCTTTTAGGACTTAAGGGCAGGGTGTCAAGTGGATTTTTGAGCCTTAACTCCGATTTTCATGGCTTTTGTGGCTTCAAATCAGCCCCCTAATGCTATTGAAGCAGTTGGCTTTTTGAAGTCGGGAGCGCACTGGGGGGGGGGGGGGGATCACAAGATTCCTTGGGTGCTTCCGTGCCTGCAGGGATGGGGAATGGAATTGCCTTAAGGGAGAGCGATGGGGAGAAGGGAACAGCTCTTCTACCTCTGGAAAAAAACAGCATCAGGGGGGAAAAAATGGTCAGAGAGATGCAGAGAGAGCACATCCAGCCCCACAGTGGGACTTTCCCACAGTGCAGATGGAAAACCCAAGCAGCAAGAAGGGGACGGGGCGTTGGATGTTGGCCCTGTTCAACAAATAAACGCAGCCCCTCCAAAATGCTGCGGAGCCGTGGAGAGCTTGCTAATATTTGGCATTTTTGTGCTAAAGCCTCAGGTCCTGGAGTCATGAGAATGCAGCAGGATGTCAGCCTCCAGCTAGAGTAAATAAAGCCTGGCTTCCATCCTTGGGGCTGGAGCTGCGTTGTGTGACCCTTTGGGACCAGAAGAAAATCCCAGAAAGCAAATAAAGGGGCACAGAGACCAGCCTGCTCCCACCTATGCCATGGGATGCTCTGGATTTCGGGGACTCCGATCCCACCGGTGCTTTGGGGATCAGCATCACACGCAGCATCGCATCCTTTGGGTGTTTAAAATGTATCAGCAGTGCCATCACCGCCGCTGTTTTCCATCCTTCAGTGATAAGGCATCGGCGTGTACACAGCACCCAGAAAATCACCGACAAACACCGCTTCCTCCCCCCTCCTCACACCAATTATTAACATTTATCACAGCGGCAAACCCGCTCAGGCTCTGTTCTCATTTCACATTTTCTTTCTTTTCTATGCTTTTAACACATATATTTTTTGCCCCCCACTCCACATCCTGGAGATCACAAACGTGACATTTCGGTGCCGGAGTCGCGGTGCCAGGCGGGCAGAGTGGGCAATGACAAATCAATTCTCCCCGGATCGTCCAGCAGTGCTGTCCAAAATGTTTAATTAGTGCAAAATCAGCCCTTCCGGCAGCTTTCCTTTATTATTATTATTATTATTGTTTTTAATTATTATTTTGTTTTTAATTTGTTTTCTCCCCAGCCTGCGAAAATGCACGACACCCCCAAGTGGGGCTCGAGGCGTAATAGTGGGGGAAGAGAGGAGCGAGTTGGAGTGGGTGGGTGGATGGATGGCTGCATCCATCCAAAATGTATTATGGGGTCCTGGGGGGGCTGTAGACATTAGGGTGAGTTGGGTTTTGGGCTCCCAGCTCCAAGCATCTCCATCAGTGTTCCTTGGGTGGAATAATGGGATGGAGTCTCTGCTAGGAATGGTGGCAGGGAATCCTCCAAAATGGGTCCTGGTGGTAAACTGAACCCCCATATTGCATTCATGGCACTCTGTGTATTCACAGCTGTGTGCCAACACCAGGGAATCCCTTCTTGGTGTTTGGGTGCAGAGCTGTGCTGTGCCCATTTTGCAGATGGGAATGTCGGAGCACAGCGATGGGAACAGCTGCACCCAGACCCCACTGCTGCCCCATTGCAAACAGCAGCAGAACATGGGGCTCCCAGCCTTTGGCTCCATCCACAGGAGTGACGCTGCCCCCCAGGAATGTACCCCCTCCCACCCCATCCCAGTGCAATGCTCTAATCCAGGGGACGCTTTCAGACAGCTGCACTGCGCAGAGCCCTGACATCAGCAGGCAGCTATGAGGTCTGCTTGGCACAGTGCTCCTTCTGTAGGGCTGGCTGCCTGAAAGGGGGGGAAACAGGGACACATGTATGGGATTTCATGTTCCCTGTTAGGGAGTGAATATGGGAGGAGGTGAATCATTGCCTTTTCTCCTACTTTGGCTACTGTGTTGGGAACTGCCTAGCCCTTTGTGGCAGCCCCATCCCTCTGTGGTGAATTGAGACTCCCCTAAAGGGCACAGGTGACCACTAAGCCTTTGATCCTAATTAGGACATGATGTATTTTCATCATGTCAGTGTTGTCAGCAGTGCTGGAAACTGCTCCTGGCCCAAAGCTCCCCAAGCGTTCCCATCTCTGAGCATCTTCATCCCCAAGCATCCCCATCCTTGAGCACCTCATCCCTGAGCATCCCCATCCTCGAGCATTCCCCCACCCCGAGCAACATCTTTGTGACGCTGATTTACTGCAGCCCAGCCTGTGGGGAAGGCGGTAATTCCCTGCCAACACCTGCATTTTCTGCCTCTCCCACTTGTCAGCTCCTTTTAACAGCAGCAGATAACTCGTCCCTGGCTCCTGATGGTGATTTCCCCCCCACGTTGGGCACCGGGGCCGGCAGCTGTGCATGGAGCAGCTCTCATCTTTCTGTTCCAACCCTGGGGGACTCAGCCGTAACCTCCACACTAAGGCTCTGGCACCATTTCAGACCCTTCCCCTGTCCCAGGCGGGTGCAAGCCAGCTGCGATGCCTCCTCACAGCCTGGGAAAATAACGCAGAGCTCGACTTTTCCTTGAGAGCCCTGAAATCCGAGTGGCCGCTGCTCCTGCTGCCCCCTCCCTTCCCTTTGCATTTCCCTACCCTACACAGCCTACACAGCCCTCGCTTTGGAATTTAGCGTTCTTCCTCCCTTGCCAGGTCTGGATTGGGCCACCCATCCAGCACCCTACAAGGACTCTCAACACTATGCCCACCCCCCCATGAACAACAACCCATTCCTTCACCACACCATCATTTTTTTGAGATTACATATCTAACTATTCCAAGATTTTCCTTGAAATCCTACTCTCCTCTTCCATGTCACTGAGACCATACCTATTGGATAAGGAGGTGGAACAACGTCTCTGTACCTCCTTGGGGTCACAGCCCACAAACCAAAGAACCCACATCTATTTCTTGGGAGATCCCTCAGTAAACTAAGCCACAGCAGTTGAAAAAGCCACTTATCCCTGATTTTAGATGTGCACTCATGGTGTATCTCGACAACAAGGTGTAAAGAGATTTCACAGCATCTCAGCATCACAGAGCACAGACAGCACATGGTTGGAGATGGACCCTCAGCCCCCCAGGAGCACCAAGTCGATGAGCACATCCCTGTTCTACCAACCAGAACCCCCCAGATGATGATTTCTGTTGTTGATTAGCATTAAGAACGAGTGTTACTGTTAGTATGCACCTCCTGCAGGAGGACAGGGCCTGTGGGAAGGGACCGCTGGGTCTCCAGCAAAGCTTTGGGTGCACATCCCAACCCACCCCATGGATGGTGGATCAACAATTTGTTCCAATCCCCCCGGCCTCATCGGGTTTCAGAAATGGGAAAGATGCACAGATGTGCAGCCTCAGTCCTATGGCTTTGACTTGAGATTGGATTGACAACCGTATGCAGTTGGATTTCGGATTCAGGTTCAGGCACAGCTGAGAGCTGTTATCGCAGCACTATGACCAAACGTGATCAATAAATTTGGTGGTGGGGACAGAAACAGACAGGAAGGTTTCCAGAGCAGGAAATCCAACCTTCAAGACAAAGCCTGAGCTCAGGAATCCTAATGCTGGCCTCCATCCACATTTGCCAATCATCACTCAAACCAAAATCTCTTGATGTTTGGCCAAAAAGCAGGTTCACAGATGCTGGTGTCAGTGCTGTGTCCTCCTTGGGGCAATTAAATGGGTTGTGAGGGGTTGGAGCATGGGAGATCTGATTCCTCTCCTCCAAAAGCAGGAATGCAGTGCTTCCAAACCACAAGAGGGGCTGGAGACCTTCTCCTACTCCACCTTGGCATTACCCTTGGCAATGGGAATGCAAGTTGGCGAGGTTCTTACTAGCTTCCCCATACAGCCTCCCAAATAAATATTTTAAAAATTCTTCCATATATTCCCCATCATTTCATCTCCACCCATACCTGGCCAATACAGAAAAGTAAAGTCTATGAGCAACACATCCTACATTTGCCCATGGGGGTCCTCAAATGGAGGAACATCCCTTTCCATGGCAGTCAGCGAGCGATTGAGTTGGAAAAGGAAAACTGGGGGTGGAGCAGCACTGGGCTGCTCATATCTAACATCCGTCTGCCCATTTCGGATTGAGCTTCCTGATAGAGAAGAAAGGTTTCATCTCCCGTGGAGATGGAATGAACCTGGGGCTAGCTGCTCCCAACCATGCGACGTCGAGGTGCCACGTCTCTATTTGTTATTTCAGGGAGGCTCCCGTTGCTCTGCATCACATTCAGGTGCTTTCCCATCACCACACACCCGAAGTGCTGGGGATGTGACAAAGCAAGAACAGCTCAGCTGACATCCTGTGAATTAATCAGTGAGAGGGACCAGCCTTGATTAAATTAGAAACTCGCCTACTAATAGGGATGGCCTTCGATAAACAAGGGATTGGGTGGGAATAGTAGGGAGGGAGCAGCATGAGAAGGGATGACTTAGGCCACAAACACAGAGAACTCTTGGGGTTAAAGGGAGGCTAGAACAGACCCCAAAGTATCATCTCCCATTTGGGGAGCATTTATCCCCACTTTCATACGTATGGAATAATGCTGAGAGCTCTGTTCCTGACCAAAAGAGGGAAAAAAGAAACAAAATGGGTGTTACAATAAGCTGCTGACTCTTCCTGGTGACAGAAGAAGGGATTTGGGATCAGATAAAGCACTTTCCTCTCTAACGCCTTGTCTGACATCAGAGCCTTGGTGCCACCAAAGGCCATGCGGCGCTGCGGAGCTCTCCCACCTCCTCCTCCCATCCTCCAGGCCTGTGCATCCTCTGCATTTTCCTGCTGGTGACTCACAGGCAGTTAAGTGTTGCCTTTTTTGCTCTTTTTCTTCTTTTTCTTTCTTTCTTCAGAGCAAACTAGGCGGCAGAGCAAGTTGCTTTGCAGCCCTCCCCACCTCCGCTATGCCAGCGAATTTCCAATTTTCAGCTAATATCAAGGTCGTGACAGAAAGCGCAGAGGCCCTGGTAGGACATAATGGCAGAAGAATTGTAAATGTTGCTTTTAGTGAATGCAGAATGAGGAAGGGCCAAGGAGGGGAAATTTTCCATTCAGCGTTGGCCTCTGAAAAGCGAATACATTTTCTCCTCCAGTGTGTCGCATTAGATTTCCAGAGGTGCTCGGCACCAGGTACATGTCATTAGTAACAGTTTGCGTGGTAATGAATCCTTTTATTTCTCTTCCACACAGCTCATGAATACATAAAGAGGCTGGTTTTAGTCGCATCTGGTTCAGCTGCAGGAGCCTCACATAACTTAATTTCGCATCCTCTTCTGTACGGTGGCAAGCGCAGCTGGGGCCAGCCTTAAAGGCACAGGAGGTTCTCAAAATCTGAGCAAAACCTGGGATTGGAGGTGAGAGTCTTCTTAGGGATGGCCCTGAGCTGTCCTCCTGGAGCCAGGCATCCTTTGTCGAACGGTGAGATGGACTTGGTTGGGCCATGGCAGCTATGGGTTGAGTTCAGCCATGGCAACATGGGGTTGAGGTGGGTTTGTTCATGGCAACATGGGGTTGAGGTGGGTTTGGCCATGGTAACATGGGGTTGAGGTGGGTTTGGCCATGGCAACATGGGGTTGAGGTGGGTTTGGCCATGGCAACATAGGGTTGAGGTGGGTTTGGCCATGGTAACATAGGGTTGAGGTGGGTTTGGCCATGGCAACATGGGGTTGAGGTGGGTTTGGCCATGGCAACATGGGGTTGAGGTGGGTTTGGCCATGGCAACATGGGGTTGGATGGGGTTTGTTTGTGGCAACATTGGGTTGCTTGGAGTTCGGCCATGGCAATGTGGGGTTGGGTTTGGCCATAGCAAGATGGGGTTGGTTCAACTGGGGCCATGTTAGGCTGGAGTTCAGCTGTGGCAACATGGGGTGGGGTTGGGTTCACCTGTGAAAGCATATGGTTGGTTAGGTTTGGCCACGGCAACACGGGCTTGAATTCAGCCTTGACAACTTTCAGTTGGGTTAGGTGCAGCCATGGCAATGTGGGTTGGGGTGGGTTAGGCCATGGCAACGTGGAGCTGGGATGGATTCAGCTGTGGCTATGTCAGGTTGATCTTTTGGGAACATGCAATAGCTCAGAGCAGCCCAGCGTTCCTCAGGCTTCTGGTGAACAAAGTCCTCTCTTGGAATTCATTTAATCCATGTCACCTCCCCAAACACAGGGAGCTTCTGCCCCCGTAACAAGTTTGTGATGAGAGAGCAAAGATCTGTTCTTTCTGCAAGCTCTGCCCTGGGATCATTGAGCTGACGGGTGAGAGCTGAGGCTGCTGGGGCTTTGCTGAGGCCAAACAATCACTGCCAGGAATTAGGGCTTCATTAACAGCCTCATAAAGCAGGCATGAGACTGTTGCCAACACGGCGTGATGCTGCTGTGCTTTCCTCTTCTGAAGTTTTATCTTTCTTAATTGCAATTGCTTTGTAATAATAACAATAAAGTGAGCATAACTAGAAAACTAATTAAGCCCAAACCTCACCCAGCACCACCTGAATCCAGACCTGTCTGACATTTCACTCCCTGAGCTTCCACCTGCCAACTGGAACTCGAGAGCAAGGCTGCTTCTCCAACAAGACCCAACCTGCAGTTTGCAGAGGCTTTGAGAGATGGGATGCTGGGCAGGCACTGAGATATGGACCTATGATGGGAGGGAGCTGAACTTCACGTATTTCAGCTGAAGTTTTGGGGAGAACACCTCTGTAGGCACTATTAGATTGTCCCCAAGCCAGGCATGGTCCAGTGGTAGGCAATATTTGATAGTCCCCATGGTCCCATAGGATAAATCCCTTTCAATGGGGACTTCAACCAAATAATAAAACAAAACCCTGGGTTTAGAGTAGCTTATGGGCTTTGCAGGGTGAAGCTGATCTCTGGGCATAAGTACCTGAAGTGGGGAGCAGAGGCACAGCGGAGGCTGAGGCAATCCCATGGTGCAGGTTTTGTTTGGTCAGTGACATTCTGTGAGTGGTGTCATCCCCAACACAGATCTCTGAAACATTTTGGGAACGTTTTAAATTGAGATCTGAGCCTTGCAGAAGTGTCGGGCTGAGAGGCAGGTTGGGTGTGCTCAGATCTGGGCCAGGGCAGCCTTAAGGCAATGGTGACGGGCAACAGCTGAAGCAATCCCAAATCCCCACCGTGGGGAGAAGCGGTGCCTCTTCCAACAGAGCAGTGTTAGGTTTTCTAGGTGAAGAGATTTCCAAGAATAGAGTAACAAAAACATACAATTGTTTGTAATGGGTTAAGAAATCATTTCCTGCGCAATCCATGTCCACTCTGCCAGGCAGCTGCAGGTAACTGCACTTTGAGGCTTTGCAATAAACTCCTCTGCAGTTTTCCGACAGCTTTTGTCATCAGCGTAACTGAATTTACAATGGACGTGGAGTATTTCTCCCTTGCTGACCTGCAGTTGTGCTGAACACAGACCACAGAATGCAAATTTGTGGTAAGAAACCTCTAGCTCTTGTGGTTTTGGGATTAAAACCTTGGAAATGAGGTCAACACACCTCGAAGCCACGAGGCTGAAAATGCGCAGCTCCCTGTTGCCCTGTGGGTGTGCAGACAGGGACCAGTTGTGGAGAGAGGACCAAAGCACCAACACATCACTGATTTTCAGTGCAAGAAGGGGCATTCATTCTCCCATCGTAGGATCACAGAACCATTAAAGTTGGAAAAGACCTCTAAGATCACCCCAATCCGTCCCCACCATGCCCACTGACCTCAGTGCCACATCTCCATGGTTCTTGGGCACCTCACAGGGACAGTGACTCCCCCCCCTTCCTGTAAATCCACTAATGGTCATTAGCTTAAAAATATGCTGTTTAAGACTGCAAGTCAGACAGTAAGCAGAGCAGAGCATCTCCAAAGCCTAACCCTAACCCTGCTCCTACCCCTAACTCACATTCCCTTGTTCCAGGAATGATGGACCCCAGGACCGTTGGTGACCCATTGGGTTGGGTGCCCAAACCTCCACTTCTCTCAAGACACATAAATGGGGAATTCAACCCCAAATAACTTAGCACTTTGCAAAAACTACCAACCAGGGCCATCTCCTCTCCTTGCTCCTACAAACTTCCTCACTCTTCCTGTTTCCCATTCATCGGAGCCTTCCCCTATCCCACATCCCCCTGGTCCAGGTATGATCAACCCCAAGAAGCCCCACCAGTCAGTATCCCATTGGATCGGGTGCCCAAATGTACGGGGCATCATTTCAGCTCGTCGCCCTACTTCTCCAGCTATGAAGAAAGAACATAATGGAAAAACAATTAAAAAACAGAAGAGAGGAATAAGAAAAAAAACACATCATTTTAAGGCAGAAAGGGGGGGCCAGGAGATGCACGGAGCCAGTAGATAACCAGCAGATGTGATTTTTGCAGATAAGCGTAGTAATTTAGATAAATCTGGAGGCTTTAGAGCCTTTCGCTTGCGTTCCTTTTCTTTCTGTCTGATTTTTTTTTTCAATTTTATCTCGCGAGTCAAGAGGAGGGGGAGCAGGAAGGGGGGAGCCTAATCTTTGGGTACTTTTTCTTTTCTTTTTAATGTGTTTTTCCCCAGAAGGTGGGATGAGGCCGCTCTCCCCCCACGCACATGCACACACGCAGACGCACACAGAAGATGGGGCTCTCTGTTTTTTAAGAGCGGCGGACAAAAATCAAAATATTTGAAAATGTATTTCATGGTAATTATGTCATATTTCATGGACTGATGCCACTACTGAAAGAGAGCCTGAATGCCTTAATTTGTATAGAAATTGTAATCATTTGTTCATTTCAAGGTGAAAATTGCATTTTTTAATTTAAATTGTATCCTGCGTGATAGTCTATTATCTAGTAAAATTGTCTCCATGTCTGAATGCCTTATATGCAGCTGCAATGCTTGTTACAAATCCCGTTATATTCATAAAAGCTTTGTCGACGTCTCGGGAAATGCGAACAGTTTCTTGTGGGTTTCTTCTCTCTGTTGTGTGGTTGTTTTTTTTTTTTCCTTTTTTCCCCTTTTCCCTCCCATTCTCATCCTCCCTCCCCTTTCCTTCTTTTATTTATTTTTTTTTTCCCTTTTTTTCCCATATCTACTATTAATAACAATTAGCCTGGCTACACACAAAAGGCAATTCTGCGCGTCGTTGGTTTCGGAGCGCGGCACCTCGAGGTGGTGTGTTGGTAGGGAGCAGGGGGCAACGGAGGAGAAAAGGATGGAAAACCCAATGTGTTCTGCCCTGGGGATGGGAATTCTGCACTAAAGTCACCGTGGGGAGGAGAGGATGGGACGAGTGCCCCATTGATGCTCAGCATTAGGAAACTGAGCGCCGCTCGCTGCAGGAATGCAGGATGAGCCGTTGGGTTACTATAAATCAGCCAAACCTGTTAAAATTCTGGGCTGGTTTGTGCCGGGTGAGAACGTGGCCCGCCCAGGATGGGATATTAATTATATTAATCCTTCAAAAAGAAAGAAATGGGCCTCCCAAGGAAATCCTTTTTCAGTCATTTAATTCCCTTTCATACACCTCTCCCTGCTCGGAATACCCTGATTTTATGCAGGTCCACAGCCCATTATAATAAACTTCTCTACACCTATTCTGCAAAGAAATTGCCCATGGAATGCTGCGAGGCTGAAGGCTGCTGCCAGCACAGCCACTCTCTGACTGTAACACCTGAACGTGTCAACCAGTGTGGGCTCATGTAAGTCACTTAACCTTCACCTCTCCGTTCCTAAAACCATCATCTCTGAAACCATCGTGTTACAGTGGGGCTGGGATGGGTAACATGATGGGGAGGAGGAGAAATCAGAGCTGGTGAAAGCGATTTTTTTTCCAAAATATTTTGGTTTTATCATCAGGATTTTTTCCAAATTGTCTTCTCTTAGTAAGTCCCGAGTAAAGAGAAATGAGCATAAAACTCAGTTTCTTTCGTTCTGGTTTAAGAACTGGTTTAAAATTTCAGGTTAGAAAGGTAAAAATGTTCACCTTCCAGTTTGTTCTCCTCTCCTCATATTTTTTAAATGAAAGCAAAATGGAAAAGTGGAAACAATCTCAATACAAAAAGGATTTTGACCCTTTCCTCCTATTTCATCTTAGAAAAACTCACGTGAGAATGTTTGAGAAGATGATGTAAATAAGTTCAAGTTGTTTGGTTGGGTTTTTTTTTCAGTAACTCCAAAGAAAAGTGGTAATTAATGCCCTTCCAAATGTCTTAGGGCTGCATCCCCATGTGCTGAATCCAATCCCCAGGTGTTCCCCAGCTGCTGAATGGCAGTGGCATGAAGCTGGGGAGCAGAACAAGCAGTGCACGTGTGCCTGTGTGTGTTCAGTGCTGTCACATGGGGAACCACGAGGCCATGATGCAGGGATCTATGGCCATAACACAGGGATATCTGTGCAGCCATGACATGGAGACCAATGGCCATGACACATGAATCTATGGGACCATGACATAGGGACCCTTGAGGCCATGACGTGGGGACCCGTGAAGACATGACACAGGGATCCATGAGACCAGGACACTGGAGACCCATGAGACCACGACGCGGGGACCCTCGAGGCCATGACATGGGGGCCCAGAGGCCATGACACAAGGTTCCATAGGACCATGATGCAGGAACACACAGCCATGACATTGGGGATCCGTAAGGCCATGACACGGGGATCCATGGCTGTGACAGTGGGGGCCCATGAAGCCATGATGTGGGGATCCATGAGGCCATGACATGGGGACCTTGGGCACCCTGTGCTTGCAGCAAAGTTGGTGCCCTTTGCCCAGCCTGCAGATGCAGTGTGTCGACAGAAGTTAGCAGCTGGTGTCAAACGGCCTTGACTCTGGCTTATCACTGGTTTATCAGCAGATTAAAGTTGACAACAGCTTAGGGCCATAATTGAGCAGTGATCCTTGTTGCAGGAGCTTTGTCAGCCCGGAGCAGCTCCCTTGTGGGCTCACTCGTGCCCTTGATATCATCCACAGGGCAACATTTGGGCTCTGGTGAGGTCTGGGAGATGTCCTGTGCTGCTCTGATAAGGTTCGTGCTGCCAGAAAAGAGGACAAGGAGCTCTGGGAACGGTTGAGGGCAGTGTTGAAACACAACGGTGCTGTCTGGATGCGGCCAGCGCAGGAGCAAGATTGTTTTAGGGAGGGCAAAGAGCTTCCAGCAACAGAGTGGGATGGAAAATAGGGCTGTAGCTATAGAAATAAAGCTGCTCTGTTTTAGGGCTCCTCGGAAACGATGGGAGAAGCCTTATGAGAGCACCTCAGGGCAGACCCCAAGCCTGGGTGCTCCCAGTGCTGGCAGAGCCCCCGCAGCCCCCACCTCCTCACTGCCCCTCTATGGAACGATCCCTCTGCTGAAAGGCAACCAGAAAATAAATACATGTTAAAAACCCACCAAAAACCAGTGACTAATTACTCTGCTTTCTGCGTGCGGATATTGGTCCAGCACCGCTTGGATGGAGATCAACTTATTTTACGGGGAACCAAAACATCTTCAGATGGGACTGGCTTTGTTTAAAGGCGAAATGCCTTATTACCCACTGCCGAAGCCCCGAGCCATGCCTTGCTCTGCAGAGTTTCAAAATATTGTTCCGCTTGTTGCTGCTGTGCTTTGCCCTCTAACGAGAGCCAGGTGCCTGCGGAGTCAGAGCAGCGGTGCGGTCCTGTCCTGCCTCCCTCTGCCCCACCATCACTCGCTGAAAATGAATGTATAAAGACATAGGTGCGTTTGGAACAGGCCGGGTGATTGTCCTTCCCTTGTGAAAAGCTGCAGTGAAATTGGATGTTTCAATTCTTCACGTGGCTTTTCATTAAGGAATTGGACTCGATGATCTGTATGGCAGTTGGGCTTGATGATCCTCACGGGCCCTTTCTGACCTGGCATGAATCATAGACAGAATCATAGAGTCCTCAAGGTTGGAAAAGATCACTGAGATCAGCGAGTCCAACCATCAACCCATACCCACGATGCCCACGCATGGAACCGTAGAATCATTAAGGTTGGAAAGACCACTAAGATCATCCACTCATCCACCCATCACCACCACACCCACTAAATCCTCCAAATGAAGTGCCCAATTTTGCTTTTCTTTTGAGCAAAAAACATCTGCAGTTTGCCTGTGCGTTCGGCTGCCGTTGGTTTACCACTTTTTCCCCTCGAGCTCGGCAGAGCGCGTAAAGCAAACAAGCCACCCAAAGACACCTTTAATCCTTTTTTTATCTTTTTTAATGTATAACAGTTATGCCTGAGTTACAGAGAGACACCTACAGGCAGCAGGTAGTTAAAGCAAATACCAGTTTCTCTTTCTACTATTACTACTCCATATAGCTGAATAAATTATGGTGCGATTATATATATACACACGCACGCACGCAGGCACACACGCACACACACTCCCAGGCAGGCATACACATGGAGCAAAATGGCTATGAGTCAAACACAGAAGCAACATATCCGCAGTTACTAGGAATAAGGAATGTCCTATAGTGCTATGTAGATATTCCCCAGGTGGGTATATGGAGGTGTTAGGGATGACGGGTTAGAAGCGTTAAATACACAAAGTCTCTGAGCGACAGGAGCCAATCTGCTGAGTTATCGGACACGGTGAGGAAATGTCCATTTTGTGCTCTCAGGACGGTGCTGAGAGGTGAAGCAGGGGCGCGGGGAGGTCCAAAACCCGTTGGTGGGTTGGCTGTCCCCCAGGGATCTCAGTCTGCAGGCATGGAAGAAATGTCGACCTGAGAGAACGGCTCCGGAGCGTGGCCCTTTGCTCGTTGGCTTCTTGTGTGGTTGGGATCCATGGGTGCCCAACAAAGTCACCATGGGGTGGAGGTCTGCTCCGTCCCTGATGGGTCCGCGCGTCCCTCAAGGTCCCACCACCAGCTCTGCTCTTCCATGCTCGGTTTTCTTTCGCCTCCCTCTGTTCTGTCCCACCCTACCCCCTGAGTTTGTCTCTTTTCAGCAGAACTGAGGTTGGCAACCCGTAAAACAAAAGGAAAGGAAAAATAAAATAAAATACTTGGACTCTCATACATGAATGTATCTTCAGAACAAAACGAAGAAACAAACAACAACAAAAAAAAAGAATTCCCCCAAATCAAACCCGTCCCACCCCAAAGAGTCTGGAATGTATTTTGAAAACACACAATAGGCAAAATTTCTAAGTTTCGTCCTCCCCACTCCCCCATTTTTTTTTCTTTTTTTTTTTTTTTAATTTTTTTAATATTATATATATATTTTTTTTAACTAGCACGGCACTCACTGTGTTTTTAGTATTTAAAAAAAAAAAAAAAAAAAAAGGAAGAAAAAAAAAAAAAAAAAAAAAAAAAAAGAAAGTCAACTTTCTATAAACATACAGCACATGACCAAAATTTCCAACTAATGTACAAAGTGCGACCACGAGGGAAAGGTCAGAGAACAGCTATGGGTGCTAGCGGGGCGATTCGGGTTCCCCTACAAACTCTATTTACAGCAGTGCCCGGGTGCTCACGGACTTTCAGGTGAAGGTGAATGGCAAACAGGTTTCTGCGGTGCTCCCTCTATTTAAGACTTGAACTGGGGGGGTTCTGTGCACCGCGCCTCGGGGGTGGTGGGGAGGTGGGCTGGATGCACGGCTGGGAGATAGGATGGAGTGGGGAGAAGAGAGCTGGTAGGATTTTGCTAGTGGGAGCGATTCTCGTGACAAACTGAAACTTTCCTTCTAGTTTTGCAGGCAGCGAGGAATGCGTTTGGTCAGAAATTTCAGTGTGAAGTAGTGGGGATTGTTGGCCTCTTGTTCAAGAGTGGGTTGTTTTAGCAGATGGGTGTTTCTGGCATTGACCCCTATGCTCGTGTCCAATACACAGACACCCTTGTCCTTGCCCTAGAACGCCCTGTTCTGACGTGGCAGTCACAGAAGGTGACTTGGGAATGACATTTAAGCCAGGACTGGAGTTCAAAAGGGATTTCTCCCTTCGATCAGCTCAAGAGCAGCAGCTTGTGTTGCTTACCAAGACCTCAGACTGGCACAAACAGGGCAATGGCGTGACTAGCAGAATGGCCAAGCCGGTGTGTTAGCACACTTTTAGGAATGTAGGCTCCATCACCCACATGCAGCAAAGCTGATCAATGCTGTATATGGATCTGAAAGGATGCTGAGCAATGCAAGAAGCAAAATTCGGCTTTGGTCCCGACAGGTACTTGCCCACATGGCTCAGGAGAAAGCAGCTTGGAGGTTCGTGATAAATGAGGCTGGGGCAAGGCAGGGGGGAGTTCCCCAGGAAAACGTTGTTTCAGCTGCAAAAACAACGTCAGATTATTTGGAAAGAACTGAAGAAACAGAAGTAAGAGAAAAAGGGCACAGCAGAAGTGTCTGTAACAACTTGGCCCTAGAAGCACGTGCTGGAGCAGAACTCATCTGACCGTGCAGCCCCGTTTTCATTCAGGTGGCCCTTTCCTTGCAGCAGAACCCCATTCTGCACACTGACCCTCTGAAACAATTTTGGCTCTTCCTTCTCTCCACTGTTTTTGCTCTCAATGGCCAACCTCTCTCCCACTGAAGGATGGAAAGGCCACAACAGTCCTCGCCCTCCTTGACTGCAAGGGCGAAAGCTCCGCAATAGTCATCTGTATCTGATGCCCTGTATCTGGCCAGAGTTTGCTACCACATCTTCTGCCACTATCTGATGCCCGTGTCCTTTTGGTCCCTATGAGGAGACGTAAATGTTGCTCGTGCCTGTGCCCACAATCTCCAGTCCTCATGCAGCAATTCACATTTACACCTTCCGAAGGTCCCAGGCTGGACGAACATCCACCCTGCCCCTGCTTAGCAGCAATCTGGCCTGCTTTGGCCCTGCTTTGGGAAGCCATCGGTGAGAACAGAAGGGTAGAGTGGGGTGGGGACATTTGTTGTCTCTTTAATTTACGTTTGAGCTTTTTGTTTGTCTTTGCGTGTTTGTTCGTGTTTCTTGTGTTCATGTTGCTGTTTTTTGTTGTTGTTGTTGTTGTTTGTTTGTTTAAAACAAGTTCTTATATTTGGTCCATAGGTCTTCTGTGGTCCCAAATTACATCATCCTTAACAATCAGCTTGGTTATTCCTTCCTATACAACACTCACCAAATTTACACCAATGGAAAGAAAAGGAAACAAAAAGAAAAGATCAATTTGGCTTTGACTATGCCAACTACCTAGATCAATGGAAGGTCCTTAAGCATGGGCAAAACGCCATGGCCAGGTAGAGGGAGGGCATGAACTCGGGGTTAATAAATGTACCCAACCTATTGTCTCTGGCCACAGAATTCAGGTCAATGAGGCCAGGCTTGCCTCTGAGCACTCTGGGAGGAGCTGGATTCTTGGAGAGCCCTCCCCATCCTTCCCGTCTCCTTCTCAAGTTGATGCGAGGTGGAAGGGAGTTGGGAAGGAGTAGGGTCCGGGTACAGGCAGATCCCTGGAAGGCTGGTAGTGTTTCTCCAGTGGTACCGAGTTGCTGGAGTGGGTTGTTGGCACAGTTGGACTCTTCAGTAAGCTTGGCCTGTCTCTACTGGTAGGAGCCCCAGAACGGCCGAATGTTCTCCCAGCTTCATCCTGCGCTGCGTGGACAGGCTCACGTTCTTGGCCAAATAATCAACAGCAGCTGAAGAGAGAGGTGATGGAGGAAAGGAGAGTGAGAAAACAGCACAATATGAGGTTTATTATTTAGTGGAAATGAGGTATCTGCCATCCAAGGATGTGTGACCAACAGACCCTGCAGACTGATTCTTAGAAATTGATGCTTGGATCAGGGGTTGTGCTCCTAGGAAAGGGTGCATCCTTCTAGATCAACCTGCCAGGACTGTGGGTCCCTCACGTTGCCCCATGGACCTACTAAAGTTGAAGATCCTATTTCTGCCATAGAAAATGGTGTTTCCAGGGGAGCTGCCCAAAGATGAGCCTGAGGCAGCTCCAGCCTCACCAGCGATGCCACTGCAAATGAAATTTCAGCAGGACTTCACCAGCCTGGACAGGACTTGAATGTGACTCAGCCACCACGTGCTGACTCATCCCTCTGTCCTAAGGGAAACGCTTTATCTCTGTCTTGGTGAGAAATGCATTCCAACTCGCCAGCCTGGCCCGCGGTCTGGGGGGGGACGAGGAGCAGGGCAGGATGGTGACATTGCTCATTAGCTCAGCTTCAGTCAAAGTCTCTCCCTTTCCCTAGCTTTAATGTCTCAAATTAGATTAATAAGGAGCTGGCAGGAGATGTACAATCGGTGCCAATGAGTAAACAAATTTCAGCCATCAACGTCTTGTCAGATGCCTGCCCCAGAGGAGGTCCCTTCCAGACACAAATTCTTATTAGACTTGTCATATCTATTAGAATTCCTTTCACGCTTCTGCGTTCCATCACCGGCATCATTAACACAGCTCCGGCCTTTGGGAACTGCGAGGACCACATTAATCTGGCATCGCTGCTCCTCACCGGCTGGGACAGCACTGGCTGGTGTGTGGGGAGCAGACAGGGTACAGCTTCTACTGGTGGCACTTGGTTGGACACGTGGAGGTGGCACGGTTGGGCTGGTGCTCCTCCTGGACTGGGAGGAATCCCAGTAGGAGCAGCTCGTCTTGAGCTCTTCAAGGTGTGTGATGGTGCCTCCAACTTCATAGGGCTAGAGGCTGGGGAAGACTCTGCTCTATGGCTTGTGTCCAAACCTTATCAGTTTGTTCCCCTGATATTTCAGGTGATCACATTAAATAGCAGCTTCGTGAAGCTTTGTGTGGGTGTGTTTGGCGTCTGTGTTTGGGAGAAGGGATTCACAGAATCATTAAGGTTGGAAAAGATCACCAAGATCATTAAGATCTGCTAAATATAAAATGCGCCGAGAAAGGCAAGAAAAAAATGTTGTTATAGCAAGGTCATAACCATGCAAGACCTTGCTCAACAGTACTAATTACCAACAAAATGGTTTCTTCACATAGAGATCACTATAAATGGAGCTCATTATAAGAAAGGCTTGTAGAGGAGAAGATTTATGTATTGCCTCTATTTAGCTGGACGCACAAATATCCACACGTGTGTGTACAGATGTGGAGAGTTTGCTGCTTGATGTGAATCTCACCTCAGAATGGCCACAGCTGGATATATCTTGGGTAACTCTACCAACCATGCAAGACTTGCTGTTGGCAGCTTGAATGGGAAAACATTCCTGCTCCAGACTGAGCCGTGTGGCTCCTAAACCGAATGGACGTCCAACAGAAAAGAGGGAGAGAAATCAGGAAAGGCAATAAAACAGCGTAGATGGGGCTGGGTGGGCAGCTCTTCAAGGAGAGGCCCGAGTGAAAATTCCTGCAGCAAACCAAGACAAACCCTTCTTTCTCTTTCCCTCTCCTTTGCTGGTCACTCTCCTTTCACAATCGTAGCTCGTCCTCCTTATTTTATTTTTTACACACATGGGTGTGACTAACGTCTTGCCTAAGGGAATCTTTATTGGAAATACATGGTATTGGAATTTGTTTAAGATTTTTATCAATAGCACGTGTGTCCAGCCTCACATCCAGAAGCGAGGGGAAGGTCAAGGGGTCACAGATCAAACTCCCGAAAAACAAAAAAAGGAGGGGTGGGGGGAAGCTGCTATTGATCCCGTCTGCCGCCACAGCCGGTTCTCATTTAGCTGGAGAAGTTAAAGACATTAAAGGGCTGTGACGGAGAGGGGAATAAAAAGCCACAGCCAAATGGAAGGAAAGGTCATTGAGGACAAGCTATGGGCAAGCAGGAGCGCTCCCGGAGGAAGAGGATGCACCTTTAACCCTCTGCAGATCACCCTCTGACAACACCACACTCATTATTAGTTTAACACCAGCAGGTGAGCCCTTTGGCAGGGTTTCTGGAGGAGAAACAGACCTTCCCTGGGTCGCAGTGCCTTCCAGGTCTGAGCTGTGGGTTGAGGATTGCAATTCCAGCCTCACTTTGGCTATAGCAGGATCGCAGCCTGGTTGGTTGGCAGATATTGGTTTTATGGTTTTTGTAGGGAAAGCTGAGCATGGAACCATCCCTTACCTTACACAGGGCAGGGGAAGAACAAACATACGTAGTTCTGCATCCCTAAGGGATGGTATTAAAATCCCCTTGGCTGAGCAGGGTGAACGTGCTGTTGGGCTTTTGGAGAAGTAAAAACTGGAGAGGAAGAAGGAAAGGGTTGGAACTGGATGATCTTCTAGGTCCCTGCCAATCCAAGCCATCCTATGACTCTAAGTTCTTGTTCTTTTTACTTTCTAGCAGAAATGTTTTACCTACAATAAATTATTTGGGACTTTGGGACTGCAAGGATGATGGGAGCAATCTCTATATGGAGCAACCTCCATCTAGCAGATTCCATTCTTCTCTCTTAGTGGACAGACTTCTTTGCAACACACATTCTTACCCACACATTCTTAGATCCCTCCCTCTCCTCTCCTGTTCCCAGTGCAGGGGCCACCCAGCACTTACTTTGTCCATACTGCCCATACTGGTAGCCAGCCACTGGGTCCACGCTGTAACTGGTGGTGCTGTAGGTGGGAGGACAGTAGGACTGCGAGGTCGGGAGGCTGTCCACGGATTTGATGGAGTCACTCCGCTGGCTGCAGCTGGCAGAGATGGAGTTGGTGGTGTCCAGGCCACCGTGAAGGGGAGAGATGGAGAAGTCAGCCTGGGGCTGCGGAGGAACCCCGCTGGGGTTGCTCAGGATGCTCATCACCTGGGGAAACACAGGAGGCAATGTGTCATCAGGGGTAGGAGAGAGACAGTCTACCAGGATGGAGAATGAAGGCTGCTTCCACCTGGTAAAAAAAGACCTCACTTTTGGTTCCCCTGTGCCTAAGGCTTTCTTTGGTAGAATTGTTGAATCATCAAGGTTGGAAAAGACAGCAAAGATCTCCATGTCCAACCAATCATCCCATCACCCATGCCCACTAAACCATGTCCTTCATACACATCCAACCTACTAGTTTCATGTTTTTGTTGCCCTCTTTTTTAATGTTTTAATAAAATATATATATATATAAAGAGGTCTTGTTACTGACATGCCTTAACTATATTAGATATTTTATATGCTGCCCAAACCCACTCCTCTTCACCCATTGCAGCCCAGTTAAATGTTGGATGCCCATAATGTTTATTTGAAAGACTTTCCTAGCGGATAATGGAGAGGTTCCTTCCTGGCACACTCAGCCTTCGGTTGCTCTTTGCTGCCCTGCAAACAATGTCATTGAACACCAGAGAAAGGAATAAACCAAGGAAAGCACAAGGGATGCACAAATCAAGACCCATAGTTTCCTAAAGGGACAGCAGCTACTGCCATTGGAAGTCTGCATGGGGGTTTTTAATGGAGGTTCTGGTTTTGATACATTCTGCTTTAGGACAGAAATGTCAAAGTTCTCTTCACCCTGAAATGTCCATGAGTTCAGAGATGACAGGTCATTGCAGCACGGTGCTTGGTTTTAGAACGTAATTCAATTTGCACACAAGCTATCTTCCTGCTCTGAGACATGAAACAGATGCATTTACTCTGTTTTTGTTGTGTTTTGTTTCTTTTTTTTTTCCCACCCAAATGCCAGATTTGTTCCTGTGGGTGAACGTGGGGCAAGCCACTGCCTACAGGCCTCCATCCTGATATACTGCCTTAATGCAATTGCCTCCTGCAATCAGCAAAGTGACCCCTGGGTGCCTGGTTCAGGGTGTGAGGAGTTTGTGGGACCGGCGGTGCTGAATTTGTGCTGGGAGAGGTGAGGGGACAACCCGTCACCTCGGGGGGCCGCGGCGGCGCTGGGACGGCTGAAAATCTCCGACTTTAGCATAACCTTATTGACATCAATTAAAGTGGCAAATTGGAAATATTTGGAGCCTGGCAAGTGGTAAAATGAGCCCTTTATCCCCCGCCAGCGGCCTGGTGAGCTATTGTGCAGAGCATCCATTCTCTGGAAGGACACAAGAGTTGTTGTATAGAGCGCCGGGTCCCCTTCCTCTTCGTCTCTGTCCCCTCCTCCCTCACCTTCCTGCTGGACTGGGGCTTAGGGGATGCACGGCCCTTTGCTTTCTAAAGCTTCTCCTCCCCCCGGAAGGGCCCCGGAGCCCTGCAAAGCCGCTTTGCCTTGATGGGATCCCACCTCCCGACTCTGCCGGCATGAGATCCTTCCCAGATTTGTCTGGGGGGGAGTTTTGGAGCAGGGCTGGCTGGGCCCCTGCGGAGGGGGAGTTAAAAAGCCTGGAAAATCAGTCTAACCCTGAGCACTGGGACAGGAATGGAGGAGCAAGCTTCGGACGAGCAGCACTGAGCTCACTTACCCTGCCCTCCTTTGAGTTTTCCAGCCTGCACCGAGGTTAGGTTTGCTGCTGGTCCACACAAGATAAAAAGCAATGGAGCTGTTTCATCCACTGGAGCCTAAATCCCCTCCAGCCCTCCAGGCACATCACCTCAATGAAGCCATGAGATGAAGTTTTTTAGCCACAACCACTTGGAACCCCTTGCCCCATGACAGCAGGGGGATGAAGAGAGGAAATTGCATTTAAATATGCAAGACAGAGTGGATTAATACGAGAGCAGAGCTGTGAGGGTGGATGTAACACAAACATCTCTGCCTCAAGGCTTATGCAACAGGGAAATCATGTGAGTGCTGCCCCAACGTTGATTTTCCAGCTGCAAAGTTGTTTGTAACCTTCCACTAAAGCTGGGTCACGAACTTTGATCTGGCTCAGCCACGAATCCCCCTCCTCTGCCCCTCGGTCCCTGCAGATATCCCTCCTAGCACCAGGGCTGGAGGTGTCACAGGCTGCCCCAATGGGTATCCGGGATGCTCACATCTACAGCAGCCACAAAACGCTACTGCCTTTCACCTGAGAACTGAATCAGATGTTTAAAACAATAAACATCCTCCCTGCACACAGATATGTGAATTCTGTGTTATTTTTGGCAAGCTGCAGCTCAGGCAGCACCAAGCAGGGCTGTTTTGCTGCTCCCCTTCCGAGGTGTAGAGCTACAGATTTGCTGCATGCACTGCAAACCTCTGCAGGTGCAGAGAGAAATCATGTGCTAGAAAACAACGTGCAACTGGAACTACTCAGAGATCGGAGGGTTTGCTGGTGCTCTCCCTCCTGGCCATCTCCCCCATAAGAGTCAGCTGCTTTATATTACTCAGGAAAAATAAAAGGGTCTTAAAGCAAGTAGAAGTCATATTAACACTTCCGCTAAGGCCCTTTTAAAAAGAAAGGGGGATGTAAAGCTGTGTTGGTAAATGAAACCCAGATTCACACTCTTCACACTCGCAGGAGCTGAGACGGGAGAAGACACTTGCAGAAATCCTGCTAAAGACAGTAATTGTCTTTAATCGGTCAGAATCAGGGCTGGTTTCTAATCCTGGCTCTGTTACTGACTCTGAAGGGTTCGTGCGAGTCACTTAAGCGGGGACTCAGCTAACCTGAGCCATGCCATGCTGATTCTGGTCTATGCTAATCCTCCAGAATCCACCTACAGAGAGAGTGATACCTCTGAAAGATCATCCTCCCGTCCTCAGACCCTTTCCTGAAAAAAATGATGGTCAGAATTTCCCTCTGGAAATGCATAGCAAGACATGAGGATGCCAATATTACACCAGGATGGTGAACAGCCCCCAGAGCACTGCCGACCATGGGAACATCTGCCTTTTTGCCTTTTCCAGGCAAACTGCTGTGAGCAGTTTGGGACTGGGCCCCACCAGGACCCTGTTTGCATCCAATCCACCCCAGGACATGAAAGTGTTGGGAATAGCAAGAGCAACATGGAGATTCCTGCTCCATCTCTGCTCTGCACGGATAACCCTCGGCCAGCACTATCTGACTTCTTGATTCAGTTGGATAAACTCATTTTCCAGGCAACTTTTGAGCTTAGGAAGGTGCGGGGGCATCTGGAGAAATCCCCTCCTCAAGAATGCCACGTCCTTCTCCCCTCTTCTTTCTGACCTTGCTTTCTTATAATTTATTACTTCTTGGTGCATTATCATCACTAACTAAAAATCAATACCCACTTCACATCTGTAAGGTTTTATCTGGAGGGAAATCTGCTCCCTGTCCATCACGGTGACTGACAGCCTTCTCTTTCCCCTCCCTCTCATCGGCTGCCTCTCTCCCCTTCCCCATCTCCTTTACCTCTGCTGCTGTCCCAAATCAGTCACAGGCATTGCGTGGGCTTGCACTTTAGGCTAAGTCAATAACGGCCCCGGTGCTAGGAGCCTTCGGCCTCTCTCCTACCCTTTCCAGAGGTCATTTGTCATAGGGGAAAAGTGGTAGGGGGTCTCGGTGTGTTGGGGAGCCCAAGGTTACCGCACAAAGACCCTCCTGGATGAAAGAGCCAGCCTCCTGCTGCTGCTGCCCTCCCCACCCTCATCTCCCCCTGTTACCCAACCCACCCCCCCCCGGGACGTTTCATCACTCTCTCCCATACTTTAAAAGAAGGGGAGTTAAAAAAATGTAATTAATTCCCTCCATTTCTGAGCTGGCCCTCAGGGCCTCTGGCCGTGGAAACTGTAGCAGGGGAAATGTGCACCCTTTATGATAAACGGATGCGGCTTTGGGAAGGGAAGAGCAATTAGGGCCTTCAATCTGTGCAATCAGGCCTTCAGATTTTAGGGTTAGAGGTTGGGGGGTGGCTGTGTGTTGCCGGGGGGGCAGGAGGGGCTCAAGGGGCGAACAACGATAGGGAGAGCTGCTGTTCTGATGGAGAAGGGCACACACACGTCAGGGAAGGGACAGTGGGGAAGTTTGATGACAAACCCTTGCCCTGTAGATGTGGTTGGGACATGGGACAAAGCAAGGCAGCCCAGTGGTGACATCAGACCCTGAAACACCACGGAGTGGATGCCCACCGTACGCAGGGTGTAAATAGCCCAAGACAACAGGGAGGACGCAGAGATGCTTTGAGGAGATGGCATCCCAAAATTCCAAAAGGATGGGAAGGTGAGAACCTGCAAACACCGTTTTCCAGAGTGGCTCCCAGTGCTGCTCGTCTCTGTTTTTGGGCATCTGATCTGACAAAGCGTAGAGCGTCCAAAATCAGAGGCTGCCTTAGAAAAATGCTGCATTTAGAAACTGCTGAGTCTGGCTAAGTTGTGAATAAAGGGAAGACGTAATCATCTGCAACTAGCTGAAGGGTGTTAACTCCAAAGGAGCTGCCAGATGGTCCCAAAGGAGTGCAGACTGAAGAGGGAAAAAAGCTCATGGCAGTAAGCAGTATTTCTGAAGCTGTGGTGTTGTTTTCCTAGGAATGGGTAGAAAACCTCAGTTTTGGGAAAGGCTGGAAGCACAATTGGTTTGAATATTTAATACTAATCAGCCTTACGGACTTCTGCTGAGAAGAATGTGTTTGTAGGTTCTGTGGTGTCAACGTTCACACCATTTCTGTACTTCTGAATATCTGATAGCCATGCTGGGCAAGGCTATGGGTCTCTTGGCTTTCCTGCCTACAGGGAGCAGACAACTGGTGTGCTGTGAGTTCCCCTATGAGGTTTTCACCCCTGGGTTGCTCTCCACTATTTGCAGTTAATTCATCTTCTGCTTTGGGCAGGTGATGCTCTGTCCTCTAAGCTACTTGGTGGGGACCCAGCTTTAACTTTTCCACCTCTCCCTGGCAGCCTTTTCAGCTAATCTTTTCCTTCCCTCTTGCAGAAGGCAACCTTTCCTCACACTGGTGCTTTCTGATCTCTGTGCATTCATTCTCATTTCATGGGAAGAGGGAGAGTTGATTATTCTATACATACATTAAATGGGAACAAAATGAAGAGGTGACCGTAGGACTGCTGAGAGTTGAAGAAAGAGTTGGGAGGAGATAAATAGCTCCCAAAGATCTTCACTTGAAAGGAGGATAAATATATGCAAATATGCCCCTAGGTAGGCCTAAAATGACTTATGTAGCAATCACTAACACTGCACTCACAAAGCCAACTAATTAATTTTGAATATTTTCTAAACCACTAGACCCAGCTGAGCTGTACCTCAAAATGCCAAACCAATCCAGTAAGTGGTTTTGCATTCAGGCCAAGAAACTTCATACTATTTGCACCTAAAAAAAATCTGATCTGTTCAGTCTAATGGCAATTCCCAGGAAATTTGGGAGCCCAGGGATTGAACTTCATAGAATCAGAGCTCATTACAGCTGGAAAGACCACTGAGATCATCTAGTCCAACCATTAACCCATCACCACCACACCAATGTCTTTTAGATGGAATTTGAAAAGCAAAAGGCCCCTCCAGTGAGGTAAATGGGAGTTTAGCCCTTAATTTAAAGGCAGCAATAATTTTGCTGTAGGAATTAATTGTTATGCTATCGATTGAAGAAGGGCTGACTGGTGTTTCCTACAAAGCGAGTGAGGAGTGGTGCAAATGTTTGCTAACCAACACTACCAGTGTATTTACATTGAATGGATGTAGACAAAAAGGCCATACCCCCCAAAAAATGGTTCACCACTAATGGCAAAGGATTGCTCCAGGGCAACGATGTTCCATTCTCATAACCTCTTCCACTCCAGTGGAAAGTGTCTGGGGACGAGTGAAACCTGGGAGTTTCCCAATGCCACACCATGTGTGAGTCAGGAGCAGAGCCAGAACAGAAGAAGATGTTCCTGGATCCTTCCTGCTAGCATGGGACAGAGCGTGCTGGATCCCTTGAAAGTGATCAGCCATGGTTGCCAGCGAACAGTAAAACCAGAAATATCATCAATGCCTTTCAGTGACTTAAAACACCTGAGGGATGTTTCAGCGTAGTCTAGGACACAGCGGGTGAAATGGAGACGAGCATCATGTCCTAAGGCGACCCTGTTCACTTGACAGATGAGGATGGAGAGGGCTTGGGGAGATGCTGGTGGTGAGATGGAGCTGGGGATGCAATGGTGAGCTGCAGCAAAGCGGGCCAACGCGGGCTGCACAAGGGGAGGATTAGGAAAAAAAGGCGGTGGGAAGTTATTACCTGATTGTTCAAGGCTATGGTGAGGTTCCACCTGGAGCACTGCATCTTGTTTTGGGCACCCTGCTTCTGTAGAGATGTACAAATTATGGAGAAGGTCTACAGAAAAGTTTCTAAGCTATACAAAAGAATGGGAAGGTCTCAGCTCTAAGGGTAAGAGAAATTGCTTAAGGCTGGATGGTCTGGGTAAGAGAAATGAGCTCTTCTTGCAGTGGGAATACTGTAAGGAAACCACAAGCACCATGGGGTTAAACACTCAATAATGGCTATGAAGAATTTTGTAGCAGAAGCATAATTTGGAGGGAAGAGGGGAGGCATTGCTGAATTACATCAAAAACTGCTTGATCCAGAGACACAAAGCACTGCTCTTGGTGCCTGGGAGCCAAGCTCTACTGTCACCTATGTGAAAGCAGATGCTAAAGCTTCTAACAGTCTGGATAACCAGAGGAAACAAATAGACCTGCTGTGCTTCAAAATCAAGACTAACCCCTCCCGTAATTGGGTGAGACTCAAGTCAGCCATGCCTTACCATGTTGAAACTGTTGAAAGGGCTGATTTTTGTTCACTGCTGAGGATCTCCCTCTGAAAATGGGCTTTCCGCTTTACTGACCATTGACATCTTTATTCACCTGATTGTACCTATGCAGATGCACTTATCCTGATGCTGTTTTATCCCAAAATATGTGAAGGCCAAGTGAATACACTGGGGACTCCATGGGGAAATTGCTTTGTTGGGATTTGGGGTATCTCTGGGCATTAATTGCAGGAAGATGAATCTTGGTTGTGGCATTTTAGAACTCACAAAGTCATCGAAGATGAGAGAGCAGAAAGGCACAACCACGGAAAACAGGAATTCCTAAACATTTCCAAGCCTTGAGAGGGACTCAGGTTAGGTTCAGCTTTGGAAATGGTCGCGTTTTTTAATCTGCACCTATTCATCCAGTTCTGGGTAGGCTGAGACATGCTGACGGCAAGAATATACACCAAGAATATACACCCAACACAAGGAAACACCCGACGAAACTTCAGCCATTTCTCCCTCAACACCCTTCAGCATCCCCGCATTGGCAGAGGCTAACAAAGACAGCCCCAAATTTGCAGAAAGGTCTCCTTCTCCCCTCCTCCCCTCCCACCTCTCTCCCTCTTATATATTTATTTCCCCTTTGCTAAGCCAGTCTGCGCTCACTCACTATCACAACCCCCTGCAGACACTGGTAATGGAGTGCGGGTGCTGCCTTACTGCTTCGAAACAAGATTTCCTGAGATCCTTTGAGCTCGCTCCATGCCTCCCCCTCGCCTGCTTTTCTCTCTCTTTTTGGAGAGTGGAGGGGAGCCTCTATAAATGTGAAAGGAGCTGCACTACAAAGAATCCCCCGAGTGGCATATCCCAGCCTCGGGCGAAGCTGCTTGGTGCACTGATAGTCCTGCGTATCTGTTCTAGGACTCCTCTTTCTCTTCCCCTCCCTCTTTCTCTGATCAATCGAGGGCTGTAATCAGTTAAGGTCCAGCTTAACTGCAGTGTAAGATACACCAGTTAAGCAAAGCCAATGCCTCCAGGGTTCCCATGGTAAATACGGGGAGGTCATGGGGAGATGAAATAACCCTGATAAGTTCGGCAAGTGCAGTGCTAGCTAGGCTCGCATAGAACACTTAATAACTTGAGCTGGCAGAAGAATGGGAGAAAGGAACAATCAGAACTGTTTCCTATTCCCAGCTCCTCTTCTGCTTGTTTGCTTTGCTCCCCAGTTCTCCCCATTTCTCTTTTCAGCTCACCCCAATGAATGAACAAGCCAGACCCCGATCCTGTCCAGGACTGCAGGGTTGAATTCTCAATGACAGCTCCTGAATCCAAGGAAATGCCTTTTGCAGCCCTATACGTGTGCTCTCCCCTTGGGCTTCTCTCTGCTGCTAGGGAGCAGTGTGGTATTTCTAAAGGCAGGCAGCTCCTTGCTTTTGCCAAATGTGAGCTTCAGAACCCTTGTAGGATCTGAGCTCTGAGCAATGGGGTTATGTCCACCCAGGCCTGGGGTACACTGGAGGCATTATTGCAAATAAATAGGAGGAAAAAAACAAGAGAATAAAGCAAGCATCTTGCTAAAAACGGTGCCTTAAATACAGGATTACCCGTACCACCAAGGCATTCTACCTCAACAACCTCTACCCTGTTTGTTTCCATAGTAAATCTTCTCTTTTCTCTCCATCTTCAGGGATGGCCCAGGAAAAACGGAGCCGTTTGCATTAATCACCTTTACATTAAGTTGATCACCTTCATGCTGGATCCAAACAACTTATGGTTTCCTAACACCCCCCTTTGGAGGGTTTGGGGATGACTGGGGTGTCAAAGGGATTTCCTTGTGCCTCTGTTCCTGAGCTCACTGAAGAACCTCCCCCCCCCCCCCCCCCCCCCCCTAAATTCTACCTGGCCTTAATCCTGAACTAATGACTTGATGAACACAACGTGAGGTTTGGATGCAAACAGCACCACATGGGCTGCTGTCTAATTGGACATCAGCCCACCAGGCATTGCAGATAGGGGAAAATAAAAAAAAAATACCATGTAGGATTTATTAAAAACGATGCAGATGCACAAAGAGCAGAACAAAATCTTTAACCAGAAGCGATAAGAAAGCCCTAAAGGATTCGAGTGGAGATAAATATCCCTCTTGGAGTCCTCCAGCTCTCACAAAGGTTTTTGGGCTGGCATTTCCCCGCAGTGTGAGAGGTGCTTACTTAAGCAGGGGATGGGATTACCTCTTCCCCCAGTGCTTTGGCATTTCTGCACTCAGAGCCTGCACAAAACCAGTTTGTATGGTTAGCCAATGCAAAGAGCTGAAATCACAACAACAAAGATACACCGTTGAACTGCTGGCCAAACTATGCCTATGCCAATGGGAAGGGTCAATACCTCATTAAAACTAAACCTCAACCGAAAGGGAACAGCCACACATTAACCAGAGGAGCACATAAACCACAGCACAGCTCGATGTACCAACACAAGGCACTTTGCATCTCAACCCCCCGATTGAGCCGGCTTTTATGAGAATACCTTGTATGGAAGAATAAGAAAATGGCAAAATTGTGCCCTTTGCTGCATGGCCAAGTAGGGGAGGTGGGGGGATCACAACTCATAGTGCTCCAGCAGAGTTTTTAAGGCACCTCCTGCACGCAGAAGTTTAAAAGCACACAAGGCGCTGCTGATCCAGAGATAAATGGTGGAAAAGGGATTAGAGATACTTAGCGGAGGAGAGGGAAGACTCAGGAAGGGCTGATTATTTTAAAGATATGACTATTTAAAGATAATGATTGCATAAATTTAATTAATGCATTTTCATGCTGCAAATGGCCGTTTTGTAATTAATGTATCTGGCCTCGCTAAGCATGGGAGATCACATCTCCTGCCCCCCCTCCCTCCCTTCCCTATTCCCCCCTCCGCCTCGCGTTTAATGAAAGACAGAAAGCAGATGACAGAAACAATTTGTCAGCCAGTACGGGTGTCAGATGCCTAATTGGTTGCGCTGAGTTAGTGGGAAGTAAAGGGGGAGAGGGCCAAGGCTAGGGGCTCTTCTCTCTTTATCCAAGGCTTCGGGGTGGGTGCCTGGATGGGAGGTGATGGGGGGGTTGAAAGTGTTTCTCGTTAATTGATGGAGATTAGGACACAGATTGGCTGTGGCAGGGACTGGGCAGTGACAAGAAGGGGATGGGAGAGGCTGGTTAACAGCCGTGCAAACAAGCTGCCATATCTCACCATGCATTAAGGCCGGCGGTGCTGACAGCACCGATGGTTCAGGTTGGTGTGTGTGGGTTAGAGCCGTAGGAAAACTGCGTGCCCTGTGTCTTCCCATCCTTGCCCCACTCTGGGATTGGCTTAAAAAGCACAAAGCTGGAGTTGATGTACGTGTCAGGTGGTGACTGAGTTCTGTGGGTGTGTTTGGGTCATAGAGATACAGCACAACCAATGTTCTCTGGTCATTATGTGGAGTGAAAACATCCTTCTCCATAAAGAAAGGCCTAGCAGTATGAATTCCTCCGAAATAGCAACCAGCAGAGGCTGCACAGAGAGGTGGTGATACCCCATCCCTGCAGACACCCAAGGTCAGACCGGAGGGGATCTGAACGCCTGGTTGAGCTGTAGGTGACCCTCCTCACTGCAGGGGTGTTGGGCCAGATGGCCTCGAGGGTCCCTTCCAACCCAACTATGATTCTATGATGAATTAGAGAGCCCAGGCTACAAGCGCCCTGAATCTCACTGAGAGCTGAGCATCCTGGCCCTGTCCCAGCAGGACATGGCTTGGGTTAGCCAGAGTCACACCTGGGAGGAAAGCAGAGAGGTGCCTTATTTTTGCACCATCCCTCTTCTTTCAAGGCTTTCTGGGACCTCTGTACCCTCCAACTTTGCTGTACTTGTCACAAGCACAAGGCAGAGCAGTGTTGCCACCTTACAAATGGAAAAATGAGCCCAATGAAGGCTGATAATTCAAGACTGCACCAAAGTTTCTTGGGATGGAGGAATTTGATCTTTCCAAATCCAAGGTTTTCGTTCCAGACAGCCTTACCTCTCCTCTCGTATGAAGAACAAGAGAATTACAGCATGGTAGAACCATTAAGGTTGGGAGAGATCACTAAAATCAACCAAGCCCAAGGAACCTCAAAACATCAGTGCCATCAGATGCTGTTGGGTGTCCCTATAGGTATAAGACAGCCTTAGCAAAGTGGGAACAGCTTCCTGTTCCCACAAATAAAGGTGATAAGTAGAGAGGCATGGGGAGAAAGAGCTAAGAATAGAAAATGTTGATTTCCCATGCTGGGCTCTGATCACATTCCAACACACCACCTGCAGAGATGAAGACACTGCTGGGCTCCTGCATTGTGCTACACGTCCCTTTGTGAGGGGTCTGCAGAGGGTTGAGAGGTGGTGGAAAATGTTATGGGCAAAAAAAGATACGCAATCTTTTCTTTTAGATGAAAGAGTGACTTTCAAACGGCACAAATGGAAATGGAAAGGGGGTGGGCGATGGATGCAAGAGCAAATGCAAACTTTTTGATTTCAAAGAGATGAAAACAAGGTAAAACCTTGCAATTTGTAGCAAAAACACGCTTAAGATAAAATATCCCGTTAAAAGAGTTTTCTCTTTGCTTATAAAAGAAAAATAAACTCTCCAGAGAGTGAAACGGAACCATTCTGCTCTTTCCAAGATGTCCCCATCTGTCTTCCTTGTCACTGCTGGCCTCAGTTATTCATTCAGCTGTAGGGTGAGCCTCATGCAGACATGGGATTTGGTGATGTGTAACTGAAGCCATTCTTATTGTTAAATACTTGTGTTGCAGAGAGGTGGAAGTGCTACAGCCAAGGAACGGCTACCACTGTACAATAGAAATAAAATCCTAGTGCCCCAAAATGGCATATCTATGGCATATCTCCCACCAAGCCTGGCTCTCTTTCTATTCCCACTCCAAGAAAGCAAATTCAGAAAAAAAAGAAAAAAAAAGGAGGAAAAAAAAAATGCAACAGGGTAAAAGCTTCATATTCCTGACTCTATTCCAATACAAAGTCAAAAGAGAGTAGGAGCCAACCCTGCTCCAGCTGCCAAAAGCTAAATGGCCCAAGATGCATCAGGGAAAATGGAGGAATGGGAATTATTAATGCCTTCTGAAAAATACTCAGCATTTAGTCCTTCCTTATTCATAATACACGCTCTCTTCCCTACGCTGGAGTACACCCATCATTTTCCTTCTGGTTTATAGGACATGAGGGGCAATCACTGGGTGCTGGAGCTTTGCTAGGGAGGAATATGTTCCATCGTGCATTAAACAAATGCTAAATGATTACAAGCACCATATTGGCTGAGAAAAAAAGCAGGCTGCAGTGAGTTGTGCTTGTCACATCACCGCTCCTGCTTGGCAAATAAGTCCTAATGCACAATTGGTATTTATTAGATGACATACAACAACTGTCTCATTAAATCAGGGCTCGAGTGTAGGCCGGAAGTCTTAATTTAAAGTGTCACCAGCTACTGAATTCAGATGGTTTAGGCAGGAGGAGAGGGAAGGGAAGGGAAAGGAAGGGAAGGGAAGGGAAGGGAAGGGAAAGGAAGGGAAGGGAAGGGAAGGGAAGGGAAGGGAAGGGAAGGGAAGGGAAGGGAAGGGAAGGGAAGGGAAGGGAAGGGAAGGGAAGGGAAGGGAAGGGAAGGGAAGGGAAGGGAAGGGAAGGGAAGGGAAGGGAAGGGAAGGGAAGGGAAGGGAAGGGAAGGGAAGGGAAGGGAAGGGAAGGGAAGGGAAGGGAAGGGAAGGGAAGGGAAGGGAAGGGAAGGGAAGGGATGTGGTAGGTGGCCCTAACCCACCTTCTGAAATGGGTTGTGATTTCCATGCCAATCGCGGCTCTGGTTCAAAAAACATTTGTTCTGCATTTGCTTTCTCTCTCTGCTCCCCTCTACGTACACTTCTTCAAACTCTCCCCCTAATAAACGGTTGAGCACCTTTCTCTGTGTTTTAAATGCAGCGTCGAAAGCAAAGGTTAATGCTGGAGATTGCATTCCAATTGAAAACGCGGCAACCGGTAAATTTGGTTTGTTTAGAGTGGAAATGCTTGAACTGCTGTGGATGGGTGGCGGGTGGGAGATGTGCCCCAGCTCCTCGCTGGGCAAAATTAAATTTCAAAGTTTAATGAGTTGCGAAGGGCGCTGGATTAAAAAGCCTGGACCCAAAACTGAAGCAGTGCAATGAAGGGAGAGAGAGAGAGAGAGAGAAAAAAAAAAATCCCACCAAACCCGAAACGTCAGGGAACAGAGCAAGTGAAAAATGTCAGGGCAAATTGCTCTTGACAGTGTTAATATCTGCACCTCATAGCAATAATTACATGTAAATAAATAGTGAAATAGCTCTCAGCTGGAGTCTGGACTCTGAGTGCAGATGCCACTAACAGCCAGCTGGGGACCTTTCGCTCTTCTACTGTCATTTTCCCCCCCCTTTCTTTCCTTCCTCCCTCCCTCCCCTCATTTAATCTCTGCCAGAGCTGTGAGTGCAGTACTGAAGCCCTGCAGCCCCTTTCTCTGGGGCTCGTATCTCCCTCCCCACCAGGGGCTGCTTTTAGCCCCTTGCAAAGGGAGAACAAACTTCAGTTTGGTCATCTTGTGAGTAAAGCTGCGAGGTGAGAATGGCTTGGCTGGCTGTCGTCCCACCGCTGTGGGCTCCTAAAACATCAGGAGGGATGGAGCTGTCTGTTTCAAGCAGTAGAACCACCAAGGTTCTCAAAAGGACATGGGAGAGCATAAGGCTCAGCATCAGGATGCTGAAAGATGCTTCATTTCCAGAGAAGAGCCTGAGCTGATGCCTCTGGCCCTTATACAAATAAAGACCCAATTGCACAAACCCACATTGTTTTGCATTTCTATAGACCCACGTCACTCTGTCCTTTTGCAGACCCACATCATTCTGCACTTCTACACCAATCCCTCTAGGGCATGGCTCAGCATAGAGCATCGTGGGAGACTAAGACATGAGCAAGGGAAAAACAGTGTTGCATCATTAGCATTAAAGCCCACCGAGGAGTGCTAGGCAGACAGACTGCCTTTTGGTCTGTCTGTCCTGGTGCTTCGATGATACAGCCAAAGGGATGTGGGTGTTTGAGTGGGGGAGACTCCATAAAATAAATGTGCAATTGCATAAGAAATCATGGAGTTATTAAGGTTGGAAAAGACCTCTAAGATCATCCAGGCCAACTGTCCACCTACCACCAACACTGCCCATTAAACCATGTCAAAAATCGATAGATACACAACTACTGCAGGTTAAAGTACTTCTACAGAGAAGGCCTTTGGGGTGAGACCAAAGGGCCCTGACTACACCCTAAGTCAGGGCAATGAGGTTCTTACCTTACATATCTAAATTTAAGCAGAACAAAACCCTCGTGCCTCGGTTCTTGGTCGCAGAGATAACAACCATCCCTGTGGTACAGGGAGAAGAGACGCTTCCCAGGATGATGAGATGCTCAGATATTGTGATGAAAGTCTCAGATAAAGCTAAGCTCATTATTTTAGCCCTGTTCTCTTCCACTTGGTCCATTTATCTCTTCGCGCCCTCAGTTTAGCTCCCAGTCCTACAAATCAGGATTAATTATAAGCCATAAAGCTCTGCTAACCAACAAGCAAGCCCATGCTGCTTACCCCTCATTGCTGGGGAAACAGAAATAACTTGTGGCTGGAGACAAACAAACCTGTAAGGTTGCTCACAAGGGCAGGAATGGTTTAACCTAGCTGAGGATGTGGAGAGAAAACCCAGGGATCTCTGCTCCTGTTGCCTGGTGGTTTGGGAGATGCCCCAAATGCACGCCCATTGACACCTCTCCCATCTGAACAGCATCACTCCAAAGCTGAGCTGCCAGACCAAAGGAAATCAATACAAGTAACCTGCCACGATAGGATGGAGACGTTCCTACCGAACCACTGCCTTGTATAAGGAAGAAAAGCTTTGAGGCCTTCCTTTCGGCTAATGAAATTCACAACAACACCCCACACTGCACTGAGCAACAAACACAGCTCCATTATTTGGAAAACAAATATGTTCTTTAGAGCTTCCTGGTTGTCAAACACCTTTTTGTTTAGCTCAACAACTAATCCACTTATCGGAGGATAAAGCTGCCAGTGAATCAACAGTATGATAAAAGCATGCACAAAATTAGCAAAAATTTGCCTATGGCTCCTGCACGTTTAACAAACACCAGCTAAGAGAAAAATGATTCCTATTTTTTTTTTAATAACTGAGATCCCCAGGAGAGATTCTGTCAGATAGCAGCTTTTATTTTGCTTGCAGTTTTTCTCCCCTCTCTCTCTCTTCATATATAACCCAAGCACTGAGGCTGGGAGATGCTGGGAGCTGATATCAGATCCACGGTGAAATTGGCAGTATTTGAATAAGCAAGTGATGCAGCAAGGAAAAAAATTAATAAGGTTATATGTATATATATCATAGAATCATAGAATTGCTCAGGTTGGAAAAGACCTTCAAGATCATCAAGTTCAACCTCAACCTAACCATACTACCCTAACAACCCACCTGTAAATCATGTCCTCGAGCAATATATGCATATAATACATATAACTATATAAAATAAAAATGCAGTGCTCAGGCATTGACTGCTTCCCTAAGACCTCAGCTTTGCTGGATGTTTTCCTCTTCATTGGGTTGTAACACTCATAGGATGCTGGATTTGTCCTTCCCTGCTCTTCAGCATGCACTGCACACACAGATGTTGTCTTGTGAGAATTGCAGCATTTCTGGACACATTTATAAACCAATGTACATGAAAGGGAATGAGAGAAAGAGGGGGTGAGAACTCCTTAAGTCTGGGCTATTCCAATGAAATGGAATGACAGATGCCAATGGGACCAATGCATCTCTCCATAGTTCACAGCATCAATAAAGAGTGATTCAGCTTTTCAAGGTCTGACTGATCTTCTGATGATTCCTGTCTCTCTATCATACAGAGAATGTAAAACGACCTTGCCCCAAAGGAAGTGGGTTAGATAAGGGGAAAGAACTTGGGCAGTATTCTGCTGTTGCTACCTTTAAATGACAACAGCCTGAAGAGGAGAATAATAGAATGGTTTGAGTTGAAAAGGACCCTTAAAGGCCATCTGTTCCAACCCCCTGCAGTGAGCAGGGACACCTACAGCCCCATCAGGGCTCAGAGCCCCATCCAGCCTGACCTTGGGTGCCTCCGAGAATGGGGTTTCTATCATCTCTCTGGGCAACTTATGCCAACGTCTCACCACACTTACTATAAAAACTTCCTCCTTATCCAGTCTAGATCTCCCCTCTTTTAGTTAATCATTTCCCCTTTTCCTATCGCAACAGACTCTACTGTCCCCTCCCTTGGTGAGTTGGACTAGATGACCTTTAAGGGTCCCTCCCAACTCAAAAAACTCTATGATTCATTCAAATATTCTCCTCTTTCCCCCCACCAACTTTACCTAGGCTTGAACAGGACCACGGCACATGACCATGGGATCATTTAGGGGAGCTGGGAATTAATCAAGAGGCACCCACCTGTCAGGCTGGTATCTGGAACTAACTGGAAACACTTGCTAGTACTTGACCTCTCGCCCTCCAGACAAGCCTGTGGCTCTTGAGTGGTTTGAGAAACCCTCTTGCAGCTCTGAGACCCAGGTGAAATAAAGCAAGGGGAGAAAGGCAGGAGCTGGGTAATGAGCCACAGGGGAAGCAGAAAGAGCTGATGGGGGAACCAGTAACCTTCTGGCACTGGTGGGAGAATTCAGATGAAGAGCTGGCGCAAAGACCTGGATGCAATGAGAATAAAAATAAACCAGAGCACACCATGGTTTGGCCAAGGCAAGAGAAAGAGCCTCCTGAGGCTCCGTGCTGTGCCAGACGGGTAGTAAGAGATGCTGGAAATATTTGGGGTGACATATCCCCATACCTTTCTATGTGTCTCCTGGAGGGCTTATATATATTACATCATACATACACATTGGTGCAGACTGTTCAGCACACTTTGGTGCTCCATCTGCCTTTCTTGTGCTACTGGAGGCCCAAATGCCGTGCCGATGAAACCCAAGGCAAAGCTCCACCTGCTCAACAGCAGAAGAGAGCCCTGCATGCCTGCCAAAGGGTCTTCAAATATCGTATCTTAATTGTTTAAAGAGAATCTTGCTCTTTGACGTGCACAGCCAGATTATAAACTGATGCAGAATGGCTCAGTCACTCCAAGCTCGGAGCCAGGTGATGTGAACACGACGATGTCACTTCTAGTTTGATCTTCAGCTTTAGGACTTTGGGCTTCAGCTTTAGGACTTCTGAGTTATCTCCATGAGAAGGGAAAGGACAAATACCCCAGGAAAACCAGCTTTCACCAACTGCCCCAATACCAGAGAAAGAAAGAGCATAGAACAAGATCTGAGCCAACGCATAAAGCAGTGGGACATCTTTCTTACACAATGGGACATCTTACATTCTGGACAGAATCCAGGAAGATGTCCCCTGGATCTTCACAGAACGGAAAGAGTTTATACTTAGAAGTCAGCTGGAGGCAACGCAGACCCCAAAATGTCTGTGTGAGAGACGACACTCTCAGATGGGCATGGCTGCAGGGCCAGGGCAGGGCATGGGAACGCAATGAGCAGCACGTGCAGCCCAGGACCTCATCAGAGCTGTCAGACAGAGCTGCTGAATCCTACGTTGGCTTTTAGGGTCTGGGAGACCCCATGTGGCTCCTAATTCGGGGCTGGATTTGTGCTCAGCTGCGCACTCTAATCGTTAATTAAAGGTTTGCCATCATCCTCCAGCAGCTGTCAGTGTCCTACAGGTCGATCCCCAAGCAACACTCTGCAGAGCCAGAGCTGTCGATTGGAAAGTTCATTGTATGGGCAGTGTCCAGCCCCCTCCCTGTCCTCAATACACCCGGGTATTTATTTCCTATTTATTCCCTTTATTTCCAATGCTCTGCGTTACCTCTTCCCCCTTCTCGCAATCCAGCCCCCATATATTTCTTGCTTTCTCCTCTTGCTCGTTCTTTAGTTTTCCTTTTCTTCTATTTTTTTTTTCTTTCATTCATTCTTTCTTTTTTTCTTTTTTTCTTTTTTTTTTTTTTGGAACGAAAAAAAAAATGTTATTTTGTGCCTCCTGAGCCTTGCTGGCTGGGCTCGGCTTCTGTATCAGCTGGAGGAGCTTATGAGCCTCGTCTCCTCGGATTTAGACTGAAATTTTGATTTTCTGCCGCGCTCAGATAATGTGGAAATCCTGTTCCCGATATTTACTGTTTATCAGCGCAGCGCAGCGCAGTTCTGGGGGGAAGGGAAACTCCCCCTCCGTGTCCCCCCTCGTCCACGCCACCCCCCATCCTGCATGCTAATGGGGTCTCACTTTGGAGCAAACCTACAACAAAAGCCTAATTACAGTGAGTGGAGGGGGAGAGGGATCCATCATTGGATCCTACTGGAGCATGGGGTCGGTCCCTCATCCTATTGGTGACCACAAATCTCCTTGGAGCTGTTGCCACCTCAGGAAGACCTCAGTCTGTATGAAGTTGAGGAAAGCGAGCAGCTGTTTCTCCAAGCTCCACATCTGGATCCAGCATTCCCTCAGCATCTGCCTTTCTCCAAGGAGCTCCACGTCCCTTTTGCATCCATCCCACCCGTATCCCTTCCATGGAGATTAGTGTCACTGAGCCCTTGCAAACGCATTCCTACAGGGAACCCGGAGGGAAAGCAGGGGGCACTTCCCTGCCCGACATGAGCCAGGCAAGAAAAATAAAGCAGTAATACGAAAATCTGGGGCTCAGCAGCAGGGGAACATCTCTAAGTGGCCGGCGGGGCGTAATGCCTCGCTATTAATGAGGCCTGCACCGATCCCTAAAAGGATTGCTTATTGTCAGATAGTGTACGGGGCTTTCTCTCTGCCCCCCAGCCCCTCGTGGGGAAGGCAGGCATTTCCCTCTGGTTGGGATTGAGCTGAATGATGTCCTGGTCACCTACAAACGTGCTGGGCTTTCTCTGAAACCATAATTAGCAGCATCAGCAGGGTAAGGCAGCAGGGTAACACGGCATGGAGGAGGAAATGGGAAAAAAAGAGGGTTTAAAAAAAAAAAAAGGAAGAAATAGAAGGGTAAAGGAATGGAAAGGGAGACGGGAAATGTGATAAAGCTCAGCCAGGCGCTCCCTGCTCGCGCTGTTCTCCGTGCAGCTCTTCTGGTTTAAAGTGACTCCGCTTCTTATGGAAGCGGAGAGGCGGTATTAAAAAAAAAAAAAAAAAAAAAAAAAAGGAGAGAGGAAAAAAAAAAAAACCAAGACACAGAGAGCTTCCTTATCTCATGGAGACAGTTGTCAGGAATCACTTTGACTGAGTCGTTTTGTCTCCATGCTTTTTTTCGCTGTCAAGCAGGCCTCAGGACATGGATCAAAGGAGAGGCGCCGAGCGCTCGCTGCAACTTCTGATCCCTTCTCGGTACAGACGCGGAGTGGCAGACAGCTCTCCTCCACATCAAATGGCAGGAGAGGAGCGGGAGGAAGAAGGGAGAGGGGGAAGAGAAGCTGGGAGAGAGGCAGAGAGGAGGCAGCGAGGGGCTCTGTGCCATTCTGGAGCTCAAGGACGTACAGACAGACGGACAGGCAAACAGCAGCCTTTGCTTTCCCCATTCCCCACTGGGAGCATTCCCCTCCCAGCATCCTTCCCAAAAAGTTTTCCTATTCTCCCAACAAGCAGCTCCCCACGGTTCTCCTGCATTGCTCACGATCCCCTTTCAGGTACTTATTTCCTGAAATAAGATCCCCCTCATCTCCAAACTGGATAGGCTTAAGGGCTGACTCCAGCTTACCGCGGCGAGCTAAGACCCTCCACACCTTTGATCAATTCTCCGCTCGCCCACCCCGGACCCTGCTAGGATTTCTGATCTCCAGCCCCCGCTGTAAGTAGATCTGTCTGGGGGGAGTGGGGGGAGGGGGGGCAGGCAGCAGCATCTTGCAGCACCCAAGCATCTCCCTTTTGCCTTTGCAAGGAGCAGACCACCGGGTGCCACGCACCCTACAACCCTGTAGCACCCCATAGGGTATCTCCCAGCTTCTATGCCTTCCACACACTATAGAAGCACAACCCTATAACCCCATCCTGCTCAAGCACAGCCACACGCTGTTCCCTCTCCATGCACGGCGCATCAGGAACCAGCAAGCTGATGCAGTGTCCACATTCTCATCTCACACTAAAGACTGGCGCAGCATTCCTTTAGTGCACATCTCCCCCACGAGCCCCTCCTGATGCTTTGGGGTGTAACGTGCACGGCTCATCTCAGCGGCCCCAAAGGATGCTCTGGGGATGGGGATGCAGCCCCAGGGTCCCCTCTGCCCTCCCAGCCCCTGGATGTCCCATTTGCAACCTGCACCTATGTGCTGTCAGCAATCCCAGCAGCTAATAGCTTTTGGGATGGGAGCAAGCGTGGATTTCCCTTTCAAAGCACACCCATTAGGGCCAGGAAAGTTGGAGGTCATGGACCCACAACCTGTTCCACCTCCTCATAGCTCTACAGCTCTCCCACACCCGCTGAATTCAATATACTTTCCACGATCTCTCTTCATGGAAAAAAAGAAGGCGCACGTTGGGCTTCGTGCCTGACCCACTGCTGTAGGTTTTTCCTATCACAGACAGCTTTTCACAGCTAGGGCACAGCTGGAGCACAGCTGTTCCCCCATGGCCAGGCTTTAACAGGCACACACAATGCACGGGCACACACACTGGTGTGCACACACGGATATCGATGCCCTCGTGCAGGCAGGCGTGCAAGGCTGTAAGTCCTGCCTCTGAGTCCTTTTGTTGCATTCCTCCCTTTTAAGCCTCCCCTCTATTTTGCATCCCACGTCCCAGCGCTGCCCTTCCCCGCTGTTTCCCCTTGGTTCCATTGGCAGCAGCTCTTGCCTCTGAATGCCAGAGGTCACTCTGACCTGCCTGTTGCCAGGCTGGATGCTGTATTAATTGCTCATCTCTCCTTTTCTCTATCTATCCCTGCCTGCCTTGTCTCCAGTCCCTTTTTGTATGAAAAGTGGGGATAATCCTGCATTTTTATTCTCCTGGTCTGTGGCACCATCACACCTCCCTGTGTTTATTCCTCCTCTTGCTGGTCTCACTGCTTTTTTTTTCCTTTATATTTTTTCCCCTATTTTCTCCTTATTCCCCTTTCTCCCCATTTTGTCTATCTCTGATACATCACACAGTCCGATCCTGGACCTCCTGAACTTACTGAGGCTCCTCTTAAAATCCCAAGGCTCAGGAAGCAACGGTTTGCTCCGAAATCAGCCTTTCTCACCTATAAAGATCTCAGCAATACACACAGAGCACAACCAATGGGGTGGAAATGGAGCCGTTCAGAACAAATACAATCAGTGCTACCCAGAGCTCTAGAGTTGGGGTTGAAGTAACGAGGTGCTGCTTTGTTCCTAATGAGTTTTCAGTGGGATAAAGAAGTAAGGAAACCCAGAAAGCCTCATCTCACACCCTGAACAGGGGCTAAGAGCACGCTTTCTTGCAAGCACAGGGGAAAAGTGAGGGACTATGGTTAGTTCAGCCCGAGTTATGAGCCCAACAGATGTAAAAAGTGAGGGAAGATGGCTTTGCTGCACAGGGAAGATGGGCGGAAAGCATTTTGGATCCTGCTCCTGTGCTTGCAGGAACAACATCGATAGGAATCAGGCAAAAAAAAAAAAAAAAGCATCTCTGTTTTCACATGAGAAAAATGTTCCGTTCTTCCCTTTTGCTGCTGCTTGGAGCAGAGGCGTCTAATTGACAAGAGCAGATGGGCTCTGCTTGGTTAAATACGGGGGGGGAATAAAAAAATGAAACTTTAGTGGAGAAAGCACCAGATTCCCTGGGACTCATACATTAAATGCTGTGAGAGATGGAGCTGCATTTGACACCATGTAAGGGAAAGTGCCAACGTGGTCTCAACAGAGCCAGACTCTCCATGGAGGAAAAGGACATGGGTTTGAGCACGTTCTCCTCCTAAAATCCTGTGTATGGTCTGCTTTAAGGAGGAAAGCCAGTCTGTGGGGAAGAAATAGGGTGTAAGGAGTGGTTGGGACCCAAAAGAGGGATGGTTGGAAAGGGAAGAAGTTCGTTTTAGGGATTTAGAGCCCTCTAGAGAGATGGGGAACAGGGCAAAACGTGGGGGGAAAATGGGATGGAAAAGGAGGGGTAAGAGAGAGGGAAAGGAGAATGGAAAAGGAATGGAATGAAAACACGGGATGGAGAAAGGGGATGGGAAAGGATGGTGGAGGAAACCAGGAGGAAAGGAAAAAGCCCTCGTGTGGGGTGGCACCCAAGAGCGACAGAGGTTAAAGAATATGAGAAGAACATGTTCCTATACCAAGATAAGCCGGGGAAATGAATCCTTATCCGTCCAAAACCAACCCTTTAAAATTCGAGCTAGAGAAGGGTCTCCTTTCAGGGAAACGGGGAATCCTTAATGCTTCCTCCCTCAGCAACTGTAATGCCAGGATGTTCCCAATCTGCTTTGAGGGATGGAAAGATTAAGAATAATAAAAAAATTGCAATAAAATATGTGTGAACGAGGGGGTAATTGTGGACAAATGCAGCATTCAAATTCATTTTTCAGCTCTTTTACACACCATTTCAATCTTATTTTCTGCTTGTTAATGAGATCTTGTTGGTTGGGGTGGGCACGGCTGCCCAGTATCGCTTGGGTAATTGCACATAATTTTCTCTCTACTAGTGATTTGCATCAGATTTTTTTTTTTTCCTAATTCTTTGCTATTTAAACCCCCTCCTCCCTTTCCCCCTCTCTCCCCCCCCCCCAAATCTCACCCTCTCCTCCCCCTCTTTCTTCCCCTCCCCTTCTCCTGGCCCAGCAAGACTCATTTTGAATGCTTATTATAAGGCACAGTGTCTCCAACAAAAAAAAAAGAAAAAAAGAAAAAAAGAAAAGAAATGAAAAAAAAAAAAGAAAGGGAAAAAAAATTGGAAAGAAAAAAAAAAAAGAAGAAGAAGCAGCAGACAGAAAGGATCCATGTCACTGCAGGAAGGAGCCAGACACTGCAATGCCTGCTCCTCTCTCGCCAGCTAACATCGTGTCCTTCCCCATTGCCAGGTTCCCCCCTCCCCCCCAAAAAAAGGCTGCAGCTGGCTCTTCTCACATTCAGATCATCTCTAATCCCACCCCAGTGGGGCTGAGAAAAACATTACCCTGGGCAGTGGGAAGAGCTGGGATGGTGTCGGGAAATGCAGCGCTTGGGTAGACTGAAGAGAACTTTGGGTTTAGAGTGAAAACGTGTGGTCAGAGCCCAGCTTTGTGGCTTCAAGGCTCCCTCCAGGAATGGTGATAAAGCTGAAGTTGTAAAACCCGATTCCAAGATTTGGTTGGAAACCTTTGGTTTCCAGCCACAGCCACACCGACTGCGCTGGCTCTATGGCTGTTACACTGGGAATGAACCTGCTTGTGGAGCAAAAAAAAGCCACTGAAAGCCCTCCGAAAATTAAAGCAACAAATATGAGATGATGAACAAGTTTCTCTTGGCTCTCAGCATTTCTGGAGCTGTCTTAATCGCTGGGCGATCCTGTGGGTTTGCTGAAAGATTCAAAGCTCTCAGAAATAACATGTGATGGAAGCACAGGGAGCGCCTGGCTCTTAACTCTGCCTTAACACATTCTCCAGATAGACAGCAGCCATTTGCAATAAACCAACCGTCTTTTGCTTTTGGACAATCCCTCACAAGACCCCAACATGCCACAGTGGATGGTGAGACACATTGGTAATAGAGGCCCGGAGCGAAAGCCTTCTGGAAGCAGAGATTTGAGGAGGTGAAGCAGTAAACAGAAGCCTTCTGAAGACCAGAAGACATTCTAAGAGGCAGAAGAGACGTGCTAGGAGGAAAGTAGCTCAGAATACAATAAAACACGAGAATTATTTGCCATTTAAAAAGTACCCAGGGAATCTCCCATCATCACAAAGGCTCGACCTTTCATTTTCACTTTACACTGACTTGTAAGGTACTCATCAACTCAATTTCCTCCCACTTCCCACACCTCACAGAACCACAGAATCGTTAAGGTTGGAAAAGACCACTAAGATCATGTAGTCCAACCATCAGCTCATCACCACCATGCCTGCTAAACCACGTCCCTCAAAAACCATCCTGAAAGACCATCAGGGAAATGCTCAACTGGACTTAACTGGGCTCATACTGAGTTTACCATCACACTGATGATGACAAACATTGTGATGAACCTCACACCAGCCACAGTGAGAGGTGATTCTCAGATAGCAAAGGTCTGAACTTCAGCAGAGATGATGCAAAATGTGATGCAGCACATGGCTAAGGATGTCCTGGTACCTGGCATTGCAGTAATTCAGTTTGATAGGTGATCCCAGACAAATGGGAAATCATCTGTGAGATGAAAATGAGTTGAAAGTATTTAAGAGGGATTTATGAAATACCCTGAGGAGATGGGGACCTCACTGTGATGTTCTCCACTGTCCAGAGCAGCTTTCTGACAATCCGTGACTGCTGCAGCCCCTGGCAGTTGTGGGGGGACACATCTGGCTGCAGCTGGCCTGCTTTGATGATTGCTTTTTGAAACACTCAGAGCAAGACCTTTCCTACAAAGGCTGTCCCAGCACAAAGCTATCCCAAATAACTGCTCGGGTTACGCTGAGGACTTCCAGGAAGGTCTGGGACAGAGAATGGCATGTGGGATCATTCTAAGTAGTGGTTTAATTGCGTGGGACTCTTTGCACAACCGAGGCAGTGTTCTTACACCATAGAATCACTCAGGTTGGAAGAGACCACTGTAATCTAATCCAGCTGAGCAACCCATCACCACCATACCCACTCATAGAATCATTAAGGGTGGAAAAGACCTCTAGTCCAACCATCAACTCATCACCACCGTGATGAATTAAACCATGTCCCTCAAACATCACCGTAGGATGAGGGAGCTGAAGACCAAACTACTCAGGTCTGGAACGGAGGCACAGTGACTTCTAAACTGGGTCAACTGGATGTCCCTGCTGGGAAGCGTCGTACAGATCCAGGAGCAGAGCAGGGACAAGGCACAAAGCTGTGGGCTGGAAAACAAGCAAGAAACGTGGCCATTTCCCATGTGAAGTCTGGGTAAAACTCAGCAATGTCTGCCCTTTGTGTCAGGAGGGGAGGACCGAGCGTGGGGGGACCAAGCCTGCAGAGGCCAAACGTAATCCCCTTTTCTCTGTTGTGGGAATGGAAATGCCATGCTTCTCCTCTTGAATTTCAGCTGCCAGCACCGGGCCCGTCTGGTGGATTCTGGCTGGGACACCCAATCCCAGGGTAACTGGATAGCATGCTGAGCAAATGTTGGGAGCTCTGAGCTGGCAGCCCCCACCGCCTTGTCTAAACTGCAAAGAAATCTCCCTCCTGCTGCTGCTGAGGGATGAAACCAGAGAACTGTCTGTTTGCAGCTCAGACAAACTGCCATCATTTTAAGTTTGCTGGTTGGTTTTTTGTTGGCTTTTTATTTTTTTCCTACTTCTTGAATTCCATCCTTCCCTGCAGTTGGTATTTAGCCCTGGAGATGTCACAGAGAGCAGCACAGGAGGATGGGAGCACTGAGGTTTTACCTGAAATTCAGATGAATGGCTGAACTGTGCTCATGTAAGTTGTGCAAAGCATTCGCTATCCTCTACTTATACTCGCTGTGTAAAAGAGGACATTTCTAACAGCTCTTGTTCAAGAGGATAAGAGCATTTCTCACATCCCTCCACTGGGAACAGCAGAGAGCTTAGGAAAGCAGTGAGTTGGCAAGATCAGTAAACAGAAAGCAGTTGTAAAATAACCTGGGTTAGCCTCACCAGGCACAAAAGAAATAGAAGAATTTATATGCTGATATCTTGGCCCTCACATGATTAGAAGCATTAGGAAAATGGGAATCTCCCCTTCTTGGGGGTGCAAAGCTCTCTTTTCTTCAGGACTGCAAGATAATGTATCCTCTCTTTCCCATACAAAGGGCTTATTGGCTCAGGCCTCTATCTTCCCCTACCCTGAGCCTGGGGGCAGGGTAATTTGGGATAGGGATAAGCACAGAAAAAGCATTGGTATGGTCATTTCCATGAGCCTCTGATTGAGCGAGCGGGACCATAAGTAGATGATGAAGGTACAGAAATGGAAATTGCACGATGGACTTGTACACGTCTGCTGCTTGTGCAGCTTATCACGTGGCTCTCACCCCCAACTTATTCACTGGTGCTAAATTACACTTGTGAGAATAGGAATTAATCATGTGCCCTGGACTAGCTAACCTGCCTTTGAATCCCATACTGTATGCTCATCTCCCAAGCCTGGTGCTATTAGAAACCCCTTGTCAGAATGATGTCTCCTTATTTCCCCCACAAAACCACACTGTTTGTGGCAATATTCAGCCCCACACCAGTCACACGTTTTCTATCTTATGACCATCCCAAGATAGAAGTGGGATTTTTATACTGTTTCAGAGGAGCTGCAAGATTTCCCTCTTTCCACTGACACTCTATGTTTGTTTTCACACTTGAGAAATCACAAGTTATTGGACCTTAAAATCTATCTACCTCTGTGATGTCCCCGTTTATTGGATCCCTCTCTAAACAGTTGTAGCCTTTTCATTTCAGATGCCTACCTAATTTCTCCCAGTAGTTTCAGATTATTTTGTGCTTCCTGTCCTAAATAGTGTTACTGGCCATTCCAAAATCACGGGCACTTCATGAGTCTCCATATCTCACAACTGACTGAGAGCAAAAGTGAAAGGCATTTGGCACCCCTCAGGACAGCAGGCACTGCATAAATACGAGTCATTGCCGTTGATGCTCAGCTTATGGTATGTGCTTTATTTGTGTCGAGTAAACCAAAGACCTCTGCCTACTGAGGTAACAAGAAGTTAGAACTTTTATCCATAACGGTGATAGAGATGGATTTGGTAGGGGGTGCATTCCCAGCTAGTACAAATCCTGGCATCTCCACTGACTTCTGCAGGGCTCACTGGCCAAGAACAGGAGCTGCATCCTGTGACACACACATAGCCCAAGCCCTTCTCTCTGCTCTCTCCAGAACTGCTGCTGATGGAGGACTTAACCTCCACACTGCTGAGGCTTGTTTCTCTGCTACACACAGAGAAATTACATGCCATGCATGCAATTGGAAGAAACAGGACAGAGCCAGGTGATAACCTTTGGAAGGCAACTGGGACAAGGCAGGGCTCTGCTTGGACCTTTAGCAGGGTAAAAAGTAAGCGAGTAACGTAATTTCTGCCCTAGAAATCCTTCTGGAGCACTGAGAAGGCAAACACCAATGCTCTAGGTCCTGACATCCGCAGTGTGATGTCCTGAATGTGGTAACTAACAGGATGCAAATGCTCTGGCAGTACAGTGCTGAGCTCAGGATCGGGACACTGCCGGTAAACAAATTAACTAATTGCTTTAACTAGGCCGCCTCCAAGAACTCGTGACAATAACAATAACTCCCTTGTTAACTATAATTCATTGTGATGAATTATATCTGGCCTGGAATTGGAATAATGAATCTGGAATTATATAGGCCTGAAGCCTGCCCTGCTCTCAGAGGATCTGGACCAGCCAAATGTTCTCAGCCAAAGAAAGAGAATGGAAGCAGGTCACATACCTGTGGAGAGAGGCCATTGCTAACAGGATTCATGTGGTTGGCAGGAGCTGCAGCATTCATGAAGCTGTCTGAGTAGCTGGAGAAGCTGTGTCGGGCCCCATAGGCAGAGCTGGAGTCAGCTGCAGCGGCAGCAGCAAGCCCTCCCTGATGCATGGTGGATGGTGGCAAGGGCTGGGGTCTGTGCACGGTGCTGCCTCCATCTGCAAAGAGGTGGTGATAAAATCACAGGATGGCTTGGGTTGGAAGGGACCCTAAATCCCATCTGGTCCCAACCCCCTGCTGTGGGCAGGGTTGCCACCTACTAGGCCAGGTTGCCCAGGGCCACATCCAGCTTGGCCCATGTTGTTTGCTTTGGACTGATGGAATCTTCACCTCAAAGCTGAGCGGAACAGATGTGAGACACACTGGTGTAGCAGAAAGGACCATGGGACAGTGAGCAGAGCAGATCCACCTGCTCTCCAGAGGAAAAAGCGGAGTTTCCATTGATGTGAGCCAAAAGCTGGTCTTCACAACAAAGGAAAACCACCTACCTGTTACAGAGGTCTAAGAGGAATGTCACAAATCAGAAATGACTGATGGGATGTTGTAGGGCAAAGGAGAGAAGGAATGGTCAATGGGATGATGGAGGGCAAACCAAGGAAAGAATGGCCAACAGGGTGATGTAGGGCAAGAGGAGAGGAGCAGAGCGGGCAAATGAATGCTTACCTTGGGAAATGGTGGTGGTTGGGTAGGTGGAGTCTGGCAGCTGGTATGGGGGCAGAGTTGGCATTCCTGTGGGTGGGAAGCCCCCCGGCAGCAGATGGTTGAATGCTGCGAGTTGGTTTGCACCCGCCTGTTTGCGCCATCTCGCTCGTCGGTTGCTGAACCACACCTGGGACAGGGATAGAAAAGATGATGTGTGACTGGACAAAAATAAACTTGAGTTGGATGATGTCTTGATAACGCATCCAATGGCAATCTGAGATACTGCACTGGCCAAAGATAGGTTCAAGTTTGCGGCCTGGCATTGACTTTCAGGGTATTTGTCCCCATTCCTTACTCTCCTTTCTCTCAAATTACAACAGTACCACTGCCCTGTCTCCTGGGTAAAGATACAGGCATTTAATATTGTGAAAGATATCATTAAGAGCACGGGAGGGTTCTATCAGCAGCAGGGTGAGAAGAAGAGGAATAATTCAGCTTGTGTATTCCGAGTCAGTCCATACCAAATAGATGCACTGCTACCACCTGGCCATTCTGCCTCGTTATCTGACAACTATGTGAATTATGCTGAAGGATTAAGTACCATAATAGCAACACGGCTGCACTGTTAGGAGGGATAAATAGACAGATTAGCATCATGGTTTCTATGTTAGACAAGCTAAATAGATACAACCAGACCGGAGGGAATACAAGGTTTTCTTAGCTCCTCTGTACTGCAGCAAATCACTGTTGTCTGTATGCTAAGACATGCTCTCCTTGCAAGAGGCATTGCAGTGTGCTCTAGCATTGTACTGCAGCCAATTTAAATCTCTATGCATTAAAACAGATGCAGTATTAATGCATGTGCGAAGCTGGGCTCGTGTTTCCTACAGTGCTAGTTTACCTGTAAGACAAGAGGGGAGATTTTTCTAAATTCATGTCTGCACTGATGTGTTTTATCATGGGCAATCTCCCTTCTGGAGAGTGGGAAGTGCTTCTCAGGCTGTCTCTTGGGTTTGGTTTACTTTATTTAATCAGAGAGGCTCTCAGGACCGATCCCTGTTTGGGGTTCAGAAGTATGCGGATAAGCTTTCAAGCCAGATGAGAATGCAGCTGCTGGACTTTGTGAGGCCTAAAGGGCTAGGAAACACGATTAAATTTCACAGCAACATGAAAAAAATGGAGCAAAAATCAAGAGTGTAAAGCATTCGGGGGAAAAAAATCCTCCATCAGGCTTCCAAGCTGCTCAACGTGAGGTCAGAAGCTGGGGTTACAAGGGGCTGAGGCACTGCCATCCAAACTGTCCCCACGTCTTGTGAACCAAAACAAAACTCTCTCCCTGAAATAAAATGGAATCTGAGTCCAACGCTCCCTTCCCTCTTTGGAGCAGCTCTCTGAAATGCATGCAGTGCTGATGTCAGGTCCTTGGCACCCAACGTGCCTCTTTACAGACCTGTCCCTACTGCGCTGCCTGGAGCGGCGTAACCTCCCAGCACCTTCCAAAAGCGTGACAGAAATAGGTCAGCACACATCCGATCTGCATTGATCCACAGAGTCCATGCAGGTCGGAATCTCTGTGTTCATTTTTGGCACCAGAAATCGCTAGCAAAATCTAGGACAGAGTTAAGGAGAGAGAAATGAATGAGCATCAAGGCCTGTGGCGCTTTCGAGTTCTTTTTATCCAGTCCAACCCCTGACACAGTTTCTAGGAGCAGGGAGCTGCACAAATAGACAACCTTTTGTTTGCACGTAAGAGGTGGATGGTCCTGCCCTTTTCTCTCACACACAGGTATGTGTTAATTCCTGCTCGTTAAGGATGCGCTGCTTGGCTAATCCTCTCCTCTTCCACACTTAAGGCCATTGGAATTGGAAGAGACCCTCAAGGCCATCTGGGCCAACTCCATTGCGGTAGAATGGATAGAATGGATTGCGATTGAACACACACAGCTCCATCAGTGCTCAGATCCCCTCCAGCCTGACCTTCACCATCTCTCTGGGCAACCTCAGTGCCTCACTACTCTCAGTATAGTCCAGGAATGTCAAAACTTTGGGGATATTTGGGCCATGTTCCATTACATCACATGAAGTTAATGCTGTCTGTGCACTAGCACACCTATTCACACAAAGTTAAAATGCAAAGATGTGTACAGCTTCTCTTTTGCTTCTCCAAAGCAAAGGGCGTGTAGTTGATTTGCTTCATATTTATTTCATATTTATTTTATTGTGCAGGGAGATGATTGAGCAGATCCTTTTACAACGCATGGGCCAGAAAGGCCTTTTCAGGGGTCATCCTTGGGATGCCCCTAAGCTTACAATGCACATGGGCTTGGGAAGGAAGGAAAGCTATTTTCATGGCTTTGGACTACAACTAGAGGAAAAATTGGTTCCTAATTGTGCTACAAGCTCCTCCTGTGACCTTGGAAAAGCTTTGTCTGTCCAATTTGAAGTCAGTAGAAACATTCAAGAAGGGTTGGTCCTTATGCATCAGGTCATCACTTTTAAAGTGAGGATAAACCCCATGAATCATAGAACCATTTAGGTTGGAAAGACTGCTAAGATCATCCAGTCCAACCATCAGCCCATTTTTCTCATGTTTTAGTTTATTTCAGCAGTCAACCACCTAAGACAGGGGCTGTAATTAACTCCTAGAATGCAGCATACCCAGCCAGGTGATAACTATGTCTCAGCTGGAGCATCGCAGCAAATAATAAAGAATAATGATAGTAAACACGCATGCAAGCAAATGAGATTCATAACTACACGCCGAAGTGCAGCGCTTCCCAGTAGAGCCTGGATTCTCCAGCCACAAATACACTGAAACCTTCCACAAAGAAATTGATAGGATTTATCTTCCCGTGCAGAGGAAGGGACATTTCATGGCCCAAACAGGTTGATTCTGCCCCTTATTTATAACCCCCAGAAAAAAGGCAGATACATTCCAGCTAATGACGTTAGCAATTCTTTCCCTTCCCCCGCCTTAAAGGTGGCTCAGGCCTTTATGCTTATAAATCATTTTATTGGTAGTTAAAATACAGAGGCTAGAGCATCTAACTGTAACGCGAGGCGCACTTCAAAGGGAACCTGCTTTCATCGCACAACAGTTAAGGTTTTATCAGCCACTAAAGATTCCCCCTGCCAGAGGATCCTGTTACACCATGGTAAGCCTGGGGTGAAGGCTATGGCTGCTAAAAGCAGACTGGTGGGAAGGAGCTGAGGAAGAGGAAGAAGTTTTGGCACTCCTGGAACAAAAACTGCACGGCCAAAGTTTTGTGCTGGGACAAACGCATTGAAATGAGCAAGGACACCCACAGCCCCATCAGTGCTCAGAGACCCTCCAGCCTGACCTTGGCTGCCTGCACACCTCTCTGGGCTGCCTGTGCCAGTGCCTCACTGTCCTTAAAAACTTCTTCCTGTGAGAACTCTGTGACAGGAGCAGAACTGCTCATTGCACCATGGGCTACACTTGCACAGCAAGCGAGGATGCTGCTCTGAGGCCCGTGATCACACCTCTTTATTGCAGAGCATCTCCTCCAGCATCCCCTACACAGATGGCAGAGGAAGGCACAGCGAAGCTAAGAAACCTCTCCAATCCCTCAATGTCAGCTGATTTTGGAAGATCCCATCCTCCCCACCAACCTGGGTTTGGGGCAAAGGTTAGCACTGGTTCTTATTTAACCCAAATGCCAGCCCTTCTGAGATGTCCCAGGCACTTGTTCTCAAGCAGAGAACAGCAGAGAAGGGTTGCAGAGACAGCTGCCTGCCAGGATGGGGCTGGACTGAATTATCCCCGCAGCCACCGAGATATGGGTCAGCTCCCACAATTTGTCAGACAAGGAGAGGAAAGGAAGGTCAAAAAGAGCCTCCTGTGGGAAAGAAAGCCTGTTGTTTCCCTGCTCGGCCTAATCAGGATTTGATGTTGGAGAAAGATGGATGGGATAAATGAGCTCATAAATGGAAACAGGGATGGAAAAGCCAAGGCGTGCCTTTGCTCTGCAGCAGGATGGAAGAGATGCAGCATATGTTGCAGAAACCAGGTGGCAAAGAATCTCAAAACCCAGGCAGACCAATTCCACCAAAATCAGATGAGGTCCCTCCGCAGGTTACATGGAGGCTTTGCAGATTGGGTTTTCCTCCAGACCAGGACAGAGCCTCGCCTGGTCCACACCAGTCCTGAGCATCAGGGACACACGAGCATCGTTGAGGCAGCTGAGATAATTCCTTACAGAACAGAGGGGCAACGGGCCCACAACAAGGCACAGATTTTAGACACACAGGTTTTATCCATGCATGCAGGGACACAGCTGTATCTAGTGACACTTTGGTTCAGTGCCCAAAATGCTGAGCCTCTGTCACTGGTGGGTGATACAGTTAAGACAAGGTTAGTGGAGCAGAACAAATGATTCTTCACAAATGAGATTATCCAATGAATTTAGCCCATATTTCTCCTGGCGCTTCCCTGCTCCTGAAGGTATTGGCTATTTGTAACATTCTTCTGAAGACTTTGAACCATTTCTGGCACGTGGATTTATTATTATTATTTTGCAAATCACTTTTGATGAAAAGCAACCATCTTTGGCAGTAAGATGTTTGATTACGGCTTCGCATCTCCAAACCCAACCCTCCGCACCAACACAGCTTCACACCACACAGTTTCAAAGCCAGAACCGTTTTGGTCCACCTTCCTTGGGCTGGAAATTTGGTGATAAAGGTTCTTCTCATGCAACCTCTCGGAGGCACTGTTTGTTTTTCACACAATGGGACAGACACTGCGCTGCTATAAATCAGCGCGACTGCACCCGCTCCCATTGAACACACAGCGATCCACAGACGTCTCATCTGAGGAGCTGGGACCCAGTTCATTGCTTTGGCCTCTGGGCCCTCTTTCCTTTGTAAGAAAAGCAAATCGTTGCCACATTGTTGAGGCAATCCCTTGTTCAGCTCGAACCAAAGCAGACCAGGGAACGCAGCACAAAACAAGCTCCTGCCAAATGGTGCGGCTCGTCCTCAAGTTTGCATTCATTCCTGTTGATTCCCAGCCATGTTTTGCTAGAAGGACTATGGGATTAGGTTTATCATCTTCATCTCCAGTAAATTTCATACTTAATGAAATAGTGCTGACTCTCTCCAGCAAGATGCCCTCAGGCTTACACAGCTGGAACTTTGTCCCTCGTCAGTGGGACATTTCTATTTCCAAGGGTGCTGCTTACTGTAATTCTACTACGAATACCAAAAGTGCTGATGGTTTTCTAAGCAAACCTTTAGATACAGGCAGAGGACGTGCTCGCAATTTCAAATGCTCACCTCTGGCTTTTGCAAAATTTAGGTGGAAAAAGACCTGCCACTGCTGTTTGGATCTCTGAAAATCTACTTTACCATTTGTCTTTTTATTTGTGATAAGATTGAGGGCTTGTTTGGAGCATATTAGCTGGGGTAAGCGTGCTCCTGGCTGCTCTTTTTTAAGTGCTTTTCTGTTTCTTAATTCTGGATGGGGAGATGTGAAAGAAGAGCAGCAATGCTGGAACATCAAGCACTGCCTCCCTAAGCGAGTGGGAAGAGATGCTACGAGATCATAACCAACCTCCACCTGATTAGCAGCATCCCTCTGCAGCATTAGGCAGTGAACAGCCAGACCCTACTCTGCACCTCAGCTGCATCCAGCCTTGCTGGCTTTACCTTGCAAAGTCCCTTATTCGAGCTGGATCAGCACACTGCCCTGGCTCTGACCTTGCTGGGAGCTTGGCACTGCACTGCTGTCCCTCACCATGCCCAGGCACCACTGTGGTTCTCACGGCCTGGCTGTACAGTGCCAGGGGCTGCTCTCTGCCCAGCTGGATGCTCCGGTGTGCGAGGGCACGGCTGGCTCTGTGCCCTGGAAAATGAGCTTGCCAAGCTCAGCTCTGCCAAGGAGAGCCCCAGCTCCCAGCTCCGCAGCACTGCTCCAGTGCCAAAACCACGGGGCAGCTGTTGTGTCATAACCCCCTCGCAGCTCTCTTCAAGAAGTGTAAATGAGTGGGACCCTCAGGAAGAAAGAAAACATTCTCAGCTGACCTTTAAGGGTGGAGGATTGCTTCAAAAGAGCCTGTTTGGACACATCTCAAAGGGTTTGGGAAGCAAAACACCAGGCAAACAGCATCAGGCTCCCACCGCTTTGCATGACTCCAGCTCATGCTCAGAGCTTGGAGAGCTGCCTGTCACCACCCCATCCCTCCATCCATCACCTCTGCCTTCAGAAAGCAAAGCACGGACCTCTGACCACAGCTGGTGTGAGAGCACCCCTCCAGCACAGAGCAAAGACGTTTGAGAAGCTGTTGGGAAATCACACAACCACAGAAAGGTTGGGTTGGACAGGACCTTAAAGCCCATCCAATTCCAACCACCTGCTGTGGGCTGGGTGCCCCCCACAGCTCACACTGCCCAGGACCCTACGCAACCTGACCTTGGGCACCTTCAGGGATGGGGCACCCGCAGCTCTCTGGGTAACCTGGAAAACAGACTGCAGAAAGCTGCTACAAAACAAGGGAACAGTGGTTTGCAGCTCCTCCGATCCTGAGAACAGAACTGCTTCGTGCAAAATCTTGAGCAAAATGGAATGGAATTTTTTTTCTGGTGCTCCATTTGGCATGTCGGAGCCGTCGCAGCATGATCTGGAGTATGGCTGTTTGTTTACTACTGTTTGAAAGTGTGTCATAAAATACAGATGATGTGAGTAGCCTAGAAATGCAACGAGGTTTCAGAGACAGAATTGCTCTGAGCCTTTTTATTAAATGAAACATCCATTTACTCCCAGGCAGAAATCACAATGGGATCCATCATAAAAATGATCAATAAAGCATTGGGTTGCGACTCCTGCTCTCTCATTTAATTTTGTTATTGAAATAACTGTTTCTCAGTGCATGGAATTTCCTGGGGGTTAACAACAGACATCAACATGGCTACAAATCCACCCCTCCTGATTTAATTCTGGGCACTGGCATAGGTTACCCAGAGAGGTGGTGATGCCCCATCCTTGCAGACACCCGAGGTCAGGCTGGATGGGGCTGTGAGCACTGATGGAGCTGTGGGTGTCCCTGTGCACTGCAGGGGGGTTGGATCTGACGGCCTTCAGGGTCCCTTCCAACTCAAACTGTGATTCTATGACTCTGTCGTTCTAGGATTAACAGAGCTGGTGGAATGCATGCCTGTCCCCAGCTGCTGTGGTGTCACCACCTGAATCACTCAGAGGTGACGCTGAGAAGCAGAACCATCTATTTTTGGAGGGAACGGGGGAGATGATTTTGTGTAGGTTTCTGGGAAAGGATTTTGAGATCATCCTTTGGAACCCATCACGTCTGACTCACCACAGCACCAGGGCGAAGGGAAAGGGGTTGTTTGTGCGGGAACCCATGCGCCGAGGTCTCCATTTCCAACATACAAACTTCTAAATGGCTCTGGATTGTGGGGCTGATCGGGGGACATCCATTCTTTTTGTTGATGTTGCTCAAACACCAAAGTGAAATAAGCACCCACTATTTGTTTATAACTTGCTTTAAAAGCACAACAGTGTTTGGGCAAACAGACCCAACAAATGGGATCAACTCCGAGAGGGATTAGGTTCAACTCTGTAGAGCCATGACTGATGTACCCGGTGTCTCCTTGGGCACTGTCACCTTGAGAAATTATTTCCACACCTGGGTAAGGATTTCTGACAAAACTATTCTCCCGCTATAAAAATGCTGTACTGACAAAGCTGAGACTATGAGAAAAGGGCTGTTCTCAAAATCGTCCCTTCTCTAGAAATACCAGGGAGAAAAGTTTCAAAATTATCAGAGAATCCCATTAAGGTTGGTTTGGTTTCTCTTCCATGTAAAACATTGTCATCGCCAGTTATATAATTGCAAAAAAACAGTGTAAAACCCCAAAATACACTGCAGATCAAACCCAAAGCTTCCATTAAATTCACTAAGTGAATTGCTTAGCTGTTAGGCTTAATTTTAAAAAGCCATGAACGCTTGGCATTCGGCAGCTTGTTTGCTGGTAGGATGAAAACAGGAGCTTGCAGATGGGCAGGAATTCCTTCAGCACTGGGCAATTAGTGTGGGCACATGAGTCAAGACATCGCCTTGCACGAAAACAAGTGGGAATTTCCACTGGTGGCCTCGTTTGGCACCAATCTGGAACCAAAATCCTGCTCCAGCGGAAATCCACGGCGGCGTTGTCCCTGTCTACATCAAATTTGGGATTAACCTTTGAATGGCTCGGACCCTACGGCGTGTTGTAGCTTGAGAGCTGGAATCCCACATCCCAGCCACACAGACACTGCACTGACCCTGCTAAAGCATTGCTCACCCTGCCGTGATCTTCCTAGCAGATGAGAAACCGGAGCTTGGGAGCGCTCCCCCTCCACCTCCTCTTGTTGTTCAGCTTGGGAATTTTATTAGCTGTCAACGTGTCAAACTTCCACTTAGCTGGACAGCTGCATGACCAGCCGGACTCTAAGGTCTGCCAATAAAGTTTAACAGAGCTATCAGCTTTTCACGTGGAGGAGATTACACTACAGGAGCACTCAGGTATCAGAGAGACTGAGTGAGAGCTGGGCAAGCTCGTCTTTCATATGGTAAAGGAAGAGAAAGAAGCGAGGAGAAGCATGGACAAGCCTGCTTATTTTTGTCCAGTGCTGATGCAGCAATTAGCTCAATGGGATGCCGTGCAGAAGTTGTGCCCTTACACAATACAGTTAGAAAGCCTGACGGCAGCTCTGCTGTAGAACTGTTTCATAGAGGATTGGAAAAGACCTCCAAGATCATCTATTCTGAAAGTACTTTTCATTTACCCTCCTCCCGTGTTAACACAAAATGCTCTTGGGGACAAAGTCTGTCCCTTAACACCCAGAACTCCTCATCTCAGCTGGTCCTACCATCATTACAGCTCCCTCAAACCCAAAGTGCAAAATAACCTTAAAACCTCTTCCCAAACAGGGCTAAGAGTACAAGGTGGTGGAAGATTTCCCTGCTGGATGTATGTGTGTGTGTGTGGCTTTTCTTCCCCCCACAAGAACTTGATTGACTAATGTTTGTAGGTCCCGAGAGCCAGTAAAAGATCTGCTCTGATATCCAGAAAATTTTACAAGGGGCGGCAGGCTTAAAAGTGGTGGGAAGAAGCTGAGCCTGCCAGGATGTCGGAATGAGAAAGCCATCAGGAATGTGCCTCAGAGAACAGCTGCTACTAGAGCCCTGGCAGGAACCTCCACGCGAGCTGCCTGGGAGCAAGCAGGGGGATTCAGAGATCACAGCTTGAAACAAGGGAAAGGTTCCCCTTATTTATTTATTTAGCTTTCCCTTTCTCTGCTTTCGCCTCCCTCCCTTCTCCCAGCCTTGTCACGGTGAGGTCAGAACCGATTGGAAAAAAGAGAACCTGCTGCTGGCTTTTGCACTCCCTGGTACTTCTGGGGCTTTTCCCTTCCTCTCCATCACAGCTCATGCAATGCAGATTTCTCGTGTTTCATTAAGAGATATTCCCTTAAAAAAAAAATCCCGTGTCAATCTACGCAAGGAATTCTTAGAAGCAGAATATGCAAAACAAAAATGGGGGAAATGACATAGTACAACCTCTGGTGGCTTAGCCCCTAAGTTAGCCACTTTTCCCAGGCTCCATCTATCTACAGTCCTGTATGTCTAGCAAATTATCACTACTCCTGCTGAAAACTCAGATAAGGTTTTTTTTGGCTGGAGTCAGTTCACGAGATTTCTTTTTTGCTGGCTCTATCAAGCAGACCCTGGATGCTGGATTTCCCCTCTCAAGGGGGAGCTGGAAGGCGAGAAAGCAGCTGCCACAGTGCTGTTGGGAATAGCCTTTAACCCACGAATGTCCCAGGTGTGCACAGGAGGGCAAACATCCCTGTCCAGACAGAGTGGATCGAGCTTGTGGCAATCACACGAAGCTCATCATGCTGAGAACCACAGAACAAAAATAAAAGGCTGTTCTGTGTTGGAGGGGCTGGCTAACAGGCCTTGCCGCAAGCCCGCCGTGCTCCTTCTCTCCTCTCCCAGCTCTGCCTGCATGCACACAGCTCAGTGCTCAGCCTGAAACCCAACCGCACGGCCACGCGGAGCTCGGACTGCTGGGGTCTCCATTTCACTTCTCTAACCCAGCACAATCCCCATTCCCTCCCCCTTCCCTTCCCTTTCCCCAAGGGACCCTATTATACCCCCCGATCTGTTCACACTCCTGATCCCTCTGCGTGTTTGCACACACTGCTGACCCAGCCTTTATCTGGAAGACATAAGGGTCTCTGTGTGGAGTTCCCACAAGGGCTATTAATCGTGTAGATGTCAGAGTCCCCCGGCCCCAAACCCTCCCTTCCTGCTCCTCCCCTCTTCTTCCCTCCCCCCCCTCCCTTTTTGTCCTCTCTGGAGATCAGGGTGGAAAAAAGAAAGTTTGATGAAAATTCACATACGCATCTTGCAAACTTTGCAAAATATGATCTGCTCCCCTGGGCAAGGTTGGTCAATGGCGCGATTTCTCCTCCAGCACCAAATACAAACACACACATGCTGCTTCCTCCGAGGAATTTCCTCACACAGCAAACAGAGAGCTAAGCGCCTTGCCAAGAAGGGAAACGTTTGGCTCCTCATCCCAACCTGGATGGAAATCCTGCAGCTGGTACCTCTGCAAGAAGCCAAACCCAAATGGCATAGCTGCAAACCCACGGGAACGCAGGAATGCGCACAACTGGATTTTAGCCTCAGATTCTCATGCTTGAGGCTCCAGAGAAGAGGTCCATCCAAATTTCCACCTTCCATCCCCAATGCTACTGTCTCTCTCCCCAAGGGAAACAAGAAGCTGTGCCGCCAGACTCATCCTAGGGTTCTGGTTCCTACCTGGACACGGGCCTCGGTGAGCTTGGTTCTCTGTGCCAGCTCCTCCCGGGTGTAGATATCTGGGTAGTGAGTCCTCTCAAAGGCCTTCTCCAGCTCCTCCAGCTGCTCTGCAGTGAAAGTGGTCCGGCTGCGGCGCTGCTTCCTCTTCAAAGGCAGGTCTGGTTCGGATTCGACATCGGAGCCTTCATCCAGCCTGTTCCCTGGGTGGGCAAGAAGGGGGGAATGATGCTTAATGAGAGACAGGGCTGTAGGGCACACCTCAGTGCTGCAGCGATGGTGTCCACCAAAACAAATGCTCTGCCTACATACAACACATCTACCAGTTTTCCACCACTGCCACTATTTTCTCCCATTATCTTTCCCCATACTGTTAAAAGCCAATCTATCAAAACCAGAACCGTTTGCACAAAGGGATGCTGCCCAGCCCACAGTGAAAGAGCTTCCTGTTGTTGACTTATGTTACCTCGAGTGATTTCCATTTTTGGTTTGAAGGGACTGTGTTTAAGTGTTGTACATTTTACACTGAAAATACGTAAAATCTGAACGATAAGAGCATAAAGATTTTCAATATATGATGCCTTGGCTTCTGCAGTCTGATTTCCTCCTGTGTTTTGCTGAAGTGCTAGCCCTTGAGATTTCAATTTTTTAAAGCATCTTGAGAGGGAAAAGAGAGTTATTAGGAATTTTTTCCAGCTGGGAAAAACATTGCCATCTCTGTTTCATCTCTGGGTTGAGCTCCCCAATCCACAGAGTTCTTCTTCTCTTACTTTGCAGATTTCAGCAGTCATTTTGCACAGTCAGACTCTCAGAGCGTGAAAATAGCATCGAAGTCCTTCACCAAGGTCTAACTGATCACCTCCTTCCTCTCCCCTGCCTTGCTCTGGACCTTTGCCTTTCCCTTCTTGAGCCCCAGGTCCCCTCAATCTCTTTGCTTTTCTCTCTCCCTCACAGTAGAGCTGAAATAAGCAAAACTCATTCTGTTCTTTTTTCTTCCTAATTGGCTTAGAAATGAAGCAGAAGGCACAGATTTTCACCCAAATTCCACTCAGACCCACTGGGTTTTGGATGGAACGCACTGCCAACAGCATTACCAATGTCTCCAGCATTTGCTAGCAGCGTCTCATGGAGCAAAGCTTGGATTTCAAAGCTGTGCCCCCGAGGATCCAACTGAACTTTTTGTTCAGTTCCTGTGCTACCATCACCCGAAATCTGCCTTCTTCTTTTCAGAGCTGGGAATGGCAGCTGTGCCTCCCCAACAGCTGCTCTGCTTGGAGGAGTAGGAGGCAAACATCCCACCGGAGCTCACTTGTTTATGCTGAGAAGATCACAAAATGCCATCGCGTTCTGCTTGCTGCGGGACAAAAATGCTTTTATGTCTCGAGGACACAATGTTAGAGCTGAGCTAACTCCACTTGTGTTCATTAACCAGCTTTCTGATTGCATCCGTGTTCAGGAAAGGTCTGGAATCTCAAATGGTGTGAGAGGAACATCTGTACTTGAGAACAGCAGCCCTGCACATCTGCACCCCAGATGATTTGGGGCAGGTAGGAGCACATCTGGAGCTTGGAGAACTGTACTGTGCCAAAGCACATCTGGAAACCTGCAGCACACTGCAGAGTCCTGCACGTTGATCACATAAGTCACTGGCTATTGTTGGTTTAATTAGGATTCTTTCTTGATAATCGATACAAAAAAAGGACAGAGCTGTGTTTTGGCTCAGAATGTGACAGGGTCAGTGAGAGAAAAGGAAAATACATTGTGAGCTGTGCTACGTACAACAGTTCATTGCTTTCTTGATGCAGCTGCTTACACAGCATACAGCAAGGCTGGGATCCAGCATCTCCCCAGGTGAGGAAAGTCCACGTCCCTGATTCGCTCTAAGGATTTGAGAAAGGAAAACCAATTGTCACCAGTAACAATCTGTCCTATTCACAGCAGCACCGGTGACCGTGCTGGCCATCACCCTGGCTACAGGGCCAGAAAGAGAGAAAGCCCAAACTTGCCACATAAATTGATGTAACACTCTCTATCCGTGAGACTCCGAGCAGCCCCCAGCTGGCATTATCTCCATTTCACAGCCGTGGCAGGGATGGAGGAAGTCACCCACCTACGGTCACCCCATGAGTCAGGAGCAAAGCTGGGAAAAGAAGCCGCAGCTCCTCATGCCAAGTCCAAGGCTCCAGCAGCCCGACTACAAAGACAAAACCAAGAGAGCAAGAAAAATCCCAGGGCACGCCTGGAACCAGCTGGTCTCAGTACGATGCAGCTGCTGCTGTCAGCCACAGATTCACTAAATAATACAGAAAGTCGTTTGGCTGAGATAGACTGCAATATGAGCCTGTTATTAGAGCATCCCCTGATAACAGGGACTGTCCCTTACCTGCCTAACGCACGACTCGAGGATCAAACAGGCCTTTTCCACTCCTAAACATGCTGGACAAACCGTTGCCATAATCTCCATGAAGTTTCTGTGCAATCAGAAGCTTCCCAGAGCTGCAGGAGTTACTCAAGGAAACCTCCCTTCCCAAGCAAATCCAGGGGATCCATCCAAAACCTGAGTGCTTCATTTCTTGCTCCACATCTCCATGTGAAACACAGACACACTGCACTCCAAACAGCACAAGCAGAGGGAGAAACTCAGTTTGCAGCCTCTAGCATAATGGGGTACTGTGGGAGCACATGTTGGCAGAGTTTGACACTTGCTCAGCACAGGCAGCAGCGTGCACACTGTCAATAGAATGGTGGAGAGGTACCTGGCAGCAGCTTCCTACTGATCACTACTGGTGCTGGAGGATGGGAAGCAGCTAGCTGCCTGCTCACAGCTCCCCCTGCTATCCTGATGGCTGAGAAAGAGCAGAAGGGAGAGGTGAAGAGATGGGAAAACTTCAGAAAGGAAAACGAAGAGAAAAATGCATAGGTTGCAGGATGCACTGATCCATAATGGCTCTTCTCCATTGAAAGCAGTGTGGCCAGAGCCTGCAGGTGTCCCTACTGATGTAGGACAGGTGAAATATACACACCTGGGCTTGTCTTGGGCCCATTCTGGCAGGAGGAGATGTGTAAATTATGGCCCACAAACTCAACATTCCTGAGAAACGCTGCTGGTTCAGGTTGGAGTACAATTAGCAGAGCACTCTGGAGGGGTTTGAAAGGAACACGAGTAGACTGAGGCTGGAGGAGAGGAGTAAGGAAAAGCCTCCATAATTACGGGCCGGATTTGTCCTCCCTCTTCAGCTTTCCCATCCTCCCCCCTTCTCCACTCCAGCTCCATTCACTGCTTCTGGGCTCCTCTTAGCCCCAGAGTTAAATTAATCAACAGGATTAGGTGGAATCGGCCGCGAGAAGACCCTCCAGGCTCAGACTGAGCCCTTGATGCCCTACAAGGACCTGCTGCCTCGTCCTGAAGCACCTTGGTGCCGTCTGGAAGGATTGGCAGGCAGGACCAGACATGAAAACGCATTCATTAAAGTGGGGATTGGATTTTGTTGGAGGGGAAAGGGAAACCACATGCACTCTCCTTCAGTATTTCTCATCTCTTTGTCACCCTCTCTCTCTCATTTCCTCTCTCTTTCTCTCTTGCTTCCAGCTGCACCATCCTAAAAATTAAACGTTGGAGAGGAGAGGCGAAGAAGGGAATGGTGTTGTGGATGGCTTAGCTGTAACTGCACTGTTTGTGCTGCAAATGGCTTCAGCAAACCCACCCAGGCACTGCTGGAGCAGCAGTGATGCTCCAAAAAAGCAGGGCTGGAGGTGACAGCTGGGAAGCTGAAGGTGCCCCAGGGGAAATTGGGTTGGATGGCACAAGAATGAAGGCAAATCTCACTTTGGTGGTATCCCAGAGATCTGACTATCCCCTCATTAGAGCACTATGCCAGGTCCCCCCTTGCTCACAAAGCTCTCCATCCACCAAAGGAGCCGTTCTTGGTTCCCCAACAATGAAATATGTGCATGTTTTTCTAGTTCTGTATATACCTGAGTTTCAGGTCAGGCAGTTTTATGATGGACGACAATAAAGAGGCTCTCAATGGCCTCAGAAAGGGCAGCTTCACTTGCAACATGATGCTTTTGCTTGACTTAATAAACAGAGCCACATTATCACGAGACAAAAAGGAGCTACCATCTCACAGACGGAAATCTCTCTTGATTTCTGTGAGGGCATGAAATAATAAATCAAGGAAAAGATCTGCATGTATTCACTGCATCCACAACGTTACTCTGTTCTTTCCTGTTCTGTTCTCAAGCACCCACAGTATATTTAGCAGGTTGAGGTTGTAACTGGCCATAGGCCAGATTTGTGATGCTGCTATTTCCATGCTCTTTTTTCACCACCTGCTTGTGCAACTAGCCTGTGTGCCATGCCAGGACCGACAGAAGGTGTGCTTCAGCCCAGCACATCCGTAGCAGAGCTTCTGGATAGAGCAAGGTTAAATGAGAATGTAGCAGAGGGCTCTGCTACTGTCCTCTAGCACATATAGGAGCAGGGAGGTAGGAGTGCACATCTCCCAGAAGCAAGCTAGTGTCCCAGGTGGGATAAGAAGGGTCAGTAGGAAGCAGCCATTTATTCAGGGCATGGCTCCTGTGCTAGATCTGCAGCCAACAGCTTCAGGAGCAAGAGCTGAAACTCTGCCTGTCTTCTTAGCATCTGCCTTTCCCTCTGGCAGAAAGCAAACAAAACCCATCAAAATGCAAACAAGCCTATGGAAAGCCTGAGAGAAGGAGAGAGACAGTGGCAGCATCACAGGAACAGAACTGTATTGCCTTGATTTTTCTTTCTGACGTGAAAACAGGAAAAGTCTTTTCTCTCTCTCCTTGGAAAATGATAAAGTCTTGAGTTCACAATGAGAAAGAGATGTGTATTTGTTTGCAGAATAACCCCGCTCACCTCCAAGCCCATCCAACAGCAGGTGGGACTGCAAAGAGGGGACAGAGGTGTTTCAAATTCATCTCTCAGCCCTCTGCCCCTGTCCGAGCACATTCCCAGACACACACAAAACCAATCAGCGACACAGCACATACAATAAAGCTTGGGTTTCCCCCTCCCTCCCCTTTCCAACCTGCAAACTCCCCATTCTCCAGCATTTGCTCGTGCCTGTGCAGCTGTATTACAGTTTAACATAGTTTAGAGGGCTGTGGTGTGGAGCAGAGGCAGAAAACGAATCACATAATAGTTGATATGCGTTTTAATCAAGTAATTCGGCCCAAGCAGAATGATAGTGCCTGTTGGTGGGGTGCCCTTGAATACCAAACAGACTGGGTAGCAGGTCTAGGAAAATGAAAAAGTCATTTACAGCTCAGCTGGGGACTGCGGTGTTCAGCAAAGCATTAGCGTGGGGACCTTAGGAGATAAAGGTTTGGGTGTTTTTTTATATGTGTTTTTTTATTCAGGCACTGAACTGGCTAGCTGTAACCAAGCCACAGATGGAGGTGATGCCCATTATGAGCTTTACAACTTGGAATTAATACTCACAATGAAGATGATGCACTTGAAGAGGGATACAGGCAGAGAGAGTTTCTGCCTAGGGGGGAATATGGAAAGATGGGTGTCAAAGACAGAGGTGTTACACAGCTACACAATTCCCTCATCACGTTACGAGTCCTTCTGAATAAGGTTCTCCTTTTGTGGAAGGAGAAGCTGTAGGAAGGAGGGGGAAAGGAAGGAAGGCTGTTGAATAGATGAGAAGGGAGCATATGCAAAAGGTGCTGAGTGCACACACATCAGGTCAGCCACAGCAAGAAGCACAGCACAATTCTGGCTTAGGACAAGCAATTGGACAATTTCTTCATGTCCAAATCCCAAGGGTTCACCCTGGAGGTGAAACCCAATAAAGGCTTGAAGATGTCAAGGTGAGATCTGGAGCAGTATGCCAAGTTTTACCTGGTTCTGGCTGTCCTACCTTCCCAGACATTCACCCCAAATTTATTTTCCTCCCAGCTCTGCCAGAATTTGCCTCACAACTCAGATTGGTTTGGGGCTTTTAAGAAAACTCTCGTAGAATCATATCACAGAATCATAGAATGGCTTAGGTTGGAAGGGACCTTAAAGTTCATCTTAGTTACAGCCCCCCTGGCATGGATAGGGAGAGTCTCAGCTGGCACTTGACCATATGAACATACATGCCTCTATGCAAGATTAGCTTCTTGGTTTGGATGCCAGCCTCAGATGCACAGAAGTCCAAAATTCACCTCCATTTTCCAGTGTGAAATCTCTACATCTCCTTGAATAAGTGACTTCTGGGCTCAGATCTAGTCGAGTGCCAGTGGACTTTGGAAAGAAGAAGCTAAAGCCCATTTTCCATTGGGAGAGTCATTCATCACAAAAAGCTTCTTGCCAATGTGGAACTTGCACTGGGCGAAATTGCAGCCAGCAGCTCCTGTCTGCAGTCTCCCCTGCCTTGACTGCAGCTGTCCCAGGTGACCCTGTTCATGTTGGGCACAAACCTTCACCTTGAAGCTGGAAGTTAAGTTGGGTGAAGGCTTTTCCAACCCCACAGGGAGCAGGAATCGCATCCTTAACCAGCTGATCATCCCCGTGCCACGTGTATAGGTGGAACAAATTCCCTTGTACTGGTGTGCAGCTCTGGTGAAAGCCAAAAAACTGCACTCATTTCTCTGTGTGGAGGGATCTGTCCCTGGAAACTCCATCTACTCTGCATGTGAAAGTGATGAGAGCCATCGGGGCCCCTGCAGCTCCTACTGCAAATCAGGGTCTGGCAGTGCGGGTACCAGCTGCAGAGCCCCTATGCAAAGACACATGGTCCCAAAAAAAAAAACAACAAACCAACACAACAAAACACAACCCCACTCTGTTCCTTGCGAGCAGCGAACAAAACCAAATCATCCAGAACATTTGGAGAAAGATAGGGAGGGAGGGAGGGAGAAAGAGAGCCTACGTCTCTAACAGCCTTTGTTAATTCCCAGCACTGGTCTGAACATAAACAGATGGAATATCCATCAACTCCAGTCGTCTTTTCTTTTCTTTCAACTTTTTTCTAGTTCTCGCCTCCCTGCCCCCCTCTACCCTTAACACTCTTTCTTCTGGTTTTTGTTTGGCCTTTTAAAGAACCCCGAGGTAATGAGGCCTGCCCCAACTCCCCAGCACATCTGTGAAGTCCATAAAAGGCCCCTTTTTCACTTCAATATTCATAGCTGCGTGTTTGTGGCAGGCACGGGGTCCAGCAGGGGCTTGCTGGCTGCCCGACTTGAATTGATGCCGTCCGAGAGGCATCGATAGTGCTCCCAAAAATGGGAAGCAAAGGGAAACCAGCTGGTAGCAGGGCAGCAATACATCGCAGCCCCAAGCAGCATGCAGCCTCTCCTCGCTCTCAGCCCGTGCTCCAGCCACGTCTGTTCTCCCATAGCAGCAAGCAAAGCATCTCTAACATCACAGCCACTCTAATAAGGGGGTGAGCCTCCAGGAGCGCATGACACCAGCTGGACTCCTCGTTCCAAGCACAATGTAATACCTCTGTGCTCCCTGCACGCGTTATGGCCACCCTCTGAGGGTGCCCAGAGGTACAAACACCGTCATAGAAAAGGCACTGCGCTGTACAAACACCTTCACAGAAACAATTCAGATCCACGGGAGCGAGACTCCCAGCTGCCCAGAGGCGCTTGTCATCTGCCTGGGCTCTGTTCTGCCTTTCTTCCATGGTTCTGATCTTAGTCCTTAGCTTCTTCCGACGCTTTTTGCTCAGAATTTTCCCTGAACTGACTGAGCAAGAAGCGCCGTCTCCGATATCTAAAGTCAAATTCACCTTCCTCCAGATCTGGAGTGAAACCCACTTGATATAGCACGCTCAGCACATCACACACACGCAGGCATGCTGTCTCTGGTGCCAAGCATCCTATCGAGATGCACAAATCCAGGTTTTGCCTGTGAAAACCTCTGCAATCCTGCCCTCCTTCCTGTCCCTGTCCTGTTACTGCATGTTTTGCCAACACGTCTCAATCCTGGCTGATAGCTGCCTTGCTATTGCTACCCTGGGGTCCCTGCACAGCTCTATCACTGCTCCTGCATCCCAATTTGCAACACCCTCTTTTATTTTCATCCCCATCTCCTATACAGCTCTGCCAATGGCCCTTAATCTTGTCCTGTAGTTCCTCTGCTGTTCCAGCTCTGGCCTCCCTGGCTGGATACATCAAGTTAAAGACCTTTCAATATAAGACTCTTTCAGGAAAGATAAACAAATTTAACCTCATAAACCTTTCCCAACCCTGAAAAACCAGCCTGTGAGAATGAGGCACCAGAGACCACTTAACCACACATGAGAAACACATTCCTCCCGCTGTTTGCAAGCCCTGCTTCATTTATCTGAATGTCAGAGCGACTGCCTGAAGCCAAGAGGTGTACAAGAGTGGGCACGAGCAGCCACTTTGCTTCCTTTGCTTTGCACTCTACCATGTCTGTGCAAACAGAGGGGTATAAGAGTCACTAGGGCAGGTGTCCTGGGAGATTCCATTTCTCCTCTTCTGTTTCCCTCCCTTCCCTGAGTCCTTGTGCTTTTATGTGTGCGCACATCCTCTCGCTTCACTGCTGCTTCCTCTGCTTCTCTGTTCTCTCTGCTGCCTTCCTACTCACTCCTGGCCCTCTCTCTGCTTACACCAATCCCCCCCGTTTGCTTTTCTCCCAACGCACACACAGAAGGCTTTACATTAATTTCATCCCATGGGGAGAAAACCAACGTACGTGACCGTATAGAGCAAGAAGAGAAAAGGGCCCAGCAAGCAGAGCGTGCCCCTCGTCAAGTTGGCCAACAGCAAGCTGAAAACGTGTTGAGAAGCAGGACTGTGACATTCGCCTGCAATTGAACCCCTCCGCTTGTCTGTGCTGCTCTCTGCTCGCCGAGTCGCGAGAAGAAAGAGAAGAAAGAAAAGTATAGGGAGGAGAGAATGCAAGTGACAGAAAGAAGGATTGAATGAAGGAGCGAAAAGAAAGAAAGATATCCCTGCGCCGCTTGGTCCTTTATCAGCCCTGTCATCTGGTGCAGGGCCCTGTGAGCATTGTCTCACCTTGGACAAAACAAAAAGGCGTTTTTTGTGCAGATTCCTTTAGAGCTGCCAGAGCCCGCACCTTAGGGGGTCGCTGAAGGCTGAATGTGCAGCTGACAGCCCCGCGCAGCCCGATGTGATATCAATAAACTCCGACACGTCAACTCTTCAGCACAGCTCATGTGGAAGGTACGGCTTGAATATTAAAACCTCCAGCGGCCGGGAAATAAGCTTGGGGTGGAGAGGGGGGGAGGAGGTGGCTCAGAGCAAGTGGGGGCTGCGGTAGCACAAGCTGGGAGCAGACAGCCAAAAAAACAGCATCACAGATCTGCTACCTGCTGTCCGAGTAACTGCTTCGTGTCTTTTTGCTTTTCCTCTTGGCTGCCGGTGAGGACGAGTGGCATACAGATCCTCTCCAGGTCCTGGGGCAAGGATTCTCTGCTGGGAACTGAGCTGGACAGGAGCCCAGAAGCTAAAGGAAAATCCGAGCTCACCTGTTCGATATTACATCCTGCTTGGTGGACATTTGCTTCAGGGAGCAAATATCCTGCTTCTTTGCACTCTGCTGTTTATTATATGATGCTGCTGAAAGACGTCAGCCACAGACAAGTTCTCAGCTACCAGCAAAGCCTCCAGCCCAGAGCGACAAGAGCCTGTTTTGCCAGCAGGATGCTGTTTAGCACGGTTGCCCCATCCAACACCATAAGAGGATGCTTCCCCAGAAGAGCAGACACAGCATCACGACAGACTTACATGCTAATTCATGCTGGTTAACACTGGCTGCAAAATGTTTGCTCTGCCGACACTTTCCACCATTAGGTTTCAGAGTGAACGTGCCCAGCTGAGACAGAAGAGGCAGCTCGCCCCACCAGAGCTCATCTGTATGAAGCTCAGAGCTGAGTTAGGCTCTCTAAAGACTATGTAATGTCCACAGCCTCCATTTCCATTCAGATCACAGCTCTGAAGTTTTAGTTTTGCTGCAAAGGACAGAACATAGTATTTCTGAATTAAGCACTCGGAGCCTCAGGTGTGTGTTAGAAGGTGAGCAAACCCAGCACAGGAGCAGAGCTGTGCTGAACGGGTCCCAGTGAAAGCAGGACACAACTGTGACATGAGGCCATGATCAACCCAGAAAAACTAAGTTTTCAAGTCCGGCACCAGCTCTACAGAGCAGTTTTTGGGAGGTAGATAACTGCATATGCATGACTTTCTGTGGTTTTTATCTGCCAAGAATGCTCAGGATACATGACTTCATTCTTCAGCTATTTTAAAATATAACAAGGGATCTTTCAGGGGCTTGCAATGATCTCTTTCCCTCTGGGACTGTGATCCTACGAAGCAACTGTGCCTTGACAGACATGCAGCAGAAGCTGAAACCTTCTTGCTTAGGAATTCAAGATGAGGAGCAAAGTAAAACATATTTCCCACCATCATTAAAGCAGAGGGATATGTTCAACAGTGCTCTTCTCTTACCAAATGGAGAGATTAAATACAGAATATATCTGTATATACATACAGATTAAGTACAGAATAGTGGCTTTGCATGTCAAACAGTGATGGGAACAGGTACATTTGTAACTACCTTTACTTTGGTTACAGCTGTGCAGATCCTGAGGTTTTTGGTTTTCCAGACAAATTCCCCAAATGCAGGGAGACAAAAATGCTTCAGAATAACTTTAAATCATTCCTGCTTGCTTGGGCTGCTTACGTTATTTTTTATTTCTTTTTAAATAAACGAAAGATTTTAATCTCAGACAGTAGAAACAATTGAATGGACCTGAAATGAGAAGCCTGGCTTTGCTTTCAAATCAGTTGATTAGACTTTTCTCCATTAAGGAATTTAACATTTCAACATGATGCTGTGATTGGAGAAGAGGTTGAAAACCACCTGGATCTTTTTATTTCCCCCCATGCGCGGCTGACAGCCCTGGGATCTTTGCAGAAGCCTCTGCTCCTGCTGCAGTTCAATGATGACCATTCTGTGCCAGGCATAGAATCCAAGACAGCCAGGAGCTGTGCCATGCTGTTTAGAGATGCAGAGGGCACAAATCTTGGTGCCATGCACACCTGGCTAGAAACAGAAGCACCACACAGAAATATTAATGCTCTGTGACCTGCTACAGGGTGTAGCTGTGGCAGATAATAAGCAGCACCTTCCTCTTCCTCGAGCGTGAAGTAGAGGGTTTATAAGGTCTCGAACATCAGTTGGTTCCCCAGTGAAAACTGCTGTGCAGATTTGAGAGCATTTGTGTGCTGGAAGCTGCATGGATACATGCAGTCTTCTAAGTCAGCCAAGTGGTGGGCAAAAAATATTTCAGGAGCTACACGTGGGTTTTGCTACCACCTATCAACCAAACAGCCTCTAAGCAAAGACAGGTACTAGCAGCACACACTCAATTAAAAAAAAGACAGAAGCCCAAAGAAAACTACTAGAAAACCAAGCAGCGAAGTGTTACGAGAAGGAAATTCCCAATCTCAGCTTGAACAGACACAGCAAGTGAGCAAAGAGTCAGAAGAAAAATATTTTTCCAGCTACTGATGAGCCCGCATGAGAATCGCTCACCCTCCAAGGGGCTCAGTGATATGTGAGTTAGTTCCACGCCGCGTACAGTTTTGAAAGCTGAGCAGTGACCATGCAAAAGCCTAACCCCCTTTCATCCAGCCCTTCTTCCCAACCGAATTTTACAGACCAGAGAAAATTAGCTGGAATGTTTAATGAACCTTTTGATATTCATACTTCTTCAGCTGGTAAATAATTTCATTCTGCACGCTGAGGACATTCAGGGTGCAAGCATGGAGATTTTTCTCTTGGGACAGAGCGAGTTGGCTTAGCTAAATTAAGAAATTACCTCCCTTGAAATTTGAAACACTTGAAACACTTCAAAAATGCAGTTGCCCGCATAGTCCAAATTCTCCCTGTTTTGGGGTGTGAAGCATTAACTGATACCTGTATTTCTGTCTTCCCTATAGCCCATACCTGGGGTTTGGTGGGGGCTTTACACTGTGCTGAACAAACACAGACAAATGATGGCGGAAGGACCAGGCGAGGGAAATAGGTGGTACGAGTTCTTTTTGCATTTCTGAGTCAATGCTGGAAATAAAATGTGGATGTCCCAGCTCTCAAACAGCTGCTGCATCCACCAGCTGATAGTTTTAGATTATAACACCCCAAAAATTTGTGACTTGGTCTGATTCCTTGCCAGACGTGCTGCATAACTCCTACATCAAGCCCCAAACTCCTGGTCAGGTGAAAACATTCCTTTTTGAAAGACATCACTTTGCTGAATATCACCTACAGCTCTAACACATTATTCACGTAATTGATTAGCCTGCCCTTCTTACTTTAACACTTTCCTCCATGCCTAAAGATTCCCATTTCATGCTTCAGAAATCCCAGACAGAACAAGCTCTTGGGCTGCACGAGTTTGGTGGACAACCCCAGAGCCACGAGCAGCAGTAGCAAAGCAGAGCCCTCTACTAAACAGAGAATTCAGATGTCATCTAGCAAATTCAACGGGTCAGCAAAGGTCTAAAATCAAAGGTGCCCTTTGAAAGCTGGAGTGTTTATTTGTTTTGCTGGTTTTCTAAACAGACAAGTCAACATTAAAACAACTTGCAGGATGTAAAATAAACTACGGGACCGTCAGAAGAGCGAGCAACAAACCTAGATGTGAAACATGGGTAAAATGCACGCCGAAGAGCTGGATGCTGGCTATTAATTTTAACCCTGGGCTTGCTGTGGTTTTGGGGAGAAACCCCACCGGGATATTCAGCGCCTGGCAGCAGCGGGAGCTGAGCCCCATTCTGGGAATGGCAGGGCTGCCCTGGGTCACGTAGCCACCGTCCCACTCCCCACTGCGAGGGGCCCCAGCGTTGGATATTTGCAACCGGCTTTAGCGTCACAGTGGGAGCTGGAGAGGACTTACCAGCCCTTTGTGCTGGATACGCTTTTCGGTCCAATGCTGCCAGCGCTATCGCTATTAGAAATGCCACCAGAATGCAGGATAGATTTTCCACTCCCTTCTCATCCATTATCTTATCTGTCTGTATTGTCCCCTGTTCGGTATTGGGCTCGGGGACAGCTGACACATAGACACAACTCAAGAAGTTCCAGCAAGCCTTGAACCTCGTGGCGCGGGCCATGACTGGGCCTTTTAAAGGCACGCTTTGCACACTGTGTCTCTGCGATCTGCGCGAGATGCTGATAGATCTGGGAAAGACTTTCAAAGAGCAGCACATGCCTTGCACCTACTTAGTATTAGGTGGAGGCACCCATCTCAACCCAGTGAGACTGAGTGCTCCCTTTGTAGCTACGAACAATCTTTCCCTCATTGATTATGAAAGATTCGGCCTCGTGCTGACTCCATGGGAGCTTTGCCGTGCTAGGTGGTGCACAGAGCCATGAAAATGCATGGTACCTGCTCCATAGGCTGCTATCAACCCAACCCAGCACACGCGCTCTTTGGGAGACGGGTTACAAACATTTGCGTGCTGCCTAAGTTCGCTTAGTTCATAGCCATCCACAGCCAACCTTGGAAGAGTGGTAGGAACGGCACTAATTTTTCTTCACTACAAATGCAGTCATCTCTGCTGCTTTATGTTCCTGCAGAGTTTCGCTCGGATCAATTTCATACTAAGAGGCAAGAGATTCCCACCCCAAAGCTGAAGCCAAAATCCAAAGCCACGTACAAACTAGATGAGGGTATCTTTGATGTTAAAAATAAATAAACAAAGTATCAGGATTTCTAAAAACAAGAATTTTTAGGCTCAGAAATCAGATTTAGATTTTAAATATCTTTGCAGCTCAGAGTTATGCGACATCAAAATAATTCCTTATGTTTTGTCATCAATTTTCAAGACACTCTTCCTACTCCCTTCAAATTGGAATCCATTCTAAGCACTCGGACTTCCAAATTTTTGTTGATGGCACTCAAGATTATATCCCAAACCTGCACAATGTCACCCTCTGCTGACGCATTCAAATAGGAGTTTTTATAACAAAAGAGATAAATGGTTCATTTAATATCCACAGTCCCTCCTCTGACAGTTCCCAATGGCAGATGCTTCCCAACGGAGATGCAAACTACCCTGTTATGACCTCCTGCACCATCACCCAGTGGAAGCAATGGTGATTTCCTAGTGCCAATTAACTTATGGACGACTTGTGCCAAAATGGAAATTAAAAAAATCACTTCCTTCATTAAAAAATTGTTACTCAGATTGTAGGCAGCATCTAAAAGTTCATACATTTTCAGTCTGAAGGCCTAGGCTGGAAAAGGTCTCCCAAAAACACTGCAAACTCTTCATTGCTTGCTGGCAAGATTTGCTCTGAGAACCCAAAGTCTGAGAGGAACTAGAAGCTATCTAAACAGGACCATGAATAACTATTATTTATTAGAAATCCTTTTATACTCATGAGATGAGGCCAGAATCCCCTTTTCCATCTTCAACCCTCCTTGGCTTGCTGTGCAGAAGCACTTACACAGTTGTTTTAACATTTCGCCTGTTGACATGCAAACAAAAAGGCACTGATTTAGCAGTTTCTGAGTCCTGTTCCGTAAGCTTAGAGATAGAAATTACACTCAGATGTTTTCATCTAGTGCTTTCAAAGCCTAAATGGTCAGGTAAATTGAAATGGGGCAGTACAGGCAGCTTAGTAGTGAAGGCACACGTCTAAATAACAATGCTGAGAAGCATGGGAAAGGCTAATATAGAGCATAGAATAACATATAAAGCTTCTAACATGCTTGCTTCTGCTGTATGTGATGTCTAAAGGGGGAATGGATAGATCTGGGGTGCTCAACATGCAAAAAATTCTGCACCTCGCATTCTATCTCACATCCCCATAGGCCATAAGAGGTAAAGAAGGCGTAGAAGAAGCAAGATATTTTGCTGTGCTCCAAATGACCGTGAGAAACGTGGTGTGTAGAACAGAAACTGGGGTAGGGTGAGTAACCAAAGGGGTAAATAGACAAGTTTGGGAATGCAATTGCATCTCTGAGGTTCTCTGTGATACCTGAGTGCCGCTGATGTCCAGAGCACTCATTTTGCTTCGTGCTATAATGCGAAGCCAGGGCGATGCCAAGGAGATGCACAACAAAAACCCAGTTTGGCTGCATTTTTTTCTGTTGTTTTTGATTTGGTTTCGGGGGTTTGTTTGTTTGTTTGTTTCTGGAAAAGAGAGGCTGAAAAGACATGGAGTGCTGCAGCAGCTGAGCACCACGGGTGGAAAAGTCAGCAGGCAGCAACACCCCTTACACAACTGTGGTGGGAGCAGTGATAAAAGGGGTGGAGAAGAGCGGAAAAGCACAAGTTATGCCTTTGGAGGCTGTGAAAAAGCAAAGCCCAGCCCTTGTGATGTGCTTCGGAGAGAGCAGCGGAGGTTGAACTTGCTCACTGTGCACTGCTGTTGTTGCACTCGTGCCTGCAAAGCATGGCGATCCGGGGCCACAGTAAGGCCAAGAGGTGTGTAGATGTGTGAGCACAGGAATGTAGAACAAGAAATAAGCAAGAAATAAAGCACAGCCCAAGGAAAGCTTGAACTGACACCTCTGCAATCAGAGCCAGGCAGCTCCCGCCTCCCTCCACCTGGCTCACCTCAGGTGAGGGGCTGCGCTCCCATTGGCTATCCGCCCCGTGGGTCCACCCCCTGCGGGCAGCGCAGCCAATCAGGATGGGCCTCGCCTGGGTGTGGCATAAGGCGCCAGTAGCAGGAGGCGCCTTGGATGCTTGGTGGCCATTTTCTGAGGGCATCAATGAGTGCTCCTTAACAGGGCTTCAGTCAAGGGGCTCAGGGCTGAGGAGGCTGGAGGAGGACTGGGAAGGGCTGGAGAAGGGCTTCGGGGGTTAGAGAATGCTCCATTTTCCCATAGCTAAGAGACAGGAGGACCTTGCTTAGGTCCTTAGGAAGGGATTAGGAGCATCTCCACTCGCTGTGAGTGTGGGGGTCGGTAATATCTGAGGGAAAGTTGGGTAAACGTTTCCAAAAGGGTGAAGGGAATGAAGAAGAAGAGGATCGAGGGAGTTGCAGTTACATAGGCAGGAAGAGGAGGGTTTTGATGTCTCCTTGGAGAGAGAGATGCTGGCATAAGGAATTTAGCCAGGAGAAATTTAGCAGCAAAACTCTGAATAACCCAGGAGCTGGGGATGAGGAAACTTAACAGCAAGAGAAAAAAAAAAAGACTTAGTAGGTCATCTCCGGCACACGTCCATCAGCCCAAGGCTGCTCTTGCCAGGGAGAGTTTTTCCTTCAAAAGCTGATAGTTCAGTTTAAGTCCCAGCGCTTTCCTCAGTGCCCAAATGCCACAAGAGAGGGAAATCCAGGCATTCCGGCTTCTCTAACCGCTAAGTCCTGAAATCTTTCTTTTTTTTTCCCTCTATCCCTATTTCTTTTGATTCAGACAAAACTCCCTCTGAAGTCGAGTGGACCAAATACGAGGGCATTTACTCAGAGCTCAATTCAGATGTCACTGGGGGTAAATCTCCATAATGCCAGCTGGCGCTTGCTTGAGTGAGCAGTCATTGCTCCTAAGTCGGCCGCCCAGGAAAATCTGCACCGGGTCTGCAGGAGGTGGCCCTGGTTGGGCTGAAGTGGCAATGGAGAGAGTCTGAAATGGAGAAAACGTCCTTCAGCTCCTCGTGTCGTCACAGATTTTGGTATCGTCTGTGAAAATGGTTTGGCTGCTAGGATATGCGGGGAGAAGCGCCGTCCCCGGGGGAAAGCAAGCGGCTTTCTCTGCGAATTTCACCAGCGAAGGCAACGCCGTTTTGTGTTACAGCATCCCGATCCAGTCCATTGAGTTGTCTGCAGAGAGTGTTAATTGTAATTTATGGAGGCTAAATTCCTAATAGTGGGCGAAAATCACGGGCTTTGTTAGAATTAGCGGTCCGCTGGTTTAGAATGGTGCGAAATATGTCTCGCGGGCTGCTACCGACTGAGTGAGATGTACTTGATCTTTTTTTCACTCTGCAGGCAGGACCCCGTGCTTATTTCTTCCAGCTTAAACAGCAGAGGACACATTAAAACAGAACAAAGCAAAAAGCCCGGACCGAAAACCTCGATAGTAGGAGGGGGGGAAAAGTTAGCAAAAACTCAATGAAGGCAACAGCCGTTTCTTCCCGCCTCAGGTCTGATTCAATCAGGTCTTTCAAAAGAAACTCCTGTCACCACAAACTGCCTTTTCATGCCAGATTCCTCCCGGCTCCCCCTCTCTGCCCCATCCCAGCGACTTCCAACAGCACCAATCAATCTCTGAGCGACACCCAGCCCCCCCGCCCAGCTGCCTCCAGCCACCGCCGTTCCCAAGCAAAAGGCAGCTTCACCCAGGAAGGTGGTGGAAAAAATGTGGACAAATTTCTGATTTGCAACACTCTGGGAATGGGTTTATTGCCATTGTTTGAGTGCAAATGTATAAATAAAGCAAAACGAAGATTCCAGGGTGAGTCCGATGAAAAGCAGAAAACAAGAAATTTTATGGCCATAAGTGGCGTGGGCTAATGGTGATTTTTGAGGCACTGGACCATGGTAGTTACTTAGCTAAATGATTGCTGTGAAACCGGGCAAGAGGCTTATTTCTTAATTACTGTTACATATTATGTCAAGCTGACACTTAGAGGCATGCTTGGGCAATGATAAAGTTAGCCAAAAAAAAAAAAAAACAACAACAAAAAAACCACACAACCAGCAACAACCAAAACTCCCTTGCTGTTCTGAGAGGCTGTTTTTAAAGCATGTTACTTGGCAGTGATGCTGGGAAAAGGCCGTGCTGGCCCCTAGAAAGGGGTGTCCCAGGCTCATGCTCTGCAGCAACATGGAGTTATCAGCGCTGCTTACCTCTAGATCCATAGGATAACGGGACTGGATAAAGGTCTGGAGACCTGACAACCTTTCAGCTGGCTTTCTCAACACTGCTAAAGCACTGCTCTGAGCATCTTCAGCTAGCCCGGAGCAAAATACAGTCACCTCAGTGAATGAGCTGTGCAGGAAAGCTATAGGGGAGTGGGAAGAGCCAAGAAGACCAGTGGCACCAGGATAAGGAAGCGGATATCCCTGCTATCATAGAATCATAGAATCATAGAATCACCAAGGTTGGAAAAGACCTAAAAGATCATCCAGTCCAACCGTTCACCTATTCCCAATAGCTCCCACTAAACCATGTCCCTCAACACAACATCCAGCCTTTCCTTGAACACCCCCAGGCTCGGTGACTCCACCACCTCCCTGGGCATCCATTCCAGCGCCTGACCACCCTTTCTGAAAAGTAATACTTCCTAATGTCCAGCCTGAATCTCCCCTGCCGTAGCTTGAAACCATTCCCTCTGGTCCTAGAGGACCATCCAAATATCCAGAGTAAGAGCCAGATTTTCCTCTTGGCCACATGGATCCCAAGTGTGGGATCATCGTTCCTGCGAGCATCATTCCTGCATGGCACGCATGGGACAGAGCACAGAGCAAGGCCAAGCAGCGTGCTGTCCCAGTCTCAGCAGAGCTGTTCTCATTTCTAGTGGCCACGGAGCTGATTCTGGTTATGCACAAAGCAAAAGTACTGCCAGGGTGACCCCAAGCTGCCCATTCCCCGCTCACAGATCTATCCATCTAGACATCAATTGACGTTACACACATGCTTTGATCGTGGATAGCCCATATGTAAAAAATCACACATGGAGGCAGCTCTAATTTACAGTTCGTTATATATCCCTGTAGGCTCGCAGCCCTGCAGGCTGTAATTCTGGCCTCTGCTACTTTACAAAATAAATATACATGTATAGAATTCCCCAGGTGCTGCCCTCTCCCTCACTCTTTATACAGGAGGTGTACAACTCCTGAACAAAGGCACGTTTATGCATGGTTCTATCGGTGTGTTTTCTCCAGGAGAAACAGAAATTACACATCTGCAACGCCTTGCAATAATTGGCTCACCACTGGCTTGAGTTGGACATGAATAAATAAAGTGAAAACTAGCAGGCATGTAAGAAAAGTGACATCGCAGCATCCTGCATCATCCCTGCTTTTGATTCGTGTTATCAGCCCAATCAGCACCTCTACCTCCATGTGACCCTTCAATTTGTGACAGGCAGAACTTGATACTACTTCTCCAGCTAGGTCAGTTTTACCCTATGTAAGCTGATTACACCCTGCATTTAAAACAAACAAACAAACAAAAAGACAAAGCAAAACGTAGCAAAAAAAAAAAAATACCCGACTCGCTGTGCAAGAATGCTAATGGCAAAATATATTCACAGCTTATTTAATAACCCAAGCTGCATAATTGCAACAAGTAAGCTCATCCTGAGGTGTTTAACTCACATTATGTGAGCAGAAAATTCTCCCTGAAAAAAGAAAAGGAATGGAAAACGAAAAGTCCTCACTGAGGACTGAGGAATGTTGTTCCCTTGGACTCCGTTTCTGTCCTCAAATATCCTCTGAACAAATCTAATTATTTGCAAATTGTGGGGCTTGCTTCAGAGCTAGCTGGCCATGCTCCCGAAAATGCATGGGTTGCCCATTGATGTCGGAGAACAAATAAGGGCCCTCTTTCAAAACTTTGAGAGAAGGGGAAAAAAAAAAGAAAAAAAGAAAAGAGGAATACAAAAAGTCGGCCTGCTTTTTCTAATTCCTCCTCCTCTTTTTTCTTTTAGCCTTATGGAATAATTTGCCTTCAAGAGCCCCTGGATTCGCTCCAGTATTTTTGAGGTAGGAAACATGCAGAGGTTTAATTCTTTTTTTGGCTCCATCGGGTTCAGGTTACATGTTGGGGTACAAAATCATAAACAAATGGACGGCATTTACATTTCTGAAGTGTTTCCAGCCCCCTCGCCCTCTCGTCCCACTTACAGGTACATCGTGAGCAGTGCTGTGTAAATAAGGCACAAGCCAGGTGCTTAACTGATAACAAGACATCCTTTCTCCCCTCTTCTATAAGTGGGCTTTGCTTTCTCCCTTGGGTTCCTGGCTCAAGTCCGAATTCCAGTCTGACATGCAGGTCAGCCTCAGGTGAGCCCTAAGAAAACTGGCTGTTCCAAAGCCAGAGGTCTGAGCAATTCGTTTTGTAGTCCCAGTAATGTGAGCACCTGATAAGTTTTGGGGGCACATCACCCCAGTCAGAATCAAACAGAAGGTATCAAAGGAACGGGACAGGGATATGGCTGGTAACTTCTGCAGCAGCCCTGCGTTTCGGGGAGGAATGCCAATTCAGATGGCTTACACGTTTGTTAAATATCTTCTAGCCTCAGGAGACATTTAGCTAAACCAACAGTGTTCTGTGTTATTATTGTAAAAACGAGGCAGGCTGGTCATTTTAGTTCCCTGCTATGCTATGAATGCGAGGTAAGAAGCTCTGCTTAGACAGGACAGGGGTGGGAACCAAAACAGAGCCAGAGGGAGAAGAAGTAGCTTGGTCAAAGATAAAGCAATTTGCTGCTGGAGCCAAATAGAAAAAGCCACTGCTCAGAGTTGTTGCTCAGCTCCACAGCTGTTAGACAAGATTCTCAGTACATACAGAGCCAGGCCAAGTTGCATGTTAGCAGATTAACAGAAGGGCTGGTGACATCTAATTCAGTTGCTTTAAAGTTCTGTTTTCACTGCAAACTCAAAGAGGTCCATCAGACTCACGCATTTATGGCAGAACCCATCCCTTAAACCTTGCATGTGAGCACAGCTCCGCTAAAATGAATGTAAAAAGAAATCTTGCCCACAGCAGGGAGCGCTTCTTGCTAACTGAATTAATGATAACTCTTTCAGCTGCTCCCTTTCCTAGGAGGTTGCAGTGAAATATCTTCTCAGGCATGTCTGTGTTTCAAACCATCACGTGCATGAAGTTAAATACGGACGTAAGTAATTGCAGATTTGAGACAGGAGACAATAAGGACCGAATTTTCAGAGGCTGAGCCCAGGCCTCCAAAACTGCATGCCTTAAATTGGGAGATGCGGTTATGAACGGCCGCGTTCTCCTATGCCCCAGAGCTCTGAAACACACGCACATATTTTGCACGCCCCAACCAAAGTTCTGCACAATGAAACCCAGAGCAGAAACGTATGGATTGGGGAGGGAAGCGACTGATCCCTTCTCTGATGCAAATGGAGAATCTCCTATGAAATATCCGAGTTTCACAGCGCAGAAGGAACATCATTCCAGATTGGGACTCATGAGATTTCTTGGACGTTTCAGCGCAGATGATTCTTAGCAAACAAAATTGGGCAGACAGTTGTATCATTTGCCAAATAATCGAAATGCTGCCCCCAGAAGCGTGTAAAATAATAGGAGATACGCAGCTTGTGGGTCTCAGACCCAAAAAAACCATAAGGGCTTTCTCAAATCCACAGCCTGTGTCCTACTTTGCCAAACTCCACGAAGCAAAGCCGCTTTTCGTCACTCGAGTGGGTTCAGCCTCAGCACTGAGACAGCTTGGGAAGGTGGAGGAGGCTCCAATGGAGGGGAAGCTCATGAGACACACGTTCTGCTCTTTGTTGGGCTGTGAGCTCCCCATGGGACACTAAGTGTCACACCTGGGCCACGCTCTGATTTCCTTACTTTCCTTACTAAAGTACTGACCATGTTCCCTTCCAGCTTGTGCACAGCGACCCAAAATCCAGCAGTGATGCTCTGCTGTGCATCACCTGCGTGTTCCTGGATAGATTTTCCAGATGGTCACTTTTCACTGTGACCTTTTAAAAGGTTTTTCTTGCTGATACAAAACACGAGATGTCTGTTTTCGAGTGGAATAAACCAACGACTCAGTGCTTGCTTGCAAATGAACAAAAAAACCCCACAACATTCAGAGAAGATGCAAGTGCTCCCAGCAGCCTTGAAATATATATATTTTTTTGTTAACTGTGATGTTGCCTGTAGCTCTTTATGGCGGTTTTAAAGCATCAAAGCTCAGATTTGTTATATTGAACCTGGAAAGCTTCAAAAACTTTTTGTAAATTAAAATTAAAAAAAAAAAAAAGAAGAAGAAGATACCAAGAGCTATGAAGTGGTATTTTTCAGATGGGAACATGCTTTGATTTCAGTGGTTAATGCAAATAATACTCTCTCCTCCTCCTTCCCCCTGCACCCCCGACAGAGTTTTCAGTGCAGCAGACAGAAGGTGGGGAAAAACAAATATGACATAAATTGTCTTGGTAAACAAGTAAATAGTGTCATTTAACTCTTCCCCCTATGACTCCTTGCTGGAACTCTGAATTAGTTTATGGCAGGGCTCTGTCAAAAGACCCCCCTCCCTGGAAACAGAGGTGAGACCTCAAAAGCCATTGTCTCTTTAGTTAATTAATTAAGGTAATATTGAGTAGAGCTTAGCTTCTAAGTTCAAGGAACCCAGCTGGGGGCAGCAGCCTCTTGTTTGATGCCATGAATACGGTGGAATGAGCTCCGGGCCCTGCATTAAAATCCAAAATCATTTAAAACATGCCGGGGAGGAGGGGATGGGGGAAGGAGGCCAGTTTATAGAGCTTTACAGCAGGACCAAGCCTTCTTCAAATAACTACAGGGGGCTCTTTGCATTTTACACCCCTGCCAGCTAAGCAGCAACCAGTTAGCTGGTTTGTGACTTTTTGTCTTTTAAGACCGAGGCAGGAGGAGGCTGCTGGAGCTCTGCAGAGCTGATTTCCTTCCCCATGCAGCCTCCTTGCTGGAAGCTGGGCAATGCTTCTTACCGGTGCCTGGTCCAATCCCTAGAAACGTGGCATTAGTCAGTTCTGCTTACATGGGGAATCCTCTCACAGACATGGGATGGGATGGGATGACTCATTTGGATGAAGTCACCCACAAATGCAAGTCTTTGCAGGCCTAAGCTGGAACAAGTAACATCTCTAAAGAAAATAATAATAATAATAATAATAATAATAATAATAATAATAAAAGCCAAATCTCCAGGTCCATATTTATCCATAACTCTGACAGATATCATGGGTATTTTCCTGCATAAAACCCTCAGGTTATGAAAAGAAAAGGCTGTGGATAAAGCTCTGCTTAGTGATTTTTTGCAGGAGCTCCAGCCCTGGCTTTGCTGCTGATACTCCTTGTGAACCTGAGCAAGTGGCTTCACTTTGCTTATCCCCAGCTCTGAAGTCACTCCATTCCCTAAAGCAAACAGCATCCATCCACTCTGCCTGCAAAGCAAGGTGCTGCACCTTGCCCTGCTCTCCACCCATGTGTAAATATGGGACTGTTCCTTTGCTTTTCCTACAAAATGGGAACTAACCAGCTGATGGGTGCAGGATTCAACGCCTGGAGATTTCAGGATCTCTGTGGATTTGAACCTCACTTTTCCCCTCGTCCCCATATGCTGTGTGTTAACGTCTGCCACCGTGCTAAGTCTGATTTAGTTTGGTATCTTCTCAGGGGAGAGGTTGGCTCTCATCTGACTGCCAGCCGTACGCCAGGCACACCAGTGGCACCGTAGAAATAACAGCGATCATAAATAGCTGACAACACCTGCTGGTTTTGAATCAGCAACAAGTGATAATCCTGCGAGCAGCTAAATGGGACTTTGGGATTCCGGGTATTGGCCTGGTTAACAGCCTCCTTGGTTTGATTATTCCTTTTTTTTTTCTCCCTTCAAATGCCTCGGGGAGCCACTGTGGGGACAGGAACGACCCCAGATCTGCTGGTCTTTCATCACTGTTCCTCATCTGTTTTGGTGTTTTTTTTTCCCCTCTCCCTCCTGCCCCACCTGCAGGGCTTTCAGGCAAAGGGACCTCATGGAAGCCCCGAAGGGAAATAATAAAAGTACTCCTGCACATAAGGACCTCGAACACTTGTGCAGGTCTTGTGCCCATCAGTGGGTTCACTGAAGGCAAAGCGATCACTAATGTGAGTAAAACCCTACGGCCACCTCTGAACCACGTCTGGACATAGAGAATCTTGCCTGCTACACCCCTTACTGCTCTTTGGATTGCCCAAGCTGATGAAACAGTTATTTCCCCAACGCAGAATCGCTTCTGCTGTTTTAGTTTGATATTTTAGATGTTTCTCTTCCCCGCTGCTGTTTCAGTTTGCTGTTAATAGATTGGTTTTGCCCTCGTGGCCCAGCCTGCATTCGGGTCACCTCTCCAGTAGTACGCACCCTTTGGGGAGCACTAAGCACAGGTTAGTGGGGGTCACGACTCACATAACCCCCTTGAGGGAAGTTTGGCTTTAGCCAGCCATGAAATAGCAAATCTTCCGCTGCGGAGGGGAAAGTGAGGCTGGGAAAGGGGGTGGGGGGTGGGGTAATTTTATTATTATTATTATCATCGCTTGACCTCCCAACCCAACACTCAGAGCTGCCTCTTGTTAGGAGCGTGCAAACAGGCATATGGCCCCTGCATCACCAGGGACACGCTGGACCGATCCATCACGGCACTTACCAGCCCCATACACCCTCACAGCCCTTGGGATGAGTTGTTCCCAGCTGGCAGGGCTCACCAACAGCTCCCAGTCTGACAACAGGGGCAGGGGAGACCCGCCGAGCCCCGAATCTGGGGTGGGAAGGTCAGCACCACTGGGCTGCATAAATCTCTGCTGTTAGTTGCCAGCTGCACCCCTAGAAGTTATTTGGAGGGCAAAAAACTTGCAAAGTTGATGCAAAGCTTGCTCTTTCCCACCATCCAGGCAATGAAACACCCCAACATCATAAAGCTTCAAACGCTCATTAATGCTCTGAAAACTTTACCTTAGCAAAGGTGGAAATGATGTGAAAGAGGCAGAGTTGGGCAGAATGGGGCCTTGTAGAGTCTGCTGTGAGCTCTGCAAGGAGGGGGAGCCAAAACTGCTCAGTATGACCCAACCGTCTCTCATCCCCATCTCCATAACAAGGAGGCTGGTGCCAGGAGAGAACCCACACCAGTGGTGACATGGACAGCAGAGCCCAGGGAAGGCCTGGTGTCAATTTCAGGACTTTTAATTAATCAGTTGTTAATTTAATTAAGGCAGGTTTGGGCGTCGGCTTCAGGATTCTTCCAGGTTGGCCAACCTTTGCTCCCTCCCTCCCTTGTCCTGACTGCACAGGGCCAATATCCCAGGGTAAAATAATAACAGCAATAATAACAATAATAATAATAAAATAAATCCATCAAAGCCTATTAGTTAAATTGCTCTGTGCAAACCTAATTGACCACGAGGGATCTCCTAGGCGAGGAAGGCCGTAAATCGCCATCTGAACGGCGGCGAAAGGGAAGGAAAGGAGGAGGGAAGAAAGGGAGAGAAGAAAGTTTGCAGTGGCTGGGGATCATTTTAGGCGACTGCCTGGCTGGAGGCTGAGGAGAAAGGAGGCTGATCTGGAGCATATGGTGCAAAGAGCCAGTGCTGGGGGTGGAAGAATAAAAACCCTGAGCGGCGCAGATCCTGAGGAGCTATTTATTCCTCCCCCTGCAGATGTACATTAATGCAGGAGGAGTAGGGGGAGCAGATCTTTCGGCTGGAGAAAGAGAAACAGCGCTCCTTCCTTTTAACATGCTGTTGTCTGGCTTGATCTTGTCACTCCAAAGGGACCCATTCAGAGGTATTCATGCATCTGCCTCGGGGGGACAATGGGACCTTAGTTTATAAACTGTCTGTCCAGTTGCCTGCGGCCTTTAGTCCTTTTGTTTTCGCTTCTCTTAATAAACTTTTTGGGGGAGTTCATCAATACGCTTGAATAGCTGATGTTCTCATTCTCAGAGAAGGGAATAACAGAAGGTCTCGAAGGTTTTTTTGTTGTTGTTGTTTTTTTAATAGAGGTGGGGGTGTTTTGTTTTGTTTTGTTTTTTTACCCCTTAAAGGAGAACCGAGGCTTGAAAAGCATCAGAATAAACCCTTTAAAAGAAAAAAAAATCTGAATCAACCCCAAACAAAACCTCCATTCAAGAGACGGAGAAATGCGCAGCGTTTAATTGCGCGCACGCTCACACGCACACACGCACCCGAGAGCAATTCTCGTCCTGCCGACAGAATTAAGACGATCTCCGCCTCGTTTTACAGCTCTCCAAATATTTTGGGTAGGGGGATTGGGGAGGAATTTCGGAGCCCAGGCTCATTTCCAGAGGATTTAAGGCTGAATGCTGGCTCGAACCTTTCCCCCGAGTTCCCCCGACTTCCACCTTCCCCCGGCAACTGCAGAAATCACAGCCGAGCAGATACGACCCCCCCCCCCCCAACACCCCCAAAATAAAGCTCAAATCGCAGTGAACGATGATTTCTTCAGGGAATACCGAACCTCCCGCCCCGTTTTTTGTAGGCGAGCCCACAGATGGAGGGGGGGGGGGAGGGTGAAAACACGGAGATTTCCCCCATTTCCAAGCACCGACGCAAAGTCCGGCCCCATCCTCGTGCCGGCTCCCTCTCTCCTCCCTTGATTTCTCTTTTAAGGCGTTTATTTTGCCGGCAGGGGGTTCTTTTCCCCTTCTCCCTCCCCGCAAATCCCCGCAAGCTCGGAGGAGCCGCTGCTTTGCCCCCTTCCCCACCTCCTATCCCAAGGCAGCCCCCCACCAACCGCTCTCCCCAGTGACTCCAGTTCAGCGTTTTAAGGCCCTAATGAGTGTTGACAAGTTTAATGAGTTTGTTTTAAAGAGGAAAAAACTGGTCAAGTCGAGATTTCCGAGTCAAATCCATTAGGAGATCCCATTCAAACCTCGCCTGACAGCTCAGCCGCTCTCACACTTCACCAGCCGGCGCAGGACCTGCAGAAACCCCGAATCCCTGCCCCAAAAGCTGAACCTCTTCCTCAGCCCCATAGCCCAGCACGGAGCTATGGGTACCTGGGGCGGATAGGGACCCGCACCCACACTTCCCTAGCTAAAGGAAAGAGGTAATTCCCCTTTTGAGGGGCAAGGAGAGGGTCTCCCTTAAACATCTCCCACAGGGCAAGGGGTTGCAGCACGCAGAGAGACCAAACGGAGCCGTAATAACCTCTCATTTCTATTGGAAATTGCATTAAACGCCCGGCTATTTTCCTTTCCCCCCCCCTTCCCCCCTTTCCCTTTTTGTCTCTCCCCCCATCAACCTTCATATAAGTAAACAGCCCTGTGAAGCCGAGGTGGAGGTCATGTTAAGTCATGCAGTCTGACTTCGTGAACTTTGAGCTGGGTGATTAGGAGGGAAAGGGAGGGGGGTTCTCCTTTTTCAATTTCTCCACTTCCTAGGTCTCTCCATTGTTCCAATTCCAAACAGCTGCTGGTGCTAATCTTTCGGTTATTTGCAATCAGGAGGAAGAAATACTCACACCCTAGAGTGCTCCGATATTAGCCCTGCCAGCCGAGCAAAGAGAGCACTGGAAGCTGAGGAGATGGAGGAAAACAAAACGGAGCAAAGTTATTGAACTCAGTTTGACTCTGAGCCTTTCAGGTACCTCTCTCAAACCTAAATCCTCACCGGCGAGAAAGCCATGGAAATGAGGCTTACAGGTACCGCATCACTTAAGGCCAGACCTGATTTTCCAAAGGTTAAACTCCTCCATCTACTCAAAGCCTGGCCGGAGCGAGAGGGGAGGGGGAAAATACCAACCGAGGGGAAAAGAAAGCACCACAAAAGCCCGGCTGGAGACCAACCTGGCGAGCTACGCCCAGGAGCGTTTCGTTCGAGCTGGCTTTGAAGGATTTCTATGTAATTATTACCAAGGAGGGCCGGAGAGACTGAAAGGGTCCAAGGAAGCTGCAGTGCAGAATGGACCGTCTTATTTACGTGTGGATGCACGGGGTTCAGTCCCATAACGCGGGCTCTCCCTTCCCGTTCATTTATTCATCCGATTCATTAGAGCGATGGGTGCAGGTAATGAGAAGCTCCTCACCTTGAAGCATCCCGAGGGGGGCTTTCCAAGTTGCACAGACAGCAAAAAATAACTCAAGCCTTGGCTTGAAGCCTTAAAACCGGGCTCCTAAAGTGGCTGGCAGGGCGGAGAGGGTCGTTTTGGGGTGATCCCATGAGTGTGCCGGGCTTGCCTGGCCCTCAGCCCTCTGCCCAGCCCCGCAGAGCCTTTATTGGTTTACTTAGGTGTTAATCCCTTAACAATCAAGTTCTCTGACCACGGAGCCCCGTCCCTATTCTTGTTTACATCTAATTAAGGGGCCGAAATGCCACTTCCTTTCCGCAGCCCCCCCCGCCTTCAACCAACTTCCATCTCCCACCCGCTTGGTTTGGGTTGTTTGGAGTTCTTTTTTTAAGCAGGTAAATCGATCGAACGGCGAAATCCCGTCCCCAAATTCCACGTCCCCCGATCCAGCCACGTTCCCTTCCAGCAGATGAAAGGCAGAGCTCCCCCGTCCCGGTGTCACCAGCATCTCCGAGCTTGCCTTAATTCAATTAAACCTCGGAACGCCAGGAAACCAGCGGAGATCCACCCGAGCAAACCAGTAGCCGGGGCTAACAAAGGACCTTTCTTTGCAGAGGGTGCAAGGAGAGCCAGGCCAGCCCATGTGTCATCCAGCCCCGGAGACTCCCGGCTCTGCGGGGTTAACGATTCAGACACCACTGCGAGCTCTGGGACTGCAACTTGGCTTAGATAGCGTCTCAGCCCTGGGGCAATTCCTCTAAATCAATTTTCAAAACAATCAGTTTAGGGGCTTTTAATTAAGCTTTAAACCAGTGGTTAAAAATAGCAGTTTACTTCTTTGGGATGCAAACTAGGCTAGCATAAAAATAAATCAGAGAGACGGGCCCGCTGCCTTTTGGGATTCAGGGCGACGTAGATTATATACGTCCCAAGATTACGAGGATTTCTCTTTCTTCTAAGACTTATTCTCTATCCGAGCAGCTGCTCTTTCCATGCCAGACACCGAAGTGTCGGCAGGACCGCAAAGAGAGGGGATCCCGTGCAGCTTTCCCCAAACCCAAGCTAAGGAGAAAAGAATCAGGGAGGAAAGCTGGGAGCCCAGCTCAGCACATCCACCGGGTTTTTCTATATAAGGGGAAAGCAAAAATAAAAGGGGGGAGGGGGAAAGGAGGTGGTGAAGCTATACGGACGAGAAACAACAGCAACAACAACCCAGGGTGTTTCTGCAAAGGGGAAACCCCAAAAAGCCAGGCTAGATTTGAAGCTGAGCTGCTCAGCTTGGAGACGGGACCCCGCGAGCATCCTCTCTGCTCCACCCGCGGTGATAAATTCGCCTAAAAGGTGAATTTAAGCTCCCTGGGCGCTTTTGTAGTTTAAATGGGAGCCTCCAGGTTACCCCCACCGCCCTTTGTTTAATTCTTCTGTGGCCGCAGCTAAAGGGACTCTCATAGGGCCCGGCTCGATACGCACAGCTCACACCTTTAAATCCCTTAAGCTCGCACAGGTTTTTGGCTCCCCAAACCCGGCCAGAAAGCAGATGTTTAAACGCAGCCCTCGCACCAAAGGCAGCTCTTAAAAGGGACCACAGCGTTAGGTTGATTAAAGAGTAATTAAGGGCTGTGGGACTCCTTTGGTGCTGCTCCTAGGACTCTCCTCGCCCGGAGGATTTCTCCCTAGGTGACCCAGATAAATTACAGATAGGGTTGAAATAACTTTTGTCCACGACGGACCGGGATGAGCCCGGCCCGCAAATCCCCGCACAGCGGTGGTTAATGAGGCAGTCATGCAAAACGCAGCGACTTAAACCTAAAAAGAGTCGGCTCGGAGTGACTTCTCCTTCCAGGGCTCCGCGGGTGAGTTTCGAGCCGTTCCCATTTCCATTCCCAACCCTCGGAGTTCGACCTTGACCCGGTTTGTCCCCGGTTTAATGGGGAAAAGAAGAGTCCGGCCGTTTCAGCATCCTCGAAGTTGGGTTTCTCTCCCCTTCTGTTCAGTGGGGAAAAGCCCCAAAACTCCCCGCGTGGAAGGGGGAAAAGAAAACAAAACAAAACGACCAAACAGAAACGAGCGAGGCTGAAAAATCAGCCTCCCCGAGAGGAAACGAGGCGATGGGCAAAGGGAGAGGGAAAAAAAAATCATCGGGAATCGGAGAGATTTCCTAAGCTGAACTGCTCGGGGACGGGGAGAAAAAACCTTCCCCCAAAGGGCTGCTACCCCCTCAAGAGCTGCTTTCCCCCAGAGGGCTGCTGTCCCCCAAACGGCTGAGTTTCCCCGCTACTTCCAAGGACTTTCTGCTGCTCCTTTTCCTCCGTTCCTTCTCCCCCCGCCCCCTGCCTTCCCCCCTTTAGATCTCAGCGTGTTTGCTCTTGACTTCATCCACTAAGTCAATAGTTTGGAGATGCCCTCATCCTCAGAGGCCCGAGCCCCCGTGTCCCCTCCCTGTTTTCTCCTGCGGATAATGGCAGCCTTTTGTCGTGTAATCAAGCTCCCGAGGGGTTGGGAGACAGATATAGATTCTTGGCATTTGTCGGTGAAAATGAAAGCTGGATTAGGCAGAGGCGGCTGCACACTCCATGGTAAAGGACAACAACTATTCCCCCATTGAAAGTCCCATTCTGGTTTGGTTATTTTATCTTTAAAAGTTGTTTGTATTTCTAAAGTGGCCATTGATGCACTTAGAAAGTGTAGCAAGCTGTAAAGCCTCGCTTCAAATGAAAGGCGGACAGAGAGAGAGAGGGGGAAAAAAAAGAAAGAGGAGGTTAAGGGGAGAAAACAGAGTGAGAAAAAATACCGTCATAAAAGGATGGAGAGGAGGGAGGGGGAGGGGGTAAAAGAGTTAAAAAGATCCAATTCTGCCTAAAATCGGAGAGAAAAGTCACGAAGTCACAGCAGCCGGGGTTCGGCTCTGCTTTTTTCCCTTCCCGACGGAGAACATCGCGGAGGGGGGGGGGAAATGGGGTGGGACCCCTTGGGAACCCAACCCGGGGGCTGGGGGGGGGGGGTGTTGGGGTTTGGTTCCTTCGTTGGGGAGCTTTGATTCTTTGCAACCGAACTGGAAAGCCAAAGCAGATCCTCGCTTAGCGATGTCATAACCAGCAACAAGCGCCCTGTTTTCTCCTTCGCAGAGGTTTGCTGCCGAGCACTAATGGGGGAAGATCGTCCATCTCTGCACTATTCACCTCTGCCCATTTTCTCCTGAGAAGCTTTGCCACTATAAATGTATAATTCCACCCCCCCCCCCCATCCCCCCCCCGAACGTCGCTTGGATTTAACTCCATCTCCTCGTCTTTTAGATGTGTCTTAATCTGGGCTTGCGCCGTCCTTCCCTCCGCTGAACAGGAGGTAGAGACGAGTGGGATATTTTGCTTTTAAAGGAAAGCATTCGTCAAACGCCCAAACTTTTCCCCTCCTTTTCAATTCCAGGAGTGAAAATCGCAGTTTACCCGCTGCGAGCCGCACGCACAAGGGCTGGATTGTGGGCCGGATGGAGATTAAGGGGAAAAGTGCAGGAAAAAAAGCAGCAGAGCAATGAGGTATAAACCAAATATTCACATTCTCCATCAATATATATATATATATATATATATATAAATATATATAAATGAGGCTTCAAATAGCTCAATTTGCTGCTATTTAGCATCAAACGCTCCTCGAGAAATAGGGGGGGGGGGGGGGGGGGGGGGGGAAGGGGGGAAGAATTGAAAAGAATGAAGTTCCTAAATAAGGAATCCCTATTAAAAATAACACCGGCTTTCCCTAACGGCGTGGCCGTCTATATGGACCCTCACAATCACCAGCAGCTCCGGCTATCTGCCCTCTCTCGGATAATTTACACCATACAAAGGTTGGGGGCTATTAATCCCGTCGTCCCCCCCCCCCCCCTTCATCCCCCCCTCCACCCCCCATTCCTATTCATGTCAATGTTTCTTTCTCTTTCCGAGCAATCAAATGTGCTGGAAACAATTGTAGGGAATTTAAACATGACTGTTCCCTGAATATCCCTCGACATCCAAGTGTCCTTTGTACGTTCAACCTCTCCTTTTAGAGACGCTTCTATACTTCGAAATGCAAAAGAAAGCAACCGTGGGCTGTGTTCAAGAGCCGGCCTGGGACTGATGGGACCCAAACCCCGCAATTCGAAATGAGTTTGATGGGATTTAAGGCTACTTCTGCGAACTTCAGGCGAGGCGAAAAATAACCCGAGCGCCTGAAGTTGCTCGAGAAGCTCTTCTCGCCCAGCGTCAACTTTCCTCTCTCCTTTAATTTCCCAATAAATATGCAAATCGATTCGTCCCCACAAACGGGGGAACGGGGAAAATAAATAAATGACAGAATTGCGGTTCGCTTCGGACTTTCGCCTCCGTTGGAGGTTTGGGTGAGAATGGAAACGGCAGCGGGTTGGGGTTGGTCCCCGTGTTTTTTTTCCCTTCTCCATTCCTTCGAAAGAAAGGAAAATTACATTTTTCAGACCCTCCCCCCTCCACCCCCCTCGATAAAAGCGGGGCAGCATCGCTGCCTAAACGCCCTGTCCAAGTCCCTATAGCGATACAGCGGGGGGGGGGGGATGGCAGCCCCCAAAGAGGGCTGTAGGGGCTGTCCGATGGGGTGTCACCCCATAACACACAACACACACACTTCGGGGACAGCCGCCTCTCCGCGGGGACGCAGCATCGCAGCTCCCCCTCCTCTCTGCCCCGTTTAAAGGGTCACTTTGATCCTCGATCTTTAGGGGCTCGGGACAAAGAAGCCACTGAAGGCTGAAGGCTGCCGGGTGTGTTTGTCGTCCCCCCCTTCTCCCCCTCCTTTCCTTCCCTCCCCACCTACCCCGAGAGAGAGCCTTGCAAACAGCCGTGCCCCCAACCCCACTCTTTTAGGGTCAGGCAAAGTGCTTCCTTCCAATTTTAGCAACAGCAACAACAAGCAAAAGAGAGAGGGAGAAAAAAAAAAAAAAAAAAAAGCTCAGAAAAGAGTGAAAACCAAGAAGGGCTTCCTCTGCCTTCCAGAAAGCCTCGGGGGCGGGGGGCAAAGGGATCGGATCTCCCCCCTCGCACCTCTGAGCATCCCTTCGTGCCTTCCGTGTCACCCTCACGCCGCGACCCCAAAGCCGCCCTGAGGGTTTTCCATTCCTCCCTCTCTAGGAAACGCGACCCTCTCTTTGAATGCCAATTATTTTCCCCCCCTCCTCCTCAAAAGAAAATATATATATATATATAAGCCTTTTTATTTTTAATTATTTTTTTTAAAGCCCTTGACTGCGTTTCTCAGGCAGGTGGAGGTGAGCCAGGAGCATCCCTTGAGTCCTGCCGTTGTATGAAGGGAAACCCCCTATTTCCATCTCCAGGAAGACTCGACAGGTGAAAATTAGTTCTTATCAGCATTAATACATAACGATTAAATTAAATTTTAAAAAAAGAAAAAGAAAAAGAAAAGAAAAAACCACAAACAAGCGCTTTGCTCCTCTTCCTCACCCCAAACCCCAAACCTCGGGCACAGCCGCGCAGAAGGGATGAGCTCAGCTGTCCTATGAGCAGCGCGGAGCTGGGGACCCTTCCCCTGTAGCACAGCCATACAGCTCAGAAACCAGCCCAGGGTCCCCCCTCCTTCCCTCCGCAGACCCTACAGAGCCTTTGCGACAATTCATCACAGGACCCAGAGCCATCCAAGCAAGTAATGTGCAGCCTCAGATCTCCTATGTCCCACAAGACAGAGCGCCTGCTAATTAATAGACAGTGATTCCTGCGAGCAGCCCGAACAGTCTGTAATATGATGAACTTCCTTTGTACCGGTGTCACCACAAATGTTTCTGATAAGGAAAAGCATCCAAGGATCAAAGACTATAAGCTTCTCAATTTCCTCAAGCTGCCTCTACTTTTCCTCACCTACTTTTTCTCTTCTCCCCTCCCTCTGCGCAGCCCCGGCTCTTCTCCGTGAGCCCCGTTCTGCCTGAAAAAGCCCCAAATCCAACCCCGTCCCTTCCCCGTTTTTCCCCCAACGAACCGGTGACAAACGTCTTTATAACCAGGCATTCACTGACATCTCGTTTCTTTTGTGGCCAGCTCAACGCCGGCCCCGGGGCGGGATGAGCCGAGGATGAGGATGGGGATGAAGATGAGGATGGATTTTTGGGGGTTGGGGGGATTCAGAGCAGATCTCCCTCCTGACTCCACCGCATCCCCGTCCCCAACCGAGCTGCTCAACCGCACCTGCGCTTCGGTGGTGCTTTAATTCTTATTCTGGATCTGTTTGGGATGGATGGGATGAGAGGTAGCCCCCCTCCCCTTAAAGGACCCCCCCTCTGAGCACACATTGGAAGGGGATCGGTGCCACCAAGGCCCGGCCGGCAGCTCGGAGCCGCGTCCCCATCGCTGTCCCCGTTCCCTGCAGCTCCCAGCATCTTCTCACCCACATTCCCCCAAAACAAAAAGAAAAAGGAAAAAGAAAAAATAAGAATAATAAAAAGAAAGAAAAATGAAAGCGCCCAAACCGGGCTGAAGTTCAGCTTAAATAAAAGAAGAAGGGGGAAAAAAAAGGAAAAAAAAAAATTTTTTTAAGGCCATTGGTGGAGTGAAGAGTTGTGTGGCAGCTGATAGAAATGGGCTGCTTTTTTTTTTTTTTAAGAATAGTCTCTATAAATATATAATATCTCCAAAGCCCAGGTCTTAAGAGGGTCCCTTATTTGCTTCTTTCTTTTGTAGGAAACGTAATTTTCAGAAAGATGCTTCCCCCCCCGCCTTACCCTAATGCTCGAGTAAGTACCTTACAGCTTTAAGGCTAGTGTTATATGTGCTTTAAAATCCTGCCATGTAAATTCCCCTGAAAAATTTGGAAAGCTTCTCGGGGGGGTACGAGTGGGGGTGTTGGGGAGGGGGGCTGGAATGGAGGAGGGGGAGAAAGGGGAGGTTAATCCGGGTTTAATGCTATGATGCAGTCACAGGACCAGGGCTAGGCTGATTGTGTTATCTCTCCCCAACATTTGGGTCTCCCATATTTCACCCAGCCAAATAGCTGCGAGAAAAAAGTGCGTATGGAGGCACTCCTGACGCCTCAGGAAAATATGTTATTAATATCTAAATAACTTCCCAATACTGTCTCTAAATCTCCCCTTCACCACTCCAGATGATGAATTCGTTTGAAGTGTTCTCCCGTCTCATCTTTTCAGTGTCTCTCTCCCCTTTTTTTTTTTTTTTTCCTTTTTTTTTTCTTATAACCAGGCTTATTTCAAACTGGTAAATATCTAATTCCTTTAACCACACTGCAGACACGTCTCTCCCCTCTTATATACAATTCTCATTTGCCGGGATCCGGATGGAAAACAGAGAATAAACCCCAACACCGCCTTCAACTCCTCCTTCTGAAAATTATTCGGGCTTCGGGAGCGTCTTTTTTTGGGGGGGAGGAAGCACACCTGGATGGCACATCTGCCCTGCAGCCTCCCCGCTCCATCCCTCCTTCCCAATTACCACCGAAAGCCCGGGATTAGAAATATATACCTTCCAGCTTCCTTCCTGCCCTCCTCTATCACGGCATCCATCTCCCCCCATAGCCGCTTCCTATCCCTCCCAGCCTATCACGTAATCTACCATTCACCTTCAAATTAGAGATTATTATGGCTGCCTTGTATTTCCTTCCCCTTCCTGCTGAGCCGACCCCCCCCTCCCCTTCCCCGTACCCGCATTCCCCTTTTTCTTTGCCCTTTTCCTACAATTCAACCCATTCTTCTCCCCCACCCAGCGCCAAAAAAGAAGGGGAGGGGACGCACAAAACCCTGGATCACAAACATCTCCCTTATATTATTTCACTTCCCACTGTATAATTGAACCTCTCTCCCCGCATCCTTGTCTTAAGTTTGTTTTTTAAGACGCCTTCTATTAGATTATACTCGTTCATTCCCCCCTCCAACCTTATCTCTCCTCCTCTCTTCTCTCCTTCCCGTCACACTCGATTTAGGAAGGAGTTTATCTTGCAAACATTTGCCTACTTTGTTTATGTAGACCAGGTTCTGCAGCTACTTGTTCCCAAAAGCCACTGTTTGCCTTTGTAATTGTTATCTGTGTTTATTGTTGTACCTCATTTGTCTCAGCTTTTTTTGTGACATGTAAGCTCCGTGTGTGCTCACATCCAACCCCCCCTCCCTTCTCCCTCTCCCTGTATTTTTTTTTTCCCTTTTCCCTCCCCTCTCTCCTCTCCTCTCTCTCTCTCTCTCCCTGAAATATGCACAGAATAACTGAGCCTAAAGCCAATGAATTGCTTGACACTACCCTATCTCTTTCCTGCCCCCCATTATTAGAGCTGATCCCACTCGCAACACTCACAAATCCCGCCTGGTCTCTGTTTGATTAGATTGCCAACCTTTCGTAATCCCTTGATTTGATGAAGTGTCTGTTCCCCCCCATTTCCCCCCTAAACATACATTGACAGAGAAAGCTCTTGTTGGTTTTACAACGATGCAGATTGTTTGCTGATAAATGGACCCGAACCCCCCCCGGCTCTTAGGGACAAAGCCGCTTCCCAGGTGTGGCAGCGAGGGGCTGATCCCCCCCCCCCCCCCCCTTATTTTTCCCATATCCACTCCCCCGAATTAAATTAAATTTGGCAGGACCCGAACAGCCTCCCCCCCAAGAAAAGAACCCTAAACTCTACACCAGGGACTGCTATCACATTCAATCATTACCACCTCGGGGCGGGGGGATGGATAGGGGATGGTCACACCTGTTCACGCTTCCAAAACCCCAATACAATTAAACGCTGCCCTGTATCCATCTCTTCCAACCGGGTTTCCCATCCCAACCCCGCGTATCATTTCCATGGGGGGGGGGGGGGGGGGGGGGGTGAGAAACACAGCGGTGCAGCCATTGGTGCCCCGTGTGCCATAAAGAGGAGCACGGAAATAAAGGAACGGAGGGAGGGGATGGGGGGCGAGATGCGAAACAGTAATGAGTCGTAAAAAACATACAGCCATAAAAACGCGCCGCGATAAGCGATGAAAAACAATAATTACAAGAAACAACAAGAAAATTAAGTGATTCATAACGCGTCATAACGCCAAGCCACCTGTCCGGCCTGATCCCAAACCCTGCTGCCATCCCCGCTCTGTTTCGGCACAGCGGCCCCAAACGGGACACCCGCGGCCATAGGGTGACACGCGGGGGGGTCATTCCTCTGCTGAAGCTCATCCCCCTCCTCCCATGCTTCACCCACCGCCCCACATCTGCTTGTAATTAATACGAGGCCTCGCCCAAAGCGTAGGCACCATCCTCAGCACCCCGTTAAATTTGGGGGGGGGGGGGGGGGTTCGTTTCCCCGTTCACCCCCACGGTTCCACCTCGCATCTCCGGGTGCGGGGTGAAGCCAAGCAGCGCCATCACCCACCCGTGACCCTCCCTAATAAACCCCAAACGCTCACAATGAAAGAACAACAACAAACGACAACAAAAAATAATAATAACTCGCTCTTAACAAGGATAAAAAAAAAAAAAATAAAAAAAATAAATAAAAAATAAAGTGAAGCCTCATGAATATATGCCCAGGGCTAGCTGGAGTGAGCCGTTTAAAGATGAAAGTGCAAAGAAATAAAGGCTCAATTTAATCTGCCTTAAAACCCTTCAACTTAACGTTTGTGCTGGGAACTCAGAGAGTGAGTACTGATTGGGGATAAATACATTTCTTAGCATGCCTTGGAGCTATTACACCCTTCTCCAACACAGCTCCCTATTCAACAGCCACAGTTTTCATTACCAGCTCTAATAAGTCTTAACATTATTAAATGCCAAGCAGACGATAGAAAGAAACAGGCGCAGGGTGGAAGCTTTCTTTAACACTTAAAAAGAGAGAGCATTTAGGGCTGTCTTCCTCCGGCTCCCCGCGAGGAGAACCCGCAAATGGAGCAAAGGCGTTTGGCAGGAGGAAAAAGGCCAAAACAAAGTTTCCCCCCTCTCCTTTTTCTCCCTCCTCCCCCCCCCCCCCGTCCGCAACCATCATGAAAATGCCTTAAAAAAAAAGAAAAAGGGGGGGGGAAGGGAGGGAAATAAATGGGAAAAATAAAGCGAGGAATACAAACACCCAGCGCAGAGCTGGGGACGAGTGCCAGGAATGCGTTTATATATATTTAATAATAATTTAATATCAAACTTGGAGATCAATTCCCATGGAAGGGGCGTCGTTATTCCCGGCTCTAAAAGGAATAGCAAAACGCCGCCTCGGAACCCTTTACGAACTGACCGCTCATTAATTATCTTAATTGGGGCTGTTTAGAAACTTTTCTCCGTATTGATGGCCGCTGTTATTATTGGTGGTATTTTTTAATTGCTCTGACAGCCCCGCACCCGGCTTCACCGCTGCCCGCTATTTCGGCAGCTCCGCAAAACCAAAGCTTTTTTAGGAGGTTTTTTTCCCTCAGATCCAAGCAGGAGAAGGAGAAAATGAAACGAACGGGAGCCCAGCAGCCCATCAATGATGATTTATCTCCGGGAACGGGCGCTCCGCGGGCTGCGGCAAAAGGGAATGAGCCCAAATGAGCGCTCGATTCAAAGCGGGTTCCGCAAAGCACCCGCGATTCGTTTCGATTTTAATTTTATTTTTACTTTTTTCCCCGAGAGAAAACAAACTAAAGAAAATAACTAAACAGCAACGACCTCGAGATGTAAAAATCGTTACTTTTCCCAGCGATGCGACCCGGAGAAAAACCATCTCTCCGAAATGAAACCCGACGCATCGCGCGGTGACGCGGGGGCAGTTTTTCCCCCTTCCACACAATGGGCTCCGATTTGCAAATGAGCATCGCCTATTTCCAAATCACAAGCAACATTTTGCAACGTCCAACGGCTCGCCTTTTTTCCAACAGACGGTCCTATAATATTACAAAACTATCTAACAGCAGGGAGTTTTGAATAATTTATCTCCCTTTCTTCCCTTCCTTGGCCCTTTGTCCCAACTTTTTCTCCTCCTTGCAGAATTTTGAATGAGAATAGAGAAGCCCTCCCTCCCCCATCCTTCTACTCCATTTTTAAGGCAGCCTAGGGTTTTTCCCCTTCTTTTTTTCCCCCCTTTCTTACACCCCCCCCCCCCCTCCCCTCCACACCCCTTTTTCTTTTTTTTTCCTTCCAGTGTTTGCTTTTGTGGCCGGGAATCTTTTGCTTATAAAGCTTCAATAGACTCGAAGGTCTTTGTAAGTGAAGTTCATCTTCAAGGTTGGAAAAAAAAAAAAGAAGAGAGGGAGAGAGAGAGAAAGGGGGAGAGAGATCGGATCCTTAAAGAACCCCCTTTTGTGCACCTTCATTTAAACGTTTGATGGTGACACGGAGAAGCTTTTCTCGGCCCCGAATTCCCCGCACTTCAATATTCCCCCCGCATTGTCCCGAATTGGGGAAAACTTTGCAGCCTAGTGAGAAACTTTGTGGAAGCTCCGTTGCCGATACGGCAAAGCGGCCCCCAAGCCTCGCAAGCCGGCCTCACCATCGCCATTTTGCCATCAATTCGGGGGCAAAAATAAACAGCAAAACCTTCATTCTTCAGGCTTTCCTGCGGGACTTTGTAATTCCCGCTTTCCTCCCCCAAAAAGCGCTTGGACGCGACGAAATCATTCCGTGCCTAAAGCAAAACCTCCTTCCCGTCCCTCCAACTTCCCCCCTGGTTTCACAAAACCCTCATGGCCAAACTTGGATTATTTTCGCTAAAAATACCGGTTTCCCTTCTTCTTTTTTTTTTTGTTTTTGTTTTTGGAAGGCTGAGGACTCATCTCCCCCATCCAGCCTGCCAAAATGACGTTTCCAAAGTGCCACGAGCTCGAAAACCTCGCATTCCCCGCCCTCCCCCCCCCCCCCCCCCTCAATGAGAGACAAGTGCAGTGTCACCGGGTCCCCCCTCACCAAGCTGCCCTCAAGCTTTCCACCAGCAGCCCCAGCTTTATTATCCCTATTTATTATTTGCCTATTTATTATTTCCCCCCGAGCCCGGTGCTGGTGGCTCTCGCTGCAGCCCCACAGCAGCGCGCATCCCGTGCTCTCTAATTGATATTGATTGGCCAAATCGGTCAACTGTCAGCCAGAGTTTCAGGGGACCACTTAGAGAGCAGGAGAGAAATCTGTTTAACAAATTCATTTAGGAATCAGAGATGCCTCCCCTCAGTCATCTCCCTTTATAAATAATTGATCTGGAGCGGCCGCGAGCGAAACACCGACAACTCTTCCGTGCGGGGATGAGAAAACATCACAACCCCAAAGGCTGGGTACCAGCAGCCCCAGCAGCATCACACCTTGGCTCTGCCATCAGCCCTGCTTGGAAAGGACAGCTGTAAGGCTCTGCAGCCAATCCCTTTCTTATTCTCCATCTAAAAAGTGGTGGGCCGTGTTCCCAAAGGTTCCCCCCATCCTAAAGGTTCCCCCAGTCCAACCTGGGGCACGCGTGGCCGCCTCTACCTTTGTCGCCCAGGATGCCATCTATGCTGTGCTTGGCCTTCTTCTCCCCGTCTTCCTCCTTCTTGTCGCAGTCCTCCTCTTCCTCTTTCTTCCCGAATTTGATGCGTAGCACACGGCTAATCGAACTCACTAAACCTCAGACAGTCAAAGACAAGAAGGCAAGTATAAGCTGCCTGGGAACGGACGGGGGAAACCCAAGCTGGAGCCTCATACACATCAAGGGCACCTGCACCTCTTTGCCCACTTTCATACACCCACTGCTCTGCCAACTGCACCCAAGCACCCCTCAGTTCACCCAAGTGACGACAACTTGGGTGCCTGAAGATGGATGCATTCATCACCAACCCCAAAACACCTGGCCCCGCTCGTGGGGTTGCACGTCCCAGGGTTCCCACCTGCTTTGTGGCAGGGAAAATGTCCCCAGCTCTTGGCTTGCAACCCTCAGTGGGACCAGGAAAGGCCCAAAAGTTTGGATTCAGCCTCCCCAGGACCCCACTTTTGGGGATCTGTGCCCTGCAGAGCAGA